>NC_136689.1:51423705-52786432 GCF_903797595.1 Erithacus rubecula | reverse complement strand
ATGTTCCCAAAGCCGTCTTGGTCACGGTTTTATACCCTTTTTTCCTGGCCTGGAGCAGAGGTCCTCCTTTCCTTTAGTGGTTTCTCTTATTCATGTAAGTTTTCTGTTTCTGCTTTGGGCTGCACAAAACCGTTTTCTGGGAAAGGATGAATTTTGATGAGCGCAGATCTTGGCTTACTGGGAAGCAGGCATTGAGATAGAGTTTCCCTGATGGCTCCGTTATCTTAATCATCCATACTTGTTGGGTGTTCATTGCCTGGGTGTTTCCTGGACAGTTTCTGAAAGAGCTATCTCTGCCGGGGCTACCTCTATGAACTTGCTAAACTGGGCTCTTCCGCTTTTGTCTGCAGTTGCACTTTTGCAATGAGGCAATCTCTGTTCCTCCTTCAGCAGTTTATGTTTTCAAGTTTCTTTATTACTTTCTTTATTCCTACGAACATGATTTATTTCACATTAATTAATAAAATAACATGAATTCTATCATAACATGTATTACAGTAAGAAGTAAATATAAATAAAGTATAGAAGCACAGGAAACAAGCTTACTTGATTCACATTTGTCTTCTCTCCTCAACTCACTTGATCATTTGCCACAAGTTTCAGGAAAAAACATCCTAAGGCAGGCAAAAATGCCCAGCTGCAAGCCTGGCTGGAGTGATTTCCAGCTCCTTCAAAAGCCGCAGGCAAAAATGCAGCTTGGGAAGCACAGCAAGGACAGACAGACTTGCCCTTGCTTGGCTGGCCCAGCCTGTGGTAAGCACCAGCACAAGGCAGAGAGTTTAAAACTGAATGAGAGCATAGATTTTCCCCACAATTTAGACCATTCCTAATTTTCCCCAAATGATGCTGAGTCCATGCTGAGTTATCCATTTTCTATCCATTGTCAACTTTATTTTGGAATGGAATCAGAGCCACAGAGGGTTTTAATGATCAGTGAGCTAAAGACCAGACTATTGTGCCTGTCAACGCCAATCCAATGGGGATTTGGACAAGAAAAGAAATCTGAATTTTAAAGCAAAATGGCAAAAAGCTTGCGCAGAGATTGGCATGAAATATCAGGAGGCCTTTACCTCTCTGAGCGGTGCAGGTGACCAGCATGGGAGAAGAGAAAATATGAGCTCCCCACCAGATTAAATAGGCCAACCCATATGACTGAGGCACACGGCATCCTCCAGTGCAAAAAAAAAAAAAAAAAATTAGCAGGTAATGTGCTTCTAAAGGAGAAGTGCTTGAGATGATGGCTCAAAATCATTATAAAATTCATAGGCATGAAGGAATGATGTCATGGCCAATGCTCCCGATTTTTTCTGCTGCAGGGGAGAAATGCCTGCTATGGCAGATTTGGAAGGCAGTCAAGGCTGCCAGTACAGAACAGATGACCGTGACATCAGCGGCCCACAGACCCCATGGATGGCAACCTCAGTGAGCAATGCATTGTGACCTCACAACACTCAGTGCTTATGTCAGGGCACAGGCAGAGCCTGGCTCAGACTCGCTCGGCCCTGCACTCCTGGCAAGCGTGCCTGGGAGGACTGGAAGCCCGCGAGGTCACTGGGAGCTGCTGTGGGCAACTCTCAGTGAGATTCACGTGCGTTTGGCTGTTTCCTTAGCCCTGCCTGCTTGGGGAAGCCAAGTGCTGTGAGCGGTACCTGCATCAGCTCAGGTGAGCAGTGCAGGAACCATGACTGCAGGGGTGGCCCTGGGGTGGGCGATGGTGTTTGGGGAGCTGTGAGTGTGTCCTTCCTGAGGGGCCTGGGCATTGCTTGGAAGCCGCCCATCTCCCTGGGACAGCAAGTGACCTGTTTTGCAGCGTGTCACGCCAGCAAGAGGGACCAGCTGCTGTGCCCAGCTCTGCTGCAACCCGCAACCATGGCCACGGAGACAGATTGGAACTGCCCCCATCTGCCGTGAGGGTGCCGGTGAAAAGGCTTCTGTTTCACCGTGCCTGCACCAGTTCTGCCTGGGCTGCATTGTGCGCTGGGTCCAGAGGAAACCATCCTGCCCCCTGTGCAGGCAGCCCATCAACACCATCATTTACTCCGCTCGCTCAGAGGAAGACTTCCTGGAGCTCGCTCCTTCCCAGCTCCTCTGACTCAGCGGCTGCTGGCCAGCAGGATGAGCAGGGGGCTGTGCAGCTGATGGGCAGCACCTATGTAGCTGGCTTCCCAGCTGAGCTCTGGGCAGGCATTTTCCAGGAGCGCTCCGAAATCCTGGAGCCCCTGCTGCCCTGCTGAAGCAGGAGCTATGGGAGCTGCTCAGGACCCGCTGGTGGGAGGTGGCTCTGGCCCAGAGTGTCGTGGTAGCCAATTTGTGCTACTATGGGCTGAGTGAGGAGGCCTTGGTGCGGGAGCTGCAACCCCTGCTGCAGGAGCAGACGGTGCCATTTGTGCGGCGGCTCATCGACAATGCCGCTGACAGGTGCAGTGCTGAGGTCCTGCGGCTGATGAGCCTCCTGAACTCCCATGAGGATGAGGAGGAGGAGCAGGAGGAGCAGGATGACGAGGAGGAGGGTCCCACAGCTATCCCTGCCTCAAGCCAGGGGACTCCCACCCCCATCCTGCCCTCCTCCCGCAGCCCAGTCATCTCTGGGGTGGAAGTGGACATTGGAACATCAGATGACACCCTCTGTGACCGTCCCTCCCAGTCTCCATCCGTGCCCGTCCCTGCCGAGCGGGAGCAGCCCCAGCAGGAGCCCGGCGGGACAGCAGCAGCAGCAGGAGCCGGCCCCTCTGCCCAGGGCTGCAGCCGCAGCCCTTGCGCTCCTGGCCGGCACAGGGACTGCTTGCCCGAGGGAGCCCCCGGCGCCCCGCAAAGAGGAAGGGCTCTGGCCCTCAGGACTGTCCCCAGCCCCCAAAGAGGCCGGCCCCACGGCGGCGGAAGAAGAAGCCGAAATCCCCTTGATTGTAGAAGTAGGAGTAGATGTAGGAAAGAAATGGTAGAAGTAGGATAAGAATTGTAGAAGTAGGAAATAAATTGTTGTGTCTTTTACACAGTCTCTGAGGGTTGCTTTCTTTCCCTTCTCCTGGTGTCTTTTGTCTCTCCTGTCCCACGGCACTATGGGTGGCAACTTGGCATGGCAGGTGAGGGAAAGCATCAGGCAGCAATGGTGCCGCAGGGGCCCAGAGGAGCCCTGGCAGGGGGCTGTGCCCTGTGCTACAGAAGGACAAGAAGTAACTCCCAGGCCACCGTGGGCCCACCCAGGAAGTCTGGAAATCTCCCTGCCCTCAGCTGCAGGGCAGGCCAGGCCATCTTCATGGGGCGTGGAACTGCAGGCAGCAACCGAGCCAACAGGGACTGAAATAGCCCTGAAGAGGTGATCATGCTCAGTGCTGCAGAGGAAGGCAAAACTCACTGGCAGCCAGAGCCAATCTGGCCCTGGGGGAAAATTCCTTCTGAAATGCAGTTTCTACTGATTTGCCATGCTGAAAATGGGCTCTGGAATGAAGGGACCCCGGTGGAAACACCATCTCCTTAGAGACCCCCATCTCATCCTGCCCGTTAACCGGAGACTGCTGGGCAGGGCAAGCCAGAGTCAGCCAGGACAAGTGCCAGTGTCTGCGTGGGTGCTCTAGTAAGTCCCAGATGCAGAGACATGAATGATGAGTTGGATGTTTTACGCTTTCCCTCTCATAATAAGCCAAAACTCTTGTAGGGACCTTTAAAAGATCCTGTCCTTTAAAATCACAATGTCCTGGGCAAACGGAGGGGCCAGTTAGAGTTTCTTGTGGTCCTCAGGGCAAGAGGGAAAGAACCATGGGAGAGAGCCAGGAAGAAGCTCAGACTGACACACACATCCGCCTTCCCCCAGCAGACAACCCTGCATCCTGGACTCATTCATCAAGGCTGCAGGATCTTGGCTTTTAGGATGTTCACTTCCCACTGAGCATGCCCTAAAGTCCGGCTCAACAGGCACTGATTGAGGCGGTGTATTTTTTCGGGTTCAAGAGCTTGGGGTGATGCTGTGATGTGCCTAGGGCTTTTCTCCTAGAAGGTAGTGCCACCAAGATGGTAAAAATGGGGCAGGAAAACTCTTCTAAAAACCCCCTTCTCTCCCAGGCTGGTTTCATGCTGTAACTCTCTGTAGGAGGATATTTACAGGAATATGGCCATGTATTAAAGGAACCAGCCTGAGCTTTTGAAGGAGGTCATCTGTGTGGGTAAAAAAGCTGATGTTGCAAGAAGAAAGAAGAAGCAGGAAGTTGCTGACAAACATGGTGGTCATGAGTAACATGACACTTATAACATCAACCAATGAGATGAAGAAAAAGCCGCGTGCGTGCCTTGTGGACAAAGCAGAGCGACCAATCAAGAGATGCACGGACAAAGAGGAGCTGCCATTTAAATAGTGCGTGACTGTGCAAACCAGGACAGTGTCATAAATAATGAAGCGATCAAGCCAAATGAAATACAATTAAAATAGGCTATATTTATTTTGCGACCGACATACGGTCCTTGATAGCCACCATCGAAAGGGACAGTGCCGAGCCCGAGATCGGCGCTGGCTGAACACGGCCTGATCCAAAATCTAGCTCATGGGATCCTCCAATGTTCCCAAAGCCGTCTTGGTCACTCCGGTTTATATACCCTTTTTTCCTGGCCTGGAGCAGAGGTCCTCCTTTCCTTTAGTGGTTTCTCTTATTCATGTAAGTTTTCTGTTTCTGCTTTGGGCTGCACAAAACCGTTTCTGGGAAAGGATGAATTTTGATGAGCGCAGATCTTGGCTTACTGGGAAGCAGGCATTGAGATAGAGTTTCCCTGATGGCTCCGGTTATCTTAATCATCCATACTTGTTGGGTGTTCATTGCCTGGGTGTTCCTGGACAGTTTCTGAAAGAGCTATCTCTGCCGGGGCTACCTCTATGAACTTGCTAAACTGGGCTCTTCCGCTTTTGTCTGCAGTTGCACTTTTGCAATGAGGCAATCTCTGTTCCTCCTTCAGCAGTTTATGTTTTCAAGTTTCTTTATTACTTTCTTTATTCCTACGAACATGATTTATTTCACATTAATTAATAAAATAACATGAATTCTATCATAACATGTATTACAGTAAGAAGTAAATATAAACAAAGTATAGAAGCACAGGAAAACAAGCTTTACTTTGATTCACATTTGTCTTCTCTCCTCAACTCACTTGATCATTTGCCACAAGTTTCAGGAAAAACATCCTAAGGCAGGCAAAAATGCCCAGCTGCAAGCCTGGCTGGAGTGATTTCCAGCTCCTTCAAAAGCCGCAGGCAAAAATGCAGCTTGGGAAGCACAGCAAGGACAGACAGACTTGCCCTTGCTTGGCTGGCCCAGCCTGTGGTAAGCACCAGCACAAGGCAGAGAGTTTAAAAACTGAATGAGAGCATAGATTTTCCCCACAATTTAGACCATTCCTAATTTTCCCCAAATGATGCTGAGTCATGCTGAGTTTATCCATTTTCTATCCATTGTCAACTTTATTTTGGAATGGAATCAGAGCCACAGAGGGTTTAATGATCAGTGAGCTAAAGACCAGACTATTGTGCCTGTCAACGCCAATCCAATGGGGATTTGGACAAGAAAAGAATCTGAATTTTAAAGCAAAATGGCAAAAGCTTGCGCAGAGATTGGCATGAAATATCAGGAGGCCTTTACCTCTCTGAGCGGTGCAGGTGACCAGCATGGAGAAGAGAAATATGAGCTCCCCACCAGATTAAATAGGCCAACCCATATGACTGAGGCACACGGCATCCTCCAGTGCAAAAAAAAAAAAAAAAATTAGCAGGTAATGTGCTTCTAAAGGAGAAGTGCTTGAGATGATGGCTCAAAATCATTATAAAATTCATAGGCATGAAGGAATGATGTCATGGCCAATGCTCCCGATTTTTTCTGCTGCAGGGGAGAAATGCCTGCTATGGCAGATTTGGAAGGCAGTCAAGGCTGCCAGTACAGAACAGATGACCGTGACATCAGCGGCCCACAGACCCCATGGATGGCAACCTCAGTGAGCAATGCATTGTGACCTCACACACACTCAGTGCTTATGTCAGGGCACAGGCAGAGCCTGGCTCAGACATCGCTCGGCCCTGCACTCCTGGCAAGCGTGCCTGGGGAGGACTGGAAGCTCGCGAGGTCACTGGGAGCTGCTGTGGGCAACTCTCAGTGTGATTGCTCGTGGTTTGGCTGTTTCCTTAGCCCTGCCTGCTTGGGGAAGCCAAGTGCTGTGAGCGGTACCTGCATCAGCTCAGGTGAGCAGTGCAGGAACCATGACTGCAGGGTGGCCCTGGGGTGGGCGATGGTGTTTGGGGAGCTGTGAGTGTGTCCTTCCTGAGGGGCCTGGGCATTGCTTGGAGCCGCCCATCTCCCTGGGACAGCAAGTGACCTGTTTTTCAGAGTGTCACGCCAGCAAGAGGGACCAGCTGCTGTGCCCAGCTCTGCTGCAACCCGCAACCATGGCCACGGAGACAGATTGGAACTGCCCCATCTGCCGTGAGGGTGCCGGTGAAAAGGCTTCTGTTTCACCGTGCCTGCACCAGTTCTGCCTGGGCTGCATTGTGCGCTGGGTCCAGAGGAAACCATCCTGCCCCCTGTGCAGGCAGCCCATCAACACCATCATTTACTCCGCTCGCTCAGAGGAAGACTTCCTGGAGCTCGCACTTCCCAGCTCCTCTGACTCAGCGGCTGCTGGCCAGCAGGATGAGCAGGGGGCTGTGCAGCTGATGGGCAGCACCTATGTAGCTGGCTTCCCAGCTGAGCTCTGGGCAGGCATTTTCCAGGAGCGCTCCGAAATCCTGGAGCCCCTGCTGCCCTGGCTGAAGCAGGAGCTATGGGAGCTGCTCAGGACCCGCTGGTGGGAGGTGGCTCTGGCCCAGAGTGTCGTGGGTAGCCAATTTGTGCTACTATGGGCTGAGTGAGGAGGCCTTGGTGCGGGAGCTGCAACCCCTGCTGCAGGAGCAGACGGTTGCCATTTGTGCGGCGGCTCATCGACAATGCCGCTGACAGGTGCAGTGCTGAGGTCCTGCGGCTGATGAGCCTCCTGAACTCCCATGAGGATGAGGAGGAGGAGCAGGAGGAGCAGGATGACGAGGAGGAGGGTCCCACAGCTATCCCTGCCTCAAGCCAGGGGACTCCCACCCCCATCCTGCCCTCCTCCCGCAGCCCAGTCATCTCTGGGGTGGAAGTGGACATTGGAACATCAGATGACACCCTCTGTGACCGTCCCTCCCAGTCTCCATCCGTGCCCGTCCCTGCCGAGCGGGAGCAGCCCCAGCAGGAGCCCGGCGGGACAGCAGCAGCAGCAGGAGCCGGCCCCTCTGCCCAGGGCTGCAGCCGCAGCCCTTGCGCTCCTGGCCGGCACAGGGACTGCTTGCCCGAGGAGCCCCGGCGCCCCGCAAAGAGGAAGGGCTCTGGCCCTCAGGACTGTCCCCAGCCCCCAAAGAGGCCGGCCCCACGGCGGCGGAAGAAGAAGCCGAAATCCCCTTGATTGTAGAAGTAGGAGTAGATGTAGGAAAGAAATGGTAGAAGTAGGATAAGAATTGTAGAAGTTGGAAATAAATTGTTGTGTCTTTAACGCAGTCTCTGAGGGTTGCTTTCTTTCCCTTCTCCTGGTGTCTTTTGTCTCTCCTGTCCCACGGCACTATGGGTGGCAACTTGGCATGGCAGGTGAGGGAAAGCATCAGGCAGCAATGGTGCCGCAGGGGCCCAGAGGAGCCCTGGCAGGGGGCTGTGCCCTGTGCTACAGAAGGACAAGAAGTAACTCCAGGCCACCGTGGGCCCACCCAGGAAGTCTGGAAATCTCCCTGCCCTCAGCTGCAGGGCAGGCCAGGCCATCTTCATGGGGCGTGAACTGCAGGCAGCAACCGAGCCAACAGGGACTGAAATAGCCCTGAAGAGTGATCATGCTCAGTGCTGCAGAGGAAGGCAAAACTCACTGGCAGCCAGAGCCAATCTGCCCTGGGGGAAAATTCCTTCTGAAATGCAGTTCTACTGATTTGCCATGCTGAAAATGGGCTCTGGAATGAAGGGACCCGGTGGAAACACCAATCTCCTTAGAGACCCCCATCTCATCCTGCCCGTTAACCGGAGACTGCTGGGCAGGGCAAGCCAGAGTCAGCCAGGACAAGTGCCAGTGTCTGCGTGGGTGCTCTAGTAAGTCCCAGATGCAGAGACATGAATGATGAGTTGGATGTTTTACGCTTTCCCTCTCATAATAAGCCAAAACTCTTGTAGGGACCTTTAAAAGATCCTGTCCTTTAAAATCACAATGTCCTGGGCAAACGGAGGGACCAATTTGACTTTCTTGTGGTCCTCAGGGAAAGAGGGAAAGGACCATGGGAGAGAGCCAGGAAGAAGCTCAGACTGACACACACATCTGCCTTCCCCCAGGAGACAACCCTGCATCCTGGACTCATTCATCAAGGCTGCAGGATCTTGGCTTTTAGGATGTTCACTTCCCACTGAGCATGCCCTAAAGTCCGGCTCAACAGGCACTGATTGAGGCGGTGTATTTTTTTCGGGTTCAAGAGCTTGGGGTGATGCTGTGATGTGCCTAGGGCTTTTCTCCTAGAAGGTAGTGCCACCAAGATGGTAAAAATGGGGCAGGAAAACTCTTCTAAAAACCCCCTTCTCTCCCAGGCTGGTTTCATTCTGTAACTCTCTGTAGGAGGATATTTACAGGATATGGCCATGTATTAAAGGAACCAGCCTGAGCTTTGAAGGAGGTCATCTGTGTGGGTAAAAAAGCTGATGTTGCAAGAAGAAAGAAGAAGCAGGAAGTTGCTGACAAACATGGTGGTCATGAGTAACATGACACTTATAACATCAACCAATGAGATGAAGAAAAAGCCGCTGTGCGTGCCTTGTGGACAAAGCAGAGCGACCAATCAAGAGATGCACGGACAAAGAGGAGCTGCCATTTAAATAGTGCGTGACTGTGCAAACCAGGACAGTGTCATAAATAATGAAGCGATCAAGCCAAATGAAATACAATTAAAATAGGCTATATTTATTTTGCGACCGACACACGGTCCTTGATAGCCACCATCGAAAGGGACAGTGCCGAGCCCGAGATCGGCGCTGGCTGAACACGGCCTGATCCAAATCTAGCTCATGGGATCCTCCAATGTTCCCAAAGCCGTCTTGGTCACTCCGGTTTTATACCCTTTTTTCCTGGCCTGGAGCAGAGGTCCTCCTTTCCTTTAGTGGTTTCTCTTATTCATGTAAGTTTTCTGTTTCTGCTTTGGGCTGCACAAAACCGTTTCTGGGAAAGGATGAATTTTGATGAGCGCAGATCTTGGCTTACTGGGAAGCAGGCATTGAGATAGAGTTTCCCTGATGGCTCCGGTTATCTTAATCATCCATACTTGTTGGGTGTTCATTGCCTGGGTGTTTCCTGGACAGTTTCTGAAAGAGCTATCTCTGCCGGGGCTACCTCTATGAACTTGCTAAACTGGGCTCTTCCGCTTTTGTCTGCAGTTGCACTTTTGCAATGAGGCAATCTCTGTTCCTCCTTCAGCAGTTTATGTTTTCAAGTTTCTTTATTACTTTCTTTATTCCTACGAACATGATTTATTTCACATTAATTAATAAATAACATGAATTCTATCATAACATGTATTACAGTAAGAAGTAAATATAAACAAAGTATAGAAGCACAGGAAACAAGCTTTACTTGATTCACATTTGTCTTCTCTCCTCAACTCACTTGATCATTTGCCACAAGTTTCAGGAAAAACATCCTAAGGCAGGCAAAAATGCCCAGCTGCAAGCCTGGCTGGAGTGATTTCCAGCTCCTTCAAAAGCCGCAGGCAAATGCAGCTTGGGAAGCACAGCAAGGACAGACAGACTTGCCCTTGCTTGGCTGGCCCAGCCTGTGGTAAGCACCAGCACAAGGCAGAGAGTTTAAAACTGAATGAGAGCATAGATTTTCCCCACAATTTAGACCATTCCTAATTTTCCCCAAATGATGCTGAGTCATGCTGAGTTATCCATTTTCTATCCATTGTCAACTTTATTTTGGAATGGAATCAGAGCCACAGAGGGTTTTAATGATCAGTGAGCTAAAGACCAGACTATTGTGCCTGTCAACGCCAATCCAATGGGGATTTGGACAAGAAAAGAAATCTGAATTTTAAAGCAAAATGGCAAAAAGCTTGCGCAGAGATTGGCATGAAATATCAGGAGGCCTTTACCTCTCTGAGCGGTGCAGGTGACCAGCATGGAGAAGAGAAAATATGAGCTCCCCACCAGATTAAATAGGCCAACCCATATGACTGAGGCACACGGCATCCTCCAGTGCAAAAAAAAAAAAAAAAAAATTAGCAGGTAATGTGCTTCTAAAGGAGAAGTGCTTGAGATGATGGCTCAAAATCATTATAAAATTCATAGGCATGAAGGAATGATGTCATGGCCAATGCTCCCGATTTTTTCTGCTGCAGGGGAGAAATGCCTGCTATGGCAGATTTGGAAGGCAGTCAAGGCTGCCAGTACAGAACAGATGACCGTGACATCAGCGGCCCACAGACCCCATGGATGGCAACCTCAGTGAGCAATGCATTGTGACCTCACAACACTCAGTGCTTATGTCAGGGCACAGGCAGAGCCTGGCTCAGACTCGCTCGGCCCTGCACTCCTGGCAAGCGTGCCTGGGAGGACTGGAAGCTCGCGAGGTCACTGGGAGCTGCTCTGGGCAACTCTCAGTGTGATTGACTCGTGTTTGGCTGTTTTCTTAGCCCTGCCTGCTTGGGGAAGCCAAGTGCTGTGAGCGGTGCCTGCATCAGCTCAGGTGAGCAGTGCAGGAACCATGACTGCGGGGTGGCCCTGGGCTGGGCGATGGTGTTTGGGGAGCTGTGAGTGTGTCCTTCCTGAGTGGCCTGGGCATTGCTTGGAGCCGCCCATCTCCCTGGGACAGCAAGTGACCTGTTTTGCAGCGTGTCACGCCAGCAAGAGGGACCAGCTGCTGTGCCCAGCTCTGCTGCAACCCGCAACCATGGCCACGGAGACAGATTGGAACTGCCCCATCTGCCGTGAGGGTGCCGGTGAAAAGGCTTCTGTTTCACCGTGCCTGCACCAGTTCTGCCTGGGCTGCATTGTGCGCTGGGTCCAGAGGAAACCATCCTGCCCCCTGTGCAGGCAGCCCATCAACACCATCATTTACTCCGCTCGCTCAGAGGAAGACTTCCTGGAGCTCGCTCTTCCCAGCTCCTCTGACTCAGCGGCTGCTGGCCAGCAGGATGAGCAGGGGGGCTGTGCAGCTGATGGGCAGCACCTATGTAGCTGGCTTCCCAGCTGAGCTCTGGGCAGGCATTTTCCAGGAGCGCTCCGAAATCCTGGAGCCCCTGCTGCCCTGGCTGAAGCAGGAGCTATGGGAGCTGCTCAGGACCCGCTGGTGGGAGGTGGCTCTGGCCCAGAGTGTCGTCGTAGCCAATTTGTGCTACCATGGGCTGAGTGAGGAGGCCTTGGTGCGGGAGCTGCAACCCCTGCTGCAGGAGCAGACGGTGCCGTTTGTGCGGCGGCTCATCGACACTGCCGCTGACAGGTGCAGTGCTGAGGTCCTGCGGCTGATGAGCCTCCTGAACTCCCATGAGGATGAGGAGGAGGAGCAGGAGGAGCAGGATGACGAGGAGGAGGGTCCCACAGCTATCCCTGCCTCAAGCCAGGGGACTCCCACCCCCATCCTGCCCTCCTCCCGCAGCCCAGTCATCTCTGGGGTGGAAGTGGACATTGGAACATCAGATGACACCCTCTGTGACCGTCCCTCCCAGTCTCCATCCGTGCCCGTCCCTGCCGAGCGGGAGCAGCCCCAGCAGGAGCCCGGCGGGACAGCAGCAGCAGCAGGAGCCGGCCCCTCTGCCCAGGGCTGCAGCCGCAGCCCTTGCGCTCCTGGCCGGCACAGGGACTGCTTGCCCGAGGAGCCCCGGCGCCCCGCAAAGAGGAAGGGCTCTGGCCCTCAGGATTGTCCCCAGCCCCCAAAGAGGTCGGCCCCACGGCGGCAGAAGAAGAAGCCGAAATCCCCTTGATTGTAGAAGTAGGAGTAGATGTAGGAAAGAAATGGTAGAAGTAGGATAAGAATTGTAGAAGTAGGAAATAAATTGTTGTGTCTTTTACACAGTCTCTGAGGGTTGCTTTCTTTCCCTTCTCCTGGTGTCTTTTGTCTCTCCTGTCCCACGGCACTATGGGTGGCAACTTGGCATGGCAGGTGAGGGAAAGCATCAGGCAGCAATGGTGCCGCAGGGGCCCAGAGGAGCCCTGGCAGGGGGCTGTGCCCTGTGCTACAGAAAGACAAGAAGTAACTCCCAGGCCACCGTGGGCCCACCCAGGAAGTCTGGAAATCTCCCTGCCCTCAGCTGCAGGGCAGGCCAGGCCATCTTCATGGGGCGTGAACTGCAGGCAGCAACCGAGCCAACAGGGACTGAAATAGCCCTGAAGGGTGATCATGCTCAGTGCTGCAGAGGAAGGCAAAACTCACTGGCAGCCAGAGCCGATTTGTTCTGGATGAAAATTCCTTATTGACCCTGGTGCTACTGATTTGCCATGCTGAAAATGGGCTCTGGAATGAAGGGACCCGATGGAAACACCAGTCTCTTTATAGAACCACATCCCATCCTACTGTTTCCAGGTACAGCTGCGCAGCACAACCCACGGTCAGCCAGACCAACTGCTAGTGATACAATATAAAGAGTCTGCGATGATGCTCAAGGAATTCCCTTGGGAACCAAGGTCCTGCAGGTAGAATAATCTCAAAAGCTTCTAAAGAATCATAGGCAATATTTCCCGAGGTTTTGGAGAGAAAAGCCTCCTTCTCAAATTGTTTGCACTCATATGTTTATTGCTCCAAAGTTTCAATGTCCCATTGGTCTCTTGGCTCTAACCACTCCGGTTCAGCCCCCTGTCTCCTGTTTATGTACATTCCTTTGAATGTTCTCAATTTCCTGGATGTCTAACTTTTAGAGTCAACAGTTGCCCCAATAATAGCAGGTGTGTGGACAGCTGGAGGATGAAAGATTTCTTGCAGCAGAAGCAGTGTATCTTCTGTTTCTAATTTCATCTTCCTTGGTATGCTTACCTCCAGGGAAATTTTTTGCAAAAGAGTTTCCCAAAGCATTTGTGTAGGGAGCTATTGTGGCTTCAGCCAAGTCACAGACCTTTTTCTAGGGACCAGGCATTTGGTGTCAAATCCAAAGTAGGCCCTCACACGAAGTTGCTCCGTCAGGTGGTTCCACCATGCTTGTGTGAGTAATGGACTTGGTACATTTAAGCAGGGCTCAGCCAGGAGAAGAAATTCATATTGATTTAAGAAACCAGGTGATTGTTCTGAATATTTGTGAACTTGGTAGTTAAAAATCTAGAAAGTACTCTGTGCTCTGAGTTTGTGCAGGCCCCCATACACCTTTCCATCCATGGCTAAAACTTCTTCAGCAATGCATGAAATTGCTAAACAATTCACCACTTAAATTCTAGTATGATGGCTTTAGGAAGCATAAATAGACTGTTTTCCCAAAGGAGCTGGGGTGAGTGGCAACAGTCTCTCATCAAGATGCAATAAACCTGTTTCAGAAGAGACTGGCTTAAAAGCCTAAAAGCTGTGCTTTGACTGTTTGTAACTACCTGCACTAACTTTGTCTCTTCAGGCAAATAATCCTTCCTTCTGGGTGTTCATCTCCTTTCATAGAATCACAGAATGGCCTGGCTTGGAAAGAACCTTAAAGATCATGTAGTTCCAGCCCACCCACCATGGGCAGGGACACCTTTCCTAGCCTCTCCTTAAATTTTTGGAACACTGTGAATTCCTGTCTTTGTTGCACTAGAAAAGTCACACTCTGCCAGTCTCCTCTGAATCTGAGATTTTGGTTCACTGATAATCTTCATGACCTTTTCTGCTCCTCTTGTGAATTCATTTTTCTCTGAATAAGAATGATCAGAACAGACAGAGACTCAGAGATCTAACAGTCACTTAAAGGCAGCATTAATCTTTCTCAGTTCTTCAAGTTATGGGTTGTATTTGACATTTCACTGGTAAGTCTGCTTGTGTCCTGACTAGCCAATACACAGGTCTTTATCCTTTTCCTGTTATTTTTCCAGCAACTGAGATCCCAGATCATTGCAACACTCTTCTTGTTGAGAAGAACAAACATGGACATAGTTAGTCTAGT
Source organism: Erithacus rubecula (assembly GCF_903797595.1). Taxonomy (NCBI): domain Eukaryota; kingdom Metazoa; phylum Chordata; class Aves; order Passeriformes; family Muscicapidae; genus Erithacus; species Erithacus rubecula. The sequence continues at coordinate 52,772,319 of NC_136689.1, read as the reverse complement.
CAGTTTCTCCACAGGGCCTTGGAAAAAATGAATTATTGCACTCTAGTCAATAAACTATTTTGGGCAAGATACAAATACAGATACAGCAAATAAATAGCAGAAGTAGTAACAAGAACTCCAGCAGACTACACAAGACAGTATATGTAGACATGAGACTATTTTTTGTAAGATGGTTAGAAGATATCTGGAAGCATACAGTATGCCAGAGAGTAAAAATGTCTTCTAAGACTTCCATATTTATCTAAAAAACAACCAGACAACAGCAAAAAAAGCCCACAGAACCCAAAAAACAAGCTAGAAATTTTTAATTCCTCAGAGTGCTTGGGAGAAACTGTTCTTTTAGGAGAAAAAATAGGTTGATGCTGGAAGACTGAAAACAAAACTTAAAGAAACTCTAGGTACATGTTACTTCTTGGGAGAAAGAGAAAACCAGACACCTTCCCTGCCTTTAAAAAGAGAACTCCAACCAACCAAAACTATCCATAATAAAAAATGCCTACCACGTCAACAAACAAGCCCTGAGGAATCCTGCTGAAAAATAAGATCCACAAACTACTGAGACTTTACCTATCTTCACTATTTTTTTCTTGTTGGATTGGACAGTTTGTTCTGCACCAGAAGGATATTCTTAAGGACTTTTTACAAATGGGGCACAGATAGGACACAAAAACTTTTTTAAAAAAGAAGAAAGTACAAAAAAAAGCCTTAATATAAGGAGTGGTATGATTGTCCATGACATATAGCACAGCTTCCTCCTTACCCGTGACCAGCTCAGCATCTATTTGTACCAATTGTTTATACTAAAGAGGTGAACAGTTATTCCAAACAGATTTAAAGTGCTTAATGTGCTTATATTTTAATGAAAAACAGCACGTGAGTTGAGGTTTGTTTTTTTTTTCTTAAATAAAATTAAATTACCTAAGTGTTAGTCCAAGTTCCTCCTTGGGATGACTGCTTTTCCAAAGGCATAGTTTCTAGAGCTGGTATGAAAATGCTTTTGGAGACAAGAGTATTTTGGCTGCAACTTCCCAGTTTTGTTTTTCCTTAGTGTTTACCACTGTTTTCATGTGCAGACCATACAGTTATACCTTGCAAGATATAAGAGCCCTACAACCAACATTCCTATGGCACAATGTTTCAGCTTGTTGTGGAACAACTATCTTTGCAGAGTACTAGTTCTAACACCACTGCAGGTGCCACTGCCAAAACCTAATCTGGAACTCTTCTCCCTACTATTTGCTCTTCCATACTAAGCCTTGTGGAAGCAAGCTGTAATGCATCTTGAATTTTCTGGCTTTTTGTGAATCCAAGAGTTGGCCCTATGCCATCACAATCTTCAATGCTTCTGAAGGATTTTATTCTCTGTAACAAATCTGCTTTGTTATATCAGGAATCTATGCATAGGTTTCTGTTGTCTAATCCTGTGCTGCCATCACCTGTCAGCTGACAGCTGACATGATTGCTGTTGGCACATTGCCCTACAACCTGGTGTAGCTCATCTCCAGGTGGAGCAAACTTGCTGTCATTAGCAGCTTAGCTTCTAGTTAAGCTTCTCTGAGGAGTCATGAGCCTTGCACCAGATGCAGAAACACCAGCACTCAACTGCTAATGCTATGGCTCTTTCAAATAACACATTCCCCCTCCAGAAATGCCAGGTAATGCTTTGGAAATTAGAAATTGCAGCCTGTGTTGCTTTGTCCAGATCTGCCCCATGTAATTATCCACAGTCTCCACAACTGCTCTGTGATGTAGGGTTGTTGAATTTCTGAGGCTTTTTTCCCAATGTGCCAGAGGCCTGATGGTGCACTGTCTTTGCTGTGTGTGCTGCAACAGCTCTGGAGAACCTCTTCATAATTGCTGAATATTCACATACAAGGTAAGCAGAAAAGGATATCAGCAAAGCTGAGAGCAGCCTCCAGACCACGGCAGAAGGATAAGCCATTCCCCAACAGCAGGGAGATGCACAGTACATCCATAAGGCACAGCATGCTGATAAAAACCCACAATTACACCAGGTATGAATGCAATCACTGCCTGGGTTAGAGTAATCCTTCTTGGTCAGGAGCCCTCTCTCCTGAAATGGCAGGTGGGCCAATGCATCAGGCTTTTTCTTACACCATCCTGTGGCAGAGAATAGAAAATAAGCAACGTGGTTGTTCTCAAAGTAATTTGCACCTTAAGAGAAAGCCTGAAGCAAAATGCACGTGCCTCTGTGTGTGTGTGTACAACCAGAGAACTATGTAATGAGTGTTTGATGACAACGTTTGGAAGAAATGTGAGTTGGAACAGAGAGGTGAAGGGTGAAGTACTGAACACACTTGTGAAAGGAGATTTGCTGGATAGCAGACACCACACAGGACATGGACAGGTGGAACCTTTTTGCTTGGGTTTAGAAAAGGAGAGGGAACAGTGATTTAAGGAGCTGAAATTCAACAGTGAAAACCAGGTGGGTTCCTTTGTTCTTTTATTTTTGCATTGTGTTTTACAAACAAATGTAACCAGTATGTATATAAGCTACCCAACAACAATTAGATATCAAGGTGGCCAGAAAACTATTCAGTCCCTAAGGAAAGACAATAGATTCTGCTTTTAAAGTGCTCACAACATTCAAGATGGTATAGCAGATGTGCCTGAGAAGACAGTCAACCCAAGAAGCCGAGCTGAGGCACACTCAGCAGTTGCAGTTCCAGTCAGGGAATTCAATAAAACCATGAAAAGGCAACAGGATAGAGTAGGCAGAAAAAGAAAAGAAAAAAAAAAGAGCTTGAGTCTTTCATTACAGCATGAAATCAGAAAGTTTGGAAGGAAACTTAAAACACCCTGTTTCCTAAACTGTACTTAGTTTCAGTAGTGTAAGACAACAACAGCACCAAAGTACTTTTTGTGAAGCAGCGAAGTGGCTTCACTGTTTCAGAGTAACAAACGTGTTTATCTGCGGAGATTTTCTCTCACGCCCCCCGGTCGATATCCAGGGCCTGTGTACAATAAAAGCAGGGAAAACCACCCGGGGCCCGGCGGGATTCCCACATCGCTCCCAGAGCCCGCGCCCGCCCTGCTCAGCGCACAGCACACTGGGGCTTCTGCTCCAACCTTACTGAAGCGGGATCATCCAGCACATTACACAGGAATACGTCCAGACAGCTCTGGAGCACCACCAGTCAGCGACAGTCCGCACCCTATCTGGGCAGCCTATTTTAGTGCTCGGTCACCCACACAATAAAAAACTTCTTCCTCGTGTTCAGGTGGAATTTCTTTTTCATCAGTTTCTGCCCGTCGCCTCCAGAGAGTGCCAGGACAGGCACAATGAGAGTGCCCGGCAGGCCGAGTGGGCTCCCCATCCGTCTCCGAGCGCCATCTTTGATCCCCTGGCCGGGCCCCGCCCCTCCGCTGCCCGCGGGGCCCGCGGCGCAGTTACCGCGAGAGGCGCCGGGAACGGGGGAGGGCCGGGCGAATCTCGCGAGAGCGGGGCGGCTCTCGGGCATGCGGGCCAACGCGGCGGCGCCGCGCGCGATTGGCGGGGCGCGTTCCCCCTCCCCCGCCCGCTTCCGGCGCCGCGCATGCGCCGCCCGCCGCCGGGCCGTGTCCGTGTACCCCCGGTGTGTGTGTCACCCGCGCGCGGCGGCGCTGAGGCCGCGAGAGCGCTCCGGGCACCGGCGGCGCGGGAGCGGCCCCGACACGTGCGGCCCCTGCCAGCCAGGAGAACCGCGATCGGACTCGCGCAGGGCCCCGGAGAGCTCGCCCGGAGGCGGCCCGGCCTGGCCTGACCCAGCCGCCCTGCCGTGCCGGGAGCGGCTGAGGGAAGAGGTGGAGGAGGCCCGCGCCCGGTGTCCGTGTCCCTTTGCGGCGGCGCCCGCGGCCCAAGATGAATTGAGGAGGAGCCGCCGCCGCCAGGAGACACTTCCGTGTTGCGGGAGAGGCCGCGCCGGCCTGCGGGACGCTGCCGTTGCTGGTGCCGCTCCGCCGCCGCCGCATCGGGCAGCGCGCCCAGCCCCGGCCTCAGCCCGACTCCGTATGTATCGGTGCGGCCCCATGTGAGGCGGGCGGGCGGTGCGGCAGCGAGCGAGGCCCCGGCGCGGCCTGCGGGTGTCCGTCCCGGTAGGTGTGCGCGGCGCCGCCGGGTCCCCATGGCGCCCTGAGCGCGGCGGTGGCGGCGGGTTCCCTGGGCCGCGCCTTCGGCCGTGAGCGAGCTCGATGCCGAGCACCTCGGACGCGGCGGCCGGCGGGAGCGGGGGCAGCCGGGGCTGGGGCAGCGGCGGCAGCGCGGCGGTGGAGGCGGCGGCCGACAAGAAGCGGCTGCACCACCGGAGACGGAAGCGCTTCGCGGCCCAGCCGCAGCCGCCGCCGCCGGCCCCGCACCCGCTGCTGTTCCCGCTGCTGCAGCCGCCGCTCCTGCAGCCCCCGCTGCTGCAGCCCCCGCTGCCGCCGCAGTCCCTGCTCTTCCTGGCGGCCACCGGCGCCTCCTCCTGTTGCGGGGACGGCGGGGAGCGGAAGCGACCGCGAGGCAAGCGGCGCTCGGGCTCCCGGCACAAGCGGCGGCGGGGCCGCGGCGGCGGCGGCGGGGGCACCCAGGAGGCGGAGAAGCGGCGCGGTAGCGGCGGGTTGAGCACGCTGGTGGAGGAATACGACGACGTGAGCTCCCAGTCCGAAGGACTATTGGGCAGCGGCGCGGCTGGCGGGGGCAGCGGCGGGGGCAGCCCGGGCTCCTCCTCGGGCGGTGGGACTCAGCGGCAGCGGGGCGAGGCGGAGCGAAGCGGCCGGTCGCGGCGGGAGCACCGCGGCAGCAGCGGGCGCTCCAAGGAGCGGCACCGAGAGCATCGCCGGCGGGGAGAGGAAAAGGCGCAGCAGGAGGGGGCGGCGGCACCGGGCCGCGGGGCATCCGAGCCCTCCTCGTCCTCCAAATCCCGCAGCCGCCACAACCACACCGGGAGCCAAGACCGGGAGGGACTCAAGAGCAGCGGCAGCAGCGGCGGTGGCAGCGACGGCCGCAGGAAGGGCTCCCTCGCCTCGCCCAGCAGCGGTAGGAAAGATCGGGAGAGCAAATCGCACCGGAGCCGGACTAAAGCGGCTAAAGAACCGCCGTCGGCCTACAAGGACCCTCCGAAAGCTTACCGGGACGACAAGCCCGAGCCCAAGGCGTACCGGCGGCAGCGCTCGTCGCCCAGCCCCGGCCGGGATGACAGCCCTCCTCTGCACCGCTCCTCGCAGAGCCAGCGCAGCCGCAAGTCGCTCAGCCCGGTGGGCGCCCGCTCTCCACTCAGCCCCTACAGCCGACGCCGATCCCCTAGCTACAGCCGGCACAGCTCGTACGAGCGCGGCGGGGATGTGTCGCCCAGCCCCTACAGCAGCTGGCGTCGGTCGCGGAGCCCCTACAGCCCCGTTATCCGGTAAGTCCGGGCCCGGGAGTGAAGGTGGAGTGGGGTGGGAGCCCAGTGTATAGAGGGGAGTAATAACTGGGACAGGAATGCAGGAGAGGTCGTAGAAATTTCCATCCAGTAGCAGTCCCTCCCTCTTGCCTTTTTGCTGCCAGAAAACTGGGGTGAGGGGCAGGGAAGAGGGACAAGTACAAAGATCTTCCTGTCCTGTCTCTCGGGGAGAAAGGGAGATGCAGGAGCCTGTAACGCTTCTGGGGATAGTTTCTCTCCGTGGGAGACGACCTGGCTGGAATGTAAAATGTTAAAGGGCACACAAACATTTCCAGATGAGAGTGACTGCAAGAAGATGCTCTATGGACAGGTTTTCTGAAGGACCCATTTTGATTTTTAAGTCTTTGCTTGCAAGTACAGACATTGTGTTGTGGTACAGTTTTATGTATCCTATTCCTGGGTAAAATAGTATGCATGTCAAATGCATATTGAATATATCTGGGTTTGGTTTAATTTCTGCTAGTCTAAAGAGAAAACCAACTGACAAGCAATTTGTGTTTGCAGATGTTTTGCTCTTTTTAGAGGTCTGTAGAAGGACTTCGGCTTTCTGTTTTGCTAGAAAGTTGAGTCAGTGTCATGTTTTGATAAATTGTCTTGTACTTTACATAACCTATGAAAAATACAAGTTCTTTTCCTGGTAAGGTTATGCACGTATACATAATTAATGTGTGCTTGCAGGTAATTTTTCTTTAGTGTTAGTGGGAACTCAGAGTGTAAAGGTCAGCACTGCTTGAATTTTTTAATTTTATGTGAAGAGGAAGTGTGGGCTGTATCTTTGTAATCAGATGTAAACCGTGTTGTGGAATTAAAGCTCTTCAGAATATTTTAACTTGCAGCAAAGTACACTGAAATTTTGAAAGTATTTGCTTAGTATGTGTTTACAACTGAAGATTTTTATTTCCCATATCTTACTATTGCCTCATTGTTTGTAGACCTGCTTAAATTCATGTCTGGACTTTAATTTTAAAGGTACCCAGCAATTTGTAGTTTCACTGGCAAGAATTTTGTTTGCAAAGCATTACCTAGTGGGTTGTCTGAGAACTCTTCTCTGGTGTTTTTAATAAGTACTTTGTGTTTATCACCATTTGGGGTGTCCTGTAGTGTATCCAGGGAACATGATAAAGCTGTTCCATGTTTCGCTGCTCTTGGTAGAGTCTGCTGTCCTGGGTGTGCATCAAATGCTGTTTGAGGAGCAAAGTAACAAAGCTGTGTCCTACTTTGTTGAGACAGATAGAGCCAAAGTGCCTTGGGATAAGAATAGCGATTGTCTAAAGGTGTGGTAGTATGGAATAATTTTGTATGCAGTAGGGTGTTTCAAGAAGAAAACATTGTAATTGCTCTGAAAACATCGTGCTGTTCTTCTGAGAGAGTGTTACAAGTGGTTAAAATACACTTTCAAAATTATTTGAATAATAACATAGCAGGAATATTATGTGCCTGGTTTTATTTAAATGCCCTAGGAATCAGATTATTTTCTGTAGTTGCTTATATCCTGGAATAAGAAAGCTAATAATGATGCACAGAATTACGGTTTTGAGGTTTGCGTTTAGGAATAGCTCAGTATTTAAGAATAGTTAGATTGATAGCCCAGTTAAGTTCAGGGTTCTGTCTTATGCACTGACTAATTGGGCTGTAGTAGAGTTTTGTGAGAGTGTTCTTTTTCTGTTGGGGCACAGTGGGCCTATGATTTGAACTATAAGAGTTTAAATTTCCTGATTTTGGTATTCACTCTGTAGTGAGTAAGTCTTTCTTTCTTGAGCCTGCAGATCTCTTTCTAGGATTTAGCTTTGTGACTCCCGGGCTTTCTTCCTCCCTCTGGTTGAATTGTAATTTGTGTTCAGTTTTAACTGCTTATACATTGCAGACTGTTTGGATTACAGGAAAGGGATTGGAATGGCTGAGTGAAAAAGAGAGGTTTATAGAGGTTTCTCTATGTAGAAAGGCAGGTCTGTCCTAATGGGGCATTCATTGCAAAAATGTCACTTTCATAGAAAATAAAAGAAACCAAAAGTGTGAAGATGCAATCAGTTGTTGATAATGTTTACCTGTTGTGGAGAAATGAAAGTCAGTGGTTTTTTCCTTGTGTACAGCTGTTGATCATAAATGTGTATTGTATTGGCGGTGGGGAGATAGAAAGGAAGGAGTTTATACTTTTTAAAAAATCATTCAGAACCATGTTATAATCACTTTTTGCTTGACTCTGTAGTGCTACAACCAAAATGCTGAACATTTTTGCTGTTCCTGTTTGATAATGATATGGTGGCCTTAGGCTTGATAGAATACTACACTTTCATGGAGGCAACAGCTTCTTACAGTACCTGTGTTCTTCATCTGGATGATTTAAAGGCTTAATTCTCAGTTTATATCTAGCTGTAATGATGTCCAGACAGTAGAAATTTTGTATGTGACTATTTCAGCCTGCAATCTTTTTGCTCTTTTCGTTTTATGTCTCATATATGAGCCTTCTGTAATGTTATGTAAATTACCCAGTTATTTTGGTACGTAAAAAACAATTGCAAAGCAGTTCTAGCATGCTTGGAAAGCCCGTGTGCTAAGTGGTGATTCTTTAATCTAGGTGTCTGAGCTGCTTAGTGAGAAACTTCTAGAAAACAGCTGAGGAGAACTAAGTGAAGTCAGTTTTGCTCGTTTGAAGCAGCAACAGTGTGCTGTTGCTGTAAGGTTTGAATTGCAGGACTGACTGCTGTTTATTGGTGACGTTTGGCTCTTCTGAGGATGTTGGGTTCTAAGGAGAAGCAAAGCACTGGGTGTGTGTCCCATACGTGATTTCTCTTTGAATGATGGACTAATTAAAAGTTTGTGTTTTGGATAAAACGATTTAGCTGTATTCACTTGTTGGACAAAACTTTACTTGCTGTTGGTGGGTTTGTGTTACTCTTATGGATAGGATAACACAGCTGTTCTAAAGTAGCATATGCATATTTTCAAAATGGAGATGATTCCAAAAAATATGAGGTATTTATTTCTCTACTGGTGAAATGACCGGATTAAAAAAAAAATTATCAACTAAACCTCATGGTTGACAAGAGAAGCAGACACAGTCTCTTCTTTCCTACAATTTCGTGCTAAACTAGTTTCCAGAGAACTCCTTTTTGTAACTTGAGTCAGGTGATATGTTATGTGATCACACATTTAATTCAGTTAGCAGTATAAATGAGTAATCACATTTTTCCAAATTTGGTTACACCTACTCATCTGCTTAGATAAAAGTAAGTGGGTGGGGCACTACTAGCATAGTACGATGGTGTGCATAGATGTTGCTTATAGGAAAGATTCAAAATTTCATTTTGGTACTAGAGCATCATCTCGGTCTGTATTGGTAACTAGTCTGTAGTAGTGAAGCTCTGAAAAATACGGGTTGTTTATGTGCAAAATCACAAGTGTAGGGAAAACAGTAAAATACATATTCCGATAGTAAATGGTGCCATACACTGATATGAAAATAGCTTTCATTCCAGTAATTCTACTGCTTTGAATTTAAAGGATTAAGAGAGAGTTTAACTTCCCCCCCCCCAATAAGTAAAAATACATTTTTTTTCTAATTTAAAACTCTCTAATTTTGTTTAATAAAACTGTATTTTGTAGAATTTAAAATGGATCACTCTAGATTTTCACTGTTTTGAGTAGCTAATTTTTCCTGTGCACTTTGCTGGCCTTTGCCTTTTGCTTATGTGCCTTTCCTTTTCCTTGTTGCTGCTGCTGCTTTCCTTATTTGAAAAAGGAAATTTAATTTGAAAAATTTAACTTCAAATGTGTTTAATGTACAGATTTTGAGTTGGCTTGAACTTTTGCTGGTTGATTTCTTTGTAGGTCAAGTTCTGATATGAAAGTAGAGGGTTTTTAAGCAAGTTTGAGAGACAAATAAAAGCCCAGCTCAGAGTTTTCCAGTATGTATTGGAGACCCTTTTAAAGATTTGCAGTTTGAATCAGTCAGGCAGGTTTATGTAGTCTCCATGTACAAAGCAGCTGAGTAGGGGGTTGGTTGCAGAGCTGTGTAGAATGTAACCTTGAACTAAGGGCTAAAGAAAATAAATAAAATTAATGGATATGATATCAAATGAAAGAATACTATTACTGTAATGGCTTAAAGAAATGAACTATATGTTTACCTGCTAGAGCAACAAGGAAAACCTGTAGTATGGGCTAAGATGTTTTGTCAAAGTGGTTTATGTTAGCAAGGGGTTGTAAATGTCTTGGAAGGTCTGTTGTGTAGCCAGTTGATTAAATTTAGGTCTTTCTTTTCAAATACACTTGCTGTGCAGGGAAGAATGCCCGTGTTTAGTCAGTAGCCCAGCATTACCTGCGAGTTAAAGAGCTGGCTACAGTGGTTGTTTTAACCTCCTTTGGACTGCTATGTTTCTTGGTTTTGCCTTTGTGTTCTCATAAATCCCTTTATGTTATGCCTTGCTAAAAAGTGACTGACCAAGTTAGTTCGCTTGTTCAGCTCACAGACCTTTATGTATTTCAACTACAAAATTGTTTGCACTTAGGTAAAGCAATTAAGAAGAAAAGAGGTTTTCAAGTTTAGAAACAAAAGGAGGTAACACATGATTTGTCAATAAAGTGTATCTTTTTTTGGTATTAAGAAGATATTGAAAGGGGACAGAAGGAAACACCTAGAGAGGTAGCATGGCAAGAAAAACTGTCTGAGCTGAATAAATCGTATTCCTGGAAATCTAATGTAGGTAACAGTTTTCTTTCTTCTCTGGTTTCAAATATAAAGACAGTAAAAGCATTCTAAGCTACTATTTAGAATTTTCATTCTCTGCTTGAGAATGTTAGTGGCATTTTATCAGTGGACATTTTTTCTTTGTTGAATTCATCAGTAAATATACTGTTTGGTAATTTATTAGTGAGCCAGTGAAGTGCAAGAAAATGTTGCCTATCAGGAGGCAGAAATGTAACAGTTTTGAAACCTCTGTTTCAAGACCTTTGATCTCTTAAGTAGTTTTTTCTGAAGTGACTAAGTACATTGTATGAAGCAGAGCAACAGTGAATACGTGTTTGTTTTATAAAATGTTGGGTACTAGGCAAAACAAAAAAAACATTGAAAAGAAAGAACCGCGATACTTAAACCACCTTCTCCCCCACCCCATCTTTGGGGGCATTATTTTTCTTGGTCTGAAAAGTGGAGTTTTGGTTTCGGGTGGCTTCCTTACTAGTGCTTTCTTCCTCTATCACTTTCTTTAAATTTGTCTCTTCTATAGGTTTTGTAGGTAATATATTTTTTGTTTGTTTGCTTGCTTGTTTGTTGTTTTGGTTGGTTTTATTTTTTTTGGGGGGGACGACTTTTTTTTCTTTTATTTTATAACTATAGCTAAAATGTAATTTCTTCCATGTCTCTTTGCAGCTAGTCTAGTGCTCACAGGCTTCTTTGTTGCTGTCTCTATGGAAGAAACAAAGCAGCTTTAGAACTTATGCTGCTGATACTTATGGTCTTCAGGCACATCAGTTTTCTTTTTTCTGTCTACTCCATATGTAAAAACCACACTGTCATCTGTATATCGCTCAGAAGGGATTTTACAAGTGTCATAAAGTGTGGCAGTTGTGCTCTCTGTAGGGATCTACACTTGTGTGAAGTGAATTCAAGATGCTGATAGAAGGTTATTAATGGATTAAGTGGCAAAGGTAATCTAAAATGGGGCAGAACTTCTGGGTGCAAACAGGGAGAAGCATCAAAGGAAAGTTACCTTCTTAGTAACTTAGGCTTCTTATTAGTCTCTACCCTTGTGTGTTAGCAGCATATGCTGGTGCTTTTGTTTAAGAGAGTGATGTGGTGTTAAGGTTTAGTAAACTTCCTGATCTCTACTTACCTTCAGGAAGAGGAATTTGAATTGCGTTGTTCCATGTATTTGCTTTTTGAAGTGCAGGTCTGTGCAGTTGCAGCCACTGTACTTTTGTTCCTTTTTACTGTGTTAAAAACAAGATGCTGACTACATCTGAAGCAGCTGGTGTCAAATGTCACATAAGGCATTTTACATGTATTTGTATGCATGCACACACATTTGGTAGAGACCTGTTGGAAGATATAGCCCATGTTCTTCAGATGTCTCTCCTGGTGTTTTTTCAGGGTCTCACTAGGCAGTCAGTGTCCTGTTAACTGGCAGACATTGGCTGTTGTGTGAGCGAGTTTCTGTGCTGCTGTGACTTCATATTTCACGTCAAATGTTAGGTCTGAGCAGAGTGAGCTGGCTGGTTTTATTATATATAAGGCAATATTTTTCCACTTTGAGTGCTGTATAAGTTTTTGAGGGAAAGCTTGTAAATGTGTCCATATTTTTGGGTTTGTGCCATTTTTACAGGTGAAAACTTGTACATAAGTTGTCTAGTCTGTTGGGACTTCTGAACTACACAGATGAAAGAAAGTGATAGTTGAGTGTTTGAAAAGATTATTAGGCTTATAAAAACAGCAGGTGTTATCATTGTAACTTGAATAGCTAGCACTTTGACAAATCTGCTTTTTACTTGAAATTCAGGATTTATCTGTTTAGTTAAAAATGTTAATTTTTTTGCTGTATTTTCTAGGGTCTAGCTCAGTGGTTCAGGTATAGCATGGGATTCTTGCTAAGGTTTTTGGGATGCTAAAGGTACTATAAATAGGTCATATAGTAGTTTTTTCTGACATAAATAATGAAATGGTTTTGGAAAATATAAACTAGTGCAGAGGTTATAATCAGTCAACATATTTCACAACTAAGCTGCTATAATTTTGATCTGCCATTAAGGGCTGTAATAGCTACTGAGACTGAAACTTAAGTATTTGTGTGCATGCATATCTGCTGTCTCCCACATGAATGCAGTTCTGACACGAGAAAGTTGTGCAGTTGTCATGTGGAGTGGGAAACCCACAATGGACAATGGTTGAGTTTGGTTTTTTTAGCTGAGCTTGCATAAATTCGTGTTCATGTCCCAGTCTCTTTTGATTAGTATCAGTAAAGTACAGACATCAATCCACTGACAATTCTTATTTGTTTTTGAAGTATATGTGTATAAGTTTAGGTTATTTTTGCCCTAGCTTTTCAAAACTGCCTCTTCCTCACTGAATTATGGTAGTTGATCAGCTGATCAAATTAGTTGTTGCTGATTTGAACAGTTTTTTCCATTTTTTCCTTAGCAGTGAGTTTCACAAGCCTGTTTTATTTTGTACCGAAGTGGAACAGAATCAGTCTTAGAATCAGTGGTATCTCACCAACTCATCACTGTTGTTTTAAGCTGCTACGTCTCTTTTCTAGTGCATGTGAAATCATGTCTGTATTTGTTAGTTATGTGATTGCTTTCTTTGTTAGGTATCAATCAAAACAAACAAGAAACCCCATATCATATTTATGATATGAAAGAAATAGGGCTCATTCTGAGACCTTTAGGGCATGTTCTAAATTTAGTACAGGTCGCAGTGAAGTACTTGGGATGGAAGTTATGTTCTACAGGTAATTGGAGAGACAGTCAGTCTGAAATAGCTGATTTATTAACAAGATGTGCAAGGAAATTTTTTCAAAGACAGGTTAGTGACATCCTTGCAAATGATGCACCATTTATAGAAGTCAGTTTAGGATAACAGGGACTATTAGCTTGTGCTTGATGTTGGAGAAATGTAATTATGCTGATTCCAGGACAGATGCAGTTCTGCAGTAGGAACACTTCTGTTTGAGATCTACAGTAATTCCTCTCCAAAAGTGAGAGAGCAGTGTGAGGAGAGCTCTGGTTTAGCATTTAAAGTAGGTGTATTTCCTAGATTTTTTCACTTTTTCTCCCTGCTACATTGTTTTAACTCTGTATAATGGAACTTTATTACCTTTGTAGTTTTACTTCTGTTTGACCAAACCTCTGAAAATATTCTGTGGAATTTAGTACTTAGATTTTCAAAATAATGAGAAAAATTACTTCAGCAATGGGGTTCATAATCAGGAGTGAGTGAGTTTTCAATGGAATTTTTGTGCCTAATATTATGATTTTATTTGGTGTTTATTAGATATGAACATTAATATCTCTTTACTAAGTGAACATTAGATTTTGTTAAAAAATTGTTAGAAGAAAGTCTTGAGGCTTTTTACAATTAAGCTGTAAAAAACTTTCAGGATTATAATTTTAATTGTTATTATTATTGTTACTATCTCTCATTGTTACCTTGCTGTGCCAGAAAATTCTGTAAAGCCTACTTCCTGGCATGGAATTGAACTGCTAGTTTCCAAGAGTTATCTTTGTCTGAGATTTGGATATTTTCTTTCCTGAGTCTCTAGCCATTTGGATCAATTTCACCCGTAGAATTTTGAAGCTTGTGCTGTACTATCCAGTGTGCATATACGTTGTTCTCAGTTCTTGTTTGATCTGAGTGACTTTTTATTGGGTAAGAGTTCCTGCATTATAAAAAGTAGGGAGTGTAGATTTAGAAATTAGTCAATATTCCACACAAAAGAAATGTTATTGTACTAGATTAAATATTTGTTCAGTTGAAGCATTGAGATATAAATTCTTGTGTTGATAATTAAAACTGAATTAATTGTCAGTAAAATTAAATTTGATGTGGGATGGGTAGTCCTGATCATAGTATTGTGATCCTGATAGTATCCTGATTATAGCTGGCATTCTTTTTGTTTGTTTATCAGGTTTCTTTTTTTATTGTTTTTTGTTTTGTCTGGGGTTTTTTTTGTTTCCTTTTGTTTTGGCAACCTCCATACACTGGTGCCATCTTTTGAACTCTGAAATCCTTATATCTTCAGGGAGTCTTATTTTTGCTATTGCTTGATGCATTTTTCTTTGTTCAGCTGATAAATACTGGGTGTTTTTAATCCTGCGTGCTTTTTTGTCTTCTTCAAATTATAAGCAAAATAAATTTCCATCAAACTTCAATCAAGAAAATATTGTAAATCTGATGAATATCCTTGTTATTCTTGGTATGGTAAAATGGATTAAAACCCCTACATTTGGTTTAATTTAATTTATTTCATAACATTATTATGTGTTAGCAGTGGATTAGGCTACTTTACTTGTTCCATGCCTTTCAGCTCAATTAATTTTTTCCCTTTATTTCTTAATGAACAGCTAATTCATTAAGAAACTAGTAGTAGGCAAATTAGAATATCCCTTAAAATTTTGAATGAGAAGGCATTCATATGAAATGGTATTGTTGTTCAGTAGAAGTTTAAGATTGATGCACCCTCCTCTCCCACATTCTAGGAAATTTTCTTGCTATGATTTTGTAGATAGCTTAGATTTTTTTTCTTATTATTGTTAGAGTCTGCATTCAGATGCAGTTATAGCATAAGCCCATCTGTGGATTATGTTTGCTTGTCAATTGCTGTAACAAATATTGGGTGCTTTGGGTACTATCAGGCAGTATTGGGTTTTTTGGGAAGGGGGAGGTTGTTTGTTTTGCTTCTTTTTGAAGTTGTACAATTAGATTTCAAAAAAGGAAAGCTGTCTTGGAGTTGGCTATATTGCAGCCTTTAGTGTTCATTTTTTTTTCTTTAATATTCCATTTTTTTCTCAGTTAACTTATTTCGATTATATTTATGGAAGTGAAAATTCAGAAGTTCCTACAATTAATGCTTCTGTGTTGTTTAGATTTCTCTTGTCCTGTTATTATTTTAATTTCATTTTGTTGGATTCTGACTATGTAGTAAATTGGATTTTTCTCAAATACTGTATATACTAAAGGTGTTTGTACAAGTTGCATACATTAAGATTTATTTTAAGGAGAAAACTATCTCTCAGGTAGTGAGGAAAGCAGAACATTTCTTGCCTTATATAAAAGTATTGTGTTTTGCATTTGTGTGAGAGGAGAAACTGTATCTAAGAGTTTTAATGTTTTCTAGCAGAAAGGTGTAGGATCTTGATTAGCTATAGATTTCTTTTTTTAAATGCATGGTCTTTCTTATTTCATAGACTTCTATTTATTCTATGAGCATGGTGATGTTAATTGATTTTAAAAATGTAATTTGTCAAAAAGCAGATGTGCTGGGAAAGCAGCTAGACTTAATTTTACCTGGGTAAATCTTTACTTTTTTGAAACAGGAGATCAGCAAAGTCTCGAAGCAGAAGTCCATATTCATCAAGGCACTCCAGGTCTCGTAGCAGACACAGATTGTCTAGATCCAGAAGCCGTCATTCAAGTATTTCTCCTAGTACATTGACTCTGAAGAGTAGCCTGGCTGCTGAGCTGAACAAAAACAAAAAAGCAAGAGCTGCTGAGGCAGCCAAAGCCAGTGCAAAAGCTTCCAATACTTCAACACCTACTAAGGGAAACACTGACACTGCTGCTGCTGTAAGCACACCTCAAGTGAACAACGTTAAGGACCTGAAGAAAATCAAAACTGAGCATACACCTTCTCCTACCAGCAGTGCAAATCTGAAAAATGACAAGGCAAAAGCAAAGGTCTCGGTTCCTGAAACAAAGGCGGAAAATAATTTAATTGCAGACAAAATTGCTAAACAGAAGCCTGCAGCAGTGAAAGAGAATAAATTGGCTGTTGTGAAACAGCCACCAGTCCCTGTGAAAGAGAAAAGCAAACCGAGTGTACCAAGTGTAGCAGCCAAGGAGAAGGATCGAATTGTTACACTACCACCCTCCACACTGCCACCCTTGCCTTTGCCTCCCACGCTGCCTGAAGATAAAGAAACTGATAGGTGAGTTGTGACAGACATTTGCTTTTGGATTGTTTTTTCCTTTTTGTAATGGTTGTTGTTATTTCCTTTGGAAAATAAATACAAAACTATATGCTAGATCAGGCTAATGCATTATTTAATTTGTTCTTGCTCTTCAGCAGTTTGACTGTGGATTGTTAGAGAACTGGAGGAATTTGATCTTTAAAATAATTCATTAATTCTTGAAAAAAGAAGAGTTTGGTCTGAGAAGAATCTTTCTATAAAAAGCCTGCTAAAGAAATGTTTTAAAATTGCTGGTACATAGTAGCTTTGGGACTGAAAGGATGCATTCAAGGATTCAATATTTCAAGTTGGGTGTGAACATATACCTACTTCTGGGGAAAAGTTGAATTCAGTAGCAATATGAGAAAATTCTTCATGTAGCTGGGGTTAGAAGAAAAGATTATCTTCCCTTTGAAAGGCAATTGTTTTATAGCTGGGCGTTATTTTAATCCAACTTATTTCAAAGATCAGTATTATTTTGAGTGTATATAATGGGAGTGAGGTTCATGGCTTGTCATTTGTGTTAATTTTGAAAAGTAAAAATTGATCTGTAGTAAAGAAATTAATTTCTGTGTTCCAAGTGTCATCTGAATTTAGACTATGTTAAGTCTGTTCGTAGTCCTAACAGAGAATCTGTGCTATGATTTATATTGGAAAATTATGCTTTTAGAGAAGTTTTGGTGGGTTTTTGTTTGTTTGGGGTTTTTTTTGTTTGTTTGTTTTTTGGTTTAGTTTGGTTTTTTGTTTTGTTTTTTTTTTTTTTTGTTTTGTTTTGTTTGTTTGTTTTGGTTTTTTTTGTTTTGGTTTTGGTTTTTTTTCACTGAAGGTACTATATGCCTCTCACATATATGCAAGAAATCACAAGTAAGCCAGAAATTTTTAGCTAAGAGGTAAAAATGTTTCTCTTGTGTTTGCTATTAATTTAGGTTTGTATTAAACATTAAGGGTGCATAGAAGGCTTGGGAAATGAATACATCCTAACATAGTATTAGACAGTTACTTTTTTTTTTTTTTTAGTTGTAGAAAAGCAATAGTTTCTTGTCCTTCAGCACTGAACTCTAGCAAACATAACAATGGTGTAGAGAATGTATGGTTTCGTTTACATTTGTGACAAAGCCATCCTCTCTAGGTAAATGAGAATCCTGATACTGTGAGCAAGATTTACTGTTTTTACTAAAAGTTATCCTATCTAGTTTAACTAAATATGACTGGCATTGCAGTATTAATTGCAACAACATGAAATGAGATTTCATATTGAAGCTGGCTGATTGCTTCTGATTATTATTATTGCTATATTTTAATGGATTGCCTGTTTTAAGTTAGCTAAGCTGAGGAGTTAAGCTACAATGAAGCAGTG
Source organism: Erithacus rubecula (assembly GCF_903797595.1). NCBI lineage: Eukaryota > Metazoa > Chordata > Aves > Passeriformes > Muscicapidae > Erithacus > Erithacus rubecula. The sequence goes on along the minus strand of NC_136689.1, from coordinate 52,754,877 downwards.
ATTCTTTCAGTACTGGACTCATTCATTCAAAACAAAAACTTACTGCTTGCAAACAGCTGCATTAGAAAGATTAATGAGAAGTAATGGAATGTCTTTTATGCTTTGCTTAGTTTTGCCTATAGGATGTTATAAACTTTGGAGTAGAAATTATAAGTCATGATAAAGCTTATGTCATGAAAGGATGTAGATCAATGTTTTTAATGGTAGAAGAAGGGAAAGGTATTTACCTTGGGCTCTGAGTTACTGCGGGGAAATTGTGTCAATAAAGAAAGTTTGAGCTCAGTGCTATTGAGAACTGTCTGGTTCCTTCAGTAAAAATCTCATAAACCCACAAATAAGGGACCTAGGGGACCATTGGTGTTGAAGCCCCACAATGCAGTTTAGCCAAAAGGGAAAATTGTCCTGCTCATCAGTGATGTGTGATTTAGCAGACCTGAAAAAAAAAAGGACTGCGCTTGGCTGCCTCTTTTTATGTGCCACTTTTAAAATCTCTGTCAGAACCTTTCATATGTTATGCTTTCACTAATTTTGAAAATTTTGGGGGAAAATTATGAGAGAAATACTAACATATATATTAACTTCAAAATAAAGAGTTTTTTATTGCCATGACAGTTACATGCACTGCACTAAGGTGGTTTATTCTTTATAGCATGTTAATCATTATATTTGTGATGATAGCAGTCTATGCTTCCTTGTGCTGGTTCTTTAAAATGGGACAGTGGTAGTTTAGGAAGTGGTGAAAGACATAAATATTCAGTTTTCACAGAGAAGCATAGACATATGCGAAACACTGGAATGCTTTATTTGAATATATAAGGACTACTCATTGCAAGAAAAGTAAGAAAACGTGTGCATTCTCTATTATGGGAGTTGGCAATATCTTTCCATTTAGAGAAATTCTTGCTTTGTCTATGAAACTAAGCAGGCAAAAAGTAGAAAAAGTCACAGAGAAGGATGAATAGTGTGATTTGGCAAATGCAGCTAATTTGGAAAATGTCCTTCGAAGCATGACTTAAGTTTTATTGATACAGTGATGGAAATTAAGAGTGAATACGGTGTGAGAGTTGTATAGGAGAGAAACAATAATGTAATTTGTATAACACTTAGAAATGGTCATGGCTTTAAAATTACTGGATATGTAGTAGATGAACAAGTCTAGCTAAACTAAAAGAAGTTCTGGTAAAATGTAGCCATGTACTTCAGAAAAAAAGTCCTGCAGCAGTTACGATTCCCCATGAGAATGGGAAGAACCTTTCTAAGATCATCATGGGATTGTTGAAAGAATGCTGTACGTGTGTTTGGGGATTTTTCTGTTATCTAATTATGGTTGGTTAAAAATCAATCAGATATCAGTAACCCATGTTAGAAAATCATTGTCATTTTTGCATCTAATTTTTTCCCCACTTGGTACGTATGCTGATCACTAGAAATGTGTTGAGTCTGGAGTGTCTCAGCAAATGTATGCAGTTAGAATCTATGGATGAGGTGATGTGGACAGCCTCCTAATGCCCTGCAGTGTTAACATACGCTTGAAGCTCATCTGTGGAGACCAATTTTAGGGAGCTGGATTAGTCAGATCTTCTCTCTTATATAAGAAGTCAAAATACAGATTTTGCCACTAAACTTTTGATGTTTGCCAACACCTGAGCTCTGAATGTTTTTAATAGTCTAGGCCATAAGCTTGGAAAGAAGCTTACGTGGCAGAAGAAGTCTGACCTGGTAAGGCTTCTTGTGTTATCTGACCTCTGCTTTCACCAGAAAGGTCTGATTTCACAGTTATGTAGAATTGTGGTAGTTAACTATGCATCTTCCAGAGAGCTATTTGTGAGTCATTTATCCAAGTCCTGCAGATTTTAAGAGCAGAGGTTTCAGGTCTTGATGCATTGACAGTCTAGAATGTATTTTTTCTAAAAATAATTCTAATAAGTTTTGCTTCGATATTAATATTTTGCCATCTTCAACTTATTAGCAAAATTATATTTTTTTTAATAGTTTGAGAGAGAATCTTTCAGTGAAGACAGTTAAAGAAACAGAGAAGAAACTTCGCCATCTGCTTGCAGACTTGCCACTTCCACCTGAATTGCCTGGAGGAGCTGAGGTACCCAAAAGTCCTGAAGAAAAGAAGCCAGCAGTTCAGTTACATAGCAAGAGAAGACCAAAGTATGTTTATTAAAGTTTTTTTAAAGCTTATAAAACAAGTAGAAATAATAACAGTTCCTTTAAGATATGTTCTTGTCAAAAGAGTTCTTCTTTTTGGCATATTTAATATTAATGTGGTTTGACTCAAACTGCATGGTTTATTGCCACTTATTGGTGATAAGACAGTTAACTAATAATGTCTCAAATAGTGTTGAGGGTGTCTTCAAAGTTAAGACAATGCCTAGATGTACTAGCTGTATTCTTAAAAATATTTATTGCTCTCTAGAATATGTGGACCACGACATGGTGAAACAAAAGAAAAAGAAATAGACTGGGGAAAGCGCTGTGTGGATAAATTTGATATCATTGGTATTATTGGTGAAGGCACTTATGGGCAAGTTTACAAAGCCAGAGATAAAGATACAGGTAAGTTCAAAAAAGATAAATGTAATCCCACAATTTTAAATGAACGAGGTGATTTTTGTTTTTGTTTTATATTAAGTAAAATTTGTGATATTTTGCCCTCTTATGTTTGGAAATTTTTTAGTTGTTGGTGTGTTCACTTCTAAGTCTAGCATTTGTCTAAATCAGAAATTACTGTTTGCTGCATTGGAAAATCATTTATCTGTAAAGCTGTGGCTGAAATCCAGCTGAGCAGTCCTAAATTCGAATTCTTAGTTTTTGAGTTTTGATGCTCTATATAAAGTTGAACTAGTAAAGAAGAGAGGCTAAATATCCTGGGGAAACTAAATGTTACCCTAAAGAAGTTGACAAACAAGTTAGTTATTTGTGTGTCAGTCATCTCTTAACCTCCCCTCCCATAGAAGTTGTTGCTTTCTGCATTGAAGGCGTCCGTACAGATACAGTGAGCAAATCTGTTAGCTTTGGATTCAAATCCTGTGTGGAGAGTGGCATTATGGCCTTTGAGATACCTTAGAAGCAGCTGTGTTATGGGCTTTCAGAGCAAGTGGATGACATGCTGGAATATGGTCTATTGTGAGTGTATCGTGTAAGTTAGTGTAGGGTAAGTACTCTTTTAGAACTAACAAAATTATCAAGGCTGTCAATTAACTTCTCAGACACAGCAATAAACTTCCAAGAACAAAATGATTGAACTAACATGTATGGTCTGTAGACATCCTCCATCATGAGTAGATTATGCTCCTGCCATTTTATACAATCCAGTTTGATCCAGCCTACCCTGCAGTAAAATAGTAAGGGAAAGTCTCCTCACTGTAAAAATGGCAGTGCCTCTTGTGCTTGTAGAAAGTATACTGATGAATTTGAGAACTCTTTAATCATCTTGCTCATATCTTGAACTGCACAGTATTTCTGGCTAGGTACATGCATTCTGACCAGTGGTCATATAGTATTAAAAAATTCAGAGTAGTCACAGGTCTCTGTCTCTAAAGCTGCTGCTGATAATCACTCTTTACTGGTAGACATGGTGTAGAATACTGGGATATGTGAGTTGTGCAGGAGGAAGGATAGCCCTTATAGTGTTTAGCTGAAAGTTCTCGTTTTTAGAATGAGAATCTTACTTCTGTATGTGATGCTGATTTCTCTTAAGCATTATGCTTGGTGCAGGCATCAGGGTTTTAAAAAAACAAACGTAAAAATCAATACTAAATCCCATGGTCAGGTTGCTAATCTTAATGGGTTATATTGAAACTTTCTCTTAGGGGAAATGGTAGCACTGAAGAAAGTACGCCTGGATAATGAAAAGGAAGGGTTTCCAATTACAGCTATTCGAGAGATTAAGATTCTTCGACAGCTTAATCATCAAAGCATTATCAACATGAAAGAAATAGTGACGGATAAGGAAGATGCTTTGGACTTCAAGAAGGACAAAGGTATGTGTGCTTATGGGTTGCTCTTTCTGGACTAGTTCTTAATGTGATAGTCTGCTCTGCTGGATTTGAAGTTATGCTTCATTAAAAAATGCATTTGCAAATTGTGATGCTTGATGAGGGATTTTAATTTTGATTCAAATACTATAAGAAGTTGTTTATCTAACTCAGCTATGCATTTTGCTTTTATTTTTTTCTGCAGATACTTTGTGGGATTAAAAATGTATTGCTTGAATGTGGTTTTGCTGTAGAGGAACAGATGTTTTACTCCTTGACACCCATGGATTAGGGAGGCCAATAGTAATAGGAAGCTCTTAATTGTGAGCTGTTTTTAACCTCTTATTTTTTTAGTACTTTCTTTAGTACCATCTAGAGTATAGTAGGCTGTATACTGAAGATATGTTTTTCATTTTAGGCCTTGGTATTTCAATTGTTCTTCAGTTGCTTTTTTGATGATTAAGCATGTGGGTTTTTTGCACTAGAAGAAGAGTAAATGAAAAGAATTAAAGGCAAGACTTGTATAGTGGTGGTGTTTTTTCCCAAAGAGAAGGCATGCAGACTTCTACTCTTGGTTCCTTCAGTTTTGAGTCTGTCTTGTTTGAATTGTTTCAGCCTCCTTAGTCTAGAGATTCAAGCAAACAGAGTGAAAATCATGCAGTGTTGTTGCTTGGTACTTCTGATATTGGAGTGGTATTTTGCCACTGGAGACATTTCATTTTAGGTCTTAAGTATTGCAAACCTATCATATTGGAGGTTTTTTAGTGTCCTGTGAGCAATTTGTTAGTTTGGCTTTGGAGAGTGCTTGGAATGTGATACCTGTCCTTCTTCGCTGCTCTCCTTCCCTGAGTCTCTATACAGTATGCCTGGCACTAGGGCAGGTAGAAAATTCTGTATATACTTCATGGCCAGCTGAAACACCAGGTAATGTGATGATTCAGAAGGTGGATATGAAGCAGGAATTAGTTTTGTTTTTTCTTAGCATCTTTAGAGAGAGTATAATACCTTGAAGTGTATACAGCACTGATATCCTTAAAAGCAGGAAGTATCTGGCAAGAGTTTCTCGAGAATTGTGCAAGTTCAGTGGTCAGGCCCTGATGAAAATCCTGACAGTCTGCAACAGCCAGTTTAGTCTTTGTATGTGCACTAAGTTTTAATTAGGTCTAACCTACTTGGCTAATGAGACCACACTGAGTCTTGACTTACTACATAATGACTCATTAATGATTTTTCTTTCTTTCTGTTTAGTGCCATGTTTAGAATTGAATAGTAATTTTTTTCTTTTTGTACTTCAAACTCTGTCTCATTAATTTCAAATGGGTTTTTTTTGGTCCAACTCTGTATTTGTGCTTTTGATATTACTTCTGATTTAATCTCTTGTTCTTATTTAACAGCATATTAACACAAGTATATTTTGTGAAAATTTACAAGGGCAGGAGCTTCTCTGGAGATGCTAGAATAAAATTAATTTCTGATAGTAGAGCAAGTTCTGATAGTTTCCTGAAAACATTAGCAGGGTAATGAGACTGCTCTTAGAACTTCTCTGTGAAAAGATGGAAGCTGTGTTTTTTTTCAGACGCTGTATTCTGTATTTCTCTAGTGAGTAGTTCATTGTGAGACAGGGATTTATAGCTGAGTTGTGGCCAGATTGTAGTCTATGCAGGGAATGAATGCAAGTGGGAGGAAGTTTGGTCTTTTCACAGCAAAGTGTTGCAATGCAGAAGTAGCCTGCTTAACATAAAACCAACATTAGAAAAGTGGTAGTGATAGTACAACAGGCAGAGCTTACAGTAAAAGCAGGGTGTTTTGCCTATATGATGAACATGCTTATGCTTAATGTATGTTGCATGTTTACCATAGCTTTGAAATATGACTTGGAAAACCCTGCTGATATCCCACTTAGAACCTATTGCATATTTTTCTAGTTGGTATGAATGAAGTTAATTTTGTTTCTAAAGCTGTGTATCATATCCTGGCATAGTACTCATCTGCTTTTTCACTTAAGGCAGTGTGGGGGTTTTTTTTTGGTTGGATGATTGCATTCAGTTTTCTGACAGTAGTGTGTTACAGTACTTGATTCAAGGATATTTTTTAAGATAGTAACACTGGACCACAAGCCAGCAATAGCTTGGCTTGTACAACTTTGTCCTGATATTTTGAGCTGCATTGCGTGTTTTTAAATGACACACTCAAAAGTCTGGAAGAGAGAGGTTTACTGGTTCCCCATGTTAAAGCCTATCTCTTTTTTTTGGCATCATTTTATTTTCAAATAGGATGGAAGAAATTATATCTGTGTTTTATCCTGGCCAGCTTGGACTATAAATTTAAAGACATGAAAGCTTTGATACATAGTTTTGGGTTTATTCTTTCTCTAGTAACCATTAGAAAAAGAAGTGTAACACAGTGGAGCGCTGTGTGTTACAAATCTTTCAAGTGCATTTTTCTCCATCAGTGGAAGTGAGCACCTTAGGCAGAGTAATTGTTTGTATAGATTGGGCATATACAAATCAGATGAATGATACATGGGTCTGTATACTGAAGATCAGGAGTTTTTCACTTTGCAGTCTTCATTATGCATGACATGTGCTTGATGATAAAGTTGGAGAACGGCATTACTATTTACAATTAGTTATGCTGCATCTTGATTCTCAGACACAATCCTGACAGATAAAAGAGTGTATGTTGGGTGTGGCCACAAGGGGTATCCATTTTACAAGTTCCTTGTGTAGGCTTTTCTCATCTACCTGTCATTGAGAGGGAGATAAGTGAACACCCAGATGTAATGATGGGAACTCATGACTGAGGTTGTATTCATTCTTTTGTGTGTCGGGCCACCTTATCAGTTACAAAATGAGTTATTGAGAAAATGCCTTTCTCGCTTAGGGCTGATGTCAGTTTTGGTTTTTTTCCTTTGTGAGTTTATAATTTATATGACTTTGGTGTATATCTTTTTAATTTGGGCTCTTGAGATGGTTCTTCAGTTCTCAGTTGCTTTTAACAACTGGGAGATGTTTGCAAGTGCTCAACAGTTGAGCTATGGGATTGACATGGTCTCTTTTTACTAAACAAATGGAAAATGCCTGACTTAGCTTTTGTTGCTGTGAATGTAAACACAGTATTTGTACTGCCTGACATCCCTTCCTCCTTTTGACCAGGATAGGTGTTCTTACTAACCTGATGGAGGACTTAGAAATTAACATGGAGACCAATAATAAAAGATCTGGTTAACATTGCAGCTTAGGCGTTTTTTTCCTGTGATTTTGTTTGTGTGTGAGAATTACCTGTTTATGTATGTGTGTTTCTGTAATTAATTTTAAGATCTGAGTTTACTTTAGTTTACATTTTGAATTGATTTGCAGTACGAATCACCTAACATTTTTAGGCTTTATGTTGGTATTTATGTTGGCAGTACTGTCATACAGGAGGACACTAACTCTGCAGTACATTGTAATATGACTGACAGGTTACTTTCTCACAACTGTCTAGGAGTACTTACTCAAAAATCTTGTGGTTTGGAAGGAGTCTGTGACAGCAGTCGTAGTCAGTGTTATATGATAGCTAGTTTGGTCTGTGTTTCCTAGGAAGTTGGATAAAAACAGAGATTCAAATTTCAGAAACCTCTAGTGCTCTACGGCTTGCTTTGCTGCTCCCAAAATAGCTGATAGAAACTTACCCAAATAGTTTTCATACTAGACCTAAATTATCAGGAATACTGTGACTGCTTGAGTGACGCTTCCTGTCTGTGTATGCTGTACTGGGCTTTGGTCTGGAATGACTGCTGACCTAATTGAGTTGCTTTTCAACTTGCTCCATGTCAAAATGAGAAAAATCTCTGATTATTAATCAAAGATTTTTGTTTGTCTGCTTTTAGTTTTTGGTTTTGGTTTAGTTGTTTGGGTTTTTTTTTCTTATTTCTTATTTTTCTTTTTTCTTATTATTGTATTGTGTGATGAAATGAGGAGAGTATTTACTCTCAGGGCTTCTGTATGCTCTTGGCATGTATTCCTATTTCAGAACATATGTGGAGTTCCTGCAAGAGGAAAATGCAGTTGAACTTGAAAAGGGGAATAACACAGTTATTAAATAGAAACTGAGTATTGGGTGAAAATGTAAAAAAATAGTATAGCAGCAATGTTTTCTTTTAGTCTCAAGGTGATTAATTCAGTAGCTATGGCTATATTTGTTGTTCTAGAAGTTAGAAAATAATAAAACCTGCATCAAAAGAAAAGATTAATACCTATTGAAGGAATTTATAAGGAACCTCAAGGAATTGGAGGACAATTTCTCCTTTAGTTGTCAAGCTGTGGTTGATAAAATCCTATTTAAAACTCTTGGAATAGTATATCATGAGTACTTGAAGAGAAATGTTAAGGAAATAGAATAGTAAATGTAATCTAATTGTATTGAATCAGTCAAGGGTAAGAATAATCTATGTATTGCATAGAAGAAGCTGGAGGAGGCTTATTAGCAAGATGAAATGATGGAGTCTCATTTTGAAAACTGAGTACAGAATAAATGTTGAAAACCTGTTTCACAGCTGTATTATGCACTGAATGAGGCAGGGATACTGGGGTTTCTTTAAAGCATTTCTGTATTTCGAGATACAGAATTCATAATTGTATGTAATGCATTTATACTAGAATTCAGTTTAAATTTACATGTAATAAGGCATTTCTGCTCTCCTGGGTCCTCAGATTTCTATTTAATCATATATTTTGAGAAATGTTGAACACCTTTCCTATGAATTTCATTTGGAAAATACTTCCTTAAAAAGTCATAATCTATGGGTGCTTTTGGATCATTCTCCCCTGCACCACTACCCTCCCATCCCAGTTTGAAACACTTGTATCTTTGAGAAAAAATGGTGTTCTGCTTTGTCGGATATGTGTGATTTGAAGACAGCCCAAAGAAATCCAGACCCTGCCAGTGTCACAAAAACGCAAAGTATGTATTGTTAGGAGTTTCTGAAAAAATCCTGTTTATTGCAGATCATTAGTGCCACGTTTTGTTGAGTTGCCTCTCTTGTATGCAAACCTTTACTGCATTTTATCTGCATTATATGTACATTACTGAGCTCATTTCGTTTTAAGAAACTGCTTCTGTTAGAGCTCCGTGACCTGAAACATATGACCAAGAGGAGATGTGTTAATCCTTTGATTATTCTAAATTGGTACCTCACTTGCTGAATCCCATCATTCTTAACTTACAAAATGGTTGGAAAGCTGCATTTTTCCAAGTGCAATCAGAAGGAGGAAGGTGAGGATTATTTCCATCATTGTGAATCTCCTTTATTTATTGTGTACCTTCCTAGATTCAGCTATAGAATAGATTCAGCTGCTCTCTCTTATCCCATATTCAGAAATCTGCAGTGTTCCTACTGTTCAGCTGTTCCAGCTGCTGCTCTGTCAACACGTAGTGACATTAAGATTTCTGATAATCTGGATACATGAAGGAAAGTAGATGTGAACGTGATGTTAACGAAGGAAATGGGCCACCCAGACACAACCTCTCTCTTAGCCTTTGTTGCAGTGTGTGGAAATGGACTGCAGGCTTTCTCCCACCACAGAGGTGGGAAGTGCAGGTCTTTAACACAACAGCAGTAAGATGAGGAACTTTAAAGTCAAGTGAGTAATTCTGAGTTCATTTTAATTGCGTGCACTTCACTGTAAGAGAGCTTTAGGTGTTTTTGTGACATTGCTTCCCAAAATGTGGACTGGGCAAAGCTAGCATCAAGCAAAATCTAATTTTAAAATGTAACCTCCAAGTTACAAAATGTTTTGCACTCATAAAAGACGAAACTGTTATTTCTTCTGTTATGTTTTCCTTTTTAGAGGAATGAACATTTGTGTGGCATTTGTTTTGGTAGAACTAAAGTATGCTGTGAGCTTGAACTCAGACTAAGCTGTAGTTAGCACACTTCTGCATGTGCATAGTTCATTTGAGATGTCTTCTATGACTGTTTCCTTCTTCCTGAATGAATAGCTGCTTTCCCTTTTATGAAGGATCAAATCCCCTAATGTGATGAAAAGCGATGAAGATTTGAAATTATCTGGTGGAAAGAATAATGTAACCATTTTGTTGACAGAAACTACGAATCTCTGTCAAAAAAGGGCACCACGTTTGTCTAGGAATGAATTAACAGGAGTTTGACTGCAGTTTGCTTGATAGCTTTTTTGCAGCTATGGTCCCTTCTAAATAAAGCTTGAGTAATACTGAAAATCAGGTTTGAATGGTAAGATTGCCAAGGTTAATAGACTAATTTTCATATTTTCTCGTACTGAATGAAGAAGTTTACCAGTTTTTCTTTTGAAAACAAATTTTAATAATGTGTAGTTAAGAAGTAGGCAAGAATGCACAAGTGTAATGAATCTGTACGTTTTCTCTTGATCTCATAAGGAGGGAATATTGAGGATTTATCCTGTTTTAGTGTATGTTTCTCACTAAGAGTTGCAGAGAATGTGAATAAACAGATGTCACCTCCCAGGTGCTACTCTACTTTGTTTATGAATCTTCTCTATTGTCAGCATTCCTTCTTGCATTGTGACTGCTGGTTATAAATACCAGTGAAAAAATCTTGGGAGTTAGTGACAGAGCAGGAAATTGCTCAAGGCATGGATCCTGCTTTGCATGTATACAAGAGGTCTCTGTTCAGCTGTTCTCACTAAATAGTTTCACAGTCAATCTTTCCCCTTGTCATATACACACATGCAGCCAGCTGTTAAGAGAGTTAACTTTCTCTTATACTTCAGAGCAAGAAGGTACCAAGATTCACTGGGTTCATTCAGTTTTGTTGAGCTGAGATCCTCTGAAGGGCACATACAGGTTATTCTCACACTGCAGCATTAATATCAGGTGTATTGTTTTGAGGCATTTTAAAATATGTCATGATTCATACTTCAGTCACTGTTGAAGCAGATCCAACAGCAAATTGCCAGCTATCTAATTTGAAAAGACCAAGATTAGGAGCCTCTGTGCTTTTCCATGTTGAACTGGTGAACTGGACTGGTGAACTTAGTTATGCAAATAATAACACAGCAGACTTTTGATTATTCATAGCTCTTAATACTCCCTCTTTCCTTGTGGAGTGATGGATGGGATTGTGTTGTACCTATTTGATTAATCTCCTGTTTCACCCCCTCTGTACATAACAGCAGGGGTATTTTAGAATGAGTATTTTGCTTCCTCTGTATAATGCAGAGCAAGACAAAAGTACCTAAGTCGAAAACAATGAACTCTTGAATGTCTTACGACACAATGGCCTGTGCTTTAGCTGATGTATGCTGATTGTTATTACAGGTTTAACACTTACTGTGTGGTAATCTTCCTGAATAGCAGATGGACCTTGCCTTCTTTATTCCCTTTTCAGCTCTAAATAAGAAAAGGAGTCAGTTCATTAGAATGTGGCCATGTATGTGCACAGTTTCCATCAAGCTGACTTCTCATTATTGCTCCAAGATTTCACTAGTTTCTGAGTTTAAACTTTTTTAGGAACAAGAATGTGTAATGAGTTCTTGTTGGGCAGAAGCAATTGATAGTGGTAGATTTAAGGAAGCTTTGGAAATGCAAGGTAAAGAGGCCCACTTGAATCCACATTCTGGGTGGGTCTGTCTTGATTCCTTCACTCTGCAGGGTCTGCACTGTTCTATGTGTCCCAGGGTGAAGAAGGGAAAGAATGAAGTACTAAAAAATATATTGTACTGGGAATGGTTGTTTTGGAAATTGGTTATTGCTAGTTCTGAATCACTCGACACTTTTCCTCTTTAAGAGTGCTTTTATGTATCAAAAGCCTTGGCGTTAATGGCTTTATTGGTAGAATGATACAGGCTGATGCGAGGTAAGACCAGATTCTCTTGTGCTTAATGTATGCAACCTAATGTGGCAACTTAAAATATGGAGTCTGTCTTTGCAGAGGTGCTGTTACTAGTAGGTTAGTTCTGCTTTCTCATTTTGTCCTGTCTTATAGGTATTTTTAGTCTGAGAAGGGCAAGCTTATTTCTGACCGAGTTATGTAGAAATCTTAAAAAAAAAAAAAATATTACTGAGTCTCGACAAATGAACAATAATGTACAATAAATCTTGTACTTATTTTGTTTCTAGATTTCTCTCCAAACTTTGCATAGGTAATATTAACACAGTTAATTTTTCTTGAAATAAAATGGTGGAGATTGAGTTGTAGAGAGAGCACATGTTCAACGAGACTGAAACACCATGTGGTAATAATATTTTTCTTTTCACAAACATTTGACTAGTATAATTGTTTATACGGAACAACAATTTATTAAAACTTTTTACTGTACTATGTTTCATTGGACATGAGATACAGCTATAAATACTGCAGAAAGTCTAAGCAGTTTTATGAGAAATGCTTCTGATTTTAAAAAGTAGGCAACAGCAATGCTTTGGACTGCTGTTAAATCAGTTTTTCTGTTTGTGTTTCTCCTACCCTTTCCCTTTCTTTTTGTAGGTGCATTTTACCTGGTATTTGAATATATGGACCATGACTTGATGGGACTGCTGGAATCTGGTTTGGTTCATTTTAATGAAAATCATATTAAATCTTTTATGAGACAGCTGATGGAGGGCTTGGCCTATTGCCACAAGAAGAACTTTTTGCACAGAGATATCAAATGTTCAAATATTCTACTAAATAATAGGTATGACTATTACTTAAAAGTACGTAACAAAAATTGTCTGTTAACAACATCTTTAAATCATTCTTTCAATCTTCACAGTTCACGTGATTGGAGTAATCAGCAAAACTTATTTTCTAAATTGCCTAGTTTCTTTAAAATCCATTGCAAAATTTTAATCCAGTACTCTTCCTGTTTAACACTGGAGCCTGCAGCTGTGTATTAAACTTAATCTATATTAAAAGAAAAGACTCAATTTTAATCCTGCTAAGTCAGAGTACTGGGTGGGGAAATTATCTGAGTTCAGATATATTAAAACAGAATTGTAGGATGTGTTAGATGTGTATTCTTTCTGCCATCTCATTTCAAGATCGAAGAGTAGCTTGGTTGGTTCTTCATGACAGTTGTGAGGTCCTCATCAGTCAGGATAATGCTTTGAAAGAGTATTTGATCAGGCATGTTCAAACATGCCTTAACTTGCAGTTATTGCTGTAATCAGAAGAGGAGAATAATTTGTTTCTTTCTACTTGAACACATGGTAAATACAAATCATATTAATAAGTGTGGTGTTTTCGGTGTGCAGCACCATCAACAAATAAAAAGCCAGTGTGAAGATAGTGGATGACTTCATTACCAACTGTTGTGCGTCATAACCTGGAGTACTGAATCCAGGGAGCAACATAAGAGCAAGGGTTATAACAGCAAAAAAAAAGTGTATAGTTAAAAAAAACCCCATGTAATCATCTTCTGGGTTTTGTTGTCACAGGAAATCCTCTGGGTAGTGTCAGGAATTTCAAAAAAGATGAAATGCATTCAAGGACAGGATCATTAACACCTGCTAATGGGAATGGGCAGGGATCCCTATTTTAGCATCCTTAACACAATGATTGTGGGTCATGGTTAGTATGAGGAAGATGAGCCCCAAAGGGTTCACATGTTCTCCCTAAAAATGTAGTGCTGCTGTTGGGTACTAAATACTGGGCAAAATGGATCAAGGATCTATTTTGATAGGCCTAGTTTTCTCCCAGCTTTCTCCAAATTAAGTTTCTATTTCTTCCTTCTTTTTCCCTTAGAGCAAGCTAACACTAGACTGCTTTCAGCCCTGTATCCTAATGCAGCCTTGCCAGGTTATGATACAGATTCTTAAACACATGTACATGTTTCTCCCCATTACTTGCTGTTTCCACACGCCTAATCTTATTACCTGCTAATCTCCAGGGTTAATGTTTTCTGTGTGCAACTTTGGCAACTCAGAAGCTGGGTGTAACCTGACAGTGGAGAGAAGTACCTTATGGTAAAAAAGGAGCTTGTTATTTTACTGTGCTCTCCAACCCAGGTTACAGAGTTGTTCTTTTTTTTTTTTTTTTCCCCCTAGGATAGTGTCTGAGCATCCTTAGATTTTTCCACCAGTAGCAGAGAAACGTGATAGTAGATCTGAATAATTTAGCCAGTGTTTCAAAAATCCTATTACCAGTTACAGCCTGAAGCTAAACATATGGATTATGTATCTTTTACATGAGTAACTTAAATGAGTTTTTGAGCAAATATATTTATCTTCTACAAATACATTCTCAGAAATAGTGTTAATGGGTGTTTTTCAGAAAATCAGAGTAAAGGTCTGAAGAGAAAAGTGAAACTATAACTTGTATATTTTATCATCCCAAAATGGTCATGTACATGTTGTTACCACAAAATCGTCATGTTAGTTGCAAATCTTGCCATGATTTGATAAAATAGCATGTATTTCAAAGTGATGGGGGTTATAGAAGTTATCAGTACAGAAAAGGAAAACCATATAAAACAGTCTAACATTCATTTCATGCATTAGAGAAGCTTGCAGGTAGCTTTCTGTTTGAATCATCTAGACTTCACAAATAGTGTGAGTTTCTGGTCATAGAGCAGTGCCTTTTAGCTGTGGAACTTACAGGCAAGAGCTGTGTATCTTCTACTCTTCCCCTCATATATGGAAAAACACAGGAATGGGTTAGGGGTTATGTCATTCAGCAAGTTGGCTGCTGACAAAAATAGAAGCCCTTATCTGGTCGGTCACCCTGATGTGAAGACTGTATTTAAAAGGTACAAGAGCAGAATAGGACTTTGATGGCTTTCTAGAAGGAAGTATGACTGCTAATAGTTGCTTGCTGTACAAATACTCATGCTAGCAGTAAGGCCTGAGAAAATAGCAGTTTCTTTCCTCAGTTTTCTGCAGAGTTACTGACTGGAATGTTTTATGGTATAGACGTAAATTTTGACAAACATCCAGTAACATAAATGCCATTTGATAAGCATACCCGATTTTGCTTACTTGTCTTTGCTATTCAGTAATTTAGCATACTGTTTACTGAAGAGATGTAGAGATAGCAAAGCATTGCCTCTTCATTAATGTGGTTTGGTGAAGATCAGTTTGCAGCTGTTTCAGTCTTAAACTTTACCTGATTTTGGGGGAAGAAAGTTTAACAGGATTAACCACTAAATAATTATTTGTTTTTTCCACCAGAGGGCAGATAAAGCTCGCAGATTTTGGGCTTGCTCGGCTGTACAACTCAGAAGAAAGGTAAGATACAATTATACTGTGAAAAAGCATTCAGAAGTTTAATCTTTTTGCATAACAATTAGGAAGGAGAGAAGATTGTTTTGTTTAGAGGAAATGTTGCTGTACTGTAATACAAGTAATTGCTTAGGAAAGTGAAAGAAATACATATTTTCTTACACTGCATAAAACCACAAAAGTCTTTTTGTGCGAGTATATTTCTTTTCCAGGTGTTCTGGATAAATAATGGTAGAATCTGGCCATATATTGATTGGAAATTAAATTACAGTCCTGGGTTTCTGATCCTGTAAATCTGAGGTATATTTCTTCTGTTGGTACACCAAAAATGTTATTTATTTCTGCTGACACAAATTATCGTACAGTTTCTATTCAACAAGCATTACTTTTGTGTAAGATTTACTTGACATTTCAAGAGGTTAATTGTATTCTTTAGGCAGTCAGTGCTGTTGAGTTTGCTGGAAACAGAGATACAAGTTTAAATAAAAGTTATTCTGAAACTCCTTGTGACTTGTACTTCTGTTGTTCTTGGCTTCATTACGTTCGTACTCCAGGAAACAGGTGCACAGTTTTTTATGGTTAAGAACTTTAGTATTTACTTTGTAATGTAGTATTTGTCATGTGGAACTGATTTCTCAAAATCTAGGCTGAATGTTCACTACAGTCAATAAGGTGCTTGGATACAGAAATGGTTGGATGCTTGAGCTTACTTTGATTTCTGCATGTCTAATTTGGGAAATAATATCAATAATGCTAACTTTATGGGTTTATTGTTTTCTACACAGCTCTTAGGTTATTGATAAATGTGTTAGCATTAGTTTCTGAGCTGTTGTCTCAGAACTCTTATTTCTGGAAAATATGCTTAAGTACAGTTACGAACAGTGTTGAGTATAATAGCAAAGTGAAATAAGCATCTGCTAGCTAATTTTTTTTTTTTTTGGATGTACTTAATAATAAAAAGATGTTATCCCACCTTCTTGTTTTTATGTCTATCAAACTGGCCTAATGGTTTTTCCCATCTGGTTTGCTATGTTTTACTTGGGTTTTTTTAAGTTTGTTTTTAAATTAATTAAAATTTTGTTTGTAGAACTCACTGTTTGTTAAGGATTAAAGGTTCAGTGTCCTTAAAATGGCAATAACAGCCCATTTTACTGTACATGAAACAGCAACATTATTATGCCATTATGCATACATGAAACCTAGATTAAGATTTAATTAAGCTAACTAATAGAATTGCCATTTGAACATGGGAGGATAATTAGAATCTCAGTAGATTTTTGGCAGTTCTTTTGTCATTCATTTTCCTTCTGACCTGCAGTAACAGATGTAATTAATGTATATCAAGAAGTGTATAATAGCTGCTGGTTTTAATTTGTGTACTTTGCATTTGATTTACTGTTGTTTAGAATTTAATACTGTTTGAAAGGGTACAGAACTTAATAGGGGTATAATGGGGAGGAAATAAAAATTTAACTTTAAGTAAATTCTGATTGGTTGTTGTAGTTCTCCTCTAAATGTTATTCTGGTAGATTTATCGTGTTTGGAGTAGGAGACAGATTGCATGACAAGACAACTATTCAAATAAAAGCCACCATATACTAATACATATGAGTAATGTATCTGTAGAGATAGTCCTTACCATGTAAACATGGAATGTTTGCTTCAGAGATAAATATGATGAATTATAGGATTGTTTCCAAAAACATGCTGCTTTTTAAAAAGGAATTGGAGTTATGTGCATTAATGGAAGAAGGACTCAGATGATTTTACAGAAATTGTATCTGTACTACTGAGATTGCTATAAGAGCATTCATTCTGTGGTTTTTCATAGTTAATGTTACTCTTTCTGTTTGGAGTTACAGTGAAAAACTGAAAGATCTGAAAGAATTCTGGAATCATTTTTTAAGCACCCTGGTTGAAACAATACCAAAATTGAACATCTCTTTTCTGCTTTCCATTCTGAACTGTTGATGCTGTAGTTCAGCTTGTGCACCAAAAAAAAAAACCCACCTGTGTCTGTAGACAAGTAGAAATCTTTGCTTTAGTGGGAGGATGGAAAGGATTATTCACAGTGACCAAAATTTATGGTTAGAGCTGTGGAAAATTAAAAATGTTGTGAAATATAGGAAAATACTAGAAGCATTCCGGGCTTTGGACTTGAAATTGGTGAATGATGTAGTTCCAGACAAAGGTTTTTATCTCTTTTTCTCATACTTAAGGAGAGAAAAGTCACATTTTTTCTTTTTTTTTTTAAAGTGGTTATAGAGGTCCTGTATTCAGTAGGGTATCACATTTTTTCTTCTTTTTAAAGTGCTTGAAGGGGTCCTGTAGTCAGTAGGGTGATAGCGAATAGTTGCATGGGAGTTCTTGATTTTATCTAAGCAGATCCTGCTCCTGAAATGACTAGCAATGTAATAAATATACAGTATTGCTTTCTGAACAATAACAGAGATACAGAATTCTCAAAGCATCAAAGTGGCTGTGTGATTATTATTTATATCTTCAATCTGACTTTTTGCAGCTTTCATCAGGCAATTGTGTTTGATTTTGTGCAGTTACAACTTTGCAGGACTAAAATTAAAAGAGTGGAAGTTTGTACTGTTCTGAAGCAGCATCACAGAACTAAAGTCCTTAAGGAATCATTTTTTCAGAAGTGTGGTTGTAAATGACAATCCTCTGTAAAATGACAAAATGACAATCCTCTCTTTTTCCTTCTTCCAACAGCCGACCATATACCAACAAAGTCATTACATTATGGTATCGGCCTCCTGAACTTCTCCTTGGGGAAGAAAGATACACACCAGCTATCGATGTCTGGAGCTGTGGGTAAGAGTTTGGGTAGAGGCATAGCAAGGATAAAAACCAGCCAAAAATAAATCTTAAACTTTCTATCAATCTGTAGTGAAAGCCATAATGATGGAATTTTGCAAAACTATTTTACAGCTGTATCCTGGGTGAACTTTTTACAAAAAAGCCTATATTTCAAGCAAATCAAGAACTTGCTCAACTGGAACTCATAAGGTAATTAGCAAACACTGCTATGTAAGTAGGTGCCTCATAAAATGACAAGTTTCTTTCTTAGTGTTAAAATCTGAGATAATTCATTGCAAATACTTGCAAGTGCTCAGTTACTGCCCTGAGATGTTAGAGGTTTTGAGGGATATGTAACACAAGTGACTTTGGCACAGACACGAAGGGTTTTTTTGAGTGTTCTGTGTTCCTAACAATGTACAGTTGATGAGTAAGATGGATTTTTGTAGAGTAGCTGGAGTTGCCTATTACTGAAATTGTAAAGAGAGAGTAATCAAAATGTCTGTAATTTTTAAGATGGTGTTGCAATTTGCTTGCAGCAAATCAAAATGAGAACATGGACAATAATAAGGACAAGTGGGATTTGGGAGGAACAGGTATTTAGCATGCTGCTAGCCATGAATTCTTGTTTCAAGCTACCATGTGCACACCTGGGCTTTATTACTTTGGCAGGAATATTTCTGTTCCCTTACAAACTGCCAGACATTTGGTGGAGATAAAAATGCTGTTTCTTTCCTTGTTCTCAATAAACCATAGAATGATAAATATTTAATTCAATGGAACCAGAGCATCTTTTTCTTTCCCTTTATTCAGCAAGCAAAATTTGCTCTTGATTCTGATACCATAATTGACATTGTAAATGAGGTCAAATTAACTTAATAGAAAATACTATAAAGTGACATATTGAGATGTTTTTCTAAATAGATTGAATACTAGCATGTTTCTGTGTAATGTGTTATTAGATGGCATGAAAAAATGGTGGATTTAGGAGGTGCAAAGCAGATCAGTGGTCATTTTTGGTGTAAGAAGAATTAAACACAAGAGTTTGGGAATTCTTGTTTTTGAGCACTAGATGGCATTGAAGCCCATCAGAATGAGTAATTCAAAGTTTTTCTTTCTTTGTGTTTTGTCTCTGGTACAAAAATATAAAACTTTGTGATGTACTTCTGCTGGAAGCTTCTGTTTGTAGCGCATTTCTCATGTTCACTAATGCTATGCATTTTTTGTTGTTTGAACATAATATATCAGTTTTATCAACGTCTCTGTTATGATCATGTTGCAGTCAACAGTCCTACATTTACCTTTTCAAACTTTGTCAAAGAAAGAGCTAAAGTATATTCTGACAGTAGGAGATTTACTAGTTTTGTTCTCCCTTCTGAAATTTACGTACCCCAACCAGTGTGAAGTCAGATTGGTTTGCGTAGCACCTGGGGCATAATGAATAGATAATTGGATCTTTTACATTAACCATTTACATCTTACAAAAAGGAAGGCTGAACTAGGGAAATGTATTTGCAAAATGTCCTTTTATGACTGCCTGCATCAGAATTTGAAACCTTGCATATATGGAAATACTTTATGAGTTCTTCCACTCAGAAGTGAATTGTTGATCAACTTCTGCTTAGCCATCCTTGGTTGGAAAAAAGGATGGGGATGAAACGTGAGGCATAAGAGTATGGGCAGCCCCATTTGTGGAGGTAGATGAGGCTTGAGACATAAAACTCATAACTAAAGTAAAAAATGCAGAAATTTTCTAGTGGTGTCTGCCTTTAGGACGTACTGAGTTGTTTGGCTTTTTATTCCCTTGTGTCTTCAGCATTAAATAAATTCTCAGTGAAAACTGCTTTTTCAGCTCTTAGGTGTATCTTTCTTCAGTGACGTTGGGAGCTAAGGACATGAAAATTACTCTAAATGTGGGCTATCCAGTTCTTCTAGTCAGATACCTGGACTACTCTTCAGATGTAGTTGGTTAAGTTTTACAAAACATTTGTGTAGAGGATGAGTGGGCTGGACTGAGGCAGAAACAGTAAGTTTAGTTTGTGTGGGGTAATTACCATTTGTAGACAATTCATCATTTATTTAATGGTGTTGGTCATTTGACAGTGGAGAAATTTTAGCTAAAAATAACCTGAACATGAAAATTGAATTTTTTTTTTTTGTTTTCACTGTATTTGCAAGAATAAAAATGACAACTGTGCTCTCTTGTGGTTTTGGATCTCATACCCTTTTTTCCCTTCTTTTTGGTGCAGCCGAATTTGCGGAAGTCCTTGTCCAGCAGTGTGGCCTGACGTTATAAAATTAGCTTATTTCAACACAATGAAACCAAAGAAGCAGTATCGTCGAAAACTGAGAGAAGAGTTTTCTTTGTAAGGATGAAGAATTAGTTTAGTCAACTGTAATAGCATAAAGTTTTCCCGGAGACTTTATGAACTTCAGTATTTTCCAGAGAATGAGCATAGATCAAGTGTAAAGAAAAATCGCTTTAGGTTCTTGTCCTTCCCATGATACCCACAGAGCTTGTATTAACCCTTATTTAATAGGACCATCAAGAAGAGGAAAGGCCTTAAAATTTCAGCCACCTGTTATCTTTCACCTAAGGAAACATTTGTTTGGTACACCTGCTTGTTGCCCTGTCCAAAAAACAGCTCAGAGTACCCAATTGGTTTTTGTTGGTAAAACTGGCTACAGCTAAATTTGTAGTCTGGTTAACATTGTAGTCTTTTGGGTCATAAACTCATTCAACACAGAGGAGTTACCTGAACCATATGTTCTGAAGTACTACCACTGGACTAGTTTTGTGCATATATCACAAGTGAAAGGTATGGAAAACAGGTGTAAGCTTATTTTAAAGGGGCTGTTTCCCTCCTTCAGGTACAGTGGGTTTCAGGAGAAATGCATCATCCTGTTCATACTGATGAGGCTAGTATCTTTGAAGCAATAGAGTTGTCTGTGGATCAATCAAAACTCCAACTCGCTGGTAGTAAATTCCAAAATACAGAGTAACAATATAGTCTTGGCTTTAAAATGCGGGTGTGGTTTTTTGCAAGAATAAGGTTTCAAGCAATGAAGCAACACAAGGTGAAGAAAGCTTGTGTTTTGTAACAGCACAGGTAGTAAAAGGAGAAGTCTATTTCTGCCCCGTACTATCAGCCTCAAATTGTGGGTGTTTTTTGTTAGTGTATAAGTTAACTGAGGATTAATGATCATCTTGGAAGGGATGTATTTATTAAAATCTTGCACAGATGTGTGTGATGCAAAATAAAGATGTGATGCTTTCCTCTGTTTTGCACTTTTGTAGCATCCCACCAGCTGCATTGGATTTATTTGATTATATGCTTGCCCTGGATCCCAGCAAGCGCTGCACAGCTGAACAAGCTCTTCAGTGTGAGTTTCTGCGAGATGTGGAACCATCTAAAATGCCTCCTCCAGAGTAAGTAATTTCCACTGGTAATGCTACTGACCTCTAGGAAGTGGGAACATGCACTGATTTCAATAAATTCATTGTGGTTCTGTAAAGGAGATGGTGGCAGAAATGTTGATGTACACAGTTGTTGAAAGGTGATTCTGCAGTAAAATGCTCGTGTAACTAAATGACTCTGTAAAAGTGATAACAGAGTTGGTTTGTCATTCCTTGAGTTAGTTGAGTTACTACCTTTAAAGAAAATACTCTTCTATTAATGTTTCTAATATTTATAAAGCATAATTTCCCTTATATCTTGGTTTGTCAGTGTCTGCTTTTCCCAGGGGTTTTGAGGTCCTCCATGAATCTGAATTGCTTTATTTGATTATAGAATGGCACTGGGTATAGAGTGCTGCACAAGTACCTGAGAGTTAAAGTAAAACAGATGAGAGCCTTGGTTTTACAGGCAGGAAAAGTGAAATTGGGCAGGATTGTTCTTGTCAGTTTCTCTAGAGGAAATGTATTGCAATGTCCTGTAGATTTTTTCAGTGACTTTGCAGTCATTTCAGTCTGTGCAATCACATTGGAGCATGTCCTGAGGACAACAATGAAAAGGTACTAGAGAATCTGCAGGTGTCATTCTTTCTTCAATATAGCTGTCAGAACATAAAATCTATGATATTGTTTTAGTAAACTGAACTTTCAAGGCAAGCTTCTTTCCATCTAAGGATTTTTTTATCTAAGGATTTTATTAAAATTCTAGAGTTACCTGTTACATACACAAAGTTGTTATACAGAATCACAGAATGAGTGAGGTGGACAAGGACCACAGTGGGTCATCTGGTCCAGCCTCTGTGCTCAAGCAGGGTCATCCCAGAGCATGTGGCACAGGATTGTATCCAGATGGTTTTTGAGTATCTCCAGTGAGGAAGTCTCCACAACCTCTCTAGGCAAACATTACTCATGTTCCTGAAACATGAGCTGAAAAAGTTTCATTGCCTGAATATGCCTATCTCACTGTGTGAAAATCAGAAATCAACAATCTCAAGCTGTTGACTGAAGTTTCAGAACCACTTGTACAGCATGTTGCTTATGTGAATTTTAAAGTAAGTAAATGGGAAGATCATCTTTTCTTCAGGGATGTGGTAATGCATCCATTCTAGAAGCTGATATATGGAAATTCAAAACAAACTAGTCACTGATGTCATTTTAAAAATTAGGGAGAACCACACACTTCTGGCACAGCACAGGAATGTGTCAACTGTTCTCTTGAGAGACTAAAGTTCTGTTTTGGGGAAGGAGCAGCTGTTTATCCAAAGAAAGTGACATGCTGATTGGAAGGACCATGGCATACTTCCCACAATGAGTTCTTGCTTCCAGTTGTTTTTCAGAAAATACTTGGCAGGTGGAGGGAGAGAATAAAGCAAACGGTTGTTGTAATTGCCTTTCCAGTGTCTCTTGTCATTTATCAGCTAATTTTTCCATGTTCCTGGGTGACAAAACTGACAGTTTTGTAATAGGAAAACATAAGCCACTATTTTTACTGCCCATCTCAGTATTTCTGTGGGTCTTTGTTTTTCTCAGGAAATCAGAGTTGAGATGTGTGCAGGGAATTGTAATGGAAGGACAGAACTGGTGGCAGATAAGTTTCTTAGGAAAATTTTGCCTCTGCATTCATATATCTTAAAGGATATCCCCTTATTCTTCCTGGTATCCCAGCTTTGCTAGTGTCAAGTGATATTTATTCAAGCAACTTATTTCTGCAAATTTTTCCTTTTTTTCTCCCTTACTTTCTTGGTTGCCTGAGCTGTACATTATAGATACTAGATAGCCATGTCTGTTACTGTGCACAAACATGTGACCTAATGACTCAGCAGTACCTTTATAAGCAGATAGAAGGACCCTGAAAAAAATATTTTATATTGATAACTTAGTTGTCTGGTAGTTTGCAATGTATTTCCAAGTTCCAGTAGGTTAATCTTTCAAAAGTTACATTATGTATAATTTAAGTGTTTTTACCTGTATGATTAAAAAAATAAATTTAAAAATAGGGATAAAACTGATTATTTCCAATCATTCTTTACAGCCTTCCTTTGTGGCAGGATTGCCATGAGCTGTGGAGTAAGAAGCGCAGAAGACAGAAGCAGATGGGCATGACTGATGACTCTACAGCAGCTAAAGTCCCCAGGAAGGATCTCTCTCTAGGCATGGATGAGAGCAGAACCAACACCCCACAAGGCATGCAAACTTCTTCCCAACTCAAAACTCAGGGCAGCTCTAGTGTAGCACTTGGTCAGTAATATTTTCAGTTCTTACAATTACCTACTGCTTGGATTGCACCTCTAGAAATTTTAGCTGTTATTTGCAGAGTATTGGCATCTCCTGGATTCTTGAGGGAGGAACAGTATTGTAAGTTTAATCTTTGTAAGAAAGATTTGCCTTTACTTTTGGAAACACAAGTGTCCCTTTTCAATTTTACCTAACTTATCAGCCTGGTCAGAGCAACTAACTTGCTTGCTCTGTATTTTCAGAGGATTTTTAGCTCTTGTTCATCTATAATTCTTCAGTAATTCTACAAGCCAGTGGCTGTTCAAAGTTTCTCGCAACCTCCATAGATTGGATAAGCTTTATTGATATTCATCAGCTAGTCAGAAGGCAGAGTTTAAAACAACTGTCATTTCAAATGGAGCAGATTCCATCTGCATGTTATGTTAGTCTTCAGCTTTCCAGGTTGCTGGGGCTAAATCCAGTTGTAAAAAAAAAAACAAAAACAAACACCAAAACCACCCCCTCTCTGGGGGGTATAACATGAAGTATCTACCTCTGTGTTGCACTGCCAGTAATTCTGAAACTTAACCAAAGAATCTTGCTTGAGTTTTACAAATATAACAGAAAACGTAATGGTTCTGGTATGGAGACCATTTGAGATTCTTAGCAGTAAAATGATAGTTCTTACAAAATATGTAGAAATATAAGAGTAACAACACCAAATGGATACCTGTAAGTTAAATGTAAGGCCATTTTTGATTGTGTGAAGTAACGATAAATCCTATGACACTGATAAAGCAGTTTATCTAAGAAACACAGTTTATGCATTCATAGCAGCTGACAGATCTAATATACTAACCATCTTGAATCAAACCATAACAGTAAAGCAGAGCTTCAAATATTCTGTGCAAAGATACACTGGATATAGTTATTTTGATCGTATTTTATTGCAACATATTGCCTCTTGCTCCATTCATCAGGTTTCTCACTGTGCAAACCAGCTGTGAGATTCTGCTAATCCGTATGTTTAGGCTAAAGTTTCAGCAGCATTTTCAAGAATGACTTTCTGTAACTTTTTCTCCCATCAGTAAAACTCTATTAGGAATTTAAAGAGTCCAAACGATAGCTGTTAACTTCTTTGTGCTTTTATAACATAACAGCCTGATGAGAGACTGCTCATTAGTTAGTTAGTCATTAATACTGACTATGCAAAAAAACCTAAGCTAATAGAGAAGGAATCAGGTAGACCTATATTGCTGTTTACCCATATGTACACAGAAAAATATGTCTAGATAGAAAATAAGACAATTTAATTTTCAGTGGAGCATAGAGGTGTTTCTTGTATTAAATAAAATACTTCTGGAAGCTGTAATGCACCTTAGATAATATTATTAATAAGACCCATTATGCAACTCCATGACCAAATGCATGCTTTAGCCAAAACTCTGGCATTTATTTCTAAGCATTCCAAAAGGAGAGGTTAAAAAGACATTGTCTCAATTGCTAATGTTCTGATTTATGAATGAGACCCCTGGTTATTGCATTTTGCAATTTAACAGGAGCTATTCAGAGCTCAGTAATTTTGCTATGACAGATTTCCCAGAATACAGTTTTCTGTTAGAATGAACTTAAAGCTAACCAAAGATGAATGAATAGGTTTCCCTGTTTGGCATTTTTCTGATGAATTTTCTCAGACTGAGAGTCTAAGAGAAGTTTTAATGTTGAGAATACCATCCTCAAATGTGACAAAATCTTCCATTAATTACATTTAAGTGAGAGTCAGCAGTACAAGGCATAAGAGATTGTGATATTTTTTTTTTTTTGTATTGCTAAGTAGAAGGTGGATTATATTCATATAGATGCATAAAAATTTTTAAGTCCCTGGATCCTGCTTAAGTAGATTCCAAGTTCTTGTATCCTGGTGCACATCCACAAGTAGAGTTGTGGGTTGTGGGTTTTGCTGCACTTTCCAGATGTGCTGCTTTTAAATTTTGCATGGCAAATACTTAATATTTTTGTGTGTCATGCATGGCTTCTAATCTGCTACAAATTAATATATTGGTAAGATAGCACAGTGGCAAGGATAGAAAAGGACTGAACATGTTTGTGCTGACCTGGGTTAAGAAAAATTCAGAGCTTGACCTGCTCACACACTCATTTTCTAATGTTCAGCAGCTTTCTTCTCTAAGTCATTTGCTCATAAGGCACGTGCAATCCATGCTGCTTCACTTCTTTCAAAATAAATCACCACAATGGGTGTTTGAAGCTAAGAATCTACTTTGATATTCAAACTTCCTTATTCATATTCCCCTGCATCATCATAATCTGCTCTTGTTTGTGCCAAACTCCATTTAATTGAATTAACTGCATATTATCACATATTTCCTGCTACTGAGTGATTGACTTCTTGTCCCTCAAAGTCAGCACTTCCTTTTGCATTTATACTGTGATCTCCTAGGCCACCTAGAGCCAGGTCACTTGGGCAGGTGTTAAAACCCAGATGCTGAATTAGAATGGGCTGGAATATGACTGGAAATGGATTTTGCAGATGGCTGCTTTTTAACAAAGGGTTGTGATATGTCAAAGATAGGAAATTTTATGGGGGTTGGAAGTCTTACAGCTGCCTAAAGCAGGTGGCCTTAAGCCCCAACTTAGTTATATTGTGGAAAATTGAGCTCTAGCTTGGTGTTTTTCCATTTGTCCAAGTGTGTGTGTGCACCTCATGGAAGTCACTTTGGTTATATTGGATCTTACTGTTCCATTTCCTATAGATACTCCCCAAAGACAGTTAATATGTGAAAGCATTCCATTTCTGCGTTGTTCAAACCCATGCTTTGCCAGTCGTGTAAGCCATGCTAGATTAGTCTTTTGAGTTTCTGAAATATGCCAGTTCTAAATAATACTTAAAAACACCTTTTTTGTCTTTAGCAAAAACAAGCACTGGACAGCAGTTAAACCAGAATGAAGTGGCAATCCTGCTAAACCTGCTGCAGTCTAAAACAAGTGTTAGTTTGGCACAGTTTGCCCAAGTATTGAATATTAAGGTAAACCCAGAGACTCAGCAGCAACTAAATAAAATAAATCTTCCTGCTGGAATTTTGTCAGCAGGTGAAAAACAGTCAGAACAGCAGCAGCAGCCGCCGCCTCCGCCACCACCTCCAGAGCAGGAGCCTCTAAAACAGCCGATGGTGACGCAGCCCCCTGTGCCACCTGCTCAGCTGGGTCAGCCGAAAGTTGAGACTGATGCTGCCCAGGCAGCTGTGCAGAGTGCATTTGCTGTTCTGTTGTCTCAGTTAATAAAGGCTCAGCAAACAAAACAAAAAGATTTTGTGTTGGAGGAGAAGGAAAACGGATCAGGAAATGAAATGTCATTACAACTCAGGCAGCCTCCAGAGCCCGCCACTCCTGTGTCTGTCAGCCGGGACGACGTGGAATCTCCGGCACCTGGCTACCCACACGTGATCAAGTCATTATACATGTCTGCAGGTACTGAATGCCTTTGTTGCTAACCAGCAAATACCTGGAGCACTGGAGATGTAATATTTTGGGAGTAGAGAATTAACATGTTTGCCACATGAATCTGTGTGAGTATAGGAGATTAAATCGGTCACATTTTAAATGTGGATCAGAGAATTTGCCTCTTAGTCTAATAAGTGCCATGCAGACAGAGCAAAAAATGATAACCAACCTAAGAGGTACACAAGGATTGGTGATGAAACATTGATCATTATTCTGGGGAGGTGGGGGATTGGGGTTTTCTTAGTGGTGAAGACTCTTTTCTAGCAGATGTAATTTGCCAGTTTTGACTGTGTGTTTAGGTAAAGCTTATTTTGGTGAGACCAAATACTTTGCTTTGGATTTTAATGCTGACTGGAGCAGTTCCTTAGTGTCCAATTCAGTGGTTACCTGTAACTGTCATACACACAAGGCTAAAGGTTTCCACTGAGATATAGGAGTACCTTCCATAGTCTCCCCACAGTTTCATCTTTTCATCTGTTTATTTTTTTTGGGTTACAAATTCAATTTATTATGGTGGTTTATGTATTGTTTTGTGTTTGCAGCTGTTGAAACAAATATTCTGAAGTGCTTTGGGGCTGTTCTTGGAGGGTTTTGGGGGTTTTTTTGAGAGGTGTGCTTTTTTGTTCATATTTATTTTAAACCTTGAGTGTTGCTGTTCTTTGATAGGGTGGTCTTTTGTCCCATAAGACTTCTGTCCTTATCTGTGAATCTTTCTTGATCCTTCTTTGAATTTTTAGTGTTTACATTGCTTGAGTTTTGTTCTGGTTGTTTGGTTTTGCTGGGTTTTTTTTAAAGGAGCTTGTACTGTTTTTCTTTAACTGATTGACTGGTAATCTTACTTTAAGGAGTAACCTGCATCATGCTCCTGAGGCAAATGAGCTGTTGCCAAATTTTGTCCAAAATAATTGATATAATTACTGGCAAATTTAACTAATAAATTAATGAGAATCAAAGTTAACAAACGTCTGTGTTTTTCCAGGAAGGAGTCCTTTTCTTTCTAGTCCTGTTATTTGTATACTTTTATTCCAGAGCTTTTCTTTTTCACCTTCTTAGGTCAAGAGGATTTGGTTAGGCAGTCTGAGATGAGGCTTCTGAACCGAACACCCGAGCAGGAGCGCCCTCGGATCTTGCCTCCGGACCAGCGCCCCCCCGAGCCACCGGAGCCTCCGCCGCTCACGGATGAAGACCTTGATTATCGGACAGAGAATCAGCATTTGCCTATAAGTAACTCTTCAGGAACAGATCCTCACGCGGGAGTGAAAGCAGCTCTTCTGCAGCTGCTGGCTCAGCATCAAGCTCAGGCAACAACAGAGGAGCCAGTACCAACGAGTGTGGATTATCAGGCTAGAGACTCCTATGTAACGGGCCCAGACTACAAGGATAACTTTGGATCATCGTCCTTCTCGTCTGCCTGTTACAGCACTAGCGATGGAATAGGAAGCGGATCATCAGGAGTATTAGAAAGGAGGAGTTTCCTTGGAAACTCAGATATTCAGTCTTTGGATAACTACAGTACTGCTTCATCTCACTCTGGTGCTGCCCCTCCTCCATCAGCCTTTCCAGAATCCTTTCCCAGTTCAGTAACTGGTTACGGAGACATTTACCTCAATGCTGGCCCCATGCTGTTCAGTGGAGATAAAGACCATAGGTTTGAATACAGCCATGGCCCAATCCCGGTTTTGGGGAGCAGCAGTGATGCTTCCACAGGGCCAGAGAGTGCGCATTCTTTACCCTCAAAGATGCACAACTATAGCTATGGAAGTAATTTACAGGAAAATCCCACTGGCATCAGCCACATGCATGGACAGACTTGGACATCTCCTGCCCAAGGACCTGGCTATTCCCAAGGATACAGGGGACACATTAGCACATCTGCAGTGAGAGGGCGAGGCAGAGGATTACCATATTGAGTATCTGTTTTTCCTCAGGCACATCATTTCTATCTGGAAAAACTTCTCCCCCCAACCCCAGCTGCAATTTAAAGCAGCAATTCAACAGACTTGAATAATGTTAATTCAACAGCTTTATTTTTATGTGGAAAAGGGTCTTGCATACAGTAGGAAAAATTAAAAAATGCTTACAACTCATGCTGTCTAAAAACTAGATGACTTGATTGTACATGTTCACAAACTCTAGTTCTGACTTTTATTTTGTATTTTGGCAGTTTTAAGTGGATGCTAAATTTAGGGACATCAGCTTTTTATGGCACTCTTTCAGATCTTCTGAACTATGCACATTTGTGCTTTTTTTGTAAGTTTGGACCAACTTTTATGTAAAAAAAAAAAAAAAGAAATTTTACAACAATCAAAGCAGGGCACTGATTTATTTGGTATTTTTCTTTTTACAGAACTACCTTTAGTCAAAGGTCACTGTCAGTCTGCACTGCTTTCAGTGTTATTGTGGAAGGTGTACTACGTGCTCATTTCAGATAATAAAACACAACCTTTCTCTTGATGCAAAATTTTATAAATATTTGGTCAACGTTATGGTTTTTTTTTCTTTTAAGAAAAAAAAGAATGGGTGTTCTGGTAAAATGTTCTCTCCATCTCCCACGCTTGTTTATATAAAAACTGTTTTACTTGAATGGTAAGTGCCTTAACATGTAAGCTTAAGGTCTGCAAAAACTTGGAAGTACTTCATAGGTTGATATGAACATAATGCCTAAACCTAGGTAATTAACAAGAGAATTCAGATAATAATAAGAAACTCAAACAGGTCATAATCTTGTGGTGTTTACTTCACATGGGCCAGTTACTTAGAGACCTGATCTTACCTAGATAAAATTGTAATTTCCAAATTGAACTTCATGAGAAACGTTGAAAGTGAGAAGAATGAAGAGTGTAGTTTTTCCTCAGCTCCCTGTTGGAGTTGTAGTAAGTGTTTTAGTTCCTCTGCCAAATAAACTATACTTTGTATGTCCTTACGAAGTGATGAAATAGTTTTTTTTCCTCTTAAATGTCAACAGCAGTAATTTCTTTACTTTGTGTGAAAAGCTGACACTGTTTGTCTTTTTACCCCAAGTACTGCATTGTAGGAAGTAACCAAAGGAAAAAAAAAAACAGTATTTAAAGCAATGGCAAAATGTTTGACACTAGTTGTAATTCGCTGTAAACTTGTGATTGTGCCAATTATTTGATTTTATATCTGCTATTCCACAGAACATTTTAATATTGGAATTGAGTGTCTCGGAACAACTAAAACTATTATAGTTAGAACTTTTACCCAGAGCCACTCCTCATACTAATTACAACTTTCAGCATGTTTTTTTTGTTTTTGTTTCCTCTGACAAGTGGTCTCTCTCCTGCAGAGAGGAGGTATGGTTATATTTTGCCTGTACGTAAAAGGATGTCTTGAAGCCCATATTGGAAACAATTTTCCAACTGATTATACAGTTGACAAATCGGTACCTTATGTAACTGAGTGTTTAAATACTACTTTTTAAAAAGTAAAATTTCTACTTCCACTATTACAAATGTCTTGTCAATGACTTTTTGGATTTTCAGAATAGAAGCCAAGCTGTTGGTGTTTTGTTTTAGTTGAAAATCCTTTAATTGAAAATTGAAAATGGTTCATATGTGGCTGATTTCCACACTGTAGAGCATGGAGAAACTCCCTTTGCTAACTGTGTAGTGTTTGAGGATCTGGCAGATGAGGAATGAAGAGAGTCCTGCTGCTAATGCTGTCTCCAAGTCTGGCCGTTGCCTTTGATAGACACAGTAGAAAATCCTGCTGTCTGAAAATAGAAGTGGCCAGGTCAGAAACAAATACAACCTGAACAGCCTGTGCTTAAGAAAGGCAAAAGCTTCACGTGAATGACAGTGCACTGGGCCATTTTTTCCTTGAGTAAGGACATCCCCATAGCATTTTTTGCTAGTAAAATTTTAAATACAAAAATCATTAGTGTCATTTAGATATGGACAGTGTCAGGTAAGGCTCTTTGTTTACTAATCTTTAAA
The DNA here is from genome assembly GCF_903797595.1 of Erithacus rubecula. Lineage (NCBI taxonomy): Eukaryota > Metazoa > Chordata > Aves > Passeriformes > Muscicapidae > Erithacus > Erithacus rubecula. Next base: position 52,723,759 of record NC_136689.1, on the reverse strand, counting down.
AAACCCAGACCCACAAATACACACAGATTGCTGCTGCTTTTTTTTTTTTTTTTTTGTTTGTTTTGTTTTGTTTTTGTTTTTGTTTTTTCTAGAATCAAGCAAAAAAGCTTATATGCACTTACTTTCACTAAAGATGTGCAGTCTGGGGTTACTCACCTGCACTTGAAGTGTAACTGCAGGCAATAGTTGGCTAAAAACACAGGTAAGTTCAAATGCAAAGTATTTCTCAGAAATAAATTAATTGACTTCCAATACAGAAATACAAGGAAGAAGTGTCTCCTACCCTTCCCTTTTGGACATAAATTTTCAAGTCATTTAGTTAGCTTTATTCAATGCAGAGAAGTCAGTCCCCTCTGCATCTGTAAATTAGTGTGCAGTTTCCTCACGGGCTGGCAGTACTCTCAGTCATTGTTCTACCAAAATGGATTTCAGTCTTTGGCCATGAAAAAACCCCAGGCCCAGCACAAATAATCCTGACTCTGAGGAGAGAGGAGGTGCAATGAACAGTTGACTTCCAGATGAATCAGAAACAAAACTCTGGCATGCTGTAGCACATGAATACTGTACAATGACTTTTCCCCAGCATAAGGATTACTAGCCTGTGACTTTGAATACTGTATTTGCCTGGGACAACAGCGTTGGGATAATTTGGAGAGAAAGTAATGTATGTCCATATGTGATAACTCTGCCTTCTCTGCAACCCAGGGAATCTTCTTGGCTCTTTTGCCGATACCTTTCTGGGCTGGTGGAGGCTGAGTGCAGGTGAAGAGCTCCGCCCTTTAGGGTGTGGCAGGAGGACTGGTGCCTGCTGCCACTCTCCCCTGGCCTGGAATTGTATCTGGGCAGGTTAGCAGCCAGGAAACAGCCCGGATCTAAGGACAGTAGTTCCACATTTATTTGTATTGGACCTGTGTATTACCTGTCAGCATTTCTTTTCAACTAAATCACATGATGAGGTGCTTATGGCAGCATTGTACCCTTATGTGTGAACTCCACTCAGCAGAGTCTGTAATAGTTTGGCATTTTACATCATGTGGCTCTTGCATTTTTGATGCAGTAGTAGACATTCTGAAAATAGCGTTATTTTTCTGTGGAGCCGTGGCTTTTATTACTTTCTCCCTTATTCCTTTGGATTTATGTTTTCTGTGCTGCAATTCCAAAGTGAGCTACAGAGATGTGGATACTACATCAAAAAGTAAGTGTTGTGTGTTTGTATTTCTAAATAAACATACTGAAATACTGTAATAATGGACTATCAAATAACAAGTACTTCATTATTTATATTAAGTGGTCCTTAGCCATACCAAGAGGAAGAAAGCGAGCATGACTGGACTGCTTATGACCGTGACTTCAAACAGTTAGACCATTATTACAATGCTTAAATTCAGCCAAAGGAAAAGGAAACTGCTTTTATGGATCACTAGTTGTCATTATCCTGAACAGAATGAGCAGTGCTAGGGAAGATATATAAAAATACATGTATCCTTAAATGTTAATGTCATTTTTTGGAAAAATAATTTTTTAATGGCAAACTTCTGTATTTTCTTATGTTTCCATAAAATGTGGTCTCTCTTGTCTCCATCCCGTAGTAGTGTCAGGTGCTTTCTAGAAGCAGAGGCATTAAATGCCATGTTGTAAGTTCTTACGGTTTTGAGCACTCTTCTCCTTTTGCTTTCAGTTTTGGTGAAGTTTACAGTTGAATGAGTTTAATTGATAATTGTGTGGTAAAATCTGAAGTATTGAAGTAACACAGGATACCTCTTGTCTGCAGGCAAATTAGCTCTTGGACCATGAATTCTGTTTCTGAGAGAGAAAAATGTCAGATGTACTACTTGCATTCTTCTTTTCATTAATAAAACATGCAAGTGTTTTACATACAACATTTCTCCAGTCTGTTCTGTTACAGTGTTTTTTACATGAGGAAATTTTGGCTATTACCCTTCTTGAGAGTTTTGGGATGTTCTGTATTTGCAGAAGTGTGTAATGAAATTAGGAATCACCAGAAAATTTATTTGAATTCTATATTTAAAAATAAAATTACCTTGGGTTGACTTAAAATGAAATTGACTTGCTTATCAGGGTGAAGAAACTATTGCAGGAGTTATTTCGAGACAACTTAATTTAAAATAAATTGTTATGCTTCAGCTTGCTTACTCTTTGTTATTTTAAGCCATTTGTATATAAAATGTATTGTGCGGCCTGTAAATAAAATACGTGAAAATTGAAGTCTTTCCTTGTTTTCCCTCTCTGGTTGTCAAATAGCATTTCAAAAGAACATTGGTTAAACAGAATGTTTTCAGTGTATTGAAATTCTGCAAGTTCTTAATGAAACCCATTTGCTGCTCCAGTCTTGTTTCAAAGGAGCCCCGCAGCGTCTGGCAGTGGGAGCCTTTGCTGGCAGTGTGGATGATGTGGAAGCCAAGGTGCAGCAGAGCATCCCTCCGAGCGCTGGTGCTGCCCCGAGAGCAGGAGTGCTGGGACCTGGCTGAGGGACAGGGGCTTTGCCAGTGCTGAGAAGCTGCTGCATGCTGGGCCATGGACAAAACACGGCATCTTTTCTTTGCAGTGTCCAAGCAGAGGTGCAGCTAATATTCTCCACTGTCTCTTTAAAGAGGATAGTGGGTGTTGGAAGCATGGGAAATCAAAGAGCCAGGTATTTTCAGTCTGAGAAGACAATGAATTGAGCCTTGCTTAAGCAACTGTGCTTTGAATGCCTGAGGCTTTTCTTGCCTTTTTCCTACTGTATTAGTTAATCTAATGAAACCTTTTGAATCTTTCAATAAATGCTATACCTCCATCCAAAAATCTGGCACTTGCTGTTATCTTCAGTTCTCTTAAACTTGAGGTTGGGCAGTGCTGCTTCATCACTTGTCATAGATAAAGTCAATAGATGGGCAGTGAAAATGCCATTGGAAGTCACAGGGGCCAGCAGCAGTTACATAGGTGTCATCTCATGTTGGCTGACTAGATGTGTAGCTGCAGCCCAAAACATCTCACTCTGGAAACAATATTTTGGTGACAGCTACAATTAAAGCCTGACCTTCAGTTCTGGTGACAAGCTCAGCCTGTATTTCACAGGGTGTTGACTTGCACTTAGCAGATCTGGCAGTTGTGTGTAACCAATTCTAGTTGCTCAGTTTTTCTCATGAAAGCTGCTATTGCAACTTGTAACAAAGTTGTGACAAAGTTGGCTCTGGTTTATGTTGGAGCATGAACCTGAAATGGTTTGAGAATGGTGCAGCATCCCTTTCATTGAGCTCTTGCTGCCATAGGGGTAGCCAGCTGTGCAATAAGGTACCAGTAATAATTCCAGTGGGATCTGCATTGCAGTTGATATCCTCAGCTGCAAGTAAAATAGCATCAAGTGAAAGAGGAGATACACGAGTAACTGCAGAACAGCCTGAACCAACACAGAGCAAGGAATGGCTCTATGAAATTGGTGGCAAGAGAGGAAACCAGTCCTCTTGTCAAAGCTGTGAATTATTGCCTGCTAGCTTTAAAGAACAATGCAGCTTTGCAGAAATTTCTTTTAAATTACCTGAACCGGGATTAGGTTGCTTCTATTTTTAAGGAATGCCTATAAAACCTGACAGGCCATCTGGATGAACGGGATTAGAGCTACCAAACTCCCCCACCATACGGAAAAGAATGAATGTTAGAACACTTTGCAGTTGCAGTAAACATGGGCAAAGAGAACTTCATTGACAAATAAGGGTAACTTGCTTTTTCCCAGTCGATCGTGCTCACCTTGATGGAGCTTGAGGGTTTTGCTTTTAAAGTTGTTTACTTGTTACGGCTGCTTATTTTGTTGGTTTTTTTTTGTTTTGTTTTTTTTTTTTTTTTTTAATTGCCTATGGAGAGAAGGCACAGTCAAAGGAACTTTGAGCCTTATGGTAATGTTGAGCAGCCCTCGCCAATAGGCAATACTTGGATCACATCACACAGCATGGCTTCAATTCCTCTTCAGCAGTTCCTCTGGGGGCACTTTGGATGTACTATTGATATGGCAAATCTCTTAACATGGTGAATGTACCTTTAATAGGACTTTTTGCAAAGAGTCTCTGCAGTTGTTTCTTTTTCAAATTAGGAAATACAGTGTAGAGGAAACATAGCTGGTTAGAAAGGGGAATACTTGAGTGTTACAGAAACCAGCCTTGTACTCGCAGATCTGACAGCTGTGTGCTGCCCTCAAGGTAACTTGGGGGAGTAAGTGGTTAGTATTTGATTTGTGCAGATGTCTCTCTGCTGTACTCCCTCCTGTGTGCTAGGCTGTGGTATTAGTTGCTAGAGGACAGAGCTGGAAGCAAGTGTTTAATGTGCAGCAACCTCTAACACAGGTGCCTTTTTTTTTTTTTTTTCCTTTCCTCCTGCAAGTTCTTTCCAGACCTGTTTTGCAGATGTGTCAAGCATGTCAGCAGGTTCCATCACAGGGAGCAGCACACTCTCTTCGGCCTTTCAGGGATCTTGCTTGTGCTCAGGTGGCAGGAAGGGCTGATGTCTGCTTGCCCTGCCTTTGGGAGCCTCTCTGATCATCAGTGCCCTAAGAGCTGCCAGTGCCGCTTTCTCTCCTTGCTCTATCACCCTGAGAAAGCAATGGGCTGCAGAGAGAACTGAACAAAAGCCTGACTTTAGGAGGTGATTTTCCCTGAGCAAGGAGCAAAGAAGAGATCATTTTTTTATTTTCATTCTCCTTCAGGAATGGTTTCAAAGCAAGACCTGGTTTGGTGGTGGGGTTTTTTTGGTTAGTTGGTTTTGGTTTTTTTTAATTTTCTGTTTTTCTTTACTGGTATTGCCATTCAGAGAGTATTTGGATGTTAGAAACCACCTGCAAATCAATGTAGGATTGAGAAACTGAGACTTCTGCTTTGGGGCTAACCCAGTAGCAAAAATACATGGAAGTTACAGAAGAGGAGCAGGCTATTCCCTGCCTTCCTGCACTAGAGTTAAAATTAAAACACATCCCCACACTGGAAAACAAAAGATGGTATGCACAGTGGACAAAGACAGCAGCCAAAGTTATCCATATGCAGTTCTGTAGCCCTTCTGCCCCAGAAATACTCTTGAAAACTCGTGTCATCCCTGGGCTGGAATCCTTGCCATCAGGACGGGGAAGGCAGTGAACCTTCTGACTGCACAGGCACTTTCCTGCTTTCTTTGCAGAACCAAGATTAATTATGACCATTTTGAAATCCCATTTTTTCTAAAAGTTGTTCGTGAGGAGGAGAGCGTAGGGAATGGACTAATAACTAAAGATGACATGGGAAATGAACAGGAATCTATTAATGCTGTATATAAGAAGTGGAGTAGTAAGTAATAGTTCAAAACGTATCTGCAGATGGTTTGGCAATTCCACATCAGGAAAGTATTACTCTAAACCTGGCAGATTTTACAAGCTATAAACATTTTTCTCCCCAGACTGCTTCTTGTTATGGATTACAGATCCTGCTGTGAGACTTCCAAGCAAACACATACGTTTATGCAAGACAGTGAAACAAGACATGCAGGTAGTAGTAATAATTTTTATTTGCAAACTACTTGCCATGCCAATGTTACCTTTTGGGAATAATGACAAAACAGCCAACAAATTTAAGGGAACTTTTCAGGCCCGTTCTATCAGAAATTCAACCCCATTCCAGCTTCTACCATCACGTGAACTGCAGGTGACCTTCTCTTTCAACTGATCTCCTGGGAAGCTCCTGTTCAATTTGGGTATGTCTTGCTAGTCTCAACTGTTAGAATGCAAATTGTTTCTTCATATCCATGGAAACATTCTGCATGCTTTATTTAAGTGACTGTCGTTTGTTGCTACCTTTCAGCCTCTTCCACTGCTTTGGGTTTTTTTGGGTTTTTTTTTTCCATTTCTCAGTCCTGCATTAAGGTTTCAGCATTATGGAGCTTTTGTATTGTCGAAACTATAACACAATGCCCTTCATTATGGGAAGCTGTAAATCAAAGCATTGAGTAAGTATTTCCATCAAGTTGTAAAAATACCAGATTGTTTGAGATGCAATCCCAATATGAGGCTTCTTCCTGTCTTGGCTAAAGTATGTTTCTGTCTACATATTTAATCCTATGACGTGTTTGTGGTGGCAAGAGCAGAAAGGGGAGTAAGAAGCATCCAACAGAATACATATGGTCACTGCAGTCCATATAAAACAAGGAAGCTGGTATTTTAAATTTACGTGAAATCATCAATTTCCTCTACAGAACTGGAAAGAAAAATGCTATGAGAATGAGAGGGATCAGTTATATTGACTAAATAAATAAAAAAAAAAGTTTGCAACCTTTTCCTGACAACATAAGAGGCTACAGTCAGGAAAAAGTCAGGATTTCATATGCAGAACAGAAAGAACATCAAATATACATGCTTCACTGATACTCAATTTGAGGGAAACTATTTCTTGTGTTTTATGTGTGATGGATAGTTAAAGCAACTCCTGCTATAGGAGATGGTGATAACTGACCAAGTGTCTACACAATGCAGAGATGACAGTTGGACAAGACGAAATCAACATGAAAAATGCACAAGCACTTGCTTTGCTGTGCAGAGTGTTTAATAGGACATGGGCTCCACCCTTTCCAAGAAAGCCCCATTTGGTTGTGTAATGCCTTGACGAGTCAGGTAACTCTTCTGAAGGATTTCACAGGACAGAAGAGAGAACACATCCACAGCAGCATTATTAAATCCATCAGCACATAAACAGCCCCAACAAATGGGATTAGGCTTCTTATTGGTAGGATGTTCCAAAGTGCACCAAGGACGCTGGCAGCTCCTAATGTTCTTCAGCATAATTCTAAAACTGTTCCTAAATGGGAAGGCAAAAGCTGCCTTAAGTTGTCATTAAGCACTCTGTAGGTAGTCATAAAAACAAGGTTTGTAACACTTGTGTTATAGATCCTGTGTTTTGCAAAACATCACCTACATCATGTGAAGTATTACATATTGCTGGAATATAAATTCAGCATTTGCACAGCTTGATCACTACTAGGAATGCATTAACATTTTTAGGCTTGTTTTTATGTAGCTTTTAAAAATAAAATGTAGGAAAAGACTTCTAGTTATGCTGACAGTTCTATGCTTTAGAAAGTGATTCTGTCACTTAAAGCTCCTGTCCAAAAAGAGTACCCAACCAAAAAATCCTTCAGGACCTGAAACCTCAAATCTGGAAATCAATTTGTGGATTATTTTTCTGTTTTGAAGCACGGAAAGTTTATTACAGTAAGTTCTATAATACTGTCACAATTGGCTTTCTGACTCATCATTCTGACAAGCTGAACCACAGGAAATTGAGAGAGCAGGTGGTGCTGCACCAGATTAGGCATCAATGAGTTATGAAGATATTATTCATTTAAAAAAAAGAAAAAAAAGACAGTTTTGGTCCATGATATTTGCTTGAGAATCTTCCACTGGAAGGTGCTATGCTTCTGATTACAGCATAAAACATTTCCATATGCAGTGAAATTCAATAAAGTAAATATTCCTTTTCTAAGGAGATTGTGACCTCTACTGCTATGGTGTTGTGAATAAAAACTTAAAACTATTATCTTAGGTTGAAATTGTTCCTGCCATCATTGCAGATTTTAGTTCAGACTGAGGATGAAAACCAGAACCCCTGTTCACTTCAGCAGGGATTTCCATTTAATTCTCCAGTGTCAGAATTTCCCTTTTAAAACAGAATGTTGGGATTTTTAATAAAACCGCCTTCCATTTTAAAAAATTGTGTATAATTTGGCATACATATTTTGGCCGCATGAGACTCTCTCATGGAGAGCTGTGAAACACACAGATATGTAGATTATGAAAGATAATTCTCCTCTATTCAAAGTTTTTGAATGCTTATTCTTTTCATAAGAGCAATGTTTCTGAGTCTATTTGTATTCTCTGCAGTAGATTTGAAAGGTGCTTGAGGAATTCAAGGAGTTCTTCTATGAGGTCTACCAGAATTTGGAATATTTATGAACAGTTACAGCAGAAATGATCACAGAAATAAACAGCTACCATTATCATTAGCATGTGTTGGAAAGCATGGCTGACTTTCTGCTGGCATGCCTCCTCCCAGGAAGGCAATGCATTTGAAACTTGATGCGAAAATGTTATTGATTAGGGAATGCAATAGGGAGCAGAAAACACCAGGTTCTCTTCTGCCACTAAACAATAATAAGTCTTAAGCAAGACATCTCCTCTTGGTATTCATTCATTTTCCCATATGCAAAATGATGGACTAATAATGTTATCCCCTCTAAAGATTGAAGTTATGCTTAAAGAAATACAATTAATGTATTGGTTGGTTGGTTTAGCTTTATATTAAAAGCAATGCTTACATCTGTAAGGTGAATTTCTGTTTAGCAGGATATAGGGATCAAACTCTTTCTACAAACAGAGAGGCAAAGTAATTAAAAGATGAGCCCTTATTTCTAAATCAGATATAATGAGGTTGTTTGTACCTCCAAACAGAAGCACAAGAGATGGAGACACTTCCACTAAAATACCAGACCTTGCCTAGAAAACTTTTTTTTTAGATAGCAACCCTAGTTTCATGGTCTTCTTACCATAAGCTTACTGTACTTCACAATTTCCTTTGCACACTTTAGGTATATAAAAGTTGTACAATTTTGTCCACTTTTTATGTGAAAAATAAATTTGGTTTAATACCATTTTCAGACAAAATGAATTGTATTATTAACTTCAAAGTTTAACACAACTTGTAGCCAGAAGCTTCATGAAATATGCATGAGCCCCAGCACTTTATGTGCCTTTTTACTGGATAAAGGCATGGAGGGCTGGTGGCTGAAAGTGGTCTGGCCTAGAACTCCCTCTGAGAATGTTTCTATTCTTATGAATTTAAAAGAAGGATGAAGGGACAGTAAGCAGATGTCTGTGTTTACATGACTCCAGAACAGACCTCTCAGGAGAGAAGAGGGAAATTCCAAGAAAAAGCTGTGAATTGTCTTAACTCTTTCCACCTGGGATACCACAAAGTCAAATCTTTAAGTGTCTTGTTGTGGTTTAAATAAAACTGGTGGTTTTATGTGGGAGTTGCTAGGTGAGGTTCAGACATAACAATTGTGCAGGATTTCACAGAACATGCTCCTCTCTACCACCAACCGATGGACATTGACATTTGGGATTCACCAAAATCTATGTAGCCTTTCTTAGTAAAAAAGTGTATTTCACTTACTGCTTTAGTTTATGGATACTGAAAATGTCTGTTTCCCATACCTCTTTACAACTAGAATCATTCAAGTTATTAATTTCACTCACTCTTCGGGACTCAATATGTATAGATATTACTTGGAACTTTAAAACCATTTTTTCTTTACCATTTTGAAAGATCGCTAAAATTTGCAACTGGTAAAAAGAAATAAAAATAACCAAAAATTCAACAGGACCTCAGGATAAAAATTAAGCAGGAATGTGAAAACCGCACGCAGGAAAAGTAGCAGACATGTTACAGATTGAAGTACCTATGTAAATTGCTTTGTAAATGATGTTGCAACATTATTATAAAAAATATGGTCACTGGCAGCTCCGGTCCTGAGATTCACTGCTGGAAAAGCTCATTGGCCAGTGTTGTGGAGCCTGTGATGAAACAGGCAAGGGAATGAGTGCAGGTCTCACCTTTCTTCACCTTTCTAACCTTTTGTGTCCCCTATGGGGATACTTTTAACAAGTTCAGTGCTGATGTTTGCTGTTACTAAGTATCCCTCTTTTGGGAAGCTTAAACTTTGAGATGTTACAAATGACCGAGAACAAATGGCACAAACGGTGTGTTTTTGAAGGTGCAGACCCTCTCACCAGACTGTCTCCATGCCAGGAGGTGCTGGAGAGGGAAGCTGGCTGAACTGCTGATCCTCGCCAGGCCCAAGGTTTTATGCTTCTGTGAGGTAGTTTTCCTCCATCCAACTTGGTCTGCTATCATCAAGGATATCCTTAGTGGAAATATAAGTATTTCAGAGATGGTTGTGTTGGGAAGCTACCAGAAAGAACTGGGGTCAATGCAACACTTTCCCTGTGCCTTCTTTTTACACAATTTTTCTGTTGACTTTTTAGAGTGACTTTGCCTGTTTATTATTACTGAATTTTCAATGTTTAACACAGATTTGAGCACCACTTGTCTGCATGCTCAGTAGTGGCTTTTTTAAAATCAGAAGGGTGGCCACCATGGCAAGGTCGTGTCTGTGTTGTACAGTTCTCACTGCACATCTGACAACCAAGTCCACCACTCAACCAATGCAGGCTCACTTAGATGAGTCAGGGGGGATCCGTGGGACTTTACTTGTTGTCGTAGTTCTGTCATCCCCAGCAATGTAAACTAACAGGACCTACAGGAACTGAGTGTGGTGGGCGGTTGGATGACACCAATTCCATCAAACCCTCCAGCAGAGCCCTGAAGGGTGGAATGAGCCTATTTCAATGGAAAGGACAGGGAAGATATGCTTATTTCCATGGAAAACCAAGGCAGAAGAACTTGTGGTTGCTGTATGGCCAATACTGGAGGAAAAAAAAAAAAAAAAAAAAAAAAAAAAAAAAAAAAAAAAAAAAAAAAAAAGAGACAATAGAAAACTCTCTGGAGAGGAAAAATTAGGGTGAAAAATTAACTGCCTAAGTTATCTTCTCTGGATAGAATTGGGTGTGTGTGTGTGTGTTAACTTCCAGTAGGTCCCTTTAAAATGTTTGCTTGAAATATAAAGTACAGAAGGCCTTGTGGATATGTTTAGTAATGTACCAGAATCTACTTTTGCAAGCTGCAAGACCATAAAGATTTGTTTAATGTGTACTGGGATGATCTAATAGCAAAGAGAAACGAAACCAGTAGTACTTTCACAAAGTACAGACAAAAACTATTTCTTCCTCATGCCACAGCAGTGAGGATGATGGGCTACAGGAGAGCCAATGTATAAAACATGCAGCAATTGTTGTGAGAGGAAATTAAATACGGTCAGAAAATGCAACCAGATGCAATAGGTACCTTGAAAACAGGGATACAAAGGTTCTCTGCACAAGCTTTCTACATGCCTGGAATTTTATTTTAGAAACTATTCTAAGTACAGGAACACTGCTGGTAGTGTAAGCTGCCTTCAGTTCCAATAGAGACACAATTTGGCACCTAATATATTTGCAAACAGTTATCACAGTTTCTTAACCTGTTGCCCACAGTGTGCAAACAGCTTTCCAACATGTGCAAATGAACAACCCAGTAATTTTCTTCAGTGTAATTTAATTGCCATAGCAATCAGGAGGCTATTAAAAATTTACAGACAAGGGAAACTTGCAGCCTTAGGAAACTGCAATGGCAAGTACTCAATAGATTCTCAGTGCCTTCTTATATTTATTAACTCAAGTTATACTCTTGGACCATATGCAGATGTTCATTCTCCCTTTTATCTTTGTTACAATCCCTGAGATTTTCAAATCCTGTATTTTCTCAGCTTAAAAAGAAAAGAGGCAAAGAAACAATTTCACAGACAAGTGGTGAACACAGTCTCTTCTGCAAACCCCACTGTAGGAATAGTAATGTTAATTTCCATTATCTATTAAGAGACTACAGATCAAAGCCTTCTTTTACATTAACCTAAAAATCATCATAAAGCCACAGGGGAGTTGTGGTTGAATTTAGGAACACTACAATTGCTACTTACAATCCAATTATTGATTAAACTATTCCCTAGCTGGAAATCAGTGCTTTTTAAAGCTTATATTAAAGTTTGCTCTATTATTTGTGCTTTATGCTGTGCAGTGTTCCACAGAAGCTGTCAATCAGCTTGATTCCTCTTCCCTTGTTTTAACATTAGCTCTGTGATGCTTGAAAAGTGAATGATTTGCATCAGAGTAGAAGAGGTTTTGTTCTTCCTCTTACTGCCATTTATACTAACAGTTGCATTGACATCATGTTCAGCAGTTTGAAGTCATAGGAATTTCCTCATGCATACAACAAGGATTTGAACCCATTGGCTACAGTAACAGCTTTTAACTACCTTGAATACACAGCAATTAGACTGTGGCAAAATACACATGGATAACACCAGGTTTAATACACCACCAAACAGTGTGGTTACTGCTACACAGAAGCAGGGTAGTACATGCAGAATTTTGGTGCAGATTATAATTGCAGGACTGTCAGCAGCATTTAAAAAATTCACTTTGGAACTGTACTGGTATGACCCCTTTAAGCTGCAGGAGTTACATTATTGTATACAAATGTTTACACAACTAATTCAGAACAACAATGTGCAACAGCCAAAAATGAGTAAAAAAGGGCAGTGGAATTCACCTGTGATTTACTGCAGAAGATGCTGATGAAAGTTAAAATCCAGGATGTGCACTAACCAACCCCCTGATGAGGTTTGAACCCATAGAGCTGGTGAAGCAAAAAGGATTACTATTTGTCTCAAAACAGTTCCTGGGCGCCGCTGCACTGGAATGGCAAAAGTCTAGGGGTAACCTCTAGGACAGGAAGGGCAGCCACACACCAAACATCTGCCCAGCTGTCTCTAGCCCAAGGCAATGGTTTCTTAGCAGCACCAAGGAAGTGGTGGGGATGAGATAAAGCCTTTTTCACCAGATCTAAAATAGTTTAAAAGGAAGGCCTAAATTTGAGATCTAACATGAGTTATTAACTTTGTAAAAGTAAATTCGGATGTTCAGACTGAGAAATTATTTTTAAATTCTAAGTCAGCAAAGCACACATTTAAGTGAAAATGGCAGAGAATGAAACAATCGGTTTGTAATCAGCCTTTTGAGTCACAGAAACAAGAAGTTACTTTAGGCAAAAAAAAATTGGTTGAAGCAATGACTGCTGAAACTGCATTACTGTTGAGTATAAACACAACTTGACTTCTTTCATTTCTTGTAAAAAGTTATTTGAACCACCTCAAATGATATAAAAAGTTTACCTAGTTACCTGTGTCAATTGGTATGCAAGTTTCTAGAAGCCTGAGACATGAAAATCATTACACGATTCTTCACCCATCAGTATAGGCAATCCTCCCTTTCCTCTGCCAGTTCCAAGGAAGGCAAGCACCAAGATTTGGGGAAAAGACAACAGTCTTTACTCTTCAGAATTGTGGAAAATAATCTAAGAACAAGTTTAATTCATTGCAAGACAGTAATGTATAACAGCAGATGTCTGAATTAGAATTCGGAGCAACTGCGAGGCAGAGAAACAAGCAGCAGTGCAGGTAAAAAGCACTGACAGATAAATGGATGACAGAATTTTCAAACTGTCACATTAGATACTTACACATCCCAGTCGCATGAGCAAATCCTCTGACTTCAGTGAGATTACTCAGAAGCACAGCTTGAAAACCAGACACTTTTCTTTAGAAGGAAAGTGAACAGCTACATGTAGAATTTCCATAGAATGAATTTTTCAAATGCTCCCCGCTGTGATGTCCAATGAAATAATTTATATAAAGTTAAGAGCACAAAAAGATGTCCTCAACAAGAAAAGCAACCTGACTGCAAAAATCAGTTCATTCTGCTAACCAGACACATTTCACCTGGTAAGTGTGAAATGGTAAGGAAAATGCCACATCTCAATGCATTACTTCTAATATTAAAGAGGAGGAGTTTAACATGAACTTTAAAAATTCCATTTTAATTTAAATTGTAATATTCTAAATTATTTAACAATTTCAATGTGTGTAGTGAGTGCCACAGAAGAATGAATATTCCACATTAAAAGATGGAATGAAAACCTAAACCTGAAGTTTGAGCTATTATAGAGCACACCTAGAGGTAACTACCCACCCAATATGTTGCTGCATTACACATGTTCTTGGCTGATTTAAGTTCTTCTTACTGTTAATGTAGTAATGATGCAGTTCACTCAAACACAGGCGCAAACAGTAACAATTAAATTTTAAATTTTTGCTATAAGAGTCAGTCACTAGTTACACTTCTTTACTACAACTGAAGAGAAAGTCAAATGGACTTAACAGACAAGGCAAATAAAACAGAATGGAAAAGTGTTTGAACCCAAACTTCTGAAAAAGAAGCTAACTTACCTTAAAATCTGAGAAGTCTGTTGAAGAAAGAGCAGTGCCCATATACTCAGTGTGTTCATTACAGAGTAATCACTTCATTAACAAGACATAAGCACTATTTTGTTTCATGGGCTCACAAAAAAGGATGTATTTCGTACTTTACATTTTATCATCAAATGCTGTTTCCAGAGTCATACTGGTACTATGAAGTGGCTTAATTAACAAATGAAGAAGTAATGTATCCTTTCTCCATCAAATATTTGCCAAATGGTAAAAAGAAAAAAAAATAGTGAGGAGGTGTCTGCTTAAGCTTCCTGGGTATCACGGCAAAAAAGGCAAAGCTTAAATTGACTTTAAGTACATTATATTTATAGTTCTGAACATGTGTTCATGCATTTTACAGCTCTCCAACAATGACACATTTGAATTTTACTGTAGTTACAAAATTTCTCCCAGAAGCCAGAAAGGTGAATCATTGTAAAGTTTTTGGTGTTGATTCTTTACCAAAGGACTGTAGCCTTTAGCAGTATGATGTACTTAAAATTGTTGAGTGATATCCTGAAGTGCACTGAAGCAGCAGTTTAACATTGTGGAAAGTCTGCAGGGATTAAAGCATGCTTCAACATTAGTTCCTCAGTTCTCTTTCTAGAACACTTAGCTTCACTGATGTTTGACAACTGGTTCCAGGAGTTAAACGTTATTACCAGAGGACTCTGGCTTTGATGCCTGGGTCAACTGCGATGCCAAAGTAGAAAAATCCATCTTTGCAATGTGCAAGGGCAGCTCATACTGGCTATTGTGTAAGAAGTCCCACCTCTAACAGCCTCTTTTCTCTCAGGAATCTTACCTTTCCTTTCTCCCTTCAAAACTCAGACTCTTCTTATATCTGAGAACATATCATGGCATCACTCTCTTAAATAAAATCATATTTGTTTCTTCAAGATCATCAAATATTGCAAAAAATAAATTGCATTTCAATCACATGGGAAACTGCAACAAAACAGGGCAGTTGCTTAAGCACACTGCAACTTTTTTTTCTGTGAGCCTTGCAGCACCTGACAAGATTTAAAAATAAACAAAGGAAAGAAAACTTTACACTTCAATTTTCACAATGACATTAACTTATGTATAAATTCTAAAGACTACAGCTTGTCAAGTCATCTCAGTTTCACTGGTACCTATTACAGATAACAATACTGATAGCTGCCATTTAAGGCACCATTTTTTGATTCTGGGATGAAGATTTAACCATTCTTGATATCCAGCAGGCATTATGTTCTCAGTTCTTGAGGCAGCCTTTTTTGGATATAACACTAAAATGAAAGGGTCAACTGGGGGAAGACAGAAGTGACATAGACTCTGGTCCTAAGAACACAAAGACTCAGCACATTTCAACATGTTAACCTCCCCTTACAGTTTGAAGTTGCTCCTGAAGGTTGTATTAACCTAACACAGCTTATGCTGAAACAGATAAAGAGTACAGAGGACTATCCTACCACAGCAAAAGACAAGTTACTAAGAACAGTTTAATGGGATTTGCTGTGCTTTTCTAACTAACCATGCCTCAGGACTACAAAAATATATTTTTAGTATGTAAGAAGCTTAAAAGAACACATGTATTTTGAAAACTAAACTAACAGTTTTATTTAACAAGGTTTTTACACTCTACCTTGGCTTAAAATCCAAAATCAACAAATAGTGGTACATTCAACAAAAATTTATCTAATTACTGCAGGCTTAACATGGCAAGTTAAGAGCATGCCTGCAGCTAGAACTATTTCTTCTTTATTCTAGATTATGATATTCACTCCTGGATTTAAGAATGGATCTTCCACATAAAGACAAGCTCTAAAAAAAAACCCCAATTCATTGCTTTCCTCTTAAGTATAAAAATATAGCATATACACACACAAAACAGTTCTCCTGGCAATGATGCCTGCTGTAAGTAAAAATAAAAAATAATTGAAAAATATAAAAGAGATTAATAAAAGATGCTATGCATGTACTAATGTCAATTGTGTAACAAAGACTGTCATTCATTCTGTACTATTCTAGCAGAAAGAACATTTGCATTTATTTAAGCTTGATGTTTTATGTGTTCTTTAGACTTAAATTGTCACGGAACAGACTTGTTACTATAATCCAGAAATTTCTAATATTGATCCAAATATATATTTTTAAACATAAAAGCAAATAATTCCAGAATTAAGTTTAACTCAAGAGTTTGTTCAACAAATTAAACTTTCCAAAACCAATACATTTGTTTCCTGAGATGGCTATAAGTCATGTTTCAACTTCACATTACACTGCAATTAACAAAAGTTACTATGCACAAAAGCAGACGTTAACTACAGCATACAAGCATATTTACACAAGTCACCTATTTTCAGTGTTGTGAACTACTGTGTTAACGTGTACACCTTAACAAAGCTCCTAAAATATTCATTATACATTACAAAACAAGGATTTACAAAACTTTATTTTATTTCCAAGTTATTTCATTCTAAAAATACTGAAACATAAAAAATACCACTCCCTAAGAGATTTTACAATAAAAGGCTAACAATCTGGCATAGGAGAGGTAAGTATATGGAAACTTGCTTTAACAGTCACAAATCAGTCGCTGGTGATTAAAGAACACTTTGTTCTTCAGAGCTGGTAGGCACTTCCACATAGCCAGAAATATAAGTTTTCCTACCACTCCTTTTGCCTTCCATACATAAAAATATCCAATGCAATAAAAAAGGTAGAATAAAAGGGTGGACATGTGATGAAATAAAAGTATTATCTAAGGTCTTGATTATTGTTCATCTTGTGTAAGTGTAAAGATTCTGTCCCAAAGCTTTCCTGACAAGATGGAGTTATTTGGCCTTTAAAAGTGTTAGCTGAAATACCTCCCTTTTTTACCAGTAAATGTTGTTTGCTCACTGCTGTATTGCTGGTTTATGTCTGTAACAGAAACTGGCTCTAGGCCAGCCCATGGGTCCTCAAGCATTGAAGGTCTGTAATAGTTTTCCACATCATTAGACACTCTTTTCCCTCTGCCATGCGCTGTACCAAATGGAGTAGATGTCCTGGGTGATCCCTTTGGAAGAAAACCATCAGGTAAAGAAACATTTAATAGTCTAATTCAAACTAAGGGAAAAAAAAAAAAAAAGTGTTTCCTTCTACTGTAGTAGAGCTCTGAAGCTGATTCTTAATTATAACTACTACACCTCACTTGCATCTTCCTCAGGAAATATTAACTTTAATGTATTTTACTTATGAGTGATGATTTACCAGGATAAGAAAAAAGCACCACCACAGTCTTCTCCCAAACACTTGTTTACATCACTCTGGCATATAGCTGCAGAAAAGCAGCTCATGTTATTTTTCATAATCTGTCAACAACATGTCTAACAAAAGCTGAACAACAAGACAGGGAGTTAGAGGCTGAGGAAGGGTTTACAACATTAATAAGAGCAGAAGTCAAATATTAAGTACTTACAAATTGAACACAACATTGTATAACACAAATAGCTACAAAGAATTAATTGGGAAAAAAAAATCCTTTTAACCAAACCAGTGTTCTGTGAAATTTAAGAACAGATGACTTTATTTTACATACAGTCTCAGTGTTAATCAGTGATTTAGTGGGTATTGACTTTTGCAGGGAGCTTTTAATATTTTACTTTTTCTTAAGATCAAGGATCACAACAACTTCTTCTGTAAAGCTGCTACAAGTCTGAAGCTTGAAGAGTGCTGTGAAATAAAGGAACTCCTATAATAATTTTCTCCTGCTAGCATTACCCATCGCTCTCCTCAGATTCACTCCTCTAAAAGGTGAAATTCTGTCTAAAGCTGTATTTATTTAAATTAATCTGTTTTAATAAAAGTCAAGCAACACGTATTACAGTAATTTCCAAGCATGCCCATTGCATTCTGTATGGTTATAGCAACAGGATACATTGAGGCTGGTTATCAGATTTTGTCAAGGAGGGTGAAAGCACTTGATTCATGGCTGCTTTTCCCCACAACCCTGCCACCCCTGAATTTTTGGATAAGCAGTGATGGTATTCGAATTTGACTAGTAAGCCCTAACAGCATCTATAGAAATAGATCACATGAAACAATTTCTGAGCAAAACTGAGAAATGGTGCCATAAAGTGAAATACTCAGTACTTAGCCAGAAAAATTCATTCAAACAGCTTGAACCTGTTTCTACTAACATGCTGTGGCAGGAACACGTTGATGTGTTTCCAGTAAGAACTTTTCAAGAAATCCTGAAGTTTGATGATAATGGATACATGATCAAACGTGGGAACATCCATATCTTACAGAATTCACAGATTTACTAGGTTGGAAGAGACCTTCAAGATCACAGAGTCCAACCCATGCCCTAACACCTCAACTAGACCATGGTACCAAGTGCCACATCCAGTCTTTTTTAAACAGTCTTTTGAATCCAGTCTTATTTATAGGGCACTTGTTTCCAACAATTCTTTGCAGATAGGTTATGTAGCTAAAAGGATGATCTCAGAAGAATTTCTAAAAGGTGGTGAATTACTACACAGTATCAAACCCCATGAGGGTCAGAGAATCACCTCAAAATACATCTAAACACTCTCTAAGGGGCATGGAGTTTCCTAGAGCAAGCTGGCATGCTCTAGCAACAGTGACATTTGTGTTACACAGTCACATTTAGTAGTGAAACAGCAGTACCTAGTGCATTCTGTCCTAAATAAACACAAAACTCCACCATCTCTAAAGCACCACATTTAATGAAGATCTTTTAACTCTGAAATTGTAAAACAGATTGAATGTGGAGTTCATTTATTACTGAATTATGGCAGAAGAACCATGAACTGATATAATGATCTGCAATACTCAGTGAAAGAGCAAAATAATTCAATGGTAATGCTCATTTGTATAGATTTATTTAATAACCTTAAATTTCACTACAAAATGATGCAGATCATCAGTAACACTGATATTACATTGACATTTTAGCATTTTTGAAATCTAGGAAATTTTTTTG
Organism: Erithacus rubecula; assembly: GCF_903797595.1. NCBI lineage: Eukaryota > Metazoa > Chordata > Aves > Passeriformes > Muscicapidae > Erithacus > Erithacus rubecula. The sequence goes on along the minus strand of NC_136689.1, from coordinate 52,704,756 downwards.
TTATGTGATACAAGACTGACAGCCTTCTGTACATGTTAAATTTAAACATGTAGATTATTTATGTTTAGAATACTAGTCATCATATGCTTTTTGCCCTCTGATTTTTGTTTTAGGGAAGAAAATCAAAATGTGATTATTCACTTTAGAGACCTGTGGAAAAGGAAATCATCCCTACCTGTAAAAGTGAAACCATTCAGTGCAAGAGGCACTAGCTGCTACCGAAGATACCTTAAAAAAACCCTTTCTATTAGTTGTCACTAAAGCCAACAGCCTTTTTTCAAGGAACTTTGGTTAAAAAAAACCAGTCAATCTATTCTCAGTACTTTTTCTTCAGATTTAAAAAAAAAAAGCTCTCCTTAGAGTAGAAAGCAACATCTTTTAGTGGTATTCATTAAAAAGTTACTGAGCAGAGTAATACTGCCTTGAAACTGGGGACAGTCACTCATCAGCTTGCTTCACCTGATGTAATTACAACTGGTGGCATATGGACAAAACACAAAAATCACAATTGTACCATTTTAAAAGGATGGCATTTCTTTTACTTTCTGCAATAATTTTTGATCCACACCACTCCATAGTTGCTGCTAGCAGATAGTTCAGTAATTCCCATTGAGTGTAGGCAATGAAACATTTCCACTAAGTGAATTCTAGTGAAGATAAGAAATGCAACAAAGACAAATCACAGAATGGTTTGGGTTGGAAGGAACCTTAAGTATCATCTAGTTCCAACCTTTCTCCCGAGGGCACCTCCCACTAGTCTGGGCTGCTCAAAGCCTCATCCAGCCTGGCCCTGAACAATGCCTGGGATGGTGCATCCACAGCTTCTCTGAGCAACCTGTTCCAGTGCCTCACCACCCTCACAATAAAGAACTTCTCCCTAATATCCAATGTAAACTTACTCTCTTACAGTTTAAAGGCATTTCCCTTGTCCTGTCACTACAGGCCCTTGTTTCCAGAAACATGTTTTCATAAAATATAAAGCAGAAGCACCTCTGTGGAAAAACCAGAAAGTGCTGTAAATTCCTGGCCACATAAAGGTTGAGTTGGCCATTTCAGAAAAAAACAAGCTCAGTATGTTTTCCCTCAAATTTTCTGTTTGTTTCAATGAAGGAAAGTCTGCAAGCACAGAATGCTAATGATATGACTTTAATAGATTATTAAGTAAACATAAATTGTCTTTTTGATTTTCCAATGCAATTTTAAAGGGCCGCTTAAGGCTTTCATCTCAAAAGAATCTGTAGCATCATAAATATCAAAGGCATTGGAGTTCACTTAACAGATCTGCAGAGAGGGGACAATGCACGTGACTCATGAGAAATCTGATGCTTAGAAAATGCAGAAAGATCTTCTACCTGAATCTGTTTATGGCCTCATGGGCAGAGATCCTTTTCCACACCAAAGCAGATGAGGACTTATGGTTGATGAGATTAACTCCCTCTGTGATTGCCTCCACTGCCCTCCCAGGCAGAACAGCTCGTGTGCACGCACGTGAAAGTGCAGATTCACACATTTCTTCAGTGCTGGGCAAAGCTACAGACATTCAATATCCTTTGAGCCTCTGAAGGAATTGCCATCAGACCAGTGCTCCTAAACTACTCACAAGGTCTAACGAAGGAAATGGGAGAAGGGAAGATGTTGTGACAGTCTGAGACTGGATTCAAACTTGTGCCTTCTGTATGTCGTGTTTCTTACCTCAGAATGTAACCTGACTTTATGTCAGCTTTCTTACATCAAGAATGGAGCCTATGGAGAGTTTCTGTCCTCTAGTCCTGACATGAAACAGTTCTGACTAAAACTAAAGACAAAACGATTCCTGCATATTCTTCTGCTCAATTAATTCTAAGCCAGGCTTTGAAAAAAGCATTTAATTGAACAGCCAAAAAGTGATCTTTTGATGGGAAATTAGACATTGATGACATAAATTGTCCCTCCATAATGTGCAGCAAATGTGTCCCTCCATAATGTGCATGCCTGGCTTTCTCAAAAGGCACTAAAGTTATGCAATCTTCCTCACCAGGAGAGTCTCTGCTGTTGTGCTAAAGAAAATGTATAAATTTTATAATGATCCTCTTCTACCAACGATTTGATTCCTGAGTTAACTGGATCATAAGAAAATAACAAAATACTAATCTTCAATGGACAAGTGACAATGCAGTGCAGGCACATTAAGATTTTAATAATCTCTATTAAGATGTGACTTCATTATCATACTTTAATCCTTTGCAGCAAAAAGAGCATAAAAAAATTACCATTGCACTGCACGTGTCATTTGTTACACTTCTAAGGTTTCTCTAATATTGCACAAAGCCAGTCATATACATAAAGTTGTTGTCCTGAGAACTGTCATCCCTGTGTGCACTGCCAGTCACATGTGACAACTAACACAGCTGAAAAAAGCTTAACTCGCACAAGCTGGGGCTGATGGCTTTCGGGAAAACTATACAAACAGAAGCTTTTGGTGCAAAGCAAAGACTTTAAAATGAGAGTCTATTATCACAACGGATGCTCTCATTTCTGCTCAAAGGAGCCTCAGCTTAATTCTCTTTAACAGAGCACTCCTGTTCCCTGTCCGTGTCCCTGAAAACTCCGAGTGCGAGCAGGGTGTGGATAGGGCAGCTCCCACCATGGAGGGCAACACGGGCAAAGTAAAAGCACACTGCACTTCACCACTGCGTTAAAGAAAATGGATCAGAGGGAGGCACGTGCAGAAGAAAGAGGTGTTGGTTTCGGCCAGTGCTTAATTCTCTACCTTCATAGGCCAGAATATGAAAAAGAAAGTTGCATTTTCATGTCTTCACAGCCCATCAGGCCTGAGGGCCTCTTCCCTTTCCTCATCTCAGGGCTGCCTGTGCTCTGCCCGTCCTCTCTGCAGCGGGGGAATGGGCGGGGGAAAAGCTGGTGCTGCCCAGTGCGGCTCAAGCCTCGCTCTCCCCTGAAAATCCTGTTGGCGGATGGATGCTGCGCCGGCACCAGCCCTCGGCGAGCCTTCCCCCAGCGGGCTACGGGCCCCGCTCAGAAGCAGCAGCAGCAGCTCCCTCCCTCCCTCCCCCGCTCCCCGTGTCCCTCTCCGCCCTGCCCCGTACCTGGAAGTGCCTCTGGAAGCCGCCGGGCGAGCGCTTGTGCTGCGGCGGCGGGAGCAGAGGCGCTGCGGCCGGGGACGCGCCGCCGAACGGAGCCGGGTACCGGGGGCTGACGCTCTGCGGCCGGCGCGGGGTCTGCGCCCCCGGCGAGGGGCTCCCGAAGCGCCCGTGGAACGCGGGGCCTCGGGGCGAGAGGCCGCTGCCGTACGGCCCGGGCCGCTGGCCGTAGGGCGGCGTGTGGTGGGGGCTCCCGTAGCCCCGCGGAGAGGGCGGCAGGGGCCCTCCGCCGGAGGGAGGGCTGCGGAAGCCTCCGCCCGCGTAGGGGGGTGTCGGTGCGCGGAATCCCGGCCGGTACATGGCCGCGACAGGCCGGGAATGGCGGCGGCGGCGGGAGCGGAACCTGGGCAATGGCGGCGGCGCCGCGTCCGCTCCTTTCTCTTCCCCCGCCTCTCCCCCGGCGGGCGGGCGGCGGGTTCCGGGCTCCGAACGTTCCGCGGCGGCAGGGCGAGGCGCCGTCCGCCCCATCCCGGGCGGAGCCAGCCCCGGCAGCCCCGCACAGGCACCCGGCGGGACTCTCGGAAGATGCCTGGTAACTCAGACGATGGGGCTCACGGCGCCTGTCAGCGAATGCCCGCGGTTCCACAGCTGCTAAAAAACAGCGAAATTAACTCCTGTAAAGCAAAGGCAGTGTTTACCTCACGTTTCGTGTCACTTCAGATATACCTATTGTGCCCCTTTGTTCTGGAGTCTTTTAATGTTTGAGCATGCAAATACTACTTGTTACGGCAGCCCCGACTGAAAAAAAGAGTGACATTTAAAGAACACTTTAATGGAAAAGGTTTTCCTCAAAATCAGTTTGAGCTGTCAGCAATTAAGTGAGTGAGTGGTAGCTCAGGCAGACCTACTCACACAAACTCGTGTCAAAATCCTATTTTATAGGAGAACTTCATATTTAGCCAAAGCCAATTTAACAATATTACTTATTACCATTACTGCTCTGTTCTCAGGTACACATTAATGCAAACCCTCAACAGCTCTGTAAAAAATAGTAAAGATTTTTATTATTGTTGTTTATTTCTGTGAGTACAACAAAGCACTCCTCGGTTTTAGGACGTTGCAATATAGGAAAATTAAAAAGAACTTTCAGAACAGCAGTGAATAAGAGTTAACTATAAAAATAAGCAGAAAGTTTCTATGCTTTATACACTGGTCTTGCTTTTCTTTGGCTTTAAACAGGTTTTGATTTTTTTGTTTTTTCAATGACAACATCTAACTTTATATGCACATGGAACTCACCTCCCCATTATGTTATGCAATCTCCCTGTGAAAAATAAGGAAATACCTTAAATTCTAAAATGGAAACCTGCTCATTTAATTTTTTTTATAATCCTTTAGTCCGAAAGACTGTCTCTTTTTATTGTGCACACAAAGAATGCCATGTCTACACAAGACAGTTTATCAATATAAATTACAAAATTATCTAATCTGTCTCATTCCAAAAGAGCGCTGTGTAATTTAAAGCCTTTTCACCCCACATTAATTGGAAATACATATCACTCTGCACATTTTGAGTTATACTGAGGTAATTGTGCTGATTAATTTCTTGCTGACAAATCTTTAAGCATCCATGTAATATTTTGGATTACACACAGCATGACATTTAGATTTTCTTTATGTTCTCCCTCAGCATTTAGGCAGTGACATATGACATGTCTTAAGCCTGTGCTGTTTGTCATGCTCGTTTTCAAGCAGTCAGAAGTTTCGGCTGCTTTTGAGATACAGCAGTAGTCTTATCCTCACGTATTTAGTATAAATAAATGCCAAACCTCTGTGCTTTTTTATCCTATGAGAGAGGCAAGAAGATACCATGGTGTTCCTGTAACAAACATTCTGCTCTGTCCTAGCACAGACTAAAAATAGTCTGAGGGTACTTCGTTCAGGGAAGAGTTGCTCAAAGGTCAGTTCAAGCTAACCCTTCCAAAACTATACCCCACTGAAGATTACAGAGTAAGCAACATTGCACCTCCAGTGACGGCGAACTGGGGTGCAGGATCTCCCTCGTGCCGCCGAGCGGATGGATGTACTGGCATCCAGTGGCTGCCTGCTTTGGTAAGCGAGGAAAAACCCTTCGGGATGAGAGGAGGCGGTTTTTGCTTTCAATCCGTCTTGGCAATGTTGTCTATCACGGTCTGTAAACCTAACCGAGGTACAAATTTCCAGCCATCGAACAGCGGAATTCCCGCCGCAAACATCTGCAGGACCTCTCCCTGCTTTATGTAGTCCAGGCAGGAGCGTTTCCTAGGACAGGAGAGGCGGGCGGGGAGCGCGGCCACCAGCCGGGACCGGCGCTGGCCCTGGGCTCGGGGCCGCCCCCCCGTCCCGGTGGATCCCAGGCTGTCCCGGGAGCGGCACGGGACGGGAAGGGGGCGGTGGCGGCGGCGCCTGCGCCGAGCGCTCGGAGCTGTCTCCAGCGGCGGGATGCTGCGCGCCGGGCTGGGCAGAAGGAGCGGGTGTAGCGGAGGGCTCTGGAGGAGCTCGGCCGGCGGCAGAGCCCTGAGCGCTGCCTCTGCCTCCCCTTCCCCGGGCAGCGGCGGCGGGGCGCGAAGCGGAGCCGCTCCCCCGGCAGGTACCGAGCCGTGCCGCGCCCCCTCCTCCTCCCCTCTCCCGCCGCGTCGGGCCCCTCTGTCCGTCATCCCGCCGGGCTCTGGGCTGGTGCCGCTGGGGCAGGGGTCGGAGCCGCCTGGAACACCTGCGGGAGGCTCCTGGGAGGGGGTCCCTGAGGGGATCCCTGAGGAGGTCCCTGAGGAGGTCCCCTGAGGAGGTTCCCAAGTACGTTCCTAAGGGCAGCCTCGGCGGCTCGGACTTTGCCCCGCAGCAGCGCCGCCGGTGACACGGAGCGTGTCGGCTCCCCGGGCAGCCCCGGCTATCGGCATGCCGTGCTGCTCCGGGCCCGATCTTCCTCTACGGGTACCAAAGTCTCGCTGCCTACAGTCGTGATTTGAAATGAACTCGACTAAACCAAGCTGCACCAAAGTGATAGTTCTCTGGCTTCAAGTTTCGCTGTTATTAAATAACATGGGAAAACTTTAGCAACAGCTTTGGTGGCACTAGAATCAGTGAAAGTTTGCAGTTCTGCCTCCCACTATGGACATGCCAAGTTTGTGCCGGGCTGGAGCGTACCGACTGACTGTGAATTAGTCCAGGGTAGTGATGGACTTGATTATAACTTACTGCATGGATAAAGTGAGAAAATACTAATTGTGCAATCAAAGTAGACACAATCGACTTGAGCAGTCATGTCTTCTGGAACTGAAAGTAATTGGAATGGGATCTGTTAATCTGCATTGTTGCAGAAATTAATTGTGTCTCTTCTAGGTGCCCTCTTCTGTTGCAAGTATAAAGAAAATCTTTCTGTTATAGAAGAATAAATTTCTGTTCTATGGAACGATCTCTCTGTTGGTTGCTTATTCGTATTGTTAGGCTAGGCCAACTTTGGGACAAGCTACTGAGCTTAACTAAAGAGTACAAATCATTGATAGTGAGCAGGTCTATTTATTCTTAAAGTTATTTATGAAAGATACATATGACAGTCCAATTCACAATAAATTCAAGCATCACGGGATTCAAGAGTTCAAACAGAGGACATAGTTAGAGCTGGGAGAGTGGTTTTTATTCATTCATCAAGTTACTGGTATAAAGAAAAGCAAAAATACAAGAGAAAATGTGAGTTTTTATTTTAGAAAATTTAGACTGTTGAGTCAGAGTTCTAAGAGAGTCTGACTTAAGGTATGTGCCTGCTTAGGAAGCTAGTGATGAAAGTAAAAAACCCAGGGGATGTTTCTAGTTAATGCTAATCAGTTCTGATCTCTTGTGCTTATTTATGATGTGTTTTTGTTTTTTTGTTCCTACAATAGCACTCCCTTATTCAGGATTCATGTATCAGAATTGTTGATGTCAAAAGGCTTTCTACTGCAGTTATTTCAGCAAATTAGTGTCATGCTGCATATATAATCTATCTCATATATATATATATATATATATATATATATATTTCTGAACATCTGTGTTCTTCTGTTCTGAAGACACTAACAGGTCTGTTCCCCAATTTTCAAAAGCAAACTTTTGATCTCTCTTCTTTCTTACATTTCTTCACCATCATGGATATCTGTTATTTACTGACATTAAAAGAAATAGATCACAGGTTGTTTGTCTTCAGAGCAACAGTTGTGCTCTCATATTCTATTGCAGCTATGGAAGAGTCCTAAGCCCTGAATGGAGTTAGATGATGCCATAATATGAGTGATATGATAATTAGTAAGGGTTCATCAGTTTTAGTTATGCATAAATACATATTTACAGCCCAATCTTAACATTTTACAGGCTTTTTTGAGAAATATCTTTATGGATTCCTGCAACTTGGGTGCAGGTAGAGAACCTGTTGGCTCTGAAAAGTTGCTATTGTTCTGGTAGTGTATCTCTGAGTAGCCCTGAATATTGGCTCAGGATGAGAATAGGGGAGCTATTAAAGTGCCACAACTGTCTTCCAATATCTGGAACTCACGGAGGTGTGGAGCTCTGAAGAGCAGTAGCAGCCAGAGATTTTCTTAAAGGCTTTGAAAGTGCAAAACATGTGACCATTCCTAGATGTGTGTGTTTCCAACATGCTGCTCATATGTTGCATTAAAGCACAAAACCTGTTAAATGGAAATGGAAGTGGTAATAATGGAGGAAAAGTTCTTAAAGATGGAGAATGGGATGCAAGTGTTGAAAGCAGTACAGACAACGAAAACTGTTTAGCAGAAGCCTTGAATTTCCATTGCTCCTTAGCTTTTTTAAAATCTCTCTCTTGATATAAATCTCCTTCTTCCCAAATGTAGGAAGGAGAGTTATGAAGGTGACTGAAGGGTGGTTCAGGTCTAATGGAGGGAGTGTGGAGCAGGTGATACAGGCAAGCGCTGCTGCACTGCTGCATGATATGGATGCACCACACTGCCCTGCAGCCTTTGAATGAATGCAGTTGGTTTGATTCTCACTCTCTCACCCCCCGTCGCACATTTGACATCTTTTTGTTACCAGGACAAACACCAAATAGAGATGTTTGCCACAAGCTAGTATGTGTCATTTTAGTGGTTTTCCTGGCCAGGTGCTTTTGTTTTGTGTGTGATATGAGACCAGCTTCCAAATAGTAACTGAATGACTGTCCACACAAGGTGATGAAGTGTTCACATCCCCAGCCTACAGTGAAAGACTGAGGGAGAAGAAGATAACCCATAACCACCAAAGAAATAATTGGCAAACCTGTGGTCTAACTGTGAGGTTACTTGCTGTGTCTGTGATGTTTATTGCCATTACTGCTGTTTCTTAGGCCTGGTCAAATTGGAAAGGGTGAGGAAAAGGAATAAAGCATTTCTTAATAATTATCTTGCATATGCAGCTGCCATTGAAAGAGTATTTCTTTGGGTCATATATTCTCCCATTAAGTTTTGTAATGGGGCTATTCTTTTTTTGTGTGTGTGTGATGCAAATGGATAGGTCTACACAGGTCAAAATTGTGAATTCTACTATGCTTCCCAGTGGTCTGGTACCCTAACTTTTACCTTGTATCATTCTGATGTTGTTTGCTGAAATGATTTTGTTGTATCTTTCTTCAGATTAGTCTTTAAAAGCTGTTCGGGTGTTTGTGGAAGGCACATATAAAGTATCACTAAAGTATCTTTGTTGTAGACTTGCTAGGGAGTTAGAATAGGTTCTGAAATGTCATGCATAAGGTTTTCCAACTTTGAAAGATTTTACTAATGTAGTATCCACCAAATAACTAGCTGGTTCAGAAAGCTTTATTATCATTTATTAGGGGAGGGAGATGAGAGAGGGTGATGAGTGTCATAAAAACAATATGCTTGGTTTTTTAAGTTCTAAGTCACTGTGTTTTTGTTTTCTGTCAGGTCCTAGTAATGTAAAGCCATTGGATGGTGTGAAAATTCTTGATTTAACAAGGTTTGTGTTTTGTCTGTCATTTGTAACAGTGTTTCCAAGTGCAAATATTCTGATTGGAAAAACTAAGAAAAAGGTATTTTTTTTCTCATATTTAAGGGTTCTTGCAGGACCATTTGCCACAATGAATTTGGGAGATTTAGGGGCTGAAGTTATCAAAGTGGAAAGACCAGGTAAGATTTTTATTTGTTTATTTTAAGTATAATAAGGACTGGATATTAAGTGTACACACATACACACACGTGTATATATATATATATATATATATATATATATATATATATATATATGTATGTATAAAGTAAGGACATTGGGTAATTATCTTCTAATTAAATTTTGAGTATTTTTAGCCTAACACAATGGTTTTCTTCTTCCAGCACATGCACTTCTTGTCCAAAGAGTTGCTTAGGATTGGGTAATGGTAAAAAATACTTTATTCTTATGGTATAACTACACTTTTTACTTTGTAGGCCCATATAAGAAGAATAGCAAATTGCATGGCATTTGGATCTTTTTTAGAAATAATCCCTCACTTGACTCTAAGTTTCATGCATCATTACACAGTTGAGGTGTGTAATTATGCCATAGCAGCTGCATACAATTTTTTCCTTTAAGTTTCCATATTTTAAGTTTCTGTCTTTTGGTATTACTAGTTTTGAAACTAGTTGGTGAAAATTGAGATATTAAACATACTACATTCTCTTTGTTTCTAGTAGAGAAATATTGAATGTATGGACATTTAATGAAATACTAAATGTCTGACAAAGGTTTTGCCACATCCATCTATAGGTCATCCTTATTTACTGACAATTGTTATAAAGATTTTCACTTTTGTGACCGAACAAAGGTACATCAATTTTGTAATGTCAAATTAGACTGACACTGGTGGTATTCCAAACATTTAGGTAGTAGGAATGGAGCAATGCCAGCAATTAAGTATGAAGTAATGGTTTTGGAGCTTTGCACTTTTTGTGATCAAAGGAGAAAGGCAGCATCAGAATTCTAAACTTCAAACATTTCAGAATGTGAGTAATCCTCTCTTTCTGGGAGAGGATGTCCATTTTCACAGGAGCATTAATCCAAAAAGAACAGTAGCCCCACTAGTGTTCTACATGGAAAGTATTAGTGAAATTTTTTGCTTTTAATCACTTAAAGTACTCACACAGAGAAGAGATTGTCTCTGCCCACCTAAGCATCCTGCTTGAACCAAAATATTTTTTTGAGATATTAAGCAGTGCAAATGTTGATAAGAAATTTACATGTGTGCATAACTTTTGCCACTGTAGATCTTAAATGGCTGTAGACTTTTGTATTACTGTAGTGCATAGCATAATTATGACAGTGGCTATATGACACCTAAGGTTCTTCAGCTCATTTCTGTATCTATGCCAGTATCAGTCTTCTGTGCTGCCTCACTAAGGAAAGTTTTCAGTTCTGTAAAGTCAACAGGTAGATGAAGTCTAGGTATTGAAATAGATACAGGAATGCACATGTTTGTTAATATTCGGGACAGTGATTGCATCTGGATTTGCATTTAGCTTTAATTCTACTTAAAATAGTTTGCTAGTCTTCATGATGTTTAAAAAGGTTAAAAATTGGAAATTAAGCATTAATGATACAGTGATATCAGTGTCTGCAGCACATTTAAGGCAGGATTTCTGGAAGAGCTGGAGGTGGGACCCTGTACCAGCTATAGCAAGTGCTTCTTTTAGTTGGTGTTGTGCAGCATGCAACTTAATCAGTTGTTGTCTATCAGTAGTATCTTGACGTTGTTCCTGGAGTGTTTCAGGAATAGATTATTGACCAAATGAACTGTGTGACTTGGTGCAGGCAAGAGCCTCTTCTAAATTCTTCAGGATTGACTACAAGAATTGCATTGTAGCTCTACTTTAAGTTAAAACAAACAAACTACCAAAAAAAAAAAAAAATCCAATTCCCCTTTCCTCCCCACTCCCCTCTCAAAAACCCCCAAACAAAATACCAACCCACAAGTGAAAAACAACCAAAAAGCCCGTAAATACACTAGTGGTGTGTGGCTGTATTAGTATTTCAAAGACTAAATGGAATCCCAGCACTAGCAAAAACAGTTCACTTTGCTTTATTGTGTTCACTTTTAGGTGTTTTTTGATATAAATATCCTAAAACATGTATGTTAAACTAATATTTGTCCTGCCTGCTAGATGAAGCTTAGGTGACTTAAATGTGATGTTGGAGGAAAGCTTTTTATTCTTATTTGTTAGGTGTGTGATATTGGGCAACTGTGAATATGTGATGGTATTTCTTTCAGGAGCCGGTGATGACACAAGAGCCTGGGGCCCACCTTTTGCTGGGACAGAAAGTGTTTATTTTCTCAGTGTCAATAGAAATAAAAAGGTAAATGGGTTGTGGAACTAAACATAAGCCTATGTTTCTATAATTATAACTGTACATATAACACTTCTTCATTTGATTTTTAACATATAATGGAGCAATACTTCACATTGACCTAATCTTATGATGAATAAATTTCAGGAGAAAACTCCTAAGTTTTTAGAAGAAAAAAGGTTGAAAATCTCTGTTTGGGTGCTGAGGCAAAATGGAAAAGCAAGAGTGCTCCTGATGATCTTCAGTTACTGGTGCTAATTAACTGAAAATGAAGCCTGCTGAAAGCAAGGGGTATTTTATTTGAGTGATCATTTTTTTCAGGTGCATCAGCTCAGTTGATCTGTGTCAGGAAGGCTGGCAGGAAGAGTGCTGCCATTATATCACAGGTTGGCTAAATCTAGCTTTTGAAACTTTGGGATTAACGTGAAGTTCCATGACATACCTGAATTGTTTAATGACTTGTTACCATTAAAATAAATAATTCTGGTGTCCCCCTGTCTAGTTGTAGCAGTGGATCCGTGTAAATATATAGTGAACAGGCTGCACATCTCTCAGGCTGGTTTTGGTGCCTGTCTGATTCATTAATGAGATATAGTTCAGCTTGCTTTGCTGAGAGAATTTTTTTTTTTTATTTTTTGCAGGAGGAAGTGGGCTATGTGTTAAAATTTATTTATCCAAATTAGCCATAGTGTGAAATTTTACTGTTGGTTATGTTTAGAATAGATTAAGATAATCTCTTTCACATAATTTTTTGCATAAATTACTGTTGTATCTATTTTTAATCCCCAGAGTATAGCCATCAACATGAAGAATTCAAAAGGAGTAAAGCTAATCAAAGAGGTAGGTTTTGATAGCATGTGAGGTGTCATTATTTTGTAATGTGATCCTAAGCAATAAAGATTACACTCTACATTTCAGGTATTAATTTGATAATTTAAAAAATCTGTTTATACAGTGAATTTTGTAAATTACAGTATATAGCTTCTGTACTCTGTGCTTTTGGACTCAGTGTTCAGTGTAACTTGTAATAACTTTAGATTTAAATTTATATGAAAATGTCATCAAAATCTTTTAATTTAATATTGTGAGGAAATGGTCTAATAACCTATTCCTTTCCTGTTACTGCTGATCTTGCTGTACTACTGCATTAGAAAGGTTCAAGATGGACTGATCAGGTGAAGTCAAGTGAGCAGTTGAGAGGAGATGCTGTGCACTAGTAAACAGTTCTTTTAATGTTACAGTGTATTCATGACTTCAGTGTCTGTACCTCTGCCTAAGAAACATTGTCCTGTAGGTGAAGCTTAGTATTTGTTTATTTTTCAATATTTGACTTCAAGGTCTTTTGAGGTGATCCATTTCTCTATTTAAAAATAATAAAATCATCAAATTTCCCATTTTGTTGAACATGTGTTTTGTAATCCCTTTATTTATTGTTTTTAGAAATGCAAGATGTGCTGTGTTTTAAGCCCTGCAGTAGTAGCAGCTGACTTTTCTAACTCTTTGTTTCAGTATCAGTTCCAATCACTTTTTTCACAGTGACACTCTGAGTCATAAAGTAGGTGGAATTTGTCTGGTAGTATTTTTTGTTTGGAATATTGCAGAAAATGGAAATAGATTAAGTTTTCTGATGCTTTTGATTTGTTAGCTATGCAAAGTTACCTCATGTGTAAATCTTTGGAGATTATAAACCAAAGATTCTACATTGCCTTCTCTTTTTGCAGAACAGAGCCATTTATTGTTGATTTGTTAAGGAGCTGTATGTTTACCATAAAAAAATTTGGAAGCAGAAATTTTAATTTGGAAAATTTTGCATTATGTAACACAGACATCTTTTTAGGTAAAGTGGTCCTATTCCAATTAACTGCTATAAAATTTTTCCTCTCATGGAAGAAAACTATTTATTGTTTGACCTTTAAAAATGTTTAAAGAAAAACTACTCAAAGTGTCCACTGATTCTATGTGTGTGGGCTGAAGGTGTTTGAAGAGTTAAAGACAGCTGGGCCTATGAGTCAAGATGAGGTGGAGGAAAAATGGCATCACCTGTTAAATATTTACCACACTGGCTGTAAAAATGAGGAGACTGCCTGTGACAAAGTAATTTCTTTTATTTTCTATCCTTTTAAAAAGTTGCTTTAATAACCACTGTAGCTTTCAGTTCCTTAAATCAATGCCATCCCCATCTGTGATACAGCAACACTGAGAAGTGATGAGGCTCTGTCACGCTACTTGTGAAGTTGTTCATCATTCTGCTTGATTTTGAGTGATATATTTTGAAAGCATTTGGTGCAGAGGTCTTGCTATTCCATTATTCATCTTAAATGGAAGTTCTTTTGGAGTTTCTTCAAAAAGTATCTGTAAAAGGAAGGTATTTATAACAGTTTTAAGTTTTCTCCTGCTATCATCAGGACCGATGTGTGTAGAATTGGGCATTGTTCAGCATCATATTTGTTACTATGACAAGTAGTGCCCATGTCTTTAAAGTAGCTGGTGAAAAGTATAAATTGAAGTTTGTGATACTGCTTACTCATACATAAATATGAGTTCTGCCCCCAGCATAAAAGCTACAAAGAAATGTAATAAAATTATAATTTTTACATTTATTAAGCAAGGTATCATGGTTAGAATAGATTTTATTTCCCTCATATATTTTGCATAGGTGGAAGAGAGCAATTCTCAACTTAGAATCATGTTAGAAACAGGAGTAGAGAGTCTTCAGGTATATGACAAAAGCACAGACTTGATAATTAGTCAGTAGTATCAAGTGAGCTGAAAAAATCTATTAATCAGGAGTCCTGGCTACTTCTCATCCTTTGGCACAGCAATAAAAAATATATTTTCAAGAGTCCATTCTTTCATATATGATTACTTTATTTCCACAAAATTATTCCTGTCTTTCCTTTTTCTTTATTCAAAGTCATTTGAATATTTATCTGTCTTCCTGAATGACAATTTTTTTTTCTCTTCAGTAATTATATATGTGCCAGTCCTATGCTCTGATATATTTTTATAGTAAATCTTTAGAACATTATTCATCACTTATTGTCAGAAACTTATTTTAAGAACATTGAGCATAATTCTCTCCTGTGAATTATTTGGCCTTAAATAATGAACTTTAATTTTTTTTTAATTAATGAAGAGCTTGGGACATTAATTGTTTGAGAGCTAATTGCACTTCTCTTCCACTATTTTTAGCTGATAGGTCAAAGTGTCCTGTGCATTGCTCTCTTACTTGATAAAGCAAGTTACTCACATATGTATTTGCATATATGTGGATTTGTTTATACATGTGGATATGCAGATTCTCCTTTGCAGAATTCTTGTAAAAACCAAAACACACAAAACATTAAAAAATCCCCAAACAACAAATCAAAAAAAACACCGACCAGAACTTGGAAAAGGTATGCATGGTTTCCTTTATAAAGTTAGTAGCATCATTGTTTGTTATTCACCTTAATGAGTACTTTGGCATGAACTGTGTATTTCCTGAGGCATAGATGATGAGCCTATCAGTGTCCTCTCTGGAATAGATAGTAGTACACAGGCCAAGTCAGGTCTGTGTTGCATTACTCTACTAGTAGGTGTTAAAATACAAGTGATGTTTAGAGGATTTTTAGGTCATGAAGTATGGAATTTTAGCTGACAGTGGGCTTAAAACGCCATTGAGGCTGCAAATCTCTTATGTGTTTAAGAACATATAGTTTGTTTGGATCAGACTATATGTCCAGTTTTCCACAATGGTAAAATTGTTGGTTCAGTGAACATCAGTGCTACATTAGCCTGCCACCTTTGAACATTAAAACATATTTCCAATGAAAACTTTAGATGCAGAGGTGGCACAGCACTTGTGTCTTGGAAACTCCTTTCTTTGAGAGCACATACCCTGCTAAACTGGGCCCAAGTCCTTGTATCCTCACTTAGCACTTTTGTCATTCCTCATATGTTGCCCAGCCCAGAAGTATGGCGCTTCTCATGTTATAGTACTGTGTGTCATGCTTTCTCCCTCAGTGGCTTGTAAGAGATAGTACTTTTTCAATATAACACAGAAAACAACTTTCAACTGTTTTAGCCCATCCAATCACTGTAATTTTCATAGATTATAAAATCATAGTGAAAGCAATACACAAGTTGTAACCAATTTCATCTCTTGAATGAATTAGGCTAAAGCTGTAGCATTACCAGTTTAAAAAGTATTTGTGTATGAACTGTGATGTATTTAAATAGAAAATAAAACCTTCTTAACTTGATCCTTCATAAAGGCATTGTGATTTCTGTTATGATGTTACTAGATTATAGAAGCTTGTCTAACACACTGTATATTTAATTAGACAGTGGCATGTCAGTTTCAGAGACTGTGACTCCTTGATTGGCTGCAAATATCATTAAGCAATTAATATATCAGTTGTGCTTAAAAATGAGTGCACAAACATGTGTACCTCTCAGGGAACATTTCTTAAATTCCAGTGCACTCACACCCATCCCACAGAATTTACCAGGCAGAAAGCCTGTAAGTCCGTCAAGGCATACATCTGTCTTTTAGCATGTAGTACTCATACTTCAGGAGTAAACTTGTGTTAGTCTTACTGAAATTTGCA
The DNA here is from genome assembly GCF_903797595.1 of Erithacus rubecula. Lineage (NCBI taxonomy): Eukaryota > Metazoa > Chordata > Aves > Passeriformes > Muscicapidae > Erithacus > Erithacus rubecula. Next base: position 52,688,729 of record NC_136689.1, on the reverse strand, counting down.
TATGTACATCTGCTTATAATTTTTATGAGAGAGGATGGAATTTAAAGCAAATCACAGTTATATGTTAATCTTAACATCAATAAATTTTTGGACTAGGTGATTCATTAGAAAGCAATGAAAAAAGTCATATTGCAGAGCTTGACAGTACTATTGTTCTTAATGTGACTTTTGTGTTACTAAGATTAATTTTAATTTTTTAATTTTAAGTGTTGTTGGAGTCCCTATTCTGCTTCTACATATAGAAAGTTGGATATATGGCCTTGTTATGGTAATTGTAATCAATTGTAATCAATGATTTGAAAATTAAAAATAATTTAAAAATTATTTCTGTTATGGAGAAAACATATAATGGAGATACATCACTTCACTTTTCTTGAGAAAAAGAGGATAGAAAAAATGTATGTGAAGATTGTTCTGTAAACTATTGTCAGGCCTTAGGAAATTGATATGATACTGATAATATCTCAGTTTTGTCTCATCACTTCAGGAATTTGAGAATCTTCTTTCTAGATATGCAGCATCTCTAATATGTAGTTCACAGAAATGCACAGTCTGACAGGCAAAAAATTATCTCTGTAGGCTTGCCAGTTTTCTTTTATCAGGAAGACTGGAGCCATTTTGAATAGCAAGATTTTAAAATTAAGTAACATAAAAATTTATTCGACTTTTGGCAGCTAATTAACGGATTTTATTTGTCCTTTTCTTTTCTAAAGCTTGCAGCAGCATCTGATGTTTTTGTGGAAAACTTTGTCCCTGGGAAGCTGGCTGAAATGGGTCTAGGTTATGAAGACATAAAAAAGATTGCTCCCCACATAGTGTACTGCTCAATAACAGGTATTTTTTTTCAATTATTTGTGTTCATTATTTCCTTTATTTCAGTCAAAGTGTTATAAAACTCATGTGGTTATATAGAAGTATGTTACTTTGATGTCAGGCAAGATAAATGGAGAGTTTAAGTGAGTTCAATTCAGAAACAAGTATAGAAAATGTTTGAGGAAGCAACCATGTCAACAGCTTAGTAGCTGTTCAGTGTCCTTGCCGTGGCAGCCTGACATGTTTCTATTGTTTTCAAAGGAGCCAGAATGGGCTGGCCTCCTTGGATTTTGCTTTAAAGTAGTGGAAAATTGAGATTTGGGGTCATTTGTGGGGTTTTTTGTTTGTTTGTTTGTTTTTGGTTTTTTTTCCTCTCCCGGCAGTTTTACTGAATTAATTTACATATTGTGTGCTTTAAATCTGGTAATCTGAGTGTTTTTTACTGCCCTGAAGTATCTCTTGCTTCAGAATTGTGCAGTTACTTGTTCATGGAAGCTTTACATGACCTTTTTACAGTCTATTTCTTAGTAACTGAAACCGTAGAAGAGTTGTATGTACTTTATAAATGCAGGGAAGAATGAAAAGGAAGTAGACACATGTATGAAGTTCCTGATATTCATATAAAAATAATTTTAAGTCTGAAAAACTGCTTTCAAAGCCTCCAACAAAAACCACCTCCAAAATCTTAATCAAACACAAAAATAAAAATTCTAATATTAAAATGCAATTAAATAACAGCAGAAGTTACAGATATTTTAAGACTGGTTTAAAATCTTAGTTACAAACCTGCTCTGCCCTTCAGTTTCTGCAGAATAAATGGCTTTGGCTTTTTTGTTCTATCCATATGGGTATGGATGTCATTTAATAGGAATCAAATAGCTTTTTAGTCTTTAGTGATGTATTTATCATATTTTTGGGGCAAAATGAAAATGTCAAGAGGAGAAAGACAATTATATTCAGGGCTTACTGTGAATCTTTGTTTCAATACATATTTAGGTTGGTCAGTGGCTAGTTATTACAATGTATTTCACATTTACTTGTGCATATTATCTCACAACTGGAATTCGTGAAGTGGGTTTGCATATTTTGGTTGACTTTCTGGTTTAGTTGCTTTTCCCATAATGATGAAAAATAATTAATATCACAACAACCTGTGTGAGGTACAACACCCTCTCATGTTGGATGCTCCATTCTTAATCAACTTTGTCACTCTGTGCTTGCCTCAATAAGTTGATGTCTGCCTTGAACTGGGTAGCCCAGAGCTGGGCACGGGACTACAGGCATGGCCTCAACAGTGCTGAGAAGAGGGGAAGGATCTACCCCTTGGCCTGCTTGACGCTCCTCCCAATGCACAACAAAATATTGTTGTCCTCTGCTACATGGGATGCACACTTTTATATGTTTTGTATGCTCTCTCAACTGAGGGTAACTCTTTCTTGTTCCAGACTTTTCCTCTAGTCTTAGGGACCTAGGACTCTTGAGAACCATCTATTTTTTTTGGTAAATACTGAGGCAAAATAGCATTAAATGAATCCACCCTAATGGCCTTTGTTAATTTTGCCATAGTTTCACATCTTCCCTAGTCTTCCTTCTGCTGCTGATTTGCTTGCAGAATCCTTTCATGTTGCCTTTTGTGTCTTTTGCCAAATTCAACTCCAGGTCATACACCTGTATGATCAAACAGCACTTCTATCCTTCTAGGTCACTTGCTTTTGTTTTCACTGCTTGGAAGACAAGTTGGACAAAAATCACATAGTCTTGCTGTTTAGAGCTTTGTGTAATGCATAACTTACAGTTATGTTCTATAATGCAAAACACAAAAGCTTTTTTCATAGACTATGACAACATGAAGTTGAAAGTGTTTGGGAGGTAAGAGCTAAGTGATGTTTGTCAGGCAACTATAAAAAACTTGAAATCTTAAATTGCGGTTGTTTAAGTATTGGATACTCAACAGATGATAAGCAATGCCTATTTAAGGATGATGCATCTTTTAGTAATAATGACATAAGCTCCAGTGCCCTTAAAAAAATCGGCTCAAAACTCCATTGAGTTAAGACAGGAAATACCAAAGCCTCAATCTAAGCATATTAAAGGAAGCAACCAGACTAGGACCAAATGCACATCTGCAAGTGTGCGTTTTTTTGGCGCAAGCAGGCAGAAAACTGATTTAAGAAGAATTCCTGATTGATTTATAAAATCTCTGTGATGTGATTCTAGATATTACAATTCCTAACTATTTTGTGCTGCATTCAAATATGCTTGGGGGTTTTGGAGGGTCTCTTCTGTCCTTTTTTTTTTTTTACTTTTATTTTTTTTATTTTTTTGTGAAGAGATATGAGACTAGGTAAGAGGCTCTGAGATTCGAGGGTCAGGCAAGTGATAGTGAAGGTCTGTCTGGGGGAACTCAGTCAACCAGCCACATTACAACTACAGCTGTAAAAACAGAAGGATGGGTGATTGTTGTAGTTGACTCCCTTCTGAGGAGAACTGAGGGCCCCATATACTGACTGGTCCTACTCCACAGGGAAATCTGCTGTCTCCCTGGGGCCCAAGAAACAGATATTACTAGAAAACTCTTTGGACTGTTTCAGCCCTTTGATTATTACCTAATTCTGTGTTTCCAGGTCAGTAGTGGCAACTCTTAAGGCAATCAAAGAGGGCTTCATGGCATTGGGATGACTGGTTGAAGGGGTAAGGGCAAAAGTTGTGTTTCCCTCAGTGCTTTCAATAGCAGGGAAGAATGCTGAAAGGAACAGGAGAACCTTGATCAACACATAGCTTAGAGACTGGTGCCATTGGTGCAATTTTGGCTTTTTTCCTCACGGGATAGTTTATGCAGCACTAGACTGGCTGCAGGCAAATGAGGTTTGCCTGTCTAAAAAAGGGTTCTAGGTCTGTGAGCTGGCAGGGATGGCTGAGAGGGCTTTAAGCTTGGTTTGAAGGGGGAAGCAGGTAAGACCAGACACTAGAGATGAGCCTGTGTGAGAGGTGACATTGATAGCCCAGCTAAAGTGCATCTACATCATTGTGGGTAACAAACAGGAGGAGCTGAAGGCCATCGTGCAGCAGGACAGCTGTGATGTAGCTGCCATCAAGGAAATGAAATGGGATGGGGGATGTAAATGGAGTGCTGCAATTCATGGCTACAAGCACTTCAGAAGGGACAGGCAAGGAAGGAGATGTGATGGGGTGGTTCTGTACTTTTGGGAGTGTTTCAACTGTATAGAGCTCAAGATTCAGTATCTATGGGTAAGGATCAGGGGGAAGGCCAACAAGGCAGACATCTTGATGGCAGTCTATTATAGACAACCCAACCAGGATGAAGGGATGGATGAACGATTCTGTAAGCATTTGGCTGATGTTTCACAATTGCTAGCTCTTGTTCTTGTGGGAGACTAACTTTGTGGGGTGTCTGCTGGAAACAACACAGTGGAGAAGAGGTGATTCATCAAGTATGTGGAAGATAAATTCCTGACACAGCTCTAAGTGAGCTTAGCAAGGAGGGAGCTCCACTAGACCTGCTTTTTACAAACAGAGAAGGACTGGTGGGAAATGTGGTGGTCAGATGACATCTTTGGCACAGTGACCATGACATAATAGAGTATTCAATTATTGGTGAAGTAAGGAAGGGGTCAACAAAACCTGTACCTTGGATTTCAGGAGGGTGGATTTTGGCCTGTCCAGGACACTGGTTCAGAGATTTCCTTGGGAAACAGCCCTTAAAAACAAAGGGGTCCAGAAAGACTGGATGTACTTGAAGAGGGAAATTGTAAAGGCACAGGAGCAGTCTGTCCCTGTGTGCCAAAAGATAAGCTGTCAGGGAAGAAGACTGGCCTGACTGAATAAGGAGCTTTTACTGGAACTTAAGGAAGAAAAAGGGAGTTTATCACCTTAGGAAGAAGTAACAGGCAACTCAGGAAGAGTACAAGGGTGTTGTTAGGTCACATAGCAGGAATATTGGAAAGACAAAAGCTCTTCTAGAACTCAGTCTGGCCACCTCTGTGAAAGATAATAGCAAGTGCTTTTATAATTACATAAACAACAGAAGAATGGCCAAAGAAACTTTCCAACCTCTATTGGATGTAAAGAGGAATATTGCAACCAAGGATAAGGCTGAGCAGTTATGCCACTTTTGCCTCAGAAAGATGGGTTATGCCACTTTTGCCTTAACAGAAAGATGGGTTATCAACCAGCTCCCTGAGCTGGTAGGCCAGGAGCAGAATAGAATCCTTGTAATCCAGGAGTCATTTGTGACCTGCCGTGCCAGTTAGACACTCACAAGTCCATGGGGCAAGATGGGATTCACTCAGGGGTAGTGAGGGCTGGCAGAAGCGCTCACTAAGCTGCTCTCCATCATTTATCATCAATCCTGGCTAACTGGGGATGCCCCAGACCGATGGAGGCTGATCAGTGTGACACCCACCCACAAAAAGGGCCAGAAGGTGTATTTGGGGAACTACAGGCCTGTCAGCCTGACCTTGGTGCCCAGGGAAGTTATGGAATACATTGTCTTGAGTGTATTACATTGTACATGCAGGATAGCCAGGGGATCAGGCCTAGCCAGCCAGTTTATGAAAGGTAGGTCCTGTTTGACCAACCTGTTCTGTTTAATAAAGCTGTTGATGATGTGGACACAGGGATTGAGTGTACCCCCAGTAAGTCTGAGGACAGCACAGGTTGGGAGGGAGTAGATTTTCTACCCTGCTGGAGGGTGGAAATCTCTGTAGAGGGTTCTGGCCAGGCTGGATCCATGGGCCGAGGCCAATCGTGTGAGGTTCAGCAAGGTGAAGTGCCAGGTTCAACACCCCCCTGCAGCACTACAGGCTGGGGGAAGAGCAGCTGGAAAGGCGCCCAGCAGAAAGGGACCTGAGCATGCTGATTGACAACAGCTGAGCTTGAGCCAGCAGTGTGCCCAGGTAGCCAAGAAGGCCAGTGGCATCCTGGCCTGTATAAAAAATAGTGATTGCCCCTCTGTACTCAGCACTGGCTGGTTCAGCACCTGCTGGCATTTTGTGTTTGTGGTTACAGTGATAGTAGCCATTAGCCTATTATGGGTTAGGGTATGCCCAGGTCCTTGAAGTGGTTCAGATGCTGGAGGGCTGCACTCCTTGTGATACTGTTTTTGTAAATCCTGTTGCATTAGAATCATTGTTTTGTACTGCTTGATATGAGCCAGATCAGGCTGGGCTGTCTTCAGAATATATCACACTGGTCATGTGGTCAGGACTGGTTCATATGTGCCATCTGTAATACAGCAATACTTGCATGTATTTCATTATTTCTCTTTCTGGTACATAAATTATCATAGAGATGTTATCAGCTTGCTTTTCATTTCTTATTTACTTTGCCCTCCTTACTCTAAGCTACAGTATCACCACAAAGTCTAATCAATTCCAGTTCTTGTACTATATGTTCCTTCTCTCCTCCTTTTCTCATCAATTCTGTTGGCCAAAAAATAACAACACTAAAAAAAAGCAGAGACATGACAAAAAAAGTCTCCCATTTTTTCAAGTCTTCATTTAAAAAGCAGAAGTTCTTGTTGTTTTAAGAAAGCAACTGTAATTTGTGGGTTTTTTTAATGTAGCAAAACAAACCTGCTTCCTTTTTGGTTTTGACTTTAAGAACAGCTGAAACATTCTGTGAGAAATTTTGAAAGCATTCAAACTTCTCATCATTCTTATACAACTTAAAATTCAAGACTGAACTTCATTACATAAAATATTTTTTGTTAATAAAACATATATGGAGGTGACTGCTTCTGGTGAATAGTCATATATTGTAGCAGAAGATAAAATCTAGGAGACACATTTCTTAAAAATCAAAAAATATGCTACTTTATAACTTAAACAGTATTGACCCATTTTTCTTTAATATAGGAATTAATTTTTGTGTGGAGTTGCCTCTCTGAATTTTGGACAATTCAAATAGTAAAATTATATGCAGTGATAATAAAACAAAATATAATGTATTTTTTTTTTTCAGTAAGTCCAGAGTCATATGCAGGTGAAGAGTTTAGACACAGGTATGCCAGATGCTGTCTCTTTTATGACATTTTGGAAGTTGTGATTTGCAAACTGAGTTTCTTATCCAAACAACTCTGACTGAATCTATACAGCTTTGCTGTGAGTGCTGCAGGGTTTTGAGGATATCTGGGACATTTCCCAATGTTTTTGCTGCTTTGAGTGCACTTGAGCTCCAAACTGCCTGTTCTCACTCACCAGCTGGCTTTGCTTGGCTAAAACTAGTTTAAATATAATATATTTTGATAGCTCTGTGGTTGAGATTGGTTTAAGGTCTGGAAAATTGGATGGTTAAAGAAAATCATGTACAGGTCACAAGGGAGTGACCATTTCTGCATGGTCTGCACGATGCTCTCCCTAGGAAAGTCACAGTTTATTTCTGAACGGGAGGGGGCACTGTTTAAAAGGACAACATGGTTTCCAAACCAAAACGCTTTCTTTTTTTTTTTTTTTTTTTTTTTTTTTTTTTTTTTTTTTTTTTTTTCCTTTCCTTAAAGCCTCTGAAGGTAATATGTTTTCAAAGAATTTTACAGTTTGTTTATAAATGATGAAAGGTATTACTCTCAGGTTTTCTACCCCAGCCCTTTGCTCTGCTAATCTACATGAATTGCAATTACTCTTCTTTTTGAGCAGGTTTATTTTACTCCTTGTTTTCTAGGAAGTGATACTTTATATGCCAGTTGCTTTGTATGCTGCTGGTGGTATTAAAAAAAAATAAATCTTCTTTTAGTATTTTATGTCATTTTATTTCTTAGAATATAAATGTGATGCTTAGTTTTCTGCCTTTTAAGGAAATTTTTCTCCTGTAAAGCCTTATTAGTGTATTTATGTCTGAAAGAAATTGAATACAGAATTACAGAATGAGTAAGGTTGAAAGTGTGTCATATGACCCAACCTGCTGGCTCAAGCAGGGTCATCCTAGAGCTCATGGCATAGCATTGTGTCCAGATGACTCCTTAATATCTCCAGTGAGTGAGGCAGAATAACCTCTTCAGGCAATCTGTTCCAGTGCTTGGTCACTCAGTGCATCTTCCAGTGCATCAGTTTCTGTCCATTTCCTCTTGTTCTATTCCTTGGTATCACTGAGGAGAGCCTGGCTCCACCCTTTCCACACTCCCCCATTAGATAGCTATACACACTATGAGGTCTCCTCTCAGTTGTCTCTTCTCAAGGCTGAACAGACCCAGCTCTCTCAGCCTGTCCTCATGAGGGAGATGCTCCAGTCCTTTATTCCTCTCTCTTGATCTCCAATGGCCCCACTCCAGCAGCTCCATGTCACTCTTGTCCTGAGGAGCCCAGAACTGGACACAGCACTCCAGATGTGCCTCACCTGTGCTGAGTAGAGGGTCAGGATCACCTCCTGCACCTGCTGGCAATGCTCTTCCCAATGCTCCTGAGGAGACCATTGGCTGCCTTGGCCACAAGGGCTCACTGCTGGCTCATGGACAGCTTGCTGTCCACCAGGACCCACAGGTCCTTCTCCACAGAGCTGCTTTCCAGCAGTTTGGCCCCCACTCTGTACTGCTGCAGGGAGTTCTTCTTCCCCAGACACAGAACCCTGCAATTACCTTTGTTGAATTTCAGGCACTGCTTTCTGCCCATGTCTCAGTCTTCCAGTTCTTCTCTCCCATCTCTCTCAAATTCCTTCTGAAGACCATTTTGAGGCCCTCTGGGGTACTGGCCACTCCTCCCAGCTTTGTGTCACCAGTGATCTTGCTGAGGAGGCATCTGCCCCTTCATGGAGTCACTGATGATTGAGTTAAACAATACTGGGCTGAGTACTGAGCCCTGGTGGACACCACTAGGGACAGCCTACAGCTAGACCCTGTGCTGATGATCATAACTCTTTGGGATCTGCCATTAAACATAGTGATAACTGTAGAAAATCTGCCATGTAAATATACTTAGTTTCAACCAAAAGTAACTACGAAGATAAGTTTTTTGAAATTATATTTTTGTTAACTTTGTATTACTGTAAGTTTATATTTCTTGAAGATTTACGCTCTCCACACCACAAAATTTAGTCTTGCCTCTGAATTGGCATACACTTTGACTACATTAAACTTTTTTTTGTTGGCAAACAGTATGTTGCTAAAGAGGCAAAAATTAATGGAAGAAGCAACAAAAGTTTTCCTGAAATGTTGTGGGTCACCTGAGATTTCTATGGGTCTGAAACTGGAATTGTTGTATATGTAGCTTTTATTTAATGTACATAGTGTTGTAAAGATGCATAAATGAGCACATTTCAGAACAGTTAGTAAGTCCTCTGTGTCTCTTGAGTCATTCTGGTTAACCTATGAGAAGGAAAATATTTCTTCACTCAACCCATTTACATAAGGTTCTTAAAAGAACAAGTCTTTGCTACTTCCCACTATCTTGTTTTGTACAGATAATTTGTAGTGATTTTCCATGAGAAGATGTAATGTTATAGTTTTGATGCATATCCTACTTTGTCTCTAGTATTTTCACAACAGGAAAGAAAAGACAACCACAATGTGCTTTGCTGGGCAAAGGCTAGCCAAAACGTTCTTCAGATCCTCTAATTTGTGAACTAACTGTGGTAAGATGTGGAATTGCCTGGATTAGGTACAGTTTTTAGACTCCCTCTTACCAAATGTTTCCGGCCCATACAATTACACATAACTTTCAGTGTGTGAAGAATGAAATCCTTCCCCTGATTATTGATGTTTTTGTGGCTTCTATATGACTTAAGTCTGGATAGTTATGATTCAAACAGGTAGATTACCTGCCCAAAAATTAATAGCTTCAGTTTACAAAAATCATTGAGAAAAATAGTTTCTTGATGATGTAAATTATCTGTTGATAGCATACTAATGAAAAATCAGGTATTCAGAAGCTGACTCAAGCAATGGTTGTAGTTGTAACTAAATAATAGCAACTATACGAATGGTCTTGAGCTCAAGTTTTTAAAATTTGTGATCCAAAATTGCTAAGTTCTTTCTGGTTTATTTTTTGGTTTTGGGGTTGTTTTTTGTTTTTTTTTGTTTTTTTTGTTTTTTTTTTGTAAGTATGAAACAAAACAAAAAAACCAAACAAAAAAAACCCCACCCCAAACCCAGGCACAACAATTCGAGGAAAAGAAAAAAAAGCAACAAAAAGGAAGGTTAACAAAACCCCTGCATTGCAAAATATCTGGTTGAGTCAAATAACCAATTCAAGCAGGATGATGTACAGAATGAATTGGAAATTAGGAGAGTTTAATGATAATTACAGTTATCACTGACTTTTAAGTATATTAAAAGCAGAAAAATGTGGAGAATGTGCTAGTTAAGGAATGTGGAAAGTCCAAAAATGAATATTGAGTATTGTGGTGCCGATAAAAGATGTTCAGTCAGTAAAAGATGTTCATTGAGTAATTTTTCAATAAATGCATTGTTTTCTATTAATGGAAAATAATGCATTGTCTGATGTGTAAAAGGCATTGTCAGAACAAACTGGGTATCGTGTTTCCAGTAGTTCTTAATGTGTTTTAAGAATATGGAGGAAGGTCTGGAAAATTGTGAACATTGTACATCTCTTAAGCAAACACAAAGATCACAAGTTTGTAAGCATCGAGGTATGAACTTAAGTGCTCACAGTGATTGAACAAAGCATTTAGAGGGGAAAAATATGATGCTTCTACCTGAGCTTGATTTGATAAAAATAGAGCCTTCCAGCATTGAAAAAGAAAATTAGGCTTCTCTGTTAGTTTTTGCATTATGCAGTTGGAAGATGGATGGATGGATGGACGGACGGATGGATGGAAGGATGGATTAAAGAGTTGATCTACCATTCTTTTGATAGCTTGAAGTTATCTGTGGGGGCAGTTAAGAGAAGTATATCAGGGTCTATAGATAAAATAGTCTGAGACCATTTTATGACAAGTTAATTAGCAGATACACAAATTATTTTTAAGGCAATATAATTGCTTTTCTATATATGAGTAATAAAACTTGTGCTATATATTTTGACTGTAGTAAAGTTTTTGACACTTTTGAGTAATGCTTTCATAGAAAAGCTAGGAAAATGTGATGTACAAGAAATAAAAAAAATTGGTTCAAGAGGGATCAGAAGCTCTTTCATAGTTTACCATAGATACTTCGTGACTTGATGGAAGAAAATGCTTTAGAATTGACGTTGCTGGATTTCTTTTTATTTTTTTTTTCTTAATATATGTGATAGATTACAATGTGTATGAGTCCAAAATTCTGATATATGTTCTACTGGGGGCTGGTGGGGTTTAAATTTGAGAGGCAGGAAGACCTGGAGCTGATATACAGGTAGAAGGCATCACTTCCCTTATAGCCTTATACTGTTCTTCAGAATATTTTCTGTGGGTCTGGATAACTCTCAGAAGAGTCTCAGAGGAGGGCTGGCTTCTGCTCAGTTTTTCTTACTGAAGGCTGGAACTGGATCTCTTCCTAACAGTCTGTGTGTCAACACAGCCTCATCCACAGTCATGTGATGAACCCCCAGTGTAAAAGGTCCAGTTTTAGTGGCCTGAGAGCTCTATGCAGCTCTGAAAGCCCACAAAGCTGAAGGGAGTGAACTTATACAGCAGAATTAGAATTAAAGGTTACCTTGCCCAAATTGTTTACATAAATAAATGGAAGGATAGAATTAAAGATTGGAACAAATACAATGTAATGTACTTAATAAAAAATAATCAAGTAATTTTAATATAGTATGGGGAAGACTGGGTTAGAAGAGAGTTCTCATAAGACTTGGTTGTGAGGATGGGGAATGATCAAAATTGAACATGAGTTGGTGGTGATATCATTACAGGAAGAACTAGTGTCATACTGGATTATATAAAGATGAATATGGTCTAAAGGACTGTTTCTCTACTCTGCTCTACATCAGTAAGACTGGAAGGTGAAGTCTACTTCTGGGTACCAATTTCAAAAACTATGTGGAAAAAATACACAAAATTGAGAGAAGAGAGTTGAGAGAAGAACAATCTCTAAGTAACAAACCTTGTATATTAAAGGTAGTTTGGAACATCAGTTTTTTTCTTAAAAGAAACTTTGCTGTGATCAGAAGGAAGTACTGTGGTTGGCATCTAACCATCTCTTCCTAAAGCATTCTGTACATTTTTACTTAGCAGTTGGAAATGAGGAGTTTGATCATTTGTGAAAGCATCAAAAACCTTTGCTTAATACACAGAATTAGCCAAAATGCTACTTGGAATTCAAAGAATTAATGTGTTAAGAAAAGAAAATCCCAAGAAAAAAATTTGGGAGATAGTAATTAAAATAAGGGTTCAGACCTGACAGTTGGAGAAGTTAATTGTCTCAGTGTTCAGAGCTATAAGTAATTAGAACTACATGTGCAGCATACAAAATATAAAATGTTATTGAATGATATTGAATACTTTGGTGCTTTTCTGCACTGCACCAATATGCTGCTTTGTAATCCTTGATGAAAACTGCATATTTGTGCAGATTGGTAACTGGCTCCTTGTGCAGTAAAGAACCAGCTTTATGGCATACAGCAGGAGCTCCAAGAGTTTACTATGCATCCCATGTGTGATTACTCTGATACCTGATGTGGCCATCAATTTATGAACAAATGGACTGAGGCTTTTAGGACTGTATTAATTCTAAATATGAATTTCTACAAGAACTGGGAACAGTTTTAACTTATATAGCACAAGTGTTAAATACTGTAGAGACATAATCTCACAAAGAAGTTGATTGTTATGATTGAAAGTTTGCTTGATGTAAATCAAAGCCAAGGAGCTGGTTCCCCTTATACTTCAAGGCAATAGGACAGTTTTTCAAACTATGATTCCTTTCTTCCCATCTTCACCATATGAATAAACCCACTAAAGAAACTGATGAGACAGTTTTAATCTCTATTTTTATTATACAGCATTTGCAAGCAGAAATTTTACAACTTGATATTTAAAAAAAAGTTAATGTGGAAGAGGTAAGAATTTTGTCTTATCTCATAAGTTCAAGATACCTGATTTCTTTCTAGACAGCTAAAACAACTTTTGTCTTGGCCTTAAAAACTAATCATGTGCCATTTGAGTATTTAAGTTGTGTCAATTTTTCCTTTTGGCTGAGCCATCAAACTAGAAAATTTCAGTGTAAAGAGGCAAAGTGATTGCTTGGAAATTAATTGGCAGAAATGCATATATCGAAATACTACTCCAATGATGACAAAATAGTACTTTTTCACTATGACTTAGAAAAAAAAAAAGAAGTCACTTGGTTCTGTGAATGAAGAAACAGTTCTTGTTTTTCAGAAAAGAATCAATCACCACAGCAGCATGGGTGTATCAGCAATGGTTTTAGGTGGTACATAGTTCTGCTACATAAATTCCCTGAGAGAATTACTTTGATCTGTTTATGTAGGTTCTTTCCCTTACAAAAGGGAACTTTTGCGGCCAATCAGAGTACATTTACATTGCTTGATAGTGTTGCATAGAAACAAAAACAAGAACTCTCTCTATACCAGGGTGGTAAATGGGACCTCAAGCATTATAGCTGCATTGCTTTTGTGGCTGAACTGATTGAGCCATTTATCATGGTGGTGTAGAAATACAGTGTTGATTTCTGCCCGGTACTTTTTTAGGATCAAAAGATAATTTGTGTACTTGAAAAACTTTAGGAACAAAATTCTGGAAATTGATGTCTGTTGATTTAAAGTGAGGCACCACTATGGCTGATGCTTCTGAAAAGAGCACTTAAGTATCATGTTTTAAGGACTTGCTTCATTTGGCAGCACGTGTTTAGATAGTTTTGTGCTTCTACTTTACTCTGTCTTGTAGAAGGTAACCTGTGCAGTCCCAAACCTTCTTGTGCTTGGCACAAGATTCATTCCAAAACAGTCTGATGACTTAGGATTGGCACTTTGTGGCCATTATTTCTTCCCAGGGTAAAGTACTCAGTGTATGGTGTATAAACTGCAATCCTAAACACATGAAATTTAATTTTTGTTAAAGTTATTTCTATATAAAGTGAGCAAATATTGTTATAGCCTTCCACAATTGACTGCTTTACTCAGAATAAAATGAGAAGGACCAATGGGAGCTTCAAATTTCTATTCTTAGCTCATGGTACCTATTACTATTCTACTGAAACACAGCTACACAAACAGGATGTACCTTCTGGTGGTGTATGAAGAATTTGATCTTAATTTCTGCTGCTGCTTCTTTTTGAAGATCTCCTAAATCTTTCCAGCTGTTTTGTATCAAAGGTGATCCATCTGTAAGGAGGTGTTTACCTCATGCTTTTCTAGACAAAAGCAAAAAGCATTAAGTAGGTCTATTAGATCAGGGTTACTTTTTGTCTTTACTGGGATTAGAAATGCATTTATTGTTTTTGGTATTTTTTTAATATAGACTTAGTACTAAAAAAATTCCTAATGATTGTGATGAAGACTGGGAAACAGTGACTCTACTGCTAATCAGACTTGCAAACAGATGACAAATAATGGGTTTACTTTGAATTACTTCTGCTTTTATTGTTAACATATTTTTCATATTTCTTTTTAAAAAACATATGTTTTAAAAGCCTGACTAATAGGATTTTAATTTTTTGGGACTGTGTGCTAAAAGCATTGTAATGTTTTTCACAATACTCTGTTTTACTTTTGGTTTATTTTTTTGCTTATGTTATGATTAGGTAAGTTTGAAGTCTCTGCCTACCTAAAGGGCCTGAAAATTGCAAATGTTTTTTGCATATCCTATCCATAAGCAATTGATTTGAGAAATGTTGATTAACTTTATCTACTTAATCAGGAAGACTATCAGCTGGAAACTGTTGGAACCTGTATAGTACTTAAGAGTGATATTAGGCTTAGCCTTTTCATCTTATCATCTGTCTTTCTCCTTTTCTGGAGAGGAGTATGAAGCTCGCTGGTCTTGCATCTCCATTTGTTTTCATATTTCTGTGGTGCTCTATGCTTAAACTCCTTTAAATATGATTTTACAACTCCTTTGGACAACATGAGCTGTCAAGAGGTTACAGAGTAAACTGTGAACAAGCCCGATTTGACTGAGGTGTGTTGCAGAGCAATTAAGCTTGGTAGCTCTTAATTGGAGGAGAAACAAAATGGGCTTGAATTTGAAGTGTTTATGCTTTTCTAATGGTGATGGCAACAATGTTTTTTAAATTGTACCATGCACAAAAATCTGTATTCAATTTTAAAGTGACTGCAATATAAGTACTACAAAGCTGCATTTTTTTGGATGTTTTATCATAAAACCAAACTTCAGGATATCTCCTTCTACAGGATTAATGTGGTTATGCTGTTTCAAGATGCAGAACCGAACTTTTCCTACTTAAAGCACATTCCTGTTGCTGGAGGGTTTATAGGTTTTTCTCAACTGCTTGCAAAATTAGCATAGGCCAAAACAAGTCTATTCAAGAGAGGATTCTGTAAAATTCAGTTTGACAAACTTCTTGGAAGTGAGCAAGAGGCTGTTTTCTATACAACAGGCTTCTGTCAGCACAGCTGTGCTGGACAGGATTGTGAAGAGGTGCTAACGCTGACTGGTTTAGTTGTTTTGGCAGAAGCTATTAGCAAATAAGTTATTACATTGACAAAACTTTTCTTTTCCTGGTAAAATTGTTCTTCTTGGAGATGTTTCTCTGTAAATGGTTTTGCATTTAAGTATGAAGTGCAATTTGGTCTGGAAAGCTGCATTTGCCCTATATTTGCAGGGTTTTGTCAGTACTTCTAAAATAACAAAGGGCTCTGGCATTGACATGCACCTAACTTTTGAAATGTATCAGTAACACAAACAAGTATGAAAAGGGTGGAGATTGAGAGGTGACAAATCGAAAAAAGGGTTACTGAGAAGTATAGGGGAGTGACAGATTCCCTTTTCTGTTGTTTGGATTGATATCCTTGCAGGATTCAGATGTGCTGTACACCTTCAGGAAGGTGGGCATTTTAGCTGAGTGACACTCAGTCTGACTTTGTGCTGCTTCTGTTATCAGCACACCAGCCGCAGCTAGAGCCCATTAATGTTCTTTTTTCCTGTGAATGATTGAGTTACCCTTTTGTACTGGCCTTTAGCACCCCAGCAGGAGGGCTTAGCTGTTTTTTCCACTATTATTTTTTCAGTCACACATAGCCTAAATGTCCAAAATACTGTGAGTTTAGGAACAAGAAACAGTTGAAAATGAGTGCTTTTCTGAAACACTGTGTTCCTATTCTTTGTTCAATATGAAGCATATAAAAGGCTTAATGAACCGGTCATAATTCTTCCTTGCTTTAATATTAAGTATTGACTTTCAGCAGTGCATAAAAGTAATGTTTTTCTTATGCCTTCTCACTCTACTGCTAGTTTTTCCATCTAAGCAGCAGTATTTTGTATAAAATTGCAAAATTCAGAACTTTGGACTCTGTCCTGATGAAGAATACAATATCAGACAGAGAGCCTGTGAGCTGTAAGATTTAACACTGGGTTAGTTTACAGTGGATGAAACCAGATTAGACACTGAAAATCCTGGATATGAACAGCATAGTACAACTGTGAAGACACTTACTGATGGTTTAATGTTTATTTTTCAGTAGCTATTATGCTTGGACTGGTGCCTAGCTAAGTTAACAGAAATAAAGCTGGAAGATTTTAGCCATCTTCAGAAGCCACGCAGCAGGCTTTTGTAAAGCAGTATTTATTGTGTTTGAGTTCTAATAGTCTAAAGGGAAGACTTTGATCATTAAAAGATCATGGAATATTTTGTTATTACTAAAAATTTCTCTGCTCATTTCCAAATGAATTATTTTTTAAGGAATCTCCTGTCTAATAACATTCTTATCTACTTTATCTTGTTTTGTTAATATTTTTTCCTTGCTTGGGAAAAAGGTCTTGCTTGCTTTTCCTTGCCTTTTCTTTGATGGACTTGCTTCATGAAGATTGCAGCATTTTTTCTTTGTTTTGTTTGTTTCATTGTTTCAAATGGTGTGATTTTGTGATTTGTTTCATTGTTTCAAATGGTGAGATTTTGTGATTTCACCAAAGAAGCAAATATAACTAATTAAAATGGTGAAAAGATCCAGTGTCTTTATTGTGCCCTTTCACAGTATTTTCTGTGAGTGTTGTTAGATTGGTAGGAAGACTGTAAGTAGCTGCTGTTGACCTGAAAATGTTTTCCAAGTAAGCATATGGTTTTCATTACTTGTGTTTTTAGAGTATTGTTATAAAATGCAACACTGTCAGTAGCTAGCAAACAGAAAGAAAACAGTCTTGGGTATAGAAGACATAAACTATTGAAAAATAGCCTGTTTTTCATCATTTTTAGAGACCAAAATATTGTTAGTATCTGCCACTTTTCCATGTACCTGATCATTAACAGCATTTTGTATCCCAGTGTTTATGCCAACAGCTAAACCCAGAGATCTGCGAGTTGTAGGGAAAACTTAGGAAGTAGCACATGTTACTGTGAAGTCAGGATGTAATGAGAATAGGTTTGTGGATATGTCTTCTTGTGAGTAAAAGCTCTGGTTAAGAGAAAAGAAGAATCTGTTATACATAGAACAAGAAGTAACTGTTTAAATTTCTGAAAAAAAAAAAAAAAAAAGTGTCCTATTAAGCACTTAGAAAAGCTTTCTAACACAGAGGATGGCTTTCTTTTCCAGTAGGGTCCTTGTGGGTATTGCAAAGTCAGGATAAGGATACCTAGTGCCATTGTGATCCTGCCTTACAATGACCTGACCGCCATTTCAAGAGGAAAATAGGAAGCCTAAATTTTGAAAACTCTTAAAAGAGACTACGACTTCCAAAATTATTTTATGGAATTGCAACTATCCATATTCTTTGTACAATAAGAAGGGGTGCTATATATCATATGCCTGCTCAGAACATATGGTTGTTTGTCAGTT
This sequence comes from Erithacus rubecula, assembly GCF_903797595.1. NCBI lineage: Eukaryota > Metazoa > Chordata > Aves > Passeriformes > Muscicapidae > Erithacus > Erithacus rubecula. The sequence goes on along the minus strand of NC_136689.1, from coordinate 52,671,054 downwards.
TCTTTTATTTCTGTCAAAATAAAATAATGATTTTAAAATATATGGGAATGAATTTATTAATTAATTGAACTTATTTTAAGATTAAAACTGTAAAGAGTAAATATCTTTAGTTTTCAGATCATGTATTTTATCATATCTCCTCTGTTTGCATATTTTGTGTGTGTAGATTAAAGATTGCTAAAATCAGGCTCAAAAATTATCACTGAAGTTATTGAAAAGGTTGCCATGACAGCCTGGAATTCTAAGGCTATGTTACATTCCATATGACTTAATCCTCTTTGGGAATTAAACTGTATAGATTAGTTTTGAAAATTTTTGAGGAAACTTTTGGAAAGTTTAAAAAACAATTATATACTTAATTTGAATTCATTTGATATGCTTTTCCAACTTCTGTCCCTGAGGCACTATGAATTTGATCTTAGAGAGAGAAATCAGGGTCATAGTATGTATTCTAAGCCATAGACATAGAACCCCCAGTGGAAGTGTTTGCTCAAGGTCAGCTCCTTCCTTGGATGCTGTTGCACAGATTTTTCTGTCAACATATCTATGTACAGTCACAGCAAATGGATGTCTGTTCAGGTAGTATCCACTTTTAAAAGTACATCACCTGTTTCAGGTGAGAAATAATTACATAATTAAGTTATTACCTTACATTTCTGTCATGGGGTCATAGATAATCATGTCCTTATCAGAAGACTTCTCTGAGGCTATCCTAACACTACACTGCTTGGTTATAGCATCATAAATATTCATAGAAAATACCTTGCAGATACTTCTTAATTTTACATTATTTTTTTTTCACTGTAAGAAGTAGTAAGATTATTAGTATCTGTTGAGCTGAAGTGTGCTGTCTTTCTGTTGACTCCAGACTGGTTTCCAGATTAGCCAGATATTTCTCACAAATATTTGCTCCCCTGCCTTAGTCATAATAGTGTGGCAGAGTTGATTGGGTAGAGCAGTCCTAGTAAAGTAGATAAGGACACACAGAGGTTAGGACAGACAGCTTGCCTCAGTATTTATCTAATTTCTGCAAGTTTTGCAACCTGGATGTTCTGGGGAAATGCCAGGGTTATGTTGCTGAGAGTAATTCACTTCACTATTTTAATATTAGCTTTCACTATATAAATATTTGTAGTCCTAATATCAGCTGTATCTGTACCAAGCATGAAACAAGAAGTGATTTGTTACTTTTAAGTGTGTTCAGCTGGGAATATTTGTGTAAACCCAGAATAGCAATGGAGAATTTGGGTGTCTATCAGCCTCCTTTAAGGTGGGGATTAAAGTTTGGGTACCTAATATCAGTGATCTAAAAGCTTTGAATTGAAACTTTGTTTTTGGAAATGGTCATCATGGCACATTTAATTTCTTAGATCATGTAGGAGAGTGACCCCACTTGAAATTCAGAGAGTGACGACTTAAACTTTCGCTGACTTAGCAAAAGAAAGTGATAGCATCTTTTGGATAATTGTAGTTTGAGCTATGGAGGGAAGGACTGCTTCCTTGTAACTTATATTTGACATGTTATAAAGCTAGAAAATATGGCGCCTAGAAGTTTGCAGGCTGATTAAAAGCCTTTTGAAAGCGGAACTTGTGTTGTTTGAAATGGTCTGTGGCTGTGTCCCAGAAATGTGGTTGGTGCCTTAAGAGGAGCTGGGTGAGGCTGTGTACCCAGATCACATGAAAATGGAATGGAGTTGAACAACTGGCAGAGGCTGTTGTTTGTTCTCTTCTAGTCTTTCAGTAGCTAAATCTCAGCACAGAGTTGCTTGATTTAACAGTTTTGTTATATCTATGCCTTCCAACACCTGATTTTGTTCAAAAGACAGGGTTAGAATGTCTAAATCAACATGTGTAAAAGCAATAAATATTGTACACATTTGCAATCATCAATTGGGAAATGAAATGTTTTTATCAGATTGGTCAGATTTTATGCTTGCTGACTTAAGGCTTTTTTTTTTTTAACATCCTTTCATCTCTCTTGACAGTTTTCTCTGACTTCACCTTTCTTGTATCTGTTCTGATCTCCTGTAAGCCTGCCTATTCAGGAAGTTGTACTTCCTTTCCTTCTGACCAACACATGGCAAGCATTTTCCGAAAGTCGTTACTCGTTTTGCTAACGCGTTTGGCAGCTCTGACACTGCAAAGTTTCATATAATGCATCTCTTAGACTTTGGCTTTTGTCATAGCAGAGAATTGCTTGTGTTCTTCTGCTTGTTTCATTAATCTTTATTAAGTAAAGATGTAAGCTGTCTTTAATTGAATATTTTCTTTTGGCAGTAGAACAAGCCAAAAGGTGTTTCTCATTAATTTGTTATTCAGCAGGGATAGCCATCTATCTGGATTGAATTTGTGACAATGTTTAGTTCCTATTTGTAGAAATGCCTATGTTGAACATATTTTTCTATGTTTTGCTCAGAATATCTTATACAGTCTGAGTTTGTAATGTCATTTGTCATCTGGGAATTGAGCTACAGGGAATTGGTCTGTGTTGACAACATGTCTTCTTGTTGGTTTCTCCTGTCCTTTTATTACAATGTGGTTTATATTTGGCCTTAAAAAGTTTTATCATGCTATCAAATCATGAAGAAGTGCAGAAATTATGGCTTTTGGTTTTCTCTTGCATGTGATGCAAATATTTTGAACACAGGTCATAATGAGAAATGCTGACCTTTCTTTTTAGGACACAAAAAATCATGCTGATGCTGTCCTGTAGATTTAATTATGAGGGCATTATTAGCTTGAAAGCATATTGTATTGAACAAGTGAGAATAGCAATTTCAGGTGTTAAATGACTTTTCGTCCCCCCTTTCCAGTTTCTGTGCATTTAATAATTTTTCTTCTTTCTCAGTTGTTTTTTTGAAGGTGCAAATTGTTTGTGAGCCACTAGCCTGGGCTGTTAAATTTCATGAAATACAAAGCAAATGCACAACAGACTGAGAAATGTAGAAACATTTTTGTTAATCTTCATAAAAATCCTGAATGAATCTAAACTAACCTACATAAAAATACTTCTTTTAGAGTGATTCTCTCTAAAGTGATGATATTGCAACACAGTAGTGCCTGTTTATCCCAGATGCTTTCAGGCAGCTCCTAGCCAAAATGAATTGTTTTTATACATGTAAGGAATTCTGTCATCGTATCATCAGTAACTCCTAGGCAAGGAAATAGGATGTCCAATTGTGTGTTCTGTACACATCTTGGAATAGCATAGAATCTACAGACACATGCAACTTGGTCTGGGACAAAATTGGTTTGCCTGCTTTCTAAAAATTTATGAAGAATTTCTCTAAAAACCCCACTGTCATCCGTCAAAAATGAAATAAAGCTATGTTGTAGCTGACATAGTATTAGAAAGTTAAACCTGTAAGAGCACATTTGTCTGTTTTTCTAACAGTTCTTTCTGCAAACAGGTTTGAGTTGGGCTTTTTTTTTTTGCTAGTATTTTTAAATTTAGTGTGACATTTTGAACATTTGGCAATCTGGGTAGTAACACTTTTGTGCAGTCCAGCAACTTTTACTGTTATTACTTTTTTTCGTAATCTTCAGCCTGACCTTTCTCGCTTCATAATATTTATTTCTGTTTCTCAGAACAGAATCATTTAGAGCGGATCGTAGAGCAAATTATGTCTCTCTTATGTGATAAATATATTGACAATTTAAAAGTGGATAAACTAACAGTAGTTTGTTATGACATGTTATTTTTTTCCCCAAACTTTTGTCCCATATGATGCCTAAAAGTATTGTAATTTTTCCTGTGCTATGTTCCAAACCTTGAGTGCCATCACATGGCTCCTGCACACTAAGCCCAGAACTACAAGCTTTGTTGTGTTAGAAGTAACTTCCATGTTTCAGAATAATTGGTCCCCTTTCATCATGGAGGAATGTCACACCAACCCTAGAAAAGTAGCTAAGATTAATTTCCCATTGAAGGATGCTTTTTTTTTTTTTTTTTTTTTTTTTTTTTTTTTTTTTTTTTTAAATATGTATATCTGATCTAACTAAAAAAATCTGGGAGAAAGAAATACTTTTAGTCTTTCCATTTGTCAGGAATCATGGTATATTAATACCAATGTAATTTAATTGGATAATAGCAGCAATATCACTCTTAGATTTAATTAGAATGTGTATATATTGCCAGTATTCCCAGGAAATTTAAATGCTTCAGTTCACTTTACCAAATAAATCTTCAGTCAACTGCAATTAGTTTCTTGCATAAAGTTACTTCTGCAATGCCCCCAGCTAGTGATGAGTATTTTAATGCTATTATAATTTACTGTTTATCTTGACATGATAATTTTTCAGTTTTGCTAAATATTTTTAGGCACCTTAATTCTTCTCTTGTAGCTCCATATCAAAGGTTTGGCCATCAAACAGGTGGAGACTTTTATGAACTGCTCTTAACTGCAGTTTTACATATGAGCCCCATTTTTAAATAAAATTTTAATTGTCGTATTTGCCCAAATATTAAAAGAAAAGTAGATACAGGAACAGAGAGAGATACATATTTTAATGTTACATTAAACATGTCCCATTTTAAATATTCAAATGCTATGTAATGCTGCAGACTACCAAAGAGTGATAGTGGAGATCTAGGTTAAGAAAATTCTTTACAACTTTTCATGTTCAAATTTATCTTTACTGGTTCTATTTAGCATCATCTGTTTTTCAGAAATTTCCAGTAGGTTAAAGTCTCTTCTTGTTTGAGCCAAGGGCGCAGGATTGTTGCTGAAAAGATGTGGCATTTACTTTGTAAATGCCTCCAGTAAAGGCCCATACTTCCCTTAAGCTGACACAAAGGAACCAATGCCAGTTCTTTCATAATTCTCATAGCCAGTTAAGTTTTCTTGCTCAGAAAAAAGCTTCAAAGAGTAAAGGTTTCTACACTTTCTTATGTGGAAGATAGACTTGGCTGCAGGGTCAGAACAGGAAGATTTAGGTGTGACTATGCTGAATAAGTAAATAGTGGTTGTAGTCAGTGGCACAGGGTCTAGCTGGAGGCTGTCCCTAGTGGTGTCCACCAGGGCTCAGTACTCAGCCCAGTATTGTTTAACTCAATCATCAGTGACTCCATGAAGGGGCAGATGCCTCCTCAGCAAGATCACTGGTGACACAAAACTGGGAGGAGTGGCCAATACCCCAGAGGGCTTCAAAATGGTCTTCAGAAGGGCTTTGAGAGAGATGGGAGAGAAGAACTGGAAGACTGAGACATGGGCAGAAAGCAGTGCCTGAAATTCAGCAAAGGTAATTGCAGGGTTCTGTGTCTGGGGAATAAGAACCCCCTGCAGCAGTACAGAGTGGGGGCCAAACTGCTGGAAAGCAGCTCTGTGGAGAAGGACCTGTGGGTCCTGGTGGACAACAAGCTGTCCATGAGCCAGCAGTGAGCCCTTGTGGCCAGGGCAGCCAATGGTCTCCTCAGGTGCATTGGGAAGAGCACTGCCAGCAGGTGCAGGAGGTGATCCTGACCCTCTACTCAGCCCAGGTGAGGCACATCTGGAGTGCTGTGTCCAGTTCTGGGCTCCTCAGGACAAGAGTGACATGGAGCTGCTGGAGTGGGGCCATTGGAGGGCTATAAAAGTTAAGGGACTGGAGCATCTCTCTTACAAGGACAGGCTGTGGGAACTGGGCCTGTTCAGCCTCAAGGAGAGACGATTGAGAAGGAACTTCATCGATGTCTCTAAGTACGCGAACAGATGAGGATGGAGCCAGACCCTTGACAGTGCCAAGTAACACTTGAGACAACCAGAAGAAACTGATGCACAGGAAATTCCCCCTGAATATGAGGAGTAAGTTCTTTACTGTGCTAGTGACCAAACACTGGAAAAAAATTGCCATTTGGACACAATCCTTTGCCATGTGCTCTAGGATGACCCTGCTTGAGCAGGGAGGTTGGACCGTATGACCCATTGTCGTCCCTTCCAACCCCACCCATTCTGTGATTCTGTGTGATTCTCTGTTTCTGGCAATTTCAAAAGCTTGCTATGCAGATTAAAAAATGCTTTGACAATGACAATTTTTAGGAAGCAATTGGAGATCTAACCGGAGGTTATTGTCTTGTACTCAGTTTGATTGTGAAACTGATGTCCATTTTGCAGTAGAGAACACCAGCTCATACTGCAATGACTTTGAATTCTAGACACGAGGATGTGACAGGTATCAGAAGAAATCATGTTTTCCTACTGCAAGGTATAGAATGGGGATTTGGGGAGTTGAATAGGGGCTTAGTGTGATGCAACTTTCATTTGTTCCTTGCAGATTCTTTTATACAAATCTAAAGCTTTACATGAAGTTTAGAATCTAGGCAGATGCCTGCCAATCAGAAATGATTTAGAAAACACTTAGTTTTATTAAATTAAAATTTAAATTCTTTTGTCTCTCTGAAATATATTCCCCACATAAAAATGCCTACAGTGGATATATGGATCTGTAATAAATACTGGTAGAGACTATTTAAATATTGACTGTAGATAATGGTGATAAGCTCTACTAAAGGGGAGGAGGAGTGTAATCAGCTGCCTTATCTTACCTTCCGAGACCATCACTGTTAAATCTGTTCACTCTGTTTTCAACTGGGATTATCTTTTCACCCTAAAGTACTTTTCAGTCCATCTAAACTTTAAACCAATAACTGCATTTTATTTCATAGGATCTTAGATTTAGGTTTGAGGGTGTAATTGCAAATCTACGCTTTTCCTACTGAATTAAGTATCAGAGAACATAGGGTATTCGGGCAAACATAAACTTTAGGTGGCATTTTTATCTTAGGGGAGTTATTTTATATATTTATATGTATATGTACACATATATATGTATATGTGCATGTATATATTGCAGTTACTGTAAAATCTGTGTACCAGGCTGAATATTTTTTTATATGATTTTGGACTCTTCTTCAAACCTTCAGTGTTTATGTTTATAGTTATTTCTAAAACATCTGCACTGAGTTGCTTCATTGACCATGAAAATAATGCTCAGCCTTTGATTTTTGTCTGGATAATGAGATCTTTCATTTTTAGCAGTAGCTATGTCTCACTTAGCTATGCTTTTTCCTCCAGAAATCTTGTATATCCATGGTTCCTGGGGCAAACCATTTCCAATGACAATAGATTTTGTGCCCACACTAGCTTTGTCCACTCAGAATTCAGATCAAAAGCAGAATTACATATTTTTTCTTTTTAATCTATTGTGACCTATGAAGATTAATTAAACACTCCATACAAGTTCTAATCCTAACAAGGAAACCATTAAATGATACCTTTTATTTTGAAACTGGGCTGTTACAATGTCTAAAAAGGAGTTAAATTTATTTTTGGTGCAACTCCTCTAGGAAAATGCGAATCTTGTCGCCTGTCACCTTTTCTGGATTCAGTGTTTGTGGGATGGATTTTTTGTGCTTACCAGAAGAGCATTGCAAAGTGTTGTATAGTTGGTCTGTCTACATACTAAATGTTTAATTTTCAGATGTTTGCTGTTTATGAAAACATTTGTGTGAGTAGATGTGTTGAGATGTCTTTTCTTTGTTAGTAATTGAGGCCAGTACGTAGTTTCTCACTTACTTCAATATGCTTTTCACTATTCAATTAAAGTTGCTTTGAGTGCTTTTTTTTTTATTGAGCAAGATTTTGCTTTTGAAGTGGCCCCCACACACTTAACTGGTTTTAATTCTACAGTTCATTCCAATGAGATAATGGTATATGCCTAGTGAGAGCTCTTTGGAACATTTTTGGGTGGATCCAGTATATTTTATTTGCTAGTTCCCTTATATTTGAATACACTGTCCTTTGCTAAACTTAAGAGTAGAAATATGAAAGGATAAGCCATGAGTTCTCTTTGGGATCTCAAAGTCAGCTGTTGTCAGATTTCAAATAAAGCTAGGTAAACTGGTAGTTTTTTTCTTCTCTATTGTGAGTAGTGGCACAGATTAGACCATAAGAAAAGTGTTGAATTTTTTTCCTGCAAAATGTTTGTTTTGAAGCAACATTGATAAAGTCAGTGAATTGGCTGTAGTATTCTGATATTCCCCGTGCCACTGAGTGTAGGAGTTGAGCTCCTCTACAGTTTTTCACAACATGGATCTCATGTCTCCAGAAAAAGAACAGGCAATAGTTTGAGATAGTTTGTGGTATAATGGGGAAATCTGTGTGGTAAGTGGATATGGTTTTGCTTGGTATGATTAATTCATTGGAGTAGCAAAGTGCTTTAACTCCTGTTTTCAGTCATCATAATCCTCTTGTACTATATATTGGGAGTAATTTATGATTTATGCATGTAGCAGCATCAGTCAAGTAGAACTGGGGTCTCAAAGAAAAATGATTTTTAATTGTCTGCTTTAATTCACAAAGCCAATGTTTAGACTATCATGTCTACTGAACAGACTGTATATAGAGAAGATTATTCCAGCCAAATTATGAAAAAAAATCTAGGACATTCAGAAATTTTTACCTTGCAATAGATGTCAATATAATGTAATTCTAATACTATCCTAAAAGGTAAGAATTAAACAGAAATATTGTTTTGAAACTAAAGTTAAAGTAGGAATCTTGTCTGTGACAAATATCTTGTAACTGCTCCAAGGAATTTCTCTTAGAGATATCAGAAAAGAAAGCACAAGAATAGCTTTGAATGTGCTTCCTCTTTGAGGAGGACAAGTACTTAAATCTGATTATTGAGGGTTCTGCTGTTATTAGAACTAATAGAAATGATCAATCGAATGTGTTACTTCTACCCTGTAGACTTCTACCCTCTGTGCTGGTGGTCACTGGTTCCAGTGACCTCCTCAGCTGCTTGTGCAAGATCTCCTCAGTTGGAAGATTTTGTGGTTGTTGTTGGAAGAACATGACTATAGCAAAGAAAAGTAAGGCAGCATCCTTATGGCTACAGCTGTTTATTTTAAGTTAATTATACAGCTGAATAAAACTGTATTTAGGTAGTTCAGTATTTTGGATTTCATTGATGCTCTCTTGGCAAACAAATTGTATGTACTTGCTAAAGCCTTGCCATCTCTTGTAAAGAACATTTTGTTTTGAAGGTAGCTCTGTTTAGATCCAGAATAAAGTATTACAATTCATGTGTCCACACCTAGTGTTGTGATTTGAGTATTTTTTGGGGTATTCAAGGTATCCTTACAGCTGAGTGGGGATAACACAGGCAAGATGGGCCCTGTTGGACAGGAATTGTATGTCTTTAGAGATACCGTAGATTCTCTGAAATAATATCTGAGTCCCACCTCAGCTGATACAGTGAATTAAAAAGGAAATTTTATCCTAAAGGAATGAAACATAGTGGGGATACAAGTCTGTCTAGAATTAAGATCAAACACATCCTCAATCCAAAGAGGATAAACCTAACTTTACTCTTAAAAATGAGCAGGAATAAATAGAATACAATAGCATTCATTGGTTGTACATTCTGGACAGCTTGTTAACAAGAGCTGAGGAGCAATAATAGTTTATGTTGTACTTGTCCTTGATTGAATTACTAATTGTTCTGTTTCTCTTTTAGGTTATGGTCAGACTGGTCCAGTGGTTCAGAGAGGTGGATATGACTCCATTGCTGCTGCTGTTTCTGGTCTCATGCATATCACAGGGCATGAGGTACAGTGCACAACTTACAAATTTCATAGCGTCTTTGTGCCTGCTGCACAAGTCAGCCTATGCTAACACATCTGTTATGCAAACTCTCCTGAGTCCAACAAGAGGTCCCATCTCTGGGAATCTAAGGCAATAACAGACTTATATACTTCAGGTATCTCACTCCAGGCTTGTAAAGAAAAATGCTCAAGAAACAGAAAATTAAAGAAAAAAAAGAAAAGTCTTAAATCTCCAGTGAATAAATTTACAATGTATGCTAACCTGTTAATCGCCAGTTGTAGTCACTTCAAGAGCTGTAGTATCTCTTGTACATTGTCAACATTGTTGACAGCTGGATGATTGAACCATATCTATGAGTGTGAAGTCTCACTGATGCTTAGATATTGATATTCCCTTTGTAAAAGTGGAACTTGTGAAGCTATCCAGACAAATCTGACAAAAGCTGGGTGTTTTTCAATCATTCTGTCTGCAAATAGGCAGACAGGTGCTGTGTATTTCTGGAGAAGCTTTATGTGTTTACTATTCCCACTGACACCCAAGATCTTTGGTAGTTGTGGCAGAGCAGGAAGCATAAGAGTAGTTCAGTATCTGGATTCTAGAGGTATACAGAACATGTGTCTTCACCTCAGAAAAATGCTGGACAAATAAGCATTGAATTAAGCCATCCTGAATCACCTACAGATGAAGGGAATGTGGTCCGCAAATGTCCCTTTTTAAGTGAGGTAGTGTTAAAATTCTGTTCTATGCATTGTAAATGCTAGATACTGTTCTGTGGTGGTGCTCCTGGTACTCTGGAAGCAGTAGTGCAGATTTTGTGAGTACACTACTTGCATGTTCTAGATAGACAAGGAATAAATAAAGTTTCTGTACTAAGTGTCAGCTGTTCATGTTTGAGTATGTTGTTGAAAGCTAACCACACATGATCTGGACACAACTCTATTGTAGTGTTGATATTCTGCCAAGAGTCTTGTTTTCTACTGGGAACAATGGCAAACATCAGAAGTTTGTACTTCTGGCAAATATTGTTACCAGAGTTGTCCTTTTTATTAGGGGAAAAAAAGTCAAAACCAAGCATTTTTGGACTGAGCAAGCTGAAACATCTTGTGCCTAGTTTCCTGAGACTGTCCATTTCTGCTGTGTTTTTGGTATGTACTCATAGGATGCCCCATCTCAGAACATGAGAGGACATGAAATTGAGTGCAGTCCTTACAGGCACTTACCTTCAAATATAAAATGCACATATGCACTAAGCAATGGCTGATCACAGTAACTGTAGTGTAAGTAAATATAACACTGTGTCTGTAGAATGGAGGTTAATGCTTCCAATACAATGCCAGAAACTTCATGCACACCTCAAAATATACCAATCAAAATTAAAAGGGAATAAAAACATTTAGAAAGGGGAAGATGTTAGTACAACATAGATAAAGAAAAGTTTATAGAAAGATTGAAAACACAGAACTTTTGTACAGCTTTGCAATGATATGTGAGTACCAGAATAAATAACTGTTACACTAAATAATTGCATGCAAGTTATATTATGAAAGTAATAGTCCTCAGTGGCTGGTATGAAGATGGATTTTATTAAAAGATTGTGTTAAGATCTACAGGAAAATCAGATGTTTGCATCACCTCACCAAGACCCAAGGTAATGTAATCGTAGGAATCATTTAGTCCTTGTCAGTAACAGCTTCATCTATTCAGTGGGGGCCTCTAACAATTCATTCAAACTTAGTCACTCTTTTGCACAATTAAAATAAACATACTAAATTTTTCTTATTTTTCTTTATTTGAAGTTGTTTATATAGTATTTCCTCAGTTTCTCAAAACCATTTTTTGATGTGTAGTACAGTATTGTTTCAAATACTTAAGTAGTCAATGACTCCCAAAAAATAGATGTGCTTTTTGTTTTTGTAGTGAAAACTTACCCAAGGGGCTGTAAAATCATACTGTATGCTTGTTTGACAGTTACTTTAAAGTAGCAAAGTATTACTAATAGTAAAATATTCAATTTTTTTAATGTTTATGCTCATCTGACAGAATTGTGTTTAAAATTTCACAAAAATAAGTCTGAGCAAAAGTAGAAAACTGTTTCAGTCAACATGTAGAAAAGTGGCTGATGAAAAAGAAAACAGAATTTCATGCTTTTTTTTTTCTTTTAAATAAAGCTTAAATTATTTGCTGACTAGATAATATGGAATTAATGGGCTAAAAGCAGTAAGTTCAGTTTAATGGGTAGACTAGGGTCAGATTTTCTTTTTAGAACAAAAATAGAAAAGGCCACTCTTATAAACTGAAAATTTTAAAAAAGAAGAAAAAATTATAACAGATGGTGTTGGTTTTGTATTTAATTGCAGTAGCTATAGATAATCAGCATAAGATCATCAGTGCAACAGTGCTCTTTGGAAATATTCATTTGGTAAACAAACCATTGAATGTTCTTGCAGGATGGTCTTAGAGGCATCAGCTGAGGCAGCAGACAAATTGTAATGAATCCGAGCAGCAGCAAAAAAGCATCCACATACTTCACTGTGTTGTTTAATGTTGAAGTATACATATTTATGTTGAGGTATAAATATTTACAGTTCTTTATAAAGCATTTTAATAATAAGGTATTGAATTTTTTTCCTGTATCTGACATATACAAAAATGTATAATCCAATGGCAGTATATATTCCTGCCTATATAAAAAAAAAAAATAACAGCTTGTGCTTTTTTCCCTTTTTTTTTTTTTTTTTTTTTTTTTTTTTTTTCCCTGGTATCACTTAATAACTTTGAAATGCTCTGGAGTGATATTCTGAACCTTGAACTGAAGCTATAGCTTCTGCAATATTGCAAAATTATTGACACAACTGCATTTGTGCTCGTGTTGTTTTTGCTGATTGTACAAACCCAAACACAAGTAGAATAGTGTTTTTAAATCATGGTTTAGTGTACAGAAACCTGCATTTGATTCAAGCTCTTACACATGTACTTGATTACTTCTGTATTAGAATAATACTTCTGTATTAGAAGTGTATTACACCTGTGGAATTTGAGGGAAATCTGTTTTGTGGAAATCTCTAATGCAAACCTTTTTTGAATGAAAGTAGTTGCTACAGGACACATTCACGTTTTCTTTACATAAGTTAAAATATGCTAAAAGACAAAGTTTGCACTGATTATAATTTTATTGTCCAGGACAAGATAATTTATAGATATTTCCTGGTTAAACACCAGTTTCAAGTTTCATATTTGATGAACAGAGAGCTTTTACTTAATACATTCAGATACAACAGAGCCAGGATCAATATCCATTTGATGAAAATTTCTATGACTCATCAAGGCAATAACTTGAAATTAATTAAATAAAGCCTAATTTGGTTGCAAATCCCCTTCCATCTCTTAGTGGATTATTATTACATGTGGTGTTCAATATTTGGAGTGCCTTTCTGGTGGTGCATTCTTTCTTGTGGAAAAAAAAAAATCTTTCTCTTACTGAATATGAGACAGCATTTAATCTGCAAACCAGCGAGGCCATTCTTTGGTTTAGTACCAAACAAACTGTTATGAAAGAATATGCATGGTATATATAGCTCAGAGATGTTGGAAAATACAGCCATTGCTGGTTCATATTAGCTTCAGCAATTATTTCACATCTGTAAAGACTACTGGACTTAGAATGCTTCTATTAAGCATGTCATTTCAAAACCATTTTCATTTTAAATGGATGATTTTTTTATTATTGATGTAAGTTTGGGAAGAGAAATAATGCCAAAGGGAAAAAAAACCCCCAAAACTCAGGGCAATAAAAATCCAGACATGTTGTGGCTATATCTGGACCGGAGTATGTCGACAAATTGTTAGGAATTTAGCAAACAGCAAAAATTAGGAATAAAAGTGTAAACTACAAGATTGCACAATAGCAAAGCACAGTGATTTAAAAACAAAATGTCTGTTCTACTGGTATGAATCTTTATCCTTTCAAATAAGAAAAGGCCTAGTCCTGATGCTGCACCTAATTTAGGGTTCAAGCCAGCCCTCAAGGCTGGATGGCAGCTTTGTTTACTTAAGACACATTTTCCCTGGCTAGGGCTACAGTTGGTCTTCCTAACAGAACAATAATATAATTTTTGTCTGGCAGGGGTGGTGGTGTTAGCCACTTTTGAAATAACTTGCTTGAATAAAAGACCCTGTATAGATCCTTACTTAGCCCAGGTATCTGGTATAATGTTAGCTACACAAAGGTACTGCTGTGCTGGCAGAAGCTCTGTCTAAACGAAGGTATTTCTATGTGTGTGTGTATGTGTGTAGCTTTATTCTTCAGGTAAAGCAGCTAGTCATCAGTCTTGGTAGAAAGACCAAGGATGGCTAGAAATTGTGTGGACTGCTTCAGTTATAATTTGCAGAGTGTTAGGATAAAGCAAAGCCAACATTGTTAAAAACAACATAGCAGTATAGGAGTGCTATGTAATGGGCAATCAGGAAAGTAAAGAAAGATGAACTAAGGTGAGAAAAAAAAGATGAACTTATTACTGAGGCAAAGGAAGTGTTTGCTTTTAAGCATTAGATAGTTCAGTATGGGATGAGGAAAGATATTTTATACTTATCTGGATAAATATAACAAATATAACAACCTATTAAAATAATCCCAATTTCTCCATTTTCAAAATCTGTTCTTCAAGGGTGAAATTAATGACACTGAAAACAGTGGGAAGTGTTTTCAAACTAAGATGTTGCAGCACATTTGTTTACAAAATCAAAAGTCTTTTTTGATTTCTTCTCAACCCAGTGAATGCAATGAAGTAGCTATAATAAAGAAAAAACAATTTAACAAACTGATTAGTTGCAACAGATAACATGAGTTGGTTTTTTCTGTTTTGGTTGGGTGATTTTGTACGTGTGTGTGTTTTTTTTACATGTGTGAGGTTTTAATGTTTTTGGATTTTGTTTGGTTGGTTTTTGCGGGTTTTTTGTATCAGGGTTGAGGTTGGTCACCAACAATACTTTTCAGGGTTCTCTGCTATCAGGGCAATAGTGGCAAAAATGAAAGAGGAACGCTGTGATGACCATAATTTAGCAACATAAAAGACTTAATAGTAATGAAAGTAAGTGTGGGATGAGGCCCAAAAAATCTGAATATACTAACCAAGGGGACAAAATCTCTCCAGAAGCCAGTGGTCAAAGACCAAGATGCAGGCAGGTCCAGGGTATAAATGTGGGGCAGGAAAGGGGTGGAGTCGAGGTTAGGGTCCAATAGGTACAGGGGAAAGTGGTGCAGAGGTGGAGTAAGGGAAGGTAGGGTCCGGTGGAGTAGGCTGGGTTGATCACTGCACCAGATGAGGGCCAATGGGGATACGAGGAGGGGAGAACATTCTAGGGACTGGGAGTGGCAATGATCAACTGGAAAATGAGGGTGGGAGTATGTATGAGGCATCAACATGGGCAATCCCATAACTTCTTGGAACTTTCCCTTCTGGGATCACCACAACTCAACAAATGCCTCCCAAGGCCTAGAGTTGGGGTACAATTGTCCCTTAGTAATAGCTGTCTGACCTGCAATACAGGTCAGAGTGACTCCCACATTTTGTTTGTTTGTTTTTTTGTTTTCCTTTTAGTTCTGTGTAGTAGCTCTGAGAAGCAAAAACCTTCTCATGGGTTAATCAGTTTTATTGGTAGGCCTGTGCATATAAAAGTGAAGAATGAACTTTCTTGTTTTTCCCCAGAGTTGGGTACAGTGAGGGTGGTAAATAGCTGGAATCTTTGAGTTGTGTTTTGTATTGGGAAGCTGAAATGCTTAGTGTAGAGTCTGGAGAAGGAAGAAATAAGAGACTCTTCAAAAGAGTAATACTTCCTAAAGCAATGTTCGCCTTAATATTGTGTAGTTTATATATCATCCTATGGATATCTAGGCTATAGATAGTCACAGATTAATCCTTGATGTGGTTTGAATAAGAGTTACTATTTTTTTTTTTAAATTTGGTATATTTTCTACAGATTTTGTCATTTTTAGTCAATTTCTTGATATGAATAAAATAGGAGTCTTTTCCATCTTCTGTAAAGAGTATTGTCCTAAAATACTGTCCTACTGTCTTTTACTTCAGAATAGCTATATTAATGCAGTTGATAAATAAAATACATTTTTTAAAATAAAAAATATAATAGCAAATATGACTTGATATTGGACTTGTCTAAATCCTATTGGTGGAAAGGAAAAATGATGGTGAAGGTTTTATTACATGAAGCTAAGGCACTCTTTTTTAATAATTATAAGGAAGCAATTATTGCAGTCATATTTAGAAGATTATTATTATAATAATTGCACTTAGGAGTTTAGACACAGCTAATTAGAATAATTCCATAAATTTAATTTTATTGAATTAATGCCGAATTAGTTTAAACACATTTATGGTAATTGGACAAACAGTTATTATTTATCAATTTAATGGTTTTAAGTTGTCTTATGATAGGCTTACTTGGGTGCCAGAACTCTGAAGAGTCTCATTAGCTTTGCACTGCTGTTTTTCTTCAAAGCTTGAAAATTTAAAAAAAAGCCCAAACAAGCAAAAAGTAAGATTTCAGAATAAGGAACTGCTGTGATAATCTGATCAACTGACCTCAAACTTTTCAGAGTAGGAAATGGAGAATATTACAGAAGAAGCATTATGATAAAAGCCTAGCTGGGCTGAAATTAGAAGTTTATTTTGCTGTTGATTTCAGAGGGAATGTATGTCATGTCAATGATTACAGAAGTTCTGAAACATATGATGTAACATGAAGACTCTTCCCTTGATGCTAGAAAAGGGATGGCATACAGAAAAAGGATATTTGAACAAACAACTTTTCAGTGAATCCAGTCAGAAGGTGCATTTATTTGCATGCGTGACACTTACATGTGTAAACAAAAATTTGTTTTTGTTTTGTTACCAGAAGCCTGGAGTGTGTATAGTGGAAAATACAGAGCTGAGTTTTGGCCTGGGGAGGAATTGAAGAGGAGGGAGAAAAAGAGTGTGAGAAGAATGAAGGAATATGGTTCTGCCTTCTAAACAGACAGACACCTCTGTCAGCGTGCTTTAGAAATTATTTAGGCCTTTGGCTTCTAGACATAATAAAATTCAGTCTTCACTAACTTCTCTTGTCTCTAACATTATCTCTTTTCCTTTTGCAGTGGGGAGTTGAAGTACTATGTTATTTGGGACAAAAAGTTGCATGAGAAATCCTTCATGATTTGCAGTGTGTGGCATCACAAAGTGGCAGTTTTGTGTACATGCTGCAAGAATACCTGGTTTTCAGTGTTAGTTTTCATACATGAGTTCACTCAAAGATACTAATTTCTTACACTAACTGCAACTGAGTGCAACCATCCAAACCATTCCTTTATCTACCAGGTGGCCAGTTCAGAGACAAGCATGTCATATGGGATGGTGTCATGTGCTTTGCACAAGTCCAAGTAGATGACATCACTCATTCTTCCCAGATCTACTACTGCTGTAACCCCATCATAGAAGCCCACTAAATTTGTCAGGCACAATTTGCCCATAGTTGAAGCTGTCTTGGCCATCACAAATCACCTGCTTATTTTCCATTTGCCTTAGCATAGCTTCCAGGAGAATCTGCTCCATAATCCTACTGGATGGGAAGAGGAGACTTGTGGGCCCATAGTTCCCTGGGTTTTCTCTTTTACCCTTTTAAAATATGGGATATGTTTCCCTTTTTCCAGTCAGTGGGGACTTCCTGGGACTACCATGACTTCTCAAACATGATGGATAGTGGCTTAGCCTACAAATGTACATCATTAAGGTGCATGGGCTTATGCACCTTCAGGTTCCCTAGGTGGTCTTGAACCTGATCATTTCCCACAGCTTGTGGTTCTATGTTGTCTCTCCAACAGATACTGAGGTGGTTGAAGCCCTCCATGAGGACAAGGGCTTGTGAATGTGAGGCCACTGCAATCTATCGAGAATCCCATCCATTCCATCTCCCTGGATGGGCACGTAGCAGGATTACAATATTGCTTGCAATTGTCCTCCCTGTGCTCTCAGTCAGCTCTTCATCCATCCTATACAAACATACATCCTATACAAACCACCACACATCCCCAGTGAAATTCAGCTCCAGCTGGTCATTGGCAAAGAGGGAAACACTGCCTCCTTGTCTCCTTTGCCTGTCTTTCCTAACGAGCCCATATCCCTTCATTCCAACACTCCAGTCACAAGAGTCATCCCACCATATTTCTTTCATGCCAATACGATCCTGCACAATCGTGCTATCTCTGCTTGTTTCCCTGCTTTTAATTGTTTATTGTTTATTGTTTTTTTGTTTTTTTTCTTGTTTCATTTTGGGGTGTTTTCTTTTTCTTTAGGGTGGTGAGCCAGTTAGACCAGGAGTAGCAATGACAGACCTTGCTACTGGCTTATACACATATGGAGCAATTATGGCTGGCTTACTTCAGAGGTATAAGACAGGAAGAGGACTACATATTGACTGCAATCTCTTGTCAACTCAGGTAGGAGTTGTAAAAATCCTGCTTTTTGTTGCGTAGATGTTTGAACCTAAGAATACCACTTGTATATAAATTAGCATGCATTGGTTAGCATTGACAGCAGTAATAATGACATTTGTGATCATTCTCTTAACCTGCCACACTGGTAGCAGTCATTTATATAACATAGTTATTTTTACTACTGCAGTAAGTTTGGTTTTCACCATTTCAAGTTAAACCTGTTTTACCTTCTTCCTAATCCTATCTCACATAAAAAATTTTCAAATTGGTGAACCAAAACCACTAGAGCAAAAGACTGCCATATTCTTTGGAAACACAGGTTAATAATATCATTGAGATTGTAACAATTGTAGTGAGTAATTTGAGACAGAACAAGCCTAAATGGTGAAACCAATGTTGAAAGGAAGGCTTTGGGTAATATTACTTCTAGAGTGATTGAATAACTTGTGCAAAATCACTCAGAGTTTTAAAAGATCGCGCAAGTTTCAAAGTAATGTAATCCAGGAGGTCTGCCTTTTGGCTTTGGGACTTAAAAAATGAAGTAAGATTGAAGATGCAGCATTTTTCCTAGGCATTAAAGGCAAAATTGTTTTTATCATGAAAGATATAGCATATACTGCAATTAATGAGAATTTTAACTCTTCTTTGAATATTTAAACACCACTGGTGCAATGTTTTATAATTTCTAAAAAGCAAGTGGCATTGATATGACCTTCATATGATCAGATGATGTGTTCTGATCATCTTGCTGATGTAGGTCCTTGCTGAGTAACTTTTGTTTAAAACTTAAAAATTTAAAATTACTGCAGAGGAATTTTTGTTTCAATTTTAAAGTATGTCTCAAAATTTTATGCAGTCATAATTAAAGTAACTCCAGCGATTTGTTTTCATCTTTATTCAATTGTATTTTTCTTGACATTATTCCTGCTAGTGCAGTTGAGAAATGACAGTGCCCGTTGTGCTAAAAGTTGCTCAGGTATGAGCAAGAGGCTGGATATCTATATCATTATATGATAACAATGATTGAGAGTAATGATTGAGGTTGCTCTTTAGTGCCTACTGCTTTTGTCTGAATAACTATTAAAATCAGAAAGGAGGGAAATTCTTACTTAAATCAATAAAGAACATTTCATTTTTTTCAGAACAAATGTTTGTAAGAATTGAACTTAATTATGCTGAAATATATTTGCAAATGTTGTATCTGTATTGGAAAAATGTCTAGAAAAAAGCAGTTCAGAAATATATTTTAAATATTTATTAAATGCTTATTAAATGTTTTATATATATGTGGATGTAGAGGGATTTTATGTTTAAGGTATTGTAGTGTTTTATATTATGGCAACTACTCCTTGATCTTTTTAATTTCTAATTTTATAAAAATACTTCTGATAATTCTTTATTAATTTCCAGAGTAATTCTGCGACATGTGTGTGTGTGTTTAATTCCTTGTCCCACTGGTTTTTGGCTTTTTTTAAATTAATGAAGTCTTCTTGATTATATTTCAATATTTTATCAAATGCTGAAAGCAAGAAGAGTTGAAGTTAGGTGTTTCTGTAGCTCTCTTATTTCAGCTTATTTTGTTACCTCATTTGTCTTTATAACCTTTTTTCTTGATTAGTGTAGATTTGTCTATACACAGCAGTGTTCTTATATTGCAAAATTTCTCTCTGAACTTCCACATCATTGTCCTTTAGGCCACTCAAGGCATACACAAATGAGAGATCGAAGACCTGGATAAATGTTAGTGACCAAAACATGTGACATGGTGTTTATCTTCTACATGATTAGTTGAAGCAGTGCTAAATGGTAAAGGAAAAACTTATTAGTTTTTTGGTTTTTTTTTAAACATTCCCTTCCTTGCTCTTTGTCAAATTGTAGTTATCTAAAAGATATTAAGAAGTAATTCCGTAAATGCACACCATCATTGAAAAATAAATGGGTTTATTTACTTCCGTGTTGGGTAATTGATTTTCAAATAATGAGGTGTATTGGAACAGAGTATGGACAAAAGATGTTATTCAGAAAACAGCTCTTTTGTTTTAGATTGTCCTCTTGCTTCAGTCCAAATTAATGTTAGGGTGTTGGCCCAAGACTGTAATGAGAACATATGTTAAAATGGAAGAATTATTTATGGAGGAGGTTCTAAAGTAAAAAAAAACAAACAAAAAAAAAAAACCCCAAAAAACTTGTGATTAATCCCATTAAAAAGATGTGTTAAAGTGAATGAAGGAAAACAGAAGTAGCAGCTGAGTCTCAGAACATCTACTTTCTTGGTTTGTTTTCTTTGCTTTTGTAAGACTGGTAGCTACTTATAACTCTTTAAGGGTGAGTGTCTTTTCTAAGAAAGAATAGTACAAATCTGAAAATTAATGTAAATAAATAAATTACTCTTGCAATACTTCTGAGGGTTATGAATTTTTTAAAGGAAATTAGACAATTACTGTGATTACTGACCCCCGGTCAGGGTCTTGAAAGATACTTGTTTCCAAAGAGATTTTGGTTTTTACCTCCCAACTAGGTATCCAAATCTAGCTTTTCCTCATGTGATGAATGTTTAAAAAGAAGGACTTTTTGGCATTTCTCATGGATGCTACCAAAGAAATAAAGGGCCTAAAGTTTTTGACTTTCTGTTTATTAGGTTCTTGTTGATGTTGATTAATGGTAGGATTTGGAGATCAAACAGAGACATTGTGATAACTTTTCCTTCAGCATGAGTTTTGCTGAAGTGTAGTAATTTTTAATGAGAAAAAAAAGGAATCTTCTGTGTATACTGGACCATCCTATTTATAGTGCTGGGGCAGCAGGGTCTTGTAGGAAACTTCTTGGTTTTGCCATCATTTCATGCACTGAGCTAATATAGCAGTGTGCTTGGATCTTTTGTTTATCCCTTCATCTTAATTGAAAATTGTGAACCTAGCCAATACATATGTGTTCATTGTTCAGTGTTGTTGACTTTCACTATGTCAGAAATGTGGCAGAAATGCAAGAGGATTTAAATTTTTTCTATTGTTAAATTTTTTGTTGGTTTTTTTTTTGTTTGTTTGTTTTTGTTTGGTTTGTTTTTGTTGTTGTTGGTTTTGGGTGTTTTTTTGATGGGAGGGTTGGAGAATGCTTTTGATACTAATTTCCTGCACAGACATGCAAATAACAAAGGGCATTGAAATGAATTCAACTGCCAACAAAACTGATCTGAAACTCTTTAAAGGACCGTTCCACTGACAGGCAAGTTAGTTTCGTATTTGAAATCTGTGTAGAACCAAATTATAAATGAGATCCTGTTTTCTGAAGAAATATTATTTAAAAAATATCTTAAAATACGTATCTTTCTTTCCAACTCTGTGTTTTAAACATTTATTGCTACCAAATGATTTCTTTCCCTACAACAAAATAGGACTCTAGGATTTTTTTGAACAAGTGATACGGTAACTCTTAGGATGTGGTTTTGCAGTGAGCAGAAACTTTCTATATCTCTCATCTATAAACTTTTAACCCATGTCATATGATTCCTTTGAAATTTTTGACTTTTAGATGATTCACAGTTGTAAGCTCCAGACCTTTCAGCATCTAAATAGTGTCCTTTAGATGATACTGGTAAATAAGAAGGAAGTGGGGTTTGGATTTGGTTCCAATTATGCAATTGTGCCTTTTCTTCTGTTGTGGCTTAAAAAAATCTCTTGGAAGTTTTAATATCCTTCCTGTATTTAATTATGACCAGGCTCCAACAAATACTGTAATAAGTTTGTTTCATTTGGATTAAAAATCTGCAAGAAATATTTTACATTTAACATTTCTGCAATTTTGAAGTATATTTTTTTCCAGATTCCACAGACAGGATAATGTGGTTAATATTGTTTGTATAATATGATTGCTCATCAGACACTTTTCTGCTTCTAATTACTATGTTTTAGTTTGCATTTGCCATAGCAAACACTTAATCCTCTTAAAATGTTGAAGTGATTCAAGAAAAACCTAAAAATTGGTATAAATTATTTTCTTTATTTCATTTTTGTACTTAATTAAACTTAATTAAATTAATGTGCTCAGTTAGTTTGCTGAAGGAATGATGAGCATTAGAAGCTGGTAGTTTTTGTTTCAACATCACATTTTCCCAAGATAGTTGTGCTTAAGGCTTATCTATTTAAGGTGCTTTTTGTGCTATCTATTCAGGGCTTCCATGTATGTCTTTTAGCAATTATTGAGTATAGGTGTCACTGGTAACAACTGCATACTGCCTGTAGCATGTTCAAGGCATCAGAGAATCTCTGAGAAATAAGTTGTGTGGAAATATCAACCTTGGAACTTAAGTACTGCTCAGGTGTCTTGACTGTATCTTGCTGCTTGTCTGCTGAGAGTCATGGGCTGAATGAATACCACAAGAAAATAGTCTGTTTTCGAGGTTACTGCTTCTGGTGGTTTTGGAGCCAGCTATGAGGACTGTTACAGAGCTGTCTTTTTTGGGTATGGTTTGAATAAGTGGGTTTTTTACAAGGTTATAAAGCATCATCTTTGCAAAATGTAGCAATCTTAATCTCCATCATAAAAAAAAAATTGAGCATGTGCTGCATGGAGATGTCATCTTTTTCACTGTATAGCTCTCATATGGAAGAATAACAAATTCTAAATTAATGTGACCATTTCTTTAAACATATACTGCACTTGAAACACTTCTTGGCCTGTATTCTTGACAATTTCCATTGAGGACAGCTGTATAACTAAGAACAGAGCTTGCCCCTCTGGGTTTTAAGCAGTCAGAACTTGATTGAATAGACCAGAAGACCTTACACACATGACAGTAACTCAATTTAATATTGGCCTCTGTGGAATGCGTGTTATGATTTCTAATGATTAGTTATGCAGTCATTGGTAGAACATCCTTCAACTGGATCTTGGTTTTATTTAGAGGCTTTCTTTACTCTGTAAACAGAGTACATATTCAAATTGCTAGGGAATTTCTTTTTTAAATGCTACCTAACTGTAAATTCTGTGTCTTTTTGTTTTTGTTACCATTGTTCTTGTGCTAAAGAAACCAAGCCTGAATGAGTTGCAGCTTCATTTTCCTGTGTTGTTCTGCCTCTGTCATTAATTAGAGAAAGACTAGAAAGGAGATAGAAAAAATATGCCACTTTATTACTAAAAAAAACCAAACATGGCTGTTTGGAGTGGGTAGGGGAGAGAGTTTGAAGACAAAGGAAGACATTTCTTTAAATGATTTTTTAATTTAGATGATCTTTAAATAAGAGTGTAATCTTGGAAATGGAATCAAGATGTTTATTAACAGATCAGATTTCAGAATCATGCTGAGTATTAGGAGAAGGATAACCTGGGTAAATGAAAAGAAAGGGGAATGATTCAAGCAACTAGTATCAGAAAAAATGTAGTGTACCCCAAAAGCTCACCTGCCCCTCTAAAGTCTTTAAAAAGTTTTCAGAACTCATTCTAGAAGTTCATCAAATTAGGACAGAGCCTTTGAACACATTGTGCTTCATTTATTTATGTAAACAACAAATAAAAGGGTTGTAACTTGGAGGAGGTTTTAGTTTTATGCCATGGAAAATTTTAAGTTTTTTAAATCCGCAGAACAGATGATTTTTATGTGCTCTTGAACCTCTGGAAGTCTAATAAATCTTAACAAGTGTGGCATTTTTGGGTATGGTGATGGAAGTCTAGCTAAGGTTTCAACACTGCTTATTTTGGTTACTTCAGATAACTCTCATTAAAATTTCTCTGTAGATTATAATCTATTAAAAAAAAAAGAAAAGGTGAAGTAAAGGATGATGCTGAAACACATTTGAAATAATGGCTTCCTTTGGTCTGATGAAGTCCTGCTGCCAGAATTTCTCTTTGTATTCAGCACAGTATTGTTTCTGTATTCAGTATTGGTTTTGGCTTATCAGTTAGACTGCAGACTCTTTAGAAAAATGACATGTGATTAGGCCAAAAGTCATAATTTATTACTTATTCTGTTATAGTGAAAGTTATAAAAAAATGTTCAGACTCTAGTTTAGGACTTCTAAAACAGGACCATTAAACTGTCTTAAAGTCGTAGAACCATTAAGGTGAAAGAGATCCTTAAGGTAATGAAGTCCGGTTGTCAAGCCAGAACTACCTCTGTAACTCCTACACATTAAATCACATCATCCAGATCCAGACATCTCTTAGACATCTCCAAGGATGGTGTCTCCACCCTAGGCAGCCTATTCCAATGTCTGACCACCCTAGCACTGAATTTTTTTTCCTAATACCTGAATCTCCCTTGTCTCATCTTAAGGCCATGTGCACTGGTCCTCTCACTGCAGGCACAGTAGAAGAGACTGGCCCCCACCTCACTACAACCTCCTTCCAGGTACTTTTAGAGGGCAATGAGGTCCCTCCTGAGCCCCCTCTTCTCGAGAACAAACAGCCCCAGCTCCCTCAGTCATTCCTCCTAAGGCAGCTTTCCAGACCTTTCCCAAGCCTTGCTGCCCTTCTTTGGCCACGCTCCAACACCTCAATGTCCTTCCTGCAGTGAGAGGCCAGAACTGAGCCACAGTACTCAAGGTGTGGCCTCACCAGTGCCAAGTACAGGAGGGGGATCTCTGCCCTGCTCCTGCTGGCCACACTGCTCTTCATACAGGCCAGGATGCCACTGATCTTCTTGGCCACCTGGGCACACTGCTGGCTCATACTGAGCACCCCCAGGTCCCTTTCTGCTGAGCAGCTCTTGAGCCACTCCTCCCCAAGCTTGTCAGGCTTCATGGGGTTGCTGAGACTCGAGTGCAGAACTCAGCACTTCCCCTTTGGCCCCATGATGTTGTCCTCAGCCCATGGATTGAGTCTGTCCAGGTTTCCCTGTAGAGCCTTCCTACTCTTGAGCAGGTCAATGCTCCCACCCAACTCAATGTTTTCTGCAAAATTACTGAGGGTACCGTGAATCCCCAGGTTCAGATCCTCAAAAAAGATATTAAACAGGAACCAGCCCCAAAACTGAACCCTGGGGAACACCACTAGGGACCCACCACCACATGGATTTAGCTCCATTCACCATAACACTCCAAGCGTGGCCATCCAGCCTGGTTTCTACCTACTGAAGTGTTCACCCATTCAAGCCACGAGCAGCCAGGTTTTCTAGGAGGATGCTGTGGGAGACTGTGTCAAACACTTTACTGAAGTCTAGACAGAGTATACGCAAAGCCTTTCCCCCATCTACCAAGTGTGTCACTTGGTCGTAGAAGAAAGTCAGGTTGGCCAAGAAGGACCTGCCTTTTCTAAATCCATGTTGGCTGGACTTGGTCCCCTGGCTGTCCTGCACATGCCATGTAATGGCACTCAGGATGATCTCTTCCATAACCATGGTCAGAAATTAGGTCAGGCTGACAGGCCTGTAGTTCCCTGAATCGTCCTTCAGTCACTTCTTGTGGATTGGCTTTACATTTGCTACCTTCCAACCAACTGAAATTTCTCCAGTTAACCAGGACTGCTGGTAGGGGACTGAGAGTGGTTTAACAAGTTCTTTTCCTTCCCTCATTACTCTGGGGTGGATGAATGTGACCATCAATGTGAGTCTCTAGTCAGAGTTCAGTTATTTATAAAAATGCCTTGTCTTGCTTTGAATGAATTTATAGTACTGAATTTCTCTAATAAATATATTTGAAGTTATTTTTATTCTAGTGTCCTCTGGGATAAAACATTTTGGATTTTTTGTGATACTACTTAAATATTTTCGTAGATGGGTTAAAGAATAACTTCCTTCTTTGGGGTATCATTTACAATGTTGCCACTACTTAATTATGTAGAAGTGCCATATTTTGACTCCAGACTCATTGGTAAACTCAAGTCAAATAGAACTTTGGACCACATTTCTCTGACTTGCAAGCTGTGTAACAGCTTAGTAGCTGAACTACATCTGCAATATGAACAGCATTAAATTGCTCAAAAGTGTGTTATGGGTGTTGCTTAATACTGCAGAGGCACAGAAATTATAAACTTGTTAAACATCCTGTTTCAAGCATTTCATTGAATTGCATGGACTTATTTCTTGTGACATCCCTGCAGTGCATTAGCACCTAAATTCTTAATGGGCAGTGAATGGAGATTTTCAGTGGTAAAACTAAAGCCGTTGATGTTCTGCCGAGGTAATGAATGGGAGATGTCACTGTGATAATAGGGAGACAACACTTGCACATTTCTCACACAGCCAAACAGGCATGACTTTTGTCTGTATCTGCTTCCCTGTGTATCAAATGAAAAGTCTAAAAAATCTACCTCTTTGCGCTCCTGCAGCACAAGCTGTTGAAATTACTATTGTATTTTATTTTTGCATTTGTTCACTACAGATAAAATAAAAATGACAATGTCAGTAGACAAACATACCTTTCCATGCAAGTATTAATGCTGATAAATGTGGAGACAAAAAAAAGATGAGTGCTGTAAATGGTTAGATGTGTGCATATTTTCATTATAAATGGGCACTGTTCTTACCATAAGATCAAAAGTGAAAAATGCCTTAATACATTGTTTTGCATACTGACAGCTTACCATGGATAAGCACCCTTATTACTGATCAAATAAAAAAATAGTATCCTTCACAAAGTGTTTATAGCATTCAGTTTGGAGTCTCTGGATACTACACTATTGCAAACAAGAATAAAAATTGCTGTAATTATTCTGATGCCTGTCTTCAGAGGTAATTAAATTTTAAATGAGCAAAATCTGTTTGTCTTTATTATATTTTTAGGCTTTCTTGTTTCCATTCTCAGCTGTCAAATACAGCTATTATTTTTAGAACAGAAAATACCATTTAGGTTGGAAAGGAACTTTAAGATCAAGTAACTCAGCTCTGCCAAGTCCACCAGCATAGCATAGCCCTAAGTACCACATCTTTTAAATATCCCCTGATACAGTGACTCCATTACTTCCCTGGGCAGCTTGTTTCAATGGCTGACAACCTTTTCTGGGAAAAAATGTTTCCTGTTATCTAATTTAAGCCTTCTGGGTTTGGAGGCCTTTTCCTCTTGTGCTATCACTTGTTGCCTGGGAGAAGAGACTGGCCCCCCACTTCACTACAGCCTCCTTTCAAGAAGTTGTAGAGAGCAATAAGTGTCATCTCTGAGCACCCTTTTCTCCAGTCTGAGCAATGTAAGCTCCCACAGGTCCTTCTTACACGACTTGTGCTCCAGGTTCTTCACCAGCTTCACTGCCCTTTTCCAGACATGCTTCAGCACCTCAGTATCTTTCTGGTAGTGAGGGGCTCAAAACTGAACATAGGATTTGGCTCTGCACCAGTTCTGATTATAGAGCACTGCCCTGGTCCTGTTGGCCACACTGTTCTGGATCCAGGCCAGGATACCTTTGGCCTGCTTGGCCACCTAGGCACACACTGGCTCATGTTCAGCTACTGTCCACCAGCACCTCTAGATCCCTTTCTGCCTGGGCAGCTTTCCAGCCAATCTGTCCACAACCTGTAGTGCTGCCTGGGGTTGTAGTGACCAAGTGCAGGATTCAGCACTTCTTGTTGAACTTCATACCAGTGGCTGTGGCCCCTCAATCCAGCCTGTCCAGGTTCCTCTGCAGAGCCTTCTGACCCTCCAGCAGATCACTACTGCTTCCCAGCTTGGTGTTGTGTGCAAACTGACTGAGGGTGCTTTTGGTCCCCTTGTCCAGTGTGTTGTTAAAGATGTTAAACAGCACTGGCCCAAACAGTGAGCCCTGGGGAGCTAGACCAGCTGGATGTAGAACCATTCCCCACCACTCTCTAGGTCCAGCCATCCAGCCAGTTTTGTTATCCAGCAAAGAGTGCACCCATCCAAGCTGTGAGCAGAAGAGGACTGTGAGAAAAGGCCAAAGGCTTTACTAAAGTCCAGGTGGACAACTGCCACAGCCTTTCCCTCATCTGCTAAGTGAGTTGCCTTGCCATGGAAGATCAGTTGGTCAAGTAGGACCTGCCTTTCATAAACCTGTACTGGCTGGGCCTGATCACCTGGTTGTTGAGTATGTGTGCATGATAATCCTAGTCTGAACCTTTAGGTGTTCCTTCCTGTAGAATATGCAGCCTCCCTAGATTCCTTTGTCCTACAGGACTTCCTCTCAAGGGACTCTCTCAAGCAATCTCCTAAACAGGCCAGTCTTCCCACTGAAATTCTGAGATAACTGTACTCTTGACTGCCTGCTCCTTCCTTCTGCAAGCATTAAAGATTCTATCATTTCATGATTGCTGTGCTCAAGACAGTTTTCCACTTCTGCCCAGAATTCCCTCTCTGTCTACAAACAACAGGTCCAGAGGGCCCTTACCCTAGCTGACTCTCACCAAGTGCAGTAGGAAGTCATCTTCCACAGACTCCAGAGACCTCCTAGACCATTACCTCTTCATTGTGTTGTATTTTCAAGACATCTGGAGTGTTGAAGCCCCTCATGAGAACACGGGATAGCAATTGTGAGCCTTCTGCCAGCTGGTCATCAGATATTCCATCTGCCCTTTATCCTGGTTGGGTGGTCACCAGGATATTTATCCTGTTTGCCTTCTTGATTCTTGCCCATGAATACTCATCCCTACCATCACCATCATTCTCCTCGAGAAAATCAAGATACAAAATGTGTCACAGTGTCAGAGGAACCTCTATACAATGTAGAAGAATAAACTTTGTGTAAGTTGAATTTTGCCTGGACTTAGTAAAGCTGTGTGCAATACAGAACACGATGCATTTAATATTTCAATGCATATATAGTCTTTCTTCAGAGAGAATAAATTTTAAGAAAATAATTGTAGAAGTTTATGGCTAAAGTTGTCTGATATGTCTATTATCAATATCTGATTTAATTTGTTAGAACACTGCCAAAGCTTTAACTGAATTTTCCATGTCATGGAAAAGAAAAGGGATTTGTTTTCAAAGTTACTTTAAAAATGATTCATCTGTTTCCAGGATCGTGTTATGGGAAAATCCATTGATAGGCTTTTTTCTTTTTGTCCTTTTTTTTTTCTTCATGGGAAACACAGTGCCTTCAGTTTTTTGATTTTGCACAGAGTATACAGACTAACTTTGGAGTTCTTGGTATTTTTAGCCCTAATACTCTCCTTAATAGCTTTTTTATTGTTTGTTTTTAAAGTAACAGGTTCCTTAGAGATGTTCCTTTCTAATTATGAAGCTGAAACAAGATTTTTTCAGTGATTGAAGTGGTATTTTTCTTTGCATTTTCAGGAAAAAAAGGCTAGTATTTTATTGTAATCAAGAAAAGGAATTTTCTTCTTCCTTTTAGAATGTGTCTTTCTTCAACTGAAGCTCATTTAAAATAAATATTTTTTTGTTTCCTTTTTCTGTTTAATGCCAAGGCTGTCTGATAGCTTCTATGGCCAGGATTTAAATTTTTGATCCTCCACCTAAAATTCATCTGAGTGTGTAGAAGTTTATTTTTTGTTGGTTTGTCTGTCTGTTTAATTGGAGACTGAGAAGACATAGGAGTCCTTTTAACATGTACTTATTCTTATAACTCTATGCTGAATAGTACATCCTTTTGGAATTAGAAATCCTACATCTGTTAGTTGCATTAATCTTTGCTATTGCTAGTGCTAATTCAATCTTAATCAGGAGCTTATCTCCATGCTGTGGGAAGCATTCATTCTGGTCTTTTATAAACCCTAAATAGCTCATTAAAAATAATTTATAGATCAGTTCTATTTTGTTGTTTCATTTCACTGAACACAGCAGTTGTCTGTGATGCAAATGCATTGTGTTTTTGGAGATGTCTTATTTTCTCTATTTATGTAGTCTGAACTTTTTTTTTAGCAAAGCAAAAGATGTTATCAGACATCATTTTCAGGCAAAAAATATTTATGCAACTGTGTACCTTAAAGTCTGTTCTGCTCTTTTTATCTATCTTAACCTCTGAGAATTCATATTCTAGATAAAGTATTCAAATACATTGCCTTTTATTTTGTTTTCACATGGTTTGGGTTTCAAAATTTTTTTCTGGTTCAATTAACACTTCTAGCACATCTTTTGTGTGACTGTGATTTGCTGTGTGGTATTGGTCAAGTGGCTAACGTGAATCAGCAAATCCCCCATGCTGCATGTGATTGTTGGTATGGATTTGGATACCTGCTTAAGTGTCTGGTTGCAAGGTACAAGAATATGACACTATAGGAAACCCATGTTAAAATTCTAGTTATTTGTCATTAAAGATTTGATTTTATCTTAACAAGATTGTAGTTGTGGCTAGAATTATAATTAGACATTTATGGACACTTCAGTGCCAGGAATTTTCTTTTGTGAAGGGTGAATTTATGATAATTTCCTGGAGTTTTGCATTAAGAGAAATCAGTGCCACGGAGTAGAAAACACTTTTTACCTGAAGCACAGTGTTTAAAACACGACCACAGACATTTTTCTAAAATTCTCTCTAACAGTATTGTGTATAAGCCTTGGCCTATGTAATAGTATTTTTACATTTTTTAGTTAACTTTTGCAGAACTTGCTGCCTTGATGCAGGAACACCATGGATGAAGCAGCATAATCTTGCTCCTTTGTGGGCAGTGACTTTGCTGTGTATTTGCAGGTGGGAATGTCTGCCCTGCCTGTAGGTTTATGCCACTCTTGAACTCATTTTTAGCTTCTGCAGATCTCTCAACTTTGGGCCAGATGGGTGGTCCTTACAAGCCCAAATGCAAGGTGATGTTTGTTGATAGCACCTGGGAATGCTGTGGTTTCCTGCTGGACCCCTGCATGATGGACTGCCTTGAATTGTGGCAGCTCTCTTGCTGCTGCACAAGGCTGTGGTTTCTGCTGCCCAGTTCATTCTTGCAGGAGTTTGAAACACAGTTCGCTGTCTGAAAACTGATAGAACACCACTATTCATTGTGATATGGTGCCTGAAACAATGCTTAGGAATTGCATAATTAGCTGCAAGAGTGGGGGTTGCCTCGTGGAGATAGAGGTTTGAGGTTTTGATGTGGGTTTTTGGATAATGCAAAAATGACTCAAGGAGCAAGAGCTGAGAGTCACTTGATGCACAGGTACATGGAAGGGGCTTCCATAAGGGCAATAGGAAATAGCTGCAAAAGCAAAACTAGTCAAATGTTATCAGTCTCAAAATTCTTGTTAGGGGAAACATAAACCAGTAATCATTAGGTGAATACTAGCATAGGATCAGTGATTTTAAGAAACCTGTTATAGTGTGAAGCAAATGTGATTTGTGGTCTTATCTTCACATTTTTCTCAGGTAAAGATTTTTTTAATATGTACCAGAAGTATGGAAAAGATGTAAATGGAAGATTATTGGCCTCTGTATGACTGAAGGCAATGGAATTTTCTAGAATTTTTTTCCCACAAAACTGTAAATTAAGAATTTTATTACTACTTCTGTAGCATAGCATAAGTTACCTGTGGCAGCATAAAATGCCTGAGTCTCAAAGTTCCTAAGTCTACATGCCTGCTTTAAGAAAAAGCAAACAAAGAGCAAGACAAATAAATTAACTTGGCTTAGAGTCAAAACATTGTTAAGATATGTGGCAGGTCAGCAGACACAAAATTGGAGGGAGAAGAAAGTAAAGAATATAATTAAAATGTTATTTTCTCTTTCCAGTTACCTGTCTTCTTTTGTTATTCATATACACTTGTTGAAATTGCGTGTAAATGATTGATTGACTCAGCGAACTCATTGTAATAAATTATGTTTGATGTGCTATCTTGAAAAAAATCTTTTGAAATTCTGTCTCTTTTCTTTGTCTGCTGACCTTGTGGCTTTTAATATCTTGTTTCCCATCTGTCTGATTTCATCATAAACTGAGCATAACTTTTCAGACCTTAATGCAGCTCTCTTTTTGTTCTGATTTAAGTGAGTCTGTAACACAAATACGGGATTTGGCCATCAACAGTAATATTAGAAAGGAATGTTGAAATATGTGTTCCCTTTAGTGATGTGAAATAAAGAAACGCTTATCTGTAGATATTTGATAATGCATATTTACAGTGCACAGATCTGTCTCTACAAGCAAATGAATGCAGGGATGTCGGTATCATTGTATTACATCTGCTTTAATGTTGTAAGTTCAAAGGTTACTTTTAAGGATTATTTCTTAATTAAAGGGAAAAAGAAATGGGTCTATAAGGTTTCAGGAGAGCAGTTTTAAGTATAGATTTTAAAAATACTTAGCTGAATACATCATACAGATGTACCCAAACTGCAGTTTGAGAGATTGATTGTATTGTAGATGTTTCTACCGCAAGAAGTCTCTAGCAGTGAGGTCCTGAGTCATGAATTACAGGGGAATTTGGAGAAATATACTTTCATTGTTGCAAACTTTTTTTTTAAAAGGATGTAATATCTATAAAAATGTTCATTTGGGATATGTTTTTAATGTTTATAGTTCAGTGGATTGCTTAAAAGCTGTAAGATGTAGGTAGATCAATTCTTTGTGTTCCTTATTAATTACATAAATTGTATATGCTGAAAGGCTTTTTTTGGACAGTGCCTTTTTAGTGGGACTAAATCTTTGGAGAGACCAAAGAGAATGAACTGAGCCAAGAAGAGAGGAAAGGGAAAGGCATGGTAATCCTGGGGAAGTTTCATGGGACAGTAAAAATAAAATAGTTTTCTAAGTTTGCTGAACTCATCAAAAAGTTGTTATGAATGTGGCAAAAGGCCACAGAGTTCACTCAGCGATGTATTTTTATATGAAACAAAAAACACTGATATATTAACTTTATTGGGGTTGATTTAGGTTTATTTCTTTGGTGATGATACTACAGCTGCTTCTAATAATTAATTTTGTCTGGCTAATTTGACTATGAATAAGGTACCCAAATCAGAGAAGGAAATCAGAGGAAGCAAGAAGCTTTTTTCCTTCATAATTTATTGAAAAAACAATGAGCAAACCTGTTTCATAGGCTACATAGGCATATGCATTCAAGCAAGTGGTCAGTACATCGACTGAAATGGAATTATTCTTCATGCTAAGTAGCAAGTTGACTGAGACTTTGATACAGTCTGAGCAACTGTTAGGTTCAACATTGCCATCTTTGCTAAGCTCTAGCATTTTTGGTCTCTCTCTACTGGAAAAAGTGTGAAGCAGATGCATTACTAGTGAAATGTCAATATCTAGTGAGCATTATGTTTTAATCCCTTTTTTCTTAGTGTAATGTGAACAAGTGCTTTGGAGAAGTCCAAAGTGTTTTTTTTTTTTCCCCACTACTGAAAAAAAGTTTTTTTGGTAAAGAATTTTGTTTATGAGACTCCAATCCCAATTCTATAGCATAGAATGTAGAAAAAAATGGATAACATGAAATCTTGACTCAATTACATCCAATATCAATATTTTGGGATTTCTGTTTTACTAGCTTTTAATTCACTATGTCCTTCTCAGAGTTAAGTTTGATACAGCATTTCCTGTATGGAAAATTGGAAAGTTAAGTGCATATTCTTGGTCTTCAGAAGTAAAAGCTGGTTGTAATGGATACATCTCACCTGTCAGTGGAATTTCTTTGTTATGTGTCAGCTGTGTAGTGTTGCATACAAGTACAGAATAATATCTAATGAATAGTATTTCATCATCACTGCAGAACCATTTGCTGTGGTGAAGAAAGTATCACTATGGAGTGTGACCCCAAACTGAAAAATGGCAGGAACGATGGATCAAGGCTATGTGTTACTGATAAATGGCACACTCTTGTAACTCATGAATTCTCTCTCTATAATCATGGTTTGTTTCATTCTCTATTGCTGAGGAAAGTTGCAAACTAGGAAAAAAAAAATATTTCTAGATACTTCCAGTTCCATTTCATTAACTACTGGGATTTTCCTGGGGACCAAAGAACAGACATGGTTCAACATTTTAGCTAAATGAAGTGACATTGAGCTATAAAAACAAAATATTTTCCAACAAAACTCAGGAATAAGGAATTTTATTTCTAGTTAGTATATACAAATATAATTTTTGTCAGTAGTTAGACTCTTATTTGCTGTATATTTTCTTAGGTTTTCTGCTGTACTAAGTCACTGCATCCATAATTTACAGTTAAATATTTTCTTTAAATATGACAATGATACATTCACATTGTCTTTCCAGAATAGATGGGGAAAGAAGAAAATTAATAAATTCCTGGGAATTCTGATATAATTCACATATTGGAATATGAATGGTGGACTCTGAATTAATTGGATATTTAGTTGTTGACTAGACAGATTAGTAGGTACAAAATAGTATAAACATTTAAGTCATCCATCTAATGGGAGAAATATGAAGTAAATAATATTTTTGAAAAAAATTGTTTGCATGGTCTATTGTTTAGGCAAGCACTTGAACTCACTGGTGCAACTAGTTAACAAAATAAGACAAATGCATTGTGTCTGATGAATCAGTGATAACCTTCCATGGTACTTGTAATGCTTTATTGTTTTGCTTGGCTTCGGATATTGTCACAAACTATATTCCCTCTAAGAATTAAGAGTAAAGAATCTGCTATGGGTTATAACAGAACTACTGATTTTCATGTGCTATTGCATCACTAATGTTTATTTCTTTTTTCTAAGATATAATCACGCTTACAAAATATATATTAAAACGCCTGCATTCTGGTTCCTAAGTTAGCATGCTGTATTTTCCCAAAAGTTAATATTTTTCCAATTCTGTCTGACTAATAACTTGCTAAATCTCTCCTTATCTTCTAATGACAGATGATTTATCAAGGCCCACGACTTAATTAATATTGCAGAACATGTGGGGACCTGAAGTATTCAGAGATATTTTCCATAGCTTGGACATGTAAAATGAGAAGCATAGGAGAAAATGTAAAGATAATCTTGTAACTGAGGAAAAAATCTTTGTGATTTAAGCATGGGATTGAGGTTCAGGAAATGGTGAGTTCTATCCCACAAATCCATCATGCTTCCCTCTAGACTTCAGACAAGACACTGCTGCAACTGACCATTCTGCAAAATATTTAGGGTAACACTCTCTTATCTCTCAAGGTAGTTCAATGCTACATATGTCCAACATTACTGGTGTTATAGGGAATGTATTAATTTTTGAGTTTATTGAGTTGTGCTTAAGCACTTCTGGGATATGACTGTAGCTTGAGTTTTTTTGTCATAGTAAAAAATGTACAAAATATGTAATATCTAAAGGATACTTTTGTGACATAAATGTTAACTTATGTATCTAAAGCATGTAGAAAGAAATCTCAGAGATGTTGTCAAAGAAGTTTCAGCTTTCCTGAATACTATATTTGTTTTTTTCCATTTTCAGGTTGCATGCCTCACTCATGTCGCAGCTAATTACCTTAATTGCAAAATTGAAGCAAAACGCTGGGGTACTGCTCATGGGAGTATTGTTCCATATCAGGTAAGCAGAAATCTTAGGGGTTTTTTCCCTTGGAATTAATTTTTTTGTGTATTATGAGATTGAGAACTGACTTTTCCCATGACCTGTAATGTGTCTGTGTCGAGGTATGACAAGGTTCTGTTGTTCATTGTCATTTCTGCATTTCACATATTTCTTCATCAGCAGTAGATTAGTAACAGAACACTGAAATAGATCAAAGGTGTTTGCTGAAATTGGATGACTTTAAAGCTAGCATGATGACTTGATTAGTTTTCACCTAACAGAGAAACCTTTTTTTAAGGGTTACCTGACTTCCATTCCATACTAGTTATAAACTGAGATCTTTCAGTCTTTCCCCACTAAAGGTTGGTGGTTTTATCTTGTGAGTCTACAAGAGCAGTCTAAATGACTGAGATAATCTGGCAGTGCTACATATTTTTAATTTTCTAATGATTTTTCTAAAAATCACTGCCTCACTGAGACAACAGGTTGACAAAAGGAATTAACCAGAGCTCAGATTTCCTCAGCAGACTCTGCTACATCTAATGAAGGGTTGACATTCCTTAAAATAACATGACCTTCATCACATAAACAAACACAGGAAAAAGAAAAATCTCAGTGCAAATTTTATCTTACTTTTGACCAGTACAGTAAACTCTTCTAGTAAACAAAAAAATTTGTTCTTTCCTAGCTGTTCATTTTGTGTTCTTAGATGGAGGTGCTTTATGAAAACATGAGCATATATTTAATAAAAAAAAAAAAATCTATTCTTTATTTTTTTCTTTTTGGCATTTCTTATCAAGTAGTCATGTTTACCTCTAGCTAGGCAGAGCCTCTATTTCTTAATTTATGTACAGAATCTAAGTCTTGAGAGGGGCAGTTCCCAGCAGCTGTCTGCACCTAAACATGAGGTTTTTTACCCTCTCCTTTCTTTCTAGAGAAAGTGAAGGAAATTTAGGGTATAGTCTTCCCAGTTGTGAAAATCACGGTGATCATAATTGAAAGATTTGCTGCTTGTGACCATAAAACCTGAAGCAAAAAATTTTTCACTGTTGTGCAGAACTTTTTCACAGCCAGACCTTAGGTCTAAAACCAAAATGAGCTGGTTTGGTAAAGACTAAGTCTGCTTCATCTAGGAAAATTTTTCCAATACTTGTACTGCATAATCAACTGTCCTGTTATGAATTAGCTATAGAAAATGGCAAATTGTCTGAGACCAGTGGGGAGGTGTTGTGGTTCTTTCTGCAAGAATTAGTTCAGTCCTGCAGTGTTCTTGTCTCCAGTGCTACTGGTGTAGCCGTAGGGGTGTGTTTTCCAGAACCAGCTCTCATGAGCCAGTGTAACCAAGCATTACACAAGTATTTACATTCTGCTGTGTTTCTGTGATGCGACCTTTTGGTGCAAGCCTTTTTAAACTTTAGTATGTTGAAAATATAAAACAGATCTGAAGTATCTGAATTTTGTATAAGCAAACCCAAAAACCTGACTAAACAAAGCATTTTAGCTTCACCGTACGACATTTGGCTGAATAACTGAAACTTGCATTCTTTTATGTCCTTTTGGCCTTTGTTTTTTCCACAGTCAAAATAAAAAGCACACATCGAGTGTCCTTAGTTTCTTTTTCCATAGACAGCTCTCTGGGTTTAAGAGATTGTTTTAGCTATTTTTTTTATTTAATCTTGATTAGTCATTATGAACATTTTTTTTTTAAATATCCTAATAAAAATATGGTTCTTGTGTTTCTGTACTAGATATTAGAAATATTACCTCAATATTATAAACAATTTCAGTCTGAATTTTCTTGTTCATAAACCAATAATTAGGGTAGATTTTTATGGGTGGAGTTGTGTGTGTATGTGTTTATGGCTTAACATTACATCAGCTAGCATGGTTAAAGTTCTGATTGTAACCATAAGAATATTTTGGGTTTTAGGTTTTTTTTTTCCTTTACTAACCTAAGCTATACTTAGATTGCAAAACTCTTCATAAACTTGACTTAACCCTCACTGTTGCTACTGTATTTGTTTCCTAGTTTCTCGTACAGCTAATTTGTAATATAGTAATTTGTAATATAGAACAGATCTCTGAAACATGACTTTCATTCCTCATTCTACTTACTTAATATGCCATCTTTTGCTTACTAAGCTAATAATTGTCACAACACTAATTTTTACTTTTTTTTTTTTAAGATATTTTATTTATTTACAATTTGTTCAAATAATGGAAAACACATTTCAGAAAATTGAATTTCTATATATTTCAGAACAATTAGGTTGTAGCAAACTGTTGGTTGTTTTTTCCCATGTCCTTAAATTTGTTTTCTTTTGCTGTATTTTGAGTGTTTATACAGATAATAAATTATGAAGTGATACAGAGCATGCAGTCCTGTAAAAAGT
This sequence comes from Erithacus rubecula, assembly GCF_903797595.1. Classification (NCBI taxonomy): domain Eukaryota; kingdom Metazoa; phylum Chordata; class Aves; order Passeriformes; family Muscicapidae; genus Erithacus; species Erithacus rubecula. The sequence goes on along the minus strand of NC_136689.1, from coordinate 52,633,302 downwards.
GTCAGGTTAGGTTAAATCATGGAGGATTGGGCAAACATGAGGTCCTCTTATAGATATTAAAAAGGCAAAATCAAAATAACTTACATCATCTTCCAGTGTGAGAGATGTCTAATCAGAGTCACACTAGACCACTGACCAAAATAATCTTCTGGTCTAGTTTGAGATGTTAAGTTTAGTGTTCAAGGGCTTTCATATTCTTAAGGTTTTCCTTATTTGCTGACAATGTGCTGACTTTGTGACAAAATCATCTGAAGTGTCTGAGTTTTCAGTTCTATGTGTTCATTACCAGAAGCCAGAGGAATGGATTTGAATGTCTTTTGATTATATAATGTGTCCTAGGGTTCCTGTAAAACTAACTGTAAAGGTTTACACAGATTTTCAGTGGAGGTGAAATTTGCCATGTGCCACAAAGATGAAGTACTCTAGATTCTTACCAGCCAAAATTAGAAATAGTTTTTTGAGTACTGAAACCTTCATGAGAAACTACCTACTTTGAGCATATCTGCTGTTTAATCAGAGCAATGTAGCTTGAATAGGTCACTCTTGTGATAGTTAATGTAATTGGATCCCAATTTGCTTGTTTCAAGTGTTAAAACACAAACCTTGAGTTCTGGGCTGTATCTTAAATATAATTAGTACAATTTTTTAAAACCAGTTTCTACAATGAGGCACCTTGTTTAGCAACAGCTGCTCCATGATTATCCAGAGGAAATCAGGGCTTAAAAACATCCGGTTTACATAATTGTGCTGAAAAGTAAAGTTCTTACTGTTTTCACTTGGGGTGATGAGGTCTTCCCTCTACTGTTTTCAGTAATGTAAAATGCATGAGATCTGGACATTCCCATTTTCATCTTTCAATTGGCCCTCTTGGAATTCATTCTCCTGAGAAAGTCTATCTAACTGGAATGTTTACAAGATGTTTTGTGTGGCAGCTTGTCATCCTGCCATCAGACACCCTGGCAGCTGGGCAGTACTTTCAAAGGCAAAATTCCAGCAAAAGGTACAGGGCTGTGTCTCAGGCTATAATGATGGAAGTGTATGTAGAAAACTGAGAAACCAAGTTCTTGCAGATATCTAATGAATATGACATTATTTTTGTTCTGGATTTGGTCCTAAGACTCACAGGGTTTTCTCAAGTGTAGTTCATATTTTCAGAACGTGCAAAGGGTACAGCCATTCTAAACTGAAGTTAAAAAAATGAGACAGTAAAGAAATTATTTTAACCAATTAATTTTTCTGTTGACTGATCTATTCATTATAATAACTCATCAGACCCAACATCAATGGTTTTTTGTGTTAGAGCATCACTTAGATTCTTTAAATATCAACTTCTGTTTGTGCTAAGCATAAAATTTCCTTCATGTGAGGAAATTAGCTTGGTGTCAAAGTCGGTTGAAATGTGTTATAAAAATCAAAGTCTAAGTTCACAAGGAAGTGAAAGGTATGAGGTATTAGGAAGACGAGTACAGCCTTAGATAAAGTATCTCTGCATTATTTTTATCATCTGCATCTCATACTTTTTGGTCCTAGAATTTCATACTGTCCAGGAGTCTTACAAAGAAAATCCCACACATGTCACTTGTGTCTCATCACAGGAAAAGAGAAATTCAATTATTGATCTGATTCATCTGGCAAAGATACTTTTCACACAAAGGCACAATGTGCTCCCATTTTTCTAACTCAGCTCTAGAGAATCTCTCAGAACTTCAGTCTTTTTTTTTTTCTTTCAGTGAAGAGGACAGCAGAAGCATGTCAATCATTTAGAAATTTCAAATTGCTTATTCCATGGAAGAATGGTGATATGTACTCATTTTCTTGTCTGTCTTTATGTGGATTTGTTGGATACTTCTGCAGTTAATGACTCTTGGAATCAAAAGCAGCAAAGAATAGAACTTTGATTATTTGATTATTTGCAAAGTTTTGTTTTGTGCATGAGACTCTCCTTAAATAAATTCAAAATGGAAGAAAATCTTTCTGCTCTGTATTAGTCCAGCCTATGAGAAGATGGAACTTATGCACAGGAAATATAGTAAAATGCAAATCTTTTTGGGGGGAGGGGGAAGTTTAAAATTCAAGCAATGCAAGACAACCCTTCTTATTCTGTGAACATTATCTACATAATACTCATTTGGATTATTTAGACTGCCTTGGGCTCCCATTTTCCTATATTTTGTCTTCTAAGCAATAGAGCATATTAATGCCACTAAACATGAGAATGTATTCACAGGTCAACTGAATAGAAACTTTGTGTTTTCAAGCAGCAAAGCGTGTTCTATCTCACTTCATGTATAAAATTTCCAAAGAACAGTTTGGCTGTCCTCACAATCAATGCCTTTACTCATATGATGAATACCCAATACTTCAGTGGTCTTGATCTACTTACGTATAGGTTTGTTTATTAACTATCTACTTCCTTTATGTCTTTATCGAACAAGGCACAAGAAAGAGTGAAACCAGAAAACCTTTTATCATAATGGATTCTGTAAAACAAGAAAAAAAGAATATAATTTGCTGGACTTTTCCCCTTTCTGTCTTTTTGAACAATTTTCTATTTGTGGATTTCCTTACTAGATGTTTTTCAGAAGTTTCCTACTATGGTATAATGAGATTAATCACTGATTGCTCAACCATTTTGTTCTTATTGTGATTATAGAGGACTAGAGTTGGTGCTCAGCTTGGTAAGAAGTATTGGAGTATGGATTTTTTTTCTTACCATTTTACTAATTGAAAAAGTATAGTAATCATCTGTGGCAATCTCTGTAGAAAGCTGTTCATTTATGAGTAATTAATTCTAGTTATTCAAACCTGACAACATTATACTGGTAATTTTGTGGGGATTCTCTGTCAGTGGGTTGTCAAGCCTCTCTTCCTGGCAGAGCAGCTGTCTGGAAACCAGTTCAGTAGATTTGCCTTGGGCAGTTTTAGATACGCTCTCAGTGTATGATATGAGATTTAGTTACTTACAAATTCATTCCTATATATCCTCTCTTGTCAGAGTTGGCACTTTAAAGAAGCTGACCTTGTATGCACACGGATAGCTTCTACTTGTACACAGGGAATTTTCAGATTGCAATAAAATGCATTTTTAATTGACAACCCATCACAGGTTATTTTTTCTTTTCCTGAAGGAAATCCTCCTGCACTGTTTCATTTTAAGCAATGCCTACAAAATATTTTCTAATGTCTCTTATACTTTGAATTTTCAAAACAGCTATGGATAATCACAATTCATGTTAAAGAAAGATATTTGAAAAATGAGAGCTCATTTTTGATCTCCTGGGAAATGTCACAGACTATCCTTGCATATGTATTTGAATATGTGTTTGTACTGACATATTTATTTGCACTCTTTTAGACTGAATGTACATTAACTGACATCTGTCATTTGCCTGTGGATACATGAGAAAAACTCTAATAAAACTAGTCTAGGAATACAGGTGTACTCATATTCAGAGTCATTTGGTGCACATTTGTCTTCTATGTATACTGTTAATTATTTCCTCCACATTTGCCCATTTCTGTGGTGAGGGATCTTGTTGGTATTACTTACAGCAAACATGTTCCAAGGCTGCTGAATATTACAGATTTGTATATTCATGTCAAATTTAGTTCTTAGGAAGAACAGTTTCACAGAGCCCTGATCAGTAGAGGGCTCTTCACATTGTAGCTGGTTGAAAAGTGATGAAAGTAGGATCTGTGGGATTGTAGAGGAGATATTGACTGCAACTGGATCACTACTTTCTTCTAATCTGTTTATTGGATCCAAGGCAGAAGAATGAACTTTGCTCTTCCTTTTCTTAACATATGTTTCATAGTCATTGTATTGCTATACAGTGCAGCCATGCATAAGATGAAACAGGTTTAAACAGCCTGAAAGAGACCTCAGAAATCTGTGTATCAGTATCACTCAATGCTTCTGACATAATCATCCTGCGTGTATATATATACATGAATAGGTGCTTGTTTTTGTGTCAGTTTTGGTTGGGGAAAGTTGATTGTTATGGAAAGGTATGTCCACTAGATGTCATTCATGTAATCTAGTTTTCATTACAGCATTTATTTCTGAAGAGCCATGTAGCATGGTGGATACAAATTACCAGCATTATTAGCTGCTTTTCTATATGCAGTGCTTTTGACTTTATATCTGTGTGGCATGTTGCAAAATAATATTACGATTGCCTCTGTGACAGGTTTGATGCACTGCTTAGTCTAGAACTCCTGTCTTTGCCTATTTTTATTTACAGCATTCAGTGTTGCATGAATAGATGTTTTATATAAGAGCACCCAGGTGAGCTGCATGTAGCTGGTAACTCTGCAAGGAGAGACATGAGTATAGAGGTCAGAGCAATATGCCCTAAAAGCAAACAAAAATATAATGTGATTGATATAATTCCACCCCAAACGTGATCTTTCCTAAATTCTATATAACTAAAAGAGCAGTTTTTTTAGAAAAGTTCATATCTAGTTAGGAAAGGAAACTCAAATTTCGGAAACTTACACAAATGGACTTATATACTTACATATCTTTGCCACATAACTTGGCTTAAATATCTGAGGTACTTAAATTAGTATCACTTTAATCTAGTTTAAATAAAATACCCTGTATGTGGACAGTTCTGAAGTGCATCTGAGTATTCAGTTGGGTGGGCTGGTAGGATCTGTACTGACTGATATTAGCAAAGAGTTCTTTCACCTCCTGCCTCTCTCCACCCATCTTTGTAGTATGACATGTGCTGGTAACTGCTAGACAGCTTCTGGGAAGCCATATCCATACTCTCATTGAATAACAACTGCTACAACATTGGCCTGTACTCTTTCCCACTTTCAGTTTGGAGCAGCTACACTGAAACTGGAAGCTGGAGATCACAGCTTCCTCCAACCTCTCTTTCCCTTTCCATATGGAATCAAGAATTTCTCTGCCCTGTGTAGTCAGCCAGAGGGCAAGATGGGGAAGTGATAATCCCCTTGGAATGAGCACTTGCATGAAAAATGATAAATGCTACATTGCATGGGGATTAACACTTGCTCATGAACTTGATTTTAATGAAGTGATGCTTTTCTTTCAGCGATGTTAAGGTTCATTGTATGCATAGACCTGATTAAAAACCTTTACCACTGTTCAGCCAAAAGGGAGCCATCTGCCACCAGACATAAAGCTGTTCAAAGCTGTTTCAGTCTTTTGCATATTGTCCTCAAGAATGTAAACCACTTACTTTCACATAGCATTTACTTCCCTAAAGAAAAGCTTGTTCCCCACATCTCATCACAATATTCTTCTCTCTCCCAGCATGAGAATTGCATTTCTGCTCACATTTAATGCATATGTGTGAAGTCTGTGCTTTATCTCCATGAAGCTCTGAAACAGGACTCTCCAGAGCTAGTTTAATGAATATAATTGGTATATAAACTATATCTATTTCATTTCTTTGATGGGCGAGTTTGCATTATGCAATGTGGATTTTCACAGATTGGGTCAATCTGTGAGTGGGGTTTGTGAAGCTTGTTTGGTGTCTCTAGATATATTTGATATTAAGCCCTGCTTCATAAAGATTAGGTGCACAACTCTATTGCTTCTTTGCAGGATGACCCCTTCTTTTCACAGTGAGATGTGTCATCAAACCTGTTTATTAAGTTAATTTCCAAGCACTGATGTCTGCAAATAAATTTGGTATGGTTTGTATTGTTTTCTTGAATATTATTGCCTTACTGCTACAATAAGTTGAGCTCCACTGGAATCACAACTGTGGTACGCCAGTATACTGTCACTCCTGAGAATTTAAGGGGAAGGGTAGTGAGAGGGCTTCTGTTCTATTTCCAAAAATGACTTATGAACTTAAGAAATATCAATCCTGTTGTCTTTCTAAAGTATTGAAGATTTTAATGCTAAATCTGCTTATGAACATAAGTTTTAATTATACAGTGCCTTCTAACGTTGTTTCTCCTGCCCTTTGTTATATTCAGACATAATGTTGCATGGTGATAACACAGGTATTTTTACTAATGATTTTACTAATAAAATTTGATGGCAGAAAACTTAAAAAGTATAATCTAAGGCTTTGTCTATTATTAAACCACCATTATTACTAAAATTGTTTTGTTTTTCTTACTTTTTAATAATTAGTAATTTTATTGTATAGAGAGAGATAAGGGTAAAGGTGAGAGGAAAAAAATTTTTGAACTAGTTCTCTGTTTTCACAAAATCATACTTCCTGACCATCACCTAAAACACACAGTGCTCACTGTCTGGAATTTATTCTTCCAATACGAATTAAGCTAGAGAAAGTGATCTTACATCTGTATCCCCAAGGGAATCTCAACCAATTCTATCCAGTCTACACCTTCACCTTTGTTCATTTATATCTAGGATAGTTTTGACAGATGTTTTTTTCCAATTTCTATTCACCAGAAGTTTTGCAATACTTGCTACAGTCTTGTTTATAAAGTTTTCCGTGCCCATTGAGAGAAGTAAAAGAAATAACTCTATATTCAGTGAGGAAGATAGAACCTGGATTTAGGGATAGATTTTTGGTTATATATTTAGAGATGTGTTATGGCAGCTGATCACCATGTTGCATCTGGCAAGTTTTTACCTATGTAAATATATGTACATCCACAGTGTTCTTATTCCTGGATTATGCAAAGTCGGTTCATTCAAGTTTTCCCCAAGGTTATATTTTTTAAACCTCTTGTATATTTTTTTATCTTTGATATGATTTCCACTTTGATCACCTCTTCAAGTAATGTGTTCAGATCCACCAAGTGTCTTAAGTGGATTCTACATGGTTCTGAGTAACACAAAGATCTTTCACATGTCTTTAAGGCACCTAAGGATAATTTGCTTTAGGTTTTTAACAGCAGCACATGGCCATGTCTCCTTCATCTAAGGTGTTCTATTGCCAGGGCAGGAGGACAGCATATAGTTCTATGCCTCAACTTCACTGATTGCTTACCAGCTGCAGCTTCCTTTTTATTTATTTATAAAAGGTTCTTGGGCTTCCTTTGTCTGTATTCCATGTTTTTCACTATGGATCATTTTGCACAACAGTTATTAGTTATCAGTTACACTGATGACTCCAAATCCAGTGAAGCCCACAGAAGCTAGATCACACTGCTGGAGTGACCTCTGAGGCAGCAGAAGCCAAAGCAATTACTTGACTCTGATCTTGGTTTATGTCAGCTACAGCAAGTTGAGGGTACTCCAATTTTGAATGAGGATGTCCCTGTGTAGTTTGGTGAACTTTTAAATTTTTGGCATGTTAGTTTTACATCATTAATCATCTGTCTCTTCATGAGTGTTTCTAGGTAGCTGAAGCTAATGTAAGAATATAGAAGAATATATCTTGTATTTTATATTTTTTATATTTTATGTTTTAGAAAGCTACCAGGGTAAAGAGTAGAAGTTAAATTATCTTAGTGGAAAGGCCGTTCATCTTTTAGATAAAAATTAAAAGCAGACAAAAAGTTATCTTTTAATTTGCTGTCAGTTGATAGTACTTGTGCTTCATGTGGAATGGCCATAATAATAAACAAATAGGAAGTTGATGTGAGTTTCTTCATGTAGAGAAACATTAGTTGAATCTATGTAACAGTTAAATCCTAACATAAAGACAAGGAATATAAAATACTAGAAATACCAATGTTAGTCTGTATGATCATCTCTCTTCTAATCAGAGACAAATTTTAACCTTGTCAAATTTATCTTTGGCATATGTGATTATGGTAGTGTCTAGAGAGTTTTGACCATGAATAATAGTTGTAACAATGCAACAAAGGCTTTTGTAGTATACACAAGTTATTAACTTAGATCGTTGGGGCAGAGACTGCATTCTAATTTGGCTTGAGGCTTAGAACAATGGACCCTGAGTCTTATTTTAGTGCTTCCACAAAACCAAGAATAATTGTTTCCTCTTCTGTGTACAAGCGTACAGTATTTTATTTGAGATTTTAAATATAGGACTGAATGTCTTGAAGTAATTCTATGATTTCCATTTTTTTCCCCGATATTACCCATTTTTATATACTCAGTTGACATTCACCATTTTGTCAAAGCTGGGAGAAAAATGGGAAATATAAATGGACATCACATTACAGCTGAAAGTAGGAAATAATATGAGATTTATTTAATACCTACAGTGTTTACTGATTTATTTAATCCATGAATGTTGAGGAAGGCCATGGGAAGCAATAATATGTATATTTGTTTTAAGAGTCTTAGCAGGTAGTTCATATAAGAGGATGTTATTAGTGAAACTTCTTAGTACCCTGCATAATTATGCTGTCTTTTCACTGTTACCTTTTAAAACCCCTTGGAGATTCTTAAGTAATTTATTTCCTGCCATTTAACAGTTTTGAGTAATAATGATGATGAGAAAACAGTTAAATAGTTTGTTTTTTCAAGTACCAGGTGCTGAAAGCAACTGAGAATGTCAGTGGTTTTTATAGTGTTTCCTGTACATCTTGTGCAAGCTTCTTCAAACTTGAGTCATATAAGCCTTTTTCAGATTAAAAAAGGATATAATAAATGATTTGTAAGTCAAGACATTGGACTGAAACTAAGAAATATGGTTCTATGTTTGCTTGCAAAATAAATGTGTTATTTCTGATTTGGGTGTTGCAGCTTTGTTTAATGTGACACTGATTTTTGGTATAGTGTTCCCGATCCATTTTTAATACAAAATAGAGCAGTTTCTTGAAATCACCAGTTCCAGTTATCAGCAAGGAACAGAGTGGTAGTTATTTCCAGAATTTGTGCTGCTATGTTTTTTATCACTTTTCTATCTATGTTTTGAGATTTGATTACTGGTTTTGGGATTTGAGTAGGGCACTTTTGCATGCCTCTGCTTCATCTATTAAAGAGCTGACCTGTTCCTTCTACTTTTCTCCTGCTTGGTCTCTGTTTAAATAGTATACTGTTCATAAGATGTTGAAAAGAGATTGTGTCTTGCAGGTTGTGACTGCATGGCATTGAAGAGTGCAATGTACAGGAGCTAGTTTCAATGCTGCAAGCAGGGAACAATCATGAACAGTCTTGGATGGGGCTATCACTTCTCTGTGCAAGATCACATTTAACAGTATTGCTTTACAAAGATATTTGCCTGACTTATTCTGGGTCTCCACAACCCCTCAGGCAGTTCATTCTGGTCCTTCACTACTCATTATCTCAGTGGCACACAAGGCAATATGCTAGGAATATTCAGATCAGACATTAAGAAAAGCTTTCTAATAATGAAGAGACATTCCTTCCTCTTTTCAGTAGTCTTTTATGATCTTATAGGCTGGTATGTCTCAGACTTTTCTAGGCCAAATGTTCCTAGCTTTCTTAGTCTTTCCCCTTAGATCACACATTCTGGAATTTACTGTTAATGGAACACAACAATTTTATGGCATCCAGAACCAAATGCAGCACATTACTCCAGTTCCAGTTTAATCATCTTGAAATACAACAGAAATAGTATTCTGTGAATCTTGTGGGTTCTGCTGATGTTCTAAAGTGCCATTTTAATATTACCTTGCTGTTGCAAAGGAGTCTTTGTTTAATTCATATTCAGTTTGTGAAATGTGTAAATTCTGGATCCTTTTCTCTTGCATGTGAATTATTCATGTCAGTGAATTACTCATGCTTAATTGTAGAATGTCCCAGCTGATTTTCATTGTTGAGTTTTACCTTCTGCTTCCAGATTTCCTTCCAGTTAGCTGCAAACATTTTCAGTTCTATGTAGTCTGTCCAATACTTGCAGTTCCTTCTAGTTTTGTGTATCTTCAAGTTTGATGTACGTCCTTTGGCTCTCAGCATCTGTGTTTTTAATGAGAATATTGAAATGATGCATGAACAGTTCATAGTATTTTTTCACATTGACAAATAGTTCATAACCCCTTGAAGTGATATCCAACCAGTTGATAATTAGTTTTCTCATGTGGTCTTAAATTGTGCTGCCCCTTCGTGTAGTCTGGTGTGCAGAGACAGACAGCTAAGTCAAGGTATTTGAACTTTGGAAGGCAATATTGGCTGTTAGCCTTCCTTTGGTTGTTTTGTGGCAAATGTACGTATGTCCTTCTGGGAGGGAAGTGCTGACATATAATTTGCTGGATTTTTACTTTTTATTTTTAGTTCAATCACTGTGTTTGCACATTTCTAATCTCTAGTATCTCACTCCTGTCCCCAAGACAATGCTGTGTAGTTTTCTTAGACTCTACTGCAAGGGTTCTAGAAAAGTCTTAGCAAGTGCTTTAGCAGAGCACTTGAAAACACTGCATTTTCAGAAGTATGCTCTCAACAGCATTTTTGTAACCTAGCTCAAATTTCATTGTATGTTGCCACATTGGTGTGCTACTGTACTTGCTAATGAATTAACTGAGGATATGTTTTTGTAGTACAGAATAGAGTCGGTAGGTATCCTTTTAATTCAAATACCAAGCAACTAAAATAGTAACACATTGCACACTGTAAATAGTAGGCAAATGGGTTACTCCTGGAGATTTTAATGTTCATAGGAATCACGAGGGTCATGAGTTAGTTTCAGATGACATTGATTACTGTGCTGAGCATCTTAGACACCCAAATTTAGTCACCAAAATTGATTACTGTGCCCAGCATCACAGACACAGAGACTTGGTCACCCAAATACAATTGAATCCTTTAGAAGTGCAGCTTTAGTATGGCCTCAAGAACACGCAAAACCTGTTGATTAATATCTGTGTATATCAGGCTCACTATACTCATCAGTAAGGTATCAACTCATCAGGACTTGGAAGGAAAGACAGCTTCTCCCTGAAGCTCCAAAATACTGAAAGCAAAAAATGCTGATAGCTTTTGTTTTAGAGCATCTCATGGCTTTTAAGCCATCTTTATGATTTTTAGGAGATCTGAGTGATTCTGTATGCGGCTTGGCACAATGTAATCATTCACTGTACCATTTACTGTAATTACATCAAGACATGGTCCCCTTGACATACCTACTCCAAAAGCATTTCTGATAACATTGCTTCCAAACTCTGCACCCTGTCTTCTAGGGAATAAGCCGACCTTTAATGTCTGAAAGGCTGCTAAGAGACAAACCCTGTATCCACTACATTCAGAATGCTGTTCAAATCCATTGTAGTTGTTCTGATGTCACGCTCCAAGAATGTCTTAAAACACATAAGTAAAAGGGTTATGATGAGGGTTAGAAACGCTGCAGACTGAATGTCTCTGGAACCATTGTGGAAGTGGCTGCAGTGGAACTGGCAGCAGTTGGTGGTTGAGGAATGGCATGATGGCAGATCCAGCTAAGGCAGGGAAGACACTGTGTTTGCCACATGTGAATTAATACAGTGCTGCTTTTTTACTGTTGAGGGATTAGCACAGCATTTTTAAAAAAAATATTTGAAGTATAGCAGAATAGGGGAATAGCTGAACCCATATTGCAGACAGCTGCTTTTTTGAGCTGATGAGCTAAGTATCTGCTATAGCTGGGAAGTATCAAATAAGAAATTAAAACACTGCCAATGCATATGATAGGACTTTTAAAATACCAAGTAAGATCTATGCCCTTCAAGCAAGTAACCAGAAAAAGGATTAGAGACAAGAATATCTGCATGTCATTTGGACTAAGCTTTGCTGCTTAACAGTAATTTGCATCATAGCCATTATTTTCAATGCATTTCTGAATATCAGCCAGTGAGAGAAATTAAAATTGTGAAAATTCATTAGTGAAAAAGGGATGCTGGAAGTGATAATTTGAGTTCTAAAAGCTCAGAATTTACTTTTCATCATTCCAGTTCTCTGTTTTCTTCTGAGTACTAAAACTATGAATAAACTCAGACAAACTAGACATTTTTTCTTTAATTTTGTAACATCCATGAGCCCAGTATTTGATATTCACTTACAGAACATATCTTGCTGAAAATGCAGGTTAAGTATAAAAACTAGTGAAATGATTGTAGAAGACTTTTCTCAGTATATAGAAAGTATATAAGTATATAAGAAATCAAATTATTGGTTGTTGTTAATGCAGCTGCATATAACTGGGATTTAATCAATTGATTTCATACTGCATTGAGCTGTATCACATTAATTCACGTTAGTAGTAAGGAAAACATTCTGAGGCCAGTATTGCCCTTTCAGATTAATCTGTCAGTAAAATTAAGAATAGCAAGTTCCTAAAATAAGAAGGCATATATGGATTGCAACATCATGTTCAGTTCTCTTCGAAATCAAGTGTGTGGAGAAGCTGTCATAAAAATTTGCCAAGCTAGGATGCAACTCAAACACATTGAGGCTACAGTGAGTAGAAAAGGAAACTGGAATATTATGTGGCTATAATCTATTGTTTGACATCCAGTGCCTGATCCTGTGTAATTTACTTGCCTCTTTTGGTCACCTGACTGGAGACATTAAGTGGGCCACAGGGTAAGCCAGGAAATTCAGCTCTTGGCTTTCCAAGTCTGCAGCTCAGTTGTTTCCCCTTTCCCCTTCCCCCCTCTCTCTTTCTTCACAGCTGGTCAGCACATGCACAGTAATTGCTTAGGGCAGGTGAGGCAGATTTGGAAAGATACATATGGAGCACATGCAAATCTGCACTACATTTTTGGAATGCAGCAACAGGGTGAAGTTAATGTAAAGCAAGATTTCTTTTATGTTTAAAGTTTCTAAAACTTATAAAAAAGAGAGACAACAAATTCACTTAATAGCCTTTCTTTTTCTCTACTACTACTACTAACTGAGAGGGTCTGGGATTTTGCCAAAATATTACACATTGCTCAAGAAGATTACAAAGAAATCCCAGACATGCACTGGAGAGTTATTAAATTTAACATTTCTAAAAGGTATTTTCAACAGCTAAATACTTGTTAGAGCACTGTTTTCCTCAACTTTCAAAAGTTGCCGCAACTCAGTCACAGATAAGAACTTCCAGCTTTTTAATTGATATATAAATTGAGTTTAAAACCAAATCCACTACATTTCCTGTGGTAAAGGAAACACATACTCCTTAGTTTGGTTTGTCTCTAATTTGAAAATCATGTTCTCAGGAAATCCTGAATAATTTTTTTACGTAAACAGGAAAAGTATTTATTTGCTTGGGGCTCTGTTTGTGCGGACATGGGGGTGAGCAGAAATAGTGTAGATTCTGGAACTCATGTCTCAATGAATATATTTCAAAATAAAGAAAAATGTATTCCAAATAAGGTGATTTTCTCTCTGATCATGGGCTAGTAGGAAGGGGTTTAAAATGCTTTATTTTCTCCTTTACATGTTCTTGCTGTTTCTCTGAATTTCAGTAATGAGGGCAATTAAAAATGAAAAGATGACAAATTTGTAGGGAAGGTGTCTTTTTATTCCTTTTCAGGTGTTCTTGCCTTGTCTGCAAAGTTGTTTTTCTTCATCTGGAAATGAATGATTTGTAAAAAGCAATTGTAAAATTGCTGCAGGATTTCAGCCTTCACATCCTTCTCTGGTCTCAACCCCCTCAAGGCCCTAAATTTACTTTTGCCATTTGTAGCAGTTCAGTTGAGGGTTCAACTTCCCCTCCTGCTTCTTGTGAGCTTTCCTGATTTCATTTGCTGTTTGAACAAGATATATTGGATTTTATTTTCTCTACATTAGTATAAACTCTACACTTCACACAATTGATTTTGTTTTCAGTTAGAAAATAGTGTTACACATTTTGAGTATAAATTGTGCAGTAAGTAGGCTGATTTTTTTTTGTGTGTGTGGGTGGCAACAATCTGTAGAGTTATTGTGGGAGCTCAACCCTCTTTAGTTATAAAACTTTTGAAAGAAAAGGACAGAGATTTTTAAGGAGCTATTTGTGGATATTTTTTTAAAAACCAGGATGTGATTCAAGCTATTATTTAACAAGAGGACTCGACAACCTCACCAAATGCAGAGAAAAATTAAGTATGGGAGCAGGTGCATGCTTGCTTTATTTGGATTTGTTTGTGGCATTTTCTTAGAAGTTTAAAGTTCAGTATATCACTTTAACAAACTGTGGTCATGAACAGTCATAGCTTCAGGGGAAAATTGGAAGCAGTGATAGTCTTAGCAGAAATGTTAACACTAAAGTTGCTCAGAGAACATAGTTTAAAGTGGAAAATCAGGTTAGTTTCCTCTTTTGTTTTCTCTAGGGTAAACTGTGAGTTAACGTAGTAACAACAAAATGATAGGTATTTCTTTATAGGTTTTTTAATTCAGTGAAACAAACAGATTTTTCCAGTAACCATTCTAGGAGGTATTTTAAGTATGTTAACCTAAAATGGTAATTATTAAGTAACCATATGTTGCCATGAGGAATACTTTGTGTGTTACGTTGCTGCACATAGCAGGGCTTGCTGTGGAAGGGTTTTCTCAGGAGCATTGAACATGATTTGAAATGTCCACTTGGTGAAGTCATACTTGTGTTAGATTAATAACAAACATGTTTGCCTCTTCTAGTTAATCTTGGAGGGTAAGCAGGTTAAACTACTACAGGTTAGTTTTCCACCGTGCCTTTTTTTTCCCCCAACTGTGTTCAAATATATCTGAAAACTTTGATTGCTTGTTCCCACTCCTGTATGATCCAGGGCTTGAATTCTGATTGTGAATTTTTGAGACAATAGTTTGTAGGAAGTAGTAGTCATTCCTTTTTACATATATGGGTAGTGCCAGGTAACTATTTTTTCTCTTTTAAACAAATTTTTAAATGCTCCATGGTGTGATTTTTGTAGCTATTTCTATTATTTTTGAAGTTGATAAATATTTTGGTGGATAATCATTGTGGGAACAATAATCTTGGGTATATGCAACTGTGTATTTTATTCAGAACCCTTGGATATAGTCCCAAAAGTAGAACTAGTTACCTTCTGCATGCATTTTACCTGTTTTAGAGAGGTAAAAGACTTGCGGACAAATGTGGGCTATACCAAGGTTGTCTTTGTACAAGGAGAGAAAAGTAAAAAGCTTATGTCCAAATAATTTGTTATGAAAAGTTGAAAAGTCCTTACAATTCCTTTGATCAAAAATGTCAGATGAGGAAAGAAAATTGTAGGCTACTGCTGCCACATGTGTTTGTAGTTTACAGGTGTGAGTCTAGTGTAGATGTTATTAGAGTGTTTCCCAGAAAATAAGGGATAGGAATCCCTCAAACTCTTCTCAGTTTAACGTGTTTTATTTATACTTTGTGGAAATTTTTAACTGTTTATGTATGCTGTTCTTCATCACCAACACTATTTCTCTGCCAGCAAAATTTGCTGCTATTGGCAATTTTTTTAGATGAGGTAACAACTATGTTTGCTTCTCACCTTTTGCCCACTGATAGTTATGCCTTTCTTGTGCAATTAGTTAAGCTGTAGCCACAGAATTTCAGTTGTTTTCTGACTTAACCTTAGATCAGGGCAGGAAGGCTGTGAATTGTGGTGTTACAAATTATTTAGAGTTGCCATGTTTTTAATAGTATGTTTATAAAGGTCCTAATAGAGCAAAAGAACATAATTTACAATTATTTAATTCTGGTTTTGCATAAATATATTTTTAAAATTTAATATTCCTTCCATTTCACTTTTATTTCTGTCTTTTAGGAATTATTAAAAAATAACAACTTTTTGCAGGTATTGCCAAGTATGTGGAGTTTTTTTTTCAAAACAAAGGGAAGGTGATTGTTTGTGAGGAGTAAAAGTTTAATCCACCTATCAAAATTAGTTGTAAATCTTTCCTTAGACCTCATGGGGTACTGCAGTAAGATCAGGACCATAATTCTTTCAAGAACTCTGAAAATTCCTATCTTGGGCAACTTCTGAAGTAAAACTCTTCCTATTCATTCCATTAATCATCATGCTCTTCAGTTTATTACTCTGGCCAATGAATTCAATATCAACTACTTGAAATAGCAAGTCTCCTATATCTTTTCCAAGATTTATACTTCATACTTTAGAAGATTTTTCTTTAGAAATTAATGGTAGAGAAAACAAACCCTCATACTTATTTTATATTTAAAATGCAATTTTCTTTGTCATATCTATTTTGATGACCTCTTTACTAGAACCATGGTAGGAAAAACAGACTTAAAAGAAAAAGTATTGGATAAAATTCATTTCTTCAGTGATAAAAGCATTATAGTATCACATTTTCATTGGCAAAACTCTGGGGTTTTACTTGCAGAAAATTGGCAGAAACAATTGCAGGCAATTACGAGCTTCAATTCATCAAGGTACCTAAGCATATGTATAACTTTAATTGAGTGAATAGTCATTTGACTTCAGGGGATTATTCATGTACATAAAATTAGACATATGCTTAAGTAACTTGGTGAATCAAAGCAATAGTGACTTAATAAAATAGTGAAGACAGAACAAGCAGCTGTAATCTGCACTGTAGATGTTCTGTGATTGCTCTGGTTGTTCAGTAACAACCAGAACTGAACAGTGAGTGTATTTTCTGTTAGTGAGTGTATTTTCTGTTCCATAATAAAATATCCAGGCTTAGTAACTACATAGTTTTGTGTTCATCTGCTGTGGACAGTACCTTATACCCAAAGAACAAACAGTCTCTTTCAAAAAAGGTGAATTGAACCTGTGGAGGGCTGTTATGACTGCTCTCATGTATGTTAAATATATTTAATAAATCAGTGTTTTATTTTACAGGACAGCAGCCCAGGGGCAAGAGTACTGTGCATTTCCTGCCAACTGTTGTTTGTTAAATTTGCTAATTTGATTTACAGGCGTGGTATATACCATGACCAGTTTGCATCAAGACACATATCGATTTTTCATCTGAACAGTTTTCTTTGCTATGTATTCTTGGTTTTTGTGTTTTGAGGATGCATTGTGTTAGATAATTCTGCCTCAGACTCTCTTTCAAGGGTTTTATGAGAAGACTAAACAGATTTGTTTTGGAGGGTCAACATAGTGATATTCTGAAGAGTAAGTGTTGACCAGAAAGAAACAGGGACGTGCGGTGGAGAGCATCTAAGAATTGCCAACTCAGATTACTTGTGGTTTGAAAGAGGAACATCACTTTAAGGCAATGATTTCCAATATGGACATTTATTTAGATTGAAAACTTAGGCTTTCATCTTGATGTGCAAAGAAGGTTTTGATTTTGCTCAGTAAACTTTGTTGATACCAAGATAAACTTACTGATTAAAAAACCCCCTAAATTTAACTAACTGATGTGGTCACTGATGCTGCACTGTTGAAGCAGAAGCACCTTTTGTCCTACAGAGATCTGTGTACTCCTATATGTAGTAAAAAACCAGTTGTTTTCATAGCTTTGATCAAATTAGCTTATTTCATTCAAATTTGACTTATTCTCTTGTTTCTTTATTTCATACATTCTTACTTTTTCCTCAATAAAATTGCAACCAAGTATCTGGTATTACTGCAGTTTATCAGTATAAACAAAAAGAATACCTAAACCACTTCAACCTCTGTTTATTTTGTTACTTAAGGAACTGAATTTCAGGCTAATGCTAGGAAACTTATTCTTTGTTAGGGGATTGTAGCATCTGCACTTGCAAGTCAGTTCCTTTTTCTCCTCTCATCAGAGTAAAATACCTTCTCAGACATTTGGCTAAGTGCATGATTCCTTTTATCATTATGAAGGAAGTTGTATTTGCCAGGTTTCTATGGCATTCTAAAAAAAATCTGCATATTTATAAAAACTAGGAAAACAGGAATTATGATTAATGATTTTGAGAACTTCCAGTAGTATTAATTAAAGCTACATAAAACAGGCTTACAAAACAACGAAGATTGGCTATGGGAAAAGGACTTTTTATTATTGTAAGAAATACAAGTAGAAAGCAAGAAATATCTTTAAGTGGAAGGAAGTATATCCAGTTTGTTAGATGACCTTCGATGAGCTCATCAAACCGAAGAATTTGGCACTTTCTTTTCTGTTTATTGGATAATGGGAATATATAACAAGGATAATGAAGGTAATGTGATCCAGGTGTACAGGAAGGAGTAAATGAATGGAAAAGGGATAAGATTTACATATCTGATGTAGATAAAGTATTTCCTTGGTTCCTTTCAGTTATCACATCTTGCTGTCATTCCAAAAAAACAACTGGACAGAGTGCTATGGAGGTACATTATGGACTTAAAATTAAGCAGCTGCAGATTTTTCTGATGAGAAATAAAATCAAACACAAGACATAATTTTATTGGTTACAGCAGGTTTAAAATATTTATACTCTTTAAGGTATTGCCAAAATATTTTCTACAAAACCTCTGCATAATTAGGACAAATAGAAGTAACTGCTTGATTGGGAATTATTTTCTTATTCCATTGACATTCCAGGAAATGAATAAGAAGTAGAAAGTGGACATTTGATATGTAGCCTATTGGAACCTTGAAGCAGGCATGTGATTCTAAAATGCATTTAAAACTGCTGCTTGCAAGTACAGATGAGACTTTTAAAATTTCTTTTTCCCCTGCCATATGTTATCCAATACCTTGTTCCGTTTCAGATGAAGTGTTGCTGTCTCTCTGCTTTTGAAGATCTTTCACTTTAGTAGAGTGATGGTTATTCAGAATATCCTGTTACACCAGGAATTTAGGATATTAAGGGATACGCTGCAAGGCTGATGCTGCCTTGTTGAAAGAACAAACTGGGAGATGAGGCTCACAAGTTGCACTTTGAAGGATACTTGTAAAACCATGCTGTTGACTATTTATAGTCATGTCTAAACCAGAATTGCATGTAGAGAAAAATTTGCTGGAAAGTTCCTTTGCTTTGTAGGCTCTTTGAGGAGCAAAGCTAAGTCAGGTTCATTTCTCTTCAAGCAGTGCATGTGGCAGTTGATGGATATGTATTTTTTCTTATATGCATAAATCTAGACCTGAACTGGGGCAAGCCTAGTTGGAACGAAATACTGAAATACAAGCAAAATTTTAGAAAGTGTAAGTGATAAACAGCAGTTACTCATTGGAAAAAGACTTTAATGCTCTTCTAGAAGACATGACAAGTAAATAACTTTCTCTATTTTTAAATGTATTTTGAAACAAAGTTATTTTTTGGGTAAACCAAGAATGAAGGGGAAAAGAATCCCAGCAGCAAAAAGAAAGAAACAATAGGCAAATCTGAATTACAAGAGTGCCATTTTTAATAGTATAGTCAGAAAAGCAAACCCTCTGTACACAGAAAAAGAATTCCATCAATACATAAAGGATCTCTTGAATCATTTATGGTTTTGCTATGTCTTTCATTATTTAACTGTCAATTGTTCTTGCAATTAGTAATTTAAATGGTTCTGTATTATAATATGTATCCTATTACAATGGGAAGAAAGCTAGGCCTATGAAAGTGCCACAAATACTCAAGTTTTTTCTTTAAATGCCAGGAATCAAAAACTAGTGTATTAGATGGATCCTATTGGAAACAGGTGCTTCCTCAAATTTTATTAACTATATATGTATAAGTAAAAAGAGCAGTTGAAGTTAAACTGTACTGATAGATTCCCAACCATGAGAGATTTCTGAAGAAAAAGATTGTTTCTGTAGTGCGTATTAATTTTTGTAACTGGCAAGAGAAGGACACTCATTTGTTAATGCTTTAAAGCATGAAAGCATCTGCCAGTTGTAGCATTCCACACAGTAAACTGCTTAGCCAGAACTGTGTGTCAAGTACAGAATAATGACTTTCCTAACTTCAGGTATGATTCTTGTATGACATATGAGTTGTATGAAAATTTCCTGTCTAGGTGGAGCAGGACTGCAAGTTGTAAAGAGCTCATTCAATTCCTTAACAAAAAGTGAGTAATGTGTGGCTTTAATTTTTTTATTCAGGCTTCACGGCTCATTTTTCATTATATGTCAGAGCAACATAATGGTTTAGACACTATGAATTTCTATAGTGGACTTGTTGAATGACTACATACAATATGGTAGAGGGATATGTGGGTGTGATGTCAGGACAGAAACAACTACTGTCTACTTAAACTGGAGTAGAAAATGGAGAAGACTGCTGAGGTAAAGAGAAGTACATAGCTGGAAAAAGTCAGAAATGCTATTGAATCAGTTTATCTGTACACACTGAACAATGTTGGACTTCTTTGTAGAAGATTAGCAGTTATATATTATGCAGTAATATATTTATTTTTTCAATAAAAAAAGTATTTTCAACAGTATTCAACAGTATTAGTTTCTTAATCAACAAATATGCGTAGACTAAATTTGAATTCTTCTATAGAATGGTTTCAGTTCACAGACAGAGCTTGAGGGGTAAATTAACCTAAAACTTTACAATGAATTTTGTTCTATTAATTCACAAGTCAAATAGAATAGGGAGATTCAAAGCTGTCTTTGAGAAACAAGAATATTTACTAAAAAGTAAAAGCACAGAGCTTTTTTGGTCAGTTTTTCAACATAAAAAGACTAATTTAAACCAAATTAAACCAAAAGGATTGTGGACTAAAACTTTTAAATGGGGTGTTTCAGCCTGGAGTGTATTTTTTTCATGGCTGGATTACAGACTTCAGAAAAATGAGTTTTGAAGCAAGGTTACTGAAGTCCTTCAAGGCAGTGATGGTACAGTCTTTTTTTATATGACATGGTATCTGTTTGTGTGCATGGCTAATAAAATATAAATATTTCATGGAACTGATATTTATCAAAAGTTATTTGAAAATCATAAAATTCCTAGATTTTACATTAATTATTTGTATGTATATTTTCATTTAAAATCAATTTTCATGTGTAATTTCTTTGTCTAATAACAATGTTATCCAAAAAGTCTTTGGTCATCAATTGTTTAGATACTGCTTGGTTTTTAAGTCAGTCTGACTTTGTTCAAAGTACTGAAAATTTTCTGGAAGTCCTTTACCCACGTTCTGTCAGTCCTGGCAGTGTGCATGTATCAGTTGTGCAACATTCATATTTTTATGCTTGCACATGTGATGTATTGCCCTAATACTGGGAACTTTTAACACATAGATAAGATTATCCATTTATGTGTTTGATTGGTTTACCGAAAGTTGAGTGTAATGACAGAGATGTGCTTTTTTCTTTCACTGGAGAAGTTTGTGCACCTGCATGAGTGCTTCTAAGAATGCTACTGAGCAAGAGTAGGTTTACAAGAACTACAGATTTGGCCATGTGATCCTGAAAATGAGTAATTGGAAAAAATGATTTAGTTTATTAAGTTTATGAACAGAAAAAAAAAGCTGGCCTCTTTTCCTAAGTCACTCAGCAGGTTAAGGATATAAGGACTATATTTTCTGCACTCAGTGCACAGAAACATTACAAAAACTGGTGGTGTAAAGACATACAGGAAGATGCTTTTGCAGTAACTTCATGGTTGAAAAGGTACAATCAACAATGATTTCAAAAAGCATCCTTATACATTTAAACTTACAAATGTACTTAAATTGATTCACATAAATTCTTGCTAAAGATAAAGAGACAGAGTATTTTCAGTTGGAAGAGACCTACTTTGGTTTAAATGTTGCACAGAACAGAAATAGACCTAAGAATTTATTTAAGTTATTTTTAACTCTGGATGATGGGGTGGGATTTGCACTCATCTTGTTAAGACAGATAAAATGCATGAGAATTCAGTAAAGATCTAAAGAATTGTTTTTGAAGGAATACTTAAAGAAAAGCAAGCAATCATTCTTTGTTCCAAACACAATGTGAATACTCAAAATATAAGCCAATTAGACATTATCCAACTAAATTAATTACAAGTTTGGAAAACTGTAGAAACTGTTCACATGGATTCACCTGAAAATATTCCAGTATCAGGTAGCAGACATGAAAGAAAAATCTGTGTGAAGTCTAATAGTACATATGAACAAATAAATAACCCTTGTTTCTAAGGCCAAAGACATTTTCCTTTTCATAGGATCATTGTACTCATTATTTTTGGATTTTAAGATGGGTATCTCTAATTTTTGGTATTGCTCTATCACTAGGGAATGTTTCTGTAGTGGCAGCTAGACTGTGGTCAGTACTTGTGCTGAAAGCTAGCTCAGGGTCTCTGTATTTAATTTCCAGTTTGTTCTGTAACTGCAGTATTTTTCATTTCTCCTGCTTATAATTCTTTAGTTACAGGAAAAAGGACAAAATAAATTTAGACCTAAGTAAGTGGAGGTTCTTATTTTGCTGTAGTAACTATAATACAACTACTTGTTCCCAAGAAACACTTGTCACAAGGTGCTCTGATTTTGCTTCTGTATCATTCTTCTTGGTTCATCTCTTGTACAAAGTTGATCTGATCATATGATACATTGCTGAGATTCTTATCTCAAATAGAATATAATTTTTGCTGGAGGTTTTGGAATAGTTAGAACTACAAAGTAGTGCTTGAGGAGTTCTCTGGAAGGATGACTCAACTTTATTTACAACCTGGTCAACATCTCTTTCTTTTATTGTGGCATTTGCTTAGATATATTAAGTGTTCCATCTTATTTAGATGTGGTATCTATGGTTTAATAGTTTGGCATAGACCCAAAATGGCAACCTGAGAAATGAGTGATGAAAGCTACTGTGAATTTTGCTTAAATCTGACATTTCAAAGCTTAAAAAAAAATTGGACAAATAAGACTGTTTAAGACTACACTTTCAATTTGTTTTTTATACAGATGGGATTAATTGCTTCACAATGTCTCTGAAGTTGAAAGTAAATGCATTTCTGTAGTTCATTTTGTGCTGGAGAGACATAAATGGTCATTAGTACTCAGTATTTATCTTTACTACCTAACACTGGGTTGGAATCTGCTGTTCAACATCTCATACTCAGTCAAGTCTACATCTCACAAAGTGTTACAGCAGAAGCAGCATAACCTGTGCATTTGAACACTGGAAGAAACAAAAGCATGTTTATCATACCATAATATTTTGAGTACACTGGCAGGATACTTCAGTCAAGAGAGTTTTCTTTAAGTCAACAACTCTAACTCATTCTTTTAGCCTCTCTTGGTAACATCTGTGTTTGAAAACTGGAACCTTTCTTATGAAGCCATTTTTGCAGAGTTCTCTGGAAGAGTGTCTTGGCATCATTCTCATCCTGGTCAGCATCTTTTTCCCTGCTATGACATTTGCCTGAGTGTGTGAAAAATTTCCCACTTTATTTGGTTGCATAACATGAGTCCTAATTTAGTGCTGACTTGAACTTTCTATGCTTGCACCTTTTGGGCTTGTTTTTCTTCCTGAAAAAGTAAAGCCTGGGCCAGGTACACAAATCTTACAGTCTTTTGCTGCAACTCTTACTCCAGAGATAATGGGTTGGTGCCATATAATTGAGTGTGAGTCACTCTTCTCTAGGCAAAGTAAACATTTTCCTTTGACACATGAGCGTCTTCCTCACTCTGCACCCCTAAAATGGCCCACCACCACCCTGTCAGGGAAGAGCTGTCTGCTTTTAAAATCTTTCTAGCATTCCAGTCTTCCTTTGAATGGTCTTATGATCCAAAAAGGACACAATGAATGAGTTAAGTTGAAAGACAATATGAATGGGTGTATATTTTTCATCTTGCTAGGGTTTTAAGGAATATGTCTCTACAAATGATGATTAGCCCAGAAAATCTTTTGTGATATTTTTTGGCATGGGATGTCAGTTTGGATTGAGGATTTTCATAGGGAGTTGATGAATAAGTAGAAATTAAGCAGAACTCACAGTTTTGCTGTTTTGCATTGGCCCTGTTGAATGTAAATGAAATATTTATTGGGACTGCTTAGCAGACGCAGATGCTGTTCAATCTTATTCTCATGAAAAATACCTGGTATTGACCCATCCAGTCCATATGGGGTATGTAAATTTGAGTAGGACTTGGTTCTTTTGCTTATTTTGTCACATTAAGGATGGGATTGCTTTTTAGTTTTCATTTTAACATGTGATTTGTATTTGTTATTCTTTAGAGATGAAGAGTTTTCTCATGATGTTTTTTATTATTTAGAGTAAGCAAATGCAGTAAATTTGGCCTTGAAGTAGATACTGCATTCTTTTGGTGCTAAGAGTTTTTGGCTGTTTTTATTATATAAGAGATTCAATTAAAATGGATTTCTACAGTTTTTAAATTTATGAGTTCTAAGGTCACTTGCAGTCAAATAAGAAAATTATTACAATGAGAAAATTCCATTCTTTTTATTTGTTTTGTAATCTCAGAAACACCCAAAGATATATGAAAAGACATAATTTTTAATCCTTTTTAAAACTAATATTCACTGTGGAAAAATTACAACTTGGAAATCCAGACAAATAGTGACACACAATGAAAGTGCTGTAGGGTGACACTGAAAGAAGATTGTGATTCCTGTAAACCTCTTTTTTTTTTCACTTGCCCCGCTCTTTTGTATAGCCTGTCAGCTTTATTTATGCTAAGAAATGAGGGATATTTTTTATCTCCCTAATAAAATGTGTGTTATTACTATATCATTGAAATAAAATTCTTAGTGCAGAATGGTACAGAATATTCTGCACAAGACAACATAGAGTGTGCAAGGGACATACTGCAAAGAACAGTTAAGTTTTTGATGCTCTCAGTTGCTTGATTTTTTCAGGGCATAGTGTTGTAAATGTCAAGAACCTTTGAAACATTTGAAGCAGATGTTCTACTGCCAAAGTGTAGCATTTGAACTCAAAATGAAACAGTTCCCTTAAACCTTGACATTAAGTCTTAACAGTTTCACTTCCCAATTGAATGTGGTATGAAAAAGATAAATAATAGAATTGTAGCAGGATAAAATATTTATTCTCCCATGAGATGGAGAAGAAAAACATGTTTAGCATTTACTTTGCAATTTTATTTGTTCTGGCTCATATCCCTCTTATACTCACATATATACATTTCCAGGCACATGTTAAAAGCAGTAACTAGGGCTTGGCTCAGGCCCGGTGTCCTTCCTTTCCCCTTCCCTTTCAGTCTGAGTTTCTCTCACAGCTTCTCTTAAACTGCCTCTTTGTCCCCATGTTCCTTCTGGGAATCATTCATCAAGATGTTTTCACTTGTCCAAAACATGTTATGCTTAATCAAATGGATCAATTTCTCTGGAAGACGGTGTCAACCTTTTCAAATAGGACTGCCATATTTAAATACCCCAATAAAAAAGGCTTTAATTTCCCAGATTCTTAGTACCTGCTACTCACACTGTCATTTGGAGCAGTGTGGGTGAGAAGAGGTGACTGTAATGAAAATATTTTAATTAGGTGTCCACTGTCATTTTGGAAATTTCTGTCTCAATTTTTTGTTTTGTGAGAATGATGCAAGTTTCTGTCTGACATGTTAATTATTCTACTGACTTGATCCACATATCTCATCCTATTTACATTAGTGTTGTGTGCCTGACTGGCAGCATCATGTTATAAATACTCAGAAGCACATAACAAACTTTTTAGGTCCTGTCACCCATCTTCCTATTTGCCTCCCATGGCACTAGTTTTATGTCCTTCTTCTCACACTATGCTCCTGCTGTGTTCTGTGCTTTCTGATCAGAGATACATTTCTCCCATGCCTACCTCCAAGTGAGTCTATCCAAAAATCCCCTCTGCTTGAGCAGTGTTGGAGGAAGGTCTGGAACTGGGCTGAAATGCTTTTTCTGTAAGTAAGTAGAAGTCATCTATCCTGTGGCCATGTGTCTTTTCCTGTGGATCCATCCAACAGGGAAGCATGCAGGATTGCAAGTGTAGAAGAGAAATTTAGTGGGTAATGGGGGTTTTCTTTCAATACTCAGAAAAAGTGGCACAGACAATGAAGATATTGTTATTCTTGTAGTGATGAAGAAATAACCTCTAAGAAAAAAGTGGAATTTTGGTCAATCATCACATTCTTACACACACACACATGTACATCTATCTGTCTGTCTATCTATCTATCTATCATCTATCTATCTATCTATCTATCTATCTATCTATCTATCTATCTATCTATCTATCTATTTATTTTTTATATAATTTTAAATCTACACTGATAGATAAATTGATAAATTACCTGTTCTTGCTAAATTACAATTAGACAGCAGAAAATATTCCTTGATTGTTTTGAGGAAGATGTTGATAAAAGATCTCAATTAAAGCATCCCATTTAATGTGTAAAGTAATGGTTAAAAGGGATCACTCTGTAAGATTTATACAGATACGTGTGCTCAAAAGCAGTGTATACTCTTCTAAAGAAAATTTGGTATGAACATCATTAGAGTGGTACAGCATGTCTAGTATTTGTTGATTATGGGTGTGATATTTTTGTTCTATAATAAGGTCTGTTTAGCAAAGTTGGCAAGAAATCTGTACCATGTACTTGAGTAGATCTTGGAGCCAGAATGTACAAATGCACTTTCAGTGGTAACCTTATAAAGCAATGCTTTTAAGTGAGGAGCAGTACTTAACATGGCCTCTATTAACAACATGTACTGTGATTCTGTATTGCTTTTTGGATTGTCTGCACTGCTCTGTCTTTTAATAATCTGTCTGCTTTGTTTGGCTTCCTACTGTAGCCTTGTTTAGGAAGAAGATGATTTCTGTAGAACTTGCAAAATAACAAATGTTTTCTTCAGGTCATCCTCTGTTTAGCCCCTTATAGAATAAAAAGCTTTATCTGTCATCCTTCTGAAGGCTTGGTTTTCTAACCCTTTGTGATATTTTACAATCTGTCAAGGAAAGTCTTCCAAGAGGATAAGATCAAAAGACTATTCAACATTCATTGTCATAGGGGTGGAGTAGTGCTGTGGAATTCTGATCAAACTGCTCAGTTCCTGTATTTTCAGTGGCCTTGGAAACAAAATAATAACAAGAATTATAGATTTTTTTTTCCCCCCTGAGGTGTAGAATGTAAAGAAATTTGGTTTGTCTTATGGAAAGGCAACTTTGTTCTTCGGACCATCACAGTTTAAAGTTAAGTGAGGAGATGCATATGCACACACAAAGCACAATAATTTTTATGTAGTTTTTTTAATATATACATGTATGTATTCATACATATTTGTGTATATATATATATATATACACACACACACACATATAACCTTGTACATTTGTAGGGTTTAGATATTACCTATCTGGCTGGATGAGGTTAATTCAGAAGCAGTTACTGATAGGATGGTTATAGCTGTGCTAGGAACTACATGTGTATGCATATAAACATACATACACACAAAAATATATATGTATAGTTTAATATTTTGCTTTAACAATAGCAATAACATATCAGTATTGTAACTATTATTATGAAAGCTACCTTTTTCCTATCACTTTCTATCTACATCAAAAGGTTCTACAAAGTAAGTAGATCTCATTATATATTCTATATAAATGAGGAAGCTGAGACAGAAGAAAGATGTCAGCCACAAGGTAGCAAATGTCTGATTACAAATACCTAAAAAGTCACCAGTTTACTTTGTTTTTCTCCATTAAGCAGCATGGCATTTCATTTGGTAAGGTCAATATTTAAAGAATAAGTTTATGTTCCTTATGCTTATTATGAGGACTGCTTAGCCTAAGAGTATGCTCCAGTAAGGATATTCAAATACAATCATATTTTCACCATGAGGATGGTCAGTGAAACAAGTTGTCTGGAGAAGTGTTGCAGCCTCCATCCTTGGGGTCTTTCAAAACCTGGTTCAATAAATCCCCAAACCACGATTTTGATCTCAGCTGGTGTCCCAGCAGGAGGATAGGCTGAAGACTTTCTGAAGTTTCTTCCAATCTGACTTATCCAATGATCCTAAAATCAGAAGTTTCATATAAATAAAATATTCTCTTCTTCTCAGTTCCATTGTTAGTTGGAACAGCAGGAGAAGGGAAAATCACTTCAGAGCATCCCTGTCATTATTCTGGTCATACCATTTCATAGGGGCAGCAACGCCAGCAGCAGTGGCTGATTAAAGCAATGTTTTATAAATTGGTGCTGAGTGGCAAAGGCAGCAAAATCATGTGTGCCAGCAAAAAAGTTAGAAGTGAGGAGCAGGCTGGCATACCGAACAAATAGGGAAAAAGAAGCAGAAAGACCACAGTCTTCCCACCCTTCTGTAGTATAAAGAGGGTCCCCATTCATGTTATTCTTTTGAAACAGTGACATCTGCTATGGCTCTGCCTGAAAACATATAGCAGCTGTGGTCTGAGGAAAGCTGCCCAAAACTCTTCAGATTGTTTTTAAAGTAGTTTTACCCTTTATTGTTTCCATGACAATGCTTCAGTCATACATTTTTGAATGGAGAATTTATAGGGAGCAAATGGGAAATAAGAATGTGACTCCAGCTCTTTGGAAAAAAGGGGACAATAAAGATCAGGACTTACTTGAGGTGTGAGCCAGACCCCTGCACCAGCATAGCTGTGATTTAGTTATGCATCTTGGCTCAGTTTGCAATGGTGTGAAAGCCATTAGTGTAGCAGAGGTGAAGGCTGCTGGCCTTCTGTGCCTGACTTTGAGTATATCTATCAGGTGGTACCTAAGCATAGGTATCTACTGTACCCCTAAGCATAGGTTCAGAAATAAAGAATAAACTAAGATTAGCAGAAAAAAAACCCTACCTAACTTGATCAACATAGCTCCTGATAATGATGTTTTAAAAAACAAAACAAAGGTCAGCTGCTTTTAAGACATTGCAGAATTTTTCTCTCAGCTTGATAGCTCATGTGTTCTAATGTTATTTTCTTCTTTTCAGCTTAATCACTATTTTACAAGTGCAGCCAACTTATCTAGTATAGCTTAGTGTATTTCAAACAGAATAAGCATAAAACTGTAGTACTATGGATCCAGTTTCTGAATACTTATGGTAAACAGTTATGAAAGAGAAGGAAGGTCAACTTTGAAAGAATAAGTACAGTTAAAAAAAAAACATGTGACAGCCTCTAGAACTTGTCTAGAAGTTGTTGATTCACCGGGGCTCAACAGGATACTGGGGTGACAGGAAGTTCAGTTCCCAAACAGCTTAAGTTCTAGTCTTCCCTGAAGAGGAATGTCCAATTTTCTGAACTGCATATGTAATACACATATAATGTCCTTCTATTGTAGAGGACTACTGTCTTCTAGGGTCTGAGGTGAGAACACCACAGACTTTCCTCTGGAGACATCAAATTGGACATCAACTTACCAATCAGTTAGGAGTGACTGTATCAAGTTGTAACCTAAGCAATTATTCTTCTCAAAGCAGTTATCTTTTCTCTCTATGTCGCTTCTTCAATGTTTTTTCCAATATACTTTATTATTTCCAGAAAATTTCTAGTTCTTGTTTCTCATAGCCTGCCCATTGTCTTACATGCATTTTCTTATTTTCTTTTTTTCCATTTGGACTCCATCATGTCTTGAAATATATTTAAGATGCATTAATTTTCTCTTTGCTGTCACTTTCCATAATTTTATTAGATTTTGTACGAAAGTTCAAGGCCTTCAGCTGCTGACCCTGTGGGAAATGCAAAGATGTGGAAGATCCAAACGTCATTAAAGTCCTTTAGTCTCAAATTAAAGAGTCCCATGCAAGTTTTGTATTCTCAGAAATAAATTAAGACCTGTCAATTTGTAAACAAAAAAGCATATAGGCTTCATCCAGACTGTGCAGCCTGGCACCATTTATTAATGATACTATATTGCAAGATTAAATAGAATGTGAACCTGAACTCTGGATTAGTCTATGGGAGTTGTATGATCCAGGTGTTTTAGGAGCAGCTGAATTTGTTAACAGTCAATCCACCGAGGTTGTCTAGTGACATCTGTGTAGTTACAGCAGACAACAGAATTAATTTCAGAAGCATAGAAATGTTAGAAGCTTGGGTATGAAAATGTTAAATTTCAACCAGAATATTTATTGAAGAGTATAGAAACTATACTGTTTAAACAGGAAGGGAAGACAGCCCAAGATAAACATTTATCAGGCTCTTCAGAGAGTAATATTTTGTGGGAGAACATTATATTGCTGCACTGTAAATTCCCAAGGACTGCAGGGGGGTTGTCCAGGTCCTTGGATCTGGTTCCACACAATACCATAACTCTGTACACTGAAAATGCTGCTAAGCCCTTTCTCTACAATGCTAGTAGAAAACAGTAAAGCTTACAGTTTTGGTGGAGGACAGGAGTGACTATTGCACTAAATTTTCAATTGTTTTAATAAGAGAGTATGCTTCACTTGGAATGCATCTTGTTACATATTTGTATTCTCAATAGCCAGGTAAACCTCTAAATACAACTCATAAACAAATAATTTCATCTGAAGTAGGAATGCCATTGTCAGAGTCCTCATTGAATTGATTTAGACAGGCAATCAAGTCTGACTTTTTAGTCTCAGAGCCAGCTTTATATTCTACCAGGAGGGAAATATACAGTGGTGAAATCATTCATGATAACTCTTTTCAGCCTCATGGGAAGGGTATGCATATAGGTTTCCAACCCATGCTGAAGTTACAGTCATAAATAGTGTTTAATGATTTAATAAAATGATGTTGATATTTTTGTGATTGATGAAATGTGTGTATCAAAGCTAGTTCATTATTAAATGTGGCAGGTAAACTTTGTGAAGATGGTGAGTATATAAATGCCATAATCTGATCCACTCACCTAATTGTATTTCAAAAAGCATTTGAGTCTTCACAAAAGTTTTGACATCTGTACGAAAATCACTGTCATGGATCAAAATTTGGTAATGTATGAATCTGAAGATAACTTGGGACATGAGATGTCTTGACTTGTGTGGCAGTTCTGGGTCTTGCTTATGAGTCATATTATGTGCTGATTGTGTGAATTACTGGGCATCTGACCTGTAGTGAATGAACCAACTTGTTTTTCAGAGCAAATAATGAGAAAAGAATGTGCAAAGGGTGTTTCAACTCCAATTTGTATGTCTAGGCTTTTGTTTATTTAAGAACTGTAATATTTTAGCCTGACAGGTTTCATTTGATTCAATTTACTGCTGGATTTTCTCCAGTGATACAAGAACTAGCCTAAAAGAAGGCCTGCCTTTTCCTTGAAATACAGTCATGAGACTATTTTGTAACAATGTTACTGGGAACCATGGAAGCAGTATGTCTGTGAAGCCAATGGAATTATCCAGAGGGAAGAGTCATGCACATAGGTAAACTTTGCTACTCACTTTTGCTCATCCATGACTTTCCATATTCAGAATCACAGCATCAATTCTGTTGGAAGAAACCTCTGAGATCACTGAGTCCAGCCTTTGACCAAACACCACATTGTCAACTAGACTATGGCACTACTTTCACATTCAGTTTTTTCTTAAACACCTCCAGGGGTGGTGACTCCACCACCTCCCTGAGCAGCCCATTCCAATCCTCAACTACTCCTTCTGTGAAGAAATTCCTTCTCATGTCCCCTGGCACAGCTTGAGACTATGTCCTCTTGTGCTCATTGCAGACTGCAGCAGCAGAGAACTGTTTCATTCTATGTCAAGCAACTTGCACTTCCTCCATATCCTCCATATCCTCCATACCCTCCATATCCTCTATATCCTTTTTGTAGGAGAAACATTCAGAACATTTTTCCATCAAGGTTGGTGCACATGTAAAATTTAGTGGCCTCAAAGCTGCCTGGTACTTTGGTCATGAATAAAGAGGATCAGAAAATCCAGCTCTGAGTCACATCCCTTATTTTCTTAATTTTTGACTGTAGATAAGCCTTTTGAATTCTGAAGGGTAATTATTATAAAAGAACAAAGTGGAACAGAAAACAATCAAATGTAGCAGAATGAAGCTCTTAATTTACTAAGATTAAAACTATCCCAATATGAAACACACATACACAAATGTGTTGTAAATTCAGGATAATTTGAATCATGAAATTAATCCAAGCCAGGAACAGTTGACTCAAATGTTTCTTGTAATTAATGCAAGCAAGACACTGGTAATTAAAAAAAAAAAAATACTGCCCACACCCTAATTCTCCTTCATATGATGAAGATGCAGCAACATTTTCCCTTGACTATTGTTCTGTGTATCTTTTCTGGTGTTTTCCTCCAGTTGACAAACAGGGCATTTGGCTTGACATATTTTTAGTAACCTTTCCATCTCACCCAAAATCATATAACATGGAGACATGGAAAAAGATGATCTTTGCAAGTGCTTACACGCTAAGCTTGGCTATACTTCAAAGTGTCGACAGCAGAGTCCTGTTGTTAGATGTGTGGGAAATTCACATTTCAACTGACACAGCCACACTGGCAGAAGTTGCACTGGAAACAGGAAAGTGGGGTTGCTTTCCTGGCATATAGCTATCTCATATAGCTAACTCAAATAAACTATAGCAGCACAATAACTTTCCTTACACCACTTTTCCTTGCTCCACCAGAGTATTTGCTTACATAGATCTACCATAGCTCCACTGCCTGGAATGTCTTGGACTTGTTTCTTAAGCTGTTGATAGAAATAAAGTGTTAGGATACAGATAGCTTCTTTAGCTTCTGAGGAAAAGCAAAAGAAGTAAAAACAAAGGAAAACAAGAGAGTGATCAGGTGTGTTTTCAGTGGTATTGCTGGTTTATAATGTGGCAGTGTTTGAGGCTTCTTCTGTATATGGATAACAGTGCCTACCCCAAAGAAACAAAGTTTAAGCAAGAACAAGATATTTTTTTCAAGAAAGAAACACTAAGTCTAATGAGACCTTTAATTAATTAATACCATTCTAGGTATATGGCTAATTTTTTTAAATAATTATGGAAATCTTTAAGCTAAGATGTATGTTCTTGTACAAAATCTAAAAACATTAGCAGAAACAGATTTTAAAAGAATTTGGAAATGGGCTTTCCTCTAGATTTTTCTTGTCTTCTTGACCACCAAGGGTTTGTAGCCCCATTTATCTTAATAAAAATAAATAATTTAGATTTTCTGCCAATTTGGATTGCCACATAAACTGCTGGTTGTGCTTGTTTTAAAAAAAGACTGTACAAAGTTTATCCTGAAGCAGATGAGAGAAGCTGTGTTAGATTACAATTCTTTTGCATAGCTGTTTGTCAGCCATTTGCTTAAGCATCTTTTATTTAACATAGCTTGGAAGGGTGATTAAAAATTTGTTTGTTTGTATGTTTTTCCAGAAAGATTTCTAAAAGTGAGGTTACATGAAACTCTATGACTACTGACATCCTCCATTCTGGAAGTATAGTATATCCAGAGCTGGTCAAGTCTGTGTGCCTTATCTTTTGAAGGCCTTATGTTACACTTTTGTAGAAAGCACATTTTATTTTAACACTGGATTTAGCTTCCTACATCAATAGTTTGTTAAAGAAATAATGATTGCATTTTACATTGCACAATAATGGTATTATGCATTAAGAAAAGCAAATCTGCATTACTGTGTTTGTCTGTGCATTGGAAAGCGAGGTGCAGTATGAAATTAATCCATCTGTTTTTCCATGAAGAATGCAAATACAATAGGGCTTACCTATGCAGATTATTTTTTACCTTAGTCTTTCCTCCAGCATTATTTAAATTAATAAAATTTAAATTAATAAAATATTTAAAGACAGCATATATGATCTGAGCAGCAATAATCTATTCTTTCTTTAATGTTTCCTCTGTTAATTGTTTGGCCTTTTATTTTACACATTTATGACTAAGAATAATATATTCAGAGCAATAAATAAAAATTAGTGGAAGGTGGAAAAAATCTGAAGAGCAAAAAATCTTCCAGGTCCTAATGTTTTCTTTTTTTAAAATTATTTAAAGTTTAGACATCTTTTTTTGCTATTTTAAAATTTTTTTTAATGTTTTAAAAAACTGTGTCTGATTATTCCAACAGTAGGATTATGCAAGATTATGGCATCTGTTTGGACCCTATACATGGTCAGACAATATTAATGGAACCAAGCAAAATCCAAGCATGGCAAAACCAGGAGATGTTTAAAAATGTTACAGGAATGGAAACAACCCAGTCCAGAGTCTTACCTGTCTACAAACTAAAGGAATGACAATTTAAGCAGGGACACTGGTTGTGCAATTCTTTGTTATATTATAGAATGTATAGTCTTAAATGAAGTTTTGAAGGTTAAGGTACTACTTTGTTTATAATGTGATTTCAGAACTGATTGAAAGCTTTTTTAACCTAGTTTTCTGCAGTTTGTGCTTTTGTAGCTGTTAGTAAAGTTTTAGATAGAAAATAAAATAGAGAGGGTGCATGCTTTGAACAGCACCAGCATCATAGTTTTGAATCTGTAAGATTGGGTGACATTGACAAAATTGAGGAAGTTTAGATCTCTGTGTAATGTAATTATATTTAATGAGAATGAGGATCAGATACAATATATCTAATATGAAGGTGAAACATCAGGTAAATATTTATAATTTTGAAAAGTATGTTAACATTTATAAAATAAAGTTATATTTTCAGAAGCCTGTCACTTTGACTGAGGTGAAAGGAGGTATGCTTGAAGAAGGGAGTTGTGTTGGTTTTCCTGCCCAGTCAACAAGAGAAGTCCTCCTTTTATGTTGCTTTATAAAGGCCAGTAGTTTTGTTCAAGTTCCTCTGGAAAATATGAAGTTCTAAACAATTTTTTTATTATAGCCTTTTTCACTAGTAGCAGGTGCGTTTAACTTTCTTTGTCATCTTCACAATTTTCTTTTTTATGCACCTATATTTTGCATGGCCAGTGTTGTAATAAAAAAAAAAATATTTGATTAAGTAGACAATTAGCTTGTGCAGATTGGTTTTATTTAATGAAATGATGTCTTGTTATTGTGTGTTGACTGTAGTAAAGTCAAACCAGTTAGCAATGACTGGAGAGAATCTAGTGCGGAATTCCAGTCATGTAGACTTCATAATATAAGAAGAACAAAGGGACTTGGTAATGCTGCTGAAGGTTCTTTCCAGATATCTTTTTCTGTTTCCATTTGAAAATAATTTGGAATAAATTTGGCGAATCACAGTATTACAGCCTTTAATCATAAGCATGCTCTCTGATGCAGACATGGGTGAATGACAATAAAAAAAAAAACAAAAAACACTTCTTTGTAATGAATCCATTATCATTCCATGGGAAAGTAAAAAAAAGATTTGTTCAACCTTGAATGATATCATAGGATCTGTGGTAAACAGCTAGATTTGGATGATATGTTTCTTTGTGGCATCACTCAGGGTTGTATCATTGTATGTAAACACTTGAAAGAGAAGACCAAGAAAATTACAAAAGGCAAGATTAAAACACAGCCATTGTTCTCTGGCTTAAGATCATAAAAGGGAGGAAATTCATAGTTATGGATCCAAACCTCAAGCATCTGAGCTCAGTGCAGTGCCAGCCTTAATTTTACATAACTGTACCCTGTTATAAGTAGACATTGGTGGTTTGATCCTGAATGATGAGTTATATTGCTCTTAGCAGCTGAAACCAGGACAATAATTTCATTTTAATGCTTGGCTTTGTTTGGTGAATAGACTTTTTGAATCGCTTGTAATTGTTTTTGTTATGTTTTCTTGCCAATTGAAATAAAACAAACCCTGATAAATAGGGTTTATTTATGTTTTTTTTTTTTTTTTTGTTTGTTTTTTTTTCAAAAGTTATCCTTTAAACTCTGCTACGTAACATTTTGCTAATATGGAAAGGGGAAATTATAAAGAAAAGTCAGTGTCATGCTTGGATTTCAGGAATGTTGAAACTTTTATGGCAAGTTATACTGTCTATAATCCTGCAGAAGCTTGATTAAAAAAGAAAAAAAGGATAACCCAAACACTTAACCGATGGAGGAAGTAGTTAATAGTACTGTTAGCACAGAATAATGAGAGTAGTACAGAGTTTTTAAAGTATCTGCAATTAATTGAATTTCTACTTTTGTTCTATTTTTCTTAAAAATTCTACTCCCCTCAGTTCTCAGAAATTGTAATGGGGTAGCAGAAACTGCTTTAAAGGATGTCAGGCTGTGGATGCAAAATGGAGAGGAGAATAGGCAATAACAGAAATGCTTATCTTGACATTTTAGCCTAAGGATATTGATTCAAGAATTCCAGAGGGAAAGATTAGCAATGTCCTGACACGACAGGGAAAGGCCTTCAGCATTTCAAAAGGCAGAAGTGACCTGCCAAACAGTTAAAGAATAAAAGCTAATGTCTGAGAAGATGTGGCTGACTTAAGAGAAGAATGGTTGTAGTTTCTCAGAGTAATTTTAATTCTGTCACTGTAGCAAGAAGCCACAACAATATTTAAGTAACTTGCACCCTTTCTGACTTTGTTTCAGATTTGGAAGGATTCATTGGAGCAGAGGTGGAAGTTGAAGAGCCAAAAGTCCAAAATACTGTAGCTTTCTAGCAACAGGTAGAGCTCCAGTCAGTTGTGAATGGTAGTTTACATCTTCTCTTGAGTAGAAATTACTAAAGGTATGGGAAATTCACATTGCAGATGAACTAGTCTCTTGGGAGTTTCAGTGAAATGGAAAGGACCCTGGCCCACAGTCTGAAAAATTACAGCACATGAAATGAGAGAGCTGAAGTGCTCTGTGATAAACCTTTTGCTCAACAGTATAACTGTGGATATCTCTAAAAAGATTTACACATGAAAAAGAGTAGTAGGGAGATATAGGAACTAGGAAAATTTCTTTATGAATATGAATTATAGTGGTACACTGAGCAGCATGAATATTAGCTGTGTAGAATGATAGTATCATGGTAGGCCCACAGTGCTGATCAACCATCAAAATGTTGCCTCTGAGAATTGCTGAATGTTGGGTTTTCTTGTCTGGGGTTTAGTAGCTCCCTTCTCTCTTCTAGTTCTGTAATCTCTTTAATAATACATTCTTTGGGATTGTCTTTTATTGAAGGGAAACTGTCCACTTTTTCATCTCAATGCCCATCCTTGAATTCTTCAAATATTCTCTGACATCTGTATATATTATGCTCTGTCTATGAGAATGTCTCTGAGTTCCAGGGCTGGGGATTTCCCTCTGATTTTCTATGCAATCTTTTCCATTTATATAAGTGTATTGGTTTTTTCTGTTGTTGTGACCAACCTACGTGTTATGGAATCTCTTTCTCAGCTGCTCCCTCTGTTGATTTTGTTTTGGGTTTTTTTGTGTGTGTGGGGGGGGGCTGGTGGTGGTGGTTTGGTTTTGTATTTTTCTGACATAGTTGCTGTAAGGTGCTTTTAGCATGAAGCCCCTTCTCCTAAATCCACATGCATGTCACACCAGAGTCCTGTGTCTGCTCTGGCACTGGGCTAAGCCCATAAAGCTCTACAGGTACTTCCCTAAGATACATCACCATATGAGTTTTTCTGCAGTGTAATGTGGGAAAACTTTTCATCCACAGGCCACTATACAAAAATGTTTTTAACTTAACTAATTAAACAACATTCATGGATTTTGTAAAAGCCAGTAGCAAGGCATGGATCCAAGTTTAGATGATGATGTTTTCCATCTGTTAGCATGAATGCAACTCTCATTGCAGGAAGAGCAGATAATTCAGGGCATGAGATGCACTGAAAATGTAATTCAAAAGTAGCTCATTGCCTTTAGAAGTCAGCAGCATGTTTTTCCAGGTCTCTTGTGTAGATATGGAGACAGTTGATAACCCTATGATGAGTACCTGCACAATCTTTATGCATCTTCTTGCAGATCTAGCATGGCTTTTTCTCCAGCATGGAGAACACACTCTTACAGCTTTGTAAAGAGTTTCGTGTGCCTGTGCATAACAAGGACATAAAGATGAAGGGGATACCTTCAATACCTAAACTTGCTGTGATGCTTTACTGCTGCTTTACTGTTACTTGGGTTTTGGGTATTTACTGTTGTCCATAGTGTGTAATTATGTATTTCAGTGACTTCTTCAAAGCCAGAGGGTGGAAAAATGTTGATTTCTCTGAAACAACATATGTTTTTTAAAGAAGAAGTGTGAGAGTTCTGTTGAAGCCACAGTTTTGCCCAACCTTCATCTAGAAAGGATAATACTTGTCTGTTAGTCGGGTTGAGGTTATCCAGATAAAAGGTCCCTGAATGGCGGTATGGAGGAAGAATGTGTCACAGAAAGATAATCTGGAGATCCCATATTTTCTATTATTTTTAAATTTACTAGCGTCTTATCTTATTTCTACCTCACATGTGGAGTCACTAGTTTTTTAACGGACCAGCAATTCTCAGCCACTCTGCCTCAAAAAAAAAAAAAAAAAAAAAAGTGAGAATATCTGTCAGCAGAATTTTTCTTGTGTTGGTATGACTTGGCCAACTGAGGCAAAATGGCATGGTCAACCAATTAATTGACAATGAAGTTCCTATGTCTCCTTACTTAAGAAATGTACTAGCTTTCTAAGATATCTGAGAGGGAGCAGGGATGGACTTCATTAGGAGCAGGTTTGTGCCCATAATCTGGCTACAGGCTGTTTATGACTCTGCCCATACTAAAAAATGAGCAGTTCTAGGGCTTGTCTTTTATTTCCATCTAAATGCCAGCTGGGCCAGGAAGACAAACTGATCTCCTGAACATTATCATAACCTTTTTATCCAAGTTTGTGTTTAGAGCCACATTTATCTATGAAATGATGACTCTTTTTCCTCTGCTTCTGTTTTGTTCTTGACAGCCCCGTGCTCCTCTAGACAACAAAGGCACTTGTAATCAAATTCTCTCCCTAACTAACTCTTAAATTAGCTATCAGTTTTAAAGTAAGTATATAATTTTTGAATCAGATGTTTGCTTATTTCTGTGCACCCAACAAAGTTTAGGAACTCCTTTGTCTGTCGTTGTTCAAGTTGATGCCGATCTGTATCCACAAAATACTTCCCTGCCAAACCTCTGTCTTGGACATCTGGCTGTGGACAACTGTGTGGAAAGCACAGTCTGCACAGCAGTTAGTACAATGACTGACAACTTGTTAGAGTTTGCAGAATTCCCATCCCAGAATTCTTGTGTCCTTCATTCCCTTCCTTTTGTTGAGAGGTGTTTTGGTTGGAATGTTGTCCAGAAAAATTTTCCAGCCTTCTCACTTTTATTATTCACTACTCTTTTGCAGTTTGGATGGGCATGACTATGAACCCAAGTACATGATAATAATGCTTTTGCTTTCCTTCTCCTGACACTCCTGTGCCTTCTGCCATCTCATGTGTGATCCTTGTTTTAACACATATTTGTAATGTAACTTCTTTGTGATGTCTAAATTTCCATTCTGCTAACTGACATGAGAAGAGAAAGGGAAAACCTAACAGTGCCCTTGAAGCTGCCTCTCTTTCTGCAAACTGTTTCTAGCAGGTGGTATTTTAACCAGTGTAAATGTAATAATGATCAGTGGAAATCTTCATTCCCTTCTCATTGCTGTCTAAGTCCATTATTCTTGATGCCAACAGCAGACTAGCAGCAGGAGTTTTCAGAAGCATTCAAGCAGAGACGGGCACTGCTGTTTAGAGGAGTGTATGCTCCTGTGCATAGGCATTATTGAAATAGCCCTAGGTCCCAGCCTGGATACTATTAAAAGTGTAATCACTTGGATCCTGTTTTACAAGTATCAATTGGATCCCGTTTTACAAGTACTTGTAGCAGCTCAGGAAGCTCAGAAAGATTCTTATAGTTCACATTCGGTCACATTCTGCAATCTGGTGAAAACCAGGACAAATGTGAGGTCAGTTATCATAGAATTATAGAATGGCTTGGATTGGAAGGGACCTTAAGGATCTTGAAGTTCAAAGCCCCCTGCCATGGGCAGGGACATCTTCCACTAGAAGTGGAAGTTATCCTTATTTTGAGTTAGCCTTGATACTTCTGCAGAGTCTAAACCTTGAAATGCCAAACTTTCAGGGTAGGCAATCATATGCAACCATTGACTTCCTGTTATTTATTCTGTTTCCTCAGGTTTTAAGTAAAAAAAAGATTTTTAGTGGGTTTTAAACTTCTGGGAGAGAAAGCTGCCCTCCTGTTTTATATATTTGAAACCCAAAGTTTTCTTTGTATGTGAAAGGAATGCAAATCTTACTCTATAGGATCTTCATTTTCATCTGGAAGTTGAAGTTCAGTGCACAACCTTATGCCTCACTTATTTTAGTTGATTTTGCATTCTTTATAGCAGCTTAAGGTTGCTTTGTTTGCTTACTCAGTGTATTTTGTTTAATTTGTGCAGGTTTTGAAAAGAAAAAGACAGATCAAGTAGCTGGAGAAATGCATTCTTTGTCTCCAAAATCTTATGCTTCAGTACATAACATGATGTGAAAATTGATATGCCTCCCTACATAATTTTCTTTAGCAGCCATCATCCCCACTTATAAGCACAGCTTTGTCGACCTCTAATAGAAAGCCCAAGCTTTGGAACTGTGAAAGGAAGTGTATATTGGAAGAAAATTAAATATACCAGAACCACACTGTTACTGAAACTATCTCTGTACTAATTAGTATAACCATTTAGATGTATTTTGTTACTCTTCTCTATGTATTATTTTTTTGTACTGTTAAAAGGAAGGTGTAAAACATCCCTATGCTTTTATCAGCCTGCTGTGGGGAGGAAAAATGAGTGCCCTTATAAATCCATGTAGCTCTTCTTATTTGCTCCTTCTTCCCCCTGTCCAAGTGAGGCAATCAGATATCAGCTTTGTATAAGGACAAGAACCTTTTTTCTGTGAAAGGTCATTTCATAGCCAACTCCAGGGAACAGTGGGCAGGCAGCACTTCAGGCTGTCATCAGGGGTGCAAGGAGAGGCCAAGCTTCTGCCAGCAGCCCATTTTAGTCGTTCCCAGTACAATGGCAGGCCTGTGTGCTGGACTTGCTGCTGCCCATTTGATGCCAGCCCCAGTGTCACCAGAAGGCCATCTGGATCATTAGGAGACCAGCCCTGTGGCTTCACTGACCAACAAAGAGGGAGGGGGAAGCATGATGAAGGTCAGGTGCTGGGCTGCTCCTCCAGACTTGCTGGCACCATCCCTTTGCCATAGTCAGACTGGGGCCCTTGGCAGCTGGGAACATTTCTGTGACGAGACTCATTCGCTCTTTATGAGATGTTCTCTCTTACAAGTCTTTGCTGTTTGCATGTAGACTGTAACGTGACTGTGCTGTGGTGTTTGGATTGCAGTAGCTGGATAGTGTTAAACTTATTTGGCTACATGTGACTAATTAATTAAACTAATGTAACATTATGCTATGTGTATTTGCTTGGGGTTACTTTCTCTAAACTACCTTTTGTGAAAATGTGTGAAACAATGGTGTTTTTTGCTTAAGGCTCCAGCAGAAGCAGTGTGTGTTCACGCTCGTCAGTTGATTGAGGTGCAGTGATGCTGTTACAGTGCTCTGTCCTGCTCTAAAGAAGGCTCTTCAAAAACCTGAGTGGAAGAAGAATTTGTGAATTTCCTGACAGCCAGTCAACAGAGAGGACAAGGAATCAAATTAGGACTAATATTGATGTGAATCAGCAGAAACATCAATGAGGAACTAACAAGTAACAGGGGTGCAAAATTGGGTGTATAAAATGTAACACTTTCATAACTTAAAGTAAACAGTTTGTGGCAATTATTTGTGGCAGAAAATGCAGTAATTTTGCACTTTTCCTGATGTCACTGTTTGGCAGAGGTACATATAGTCCTTAACCTTTGAATTCACCACTTTGGTTTACAATTGGACTTTTCTTTAGGAAACTTAAAATTAAGGGTTTAGATTGACAGTAAAAGTAAATTTGGTGGTTGTGCCAAGAAATTAAAACTCAGTGGTACTGAGTGGTCTTCAGAGTCAGAATCCTGCCCTAAATGAGCTCCTATGAATCTCTCATGATTAAATCAGGATTGTCATATGGATGTTCATACTGTCATGTATGAGAAACAGGCTGCCCCTCAGCAGCCAGAATGAACAAAAATATTATGGCAGCATAAGGCAAGATGAAACCTCAAAATAAATGTAATAATTTATAAGAATGAAGAGTTTGTTGAAGAACAACATGAGTACCTGTAAGTCCAAACTTAGGATTTTTTCCTTTCATCTGAAGTGGAAAAATGTGGGATCAATTTTTGGAATTTTTGACTTCTCCTTTTGTCTTCTCCTATTGTCTTTCCACACAGTTTTAATTTTACTGCCATACCTATATCAATCCCTTGGGGCTACAAGGGTTGCAAGGACATTTTGTACAAAAGTAGATGTAGATTTTAGGGTGTGATCATAGAAGCACACTTATACTGTGTTGATTCTCCAGAACATGTCCTTTTGTAAAGGATAATTATGTTTGTTATGCAAAAGTCTTTTTCAAGCTGTAGACATGAAGATCAGTCACAAAAACTAATATAGTAGCTACTACTACACAGATTTCCTCAGCTTTTCATCTGTAGATTATTTGTCAAATTAGGTAATAGAATGAAAATTGGTTAAATATTGACCAGAAAAATAGTAAGTTGACAAAAGGCATAACATCTTTGTTTCTAATTGTAGTGATTTTCAAAATTTAAAAATTTAAATAATGCTAAATTTTAGAAAGATAGAATTTTAATTCTGGTAATGTGATACTAAATTTCAATATTTTTCAGACTAATGGAGATGGTTAAAAAAAAACTGGAGAAAAACAGAAGTCTAAATTTTTTAGCTTTTAAGAAACCTAATAGATCTTTACAGGAAAATTAAGAGGAAGTGGGGTTCTGACCTTTTTTTACACATAATTAAGCATTCCAGTCATCAAATATTTTTTTCTGTCTTTTAAAAATAGATCTTACCAGCACTATTCTTATGACCTGGCAATGAATTTTTAGCATACATTCAGAACTTTAAATAATGTGCATCCTAGATGTCTGGCCAGTTCAATATTTAAATCATTGAATAGAGAAAAAATTAGTGTTTTAAACTAAAACAGACTACATGCAATAAACTTAAATGAGTCTCACTTGAAACCACAAATCAAGGATACCAAAGAGTCAAGCTTGAGATATTTGACATCCATCCTTAGTTCACTGTACTGAGGAGTAGATAGGCTCACATAATGTTTGACAGATATATTTAGTGAGAAAGAGGTGTAAAATAGGGCAAAATCTAATTAGCAGA
The DNA here is from genome assembly GCF_903797595.1 of Erithacus rubecula. Classification (NCBI taxonomy): domain Eukaryota; kingdom Metazoa; phylum Chordata; class Aves; order Passeriformes; family Muscicapidae; genus Erithacus; species Erithacus rubecula. Next base: position 52,590,510 of record NC_136689.1, on the reverse strand, counting down.
ATGGAGTGAAGTTCTGCTCTCTGCAGCAAAATGACAGTTTTCAAACAGGACTGCTGTTTATTTTAAGTTATAGAAGTTCCAAATTATGAAACTTGGCCAGTTTTGCACCCCTATAATTGTTCTGTCATCATTGGTGTTTTTTCTAATTTTCACCAACAAATTGCTAATTTGTCTCCTTGCTCTTCTCAGTTGACTGGTTGTTAAGAGACAAATTATTTCACTCAGTTTTTTGAAGAGCCTTCTGTATAGCAAGACACTAAGTTATTGAGACCTTTAAGTTCATAGCACTGCCTGCCCAGTCTGAGTTAGAGTTTGCCTGCACTGGGTCATCTGCAGCTTGAAATCCCAGAATAATTATGGGACTCAGTATGGTCCCTGACTCAGAATGAGTCACCAAATAGGTCCTCAGTACTACAAAACTCACATTTGGAAACTGTGCCACTACAACACTAAATGTGAAAGAGTAGAGAGGGAAAAGGGACAGAAATAATGACACAAATCCTCTCTGATGAGTTCTGCTAAAAACAGAAATAAGACCTCTTTTAGAATTGCATTCTAAATAGCACTTTTAAAACCTCATATTTGAGTAGTCAGATTTTCCAGACAGCTACAGGTTATGATTATTGGAAGATCTAAAAATTATTTGTCATTTCTGTATCACTAATGCCTGGAGGCCTGTATCAGGATCAAACTGTGGTTGTATATGTTGTTTTTCAAAACAAATGTTTTCATTGCATTCTTTTACTTTAAAAGTGGAACAAAACCACGATGCTTACAATCCCAAAATTGGAAGGAATTGTGTGAACTATTGTGTGAGAAGGAAAAAGAATTAAGAAAAATAGTTTGGATTCAGGCTTTGAGACATTATAAATGTTGAGAAAAATATTGTTTAAAAACTGGCTCTGCAGCGCCCTTTAAAATCAGTAAGCGTCTATTTTAATTCCCATATAAGTAGTAACTGGCTGCTGTCTGTATATATACTTAAATGTTGCTTGCTGTATAAGACCTTGTTTGCTTAATTTCAACCTAACTGAATTTTTATGGCTGTGCTATAAACCTCTCGAAAATAGTGGCTTAAATGGAAATGCTGACACGACATTAATTACACTGGCTCCAGTGTGATACTGTGATTAAAGTTTATTTATTTTGTGTGTGCGTCTGTGTGTGTGTAATTTCATTGTTGAAAAACTAATGGAAAACTAATGTGGCAATGGAGAATATGATTCTGTGCCTGATATTTTTCAACAGCAAGAAACAGTTTAAATGCCAGTTTACAGTACCAGATAATTTATTTTTAATTGAGGTATAGTTTAGGTATTTAAAATTTTGGAAATTAGGGAAAGTGACAAATTTCCCGCTTTAAAGATGTTCACTGTTCTTCCAGGAGTTTTTAAATGTCTTTTTGGGTGGTGAGGCTAAATGTATATTGCATTAAAAAATGAAGAAAATGGTTTCATTTCCTTAATAGCATATGTTCTTTAAAATATTCTGGAGAAAAGTCTTTTCTGAAGGTATGAAGGTGTGCCATCCACAGTTAATATTCTGTTGAATATGAAATAACAACTGTAAAAGTCTGTTTGGTAAATAGTTTGCCTAACTGGCATTTTTAGATTACAGACCTGTGTGTTGCATCTAGTCAATTGGGAAATGAACAGTGCAAATACCATATGGCCAGATGAAGAGTAAGTGATGGAAAGAAAGATCCTGTCTCCAACCTGTTTCTTTGGATAGTGAGCTGGGATTGGAGAAGTCTTGGATTCCATCTGTTTCCAGCAGTTTATAAATCTCATATTAGGCAAGAACTGGATAAAATCATGACATGGTCTGGAGAGCAGTTCTAAGCTGTTCTGTTTCCTGAAGGAGTGTTGAGAGCAGTACTCTATATTGCCAAATGCAGACATCCCTGTTTGATGCTGGGATTTTGGTAAATCCTTTGCTGCTGCTTTCAGGAAGGTGCATTCAGAGCACTTTTAGTGGTTAATCAGCTTTGCTCATGGAGCAGTTAGAAATGTCCCTTTTTCTGGATCCACACAGATATGGAACTTGAAGCCTGATCAGGAAAAGTATCTAATGAGTTGCAGGTTCTGTAGCAGCGAATCATACCCCAGTCAGTCTGTGGCGTGCCTTCCTTGACATGAGTGCTGGTGTTCTGCCTCATCTCAGGGACCAAAGTAATCATTCCTACTCTTGCCATAAACACCTCTCCTAGAAGCTCAAGGCATCCAGTCAAACTTTTTTTATGACAAGTGAATTTTTGCAGATATTGGTAATGCTAAGCTGTCAGGTAGACTGACTGCTGTAAAGTTGCAAGGCAGCATGTCCTGCAACATGGTAGGGGAGTGACAGACAAGCAGTGTAAGTTGAAAAGATCATAGAGGAAAAGTGAAATCTTTGTGTGGAATGCCCTTCTTCAGTCTGCTCAGTGAGAACATTCAGCATTCATTAATCCAGTCCATGAAATTTACATTTTTTTATTTTTACTGTTTGCTTTCACTGGAAGAGAGTGCAAAGTAGGCAAATAGTTTCAAAGTGTGTGGTCTTTATGGTTTATATGTATTGCTCAGAACTACCACTGACCAAACTTCTTGGTCTTGTTCCCATTTGTTACAGTAATTAAATATTAAGTTGTTATGAAAGGATTGTGCCGTTCCCTTGAAAGAAAATAGAATGTGACTCCTCCATGATTCTGTGGCACAACTGATGTTTTATTCAAACTAATACATAAAGGTAGAGAAATTATGTGCAAAGTTTATTCCATCTGGAAGGAATGTAATGATTCTGGATCAAAGCAAAATTGAGAATCTCCTACACTGCAGTTAATTAGATCATTTTGGACAGAGAAAAATCAACATATACTGTAGATACATTTGGTTGGAAAGATAAAGGTGCCTGTACAAGTCAGTCAAATCCTGAATACATCACTTTCTCAGTTGTAGCCTTTAATCTGCATTTGGACTAGATAATGCTTGTCCTTAAATGACCTTTACATTGAATTGAATATTGCATTGGAAAACTTCAAAGTCTGATTGAAGACAAATTATGTAATAAAACTGTGGTTCCAAGCCTGCAAGGGACCAGCTCTTCTGTTTGACCACACCCATTAATACCAGGAAAGTACTTCAAGCTTGTAAACAAAGACCTGTGTATGGTCACCTAGTGTCTCCCTGATTCTGTAAATGAGAAAATGGAGGGGAGAGGAAGGAGTGACACTTGAAAAGCAATCTCTTAAAAAATTGTTAATGATATGTTTCAAAGCTTTGTTTGAAAATACTGGCTTGGCTTTTCCTGGTGTTATGTTTAAGACTTCACAAGAAGGTGTCTTTGTTCTGCACTGATTCCAGCTGGTTCCAAAGTTTCACCCAGCCTCCACATAAAGCTGCTTGCTCCTATGTCAGCCTTGGGAGGGAGCTCAGAGGAGCGTTCTGCTGTCATGCCGTGGGAGAGAGCTGCCTGTTGTGCTGACAGACACCTAACTTACACAAATACTGTATCTAGCCTTTATATAAGGATACCATCCTTCCAAAATCTTAAGCAAGCTGTTTGATGATGCCAGTTGAAGCAATCAGCCTCTTGCTCTGTAAGACCAAGAACAGTTAGAATGCATGCAAAAATTTATCCCTTTAAATCCTGCTCCAGAAGGTGCCAATACATACTGACTCTCCCATAACCTTCAGCTGTTCCCCTCATGATTCCTAGTTGGATATTTTTAGGGATGCTACTATACAAGTTTATGAATCTGAAAGATACTTCAAATCCAAGGCTATCTAGCATCAGGTATTCCAAATGAAAAGGGATTTTAAGAATCTCTACTTGTTCTAGGGTCAAAGTTGGAAAAGTGCTGTCTTAATAAGGTCCTGTAACATCCATTTGAAAGCCTGAGGTGATGATGGATGCACACAGGACCTTGAGATTTGCCTTTGAACATATGCTGATGTTGTACTGGATATCATTCAATGGGAATTTACAGATTATTTTATTGGAAATCCTCAAGTTTTTGCACCATACTTAAAAAGCTACACCTTTGAATGCTCACAATCTTTCTCTGCCTTTTTTCATGAATAAGATGTCAAATGATTTTTTGCTTGGTATTTGTTTCTTGCCTTCACCAAATGATGTGCTATTGCTCAGGATACCTCATGGGAGTAGTACTCATGATTGTACTCTGAAAAATCTTCTCAGAAGGCCTCATTCTTCAGAAAAAATCGGAAGGGGAAAAGGACTTTTGCCTTGTGTGTGTAGTGTCTTTTATTGCACTAATGTGAAATGATTCGATGTGATGGACAGCAGTTTATCAAAACAAAATCTCATTAAAATCTGTCTGCACTTTGCCCTTACTCTCCTTTGTATAATAAGATTGTGAATCTTTCTGTGACCAGAGATTAACCTGTGGTAACCTGTAGTGTGTGTACATTTATGGGTGATGAATAAAGCCATTGTCACCCTTAAATGTTGGCATCAATATTTTGTTAGTAACATTTGGAAGTTTCTGCTTTGTCAGCAGCAAGGACTGGCAAATAATCAGCTGTTTTGTAATGGGAAGCTTAAAATAGCAGCTGAAGACATTTGATTTAAGCTTCGTGGAAAAAGACACTGCTGCATTTATTATGATACCATTTTTGTTGTGTAAGGATGACATGATTGTTATTTTAGCTTTTTAGACATACAGTGCAATTAAGAATAATCAGTTTTCCCACACATTCCACAAAGCAACTGAAGCACACATGCTAATAGCCAGGCCCTTAAATTTAGGGTGACTTCCGCTGCTGCATAGGCAGCCAGTGGGTACAGATGCATGTTTCACAGAGGCATGCAGCTATTGTGTGACTGCAGCCTTCTTACAGAGATGTGTCTCAAGAGAAGCTGCTGATAGATAATAAACTTGATTTGCCCATACTACCACTATAAATATACATTTGGGAGTATATAAATACAAATGGAAATGTAAATATATATTTGGGAGTGCTGAGGAGGGGGTTCTGTACCTATGGCATACACTGTAGGCTTTGTAAGCTGTAGCAGGCATCCAGACTAGAAGTTCAGAATAATGTACAAAATAATTCTGATTTGTGTTTGCAGGAAGTAGGTGCTTGCACCAATAAAAATTGTGCTGTGTTATATATGCACACTGATGCATACAGTGTTTGACCCGTAATTTGTGTGACTTGCATGAGGCTGGTTATTGAACGTCAGCAAAGACAAATCAAGATTTGGGCAGAGTGTTCAGAAAATAGATTTTGCCTGTAACTAAAGGTAGTAAGTTTATACTGACAGTTTTAATTCATAATTATTCCCACTAGATGCCATTTACTGAGAGGGAGAGTCTTACATATTCTTTTACCAGGGTCTGCCAATTGTTTTACACAGAGGTTTTATGAACAGATTTAGCTAAGAAATGTTCATGTATTTGCATACAAATCTTTTTTTTTGTATTCTTTTCTCCAATCTTTTCTCTGTGCTTACTCTTCTCCTCAGTGTGTGTGTATAGTGCCTTCATATTATGTATGTTAGGAAGCTTTGACTGTATTGTGGCCAAATCAGTGATACTTTCTTGCATGCTTGGGACTCATTGTTTGCTGAATTTTATCTTTGATTGCTATCTTAGACTGAATTACTTAATTAAATGTGTGAAAAAAAAATTGCTAAACCTTATAACTTGACAATACTACTTACTATGAACTGAAATATAGAAAGAGCAAACAGGTGATATTGTAACTATGGTGTTTAGTTACCTGCATTTCAGAGGACATGATTGTCCACATACAATTTTAAAACTTCAACTATATCAGATGGTAAAAGAGTCTTAGTGAACATATTTGTGTCTATATGAAAGATTGCAAGTTGAGATAGCATATTGCTCTCTGTGAAGAAGAATAAGCCAGAGTGGCATGAGAAGAATTTTAAAGTGTTTCCATTCCAGCACGTATATTTATGTGTTATTTTACCAAAATTCATTGTGAAAATTCACACCCTTAAGTGAGGACATAATAGCTTATTAAAAAAGAAGGAAAAAAAAAAAAGAAAGTTTTCTAGGAATGGAAGATGAGTTTTGCTCTCTGCAAGAAAGGATTACAAGACCTTGCCATCATTAGTGCAGCAACCTATTCTGGCCTTTTACACTGAAGTCAAATCAATAGTGAAAGAGTTTTTCCCAAATGTTTGCAAAAATTGGGCTGGCACCATGTATGACGGAAACTGCAGTTACATACCTTTGTATAAAGGAGAGATGTGGAGAAAAGAGAAGTTGCATTATCCAATTTTAGAAGATGCCTTAACACAATGGTAAAAATTGAGGATGTTGCCAATTACAGATTTTCTTTTTTTCAGTGAAAATCTAAGTGAGATGGATTGGAGTGAAATGAAAGCTGTTATGTCCTACACAGTTCAAGGTCATGTTCACCATGAAATGTGCCACTAAGGCCACTGAAATGAGGTCAAAAGTAAAAATTCCTTCTTTAAAGTTGGAAAAGTAGTCCCATTTCCTCTATGAGATCTATGTTGAGACCACTGACCAGGGTGATAGCCTTATCTCCAGCTGAAGAGCTGTAAAGATGCAATCTATCACTTTAGTTTCCATGGGGGTTCCTCATTTGTAGTTGTTATTTGGCAATTATTTTGTTGGCGTGTTTGGTCAAGATCTGTGACTTTTCAGTGCAGCTGTCTGCTCTGAGTCAGACTAAGAATGAAGCTGAATAAATACCTCCTGGCAAGTGAACGTTATCATGGTAATCCTTCTCCTGTGACTGTGGGACACATTAAGTTTCAGGGTTGCTCATGACACATTTTTAGCAAATATACTATTAACAAAGATGACTTCTCAAATCTAGAAAAAAAAATTCAAAAAGGGCCTCATCCATCTTTCTGTATGGATGACTTGGAGCCACTTTTCTAGAACAAGAGATTGGGTATGAATGGGAATGTTTTAGGAAATAATTTGAATGTTATTTACAAAGTTTCACTTCAAAGGTGTGCTAATATTTTATTGTTTAGTTACATCTTATCACCTGTCTTTGTTCTTCTAGGCATTTAAGACCAAGGATGGCTACATCGTGGTGGGAGCTGGAAATAATCATCAGTTTGTCACTGTGTGCAAGGTGTGTTAGGCAAGAGTATAGAAATGTGTAATAGGTTTTTGTTGTTGTGGTTTTGCTTTTTTTTTGTATGGAAATAAGTGGTGAGTATAAATTCTAACACTGCTGCTCAGGCTGATCATCTGAGGGACTAACATGGGGTCTGTGTTTTGGCCCTGAATTCAGAACACATCAATTCTAAAGCTTGTAGGTAATGTGACAATGTTTCTCCATGAAATATGTGATAAAGTATTACAAAGCAAAGTTGGAGGTTGGGTTGTTCTGCTACTTTGCTACTTGAATCAGTACTGAAGGAGATTGTCCTTTTGAGCTCTTACCACATGCTGATCTGTGCTCACTGAGACAACATTTTTAAAAATTACAGTCTTAGTTATTTTAGCCATTGTTTTTTTTCTCTAGGAACTTGGATACTTAACATAAATTAATGACAATCAGGAAATTGAGCATTATTTCTGTCCATTTTCATGTCAGATATTTCTCATTTCTGTGGAAGTTCACCACTGATAACTGGAATATGTAGTAAGAGGACAGTGCTCTTTTGAGTCTCTTTAAGTACAGTTTGGGGTATGTCCCACCTCGCTATGTGGAAAAGTTCTGCTTTCACTTACTTGAATTGGCTCTTAACCTCTTCAAAATTTGCTCAGTGGGTTTTCTTCATAAAGGTGTCTGACCACTACAGTCATCATTATCTTAACATGAATGAAGACTAATAGCAGAATAAGTACCTGACATAACTCAGTTTTATCAGACTCATTACCTCATAAAGGAAATCTTTCCAGTGTCCCAGGACATAGCCATAAATATCTTCTATTTTAGGTGTTTTATCACCTAAAGTGAAGAATTATGTAGCAAATGCTTGTCATCCTGCCATCCTTGAGTAAGACAGAGCTGAAGATCCATCTCAGTAGGTTCTGACATCTTGATATGAGCAAGCAGGCTCATATCAAGTAATCTTTAGACCATGCACTTCACCTGACTTTAGGGCGCAGCTGAGAGAATTACACTGTGCCTTGTTGCTTCATTTTCTCTCTGTGATCAGTAAGGAGTGAATGGAACCCCAGAAGATGACACAAGATTTTAATGGTTCGCTTTACCCTAGAGTATAAGGATAAAAATGGAGAGACAAATATTGGCCCTGGTCTGCAAACTGATTTTTTGTTTTATTTTGTTTTTTTATCCTTATAAGTGTGTTCTGGTGTACCTACATAATAACAAGAGGTACAGAACATGGAAAAATTATGATTGCTTAAATTTCAAAGGGAATAAAAAAGCAGAAAAAATAGTTCAAGTTTTGAGTAATTGTTAGGTTCAGTTATCATATTTGTTTCAAAAAGAATGCTTTTTGCCCTTATCAGGACATTGAAGGTATGAATTTGGGATGTTACATTGCCCAGAAATGAAATTATGAGGGAGCCAGTGGAATGCTGGAATGAATACCCATTAGAGATATGCTCTGTGCTAAGTCAAAGGTGATTTGGAACTTAAAGCACTGTGAAGAGAGAAAGCCAATAAACAAAAATAACTGTATTACAGGAAGGCCCACAACACCCAGTGAACTTTAGTAAATACAGAGACAACTAATTCAAACATTGGAATTGCTATTAGAGAATCTTTCTGAGCTGGGTTGGTGCTGAAAATACAGGCTGTATGGAAGCTGCGCCCTGAGGACTCTAAAGATGTAACAGCTGGCTCAAGCTGTCAACAATTGCAAACATTCTGCTTCAACTGTATCTTTTTGAGCAAGCAGAAAGAGAAATCTGGAATAATTCGCTGCGATATTTTCAAAATCAATGGCAACTAACTGTAGCTTGTTTGAGGACTTGGATAATTGCAGAAAAACTTTGTGACACTGCTGGCTGAAATGCATTTGATTGTGGTCAAGTGTTACAACAGCATACCCTGACCCTTGGCTGATTTGGTCTGACTAGGAATACTGAGCGAGAGTCCTCAGAAGACTGAAGTTTAGTGTACAGCAAGGGAGAATGCAAACAGATTTACTAGTGTTTTAGGACAAAACAGAGAGAGCATAAGCTCTAAGTGTGATTGTAGAGCTTGAACAAAGCCTCAAATAGGGACCACCATTATTATTCCAAATGCTCACAATGAAATAGGAAATAACATTGGCAACATGATGCAGAAAGATGAATGGTACATTAATGAATAACTTCTCAAGTGTGCATTTGTTAGTCATAAAAAAAAAATTGAGAGGTACATATATAGACATACACTTTTACACCAGATGGACATTAAGCTAAAGCTGGAATCAGTAACATTAATTAAAACAGTAGAGTGAGCAACTCCATATGATCATTTTTCATATAACTCATCAAATGGAACCATAGCTTTCTGATTAATTTCTTGGTTTTTTGAGCTCACATAAGTATTCACTATCATTTACTTTGAACAACCTTAGAGGGTTTTTTTTTCTAAAGCAGTGATTTGTAACTCCAAAACAGCAGTATTAAAATGGAGATAATTTTAGGGGGTACCAGTAATATTTGTCAGCATCCAAATAGAAAAAATTAGCAATTTAACTATTTTCTAGTGCCAAATGATGATATGTTTTGATTTCCATAAAATAGATTATGTAAATGCAGAAGGAAAAGAAGATATGCTATTAATTAAATATTCATGTAAGATGATTATATTGGTGTTTTGTGTTACCTTGCAGATAAAAATCTCCAGAAAAGTTTTGTAACATCACCATTGTTCTAAGATAATTTACAGATACCTTGTTTCCATGCTTAATTTTGTCACTCTAGGTGAAAATTATGTCAAAGATGACTATCTGTTTTTAATATCTCTAAGTAAGTGTTGAAAGAATATTTGTTTTGCTAATACTTTTATAGTATCAACAGCTATTCACTTGTAAAGGAACCTGTATCCTTATCCACTCCAGCAAAGTCAGGAGTCATTAAGTGATTGTGGCCTTGGTGTAAAACAGTTCCAGAGGAATTAGTAGAATATAATGTTTGAAGCAAATATCAGAGAGATTGACACCAATTTATGTGTAACTTAGATGTGGTAGTACACAGGCATATGGATTCAAGGAGTGACTGAACATGGTAACAAATCATAAATTCACTGATTGCTAAATATATGGAAAACACCTTCAACTCAGAAATGTCCTAAGCAAGAGAGGATCGGAGCTTGGATGAATATTAAGGAAGTGTTGGATGTACTGGCTCTGTTCTTGAACTCTTCCTAAGCATCAAACAACAGGAAGAGATAGAGTGATGTTTTATAGGAATTTCAGGCTTGAGACACTGCATTTTTTTGGTAAACCCTCTTAGAAATAGCCCTATTAAAAATGTAGCATGTTTAGAATAAGACTCATAATAAGAAAAACTGAGCTTTAGTGTGTGTTAGTGAGTAAAAATGCATGACGAATGTGACAGTCTCTTTCTTTTTAAGATTCTATGCTGCCTCTTTTACATAGCTGATGTAATTGGTGTATTTTTAGAAATCACATTTAATTATGTTTATTTGTGTTCTATAGAAAGTCATTGTGGCCATGCAGGTATATTATATTGATTTTCTACACAACTGCTTCTTCTAGTGAGTGCCTATACAAAATTCCAAGACTCATTCTGCATATTTAATTTCCTTTATAACATTGTCTTCACATGTTGTTTAGAGTTCTAATGCGACAGGTAGAAGTTACACATCAAAGACATATTTCTCCTTTCTTAGAGGCTATATCACCACTTTTCTTTATTAATTCTTCTGAAAATAAAAAGTAATAAAGAAGACTAATGGTGTTTCAATAGAAAAGGACTTATTTTTAAATTTTCTTTTTTTTCCCTCTTTGACAGAGATTACGGAAATGGAAAGAAATAATCTTAGATATATCTTTTCTCCAGCTAACATATTAAGTGCAGACATATTTCTTATTTTTTGACATATGATTTAGTACAGGATAATCCCATAGATGCATCCATCCCCAAGTCAATAACTTACTTTTTTTGTGTTCTATGGATTTTTCCTGGCTAATCCTGAAAGCTGTTAGTTAAGATATGGATCTTCAATCTGATTTCTTTCTTTTTCCTTTACTTGTTATGTAACATTATCCAGGAGGCTTTTTACAAAAAGGAGTAAAAATTAATTTTTAATTTATCTATATTAAAAGATTGATGATAAGTAGTGATTATTAGAAATCGGTGATTTTTTAAAATCAGTAATTACTTTGTTAGCTATATATATATACACACATATATATACCTCCTGTCAAGCACATTTCTTACCTAAATTTTTATTTACTTAGATCCTGAATTTGCCTGAAGTTAGTAAAGACCCCAGATACAAAACTAATACACTCAGAGTCCAGAACAGAAAAGAACTTATTGACATATTATCAACCCGGTAAGTTAATTAAAAGGGAAGAATGTACATTCAATCTGTTAATTTAAATAGTAATGTATAACAAACTATCATAATGTGAAAATTTTATTTTACTCTTCTTAGATATTCTAGTTTTTATAATAGATATTGTGAAAGCTTACTGGTGTTAAGTAGCCTGCCTTTTGCACACAGTAGTGTCAAATAAAGAATGCAGAGCACAGATTCAAGTTTTCAGTAACCATGTTAACTTCTTTTTAACAGTATCTTGAATTTTAGTGAAACCAGTGTTTTCTGCTTTCCTGGATGAATGCAGCACCTGGAAAAACTGTTTGGAGCACCATTTGGTTTTGCTGTGAGATTTTAAATGCATGTTTTTAATTTTTCAATGCGTATTTCTGTATCCAGGGGAGCTTCACTTTCTGGTACTCCCTTACTGCTGGCTGTGTATTGTGGTACTCTGTGCCACACATTCTCCCTTGCCATTCCTTTTGAAATCAAAAGGATATGTATTTAGTTTTCTGTTTGGGAATCATCCAATTAAATCCTTAATTAATTTTTTATAAAAGAGAAAACTCAAAAAACTTTTTATTTGGAAGATTAAAATAGCCTAGTTACCTTCCTCATTCTGTTTGAGAAGGTCTTCTTTCTGTAGAGTGCTCTCCTGTTTATTGGAGAGGATGATAAATGTATGTAATGAAAAAAAAATCACATCTAAGTGTAAACCTAATCTAAGGTGGCTTTGGCAGTACCTCATACTTCTGGGGATGAGCAGAAGAGGTTGTTGATTACTCAAGAAAAGTCATACCATCATATTGACACTTGGTCAGTATTAGTCTTTGTCAACAAATGCGTTACAGTCATCACTGAGGCAATTTTACTGGGGGGCTTTAGAAGCATTAAGTCAGATGTCTCCCCTTTTCATTCCATCCAAGAAAAAGAGCTTTAGTAGCACATCCACATGTCCCACTCTAAACTCTACAAATTTTTTGGATATTGAGAACCAGAGTCATTAAAGAGTGTAGTGAGTTATTTTACCTCTTCCAGTTGCACTTGTGCTTTGGTCTCTCTCTTACCTGTCCATCTTCAGATGTCCTGCTCTGGTGAAAAAATGAAGTACCAGGTGACTTTGCATTTTTGAATAGTTATGGTGCAACTGTCCTTGATTAACTTTTGGAACTGTTCTTTTACCTTCCTATAACAAATGGATTGTGACAGGGCAGAAGAGGCCACTCTTCATGCACGTTCTGAGTCCCTGAGAGGCCACAATTTAACTTTTAACCTAGTTTTGAGCTGTTATATCCTTGATGCATAGTTTTAATTTCAAAGCTGTTTCATACTGACTTATTACTTGGACTTCATTTAGTATGGCATTTGTCTGATGTACTCTGGTACCTTGTGAGAAGGCTATTTTGCCTCCCATAGATCAGTTAATTTATAGCACTTTGCTTCTGGTTAATTTTGGACGTTGTAGTTTTCTTCCCATGGAAAATGTCTGAACAAGAAAATAAAGGTCAAGGAAGAGTTGTTCTTTGAATTGCCAGAATTACAGGGTTTTTTTGTATCTGTAGGTATTAGTTAGTCAAATCACATTACTGCTAATTACTGCTTTAAGTCTCTTTTTCTTTCTCAGAGTGTGTGTTCTGTTTTGTTATTATAATTTAGGCTGAATTTCTGCATATTAAGTGCAAGTATGTAAATGTGTACACATTTTTGGAGTAGACATTTCTAAAGTATTCTGTTATGTCGTATTATTGTGGGTTCATCTGGCAATCAGTTATAAAACAGATATAACAAACACTTTTGGTATTGTAATGGAAGTTGAATATGTTTCCACACATATTCCATGGTAACTTTGCTTTAATTCACTAATGTACCATTTTTTGTAAAATTATATAGGGTTTATTTTTGAAGTTTCTTGGAGAATTAAATGAATAGTTTCTCAGTGCAGAAAAATGTCAACCCTTGAGAAATGAAGGGAAATGACAAAATACTAATGATAGAATTTCACTGAAAAATACCTTAATTTACTCACTGATTGCTTGATAGTATTACAGCTTCCAGCACATGGAAAATATAACCCTAAGGTGCATTACTTGTACAAAAACACCTGCAGGCCCTTCCATTCACTCACTGTATGTGCACTGGTGTCCACCTTAAAATGAATTTGTGGAGACATGAGCTGGAGCACTTAGAAGTAATATTCTTATATTTTCTCAGTCTAGTGAATGAAGTACAGTTGTTAGCAGTACAGTACTTTTGTTAAGATGAGCCACTCTTTTTCCCCCAAACTCCTCTGCTGCCTTTTTCAGTTTATACACCCTTCCTGTTCCACTAAGTTATTGGTATTTAAGCAGCACATATGGCTGATGCTCAGTACTCTGCAGTTGCTATTGTACAGCAGATATAAGCATATATTTTTTCCAAGCCTTGGATGTTGTTATAATCCTAATAAACCAAGGCTTCATCAGAGTTTAGTGCAGGCTTCCATTGACCTATCTACTCTGTTTCTTTGTTCTTATCCTTTTAAAACTGTTTCTGGAGCTATGTTTCACTTTTCAATTTTTTTCTTAATTTTCAAAATTAATTACTTGATATTAATTTCTAATTTCTGAGCATTCAGTAAGCACAAAAAGATGGATTCTTTACTTCCTCATCTTAAGAAAAAAGGTTTGCCAGGCTTTGTATAGAAATAGAAGGAGGTGTTCAGACCTACTCACAGGGTCAATAACTCCCTGAAGTCTTGAGTATTTAATTTGCTTCATGTGTGGAGCTGAAATTTTTGAAAGCATCTGAACTCTGAATACCAAGGAGACACTTGATGGCTTTCATTTGCTAGAGTAAAAAACTGAACAGCTGACACTCTTTGGTCACAGTTTTATTTCTAGATGTGTGCACAAAGGAAATATCGGGACAATTGGCCAAAGTTAAGGAATGCTGTTTTTTTTTAAGAAAAAAGCTCTCTTTTGGGAATTCTTGACTCAAGTGATCTCTAATTTAGACCAGTAATTCTACTCACCACCTGTGGTAACCATGCCATTTTCAAGGCATTTAGGTAACCATGGGGATTATGCAGCACTTAGAAGAAATTGACCTTTAAACAGAAAACTTTTCAGAAGGGTGTGAAATGATGTATTCATCGAAGTCAGATCTACTGAACTGAGTGAGAATTTAAGATGGGGATGAACATGCCTTCAGACTTATATGTAACTTGAAACAACAGCTCTGAAAGGTGAGAATTGCTCCATTCATTTCAAGAAGAATTTTCTCATCCTCTTTCTTCTCTGACAGAAGTGAAGAGTGAAGCATGCCTGTCCTTAACTTTTCAATCCAGCTTGCTCTCTGTACATCTCAATTCCCTCTGTAGGGCACAAATGAAAGACAGAGAGAGAGAGCAAATAAGGAAGGATAAGCTCACATATCTGCAGACAATGTTGGATCTCAATCAAAGTGATGGGAAGGTAAATCACTGTGGAGTGGTATGCTGATTCTAAGAGAGCCTGCTCTCAAACTGAAGCAAGAGGAGGGATTGCAGAAAAAACCTCCATCTCGAGAAATTGAGTGTTTTTCACTTCCGTAGTCTATGAGGAAATTAATAAAATGCTGCAAGGACCACTGGTTCATAGGATATTCACAGGGAAGAAGGATATAGGCTTATGGGGCATTTTGAACTTGTTTTGCTACTGGTGGTATTGTCCCTTTCCCATGTCTGGTCTTCTTCCTTCTATGCTGGTTTTTTCCTGTCCCCATCATCTTCCTCTACTTTCTACAGGCCCCTTCCCCCTCTTCATCTTATTGCCTCTTTCTCCTCCCACTGCTGACATTTGCAGATCTACTCTTCAGTTAAAAAAAAAAAAAAAAAAAAGAAAAAGAAAAAGGTTTGGGTGCCTTCTGTATCTTCCTCTCTATTTAGGTTACATTTTCCCCAAATGACAAGAAAGCAGAACTCTGACAAAAGCAAATTACCTCTGCCTTCCTCTCTTGTATATATGCCAAGAGTCAATTTAAAATGACCCCACCTGGGTGGAGGTCAGGTTGAATGGCTACCACTGAGGCCCCTGAGGCTCACAGCTCATGTGAGAACTGACAGACTACAGAACACTGTTTTTTAAGTTTCAAGTTCCACCTTAAGTTAAGGTGGAAACCTCTGGCTTGTGATTTAGATGTACATCTAACTCACAAACAAGAGAACCAATTTTAATTTTTGCTGCATTCCCGCTCTACCTTCCTTCCACTTTTGCTTCCACTAGAACACAATAGTACCAGACACAATGCAGATAATTTTGTCTCTATATATATATATGCATGTATATGTCAAGACACATATATATAGAGTGCACATGAAATTTGAGAAGCATCTGTGCAAAAGCTAGTGTAATGCCAGTTTTAAAAGAAGCTGCTTTGAGAAAGGGGGCTTAATCTGTTGACCTTCTCCAAATTACTCCAGAATTTGAACATTACCTACCATGCACCTCAGTAGTGTTGACACATTTTAAGACAGGGCAGCTAAGTGTGTGCTCTAAGGTACTTTGGGAAATTAACCTGTAAATGGAACAGAGTGTGTGGGTGTATATGAATGTAGGTGAGAGGTGAGTAGCAGGCGTGCCCTCACCTTTAAATTGAAGCAGTTTCACATAAAGAAGAAGACATAAATTCAGCATGATTAGTGCTCCTGCAGCTCTAACTAAATTATTGTAGACTCAGAAGTGTTAGGGCTGGAAATGATTCAGAGTGGAACTTCTATTCCTAGCACTTATATTTTAAACCCCTTATTCTTGACTGTATGCTACAGCTGCATGCTGCGTATCTAAGTGTGAGGGGAAAAGGAATGAGCAGGAAGGAAACACACAGGAACTTGATCCTCAGTTAATAAAGTCGTTGCTAAATGGTTTCCACCTAGTAACAGAGGAGGAGGGCACCTAAAGGGGAAAGAGTATTGTAAGATGTTTAATTTGCCTGATGAGAAGCATTGTTAAATTCACACTTGTTAAGACACACCCAGTCTTTGTAAATCTCCTTCCCTATCCCCACCATTTCCTTTTCTAAACCAAGAGCCTTACTGACTGAAGTCACTGTTGACAACATTACAGGAATGAGCCTCTTGTTGTTTACAGCTTCAGCAGGACAGGTGTCTGAAGTTTGAGAGACAGTTGACTTCAGTGTGGCTCAGCTGGTAAGGTTTACTTTCCCCAGTGACCTACCTCACCATCAGGATGCAGAGGGTTGAGCTATATAGACATTACCTTCCAAACTACCACATTTTGCTTTAAAATGCTTTTTTTTACAATTTTGATTTTATGTTGACTTCTGTGTATACAAACAAGAGAGATCCAAAATGTCTCAAGCATCTGATTTTTGGACTGGGTAAGCTAATGTGTATTTTCTGTGTTCTTTTCTTACCATTTAATAAGCTTCTAAGATTTTCATATATTTGTGTGAAGTTTAAGATCCTTTCTGAAAAGGAACGTGCCATCTCTTTTCCGATGACTTACATTTCTAACTTGAGGCTGCTGAAATCAAGGATTTTAAATGAACTTTTTGACCTGACCTTCAATAGCTCTTCAATCCCCTTTAGTTAAAAGGCAAAAATCAATGTAACTTTTTGTCCTTCTCAATGTGCTTTTATTGATGTTGTTTGCCTAGCTGATTTTCAGTTAATTTGCCCTTCTTTTGTCATAATTATAAAAGTTACGGTGCTTTTTTTTGCTTGAAAAGAGAGGAAGGTTGGAGAAAATTCTAATGGAGAAAATTTCTAATGTGCATATCTTAGCATTGTCTGACTACTAAAAGAACTAGTTCTAGTGCTGGATTAACTACTCAGTAGCCATAAGAAATACATTTTACAAGAAAGACATGTTTCCCTCTGGTATGCCCTTCCTTAAAAATCATACATGGTTTTTAAGGCATCATGTAAATCTTGATAGAAGAATGAGAAAGTCCATTAATCTCTGGCACAGATTTTGTGCATAAAGATGAAGGTTTATTGATAGCTTTATAAAACTGGTAATAATATTTATAGTATTCAGAAATATAAAAGAATTTTCATGGTGGACTCATGGTACCTGCAAATCTCTGGATAGTATTTTATGTAGTACCACTTATATTCTACTGTATGTGATATCTTTTAAAGTAGTAGAAATATCTCTCAGCAAAATCTGTCAGTACAATCATATTGATCCCAAATATTTTAATATTTTGTCCGTTATGGTTTTCCCAGTGATTCACCAGTAACAGGAGAATAGACACTAACAGAGATATTTATGGACTACTGAGTAAATACTGTAGTATTCATTTTGAAAACACTAATTTCATATTCACTGTACACTAAATAATAATAATAAGTTCTTTGAATTTTCCAGACAAATAATTTATAGGACTTTAATTTTGTATAGTGTCTTCCATAGTTGCTACTGTAAGAAACTGTACCAACTCTTACCCATTTAACTACTATTAAAGAGGTGGGTAGTTAAGAGAGAAAATATTGTAGGTATTTGGGATTGAAGAGACTGTTGATAAACCAAAGTGAAACAAAAACTGTGATGCAGATTTGAGTTGTGCTAGAAAACACAGGAATGCTGTTGTGGCCTTTAGCAAGAACAGAGGAGCTTTTTGTGATTGACCACTTGTGAAAAGCTCTCACTAATCCTGGAGGTAGCTGTTCCATCTGCATTTGGTAGCTGTCCAAATTACTTCTCTAAATTAATTGCCGTAAGTTTCCTATAGAACAGAGCAGCATCTTGCTTCAGTAGTTCTGCTAAATTTTAAAAGGAATTTTAGGTAGTTTTATCCATTAAAGAAACATGGTTGCCCTTCCACATAGGATGTAACAAGGATTGAAGGTTTCCTAGGAAACATAGGAAATGGAATGCACACAAAGTGGATTCATTCAAGCTTTTAAAGTCTTTGTTTCATTGAATGACAGAATATTGCTAAAAAAAAACAAACCAACAAGTTTTACTTTAATAACTATCAGGGTGAGAAACTTAGAAACAAGCTCAAGTGCTGTTAAAATATATTAATAATTAAAGCCATTTCATTTAACTTGCACAGGTCAAGCAGAAATTATTTTTCTGTTTTACATGTAAAGATCCATTTCTTGCCTTTCTTTTTTTTTTTTTTTTTTTTTTTTTTTTATTTTTTTAATTAGAATTTGTTAGAAAGCAGAAAGGAGTGTTGATCCTGCATTTTAAGAAGCAAAACTACACTTGTAAGTTATGTAAGAAAACAAGGTGTAAAACTTTTTTTTATATTTCATTTTTTGCCTTTTGGAGGTTTTTCCTTATATTGTGCTGTAATGGTTTTTGATGAATTTGCTGAGTGTATAGTTTAAATTTAGATGTTTTCATTTAATGATGCCTGCTAGATTTACTAATTGAAGAAAAATATATTTAGTTGGATTTCTTCCTATTGCAATTAGTTCAGCTTATGCCACACTTTCTTTTCTTAAGATATTTTAAAGCATGAAGTGTATTTGATGTTAAGTGTTCCAGAATTTGATGCCTCATTTCAATACTGCAACTTCAGTATCTTCGTGAGTGCTGTGTAATTCAGCGCAGAGAAGGCTTAGAATATGGCTTAAAATGCAAATAAGGCATCAAGGAGACTTTGACTTCTTCAGGGAGTAAGCCTCAGTTCAGGCTTTGCAATAAATGTCCTAGCAATGGGTTTATTCTTCACTGGAGTACAAATCCTTCCTTTCTCAGAGGTGCTTTTAGAAAGAGCCTGAATTTGAGTTTCATACCACAAAGTAGTACAGTAAAAAGCAAGTCCTTTTGAACTCTTTAAATACTGATACTAATTGCAGAAAGCTAAGTTGCAGGTTTAAAACATTTCTACAGATTAACCACAAGTAATTTAGAGGGCATTTAAGTGATTATATACATACATATATGTGTAGATATCTATATATATCTATATATATATATATGTAGCAGATGGAACATTTTGCAGGAAGAGGGACTCCTCTGAAAATATATGAAGCTACAGTGTGAGCAGTGTTGAGCTCTCCTGCAGTCACTGGGTATCTCTGAGGTAAAAATCCTCTTGCAAATGTCATGTTTCAGAGTTCAGTTGCTCTACAGTCTTGGATCCTTTTTTTTCCTACTAGCTCAGATTTGGAAGATGGACCATTGTTTTGCCTTGTGTGCATTTCCATCACAGTGATTTTATTTATGTATTTGTATACATAGAGTCAATAATTTCTTTTTCTTAACTGAAAAATATATAAAGTAGAATATTTATTAAGAATAATGGAAAAGCATAGAAACACATTTTTAAATGTGTTAAGAGAAAAAGGATTGGCTAGACCCTCTAAATTCCTGCTGACAGAGCTTTCGTTTTCAGGAGAGAATGTTAGTCTTCTACTTCTTGGAAGTAGACCTCCTTTGCTGAGGGTCTTCTCTTGTCATTTTGGAGTGCTGAGCATGTTGTTAGTGGCCGAACATCAGTTCTTCACTTTAAGTAAAGGTTATGGTATTTATTTGTGCAAGTATTATCACAAATTGTGATAATTATAATTGAAATCACAATTTTATTGGGGGACTAATGCATACACATAAGTTTGTACAGTTGACATCAGAGATAAAAATTAACATTTTTTATCCACGCCTTATCTTTTATCAGATTTTGAAAGTGTTTCTCCCTTAATGATGTACAGCAGATGTTTCAATATATAAAACATAGTTGAATGAGCAAAATAGTTCCATGCTGTTGCTCTCAAAATCTGAATACTAGACCTTTACTGGCAGTGGTGATGTTCTGTTTTGGTTTTAAACAGTTTGCTTAAAAATATGCTCTCAACAGCCTCTCTTTAACACAAATAAAGGAAGTTGTTCTACATCAGAGTTAGAGTTTCAATTTCAAGAGGAAATACTGTGTGTGTCCCTTGAGGATCATAGACAATCTCTTGTTTTATACAAAATTCTGGGGGTTTTTTTCCCTGTTACGTAGGAAGCAAAAACCTAAGCACAATGTAAAATTGTAGAAATTCATCTAGAATCACAGAAATTTTGCTTAAGATATACATAGGTTCTGCAACGTACGTATACGACTCCACTATGTATTGACTCACTCACAATGGCATAACTGAGGAGGAATATGTCCTGAAAATTATTCAGATTTACCACAACATGAGGAAGTAGCCTACTGGTTATGCAGATGTAGATTATAGACACTCCCATTGGAAAGAATTCATTTTCAAACTATCCTTTAAATGCAAAAGTTTAGGTTTTTTAAACTCAGGAAGAGATTTAGAAACTCTTATAAAGAAGTGCAGGAGCATAACATAGCAGGACTTATTCATACTAACAGATAATTGAGTAATTGAGAATTACATTAATTTCCTAGTGATGGTCTTCAGCACCATGAAGTTGAATTCGAGAGTCCTCTTGCAGATGTCCTGTCTTGTTAGAAATGAGAAGTAGAATCTGAAGTGTCAAAAAGTCATAGCTGAAACTTGCCATTTATAACAAGGGTTTTAATGGGCCATGAAATATGAAGCATCTATGTTGGTAGCAGGGAACAGCATAATTTTATATGGAGAGCACCTGTAACTGAAGTGAAACAGATTTTCATGTGAGTCTTTTTTACATTGTGCAGTAATTTGAGCCCCAAACCTTAATAATAGAAGGCTACGTATAACAAGAATGGACAGATTATCAGAATTGTTGTTGAATGGAGAATACTGAAGGGAAATTCAAATTGTGTTTTAGACTAAAATCATGGTTACTTAATAGCTGCAAACTCTGAGGAAGGAAGTTTATCTGCCTCTCTATAATTAATTTTTCCCCAGTTTCCTGCAATGTACCTGGTTGTTGGTATGGCTGCAACAAAGTACTAAGTTGGACGGACCATGGATGGGTCCAACAGCAGCACTCTCTTTATGGCTGACTACATCTTTACCATGAAATCACTTTAATATTCAATAAAGTACATTAGATATAATTAGACTGTACAATATTCTTATATCTGTTTTATTTAGAAGCTATCTGCATTATGCTTCCTTTATTCATGAGTCATGCTTCATTTTGCACATTTAAAACCTTTTATTTTGATTTTTTCTTTTTTATTTCCTTCTGTTTTTTCTAGAATTGTTATTTGACTTCAGGAATAAAGCTTCTAGCTCTGAGAAAGGTCCATCCATATTTTGTGCTAGAAATAAAGTGAATGTTACTGCATTGTTCCAAATTACTTAAGGAACAGCAAACTGGTAGCTATAGAATACCAGTAATTGAATGTCCCTTTTAAAGGTTTCTATGAATTTCATTTCCATCAGGTCTTTAAATCACATCTAATTGTTTTTTGGTGTTAGGTATATCATGGAGTCAATCTTTGATTTCTAATAAGCTGGTAGACCTCTGTGGTATTTATCTTCCTGAAATTTAAAATACTGTCTCCTACTAAGTTCACCTTTGATTCGGGATTCCAGATGATTGCAGAAAATACCATCTTTCAGTGGCTAGCATTGTTTCAATGGTGTGTTTTCTTCATGTATGCAACTTTACTAGGCAGACGAGGAAAGAAAATACATCTAGCAAAACAGAGGAAATAGAGTGGTGTTACTAGTTATGAAACTGAATACTTAGAAAGAAATAAAGTGACCTTTTTGCATGTGGTACAAAGATCTGGAGCAATGTGTTCACCAGCATACAGGCACCATGTATATATGCTGAACTGGGTGTCCTTAGGATAGGTTGTACAACCCAACAAGAAATAAATATGTGATCAATCTTCTTACCTGACCTAAAAATGTGGTTTTTAATCATGATGTATATTTTTGATGGTGCTTTACATCAGCTTTTAATGAGCAGTATTGTATGGTACTTGCACTATATCTTTTTGTTGTTAAATATGTACATAATGGATGACAAATGTGAAGCACATTAGTGTAGTTGAGCAAGGGAGGAAACCCATTGATCCTTATTTGAAACTGATGATAAATGCATCATTCTTGCATTGCTTTAGATGATCAGATAGAAACAGAAGTTAGTTCAGAGATGTTCTTTCCCCTCTGTCTTTGGGTTTTGCATTTCTGAAGAACATAGGTAGTACATATTTGTAATTTTATTCACTACCTGGGAAGAAATCAGTGGAGAGGAGTATGGAAGCAGAGAGAGGAAGGAGAGGAAGGAGATATGCTATACATTCCTTAGAATCTGAAAGTAGAGTGTTGAAACCACATTCATTCTTATTTGCTCTTAGGTTTTCAGAAAAAGCGACGATGGAGTGGTTGCAGCTCTTTGAAGGGAGTGGGGTTCCATACGGCCCAATCAACAACATGCAGCAAGTGTTCTCAGATCCTCAGGTTTGTCTTGTCTCTTCTGTACATTATTACATGTGTTTTATGGATGCTGAGTAGTGGTCACTCCTCCTGCCACTCAGACCTGATTTTGGCTACTTTATAATGGGATTTGAGAGGCTTATGATGGATTGAGTTTCAGCCAATAGTATGTCATATTAAGAAATTAATACAGAACTTTAAATAAATTATATGCTTGGTAACTCAGATTTTGTCACATCAAATTAAACCGTAAGTATTCGATGTCTCTCGTGGAGAGTCGATACTTCAAAATTGGCTGGTAAAACAGAGAAAGAAATGATAGTATAGTACATAATTGCATTTTATTGCATAAGTATGCAGAAAAGCACTTTTTTGGGGTCCCAAAAGAACTAGTTTTCTGCATGGAGTGTGGATAACCAAAGTCAATTCTGTCTGAAAAATGTGGGCAATGTTTCAACTGGAAAAAGAAAAACAAAGCACGAAATCCATATAAAGAAAGAATCTCAACCTTTTCTTGGCCTGGTAGTTTGAGTTCATCTGTATATCTATTTTAAATGCTAAATATTACACTGGATTACACCTATGCTTAAAACAATATTTTTGTATTTTAGTGTCTGTAGAGTTATATTATCTTCACATTCCTGGATGCCTCCCCTGTTTTTTTACTCTCTGGCTTAGGATGGGTTAAAGGGCCCAAGATAACTGGATTATACTATCTTGAGTACTGTAACCAAGTGTTTTATGACTGTTCTAGAGTGTGATGAATCTTTTCTAAGTTAATTTTTGCTAAAGAGAATCACAAGAAAAAATGATTGATCATTGACTGTTTTGGGTTTTTTTTTTTCCAATTTTGTACATATCTATGTTTGCTGTCAGAAGTGTTTGTAGCGACTGTGATTGTAGCACTGGGAAAATAAGAGCAAAGCAATCCCTGTCATAAAAGAATATGTTCATAATAAATATGTTCGTTATAAATATTATTATATTTTAGAGACATAAAATAATATTTGTTAGGTGACTGCAGGGAAAGAATCTTTTTCTATTAAATAAATACTCTCTTTCTCCTAAAAATGATGTAGTATCATGCCGTAAAGTATGCATGGGCCAAATTTTTCACTTCATAACTTTCACAGGGATTAAGGTTGGGCTTTGAAGAACATACAACAAGAGTATTTTACTCAGACTTGGCTCTACTTGGGGCAACATTGGAAAAATATTCTGTGCTTTTTTTGATGCTGTCAATTTTAAGAAGCTGAGTCTACACTGAAAGAGACTGTTTTTAAAACATATGTCATGAGCTATTACCTCCCAAATTGCAAAGAGGTTATCTTGGCTACCTTGCTCTTGTTAGAATTCACCTAAATGTTTTCACATATATATTATTATAATTATATATATATCTGTTATTTATATAT
The DNA here is from genome assembly GCF_903797595.1 of Erithacus rubecula. Taxonomy (NCBI): domain Eukaryota; kingdom Metazoa; phylum Chordata; class Aves; order Passeriformes; family Muscicapidae; genus Erithacus; species Erithacus rubecula. The sequence continues at coordinate 52,566,391 of NC_136689.1, read as the reverse complement.
GTATGTGTGTGTGTGTGTCAAATTATTACTTGACATAGTTAGCCCATGTGTAAAAAATATTACAGTGCTTTGCAGTTAGATATGCCATGTTTTTTGAAATATTTTCCTGTAAAGGGGGCATGCTGATCTCTTCCTCAGGAAACTGCTTTAAAGCCTTATTTTCTACACCCTTCTCTGAAATACATGGCACCTGCATATTCCTATTGGACATTTAATGCCAATATTTGTGCATAGCTACATGTTATATCCTGATTTAATCTCTGAAAGAGGCGTTTTCTCACCGTTTATTTCAGTTCAAAGGAAGCAGGGATAAATAGACTGAAACTGTTTGACTGGGGAATAAGTTTATCACCTGAGAGACTGCAATCTAGGTATCCTCTGCATCACAGACAGGTAGAGAAGTTATAAAAGAAAGGCCCCATAAAATCAGGCCTTGCAAGGGGTTTGCAAGTTTCCATGTGAAAACAATCTTGAGAATGAGAGTTTGTTAACACAACAAACTATTCCTGGGTAAAAAACAAGTTCACTTGTAACAACAAGGGGTCTGTCTCATGAGTGTCAGTGAAGAAAATATGTAAACAATTCAAGAATAAAGAGATTTGATGGACAAGTAACTAACCAATAGAGTAATTTGCAAAAAAGCTATTAACAAAATAAAGTTGCACATGAAGTCTACAAAAGTGGTATAAAATGAGTTCTGTGAATAAAGAATTGACTTTTCCTGCATGAAGAAAATGGAGTCTCAGCAGATTTATTACAACACTCTGCCACTTTCACTTTCATAGTTGAAATCCCAGGTATAATAGGAAAAAGCCAGCATCCACCAAAAAGAACATACTCTAATCACAGCAAGATTTTTCATATAATCTTAAAATCTTTTGAGCTGGAAAGGACCTTTGAGGTCATCTACTCCAACAGCAGAGGTATCTTCAACAAGATTAGTTGCTCAGAGGTCCTATCCAGCCTGATCTTGAGTATTTTCAGATTTCATTATTAGGGCAACCTGTTCCAGTGTTTTCTGACCATCGTTGTAAAAAACTTAAATATAGCTAATCTAAATTGACCTTTTTTCAGTTTAAAATCATTAACCCTTGTCCTACCACAACAGGTCCCACTAAGAATTCTTATAGTCCCCTTTTAAGTACTGAAAAGCCACAACAGGGAATCCCCAGATCCTCCTCTTTTCCAGGATGAACGTTCCTAGTTCTCTCAACTCTTCTGCATTGCAGAGGTGCTCCATCCAGCTCTCTGATTATCTTCACTGCAGTCCTCTGGACTCCTCCAACTTGCTTCTTCCTATACTGTGGACCCCAGAGCTGGACACAATAATCCTGGTGGGATCTTAGCAGAGCAGAAGAGGAGGATCTCCTTCTTGATGGGCTGGTCACACTTCCTTTGATGCAGCCTGGGACACATTTTATTTTTTGGAATGCAAGCAAACATTTCTGGCTCATGTCCAGCCTCTCAACCACCAACTCCCTGTATTTGTTCTCAGCAAGGCTGCTTTCAATCTTCTCATGTCCTAGCCCATATTGATCCTGAGGATTGCCTTGACTCAGGTGTAGAACTCTGGACTAGGCTTTGTTGAACCTTGGGATGTTCCCATGGGCCCACTTCTCAAGCACATGTGAGTCTCTCTGGATGGCATCCTGTCCTTCAGATGTGTCAGCTGCAAACTTGATGAGGGTGCACTTGATCCCTTTGTCTATCATTGATGAAGACATTAAAGAGCACTGGTCCCACTAAGCGCCCTTGAGGGACACTTGTCACCACTATCATGTATCACTGAGACATTGACTCATGGATGGTCATGGCTGTGACTATCCAACCCATTTCTTTATCCTCTATTCAATCCATCTATTCATCAATCTACCCATTTTCTTATGTGTAAAACTGAACCTAGATTTTCATCAAGTATGAAAACTTTGTAAATTCTTCCCAGTGCTCGCATTATAATGTGGTTTTCTCAGGCATAGTTTAGATCAGAAAATACAGTTCTAAGAAAGATGTCACTCAATTTGCATATGGCAACCAAGGATACTGATACTGTATGACATGTTAAACTCTTTAAATTTACATAACACTATTTGATCGTAGCACAGTTATCTGCTTCTCATTGCCATTTCCTTTCAACCATTGCAAAGAGTCCAGAAAGAATTCAAAGCCAGTGATAGCTCAATTTAGACCAACTCTAATTCTAATGGATAATACACAGGCTTTGCTAGCATCTTCAATTTTGTAATGTGCTGCCATCAAGATTGGACTTAAACATTTTATTTACTTCATTTATTGTCATTATCTTCCTCTTTGATTCTTTGGATTTTTATATCCATAATGCAAACGTCTTTCATTGCAAGTGTAGTCTTGCACTGTTAGCGACTGAAATGCACTGCATGGGTGTCAGCTCAGCTGCCAGTAATGCTATAAAGGGTGCCCTAGGCTGGTACCAGATGAAGACAGAAATCCCAGGGGGGGGATGGAATAATGCAAAGGATGGCTAGAAGCATGTGTGAGGAAGTAGGGGGAAAGCCTACTTTCATATCCTACAGGAGATGATTAAAATACTCTAATGGAACTCAACTGGCTACAGACAGGTTGTGTTTTAAAATTTTATTTTAACTAAAAGGGCCACAGAGCTCTGAAGGCTGTGAGTGGCTTATATAACTCCTTCTATAAACTGAGATAAAACAACATATTTTTTGATCCCAGGACACTTTGCTAATATTATTAACAGCTTCAGTCGTACTCTAAGTGAGCTGCCAAAACCCAGGAAATTTCTTACTAAGTTGGAGTGCCAGGTGATACTGTTTTTCCATGAATGGAGTGAAATGTCCACTTTTCCCACTGATTATAATCTTTTATTCATTTGTGAAGTTAAAATGAATACCACAGGCATTTGTACTGGTAAGTCAATCAGTCTGTGGAGAGACATATGTGTGTACTTGTTCATATATGGGTAAAACGGCTGAGAGAAAAAGGAGGTTGACTAATTAAGGGAACACATTTCTTAAAAATGTGAGGGAGAAAGGAATGTTTGTGAAAGTTCTTACAAATGCTTAATAGAACAGTATAGACTATTTTAATGAAAATTTATACAGTGAAACTTTTAAAAACTATTTTTAAAAAATGTGCTCTTTTAACCAGGCCAAAATAGTATAAATATTAAAAGAATTCTTAAAACATTTAAAAATCTTATGAGTGACCTCAGTATGGTCCCGTTTTGCATACCCTGGGGAATATGTGTATGAAATACAATGTGGCTTGAAGCTTTCCAAACAAAACAAACTTAAAAGAGAATGCCATTTTTAATAGAAACTATTCAAATTCTCCCAAAAGATAAAACAAAATAAAAACAGGTACGCACTGTACTGCAGCTAAGTATGCAAGAACAAAGATCTTTGCTGGCTAAGTGAGGCAACAGAAGGTATTTTTTTTCCTTTAGAACATTGCCCTCCCCTTTTTTGTGCTGTAATTTCTTTCAAAATTCTTTAATACAGTGCTCTTACTTTAATGAAATAGCTGGTATATACAAGAAGCAACAAAACAACGCAGAAAAAATTGTAATATTTATTAATATTAATAAACATTTAATAACAGTTTAATAAATTGGTGTTTTACTATATTAAATCTATTAATGTTGATGAGTTTTAATTTATGAATGTTGCCAGCTGAAAATAAAATGAAAACCATGCAGTGGCACTTCCCCCATGCCCCCCCAACAGTTACAGTCATACCACACAAGTTGAGTACATCAGGTGTAAGACATCATCCTGATGCATCACTTCTGAGAAATATGGGGAGGGAAATATCGGAGCTGAAATATCACAGCTGGCCCTGATTTCAGCTCCTGCCAAACACCTGCAGACTCTAAAAGGATACCATAACAAAACTCCACCCTGTGGCAAGAGGCCATCCCTTAACAACCCTTCCCTGACTTTGCATCACTATAAAAATTAATTTAACATTTTTTACTGAAACCTTAGTCTTCCTGTCCCAGAAGACCATTACAGTTCCTTTAGCCATTTCTCTGAATATGCCTCAGAAAAAAAAGTCACAGTAAACTGAGTATTGAAATATCTGACAGCTGGCAATTATTTGATGTTTTGAGTTTATTATTTGTGGAAACTTATGAAGGTGGTAGTCCTTTTTATTTTTTTTTTCATTAACCTTCAGATTGCCTCTTATTTTGGAAGCAATTTCGTACGCATCCTGGCAAAAATTTCCTAGCATCTGGTAAAAGCTTCTACATTCAGGATTGTGAACATATAAAACAGCAGAAGTTATAAAATGTGTAGGGTGTTTTTGTTTTGGTGGTGTGGATTTGTTTTTTTTTTTTTTAGTATAGTGGGGTTTTTTTAATTGTGTGGGTTTTGGTTGGAGGTTATTTTGTTTGCTTGTTTGTTTGTTTTTAATATGACAATATTTTAACTGTTATTCTTTGTTGAAATACACTGTTGTGGCATATTGAGGGCTGTCCCAAGATGAATTATATTATATTAATAATACTATAGGGTGGTTTTTACATGTAGAGGTTTCTGCAACTGAAAAGCAGCTGATTGAAGGTCTGAGGTAATACAATATTTCTGGAAGTAGTTCTTAAACAGACAAGAGTTAAATTTTGCATGTGTCTCTTTAATAAGTACTAAAACTGATTGGAAATCTTACAATGTAATGTTTTAACATTTAAAAATGCCAGTTCATTGAAAGTAAAAAAAGTGGATGAGCACATCTAAACTTAAACTGTACTTTGAATCAGAAATTCAGCTGTCTTCATGCCTCTCTTGCTAAGGTGAAAGCATGCACTCCCCTCCCTGGCTTTTGTGTTTCAAGACCAACTTTTATGTCAATTTTTAAATTCTGTGCAATGAAAAAGCACCACACCACCAACCATACCCAAGCCTTTAATTTTGTCGAAAGTAGCTCTCTTATACTAAATTGCAAATGTTTTCAAGCTTTTGGCCTGTGGGAATTTTATAAAAGCAGATTCTCTTCTAAAGGGGAATGGATTAAGAATTGGAATGTATTTCGAAGAAGTAAAATGGAAAATCCAATTCCAGTACTGTTTGTAGTATGTGATTTTCACATATACACAATTATGCAGTATATATTTAGTATGAGAGAGTTCTATCTCCAGATGTTATAGGAAACTCTCAAAATGAAGCAGCACTTATATTTTGGTAAAAGGAACATTGTAATAGGAAGGGTTTTAAATTTTGGCTGTAGGGAAATCTGGTACATGACTGTGCCATGTTTGTGCATGGCCTCCCTCTGTTACAAGGACTCATGAAGAGCTTATAGGGGAGAAGTCTTGAATAAAACCTGCATGTTTATGTTAATGACAGGATTTTGTCTGTACATACATTTAATATACTGCTGCTGTCTAGATAAGAAAAATAATAGTAAAGGAGTAGCTCAACAATTTGTATTATGAGGTTTTGTTTTTGCTTGCCTTTAGCTTTACAGCATTTCCAGTATTGATTGTCTGCTTAAATCTCAAGTACATTGGAAACATTTCTCATAAAATTACCTACTTGTGGGGGATATAAATTTTCCAGAAATAAGGGTTTTTTTAACGAGACCAACATATTCTGACAACTAGGTTTTGCCTGGGAGCTCGTCTGCTCCATTTTAGGGAATTTGTTCTTTCTCCAGGAGACTTGAGTAGGAAGTTGATGGCTGTGTCATAGATATGTTCTTTTCCATTCTATATATTTAAGGCTAGTGGAAAGAAGCTGGCTGTCAGTAAAGAGGTCTGGAGCCCCACACAGCACATGGTTTCACTTGTTGCTACATGTTCCCCAAGTCCTTTAAGAATTTTATGAGCCCAAAGGTGCCTGTTTGGCTTGAGACCTAGACAAGAAATTGTCTAATTACACTAGATCAAATGTTTAGGGTTTTTCCATGCTTGAATTTTGATTTTGAGAAATGCTAAAACAAGTAAGAACACCACCAGCATGATTACTGGCCATCAACTTTACTGTACAACCTCTAATTCATATACATTGTGATATTTTTAAAACAGGTAATGTCTTTCTGCTGTACCATCTCAGTGAAGCATGCAGGATAGACTTGACTGATCATTAGGAGGGCATTTAGTCTGCCTTCTGAACCAAGTTGTTGTCTGTCAAATTCTTAATTCATTTGATTCAGAGTATAAAAAGTGAAATAGGTAAGAAGTTGTAGAAATACAACTATTTATAGAAGTTGAATGCCAGACAGGAATCTCTTCCTGCATCTGCCACAGTTTCCACATGGTTTTGGATAAGTCGCTTCAATCAAAATATTAAAAGGTCATTTCATGTGTATACACCAAGTTTTTCAGGTATACCTACCTTGTGATGCCACATGCAAAATATGTAGCAGTTCTGAGTCCTCATGAATGTAAATGAAACTGTTTAAAATATTATTGGAGCACCTGAAAAATGTGATGTTGTTAAATAGCTGAAAAAAATAACATAGTGGGTTTATCCTTAATTTTCTCTATTTTGGCTTTTTAGCCATGAGTTTGGAACTCTGAGAAGCAGTGTTGTAAAGATGCAGTAATTATGCTTCTGTAAAGTATAACTTCTCGTGTGAGAGCATCAGAGAAGTTGGGAAGTTAAAATTTTTATCATGTGATTTAACTGATGTATATTAAAATAAGGCCCTATGAGAAATAATGCCACTTTTGAACATCTTTACTGAATGATGGAGGAGCTTGACAGGAAATAAGTTGAGCATGAACTTAGATTGGACTGCATTTGCAAGCAAGTGATGCTTAGGAGCAACAATTTTTCAGTGCCTTGTTCAGTTTCAGTGTGTGTATATATATATATATATATATATGAATGGTATGTCTTTAGCTAATACTATTTTCACCGAGAAAAGTGTGATCTAAGTATTTGTGGGTTATGAAGAACATTAAGTTCTCAAGAAACAGATCCATTCTCTTAAAATACTCAGTTGTGTTTAAAAATTACATTGCAGTCATGGCCATTCAAGGACATGAAGGGTCACCTAGCCTTTTCTGGGCATTTCCTTCTAGAAGCACACGTCAAAAAGCCATGCTGGGGTATGGAGCAAAGAGCCTGTTTTGAAACCTAAGTCTTTTTTAAGCCTCACTGTTAGGAGTCTATAATACATGTTCCTTGTGCCTCATTTCTGTACTTGCAGGAGTTACACATTGGTTCCCTAATCTTGCAGCTCATCAAAGTGGCATCAGCTGGTTTCAAAGAATTTGTATTTTGCATCTCACACCACCAGAGTATGCTCAGGAAAAGGCCATCAAACTTTGATCTGCTGAGCTAGATGATGTGTAAATTCTGAGAAGCTCCCTACAGAGTGTGAGCCCAGCCCGCACTTCTGTTTGTATAAACTGTGTAACTGTGGGCTCAAATGAGAGTTTTTAATTAACCCAGTTGTTACATTTATGCAAAGTTTGATGAGTGTTAAGACTCTGACATGTATGGGAAAGAAAGGAATACAAGTATATATCTATCTCATCAAGTCTTTCAGCCTGAAGTGAGTTTATATGCTGAAGTAATTGATTCTTTAGGAGTTGGTAAATTTTTTTTAAAATCTGAGTGCTCACTGAATCATTGTCAGAAAGTAATAGTGAGTTTAAAGAGGCGTTCTTTGCTTTCCCCACACTATGGAAATTATGAGACTGTCTATGACTATTGGTTGCCTGATTCAAATCAAATAAGTACATAAAATCAGTAAAAAACCCCATTGTTTTAAAATATTTTTCTTAAGTTGATGTGACTTCATTTGCTAAGCAAATTTTAAGTAGAATCAGTAATAAGCACTGTGATTTTAAATTAAATTTTAGACATGCTTCAGTGTAACTTCTTTGAACAAAGAGTTGCTTTTAATGTTTCTTATTATTTTAATTTTTTTTTTTTTTCAAAATAAATTCCACCAAGGTCTCTTGGAGCTCATTTGAACATAGCCTGGAGATTTTTTTTTTGTCTCTCAGAGACCATAAGGGCTAGATTTTATCCTTGGTCTTTAATACTTAATGACAAATGAATCTATTTATAAGTAATGTGGTGAAGCTTTGTTGCATGAGTTAAGTTTTGTAGGCACGAAAATCATAAAGATATTCTGGAGGATACGTATTTCAGAATCTCTCAAATGATTGTAGCTACAGATGATACATGTATTCCAGCAAAGAAGACAATAAAAAGGAAAATCCAATGACAACAGAAACTGTACTGAAATGCAGAAACTGTGCAAATCAGGCTTTACTTATAATTTCATCTTCAGGTGCTTTACCTGAGTGCTCAACTTGATATAAAAATCTTAGCTCAAGCCATGACCTTCCTGACATCCTGAAATTACAAGATTCCCTGCATTCATTAGCCTAGGTTAGTCTAAGACCCACTCAGTGCTAAAAAAGAGTGATGTTTTCAGATGAGATGCTGACATGTTTATTTTACACTGTAGTTATTGCGATAGCATTTAAAGAAAATGTACTGTTTTAGCTTTATGCCTCTTACTAACAAGGAGAACTATCTGAGCCATGAGAAGACAAGTGTGTAGGCTGAGTAGGAGCGAGTATTTGGTTTCCAACCACCACAAAAAGGCATTAATTAGTAAGGTAAGCTTTCTCTGTCATTGCCATTTTCTCTCTCATCTCTGAGTGGTTTCTTGTATTATGATTATGATTCAAGTAGACAGTTTATGAGGAAGCAGGAAATGCTTCCTCACTGGCCATGCACAGTGAGGTCAGAAACATAACCATTGTTTTAAGGAACTCATTCTAAGTTTAAAACTGCCTATAGCATTCAGATGTCAACACTCAGAGCAGCCAGGCACATGCTGATATTTTCTTCACACAATTTCAATTGGCTAGTTAGCAGCTGTAGCATTTAATTATAACAATTTAAATAAAAAATTGTGTAACTTTGTAGTATATGTATTAAGCATAAAACTTCTGTTGAATTACATATAATATAATTACATATAATATTGTTGATCTGGGATGTTCTTACAAACTTTTTTAAGTCCTGAGAAACAATCTAGATTTATTGTTAATTGAAAAACTCTAAACAACAGAAAGCCAGTTTTGATGAGATTTACAGACAGAACTTTGGGAGGACCCAGCTGAATTTTAATTGTTTAGGATGACACCTGAAACTCCTCATAGCTTGCAGAATAAGAAAATTGAAGTGAAATTATGTGAAAGGTCACCACAATGTGAAGGTAGTGTAGTAAAGGTGATTGGTGGTAGTATTAAATATGAGATCGTGATTCATGTGTGAGAGAAGAGAGAGAAATCAGGAATTTTAAGCCAATTTTACAAATGGTAAGAGACAAAAGAATAAATTGAGATGCCAAGCAGATGGTATTTACACTATGGATCCCAGTTTAATTTCTAAGAAAAAACCAGTAAGTTAAAAGAATCATCTTTAAAAACAAGCAAACACTGCTAAATTACTCTCTTATGTTTTTCTACCAAGGTTGCAAACATTATATTCTTCTGTAATGAGCTGTATGGATCAGATGGTTTCAAGAGTCAGGCTACAAACCTGCAAGGGCCATTTTGATGGATTGCTTTGTGTTTCCATGAGCTGGGTTTTGGAGAAAAGCTTCTCCTAAATGTAGTCTTAGTCTGATGCTCTCTTGGCATAGAACAGGCAACTGTAATGCATTTTCCTGCAGTCCTCAAGTCTCACCCAAAGCAGACACAAACAGAAACACCGTTTTGTATCTGCGCATCTTGTTCTTCCTGATAGTGTATTTGCACAGGTTCACAAATGAGAAAGAGAAGTTTAGGATTTCTCTATTCCTTCCAGTGATGCTCAAAACACTTGTTTCCTTAAAACAGCTGGTCTCTGTGCCAGTCATCAAGATACAGACTTTGAGTTTGAGAAACTCTTTAAAGGAGTTGTATGGCAACAGATTTTTCCTGATTCCTCTGGAAAACTGTGAAGTGGGAAGAATATATACTGGCAACTTGAGTGTTCAAACACTACCTCCCTCTTTTCCCTTTCAATTCCTGTGTTGTTATGGTGCCTCAGATTTAAAAGACTTAGGAATCCCCCATCTTTCCATGACTTTACTAAACTGGTTTTGGATATGTGATTTCTTTCATGTTGAAAACTGCAGTAGCAAGTTAAACTGCCTATTTTTGATTCTTCTGTATACCCTGATACCAAGACATGTTGACAAAGTACAAATGCTTTCCTACTACTTTCATGGCATTGCTTTTCATCTTTAGGTATTTTTCTAACTACTGGCTCTTTGTTTTTAACATTTCCTTTGTGAACTTAATACTAAATCTGAAATTTGTGTTTAACTGTCTGTATAATATGTATTTTCTGGATGTAACATTTATCCCAAATTTATCCTATTGCATGGTATATTTTAGAGGGAACTTAAGTTCTGTTGATACAGTATTTTGTATTGCTTACCCTCCACCATAAACTGTTATATTTGAAGAGTTATACTTTGCATGGCAAGCCCTATTTATTGTAGGAACCTGTTAAGTTTTTTCAGTGTTACATATTCTTATTTTTAGGGCATAAGAATATACACTTAATAGGAGTGCATACTTGAGCATTTCTAAGTCATGTGTTTTGAAACAACATATATATCCTTGATATAGACTGGTATTTCTTTAATTGCCTATTTTTTTTTTTTTTGTTTTTTGTCTTAAGGCCAAACTTCAGTAAATACACTGCTAAAACTAGTGTCAGTTATAAATATATGTTACTAAAAGAAGATGATATTTAGTGTCTCCACAGTGAAGTTTCAAAATATTTGGAAATTTCAGTAACATGCTTTCATGTCTTTATCCTCTGAATATCCCCTTTCAGAATCTAAAAAAAACGAAAATCATTCTTAGCCAAACAGCTATTGTAATTAAAATTAAAGGCACAGCAAGACTAGGACAATTGCTAATCAAGTACATATCTAACTTTATTGGAAATAGGTTTATAAAAGTAAAAGCAAATTATGGGTTCTTGTGACATGTTTGCTCATCTACAAGACTTCAATCCATGCATATTTCCCATTTTAGAGCAAAATGCAAATGCATTCATTCTCACTGTGTGTGTTTTACTTCACTTTTTAGATGAGTGATGGAAAAATAAGCATGAAATGAAAGCACATGGAGATAGTTTATATGTTCACAAGTCATCTAGGAGAAGGTGTAGAAGGAAGTGTCACTGTGATTTCACAATACAAAACACTTTTTCCAAATGTCTTGGCGATTTTAAGTGAATTCTTGTTTTGAACACACCAAATTCTGTAGATACAAACCTTCTGCTGCTTCAGAAGGAAAGACAGATGGACTCCTCACACTGTAGTTGTGTTTTCTCTGAGATTATTTCCTGTGCATCAGTTTGGCCTTTATCAAACCAAAGGAGCAAAAGCCAGTGCTGCAATCTTAATTGATGTAGCTGTCTAACTGACCATCTAAATAACCTCAGAACTTAGTGGGGAGATGGGTGAAACTGAAAAAAAGTTTAAGTATGAATATAGTTTATATTTGACTGTATCCTTAATTGAAAATTAATGCATGAGCCATGTGGATGTTGAAACGACAACAAATTGCATTAGACAGCCAGTGAGTTTGTTTTGTTAATTCACTGTTTCCTTTATTTCTGATGAAACTTCCAGTAGGTAGGCCAGCCTTTGGGTGGCTGGAAAAAACCTCAAAATTAATATTTAACATTAGATCACAAATTTGTTTATAGAGGCTGCTACTGTACTAGAGGGGGGGGTGTGGAGAATTTAGTGCTAATTACTCAGTCTTGACTTCTAATCAGCTCACAACAGAAGTAACAGAATTCTTAAATAGATTTTAGGTTTTTGAATAAAGGTATTTTTCCTAGATTGGTGTCAGGAATGTTTTTTACTGCTTTTTGTACACGTTTTCCAATTAAATGGGAAGAACTGGATGTTATACCAAAGTATAAAATCTATACATACCAGTTAAAGGCTTGAAATTTACATGATGTAGTGTAATTAGGAATTATTTTACCAATTATAGAGTAAGAGAACATAGTTCTGCTGCTCTGTGTGGTTACTTAACAAGACATCACATTTGCCTGAAGTTTTGAGTCAAAAATTGCATGTAAAATGCATAGCAGCTTTATTAACTGGATTAGAAATAGTGAAAGGGGATAATGTGAGATTTGTTCTTAGAAAGCCTCCATCTTCTTATTTATTCTTATCAAGTAAGTTATGATCTCCTCAAAAGTATTGTGCCCCAAATCCCTGTTTCATGTTTAATTTTAGGATTTGCTCAAAATCTCCAGAGAGGTTACAGAAAGTAATAAAAGTGTGTAGGGAGATTGCAGTATCTGATAATATCCATCACGTTTTCTCTGTTTAGTGCCTGCATGTTCTAGTTGGTTGAGTTAAACAGTGAAGTTCTGCCTTCTCTGTCTCTGTCTTCTCTGTATTGGAGTCATTGCAGCTGTTCTCAGGAGAGTAAAGACTGAGCATATTTGCTGACCTAACACTGTTTTCTGTTACCAAAGCAAAGGATTTTTCCAAATGTGTGTAGCCTCATGCTGATATTCACTTTCCCTAGCAGAGAACTATTTGACAGATAAACATTTCTTTACTGCTTTCTCTAAAAACTAATTTTATGGCCTGACTGTTGCTCCTGTTAGGAAAACATAACTTAAAAGAAGGTTTGTTTTAAATTTTTTTTTAAATTTCCTTTTATGTTATCAGTCTTAGATTTTGCTTATTCAGACAACAATTATGCTAAATAGAATGGGACTAACTTGTTAGTGAATCAGTCACTACAAGTATGGTTCTGGGAGAGATAAAATTGTTTGTAATTTATGTCAAATTAGTGAAAGAATTTAAAATATTGTCAAAAGTTTTAATACGACTAAAGTAGCAAGGAGACAATCAACTTATTTTAAATATACACTGTATCCTGAATCAAAAGTGAGATCTGAAGAAGTGTTTCCCTTCACTCAGAAGGATGCTTACTAGCATAAATGTTAAGATATTCTACTATGATTGTGGTACTGTTAAGATGGTATTTTTTTTCTCTTAAAGAGGAATGATGTCAGTACTGAGGTTAAATTAATCCAAGTCATCTATTTTTGTGATCCAGTGAGCTGCCCTCCAAACAGCTGAAAACTGCAAGATCCCCAGCAGCTACTTTTGATAAATGTAGCAGGAAGAGGGTCTGTCAAAGGAGTTAGGAAGTAGTTCACAGCAGAGATATATAAATGGTATACATAATGTTTGTCTTTAGTTCAATTAGAACATCTCATGCATCTCATACAATCTAGATCTTTTTCTTCATACTGAGGAGATCTGAGGTTCGTTATCAATTGTTCACCTGGCTCTTGTATTTAGAAGCTTTAAAAGTAATAACGTCATGTCAAAGGCAATGCTCATCTTTTTAGTAAGATCTAGCTGACTTATTTTTGAGCATTCTGAATTTCCACATTCTTTGGAAGGCTTATGATAAATTCTAGATTTTTAGTAAAATGTTACTTTGAAAATACAAATCTTTAAGGAAAATTTAAATTTTCATTGGAAAATCCAACTTCATAATCCACCTTTTGTATTGTAAAAGTACAGTTGAATTCTTTTTAACAACTGACTTAAACTCAGTTAAATATCTTATACATTTGAAAACACTTCTGTTTTTTAAAAAAATTGGTGCTGTTTTATACTGCCACAAATCAAGATAAGCATAATGATGAGTAACAGCAGAACAGCAGAATAGGAACATCTTTATTTCATCTATATTTGTTTTTAGGCAGAAGGTTCTTCATAGAACGGGTGAAGTTGGTTTTCTCCTTACTGTTGATGTTTTGAAGCTCCAGCTTTAAAGTGTGGCTAATTTCACAGCTTTGCATACAATGGCAACAGCTGAATATTGATTTGTGCATTCTCTTGCTTTTAAACACCTGAGAATCAGTAATTTTTGCAAGGACTATTCTATTACCAGTTTAGTATAGCAGGGTTTTGGAATATGTTTTCTTGTTGCTAAATAAAATAAGTGCCAAGAAAGCAATGTCTACAATAGAAAAAAAAAAAGTATATGCTTTTTTTCAGATCAAGATGGAATCTCCACCTGCTTGCACTTACTTTGGCCTTTTCCTAAACTCAAACAGCTCCAGGGAGTTGAATCTGAAAGGTGCTGAGCATTTTTGACCCCAATCCATCAACCAGCATGCTTCTCATGCAATGTTGCATTCACAGCAGTGTGATTATTCATGCTTTTTTTTTTTTTTAACTGTAGTAGTTTACACTTTACAGTGTTTAATAGTTTCCATTTCATTATTGAATTTCATATGTTCTTCCCCCATAAAAGATTTTCTTTTTTTTTCTTATTTCTGTTGTGACTGCCTGCCTCAAATGGTTTGCCTGAGTTCTGCATGGATGAAAAGCTAGGTGGTGTTGCTGGGTTGCCTTTTTTCAGAATTGTTTGCTGTGATGTTCATCCCTATATGCCTAGTCTCTTTCCCTCTGCTGGAAACACTGTGCATTCCTCTTGGTGCTATTTACAGTGCAAATGCATTGGGCCTTTTAATAGATATGTATGTGTCTGTAAATATATATATTGCTTATTTTTTCAGAAAATTGCAATTTTAATATCTAGTTGCACTCATTTAATTCTATGATGTGGTCGCTGAAACACTACACTGTCTTTTCTTATAGTGTATTTTATTGAGATTTCAAAAATTCTTTATATCAAGGGATGTGCTTTCAGCATTCATTTAGTTGCCACATTTCTCTGTAGCACTGAATACCTAGGAACAATACCAGCAATGTTAATTAAAGGATATGCATCAATGCAAAAATGCGTAAATGCCATTATAATATAGCGAAAAATCCTAACCATTGTACTATGCTCACTAGCACAAAATTATTTGTCCAATTTAGTGAATTTACATATTTTTATTAATTGGAAACTTCCTTTATTTCATGCAGTGTTGCATGGATCATACGATGTAGTTTGTGAGTTCAGCCTTTGTAAACCCAACGGTATGTAAAACACTGTCTGTTTCCCTGGGGTCCCTACTGGGGCCAATATTGTTTAAACTCCTCATTAATGACTTGGACAGGGGACTGAGTGAACCTCAGCATGTTTGCAAGTGACACCAAACTGGGAAGAGAAGCTGATATGTTGGAGTGTAGCTGCTATTCAGAGGGACTTTCACAGGCTGGACAAGTGGTCTAGCAGGAACCTCATGAAGGCCAAGAAAAGCAAATACGGGATCCCGCACCTGAGACAGAAAAGCCTCAGCAGCATTACAGCTTAGGGATTGACTGGATAGAAAGCAGATTTGCACATAAAGACACAAAGATCTTCAAAGACAGCAAGCTGAACAAGAGTCAGCAGTGTGCCCTTGTGAGAAATACTAATTCCTTGTCGAACTAAATAAGTAAATCATAGCACCAGAAGTGCATGTTGAAATGATAACAGGCAATGGGCGTAAGTTGCAGCAAAAAAAATTCTGATCAGATATAAGGTAGAAAAGTTTTGCAGTGGTTTTATCTGGGTTTTAGATCAGATATGCTGTGAAATCCTCATCTTAGAGACAGCCAATACATGCCTGAACAAGACCCTGAACACCTATACAGGGAAATTGGAGCTTTACAGGGAAATGGGAGCAGAAGACTACCAGAGGTCTGCTATGATCTACTAATGATTTCTTTAAAATATGATTACACTAATTTTTTAAAGATACACGTAGTGTCCTCTAAGTAGGCATGAAAGCTAAATTGTATGACTATGCAAACATTTCTTAATAGAAGATTTTTAGAGTGCAAAAAACAATTAAAATGGAGAAGGTAGACGACTGTCAACATTTCAGTAGTTTAGAGGTATGTTCAAGCTGAAATTTCAGCAGGTCTGCTCTTTTTTTTTTTTTTTATTCTATTTTTTTTTTCCTTTCTTTTTATTGGTATCACTTCTGCCTTTTTCTGCAGGGGATGATTTTTTACACTAAGAAATTGGATCAGTTTGCCAGCACCTGCAGAATAAGGAGAAAGCGACTTCCCTGCCTAAGAGATATATTTCTGAATGATGTTTTTTAAATTCTGAAGGAAAAAAAAATAGAAAGAAAAGGAGGGAAGAAGTGATTTTTAGGGTCCAACTTTTAGGAAAGCAAGTTACAGGGAAAAAAAAAGGTGCATAAACCAGACGGTTTTATTTAAAGCATCCAGGGCTGATAAGGGAAAAAAATGGAGATACAACACACAGGCTGCAAATGCAGTTCTCATGATTTAAATCTGGAAGGCTGTACAGTACATCTGTTTAACATCTTGCAATTTCAAGAACTGTGCCTTGAAAACCTTCTGTCACAGTGACACATGAAATAAAAGGTTATGTTATGACTTTCAGATGCAAACCTGTAAAACTTTATCTAACAGCATGCTATCTTTTATTAACCCATTGCTGCTGCTCACCTATAATTCTCTTTTGCCTGTGGTGTTGTGATTCTACTGTATAATAAATGTCGACTCTGCAACAATAATTTTGTAATTGCATTACTTGTTTGCTGTATGTAAATGGTAAATCTACATCTCTGTATATCTCCTCATCTGTTTTCTCTATTGCTCTTATTATTCAGCTATAATTTTTTTTGATTAAAAAATGGAACAGATTATTCTATTTTCTGTCATAACCTCTGAGAACAATTAGAGTGGCTCAGAATAACTTCAACAGTTTCAAGATTTGTGATGCCATAAGGGAAAAAATACCAGAGTGGCTTTAAGGTAGCATTCTTTATTCAGAGCTCTGATTGTTAAGGCTATGAACTTAAAATAAATAAGAGTAGAATGGTTGCTTGCTCATTAATTTTGATAGTTCTGCATCTCAGAATTTGAAAAAAATATCAACATTTGCTCACAGGCTGAAGGTATTGCATTAAAGCGGTGCTGTCAAAATCTTGACAGAGCTGTGCTAGGAGGTGTTTATCAGGCTGAAGTTTGCTTAGCTATAGAAAATGTGACTAGCACATGAGGTGTCCTTCAGTGTTCTACACAGCAATTACCCAGGAGCTAGAAGAATGTTATGATACATTTACTAGAAAAAATCATTTATCTTCTTAAAATGGAATCTGGAGCAAATTGCTCTGGCTTGCCCACTCCTGGCATATTAGTACCAATATTGCACATTGAATCAAAGAAAAATGAGATGCTTCATACCTTTCCAGATCAGATGGTACAAATTCCATCTAAACATAATGACTGAAGTCCGGTGGTTCCAAAAGTAGAGTCTGGAGGTTGATGGTGTTTGTCATTCTGTGTTTTTTTCAGAGTGACCTTGGTTAAATTATTCAGCTAGGTAGTGCTGTGTTTTCCATACTTACAAAATATGGAGAATAATATTTACCTTGCTGAAACATGCTTTATTCACTGTCTGCCAAACACTTTAGAGGTCTTTGGCTGAAATCTCAATGAGTGCTGCTATTTAATATGTTGAAGTGTGATTTGTTGGTTTCCTTTACAAGGCACAGATGGTCCCCAAGAAACAATGGTCATTTCTTTACCTCAAGGAGCTGATGCCACGCATACAGCAGAAACATCACAACAGTGAGCTCTGCTGTATGACCTACACTGAGTGGGTGTGTGAAAGAGAGAGAGAGATAGTATTTCCTTCATAGACATACACACCCTCTGACCCAGACTAGGGAAGAATCTGCTTTGCAGAAGGTTTGCTTCAAGGGATTTTCCACATGTATTTTATTATGTTAAAGCTGATAGTGGTGACAAGTTGCACATTAAGTAACTGTTTCTTCAAAAATGTCCTGTTTATATTCTCTTTAGGAAAAGTGATGTAATACTGAGTTTCTCAGATAAACAAAGTCATTTCATTATAGAGTATGTTACTATTGCATATGAACCTTGCTCTCATCTGCCCCATACCTATTCATTTTAAGCCTCTGGCTTTGTATGATGATTACTTGCATGTTTAGGGACAAATGTATTCATATTCACTAAGTTAGTAGCCAGTGGTTTTCACCAGGGAAATAAGTTTAGTATGCTGTTAGTAACGTGGTTTCAAAAATATCGGCAAAGGCTTCAACATAAGAGTCAGTAAAACATGTGGTCCTAATCATTCCCTTAAGAAGGAGACATGGTCTATTTTCCATTAGGAATGGTGCTTACATTGCAAATGAATAAATATAGAATGAAATTTACACATGTACTATAACTTTGGTGTGTGTGTATGCATTCAAACATGCATGTGCATGTCTATGCTTAGGCACACTCCCAGTGAGTGTAAAGGGATGACTGCTATAACAGAGCCAGCCATGGAGAACAAGCTGGTTGGTAGTTAAATTGGAAAACGTAGCTGTTTATAAATTAATTTTCTCCCCCTTCCCCAGGCAGCAAAGTTCAAAATGTACATTTGCATCATGTAACTGGCATGAAAGAGCTACAGTAAAATTTCTTGTAGCGATGTTGGTGTTTTAATACAGCCCTTACTCGGGGTTCACAATGACAGAATTGCAGCCCTCACCCCTTGCACCATTCTGTTCCAGTACGCAGAGACCAGCTTTAGCTGGACTGGTCATACAGAGTATGGCACTGGGAAATGGAAATAGAGAGAACTGCCATACTTGTAGGAGCTGTTTTATCACATAGACTCTTGGTGCCCTCATGATTCATTCTGTTGATGCCTTACCCACTACTCTCTTAGAAGAATTGCCATAAGGTGGTATATTGACTGATAGAAATTAAGTCCTGTTTATCCTTTGCCTTCTTGCAACCTTCCCACTGCTGTGCCTGGAGCCTTCCAATTGCAGAACAGCAATGCAGAGCCCTATTCTGCATTCCTCACTGTTAGATTCCTGTGGGACATTGGAGCTGGGGCCTGGATATTATTTCCACTTTCTCTGGTTTTAGCTAACTTTGTAATTCTTGACCCTCTATCATTCACAAGATAGAAACCAAGGGAAAGCAGTGTTTGGTTCCGCCTTGACCATATTTGGAGTAGACCAAGTGTGAAGCAGGATGTAAATTACAACCTTTTTGTTGGTAGCCTGTTCAAAGATTACTGATAATATTCCTCTCCTGCCCTGCCATGAGCAGCATCTAATCTACAGATGTACACATAGATTGGGATGACAAAATGCCTATGAAAGGAGACAGCACTCCATCATTTTCTTCTAGGATTGATGTTTGTGTTGTTACATCAGTCTTGGTAATTTCTTTGTTTTTTAATTTGTATATACCACTACATATGATCTTGCTAATTGCTAACTGGGAGCTGTCTTAATAGTATATTTCAAAGTTAAGAATTCACACTGATGAATGCTAAGATCTCATTCACAGAATTTTGGAAGTTGTTGAATGAAGGAAGTTTCTTTCACAAGCACTGAAGCTGCTTTATATTTGACTAAAAGTAAATCCATGAAATGGGTTTACATATAGTTCAGTTTATTTTGGAGGGGGGTGGTTGGTGGTTGGAATAAAGACACAGAGGACAAATGTGTGCTTTTCAATTTTATTATTATTTTTTATTTTTTTTTTAAATTTTTTTTTTTTACGAAATGCAAACTAACTAAACTTAAATTATGGTTTTAAAGAAGAGTTCAATTTTTCAGGTTGTGGATTTTTGTCATTTTCTCATCTCTTGTGAGCTTTTCATTGGAGATTTAAGGGCATGCTGAATCTGGCATCCTTGGAATGGGCAGTTCTAAGGCTGCAATATTAAAAAAAAAAATTAGAGTCCACTGCTTGTGCTGTGACTCCCCATCTAAAACTGAGTTTTTGGCACAGATTCCAAGTCATAGCCAATTGCTGTGGCCTTTTGCCTTTCCTTGACATGTACTATATTTTGCCAAAAGGGTAATTCAAGCATTCTTTCCATTTTGAACTTGTTGTTTGTGAATCTTCATTGCTGCAGTGTAGTACATTTCAAATGTAAAAGGTGTTGCTCTGATAATAGATCCTTACATTGGTGACTTATATAATACAGTCCCACAGCTGTCAACTCAATGTTTACCCACTCCTTTAATACTTGAGTTTCAGCTTTGAGGAAGCAATTCCAATATACATCAGTTCTATCTTAAATCAAACAAATTGTAGAGACACCATACACCCTGGTCAGGTACTATTTTTGCCTGAGATAGTTTAAAGATAAGATATGTTAGGTACACTGGGAGCTTCACTGTGGACATGCACTCCCTGCGTCACATTTTGGAGGCTGAAATCATCGGTACCTTCAACATTCTCTAATTTCTGTTGCATTTATGTAAAGTCCTGGATCTGCCACTTTTGGCACTGGTTGCAGATTATCAAGATAAATCTCTACTGTTTCCTCTGACACTTGCTGTATTGTCATGACTAATCCCCAGCCTTGTGTGTTATTTGTGGTCCTGTTTTCAGATGAGGGAGGACATTAACTCACAAAAGTAAATGTGTTCATATAAACTTCACTCAAGTCAACATTTTCCATTTAAGAAAACTGCTTGGGCAAGTCCATAACTTCAACAGGATTTTCAGCATGGACTTAAAATACTTAAATGTTTAACTGGAGAGGGATGGACTAAGTCTTTCCTGAATCAGAGCCATAATTTCTGAAGTGTCAGTTACACAATCTATTGCAGAATATGCTTTGACAGATGGATCTAGGTAATGTGAAAGCCATAGAAAGGCATCTTTGTGGAGAAATTATTTCTTCTTATATTTCATTTTTTCCCCCATTTATGCAGGGAATAGCAATAACTACTGCTTACTTTTTACATATATTATGTGTACATATATGTGTGTTTATATATGTCTACATATCTGTATATATAACAAAATAAATATCTCTATTTGCCTTTTGTTATTAGGACTTGACAGATGCTATAGCAGAATTTTTTTCCCTTTGTTGCTGAGTATAAGAATGTACAATGTGCTAATGAAGCCATGATAATTTAAAAAAAATTACTATTGTGTCATCTTTCCACAAGAAAAGAAAGAGTAAGACTTAATGTAGAAGCCTTACATGTTCTCCTATACAGCTGAACATTGCTACTAGTGTCCAATCTGAGTATCTGTCCAAGGTTATACTATCTGTCTCTGGACAAACTGGAGAAAAGAATCAATAAAAAGTTAAAGTATACAGGAGGAAGCGTGAACTGTTATCAGTCCTAGGTGCTTGGTAGAAATACTTCTTCATATATATGTGTCCCTGAAGCTTAGAAGATTCAGGTGGTAGGTAGTCTGTGGAAGAGCAAAGAGTGTTCATCTAAATATCCACTGAGTTAAGATAGTTCAAAGGTATCTGAAAGAGGCTGAGTACTTCACTTTCAGAGATGAGCTTCAGAGGGAAAGATGGTGGCTTTATTAGATGAACTAATAAAATTAGTTTGAGGAAAATACTTTAAAGTCAGTAGGAACTGACAACATCCTGTTTCCCAAAATTACACCACAGTGTTGCAGATTAAAAGATAGGCACATTCAGAGAAAAGATACTTTGGGACAAATGTTCCTTGTGGGCAACTTGTTGCCCTTAAGATCCTTACTACTGGAAAAAAAAAATTAAACGAGGGAAATGCTTATAATAAAGTATATTACTCTTTTAAGAGGACATGTTCTGAAAAGATGCAGCTCCCTCCACCATTTTTCTGCTTTTGACATGCAGATAGTAAGCAATATTTCAATTTACTTTGCCTAGTTGGTATTCAGATTACAGTTATTAAAAAGCATCAAAAGACAAGGGAATTTCTGATGTTGATCAGTGCCATTGGGTAACACACACCACATGGGAAGAGCAGCTGTCCCAGCTGGTGGTGAGAGCAGAAAGGGCGTTTATACTCAGCATCTCACTCTCCCCTCTGAAGAGCTTGACACTGATTGTTTTCTTGTATTTAGAATGGTATGTACAAAAATCACAAATAGAAGGAAAAATTACCTTGTACTGCAATTGTGTCAATCTTAAATTTAAGAACACCTTTTTCATGGTCATGGATGTGAACTCAGAAAGCAAATTTTTAAACCTTCCAAGATGAAGTCATATTGAGAAGTCATACAGTATTGCTGTAACCAAAGTAACCAAAAATATGGGCTGTTACTGTAGACAATTTCAAGGCCAAGGTTGAAAGTACTAAATGTACTAATTTTCCTAGTGATCAAATGTTTGTTCACAGTTTCCCACTTTACTGTTTTTACACCTATGTTTGATATAAGTATATACTTTAAAATTAAATTGCCGACTCTATAATTTATCCATTCCCTAGCATTTCTTGTAAGTGCGTCTCAGAGCTTTTTTGCCGAAGAGATAAATAAGTGTCAGTATCCCTATGTACAGGAAATGGAAGCAGTGGGGCACTGAACTGGCTTTGCATCAGTTGTAAAGTAGTCAGGATAAGAACTGGTATCTCTTGCGTTATAATAAAATATTGCTTAATTTTTTTCTAAAGTTTAAAGATACTGGGGGGTACAGGATATTTCAAAAATTTTTTTGCTGGTGTGTATTTTTTGTTTGGTTTGGTTTAGTTCTGGCATGTTTGGATTTTTTTTCTACAATGTGACCAGTATTTAAACCAGCAGAGTTAAACTGCTGTGAACTAGAATTGTGCTAAGTATCACTGATCGATTGTTAATGTAGTAAAACATTGTGACTTCAATTTGGGGTTTACCATTTATTTTTAAATTTTCTTGCATCTGAAGCTTGAAGCAAAACAAGAGAGTATAAAAAATTGGCAGAAAGAGTGATTGGGGAATAAAAATACCCAAGCCTCACTCAACTTTATAGTATACCTTTCTGTTGGATAAAGAAAATACAAGCAGTATGCAAGTGAATCAAAACTATTCAGCAGAGAATTGTGTTCTTGGTTCATGTCATTAGGAAAATGAAGACAGAGAGTGTGTTGTGACAACTCTGTCAAGCAGTGATTGATTTTGAACTGGTTTTTTGCATATTGTTTTATTCTTCTACTGTATTTGAATTTAGACTTTCAAATCTGCTTTCCTATGAAAACCACTTTCTCAAAGACTGGAGTTGACTGTCTAACTCTGGACTGAAATGAGAAACCTCTGCTTGGCTTTTCACTAATACATCACACAATGTGGAGATGATGCTCCTGTCCAGCTGGAAGTATTCATTTCATTGTTCATCCATCGTGATCAGGATGTGTCATGGGGGTTGCCCTGTTTGTTCTATTTTTGATTTGCTCCTTTTGCCTGCATGGTTTAATAATTTTAAATGCATAAATGATAACCAGGATTTCATCCTAATACATATGTCTGTGCAATGTTTTTATCAGTAACACTCTTTTAGAGGGAACATACCTCATTTTGAATCATAGTCTAGCTTCCACTGAGTTTGCATCCTGCTCCCTTTTCTTCTCCCAGCTATCTTATTTTTTTCCTTTCTTGAGGGGTTTATTTTCCAGCTTAACCATGCAGACATATCTTTACTGCATGCTGTGTAGGAGACTGTGGTATCTGAGGGAGTAAGCATAAATCTGTCCAGAAATATTATGGATTCCAATTCGGTTTTGAGGGTGATGTGCTGTTTGACATTAGGAAATACACTTAACAGTGCGTCCCAAAAGGTAAAAAGGTGTGTTAGTGAACATAAGAAAGAATATATTGAAATTAATTTTTGATGAGATGCTAACTGAAGATGTGTCGAAGTTCAGAAATTTTTGTGTTGCGATGGGAGGAAATGTAAAGTAAACTAAGCACGATTCAAGGTTGGCTCATATCATTAACCAGGTACCACTGGTAGAATATTCTTAGTCTCCACTGTGTTTTTTCCATGTGTTAACTGACTTTATGAGCAATTGGAATGCAATAATATTATTCTTTGTGATGAACAACTTCTGTGAAATACAGTTTTATTTTTGGAAAATAGATACAGTACTTAATCTCTATGGTGTGTTTTTATAATTTGTACTTACATATTTATTCATATGTGTATATAATACTATAGTATGATATAAAATTTGTGTCAGAGAAGAAGGACTTGAACTGAAGGCTTCTCAAGTTCACTAAAAAGGCGATTAATTGGCGTGGTATGCTTTTCTGGGTTTGTTTTTGTTTTGTTTTGCTTTGTTTTTAATATTTATCTCTGTCTCACCCTTATAATTTTTTTTTTTTTCATTTTTAGGAAGTTAACACATGTTTAGGAAGTATGAAAATTATTACTTTTCATTTTATATAAAAGATAGATCAGAAAGCATGTAATGGTCCAACATAATTTGATTCCCAAATTTATTTCCTCTGCAAAGTACTGATGGGAAAAATGAAAATTTACAACCAAAGTAAATGAGCAATTTCCTCTAAAATAGATATCTATGATAAATCCTGGCTTTTGGAAGGTACTCTATGAGATTTTGGTATTAACAGTTTGAACAATGTCCTGCAAGTGTCCACTAGCTGGATCAGAGTAAAGAAAGGACGCAGTGCACAGTTGCATGCTGAGTAAGAAAACAGAGAGAAAGAAAGCTGCACAAATTACAAATGTGTGGTTTGTGCCAATTGTTTTTGTAAGAGTTTAAAGTATTATTGATCACTAACACAGACTAAGAACTTAGTTGACAAACATTGTATAGAATAATTATGATAGCAAAAGTGAAAATTATTCAATGTTTCTAGCAATTTGAAGATGTAGCACATAAAAAACTTCAGTGGTAATCTTTTTAACTTTTTACTTTACTAATTTCTTTAAACCTTTAGACTGAGATTTGATGTATTTTCTTTGTGTTTTTGGAAGAGAAGCTTAATATACTGCCCTGGTGTAGTTAATTAGTAGCAATCAGCTTTTGTTATGCTTTGTAATATTACACAGCAATCAGCTGAAAGAGGAGGGAATTTGTGGGTAAACATGAATAAATAAGGAAGTGATTAGATTATATGAAAATTGTTTAGATTCTGGAAGTTTCTGCAATCTGCTAATAGCAGTAAGTACAGTTTAATTACTAATGCCAAAAAAGGAGGCTGAACATGGAAGGGAGGGAATCTTTCTCCTTGTAACCACTTACAATTTTCTAAAATCTATCCATATGGGTCCACTTGGTCTGGACTTATAGGCAAGTTGGTCTCTAGCCAGATACTCCATCTCCTTGAGCTTGCACCTCTCTATAGAGCTTTAATGTTCCCCTGAAGAGTACTTTTTTTTCTTTTTTTTTTTAACTCTCTAATTTAGATTTGGCAGTTGAAGCACAATGGCGATTCAATGTTTTGGGAATGAGCAATAAATAAAGCTTTAAAACTTCCATTGTTTTGTCTCTCAGTTGCTGTGCTATGCAGTTGCATAAGCATCCGTAGGCTAATGTAGTGGAAATCAGATTGAATTGCATCTGCTAAGGTCACATTTTGGTTAAGATTTCTTTCCTTTCTTCCCCTCCCTCCCCCCTCCCCCCCCCCCCCCCTTCAAAATCTCCAACTATCCTCATTTGTGTCATAAATAGAGAAATATAAAGGAAGAGTGCTTTATTTTATGAGCCAGTGTTCAGCAAGGAATTGGTTGAATGAAGAAGGTAGTTTGGGTAATTTGGATAATGTACTTCTAATGTTCCCTCCTCCAAATGAATACTTTGTAATTCTCCTCTCTTCCTGCACCATGGTAACCTGTTGCTGGGACTCTGCCTGTTTAATGTTTGTTATACACGTCAGATGGCTCTTTCAAGCTGTGCAACCCCAATAAACCTCAGAGATATGTGCATTTTTTGTCAAACCAGTCTAACAAGGCAAAAAGCTACTAACTTGTGGAAAACACGACGTTATTCCCAAGGTGGTAGGGTGCTCTCCACCCTCCTGTCATGCTTTGAAGGTAGCAAAGAAGAGCACCTGTGGGTTTTTCTGACTGTAAGGAGTAAAGGTAGTTGAGTCAGACTCACACCCCATAGCCTGATCCTGATACTGGGATTGTAACAATGGCAGGACTTTGCAAAGTATGGAGGGAGAGCTGAGAGAAATCACATGTAGATCACTGTAAAAGACTTTGAATGTCTACATGAAAAACTGCAAGTTTTGTGGTTTGTCTTCCACTCTCTTGTGCAATGCAGTTTATTTTTATGTAGACATCCAAAACCTGAACAATTCTGATATGACATTAAATCTGCAAAGCAATGCACACAAAACAGTGTTTGACAAAAATAAGGTCACATAACTGGGCAATGCAAAATATCTGATACTCTGCCAAGTAATCACTCAACTGTTTATCTGTAGATTCACCTGAAGAAACCCAGAAATACTCCTTAAAATGTAAAAACTAATTTTATCTGATTCATACTCAAGATCAAAACTGGAAATAACCAGCTTCCATCTTTATTATTCTCTGCAGTACTCTAGTGTATTTATTCAACCCCCAAAAGAGGGTTAAGTATTGTTATTTTATTATTATTAAAAGTTTGGATTATGTTAGAAAATGTTTAGATTCTGCAAAGTTTGTAAAATCATACTGGAAACTTCATAATGTACTTTCTTGTAAAGCATCTGACCTTTTCTTCTTCTGATTGTGCTTTAACAACAGTTCTTAGAGTATTCTGGAATGATCTTTCTTTTTTTTATTTAGAAGCAGAAAATGCATCTAATTTTGAAGGAGTAATGATTACATTTTTTGAAATTTCAAAACCAGCTCAAATTAGATTTGACTGAGAACTTTTTTTTTTTTTTTTTTTTTTTTTTTTTTTTTTTTTTTTCTTTCAGGACTCCAGTTCATTTGAAACACAGATTGGAGTTGGAGCATATTATGGCAGCAGGGGAATACAAACTGTCCTGCAATAGAGGGAGGATAGGTCAAACACCTGCTACTGCATCCCCTCATGCATTGTGCAGGCAAATGCAGCCTTCATCCTTCCCACCCTTTCTATCTCTCAGCAGATACTACCCAAGGGCAGTGTATTCTCAATGCTCTGCTGTGTTTCTTCTTCAGCCAGCATTGCCTGTGCTTTTGTAGTTTGATTGTGGCATCTCTTCTGCTTTTAGCCACTGTGGACCGCAAAGTGTTTTGAGCCTCTTGAGGTTAATTATATGTACACTTACAAATCCTGCTAGACTAAAACTGCTTTGAGTTAAAAACTTTGGAATTTTTTTTTCTGACAAAAAGGCCATTGGCAAAAGAAGTGACAGTAAAACTTCCTAAGTGTTCCATTCTAGCATGCGATGTGGATGCTTTTATTCTCAAAAGCAGACATTTTGTGGTTTTCCTTTCAAAGGAACTAAGTGAAACAATATAAAGATGTACTCTTTGAAGTAAACGGAGGGAGCTACTGGTCAGTAACTGCTTTTGTGTATTTTGCCACTTGCCAACCTTATTCCTCAAGCCCATAATTTTTTATAGCATACCATGCTTCATCTTTCTTCAGGAGAAGTTTTAATTCATTTCACTGTCATGGTATAGATTTGACCTCAGAAGGTTTTACCACCTATGGGCTTGACACTTCTTTCATTAGCACTGCTTACTGGTAGTGACCAAGTGGGTTGGGTGAAGGCTCCAGCTGTGTCAGTGAAGGACATCTGGTCACTTACATGTCACAGAAATCTGTTTAGTCTTAATTGCTGAAATAGTAGTGATGAGGTGTAGGGTGGGAAAACAACAGGATTGTTAAGTGGGAAACATCTGATATGCTGTCAGGTTGAATTGATATTTCCTTTATTTCAAGACTATAGGAAAATGGTATCCCCTGTAATTTTATCATCTTTGTGCTTGATTATATATTTAAGGAAAGAATATGTTATTCTCCTGATAGTTTCCACTGATTTTATATTCTTCTCTGTATATGGAAGGACCTGTGATAAATCAAGAGACCAATTAATTTTCAATTTGTGGTTTTAAAATTACCTAGGAAAGATGGATTGATGGATATAGGCCATCACTGTTGAATGGATGAGAAAAAAAGCCACATTTAAAATTGATCCAAAGACTCAGAAAAGCTCCAGCTTTACTGTCTAAACTCTGTGCACATAAATAACAAGCTTTTGTTAAAACCCCAAGGCTTCTAGGCAAAACCTGAAAATCCTGATAGATTGGTTATATAGTTGTCAGAATAGATGACTATTGACTTGGAACTGAAACATTTCAGCAGTCATTTTATTTTTCTTGAATTTAGAGGAAAGTAAGTAAGTGACAGAAAATGTGCTATGACTATTTCTTTACATGTAAGAGGGTTTTTAACACTTTGGAAATGGCTCTGAAGAATGCTAATATCAGGTTTTGCTTTATGGGTTGCTGGACTCTATACTATCCTCACAGAGTTATATTTTTTAATTAATGTATTCAAAATCTTCTACCTTCTTTTTTCTTAGCTGAGAACCTTCCAGTTCAACATTAAACAAAGTTATTAACATCCTTCACAAGTTTTTCATCAATTATCTTCTGCTGAGGAAGAGATTGATGCTTTAAGAATAATGTACAATTTCATATTTTTGATTTTTGGTGTGTCAATTTTATATTAGCTGCATCTTGGGACAGTAAGATCAAAGAAGTAAGGTCATTTGTTTCACATATATTAGTGGTGAAAAGTGTTGAGTTCTGCAGGGTGACTAGCTTCCATCAATTGACACCCTTGAAATCTTCAGGTTGTAACTAATTCTTCATGTATTCTGTCCCTTTTAGTTCAAGGTAAAATAGTGCTGAATACTGCTTCAGTGCAAGAGATTTGTAGATCTTGCTATAGATCTTTGGACAATCTAGAGCAATGGAAACCCAGGGGTTTTGTGTTACAGATCTAAAATGAGAAAAAGTGACATAAATATAATTCTCATTTAGATGCTGCTTTATGCTTATAGATGTGATCGATCATAAGTTGTGGAGCCGATTCAACATCCAGTTTTTTGGAGGTGGTTCTGCTCTAAATGCCAACACAGTTTTTTCAGCAAGCTTTACATAACAAGTGCCACGGGATTCCTCCAAGAAGGTCCCCAAAGAGAACAAAGTTAATTCTTCTGTAGTCTGGGGCTATGGTTGTATTGAGTACCCTGCTTCCTCCTTTCAGGATGCTGGACATCATGACCTCATGGTTACTGCAGCCAAGGCTGCTCCTCATTTCATATATCCAACCAGGCTCTCCTTTTTGGTTTGAGCTGCACATCATTCCTTGCTGGTTCTTTTACCACCTGTACCAGAAAGGTACTGGGAGTGCTTTCCAGGAACCTCCTGGAGTGTTTGCACTTTGCTGTGTGACTTCTCCAGCAGCTGTCAGGGTGGTTGAACCCCCTATAAGAACCAGAGTGTGTGTCACTGAGACTGCTTCAAGTTGTCTGTAAAAGGTCTTATACACTTCCTATCAGGTGGTTTGTAATAGATAGCAACTGTGGCACCCTCATTAGTCTGCCCTTTTATGCTAATCCAGAAACTCTTGAGTAGTTCATCATCCTCCCTTAAAGTGAAGCTCCATGCATTCCAGGAGTTCCTTTATGCAAAGGGCAGCTGCACCACCATGTCTTTCTGTCCTGTCTCTCCTGAAAGCATTGCATTACAATCATGCAAGCTGTCTGTCCCACCATGTCTCTGTAAACGTGGTGAGATCAAGCCCTGTGACTGCACACAGATCTCCAAATCTTCCTGTTTGTTCCCCATACTATGTGCCCTGGTATACAGGCACTTCTGAGAGGTGTTCGAGCACGTTCATTTCCCAGGAGGGGTGCATAACTATTATATAAGATGTCTCTGCAAACTGGCAATGGATCATGGAGCTATTTGTTTCCCTTGAATAACCATTGACCTACTGGCTATTGCCAGAATCTTTTTAGTTCAGTGCTAGTATAGCATTTGGAATGTATCACTTTCAGTCATGGATTTCTACAGAAAATGTGGATGATCAGACCTTTCCCCCCACTATGTTTCTGTGATAAACATAAAACAGGAGGACAAAGCTAAGCAATAGCAAAACTTTTCCTAAAAAGTGTATGTTTTCCAAGTATCTGTGGATATGGAGCTCCATTTAATCTAAGTAGCACCAAGGCAACCATTGACCTTGTAACTGGCTTTGAGGTACAGAATCTGAAACCAATAGATTTCAGGCTGTCATTTTGAAAAGGTGAAGTTGGATTTAATCCACGTATTTAGCCTGCTTTTAATTTTGTTTCAGTTTTGACTGAAATATTTTTAGTCAGTGAAAACTGTATTTTTGATAATTTTTTAATTTTTCTAATGGAAAACATAATTTATTTGAGAAACTTCAGACAGAAGTATGTAAGATCCCCTGCACTCTTTCCTAGTAAATTTTTCAAGCACTTGGAAATTAAAAAATTTTCCCCAAAATCTGAGAATCTAAAAAGTCATCTATCAGAGATTACAGATTCTGATGCTTCATTCCCTCAGGTGTGATAAGCAAAGTATTTTTCAGACAGTCATGATAAATCTATATATCACCCTGCTATACAAGTCAAACTAAGTGAAAGGAGATGGGATGTTATTGTGTCCTACCTCAAGTCAATGTTAAAGGTCCAGTTATCTATGGCTTCTAGATCTCCACTTCTTTAAGAGTGGGTCTTAACCCAACATGTACTTCTAGAGGAGAGGTAGATACCATGAAATTTTATCTTAAATTACTTTCAGCTCAAGAGGCAATATGAGGTGACCTGTAAAGCTAAAAGTTTCTGTCTTCTTTAAAGTGCTATGCTGTTGCCAGTTAACCAGATTTATACTGTTGGAAATTACAGCTGTTCTGTTCTATTACTTCTCCAACTGAAATTTGTTTATTGCAATCATAGTTTCAGTTAAGCTGAGATTGTTTTTTCATTAATATTAATTCATAAAGGCAAATAATTTCCATATTTTTAAATAGTAATAAAAAAATAATTATTAATTTTCCTTCCTTCCCTTGTGTCCTGGAGGCAGGACCAAAAGGATTTAAAAATCGTTTATTTAAGTAGCAGAGAGACGGAACTTTGTTTACCTTCTTTTTTTAAAAGTTAATTTTGCAGACATTATGGCTATATCCGCAAACTGTTCATGTTTGCCTTTTCAGAATGTGATTATTGCTCATAAAAGCAGTTTTAATTGAATACTTATGTCATGAATGACTTGTAGCATGCTTAAAACTACATGCCTCTATTTATATGACTATATTTTATTTTTTAAAGCTCCCTATATAACAATACTGGAAAATTACTAAAGGATTTTTGGTATTCAGCTGGGTGATTTTAAAAGATATTACTGTTGTACTGGACTATTGGCCTTGTTGCTTAGAAATAAAAAGTTAAGAAAATTATCTCTTCCCCCTTTCAAACAAAGCCGCATCTAAAAAGGTCACAAAAGGAAACACACAATTCAAATAATCTCCTTGCTGTATCTGAAATTATCTTGGACACAGATGGTTCAATTTATAGTTTGATCTAGCATAATATATGCATTTAACAAAATCCTGCTTTGTATTGCTTCTATAAACCACTAAAAATAAAAGCATGCTGGCTTTTCTGCCATCAACTTGAGTCAGAAACCTCTGAGCCAGTGCAGAGAAAGCAGGAGTCCAACATTCAGAAACCTAAGTTAACTCTTCTGGCCTTTGGCTGCAACATTTCTTAGCCTTATTCCTGACTTTAAAAGTCCAATTAATTTGTGGTTTTCTCAATTTAAGCTGCTGGTGGGTAATTATTAGGCTTTGTTCTTGCTGCATTTGAAGATGAAATGTTCAATGCTGTTCATTACAGCTCATTTCTGGGCCCCACTGTAGTCATTAAATTTCTGAGATACTATCTAAGAAATCACTTACATTTTTAATATACCAAAACTAAAATGTTTACCCCTTACTGCTGTTTGTCAGGTGTTAGTCCACCTGTCTGTAAAGCTCCAAGAACAAGCAGTCTTTGTCCTTTCTTTGTGGAAAGTTTCCACTTTATATGCAAATAACATTATCCAAAAAAATTAATTGCTTCCTTGGAATCACAGATTTCACTCAGAGATCAGCTGATTTTTATATTCCATAGGTTAAGTTTTCTCATTTCTGATCATGTATTTCCCAGAAAATTCTGATCATAAGAAATTATATTAGCTTTACTTTGGAAAATAATAAGCATATACTTGACTACTTTCTGCCAATTATCCTGAAGAAGCTGGGCACAATAACCAGAATACCAGACAGATAATCAGTGAATTCTGAGAATATGGAGGGTCGTATCCAATGTCTTGAATTTATCTTCACAATTGAGTTGGCACTGGTATAAGGAGGTAGATAGTACTGTACAAGGAGGTTTTTATATGTTTATATGCCTGTCTGTGGACTGACTTCTATTATTTCCAGAGTTGGAGGATTTAATTTTGCAAGCTTCTTAGTCTTTGTAGGTCAGTTCATCTTGGTAGTTGTTATATGGATAGTAAGTGCAGAATTGTTCTTATATTCCCTTAGCTAGGATATGACCATGGCATTTATGAAAATTGTTAAATAACAGTCAGAGGTCTGAAGGGAAATTAAGGAAATAACAAATGAGCAACTAATGAAAGAATTATCATGGACTTAACTCAAAGATTAAAAGCTTGATTCTGGAAGCGACAGATTCATGGAGTGATATAATACCATACTTAGATATACTTCGAAGGGGGGCAGGGTGGGGAGTAAAAGAACAAAAAGCATTTCCCATGTTTGGCAAAGTGTAGAAGTACTACTTTTAGTGGTACACTTTTAGTGATACTCCATTGCATTTCTATGAAGCTTGCTTGAAAAGCAAAGCTAAAGGTAAAAAGCCCCACAACTAACTCCTGCATTGATGAGGCATGAGTTGGGTGACATTAACACAGCTGGTTGGAACATGGTGCTTATCATACCAAGGTTGTGTGTTCTATCCCTGTATTGGCCAGTCACTTAACAGTTGGACTTGTGGGTCCCTTCAACTCAGAATATTCTGTGATTCTGTGAGTTCACTGTCTGGCCTCCTTTCAAACTCTGTTTATATGATCAGCTGTCTGAATTTCCCAGCCTCACACAGGTAGGGGTAGTGCAGGCAGCAGCCCAGGCCCACTTAGTTCAAGGTTTTGAAGAAATGTAGATGTTGGTAGTCTGCTATGTTGCTTGGAGAGGTTAGAATTAGTCCATCTGTCCACCTTCTTCATCTGTTTGCTCTGCCAAAGTCCAGATCCAGCTGTGGACATGCACAGCTGGAGCAGTTGGTCCAGGCCCTGCATGTGAAGAGCTCAATTAGATGTGCAGACAGACATTGGTGTGCCTGGGAAGCTGACTGTGAGGAGGATGGACTTTGGAAGCTGCGGCTGGAGAAGATGGTCTAAGAAGTTCCAGGAGAGAATTTATTTTTTTATTAATAAATTTTGCTGATTTTTCTATGTAGCCTTTGAAAAATGAGGGTTCTGAATTCGCCTTACATTTGAAGTCACCTTATATTTGGGTTGGTATGGTAGGTCTGGCTTGATCCATGAGAATGGCTAGAGTCTGTAAGTATAAACAACAATGGAGAAGAAAGCATTCAAAATTTGTTTTGGCAGAAATTGGTTAATTAACTCTGTTTAGCATTACACAAGACCTTAGCTTAGTTAACTTGCTATCTTTGTTAAATTTGTAGCTTCCCGGGAGTAAATGTGGATGAAATGTTTTAGTATTGCTTAACTAATTTTTCCATAGTGGAAGCACAAAAATTGTGCAGTTGCATGTATTGGACTGAAGAAATATACAAGTTTGCATTTTCCCATGAGACTATCTTTTCCAGAAAGAAGAAAATGTACAGATAGAATTATAGGTTTTGGATCCTATATTGAAGGAAATTGAGCTATTTTGTTTGTTAGGCCCTGTCACTCCCAAAACTGGAACACAGATTCAAACAGCAAAAGCTGAGGGTGGTATATTGTCATATGAACATTGATACAAGAACAACAAGTCAAGGCCTATTGGAGGTCAGGATTTTTCCTTTTTTCCCCTTTTCTTTTTCTCAGGGAATTTTCTCCCATTTCTTGCCTAAAAGATGGGAATGACTGATACTTAAGAGATGAAGGATGTGGTTGGGGGAAGGGTGCAATTGCTACCCTACTAGGTGAGGAGCTTCTCCTGGGAAGGGCAGAGATACTGTGGGATTTTGGCTGAGGGGAGAGGGGCTGGACTCAGCTCCTCGCTCTCTCTCACTCCCAGGACCAGAGGGGAATGGTTGAGTTGCTGCTGCCACAGGCAGAATTCACTGCTACCAGGGAGTCCAACCCTTTTGCTGCTTTTCTGACAGTGAGTGAGCCTTTGCTCCTAAGAGCAGCCATTGAACTGGGACCTTTTTTATTTTTCAACACCTGATATCTCACTGGAAATCATCATCTCAACCTCACTGGGGTGCTGAAGGGGAATATCCAGGACCCCAACCCCTTCCCCTCCCACACCAAGGGAGTGTCTCCTGGCTGTTGGCAGGAACCCAGCTGCCCCTGTCCAGCCCTGCTCTTTTCTACTGCTGATTTGGTTTTTTGGCTACTCTTTGAGACCCTGTGTCTGCCCAACCCCCTGCGGCTCCTGCTATGGCTGTTGAGTTTCTGCTACACTTTGTTTGCCACCCTGGGTGTGCCCGCCTCAGCTGTTCTAGCCTGTTTCTCTGAGGTTCCCACTAGAGCCCATTTCTCTATCCAGAGGGGCACCAGAACCAGCTGCCCCCCATGGGTTTGTAGAGGAATCCCCTTTCCATCCCTTCCACCGGCTGTGCCGCCATTGCCGTGTGGAGAGAGGGGCTGGGCCCGCGCCACAGCGCCCCCTGCAGGCGCGGGGGAATCATCGCACCCGCCCTGCCCGGCCGGGAGCCACCAGCGCCCCTGGCGGCTGTGACTGGAACTGCACCAGAGGGGAAAGCGCCCCACAGCCCAGAGAAGGCTGGCACTGCACCTGGGGCTCTGTTTTGCTGTGCATGCTGTAGCTGTTGTTTGCCTTGTTACACATATTAGTAAAGAATTGTTATTTTCTATCCCAGGGGAGGTTCCCACCTTCCTTTGCAGACACTTGTCTTTAAAACCAGGACAAGACCTGCTTCAGTATCTCAAACATTACTTGGTGCAAATAGCCCACACATTCTTCCAATTGCAGAAGCTGTTGTTTGATTTACATTAACTAATATCTCTTCGGATATGAGTTAGATTATTGAAATGTATTGAGGTTTATGGCAGTATTTTCTGATTGTAAAAAGTCTTTTATGGAGGAAGAATATGATTCCGAGCAGTAAAATAGGCTTGAAGATATATGAGATTATAGGCTTAGAGATTCAGCAATTTTCTTCTCATTAATATATTGTGTAGTTTAACTTTGACACACAATAGACTTAAGTAGGTTCAATGCCTATTCTTCTTTCCAAATATAGGAATAAATCAATGAAGGCATTAAAATAATTTAAAGAAAGTTCATGGTACAAGGGGAAATTAACAGCAATTCTCTATCTCAACATACAATTCTAGTCGCAGTTCACAAAAATCATTCAGTCAACTCAGTTCATTTTTTAATGATGTCTGTTAAAAATAGAGATGCAGTCTGTGAGTCAAAAAAAAAAAAAAAAGAAAAACTGATTTTGAAGTAGACTACATTTAGAGTAGAATGAGTAATTAAGAGGTTATCAGAAAGTACTTCATTAGTGATTCAATTTAAAAGACATAACCAGGTTATAATTCTTCTGGCCTGTCTCAACCAGAGTTGATAGCTATGACAGATGATAGCTATGATGAGAAATCAGAGAGTGTCCCTTATGTCATGGATTTTTGTGGTATGAAGGAAACTATTGAGTAGTAAAATTTTCTATTTTCAGGTCCATGGCAGTCAAGTCCTTTTCTGTTATTTTTCTAATGGACTTCTACCCCTCCCACACCCCCCTTCCCTGCCCCCCACTACCCATTGCACTATGAATTTGTAAATCTTAAACTTTGAATATGATTTGCATAAGCAGAAGATGAGGAAGAAAGCAGTGCTGCTGGTCAGCATTGTAAAGTTTTTAGCATTACCTTTCACAGTGAGAAGTTCAAGTAACTGTGTAGTGCGGTATGTATTGTACATAGGCATAATTATGAATTCATTGCTATTGTACTATAAAGCTGACCTAAGGCCTTGCCTAGATTATGCATTATTGACTCAGTTTTTTTTTTTTTTTTTTTATAAAATGCTCTTTGTATTATAAGGAACTTCCATTAAAACCGAATGCAGTGATATAACCATGGAATTCCTTATACAAATGAACAAGCTGTCCTGGCAATACTCATTCTTGGTTGCAAATGTAAAGGTAATGAATGGCCACTATAGTCTATTTCCCATCTGGTTTTAACAGTCTGTTTCTTTTTTATTTTCTAAAAACGGGCCTCTATTTAGCAAGTTTTTGCTTTGGTAATTAATGAAGCACTATCATTTTCTAGTATACATCTGCGGAGCTTTTTGGATTGTTATTGTGACGCCATGCTTAGGACAGCATCTTGAGTCAAAGCCAAAGATAGCTTTGAATCATTTGGTATCAAGGTACTAATGAGCTCTGCAGACATTTCAAGTACAGTTTTTCCATTTTCAACCAGGTGTGGTTTAATCCACTCTATTTTTCCCATAAGCAAAATGATGTCCAATATGTAACTTTTTTCTCATACTCCAAAAAATGTTTCCAAAAGGCTAAAGTCATGCTTTTTGCAGTATGGAATAGACTTTGCTGACTTCTCTTTTCCTAATGTTAGATTACTGTCCACTTCCACCCTGAAATTTGATGGCCTGAGAATATTTTTTCAGATAAATCTCAGATAATGGACTATACTAGTTTGTAATTCTGATTTATGTGTATGTTTACTACCCTTAACAGCTGTTTATGAATCAAAGAAACAAAGCTATTTCTAGAAGGCTAATACTCAAGAATAATTTTTCTGCATTCTAGCTGCAGCTGAGAACAAATTACATTCAGATACTAAGGAAAGAAATTACAGATTCAATACCATAGGGAAAGCACTGAAGTAATTGTAAATGAATTTATCAGGAATTAATTCCTCTTGATTGATGTGCTAAATGGAAACATGTAGCACATTAAAAAGGCCTTGAATAAATCTTGGTAGTGTTTGCTTGTGCTTCTTAAGAGAATGTGTACATGTTATGCTGTTCATTTGTTTGCAGCCATATATATTTAAATTGTAAACTTTGTCTGTTAACATCTCTGTGCACATATCACAAGAGTTCTGTTCTTTGCCCCAGCACCAGGAAAAAGGATGTGAGTTTTTACCTCAATATTTTTGACTCATTCCAATAAACATTATTTTGTCAGCCAAAATTTCCAGAAAGTGTAGGCTCTGCTATTTAAAGCAATTAGTAAGGTTTTTTTTCAAAATTGGTATATATCAATATCTTATCTTAGTTCAGCATGCCCTTTCTAGCCTATTCATTTTTCTCAGAAAACATTCAAGCTACAGGTTTGCTTCCCTTAAATGTCACCCAAACTCATTCTATGATTTTATTTCCCATGTGGCAGTTCTATGACATTCATCATGATAATCAGTCCAGGGGTGATGAAATTTGGGATTTGATTTTTCTCTTGGGAAAGTCCATAGGTTTTGCTTCAGATCAAAATTGTGAGCCTCCACATGTCCTATGGGTATAAACAGATAATCCCACAAAGCACCTGCATCTG
This sequence comes from Erithacus rubecula, assembly GCF_903797595.1. Lineage (NCBI taxonomy): Eukaryota > Metazoa > Chordata > Aves > Passeriformes > Muscicapidae > Erithacus > Erithacus rubecula. The sequence continues at coordinate 52,528,978 of NC_136689.1, read as the reverse complement.
CTAAAAATACCTCATTGAAGCAATCAAAACAGCAAATCCTTTGATAATGCAGTAAAGAGGATGGCTGTCCCGTGGATATTTCCTTGCAGATGTTTCCTTTAGTCCAGTCATTTGAAGGATTAAATGTAGTGGAGAAGTTTCTTTCATTCCTTTACTACTAGCCAAGGTGTCTGTCTAAAATGACAAATACTTCATTAGAAGGACTGCATGTACAGTTATCTTAAAGGTACTTGAGAATCTTCTTAAGGACTTCCATATATCAATAAATATTTTCTTTTTTAATCAACTATCTGTCTTGAATGAAAGGAATTCCCACCCAAAGAAAAATTCACATCGTGATTATTTTGTGTTACTGCCATCATTCATGGGTTTTCCCCATAGATAAAAGGTACACATATTTGAATTCAAGGTGACACGTTTTTCTATCTTTCCAGTTCCTATTATCACTGATAACAGAATAACATGCTGTTTCTTTGGGTTTGGTTTTGTTTAGTTAACAGAAGCACAAGAAATAAACCACAAAATCTAAAAAGGGAAGTTTAAATGTATTTTTTATAGGAGCGGATCTGTAATAAAAACAATAAAACCCAGTGTTTAAGCTTTATAGAAATAATTTAATGACCAGCTGCACCAATAAACACCTTTCCGTTTTGATTGGGTCTTAACTCCTCCATCCAGTGATTAATTGCTTCATGAAAGACAAACACATTACATTATACCTTAAGTGTAACATCCTGTTTTAAAGATTCCACTAGTGCAGTTTAAATGTTTTTGATCCTGTTCAGACTTTAAAAGGATATTTTTAGGATCCTCCATTTATTATTACTCATTGCATATAATCATGATCAAGGCAATAACTGGTCAGTATTTTGTTTCTCATATACAACTTTGGCCTTACTTGCATTTGTTTTCCTCTTAGACAGAGGGTAATATTGTGGTGCCACAACTTTTTTTTGAAACATGGAAACTAGAGGATGGTATTTAAATTATGGGGGAAATTAGAACTTCTTAATAGAGTTATGTCAGTGGTTCCTATGCAGTATGGAGCATGCACTATTATTAAAGTCATACTCATTACAGATAACAAAACAATCACTAACACAGTGATTTCAAAATGTTTTGGATATCAGATAGATTTTAGCTGATGATCTAAGAGGGAAATAATGATAGTCAAATCTCTAATTTACCTACTCCCTGTCTTTCAGAATTAGGCTTCCTTTCCTGAGAAAGCATGAAAAAGGGACTGTGTGATACTAGCAGCATAGGTTGTATCTGTATCAGAAACAGGAACTTCACTTGGGTTTTTTTTTAATGGCATTTTATTTCACTTTGTGTTGCCACTCCGCTTGAGAGCATTATCTTGAATTCTTTTACAGAATCACAGAAGGATTGATGTTGAAAGGGACTTTTTGAGATCCTCTGGTGCAATCCCTGCGCTAAGTTTCCCTGCATAATGTCTTGGTGGATTTGAATATATCCATCAGAGGTGGCAGATTCCACATCCTGTTTCAATGCTCAGTCACTGTCACAGTAAATAAGTGTTTCTTTATGTTTAGACAGCGCCTCCTCTTTGTACCTGTTGCCTGTTTCCATTACTGGGCACCACTGAAAAGACCCCATCATCCTCTTCTTTACACCCTTCTTGCAGGGATTTATATCTATTGATAACATTCACCCTGATATGACTTCTCTCCAGACTAAATACTTGCAGCACTCTGAACCTTTTCTTGTATGAAGGGTACTCCAGTCCCTTAATCATCAAAGTGGTCCTTTAGTGGACCTGGTCTCAAATAGCTCCATATTTTTTTTTTTTTTTCACTAAAACATTTGTTCTGGAATATGTCTCTTATGAAAAATCAGTGCAATCCAGCAATTATTCCTTTAATGGTTTCTCTGATGAGCCCATCCAGAGAAACAATAGATTCTTGAGTGGGAACAGGGTAGAGATAAATCTGGGGATCATTTCTTTTTTTTCATTTACTAATATGTAAATGTACATGTCATAAAATGGCCTGGGTTAGAAGGGACCTAAAAGATAATCTAATTACAGACTCCCACTGTGCACAGGGTTACCTTGCACTAGACCAACTTGCTCTGAGCTCCATCCAGCCTAGTCTTTAACACCTCCAGGGATAGGCCATCCACAACTTTTCTGGGCAACCTGTTCCAGTGCCTCACCACCCTCACAGTAAAGAATGTTTTTCCCAATATTTAGCATAAACCTAACTCTCAGTTTTAAGACATTCTTCCTTGTTCTGTCACTATATGCTCTTGTGAAAAGTCCCTCTCCATCTTTTTTGTAAGAAGTGGAAGGCAGCATTTACATCACCCAGAAGCTGCCTTATCTTCTCCAGGCTGAACAAACCAAATTCTCTCAGTCTTTCTTCATAGGAGAGGTGTTCCTACCCTCTAATCATCTTGGACTTGCTCTAAAAGGTCAATGTCCTTTCTGTGCTGGGGTCCCCCAAGCTGGACCCAGTGCTCTGGGTGGGGTCTCACCAGAGAGGAGCAGAGGGACAGCATCCCCTCCCTCACCCTGCTTTGGAGGCAGCCCGGGACACGTTTGTCTCTCTGGGCTGTGAGTGCCCATGGCTGGGTCATGTCCAGCCTCTCATCCACCTGCACCCCCAATCCTTCTCCCAAGGCTGCTCTCCATCTGCTCATTCCCAGCCTGTGTTGGTGCTGGGGGTTGCCCCAGCCCAGGGGCAGCACCTGGCACTTGGTCTTGTTGAACCCCATGGGGCTCCCATGGGGGCATTTGCTGAGCCTGCTGAGGTCCCTGTGGATGGCATCCTATTCCTCAGGTGTGGCAACCACACCCCTCACTCAATAACACCAGCTTGGTGTCATTGCCAAATTTGCTTTGACCGTGTCATTAATTAAGATATCAAATAACACTGGTCCCAGTGCAGACCCCTGGTGGACACCACTCTGAGCCATTGATCTCTCCCTCTGGATGTAACTGTTTGAAGTAAGTGACATGTCAATCATTAATGCATGCTCCTTTGCTAAGCCAGTAGTCTACTTGCTTGATGGGTTTTCTGATAGCCACCCCAGAACTCAGAGCGAGTGGAACTTGAAATGTATGTGTATGAACTCAGAGAAAAGAGGTGCTAATATCAAGATCCATAGCAGCTGGCTGACAGCATCCTGCTGGAAGCAGGGTACCACTCTTATTGAGTAAGATATCTAGAAATCTAGAGTTTAAGGGTAGTGCTTAGTAACCATCCAGCTAAAAAATAGATATAGTCACTTTGGCCACTGGGAAAAATAGGTTAGGTTGAGATAAATCTTTCTACTCATTTCATGATGTAAAATGAAAGACTTCGCTAATCTAATTTAAATTGCAGCTACATGAAATTGACCTTGTTAAGTGTTGTGTAGTCTATAGTAAAGGTAATGTAAATATCAGATTCTTTATACCTTGAGGTGCAAGATTTTTAGAGCCAGAATCAAACATTAGGTTGAATAATCTTTATTATTAGACTTTAGAAATTTTGTAAATTTATAGTTGCTAGCACCTAATAACATTGTTGTCTGCTTTATCCAGAAAAGCCAATTAGGCCATACAAACATGAATTGAGATATTTAATTAGACTGTTCATTTAGGTATTCAAATAGGGAAACCTCAATCAAGCATTTAAATTATGTTAAGACAATGGGTTAAACTACTTCCTGTCATTCTCTTGTACTTGGTGACAAACTTGTCTGCATTTGAGTCAAGTACAATAGTGAACTACTCAGCATTAGTACTTCTCAAGGGAATAGCTGTCTGATATTTAGCTACTTCTTAAAAGCACAAACCCCTTGTTGCTAACAGATGTTTATTGGTTCTCATCACAAGTGGAACATTATTAGGGATTTATAAAAAGGGGAGCAACCTGAAACTTTCATTTGTAACAGTGGAAAAGTGTACTTTATATGCATACAAGTAGATAGAAAACAACCAAAAATACAATAAAAGTGGTAAAAATTCAATTGAAAAATATATTAAGTAAAAAATAATTTAAAGTCAGGATATCAGGTAAAATCTTTTCAAACTTTCAATTTTTAAGTAGAGGACTGTTTAAATTTTATTTAGATAAAATTTTTGCATGATTTGGTGTATGAAATATGAAAATATGGTATCTTTTTGTGGTGGTAAAGACAGATTCTATTTAAAACTTCTGTCTTCCATTACTTGTGTGATAGTTTTGGGTATCTTTATTTGTACTTCTCTATTTTCCATAGAGATCAAAGCAGTAAAACCAATCTCAAACAGTGTATGTGCAATTTTATCATATTATGAACTTTATAATCTGGATCCATGTAGTTAGAGATCAGCAAGACGTGCATGGGACAGCACATATAGCAGATGGGACGCCACATTTCATCCTCTAATCACCCAATTTAGCTCTTGATGTTCTAGGTATGAAAGTGTGTCTGTGCAGACAGCATAATATAAGAGAACCAATACATTTGTATTGCAAGCAGAAATGATCCTGCAGGATACATTATCCTCTGTCAAAGCTTGGTTAAAATAGGTTTTTCATGTTCAGTTTTCATCATATTATGTATTAGATGCTAGATCTTTAGGATTGTATCTTCTTTATCAGACTTTTCCTTGAAAGTGTTCTGTTTCAGTCTGATTGGTTTTTTATATCTTTCCCATTTCAATCATATATAATGTAAAACATCAGCTAGTTTCAAATTAACAAAAAACATGAATTTCAACCATTACAGAGAAGACTTTGGATTTAAGATATGTTCATGTTTACAAACACCGTAAGTATTTTGATCCTTGTTATTATTCTTTTCTTGGGTGCTAGTCATTTTTCTGCCTTCTTTATTTTGCACAGGGTATTATGGGCAATGTACAGTTGATAAAGTGTTTAAGTTCAAGTATTTCAGTAGTTCTTAGTACTATAAACATGCCTGAACTTTTATCCATTGATTATTTCTGTGCAAAGTCATGGTGGAATCATACATTTCATAATATATAGTGAAAGCAGTGCAATAGCAGCTGTAGCTTTTGAACTGATATGGAAAAACTGCTAAAAATAAATGCTCATCTCATTGAAAATACTTTTAAGTAGTGCACAGAGAAGTTGAAAATATAAATTGACAACAGTAATTTAGAGAGTTTTCAGGATAACTTCTGTTTGTCCATTTTAATATCAGCTGCCATAGTGTGTAGTGTGACAGGGCTGCATGTGAGCCAGCTTATTGCCTGCCCCCAAAGCAACTGGTGAAGGATTAGCCTAGTCCCCTGAGGCTTTCCTGGGAATCCTCAGGAAGCTAGGAGGAAAAAAAAAAATCACATAATTTTGCAGTTCCAAACTTCCGGGGAAATGGGGTCAGAAAAACAACCCAACAAATGCCTGATGATTTCTGACTTTGTCCAGGACTGTGGGTGTCCTTTTCCTTCCACTATTTATTTACATTCAGTAAAACTCAATAAAACTTAAATGTAGCTTAGGAAGTGGGCCAATTACTGTTGTATTGAAGAATATTATTAGTCCATCTGATGGTTTGAAGACAGACAACCCCCTCTCCTTCTTCATTCCCTTCATAATGCACCTGGCCAGTTATGCAATGCTACCCAATGAACAGCTGCTAACAATGAGGAAATTGTGCTCATAAGAAGTAGCACAGGATCTGATGGTTATTATCTGGGGAAAAATTGAAGCACTAGGGACTTGTTTCCTGCCAGGATTTTTTTCCCCCCAATTGAAAAAGTTGACTCTGTGTTGAATTAAACACTTTTTATCTTCTCTGTTTATGATTTTGTGGAACTGGTTTCTTTAGAGGTACTCCATTTCCTCATAATTTCCTCTTCCCTTTCTCTTTTTTCCTCTCCTGCTCCCTCCGTCATAATCCATCTGGGAGGATAAGGATTTTACAACTGAAAAATATCTCTGTGTTGGGATAGCTATTTATAGTATGATGGGTAACTTTTCCTAGCAGTAATATTTGTCTGCATTAATATTACTACATATGTGTACATGAGTATATGGATGAGAATTAGCATTTGGAGTACATTTTACAGAGAGTGTGTGTATGAAGTATCTCATATAGCTTCTCAAGACATTTCCATTCACTGATTATCCATCCCACAAACATCTTGTAGTACTTTTAAAAATGCCCAAAAAATTACAAGAAAAACCCAACACAAAACCAAAATAGAAAGGCAAGACTTTCAACATTATTGAAGTTTAGCTATAAGATAATCAATTCCATCTACAAAGTGAAGTTAGTTCTTTGGGCTTGAGAAAATTAACAGAAACTCCAAAACTCAGCTGTTCCAATTTGAGAAAGCCGGATGTTCTTCACAACCTGAATTAGGCACATGCCTCTGAAGAGCAGTCAAAAGAATCAATATAAATAATGAACATAATTAATCATTTTCTTTGATATCTATGAAATCTGTGCATTGAGTAGTCTTCAGTCTGTAGAGTCTTTTAAGAATAAACAAATTCAATTCAGAGTGGCTAGTCAGGAGTTTTAGAAGTAACTAGCAGTATTTTTACCACTCCATATGAAAGTTGCTGGTTTTTTTCCTTTAACAGTTTCAACTGATTTAGATGATATCAAGGGACATATAGCAATCACTATTAATTTATAAACACATTATTTTTGTACCTATTTCTCTATAGGCCTTTCTGTTTCATATGAAAATGATCTGAGTGGAATACTCTGTCGCAGTTTCATTTTTCACATTGAAATAATTCTTACCAACTGACTACACTTCTATACTGGCATAAGAAAGTTAAAATTCTTTCTGGATTGATAGTATGTCTGTTACAATAGAAACAAACGTACGCTGTTCTGTATGGAAATATGCAAAAAGAGATTATATAAAATCTGTTATAGCTGAAAGAGTCTTCAGGAATGGACAGAAGACAAGTGATCAGTAGCAGGCATGATTCATCATCTATTTAGCAATGGTCATGGTAAAAAATATCTACTAGAATCACTGTAAATACAACTAATTTTCTCAGTTCTTCATCTTAAAATAGCGTACAGACCCCATCCAACAGAATGCTGCAAAAAAAAAAAAAAAAAAAAAACCCAGTGAAATTACATCTCTTCTCACCTCTTTCCACACTGAGGAAAAAAGGAGAGTATTTGTGATGTTATGAAGCTGGTGACTGAGGCACCATTGAATGGATGTCAAGCATGTAGGCAGCCTTTTCCTGAAGATCTTGATATTGTGCTTACAGGCTGAATTTCAGTGAATTTGTTTGTTCTTGTGACTTGTGAACCTGAATGTAGCTAGTCCTGAAATACCTGTGAACACTTTTCTTGGAAATTTGCATAGAATCTCACATTTTTTAGTTGCAATTATGGCTGCTCATTCACAATATCTAAAAATGTTCCTTACAAAAAGCAGACTTCCTTGGAATAACTCCAGATGCCTTCAGAATTGGAATTTCTGATTGGATCAGCAGAATCCATGAGTATCTTGCTGTGACCAAGGAAGCAAGAAAACCTGAAATTAAGCATCCCAAGCCTTTCTCTGTTGACGTGATTTAGGCCAGTCACAGAGAAAGCATTTGAAGCCTTGAGGAAGTTCTGGCTTACCACATAGCTAATGAAAAGTAATGAGACCATCTGGCCTTCATAATAACTGAAATCATCTATGCCAGCTTCAGAGAAGACAACATTCTATCATTCCTATGCATGCCTAGCTAATTTTGGAGAAGGGTACATTCCATGCCAATGCCCTCATAAATTGTACCTGTGCTTTTTCCTGTCTCATCTCATGTTCTGTCTCTTTGTTTTAGCAAGATTGCAGAGTAGTTCATAGGAACTCACTCTCTGTAGTATCTTGATTCTCTTAGAACATGTATACCATGAGGTGAAAGAAATTATGTCTGCTCCAAGTGAAATGACAAACATCAACTTCTTGTTGTTAATGTCACTTGAGCGTTTCACAGTGTATGTACAGCCTGTGCAAGGTAGAAATACAATGTACATTCACTCTTCTAGGAGGTATAACACAGCATTTCAAAACATTTCATTTGCCACATCTGGATATCTTTATTCCTCTTTACTATCCAGGACTTCTGAGAACAGCTGAACTCCACAGAAATGATGCTGTACAATTCAAGCTTGCAGTGAGATTGAAATGCCATGTACTTTCCTTAAAATATTATTTATTATTACTAATATGTTTGAATCTTAATTCTTTCAAGATATGGAATTCCAGACTAGATTATTCCATTTGTTCTAATTTGTCTAACTCCACTCTGAAATTCTTCAGTCAGAATCCAGTCTACAAATACCACTAGCTGCTGAAGTACATGAAGCTGTTATTTTTATATGCATTGTAAGATAGATAGATTTACTTAGACTTTTTTTCCCTACAGTGTTTTATTTTGATTACCAAAAATTGGAAGAGGCTTTTTTTTTTTTTTTTTTTCTGGTCATAGCAGAGCTAAATACATTTGAAGAAAAATGAGAAGGTTACTATGAAAGACTTCAGCAGAACAGATTTTTTGTTTTGCAAATAAACCACTGCTTAAAAAAATTTAGGCACTTGTCAAGATGTGATATGGTCAGCATCCATGCTGAAGGATTAATCTCAAGATTGTAATGCTGTGATAAATGTATGTCAGTTTCCAAAATTTCCAGCATGGAGAATAGAAATAATTTAGCCTTATCAAATAGCAGCTAGTCCTAACTTTACATAATTAGTGATTTTTATGTTGATGTGGTGTTTTTCAAACATGAATCATTATTTTGTTTTGAGCATTCCTGCTTAAAAATTTTTATACTTCATGGTTCATTCTTATTGCTCTTAAGATTCTGTGCTAACCTTTCTGATCTTAATTTCCTCAAGGACTCTTAAGTATGTATTAGGGTCAGGCATATTTTATTATGTCATATAGAGGCACATTTGCATATGCAAACTCACGAGCCATTATTGCTCATTCTGTTAGACTCACTGAAGTAAGGAAGAAGTTTTATCTGAACAGAGGCATGCAAAACAAACTCCCAAACATCCCAAGGTACGAAATTTAATCTTGTTGGCACAAATCTGGTTTGGGACTGCATGAATGAACCTGCATGCATCTGTTTAGTCCCTGGGGTTTTTACATCATTTCTCTGAATTAAGTTAATATGATCCACACTTTCCCCCCTCCCCCCTGTTTCTTTTGAATCATGGGAAAGTTTAAGATGTTACTTGTGGTACATTTAAAAGATCAGTCCACAGCAAGTCTTCTGAATGAAATTTATTGTACAGTATTTTCAGAATAGAAATAATAATAAACAAATGAAAATAAAATAGTACAAACAAATCTATTCAGGCATCAGGAAAACAAACAAAGCTATTTAAACCTATTCACTATTGTTAAAATGACCTGATGACTTGGTCTCTTCAAGAAATTGATGATTTTCAAAAAGTGAGAACAAGTCAGGCAGGCTGGGAACCTGATAGGACACACCAACCCATTACTTTCTTTGTCTTCCTGACTGTTACATCTTATTAAGAATTATTTTTAATACCAATAAGTTTCAGAGTTTTAGCTGTGCAGTCTGTTGACTACAGAATTACTCTAACAATGCATACTTGGTTGTCCCTTGTGCATGTATTCAATCTCAGATTGCAAGGCAACAAAATTCCTTTTGCAAGGGAGCAGTTGAGATGCCTCCCAACATGTACTGGTGGCACCTCACACACAAACAGCTGTCTAGGGGACCTCCCTGTCCCTTCTATTTCCACTCCTGGCTTTACCCATTTCATCTGGCTGAGGCCAGGAAACGAACTGAGTTCTCCCTCTGATCTTCTACAACTGAAGAGAGGTGATAGATTAGATCTCCACGGGCTCTCTTGCACTGTCTCCAGTACCTTCCTGCTCCCTTTAGAGCTGCTCTGGCCTGAGGGTTATGATGTTAAAGGCTGCTTTGGGTAGTTGAGTAATGTGAATTTAATTCTACCCCTAGCTTTCCCTTTGTAGCATGATCATCAAGCTAAAAGCAATGAAAAATTTAAATTCTTAGAGCCAATCTTTAAAATCATATTTCTCATTCCTCCCTGGTATGTTCCTTAAGAAAGACAACATAGGCAATATACCTAAGAGGGCAAATTTTTATTTTCTTCTTTCATTACTTGCTGCTTAGAAGTAAAATCACAAACAGTGACATTCTGTTAAATAGCTTGGAAAGCTTTTGACACTTTTATTTCAAGCAAGACTGCAGAAGTAAAGCATCATGCAAATCATTCAACACTATGAATTTGTAACAAAATTTAGAATGACATCTTACTCTTTATAGGCTTCATTTTAATAATTTTTTTAGGATTCACTATTGTGATATTTAAAAGACATTTAAATACACAGAGAAGCCTTTGTTTTGGCATGAGAGGACAATAAAAATGGTAATATATTGGCAAATAGATAAATACTCAATTACATAGAGACAAGAGTTTGCCATTCTAAGGCATTCAGAATTTTTTAAACTAATCACAGAATCACAGACACACAGAATTGGTAAAGTCAGAAGGGACCACAGTGGATCATCTGGTCCAACCTCCCTGCTTAAGCAAGGTCATCTCAGAGGACCTGGCCCAGAAATGTGTTCAAACCATTCTTGAGTATCTTCAGTGAGGGAAACTCCACAACCTCTCTGGGCCATCTGTTCTAGTGCTCAGTCACTCACATCGTAACAAATTTCTTCCTCATGTTCAGGTGGCATTTCCTGTGCCTCAGTCTCTGTTGCCTCTTGTCCTGTTGCTTGGTACCATCAAGAAGAGCCTGACTTCATCCTCTTGACATCCTCCCTTCAGGTACTAAGGGACGTTAATGAGGTCTCCTCTCAGTTGTCTCTTCTCAAGGCTGAACAGACCCAGCTCTCTCAGCCTGTCCTCATGAGGGAGATGCTCCAGTCCTTTATTCCTCTCTCTTGATCTCCAATGGCCCCACTCCAGCAGCTCCATGTCACTCTTGTCCCGAGGAACCCAGAACTGGACACAGCACTCCAGATGTGCCTCACCTGGGCTGAGTAGAGGGTCAGGGTCACCTCCTGCACCTGCTGGCAATGCTCTTCCCAATGCTCCTGAGGAGACCATTGGCTGCCTTGGCCACAAGGGCTCACTGCTGGCTCATGGACAGCTTGTTGTCCACCAGGATCCACAGGTCCTTCTCCACAGAGCTGCTTTCCAGCAGTTTGGCCCCCACTCTGTGCTGGTGCAGGGGATTCTTCTTCCCCAGGCACAAGACCCTGCAATTACCTTTGCTGAATTCCAGGGAGAGAAGATAGTTAACCAATAGGTGTTCCATTACTTCAAATTCAAATTAGAGCAGCCTATCTCTTCACATTGTAATATAGGTCTGAATTGAAAAATACACAGTCTTTAAAATAAAATTTGGTCTGCTTCAGCCTCTTAATTGTCAGATTGTTTATGATCACATACTTTTTTAATCTCAAAGTCGTATACACAGAATAGTTTTAGAACTCTCTGTGCTCATCTTTCCATGTATATATATACTTCATTTATTGAATAATATTCTGTGCTACTGGAAGTGCCTGGAATTGTAGAATTATGGCAGCATGAGGCTTGGTCCTTTATACTGTTTCTAACAAGCCACTCACTGAAAACCCACTTTGTGTAAATATGACAATAAGAGGCATCAAACATTTACTTACTGCTTTATTAGGGGTCAAGTACATAAATGTAGCTACAGCCCTTTTTCCAGGTGTCAATTATTGGATGGTCTTTAGTGACTCCAATAAATGGCTGATGTTTTTAAGATAAGTTTTAAATATCAGTATTTGTTGCAATGAAAGACTTAGTAATACACTCATCACTACAGAATTCCATGGGGAACTATGGAATAACAGAGGTTATTTGAGCAGTGTCAAATTTTCATTGATAATCTCTATATTCATTTTGAAGCGGCTGTGCTCTCAGGCAAAATTCTAAGGCATGAAGCATGTCAAAACAAGCTTCATTTTTTTGCTGAATACCCAGATTCAGTGTTTAGAATGTGATTTTGTTACTGTCTTGTACATTGCATGGTCTCATAGTCCTTGACTGGGTAAAAATATCAGTTAAGCAGCAAGATGTACAAACTTCAGGGTATCATCAAAGCCTGGAGGCAACCAAACATGTACAAACAGGAAGAGTTTTACTATAGACAATATTCAAATGTTACAAGAGCTGTAATGCTCTTGAGGCCAATAAAAATAATTTGAGAGTGAATTGGTGTCTGACACTTTGGGGAGTTGTCCTCTCTCTAAATTATGTTCCAGTGTGGTGTGACCATTTAGGGCTCTTCTCATATATTAGTACTTGGCATTTGAAGATATAGCTTTTATATTTGTATGAGTATTTACTAGATGTTCTTTTTCGCATTACTTTGAGATTCATACCTGATCTTAAATTGGCAAGACATCTTAGATAATTTTTTCAAACTGTTGCAAAACATCTGCATGTTGGGTTTTCACATTCTTACCCAGGGCATAGATTATTCCTGTCACCATAACTTTTGATAGAAAAGGAATAGTAAGTCAGCCACTTGCTCATGTTGTGAGAAAAGAACACCCATAGCATCTCCCTTATTGCTGAAAGAAATAAATCCTCTCTTGTTACATGAAATTGGACTGGTTTTGCAACTTTTAAAATTTACAAAATAAAGTGCCTCTGGAGTTTTTCTCAGCAAAACAGTGATTTTGGTGGGATTTGAAAGGATGCAGTAATTTGTCCAACTTTCACATGCCTTTGTCCTACAAGTCAGAAAAACTTTCCAAACACTGGAGTAGCTTTGCCAGATGAAGTCTTCATTGACCAACACTGCTAAGAAGGCAACACATGGGAATGAGGCTCCTTTGCATAAAAAGTCAGAAGCTCAGTTCCTTTCAGTTATATCAGAAAGGCCTTTTCTCTTTGACCATCTCTTTTGGTTCCATTCCTGAATTTTTTTTTTCCAGTAATACTGCTTCCATGTGGTTTCTCTGCTGAGTTTCTTTTCCACTTGATTTCAAGCTCCTAGTCTGCAGATTGATGATCCATGATGAAATGTCTTTGTGGCTGTGAATTGTCTAATGCCCTAGTTTTCTTTCACAAAAAAAAGGAGGGAAAAAAAGAGGAAAAAAACAAACTAGCTTTATTGCAAACTGCAGTTTTATTGTATATTTTCCAGAAGCATTTTGATTGCTAAGAATGCAGTCCGGCAGTGCAATAGATGAAAGATGAAAAGTTTAAGAGTGAGTGGAGTTCTGTAAAATGATCCATGAGATCTGCTGCTCTTGGTGTATTAGTGCATGTGACAATATTCCAGCTGGTCTGATTCTATTATTTTGGTCCCATCTCCCAAGACTGATGGGTCCTGCTCCTTGCCCTCTCTCTTCTCTCTCTATACATTGCCTAAACAGTAATTGCTTTTCCTATGTACACCACTAACATACATGAACCATTAGCTTTTTCTTGTTTAAAGCAGTGGTGGCCATTCTTGCTCTGGAATGACATCTCAGTATACTCTCTCTCTGCTCTTTTCAGTCTGCTTGAAATGCTTTGTGTGTCTTGCATGAAGTCAAACAATTCTTTTGATACTTGACCCCGCAGATTACTGACAGCCCAGTTCTCCTTTATTTCTGATGCTGTGTAACACTATCCTGCTCCAAAAAATTCTGTTTAAAATAACATGATCCAGGAATTTAGCACGAATCCTGCAACTCATAGCCATGTTAAGTAGTATTCTGTTTCACAAGTGGTCCCTTTGAAGTTGGTTGAGTTTCACATGCTTACATCATGTCTGAACTCAGTCCACTGTGTTTACAACATGCGTATTTGATATTGCACAGTGGGTGTACATAACTTAAAAAATAATAAAACTTTTATTACTTTGAGTAGTGCGCACATTAAAGAACAGATTTTCATTTGCATCGAGGCTCTTTGTGCTCCTTTGGCTATGCAAAAGGCCTTAAAACTCGCATAAATTCCATTAAATACCTGTTGAAAAATCCTTTTTCACAGCCAATGCTGTGTAAAATGGTGCTGCATGTAAACCAAAATGGGCCCTTTCTCAAAAGAGATTTTTTTAATTTCAAGGCACTATTTTTTTTTTTTTTCATTTATTTTGCTGTAATAAAAATACAATAGAATTAATCACTGCAACTTTTTAAAATTACTTTTAATATACCATCTTTTAGTAAACCTTCTATGATTAGTAGTTGACCTTTTTTATCCTTGTGAGTTCCAATCAAATGTTAGCACTTTTTCTATTTACCTGCAAGGAATGTTCAGTATAAACAGTGAAAAGGCTCTTATTTCTTGAACTACCTCAAAGAAGTAAAACAAAAAAGAATTAAACCAAGGACATAATGTTAATGGGATTTTGGTTTTTTAAAATTTTATTTTTTTATTTTTGATTCTCAGCTTGAGAAAAGAGAGCAAATACGTAAAAACATATTTTTGAAGAACATTGAGGTAGATTTTTATATCTACACCTTCTCAAATCTGTGCTCTGTTTTTAAACTCCGGTTCTGGTTCACATGCATAAGATAAGCATTTAAGCAGCTACAAAAATAATCTACTGTAACTTCAGGAATCTGGACAGTCTGTGTTGATGGGCTAAAGCTCAACAGTGTGAAGGGTCTTGGGCCACAACAACCTCTTGTAGAGCTCCAGACTGGGAGAAGAGTGGCTGGAAAGCTGCCCAGTGGAAAAGGAGCTGGTGGTGCTGGTTGTCAGCAACTGAACATGAGCCAGCAGTGTGCCCAAGTGGCCAAGAAGGCCAGTGGTACCCTGACCTATATCAGGAGGAGTATAGCCAACAGGACCAGGAAAGTGATTGTCCCTCTGGACTCAGCCCCTTGGTGGGGCTGCCCCTCAAATCTTGTGTTCAGTTTTGGGCCCCTTATTGCAAGACAGACGTGGAAGAGCCAGAGAAAGCCCGGACAATGGCAATGGAGCTGGGAAAGGGTCTGAAGCACAAGTCTGGTGAGGAGGGGCAGAGGGAGCTGGTGTTTAGCGTGGAGAAAAGGAGGAGACTGAAGCGGTACCTTATCACTCTCTACAACTACCTGGAAGGAGGTTGTAGTGAGGTGGGGATTGACAACTTCTCACAGGTGACAAGTTTCAGGATGCGAGAAATGGTCTTAAATTGAACCAGGGACATTTGGATTTGATATTAGAAATAATTTCTTCACTGAATAGGTGTCCAGGCATTGGAACCAGCTTCCCAGAGAAGTGGTGGAAACACTGTCCCTGGAAGCGTCCAAAAACATGTGGATGTTGTACTTGGGGATTTGATTTAGTGGTGAACCTGATATCATGATTGGACTCAGTGGTCTTAGAGGTCTTTTCCAACCTTAACAATTCTATGATTCAGCTTCTACAGAAAAAATAATAAACAGCTAGAAGTAGCATAAGTGTATTAGCTGTTAACTGGTAAAGAAGTATTGCCTCTTGAAGATGGCATTTTATTTGAAGCACTAGGCAAGAACTTGTGGTATCTGGTTCCATTTCTTGACTGCAGCACATTCATTGTTTGACTCTTGGTAATTCATCCAGTCTCTGTTTACCTCTCTATTGGTCTGTCAGACTGCCAGTCCAATTGTCTATTAATCCTTCTGCCTTGTAGAGGTATGACACTTATGACACTTATGCTTTGTGTACAGGATTCTCCCTAATACCTGTAGGGATTTTCTAGAGTGGGACAAAAATGCTTTGTGTTATTGTCAGTCTTCCCTGACTTTTCATGTTATTTTCTCCACCACAGAAAAACAAAATGGCTGTTTCAAATCTTAAGGGAGAATCCCTGCATGTGAAACCAGTAAATATCTGTATAACTATGTTTGAAGATCTTTTAGTTGAGAGATTTCCTGCCTTGACATAGAATATTTTGTGTCTGCTGAATAGAATGTTTATCCATCCATACATTTTTTTTAGAAAAGTTTACAGTTTTTCTATATGGCTCCTGAATACATCCTTCTCATCTTCCTCATTACTTTTTAACTGGGAAAATAGGCAGTGTATTGGAAATTTTTCTTTATGTGCTGTAGGCTACACTTAAACATTGAGGTCTCAGTAATTTATGTTTTTAATGGATAGGGGTTTTTCCTTTTGGGTCATTTTCACAGAGAAACCTAGGTTGTCCAAACATATTCTGAAATACGTTGGGGGATTATGGTTTCAACACATGCATGCCTAGGGCCAAAGTATGAGTAACATGAAATTTTTTGTTCCATTCCATGAACAAACCACTGTTTTGTGGTGTAATACAAAACATATCTAAGCAGTTTAGATCACTATCAGGCATTACAACGTTAGGTTTTCTATTTATGTGACTACCCAAAGCTCATTAGAAACTCATTTTGTAGCTCTAGGGAAGTAAGAATAAAAAGCAGTGAAAAATAGTACATTGTATTCTGTTCTAATTATACTCTATTTACTGTACTTACTAATACATATCAAGTGTATAATTTTATAGTTGCTGAGCCCAACTTCCAAAACTTGTGAAGTCCAGGATTGTTCATAAAACTGTTGTGCATGCGGCTTAACTGTGCAACTTTGATTGGACAAACCAGCTTTTTGTGCAAGCAGGCAGACTGTTAATTGCTGGTGCCTTCACGTAATATGAATGTCCTTGAAGTGTGGTGTTCCCCAGCTCCTCCTCTTCACCTGCTCTTAGGCCCACAAGAAAGTTGGTGGTTGCCAGGCCCAGAGGGATTATCAAGAGGAGACTGACCTGAAATATCAGAAAACCCTTGCAAATACAAGAGCTCAGATTTTCTCAGATGGATTTTCACTATTCAGGTCTATACTCTGACTGCTGGTGTGAGTCTCTGTATAAAAATCACACACACAGTCTCTCCTTTCATGCAGGCAGAGAGGTTTTACGTCTCCATCAGACCAAGCTTGTGGATGTGGGAAGAATCTGGTGTGTGACATAAGGTATTAATGTATGAGAATGTGATAGACAGTAGAGCAAGGAAGAGGGGCAGGGCATCTTTTTAAAGGACTGTGTTTTAAATTGCTTCTTACTGTATTGTCAAGTTTTTCTTTTAAACTGCAGCTCTGTGCTCCCACTGGCATATTAGTCTCACCTTTTAATGACAGGATAAATGCAGAATACAGCACAGACAAGTACTAAAGATTCTCCAGTTAAGGGCAGAGAGAGAGAAAATAAATCCATTACCCAACAGAAAAAACCTAGTTAAAGCCCAGTTATAATCTTCATACTGTTGCCCCTCACCCAGAATGACTTCTTGTAATAAAAGGAGAAGCTGCATAAACCAAACCAAAAATGAGTGTTTACTTTTTTTTCCTTTTTTTCTTTTTTATTAATGTAAAATAAACCATTTCCTCAATAATAGAAAGCTTATCTGTATGTGCATTAGTGGATTAGAAGCACACTTCACAGGTGGTGTAATACACAGGCCTGAAGTACACTCAAGGAATACACTGAATCCTAGTAAGACACACTCGGTCATGGCTCAGTTTATTATAAGAGCATATTTAGCAGTGTTCTAGGTTATGTATAACCCAGTTTAAAATAAGACATATATGCTCGTTGTTCTAACACAACACGTGTTTTAGGAGAAAAGCTGTGCAGGAAAGTGTTCCCTAAAATTCAGATAGAGGAATCCTTTCTTCACGCTCTCAGTGTAATATACTACCGCAATAAAAGGAAAAGACTATGATGCAGACTGAAAAAAATATGACTGTTACACAAAATAAATGCCAGTTTATTAGTCTGTCTTCTTGTGTATTTCAGTGCTCACACACCCATACATAGTGAAAAGATGTCACTAAATTAAACCATAGATATTTGTCCCCAGATTAAGGTCACTTTCATTTCTAGTCTCTCTTCTTATTTATTTTAATTAATGAGTGAAAGCTCTGTCTTTCTTCATCTTTACCCTTATTTCAGGCTTGCTGTTTTCCACCTTGTTATAAATTCCTTGGCTTCCAATCAGGGTTTTATGAGCATGGAGGATTGTATTTAAAAATAAAGATTCTGTACACCCATATGTTTTGAGGTACGATTCCTTTCCTCAGAGGGTATGTAAAACATAAAACAAAAAAGCCTATTTTATTATGGAAATCTGAAAGCAATCAATGAGCCTCTTGTTCAAAGTAACACCAGGTTTGCTTTAATTTTCAACAAATTCAATTTTCTTTAAAGTGCCGTTTATATGCCCGTATTGAATTATAAGATTTAGTAGTAATTTATTGGGGATATTATTCCAGGAATTTTTCTATCTTCTGCCTTTGACCCTAGGGATGCAATAGCAGGGTATAAAGAATGTATGGTGTAGTATGACACAATATATAGTGCAGGATAAAGAGCATTACAGCAGAAAGTTTGTTTAGAAAAGACACACTGTTTTAACACAAGTTAAAACAACCAAAAAAAAAATCACTTCCATAGTGTTCATAAACCATAAAGCTACTATCTACCACTGATTTTTTCCTTTTTTTCCCACATTAAACTGTCTTCAAAGCCAATGCATTTTCTTGCATGATTCTAGAAGAGTGTCATTGTAGCACAAAAATTAAGCAATGTTTGTCCCAATTCAAAGCTACTGGTAGCAAATAGAAAATGTCTGCTGTGGCTTTTGGATGAAGGCAAGAATATTGTTTTTCTGTTAGTTTCTCTGTATAAACTAAAGATTTTGTGACAGGATTTGGAATTTTTTCTTGTTATTTGAATCTTGAACTCTTTTAATCTTTTCAAACAGAGCCTTGCCATTATTTTTTTAC
Organism: Erithacus rubecula; assembly: GCF_903797595.1. Lineage (NCBI taxonomy): Eukaryota > Metazoa > Chordata > Aves > Passeriformes > Muscicapidae > Erithacus > Erithacus rubecula. Next base: position 52,510,284 of record NC_136689.1, on the reverse strand, counting down.
AAACTTTTTCTTTAAATATTGCAAGGTATTGTTCATGTTTTCACAGAAACAGAATCCACCAATAGCAATTTCTAAGACTAAGACTAAGTTTTTATTAGTGGTGTACTTTCTCTCTCTCTCTTTCTTTTTTTTTTTTTTTTTTTTTTTTGTATTTGGTTCTTGTGGAATGAGCTCTGATTTAGAAGATTTAGAACTATGGGGAAACTGATATTCAAAAACCCTTTTGCATACTTTATGTCTGGTATCAGGACTTTGCCCTATGTCTTTGTAGTAAGTCTCAAGAGACCATTGGAATGAAGAAATATGAATGCATCTTCCTTCTCCAGCCTTCATCATGTGACTGGAATTGAGGCTGTCCAATACTGTGAAGCTGAAATCTCATCCTTTGAGTTAATCTTGATCCTTATGTAAGTGAGACTGACCAGGGAGAGCTCTTTTTGCATTTGTTTGGGGGATTTCTGTGTACCTGATGATAGAGGCATTGATATTTGATGTTACTTAACCAAGACCATTATTTGAGATCTGAGAAATATTTTAAAAACATTGAAATGAACAAATGGTAAGACTTATACTAAAATGTCCCTTAGACCCATACAGGGGTTCAGGGGTAATATTTAGTATTGATGGCCCTTATTCCCTCCCTACAAAGCACTGTTGTAGAAACGGCCACAAGTCCTGGGAGATAATATTCTATTTTCTGTAGCTTCACAAAAATTTGATTATTCAATTTCTCCTTTGTTCCTCCTCAACTGGGAGACCCTTTGCCTAACCTTTATCTTTGTGCATATAAGAGTTGCCATTTTTGGTCGCCAGAAGCAATAGTGCCAGTGCAGCTGATTTAGCAGTGTCATTTCTTCTAGGCCACTCAAAGGCCAGAGATTTGGCTGTCAGCCTGCAGTCAGGTGTGCTCTGTTTGTATTTGTGCTCTTCTTATACTGCTGCCATCTTTCCAGAAACACATCATCACTCCTGCACGGTTTTGATAATACAGCGTGTTTACAGATTGCTGCAGCAGCAGCACTCTTTGGCAACGTGTTATTGCAATACATCGTGAGAGACAGCTATTCTCTGTGTTTTACTCCAAGGGTGCTTTCATCTCAAGCAGTACAGCTGATCCCAGGACTGCCTTTGGAAAACGTTGAGACAAGTAAAACTCCACTGCCCCATAAATGATAGAAGTGTGAAGGTGCAACAGCTGAGTGACAGAAGGCCTTGCGGCAACTCTGTCTCTAATATCCTCCAGAATCTCTGAGCAGCAGTTATTTGTGTTGTTTCTTGTTTTACAGTATAATTAAAAAATCACTGTTTAGGGAGAAGTATTCTTGTTTTGTTGTAATCATTAGGTGGCTTTTAGATGTGGGCAGAAGCAGGCATGAAAACAAAGGGCATCTGAGCTCCGAAGACTGGGAGCGTGGTAGCAAAGAAAAGCACTTTGGCACAGCACATTGGTGGTACAGGATAACATTTTATGTAACAGGATACAGACCACAGGGCTGGCAATTGGCACCGCAGGAGAGCGCTTTATGTAACAGGAGAGATAATCAGCATGTGGCTGGCATCATGGCTTAGTAACACATGCAATGAGATGGGGAACAATTACACTCTCTCTCTCTCTCTCTCTTTCTCTCTCTGTCTCTCTCTTAACCCCCCCCCCCCCTCCTTACTGAGAGGAAATCCCTTCTTCCCTCTATGAATAAGTATGTGATGTTAGATATATTTACTGGGGGAAGACAGGGATCCAATTCAATTGTGCTAAGCTTTTTATTTGTCTTAATTTATTTTTTAAAAGCATGCCCTTAGCTCACTTGCAACAGTTGGGGGAAAACAGACTAAACAACTCAAAACTTTTCTAAGAAAAAGAGTGACTTTTTAATCACTGCAGTGAGCAATAATTTTTGGCAACGCTACTATACTACCAAGAGGCAATTTTAATAAAACAGTCCAGTGCTTTAGAAGCTCCTGAAGTAGTAGCAATTTTAAGGAAATATGAGGATATATTTCTTTCACTGCTTCTCTTTTTAAACCTTTGAAAGAAAACCACAGTGCCCCTTTGGTGCCTCTTAAGTGGACACAACTGTTGATTTAGAAGAAAGACGAGCTGGTCTTTATGGTTAAACATTTCAGTCCAACACCCTCTTTTAAAAAGGCTAAGTACTTAAAGGTTTTGTTTAAGGTTGCTTACTCAAATCCAGAGGGACTGTAAAACGTTGGCTGTGGAAAGCCAATCTCCCCACACCAGAGTTTCTTTGGTGGGACTCCAGGAAGGCTTTGGGGCATCCTGATTTCTGTCCACTCTTTGGCTTATAGTATTTCCTCCTTGTCTACTGAATAGATGAACTATTTTTACTTTCTCATGACCAAATGGCCTGATGTATGTTTTACAATAGTTTTTGTGCTGGTGTAAATTCATTTATGCCAGTGTCAGGGAAAGCAGAGCGAGCTACCACAATATCCTTTGTTTCTTATCAAACTAGTTATCTGTTGTATTGGATATCATGTTCATCGTGAGATGGAGTCTCATAATTTAGTGTGCCAGAATCTTTCAGGTTATTGAAGACTGAAGGGGTAGTATAGAAATGAAACGCTTTGTAATTATCTCTGGTAGTTTAATGTCTGTCACTTGCTTCTCTTTTGGAACACATAATTTTTATACTCATTTCCAAAATCTGGAACCTGTGCCCATGCCTGTTTTTCACACAAGCATATACTTAAATATGTACATTTCTAAATTAACCAACTGATCATAAAATTCATTGATTCTTATAATTTCAGAATTAAGAATATTGGTTAAAATATGTAATTTTGTAGTGCAATACATCAGTAATTCACAGAATTCCAGAATGGTTAAGGTTGGAAGGGTCAGGAGTCATGTAGTTCAACCTCCCTGTTCAAGCAAATATCTAATGCTGATGCTAGTGAAAGCAATGCAACGTGTGAATGCCTGCTTGCAGCACTGTTCCTACTATTCATTGTAAAAATGTATGCAGAAAGGTATTACAGTCAAAATTTAAATCAATTAAAGTGAATAGTATAAGTTTATATTACATGCATGTAACACAATAATACAATAATGATGCAGATGAAATCACTCTTAAAATGGACTCAGATGTGGCCAACTGTAACAAGTGCATGTGCTTAGAGATTGGTCTCTGTAGCTCATTTTGGGTAGAATGCAACTTCTCTTCAAATCAAAGTGAAGATTACTATTCATGTGAACAAAATGCAGATTCTACTCTAAGACTGAAATCCTTTCTCTTCCCCTTCCTTGCAATCCATTTTTTGAGTCTCTATGCCTACAAATGTCCTGCAAACGCAGTATTTATATGCATAAAATTTACCACACACAACTGACATGTTCATTTCAAAGCTCTTTGTCAAAAAGTATCCCCCATATGAGCAGACTCAGTACCTTTTAAAGGCTACATTGGTAAAAAAATAAACCCCAACCTTATTATTGACATGTATCCAGCTGACAGTTTGAAAAAGCTTGAAGGTAAAATTTTTTCCTGTTCATAATAAGGTCTGGTTTAGCCCCCTCAAAAATTGACCTACAGATGATGTCATTGCCCTAATAGGTGAACTATCCTGGTTTTGAATCCAGTCATGTTTCTGGAAATATTCACCAGAGACAGAAAGAGTAGGGAAAATATGTATTGAAAGTTTATTATACTTCAGTTACTTATGGCAATATCCCGTCTGTTCCATTACTGAGAAAGGAAATTCCAGCTCCTGCTTTAGGCTTCTGTCAGGAGTTGGATTAGGAAGTGTACAGGTGGATGGGCTTTGCTGGGAGGGTTACAGAGAATAGAACCATTGTAGCAGAATGTATATGCACTATGGATTTGTTCTGTTTTTTTTTTTTTCAGGGTACACAATATTTGCTTCTCTTTCAGTCAAGAACATTCTAAATTAATAGATTTTCTGCATAAAATAGTAGTAGAGAAGGACTGTTCACCCACTGTTTACAATAATATAGCTCTTCTATCCCATAAACCTTGCTTCCACCTTGCTCTTCCTTTCCTTATTTATTGTAGTTTTCTACCTAGATGTAGTATATCAGCTATTGCATAGAAAGTTATCACTGTTGAAGTGCAATAAGAATGATCTTTTATACCTTTCTTAAAAAAAAGAACAACAACAACAACAACAAAACAAAACAAAACAAAAAAAACCAAACAAACAAAAAAAAAAAAACAAAAACCCAGAAACAAAAACCTTGAGGTTTTGGGCAAAGTTGGGTTCACTTTTGCATAGTGAAAAATTCCCACCAGATGTATAGCTCCAAGGATCCTGGTTTCAGAAATGAAAATATTCCGAGATGAAGAAGAGACACTGAAACTCAAAACAACAGTGAGCAAGAGAGAATTTTCTTTAAAAACCTAGTGAATGTTGTCTTCAAATTGGATGTGTTGTGAAAGTGTCCTTGAAAATTTTGTGTAGGAAATTGCAACTTCATAAACACTGCAAGCAAAACATTTTTACATAAAAAGACATTTTTTTCAAGCTGCTAGCTTGTCCTACAGTTTATTGCCAACAGTGTCAATAGTATGGGTCTTAGCTGAAGACACATTTTTACAAGTAAAGGCAGTTTTTTCTTTCCCTCTTGAAAAACTGTTAGAAAACAACAGCAAACAATGGCAAACAATGTTCTCTTCTATTGTTTCTTAACAGCTAAGGATTTAACTCAAGTCATATACCTTCTGTCCTCAGCTGTACTTTTGCAGTCCTGCTCTTTATGGTGTATCTAAATAAGAGCACTGATTTTGAATGTCACTTAATTTAAAATTCTGTTGATTGGAAGTTTCAGAATACACCTTTTACAGCCTATTGTTAGAGTTCTACACTTCATGTTAAAGGTACGTGCTTCCAAGTGAAGTAGTTAAGCTTAGATAGCACTTAGAAAGCACTTGGTGGAGGCTATGACAAAAACTTACGCTTGATAAACTTATGTGTGAAAAGCTAACAACAGTGAAATACAGTAAAAGTTAGTTTCTTATTAATAGATTTCTTGTCAGTTATAAGGGATGATAAGCATTAGCCAAGAAAGTAGGTATTTTGAAATGGAATTGTCAGCTCTTTGACTAATGAAGAGCCACATTTCTCACCTTGCAGTGGAGTGGAATTTCTCATTATTTCTTTTTCATTTTCAAGTGAAGAAGGAAGTGTTAGTGCCAGCAGGATGAAAAGGTGTCTTAGTGTTAAGTTTGCTTAGACGCATAATGGACAACAACTGCATTTAAGGTTTGGAATCTTGTTTTTTTATCTAAGAGCCATATTTAAATTGAGGAGGCTTTGATATTTTTGAGTTCTTCAATATTAGTCATTGAACTGCAGGGATTAAATGTTTTTAAGGGGCTCTGTCCTTTAAATCTAATGCATTTTTTTCCTCTCTTTTTAATTTTTTTTATTTTTAATTCTCTTTAGTCTAGGTGTAATTTTGTAGAAAACTCTTAAAATTACATTGGCAAATAAAATTCCTGTGAATAAAAGTATTATTTGGTTTTCTTCTAACTTATGATAATGATTTCTTGGAGAAAAACCATAGCAGTCATAGAAAAAGGAAATTGTGCATTATCCTTACAAATGCATCCTCAAGACGGTGTTGTGGGTCTGTCCCACTGGTACTTGCACTGCAGTGTTAACAGTAATGCAGTTTTATTGAATGAAGATTGCCCCTCTTTTCCCCTGACACATATATTATGCAAGGTCAGGGATCAGGTTGTACAAATCACTTTTAAAAAAATCTGTGATTTTCAAGCTTTTGAAATTTGGATGCTGGTTGGGTGGAACTAGGATGTGAAAATGATTACAGTGTTTTCTGCAGCAGGATTAGCTAGCCAGAATCAGGAGTCCCACACCTGCAGAATTCCAAGACCCCTGGATATTCATTGCCCTTTTAACCTTACCTTTTGTTTTTTCATTTAACTGTTTTAGTTCAACAGAATGTGCAGCCACGATCTGTGGAAATGGACAGACACTGCATGTATGGCAATATGCTGTTAAAAAAAGAAAAATTAAAAAAAAAAAAAAAACACGAGAAAGGGCAGCCTTTAATGTTGTATCCAGCTGTCTGTCATGATTTTTTCACTGAAGTACTGGAGGGATTAACCAAATGCACTGCCAGCTTTACATGATCTGAAACAGGCTTTAAAATGGATAATTTTGCATTCTCCTGTCTACTCTCCATGCCCTCTTCCTTCCCACTTTTTTGGCATCCAGTTCTGTGAATGACAATGAGGTAGCATTTGTTGTTACTGTTTTTTAGGTGAAGCTAGAGGGAAAGAATCTCTTAAATGAAAGACACTGTTTTAATTTGGTCTTGTAATTCCTGTGTTCATTAACAACTGTATAAAATGACTTGTCTAGCAGGAATATGTATTCTAATAGTGAACATTAAGAGAATAAACTTGTAGAACAAGAGAGATCAAGTTAGTGACACTAAGGGTACAAATAGATGAATATACACGTGTGATATACTTCCAAATTAATTTCACTATTCTGTGTGTTTATGCAGGGGGTTAATAGGATCTGGGCCTAATTTATTTCTAGGGTTGGGAAGAAATAAATTGACCCCACATTTCTTAGAACAAGTTATTGTGAGCAGCATTTATACAACTGTGTGGAGAGGGGCTAGCCTTTTGCTCATCTTCTTGCAAAGATCTAGTGACAGCTTAAAAATGTGTCTCAAAGAAAGTATCTTGGATCATGAAGCCTGAAGAGGTAAATGTCTTTTTGTGTGTAAGGCAATGAGAATTATACCCTTCAAATAAGAGAACTGACATATCATGCAATATTTGTGTCTGCTGTCAAGTCATTAGCCCAGCTCAAACACCAATATTAGATTTGCTGTTTGTCCTTCAAGACGATTCCATAATTCCTGGAATGCCTACAGAAATTTTTCAGTAAGAAATTGAAGAACACTAAATAACCTGTATATAGTTACCAGACACTGGACAGTAAAGGAGTCTACTCTGAAATTTTTGTTCACGGTTTATTTTATTCATTCATCATGCTAATGGGGGAAGTAATTGTGGTGAAAAGAAATAGAGAAAGAGCAACCAAATCTGAAATTAAAAGTTTAGGAAAAAATTGTCTGAGAATTCATCTACAAGCTTAGTATGCTCCATGACATTGTGCTGTTTCTCCATGCAGAAGTTTTCTTTCTGCAATTGCCTTTTTGAGACCCACCCTGAAACAGCTCAAGCACTGAGTAGTGAGCATCAGCCTAACACTTTGCAAGGACCTTGCAGGTCATTGAAGTGAGTGGGTCTTTAATTTAGAGAGGTTAATTTTATCCATCACTTGTATGGAAGGAAATTTTGTGTGTGCTGTGCCAGTTGTGAGTGCAGCCATATGAGAAACAGAGGGTAGAAGCATGTAAGTTGCAGTGAGTGATGATTGGATATTTGAAGGTTTGTTTTCAATATGTAGTCTGCTTTTCACATAGCCCTAGGTTTTCCACCTGGCTCTACCACCATCTTCAGAAAACACAGAGATGAAGTGTCTTTTTGAAAATCTTATCAATTTTTGCTTGGATATAATAATATATAAAATCTTGCTGAATTCCAGGTCTTTTCTTTTAATTTCCTCTTTTGTGTATTGCTATATAATTGCCCTAGTGATTATTTATTTAGTTTTTATACAAGTTACATTGACAGTATCATGTAAGGTGTGGTAAGAATAATTTGAGATTTTTTTATTATTATCTCTGTGTCTCTTAAGATAGTACTAAAAATATTATTTATGTCAGACAAACCTAGGTAAAACTATAGTTAATATTCTATTTTCATGAATGATGAGTGGGAAATTGTTCAGACATAAAGTAAAAGTGACTGGTATATAGAGAAGGGAACCAAGGCATGGTTATGCTTTGCAAGTTTTTATGTGGGGAATTTTGGAAGGCAAGAGTGCAAGTTGAAAGTGTTCCTTCTAGGCTTACAATAAAATCTTTACTGGTGTTTGTCACTGCAGAAAGTAGTGGCAGAATCTTGGAACCCTGAGTAAGGCAATCTTGCTTCTAGCTCTGGGAAATGAGGCCATTTTTTGAAAACCACGTAACTTTGGAAGTATTGATGCTGGTGACTATTGCTGGTAATCTCCCATTAGCCATCTGCACAATAAACGTATTTGTTTTGGTGTTTAAGGGAAGAAAAATGGTTATTTGGCTAGTTTTGAAGGCTGAGTACTCTGCTTTTGGCTGACAGAGATTCCTCCTTGTCTTATCTGAAGCTTATGGGCAAGAGAAAATAGTAAGTTAAAATCTCCCTGCTGATATTTTGGGATGAAGAGAAGTTTTCAGATTTTAAGGCTGTCAGGCTAATACTGAAATAAGAACCAGCTTGAACCAAATGGAACTGAGAATAAAATCATATGTTTCATTTTGCCAGCCTAACAATATTTAGGTTTTGTATTTTTTTTTAGATTTTATTTTTGAACAACTTAAGTCCTGTGGATATATGAGGCAAGGACAGATTGTTGCAGCTGTTGCGCTTTTTTTTATTCTCCTTACTATACTTCCAACAGAAAGAAGAAGGAAATTTAAAATTTGTGTACAGACAAAAAATTATGCAAATGTCAGAGGGGAACAGGAAACAGGGGAGTCTTTGTTCTTCGCCTTCTTTTGTACAACAAGCTGTCAACCATTGCTTAAGCTGGTACAGAAGACATGTAAGAACTTAATGTATGTGGTAAGGTCTGTGTAATTCATACATAGGTGAAGGTAGACAAGATGCAAATGTTGATATAATATCTAGCCTGTATTTCTTCTGAGGTGCATCCCTGCCACACCAGAGCAGTGAGGATTTACTTCGTTTTTAGTTTCCATCTAATTAGAAAAATAGATCAATTCTACATGCTTCAGTCAGGCTAGGTATTAGAGTCCATGATGCACTGTTAATCCCTTAGATTGGTTAGATAAGAATACTCTGAGTTCCATGGAGGTATTTAGGAAAGATGGAGTAATAATAAAGTGCAGGAGATGTAAATATCAAAGACAGTCAAACTTTGTAGTGTATACATCCCCTTTAAACAATGGAAGAGCTCTTATCTGGAATGACTAGGTACAAGCCCTTCCAGCAGATTCTAATATTTCCAAGGGAACATGATTGCAAGGTTTATGCAAAATAGATGTTGACTAGTCCTCCTTAAAGAAGTAATTCTGACTTTTTTTGGTTTTGCCCCAATTTCGTATCCATTCTGCCCTTTTGCTAAGTTAAAACTGATACAAGGCCTTCAGGCAATGAATACAGGATTGTTTTGTGGCCAGAAAGAAGGGGAAATTGTTGAGGGTTTCTGCATGCAACTGTGTATAATAACTTCTGGAACAATGATTATGCTACTTAGGAGACACTTACCATATAAGAATTTGGTTTCATTTAATCACCGGTATGGTAAAAAAGGCAATTTCTGAACTGGAAAAGTACATCTGAACTAAGAAGTTTCTTCTTTAAGTTCATTATATACCCTTCTGCCTGATTTATATCTATTATATCCTTCAATACCCTTTTCTATTTCTCACCATGAAAATGTCCACGTGTTTTCAGGTCCATTAATATAATTTATTTTGATGAATAAATTTGTCAGCTCTCTCCATGTGCTTAGTACTTGTGGAATGATATATTATATCGGAGTTCTAACTGAATTCTCCTTTTATACCTGTAGTGCTTTACTTACTTGCATTCCAACCTGTCCCAGACAGCTTATTTCTTTTTACCTTATCAAGCTTTTAAGGAATTTTAAATAGGATTGGCACTGTATTACCTTGAGCCTTGTCCTTGTTAATTACTTTTGGCTTACATGTGTTAATTTTCTCAATTTGGAATTTTACTTTATTTTATTTTACTTCTGAAGAAAAAATTCTGTTAATTCCTAGTAAGAGTGCAATGAATTCACCCCCTGTCCCTGTTGCTGTCAAAGGTTAGAATAATCTTCTACATTCAGATCACATGCTTGTGGCCATTGTTTTTCTTTCCTTTTCTCCCCTGTGAATACATACAGACTCATTGAGCTTGCATACCTTCCTTTAATATCACCTGCTACATTTCACATATACTTGCTAATAAATCATTATTGTTCATTTTGATGTTTCCAAATAAAGACCTTGTTTCTTTTCCAAAAATGTCACCCAGCTGTAGCTTCTCCTCTTGCTTATAACAGGTTACCTACACTTAGCTCACTCATTTCTCTTTCATTATTTTTTCTTACCTTTTTGTTTTTCTTCTCCTTTGATTCCTGTGGTGCTGCTTCCTGAGGACAACCACATGGTTGGTGCCTGGTCCTATTATACAGCTGTTAGTGGGATCCTCAATAACATATTCCCACTAGCATGTCTGAATGTGACGTGTGATGAGTGAAACCTTTGGCAGAAACTTTTCTGAAGGTGCTACTTACTGTTTTCCCCACTCCCACACTCAAAGAGAATACTTCAGAGAGCACAACAACCCCTTCCCTTTGAACATTTGAAAAGCAGTAGACGCCAAATTCTGAGTTAATGAAGATGGACACAACCATAGAGAAGAAGCATTCCAGAGAAGCCCAAGAATAATATACATAATAGACTAATTTTATGCTTGTTTCTAATTATGTTATTGAATTTTGAAAGCTGGTACTACAATCTGCTTTACCTAATCTTCAATCTAGCCACAGCTGACTAAAATATTGTGAGTGAAAATGGAACATTTAGAAAATGGACTGAGTAAGACAGTGGAAGCACATTTCCATTTTCACATTAAGGTCATATAAACATGGTGACTGTTAGGAGCATGTATGTGTATTTATACATTAACATGTAATCCTACTTTCCTTTGCTTGTACCCTTGTGTTTTGGTTTGAATGGCAGGTGTCTGCCAAGGAAGGCGGGAACCTCCCTTGGAATGGAGAATGCAATCCCCTTCTCTCCTAATTTTTATAACTTTGAAATTAACGGCTTTCAGGCAAAGATATGGGAAAATGGATGCTCAGTTCTTTACTAATGTGTGTATGTATAATAAAGCAAGCAAACTACAATAACAGTAACAACAACAAACAAGAACACAAAACTCAATAAACAATCTCTCCCTGCTCTTGAAGTGCTTTCCCTTCTGGTGCAGTTCCGGTCACAGCCACCAGGGGTGCTGGTGGCTCCCGGCCGGGCAGGGTGGGTGCGATGATTCCCCCGCGCCTGCAGGGGGCGCTGTGGTTGGTGCAGTTTAGTCACATCTCCCTCAGGTGGGAATGGCAGATGGGATGGATGGTAGGAACGGGCTGCAGCAGGAAGCTTGGAACAGCTGGAGTGGCAGGGTGGGCTCACATGGGACAGCAAGAGATAACAGGAACTCTGCAGCTGTGAGGCCTCCCAGCAGTGGCAGAGAAATGGCAGGGGCTGGGCAGTGGCAGCCTGGCTCCTGAGTGTGGCCAGGAGAGGTTCTCTTGGAGGGGTAAAGAGCTCGGGGTCCCAGGGTTTCCCTTGAGGCACCTGAGCAGATGGTGGAGAGTTCTTTCTCAGTGAGGTATGGTTTTAATAAGGTTCCAGTGCCCGGCTGCTCCCGCAGACTGAGTTTCACTCCCTAGGATGTGAAGTTCACTAGGAGAAGGCAGTAGGAGTCACAGTGGCGGCACATTCTCCCCACAGTTATCTCAGCCTGTTTGCCTCCCAGTGCTGACAGTGAGACAGAGCTGAGAGCTACGGCCAGCCCCTTCCCTAACCCAAATCTCGAGGTGTCTTTGCCCCTCCAAGAGAAACCTCTTCAACTAAGAGGGTAGCCAGCCTCACCCTTCCCCTAAACCCTGGCAACTCTTTTGTCTCACTTAAGTGCTGGTCGTTTTTGTCTCTTAGCAACATATGGGAGAAAATTCCCTGGGAGAAAGAAAACAGAAGGAGCAATCCTAAAGTCTAGCACTTTGTCAAGGTTAACACATATTCAGCTCTAACTAATCACTTAGAATTGTATACATATACAGACATAACTTCCTATTGTCATTAACCTCTTTTTCTTCCATACTCCTCATCTGCTGAATACCTTTGCAATAATAAAAAAAAAAAAAAAAAAAAAAAAAAAAAAAAAAAATTCCCTGCTGCTAACAGGCTGCATTCCAGTCCTACATCTGTGTATTTTGGATTTGTGGCTCGGTTGATTTCCCTTCGCCCCCAGCACAATTCATTTGATGCTGCAACACTATTGTTCTTTTAAGTGTCTTTTAAAGAAAGTAAGAACTCAAGTGAATTTTTAAATTTAATTCCTATCTCTGGACTACATGAATACATGTATTCTGGCTTACTACAGTTTTTAAATAACTACTGAAAAAATAGTTTGAAGGTAAGACAGACCTGAGAACACCAGTTTGTAACACAGGAATCTAAGTTCTGGAAAGGTAGGGTTCACACCCTTGGAAAATGGTTGTGCACTTGTGCAGCAGAGTGCACTGGTATCAGTAAAAGCAGTTATTTCTTCTACATGTGAAGAGCACTGACTGCCAGAGCAAGGACAGTAGGAGTTCTCCACTCTTGACACATATGCTTTCCCTTTGTATTGCTGCTCCATTAAGTCTGATTTAAGTCAAGGCTTGGAAACAAGTTACACTAAAATACCACTAGAAACTAGTAATAGAACTATTAAGCAGCTTAATTTTTCTCAGATTTATTTTAATGCTCCTGTGTACACTAAAGGGTCATTAGTTTTAAGTTCATTAGTGAACTTAAGAAGATGTTAATTTTATTTTTTAAATGAAATTTATATTTAGAAGAATTTCTAAATTTTAAGATTTAGAAATCTCTAAATATTTCTGAAAATTAAGTAGTTATTAAGTTTTTCCTAATACTTTACATAAAACCACAGGGTAATGTATTCTACCTTTTCAGTGCCTCTGTAATTTGGTATTTGTTGGATATGGGCTTACCAGTAGAATGGCCAGTGAAGTGCACAATATTCCCTTTTATCTGCCCTCAGGCTTTGACACAGTTTATGTTCTCACTTGTACACAGCCAAGTATAACGACACTGTAGGTATGATATGGTTGCTGGAGCATTGCACAAATACATCTGCTGCAAGTTGTATTATGAGGTTCAGCTGCACATCTTATACTGCTGCTATATAAAGGTGTATTTACAAAACTGTGCAAGTTGATTTCCTCTTTGCATATCTTTTCTTACCATCTGTTAGTGAAAGAAGCAACTATATTCCCTTCCTGTTCTCTTTAAATTATGTAGTGAAAACATAAGAATATCTATTTGAACTTTCACAGGTTCTCTGTGGACATCCAAACGTCTTCTGTTACAGAAAACTGACAAAATAGGAAATTTTGTAGCTAAACTAGTTATTCTGTAAGAAGTTTTCCAGGCAAATACAAAAAAAATAATATAGTTATTTTCCCTTTTGATATTGAATTATGATATTGGATATTTTACTGTTTCATCTATATTTTATAGAAGTATTCAAATCAAATAAAATATCACATCTGTTCATTTTTGACTGTGGAAAATCACCCGAGAAGAGAAAGTTATCAATACTAAATTCTCCTTTATGAACGATTTAGAATAACCTAATTTTCTTTTAGGGAACCATTAAGTTCATTTTGATACTAGAACTGAGAATCAAAAGTTCTTTCTTTTGTCTTGTTCTATCTTTTGCAAGACTCTAAGCCCTTAGTCTACTTAGTCTTCTAAAAATTTGACAAAAAGCTGTGTTCCTTGTTTCAAAGTGAAGTCACAGAGGAAGTTCAGTCCAGATCCACAGTATTGTTTGGGCAGGTGATTGGCTTTGAAGAAAATAAAACTGTTTTCACAGGTAGTTTGAGACGAAGTGACCTGTCCAGAGCAGCCAGTGACAGCTCACAGCCTTGTATTCACATTTATCAGCTTCCAGGCTTCAGCCAGTCTGTTCTTTACCCCACATACCATCTCCTAGCTGATAGTACTTTGTTTTCACCTGAATTTCCTGCAGCATTGGGATTCACTGAGATTTACTCTCAGTAAGTGAGGTCAGGAGTAAGGTGGTTATCACTTAGTAGTCCAAATGCTGAATTCACCACAGCAGTCCAAAGGAAAGACATGCAATGGAGTTAAGTGTATTATTATGCCTCTTAACTGAATGTTATATTATAAAAACAAGTAGAAATAAATAATGGAAGAATTGTCATTTTAATAGAAGTACATTGTATAGAATACCAAAAATATGTTTAGCAAAAAAAGTCACTCTAGTTTTGTGATCTGCTGCATCTATAAGTTCATTTTCAAACTCTAAGTCCATTAATTTAGGCATTAAATTCTGCCAATATTGCTTTTGTACATGCTGTTATCTAGAAGGAATTTTCTTTCATGAGACTTTGGAATTACGGTATCTTTTAAAAAGTATTGTTTTAATGTGTATGTTGTACTAATTTTTGCAGGGCAGTAACATATAGGAATAGTGAATGAAGATGCCCAAGGATACCAGATAAAAATACTCTTACATGAACTGTTAGTATGCTGCTATGTATTGTTTAGCACTTTTGAAACAATTCCAGACATTTTTATTGGAATGGAAAGATAAAACAAAGGTCTTTATTGCTCAGTGCTGTTTCCAGTGACATGAGTTGCAATAATTCTAATCTGATCGTTCCTTATCCTGCGGTATCTGAAAAGTCTGTAATTTTCCTAAACTTACACAACATTGCATATCCCATTGTAGTAGCTTTTTACAGAATTCAAATAATCTGATTTAACTTTTGTTTTGGTTTTTTTTGTTTGTTTCCTCTGGGTCAGCCTGAGGCCATCATTCATCTGCACTAATTCTGTAAAAAAGTGCTGGATAAAAGCTTATATCTTCTGTGCCATAGGTGCAGAAGGCATCTCACTAAATTTCTGGTTTTACATAAAAGCATTTATATGTAGCCATGCAAGATGGAACTTTTTATTAAGGTTGGCTATATCACAAATGGAAAACATACTTCTATATGTAATTGTTAGGTTCTGATGAGGTTTATGTTGTGCTGGCTGCCTTTCCAATGTGAAAAACATGGCATAATTTCTGTGTTGATATGTTTACAATGCTTAAAAATGATTTGTGTTTACACAGTCAGTGCCCATGTAGTCTGTGTTAACTTCCTGTCTTATGAAAGCAGAAACAAACCATTTTAAAATAATTCCTTTTTGGCACCTGAAAGAAAAAGAATGGATGGAACCCTTTTCATTTTGGCTTGAAATAGTTATATGAGTTGGTTATTTTGAATGGTCATCTTGAATCATTAGGTAGACCAAATCTGCATGCTGGATGCTTCATCTACAGATGTTATTTGGTTCTTGTTTCCAGGATATAACATGGGTGTTGTTACAACATTTAATAATTCTAAAATATCCAAAACCTCTTGTTAACTGGGATTGATAGAGAACTTAATCACTTTTTTATGATTTTTGCTTTTTTCTTACAATTCCTGTAATAATTTCAGGGAATACTTATTTCAGGTTTCAGTAAAATTCTGACAGAATTGGAAAATAGGTCATATATAGCTATTTTTATGTGAGGCAAATTTATCTTTTGCCTATGTGGATATTTAGTGTTTATTATTCCATTTTCTACCTTCCATCCTTCTTCCATTTCTCATATAATCTTCCACATCCAGATTTACCTTTTTGAGTAGCAGTAGCCTTACTAAGTGTTATCTATGCTGCTGCTGTCATGCAATACCAAAAAGCTAAAATTGCTTGAATATCTGGAGAAAGAGCAGCATGTCTTCAATAACATGATAACCAGTATAGTCAATGTCTACAATATACATCAGCACATTGTTAAGGCCATTAAAGTTTGTGGCAATCTTTCATGTGCTTTTAGTAGCCTTAAATCAGATCATATTCTCTGTTTAACCTAAGCCCAACCCTTTTCCAAACCATGTTTTTTTTTCTATGATCTTCAGGTTGTTTCAGAAGCAGAGCAACACAAAAACTGAAACCAAATTTAGAGCAATAGCCCTCTCAAACACTATATAGTTGCCCATTGAAATCAGCAGATTATTATCTCCCTGTAATACTGATGATAACCAAACCAGTTAGAGTACTCGAAAATAATGAGCATTTTTGCAGCCGAGCAAGGAAATAAGCTATGCCAAATTGCAGAGGTGAAAGAAAACATTTATATGTGGTCTCTGTGTTCTGTGTAAACTGTAGTACATTTTGAAAAAGAATAGCAATGGAAACATTGCAACAATTTTGGACTATGTACAGTTTCCATCTGTTCAATGAACTTCCACCATTACTGAGGGGAGATCTGTAATGAATTCAAGAAAATGAGAGTATCTAGTTCTTGGTGACCAAAATTGCAATTAGCAGACTTTTCATGTTCACCTCATTGTGTGATTTGTTTCATGGTACATCACCTGTATATTTTGTTTTTAAAATCCATTTGTCTTAAGACAAACAGTTCACGAGTGGAGGCTCTTGTTTGTGGTTGTGTCCAGGAAGAAATTAATTTCACCTTCAGTCTGCAAAGCAGGAGCTTGGTATTGAAGGCCCTAGAGAGCAGAGAGGCAACAGAATTTTCACACTTTAAGTTCCCAAATTAGAGGTGTGCTTGTTTAGATCCTGTTTTCCAATTGGAAAGATTTTGTTTGATTGACATTTTGACTTTTTCACAGAAAAAAACACCTACTTTTTTACTCACTAGGCTTGTGCAGAGGATTTTGATGCACCATTCCAGTAAAGAAAATCTCCTGATCTTAAGGTGATATAGAACTTCCTGATAAATAATAGCCAGAGTATACCTTAGAGGTATGTATGGAGCATTGCCAGAGCAGTGCTGGTAATCATTACTTTCTCAAACTTTTCCGTTCTGAAGAGCAGCAATTCTCACTGACATGAGAGCTCTGAGATTCCTCTTAGTTACCCTTAGACCCCGAATCACTTCCAGCCATTGCTAGAACAGAGAAATGTAAAGTCACTTGTATTGCCTTCCTTCTTGGTGGTTATGTTTGCTGCATTTTATTCCTGCACGTCTGTGACCTGTGGCTGGTTTGGTTTATGAGGTGATAGGAGATGCCATTTTGAGTTTTCAGGTGTGAAATACCCATATTCTACAGCTAAAAGTATTTCCCTTATATATGCTTTTCACTGTTTTTATCAGATATGTTTTTATACTTGAACTCCAGATACTTAGGCTGTCTTTCAGCATTGTATGAAAATGCTTGCCTAAATACAGGTGTAGAAGTACTTGCACTCAGGTTTCAGAAAGTACCAATTGTTGTCATGTAGCATGAGAAGTACAATGTAGAGATCTTGCAGTGTCTCTCAGCACAGGGTGTTTGGGCAACACACACACAAAACCTGTTCAGGTCTTATGGTTAGTGCAAAATGGTGACTTACGAGGTGCAGCACAGCACTGGATTTTTTTGGGTTTGGGCCAATTCCTGAAAAAAGTCCCAAAGGCAGCTCTGCAACACATTTACCTTCAATACAGCAAATAGTCCTATTAGGATGTACATATCAGGTCTGTAATATTCATATCTGGACTCTGCATCCAGTCTAACGTGAAATGCAGGGCAAAAGAAAATTAGTCCAGGGCAGGTCAATATGCAGAAGAGCTAGAGCTTGTAGGCTGAGATAAACCTGTCCTGATGCCGTGTGGAAGCACAGGGGAGCAGTTGTAGTGAATTTCCTTGTGCTGTGGTTCTGAGGAAACACTGCAGAAACATTTGGATTGTGTATGGATGGAGCCAGATATGCGTTGGCTGGTTATTAGTTTTGAGCTGGAATGCAAATGATTGTACTTCTCCAGGAGCCAGCAATGGATGAAATGAAGTAGGATTAGTCTGGAGCTCCATACCTAATAGATTTTCAGATTCAATGTTTCTTGCATCCAGGTGTGGGTAAGGTACCCATCCCAGTGTGAAAGGTGAGCAACCAGAAATGTTGGTAGAACATGTGCATTCACGGGCAATGGCATTCAATAAATGCATGGACTAGTCATCATGTGTATTTTTTAATCTAGAATGCTATCTCCATTCAACTGCTACTGCTGTAATAATAGAACTTAACAACATACCACCAATTTACATGAATTTTAGGATTTTTTCCTAGCACCTTCCTTCATTTCACATATGTTATGAGGTCATAGAAAAAAAGACTCAGTTGAAATGAATATACACAATGGGATAGAATTAAGATTGCTGTGGGAATGTCAGCTCTGAATTTCCTGCTTTTTTTGTGATCAAACTATGGAATAAAATCTTTCATTAGTGTTAGGTTTTAAACATTCTTTAACATAATTTAAATAATTTCTTAAACTTAACCCTTTAGATGCAGGTGCCCCTGTACCAGTCAAGTTTTACACATGCACAGTACTATAAAGGGTTTTTTTCCTAATTCTATTCATAATAACTACATACTAAGCTCTTACTGAAACTGGACCCAAGAAATAGATTTTTTTTTTTTTTGCTGGAGAAAGTAGATGGTCAGCTGTAACAGAATTTCTGAATACTTATGGACTATAAGTATTTATAATTTAAAATTAGAGAATAAAAAAATTATGATTTCTTGTGTAAAATTTGTTTGGTTGTTGTTGTTGGAGGTGGTTTTTATTTTTGTTTGTTTGTTTGTTTTTGTATGGTACTGGTATAGATTTCCTTACATGAAATAAAAATATTTGAAAAATATCAATTTCTTTGGATGTTGTAGTATTTCTGTTTCTATAGTGCCTTGCTGTATAACAGGGTTCTGATGTGACTGATAAAATAGGTAATACAACTATTTATGGGCAACAAAAACAATGTTATTGTGTAGTACTAATAAAATTTCTATTAAATCCTGTGGAGTTTTCTTAGCCCTAATGAAATATGTACATTGATGGAGTTTAGGACAAGAGATGTGTGTCACATTCCATCAGAATATAGAGGGAGCAACAGTTTTCATGTAGTGAAGAGACCTCACTGGAAACATAGAGTTAAAATAGACAAAGCCAAAACCATCCCAAAGCAAAGCAGACTTAATGCTTCATTATTTGTTTGATGTTCTGTCTGGGCTCATGCCTCCAGGTATTCAGTGCAAATTTTGGACAATTTGGGCTTCTCCAAATCTCGAGGATTAGATCTTGCCTCAGGAAAGTAGTCAGTAGTGACTGACTTTGTTAGGACTACAGGTTTTACCCAAAAGAGTTATTCTGAAATTCAGGTAGTGTGATTTTTGTATCACTTGATATTATAGATGAGCATGCAGCTTTTTGCCCACAATGAATGAAATAAGAATAGGTACCAGTGAGTATTTTTTTTAAGTTTCTCAATTGCTTTTATTCTTCCCCATATAGGGAAATTTGACCCTGATTTGTGGAAACAGGCTAACTTATCTGGCATAACCCCTGTTTTGAAAAAGGGTAGTCAGTCTTCATATCAGAAAGATAAGCTTGTGGTTCAAATCAGTTTTACAGTGGTTTTTCTGGAGAGCGACTGGTCTGCTCTCATTTGGTTGTACTTAGGGATGAAAGGAACCCAAGTCCCAGCATAGGAGAAGCTCTCAGAGTATGAAGTTGCAGAAACTTTCCTTGAAACTGCTTTTACACTCACACCTTTCTGTTATGTAGTGACGCCATGGAGAGTTGCTTGAGGTCACACAGTGGCTGAATTTTTAAATTTCTGGCCAACAAGGGAATACATTTGAATTTTTCTCAGGGCAGTTAAAAGCATTCATTTCTGCCTTTAAGTTTGAGGGATGGTGTGTTCTTACCTTGAGATAAGAGCTGAGCTAGTCTTGTTTACATAGATGTGCATTGAAAAGAATTTCTGGTTTAGAAATGAATGGTTTAGGCTCTGGTTTAGGAATGAATGCTAGGTTTGGCTTTGTAAACGTATTTTGAAATAATTGAGTGTTTAATACTTCAGCATTTATTTATTTATGTATTTATTTATTTCCATCTCAAGCTCTTTTGTGTGTGCAGGTATGTGCCCTCCAGATCCTTCCCTTTGCAGGAGATTCTGCACAGTGAATTATTAAAGGAAAAATTTCAATTTCTCTGAAAGTCATTCTACTTGCATTTTGCATCACATGGACCCACAGTGCAGCTGGCAAAACTGTGTGCTCAAAAACATATTTTCAAAGATAATCTGACTTCTTTGTTTGGTGGAAAGGGGTTAAAAGAATTCTGTGTTGCACTGTCTGTGCTCATGACCTCTGCCTGTAGAGGAGGTGAGAAGCAGAGCCCCAGGTTAAGCAGCATCTGTTATTTCAGCTCACCTCCAGACAGCAAGACAAAATTTCAGGGGAAATAAATATTTTCTTTATCTGAATGTCTTTTTATTGTAACATTTCTGAAATTACTTGCAGATTGGTTACTCAAGGTGAATGTACCATGTCATGTATAAAACATGTGTGCAATGGTTATAACAGCCTGAGATCTAAGGCAGAGCCTCTCCTGACCGAAGAGGATCACAGTAGAATAGTGGGAAATACTTTTTTTCACTCATGCAGTGAGAAAGGAGTCCTACTTCTTCCCACCTCTCCATACACAAATGCTGGTTATGCTCTGTTATAGTCACCACATCCATGTAAGATCAATTAAGATCAGTTTGGCAGTCCTTAATTTTATATGGACTGTTAAGTATAAGGGACAGAATATTTTCTAGGTAAACTTCCCCTAAAGGAGAATAACCTTTGTAGTAACAGCCTGGGTGTAACTAACAGGAGCGAAGCTTTGCTACTGAGGTTGCATACCAAATAATGAAAAGACACAGGGGTTTGGATGTATTGTTTATGCATACCATGAGGAAGATTTTTCCTTTGTACTTATCTTTTTTATCTACTATTCTCTCATTTGCCATGTATTTGGAAAAGCAACTAATACACACATATTTGTGTGATGGTTTGCTGTGATGCAAAGTTCCAGCATTCTGGGCTGCTTCCAAGAGCATTTTGGGAGTAGAAATCTACTTTCAGTACTCAATTAAGACATCCTTCACTAGCCTTGTCTTTTGCATACAGGGCATTATATCATGATCAAGCTGTCTGTCCATCTCTCTTATCTGTCTACCTGTCTAAATAAAATGTCTGCAAATATACATGTAGACCTGGGCAGCAAAACATATTGTTTTCTTGGACAAAAGCTTCAGGTTTTGATTGGCTGCTGTATCAGTAGACTGGAATACTTACAGCTGTCCTTGGAGGCCTTCTATAAAACTGCAGGTGTTCAGCTTTAGCAAATAGTTCTTATTATATGGATAGACTTTTGGCAGCTAGTAATGATGTTTCCTGAAATTGAAAAATTATTTTCTACCTTACACGCTGGTTTTACGTTACTGGAATGTTGGAGAGGGAACCAAATAGCTCTCATCGAGTAGTACTGAGACTGTTTTTGTTAGTTGTATATATTTTTTGATTTGTGTATTTTATACTGGAGTGCAAGTTTTTTTCCTTAACTGTTGCGGTCAGATTTGAAATCTCTTCCAGCAAAAGTAAAATTTTGAGGAATTAAGGAAGTGTTTGCCAACAGAGGTTTATCCTCCTTTATACAGAACTATCAACTGGCTTGCAGTCAGTGTACCACCAAACCCTGAGATGAGGGGGTGTTGTAAAATATTTAAAAATATTGAATATTGTAATAGAATACTTTTAGAAGCTTTATTTTCTTTTTTGTTTCACCGAGTAAGGTATATACAATGATTTAATGACTATATATTTAACCTATTCCTTACCACTATCATATAGTGCTGGAAGAAAATGATGGATCATTTTGTTACAGTTACTCTTTGGACAATGAGATTGATGACATGCAATATGACACTTCTGGAGAACTGTAGTTTAATTGCAGGGAGTTAAACAGCTTATTAGAATGGTATGTGTATTGTATTTATTTATCCAAATGCTTGACTTGGTGCTCACATTTTCTTTAATAAACATACTTGACCTTTACAATGCTGAATCAGCACCTGAAGCCTGATGGCTCAAGATTCTTCTCTCCTAATTTTTATTTCTTTCCAAAATAATACCGAGCCGAAGTAGGGTTATTTGAGTGTTTTAAGTATGCAATATTGAGTGTCCACGTACAAAATTGAGTCTCTTCTAGACACTGCAGGCATGTCTCAAATCTGTCAAATCAGAATGCTTCCTCAGGGAAAGCATTGATCCTTTAAAAAGGAGTTCTGGGAAGTCCTCAGTTCCTGTTTTGGTTTTTTGTGTGTTTGTTTGTTTGTTTGTTTTGGTGGTGGAAAAACACTACTGAATACAAAGTAAATGAGTATTTCTGACTTCAATAAGTAGGGGCTGTGCAAGCCAACTTAGCATGCCCCGAAGATATACAAGTTCTGGAAGGGAATACAAGGATTGAAGGGGGTTTTTAATTAATTTTGTTTATTTTTATTGATTTGCTCAGTCTTTGAATAAATTTTTCAAATTTTGTCAAATGCAGTCCAGGAAAAAAATTCCATGATTTGCCTGCTGTATGTTTGAAACCTTTACATAAAGAAGAAAACACCAAGAGCAGCTATTAAGTGTAAATCTCAAACTCTAATATCATTTTATCCGATGCTAAGCCACAATGCTTTAGGCATGAGTTGCTGCTGGTGGCATAAGTGTTTGGCCATATTTACATAAAAGAACCTCTTTGTCTCCTTACCTGTATTCCCTCTTGTGTTTCTCACATGTATTTGCTCAGAATTCTCCAGGTTTTTTTCATCATATGAAAGTATCATTTTCAAAGGCCTTTGCTTCTTGCATCAATGTCAGCATTGCAGATCAGAATGTGACAGGGAATACCTGGTTGCATAGTTCCTTTAAACCTGAGCCAGTAGCACTGCAAAATGTTAGGGAGACCACCCTTTCATCTCACACCATTCACCACTTAAAAGTGAATGGTTTGTTGATGTAATCCTATTTTCAATCTATAGAGGTCACCTGTAATGCGCTGCTCCGAGGATAAATGCCTAGTACTCTTTGATGTTAGAGGTTTCTTTTTTTAAAGGCATGTTTAATTATATTTTGTTTTGCCAGGATAGGGTGTTCAAAATTTTGAAGAGTTCAGCTGTTTTTAAACTGTTTTTAACCTTTCAGTCAATTGTTAAGAAATCTTTCCAAACTGATACTTTAATTATTTCAATATGCTTCAAAATGTTTTGTTTTTGGAAGAACTGCAAACTTTGAGGTAATCTATGATGCAAGGTGCAGTAACTAGCTTTAAGGTGAAAGTACACTAAACCAAATCTATATTACCTTGGTAATCAGTGACAAAGATAATATTAATTCCTCTTGGAGAAGGATTGCATCCTGCCAGTACATCATAGAGGAGGGAATGTCAACCTTAGTTTATAATGTAGTACTTAAACAGTTGCAAAACTCACATTCAGGATCGGTTTTTTATCTCATTAAATACACTATTGATATATATAGGCCGTACTGTTTTTCCCCAGTAAACATTTATGTTTTTATTTCAGAGATTAGCTCCACCTACTTTTGCTAGGATGGGCTTTTTTTCTTCATAATCCTGACTGATATCAGATGCATGTTGGCAACGTCTTGCTGCAACCCAGATGGGCTTTTGGGTATGCCTGAGGATTTGGCACATCATAGCAGGAATTTCTTACCTATAACTCTGTCTGTTTTGGTGGCAGAATAAACCACTCCACCTGCAAATTGTTCAGCAGACAACTTTCACAGTGCTAGAGCTGCACATGAATGTTAATCACTTCTCAGAACTGGGTTCCCTGCTTGCCTAGTGCTGCAGTGGTTTGCTTGTAACTGCTCTGTTTCCTGACCCAAGCAGTCATGTGGGGAGTTCAAGTTAGGTTAACAAGAGCAGGCTGACATAGAAAAGACTTAATTTCACTCGATTCTACACTGAATCCTGTCTTTTTATTGTTAATGCCCTTTTGTTAATTTTTGTTTCTTTGTTTCATCTGCCAGAGAGTTCAGCTGGCAGCAGGGAGAGTTTCCTGAGCTGACTTGGCCTGGTAAATGGTTTTTAAAGGCTTGCTGCTTCAGGAGGAGCCCACTTTCCAGGGCTCTGTCACTTTCTTTCTTTTGATTTTTGTGTTCAGTCCCTTCCTGACCATTCCCCACATATGGTATACACAGTTGCAATGACTTGCATCTGTCCAGAAGTGTGACTTTCTTAGAGCTGATTCTCCTGTTCCTTTGTGCCTGAGCCAAAAAAGGGCTGTGTTTTACACAAGGCTGCCAGCACCCTTCTCCCAAGAGAACATGTGTGGTCCCTCACATTCATCTGAATTCCCACTAACCCCAAAGAGCAAGAATGTTTAGACTTCTCCCTGTCTCTGGTGGCCACCATTATCAAAATGACTTTGTCTGCCCAGAAAGTTAAAACTCACTGCTATTACACTTCCAGTTCTATCAATGATAAACTATGGAAAACATCAGTGTCATATATCGTGTTTAACATGAGAAGCTGTTTGACACAGTGTATCCTTGAAATGTTTATAGTGAGTAAGCAAAACTTTGAATTCATTTAATAAAACCTCCCTTTAACCTCAGAAATGGAGCCTGTACAATGAAGTTTTATCTCTCTCAATGATGTTCAGTCATATTTGAAGGGCCAAGCACTGCGTAATAAATGTAGGCAGGGAGATTCTCTCCATTTTGTTATATCCTTTCATTGAATTCTCATGACATTGAGGTCAGTTGGTATTCCTGCCTTCTACGTTTCACTCCCAATGACTCCTGTCTCTAAGGAGAGTACAAGGGACAGGAAGAAGAAAGAAGAGTGTATTGCAAACTGATTTTCCTTAGGAGGTAGTTTATTACCTGCTCAATTGCCCTCCTTGTTAGCTATTTATGCTGTTTCTTTGAGAAAGAACACTTATTTGGTAGATCTTAACAACTGTCTTTGAGTGTCTTGAAGCTTGTTTAAAACACAAAGCAGTATAGGAGACAATGGGATGTGATTTTTTTGTGACTTGGAGACTGTGAGAAGGAGAACTGCTCAGCAGCTCTGGAGGAAACTTTGTTATAAGGGGAGACAAAATGGTGTTAAGAGAATGTGGCAAACCAGAATTTTCTCAGTTCTAGTTTCACCTTACTGATGCATGCCATTATCCCACCCTGAGCTTTTGCTAGAAGATGGATGGCTAGATGTTGGATGGCCAACATTTCTATGACAAACATCCTTAGATGCAGCTGAACTGATATTGATGGTATTTGCTCCAGTGCTCTTTTCAACCTGCATTCCAAGCACAGGAAAAATAGCTTTAAATTAAATACTAATCAGACATTCCATTGTTTTATGTTTAGCAGTTCTCTATAATAATAGCTTAACAGAGCATGCCAAAGAACATTAAAAGACCTTAAAAGAGGTCCTTAATGTTCTCTAATACGGAACATTAATGGACCTCTTCCTCTCACTTTATCTCAAGCCACCAGAAGAGGCAGCAAAGGAATATTTTAGCATGCTTTTGTATGGGGGTGTTGAATGAAGTGGGATTGATCCACTTGCATTGAAGACGTTCCAGATGGAAGTTGCAGACTGAAAATTGGCATGAGAATATGCTGGGAAAGTATCCTCACATATTTGTCCTTTATACAGTCAGACATTTTTCCGTTGGCCACTGAACTATATGGACTTTTGATTTGACTTGGTCCAGCCATTCCTAGTTCTTAACATGCACTACATATGAAAAAAAGAAAATGGGTCATTGAATAAGACCCACAGCCTTGTCTTAGGTGAAAATATGCTCCCCAGTTTAAGCAAATTAATTTGTGCCTTCTTCATTTCACTTTTTTAGCCAGATAGGGTTTTTTTTTAGTGGAATCTTCTATGTAACACATGTATGATTTCATTTTCTCCTTACAGGCCTCCTCTCAGGCCATAATTCTTGATTTCTCCTAATTAGTTGCTGTGGAAATGATTATGTCATAAACACAAACAATGGGAATATAAGGAGCAGATGAATTCTTAAGAAGCAAAGATTTGTTTTCCTGTAAATGACAAACCCCCTTCCCCCAAAACCAACAACCCAAAGGAGAGGCATTGTAATGCTTTCTGCATTGTCTTTCATCTCAGAATTTTACTGTACTTCTCAAGTATTAATACATTAAAGATTTTTGAAAATCTGCTGCAGAAATGGTGTTGAAACCTTCCATCTTAGTTGTCCTTGTAACTCATGATTAAATCATCATTGCTTGCAACTGAAATTAGGCCTTGCTTGCAAACTGAGCCTTTGCTCTGAGAGCTAGTTATAGAGATCCTTTTGACCAAGTTATTTACACCTGTGCAGTTCAATTTGCTGCAAGCACATTGATCTTTTTATTCCTCTGCCTTCAGATTCTTTGCCTTTGAGATCTGTAGGGAGTTTAACACTTTCAATAATACTTCCTCATTGTTTCCTCACACTATGTGAAAGAACAGTAAATAATTGTATCAATGGAATACACCGTGGAATGGAATCTACAGCTGTATCAATCATAGCTATGTTTTGCATTGGATGAGAAAAAAGTAGTTTTTGCCTCTGGAGTCAGCACATGTGGCTATGTATCCTCTGGGGAAGGAAATCCATTATTCAAGTCCACTGTATAGCAAAGTTCCCATTAAGTGCTCAAAATGGGGCTTGTACAGTGTATAGGCCATGTGAATTCACATGTGGATTTCACCAAGGGAGAAGCTCATTGAGTCAGAAGATGCCTTTTTGCATAGTCACTTTTCAGAGTTGTGCTATATTTTTGGCATTCACAACAACTCTGTCATGTGAGTATTTATAACTGGTGCCTTTTACAGATGGAAAATCCAAGGCACAGATTATATGACTTGTCTAAAAGAGCACAGTTGGTTAATGGTAAAGTGAACACAGAGCTCAGGATTTCCGACTCTGTCTCCTAGACTCCACAAAATATTTCTAGAGCAATATTGAAGTGATGTAATGTGTAAACAGAATTGTTTCCAAACAAAAATATCTGTCAGGTTACATTAAATATCTGCAACAGCTTTTCAAACAAGCAGGAACAGATTGATTTTTAATGTATGTAGTCTTTAGTGATGAGAAGGAAGACATGCTGAAGTGTTAAAATATTTAGATCTCGCAATGATAAAAAAAATTGCAGATACTATCCTGTTCTCGGCTTTGGAGTAGGAAATCTACATGGTTCTTAGACTTCCAGCTAAAAAGCTTTTTGAAACTGAAGCTGTAAGTGCAAGTTAATAAGTAGAACATTCTTGTCAGCTGCTGGCATCTGTTATTGGAGCTATACACTACTACATGTCCAGCATTGCCTTACAATATGGCAATGGCAACTTTATGGAACTCAAACATGCACAAGAAAGATATGTGAAGAAGGGCAAAATGCTTTTGCATAGTTTTTATATTATTCACACGACTGGAATGTGTACAGCACAGTACAGAGTGTAACAAGAGCAAATGCTGAACCACATCAAGCTGTTCCCTTGTCGTGCATGTCATTTAAATATCAAATCTATAAGGGCGTTTGCTGTGTTCTTCACACACAGAAAGACCACAACTAAGTGACTTAAAAGTATCCCATGAGTTTTTAAAAATGCGGACAAACAACTCTCTTCTTTTTGATAATTCCAAATACATTGTTCCACTCTGTTGGTTCTGCAACATCTGGTGTTTTATAAAACATTTTAAAATGTCATCTCCCTTTCCCATTTGCCCACACCCTTCCCACTGCACCTTAACCCCAGCATACCAAGAAACTTTAATTTGTAAGGAAATCTGTGGAAAATCTTGCAAAATGGAGTTAAGGAATTGTGTCTCTATAGATTTGAGCTATTCCTTAAATTAACAAGGAAGCTGAGTCAGCAGTATTACTGTGTGGAAGATTTCCATAAGGAAGAGGAACAAGATTCTGGGCTGATTCAGTGGAAAGCTGTTATTAAATGACTCTTGTAGATGAGATTACTTAGAACATTTTGCTTGGTAGTGTTAACTTGATAGTCTTTGCATTAAGTCTTCATAAAAAGATCACAAGGCAATTTCTCAATAATGAAAAACTGTAATCCCCTTTCCAGTCCTGGTGTGTGTCCAATGTTTGATTTGTAAAATGAGTGTAGTTGCTTCACAGTTAACAAGTTAGTGAACCTTGTGCTTCAGGATCACCTTCCAGGTTAAGGAATCAAAGTGGCTGAATGATAATACTGGAGGGGGATGGAGACACGACACAACACTCGTGGCTTGTGCAGCAGAGAGAGTTTAATGGCTTACACCAATGTTATACACCTTATTCAAAAGACTCTGTGTTCAAACCTGGTTGGCTGCAGTTGGCCCATTGGCCAATAGCTGCCTGCCTGCATTCATCATCCATAGCAAAACCCCTCCTCCTTTTTATGATGCACAAAGTCCAGC
This sequence comes from Erithacus rubecula, assembly GCF_903797595.1. Lineage (NCBI taxonomy): Eukaryota > Metazoa > Chordata > Aves > Passeriformes > Muscicapidae > Erithacus > Erithacus rubecula. The sequence continues at coordinate 52,482,054 of NC_136689.1, read as the reverse complement.
TGTATGCTAAGATAATTACTGTGTGCCATTTGTCCATAATCAGGATGTTTTAACATTTTTCATGGGCGTTCTTGTCAGTCCATTGTGGCATAGGATGAATAGAATACTTTGAGATGTAGGATGCGGGTAAAGGTACAAATCTAATACTACAGAAATAATTGCTGAAAAATCCCTAAACAAGGCATCTCTATAAATATCATGAGTTGTAGGAGGTCATCTTGCCTAATTTTAGCTATTTTAGCTTGCCTAATTTTAGTTAGGCATATGGTCTCAGCAGTTTGTATTGGCCCCCATTTTCAGTGAAAACAAAAGGAATGGGGGCACCTCTAGATGGCAGCTCATCCCACATGTCTAGGTGAGATTGAGTGCTCAGTTTCCATCTAAGTTTGAATGGCTTGGATCTTGCCTTTATTGCACAGCACAGAGGATGATCCTTCCCAATCCCATGCATTTAAAGTAAGACTTATTTCCTTAGCTCTTGAAGTCCATGGAGGAGATTTATTTGGTATACAAATCATGAGGGTTGAAGACGAGTACAGTGAACAGTTTACTCAGTGAAGTTGTCTTTTTCATAAATACTCTCTAAATGTGTGACAGATCCTAAAATAAAATACATCCAGCTACGGTCAAAAGGCTATGGTAAATGATTTATATTAGTTTATTTTTACATAGTTGGTGAAAATTGGCAAAATTTTATTTATAGTGATAAAATGTCATGTTGAAGTAGGTTTTTAAAAGGAGACTGACAAACACTGTACAGATGATTTCTGTCATAGTTTTGGTGATTAGGATATTCAGTGTTGTCCTCATGGTGACATTGGCACAGCACTTCTGTGCTTCTACTGTAGATTAAAATTGCTAAGTACTATGAGTGCCCAAATCAAAAATTTCTTTAGAGACTGAATAAAAGTTCAGTGTTTAGGAAATCCTTTTCCAAGTTCTGTGTTGCCTTAGCTAGAATGTTATGAGTATCCAAGGAGATGCACTGGAACCTTATACCATTAAACTTTTTCTGTTTTGCCAGAGCTTGTGACTGTCAGGTAAGTAAGGGTGCCTTTACCTGCTTTTCTCTCACTAAAGCAAGTAACAGCAATGAAAGTACAACACAGTAGTTCCGTTTCAGCATGGATTAGAAACCAGAACATCTGTTTTAAGTTCACAAATAAACTTGTACCTGTATGCTATCATCTGCTCTCCTTTCTCTAACAGTTAATTCCTTAAGATTTTCCAATTTGTGCTGCATTCAAACTTTCATTTTCCTAGAAACATATGCTCTTTATAAAGAACAGTTCTTGTTTAAATTAACAGAAAAGTAAAGATAGGGATTAATTTTACTCTCTAATTTTACTATTACTACTATTGCTACTATTTTACTAAATAAATTAAAGGGTCAAGTTTCAGACTGGAAGATGTATTTTTACAAGTAAAGGCATAGTCAAACTGTTCATGAGTATGGTTAGGCTGAAAGTTAGAAAGTGATGTCGACCATTTCCAGAGGGGCAGTGGACACAAGCATTCTTGCTATGACTGAGATTGATAGCTTTAAGAATGGATTTATGGGGAAGGTTATAGTTTTGAAGTCTGAAGGCTCAGATACATGTAGAAAAGAAGATAGTGAGTTTTTCTTCTGAAAAGCCTTGGTCTTCTAAATTCTTGGATAGAATAATGCTTTTTTATAGCTTGTGGATATAAACTTTGCTAGCTGCAGTTTTTGAGAATCTGACAGTTTCTGCTCCTTAACCTTTATTCCTGTTTGTTGTCTGCTCTTCTTCACTGTGATGAGTCACTCAGATGATTGTGATACCAGCAGGTACCATTAGTGTGACAAACTCAAATCCTGTGCAAACACTGGAGCCCAAAAAACTAGGGCTGGAGCCCTAGAAGTTTAAGAAATAAAGGGAAATGGTACATCCCCTTCGACCATCAGCCCTGTGACCTTTTGTTCTCAAATGGTTTAGTCCCTCTTCTATACGTGACTTCCACTTGGGACTTTTTGGCTCTTTTCCATTTTATTTCAGTTAGCATTTATTTCACACATCGTTATGAGAAGCACTGGCTATGAAGATACGCAGCTCTTGTCATAACAGAAGTATTTTTGTATGCACCTGCAATTTGATGTTTGCGTTCAGGGAATATTGTAGAGTGAATAAAAAAACAGATAATTTAGGGTTTTTTTTGCTCCACCTGCTATGGAATTGTTGTATTTTTTGGAGGAAGAGTGTTGTGGTGTTTTTTTGTTTGCTTGGGTTTTTTTGAGTTTTATTTTTTGATGATTTTTTTTTTCCTAAGAACAATCTGAAGGTGTGTTTATGGTGTTAGGGAAAAGGCACGTTGTAGGTTACAGTGCTGTAAACAGAGAAGAAAGGAAAATCTGTAAGACAGATGGCTAACTAACATGGTGTAAATATCCTATTTTTAATGCAAGGAGGAAAAGGTGTTCCATATATACTCTTCAAGTTTGAAGCTTCATGTTTGTAATAGTACCATGGCAATGTGCAAGTATTAATCACTTCCTGTTTGCTATGCATAACAGCAACATCAAAAAATCCTGCTCTCAAGAAGCTTTAGATTCTTGCTGCTTTGATCATCTTCTCTTCAGATTGCACCTATTCATGTACACTGAATTTCTTAAGACTGCATGTGTGCAAATGAAAGGACCTGTACCTGACCCCTCAGAATCCCCCTGGTGCATGAAGCTGTTTGCCACTGTGCCCAGTTGTCCCACCACTCCTTCATCACATACTGGAGGCAAGGAAGGGGTGGGTGTCAGTGTGGGCTGCAGCTGTATTCTGCAAGGTTTCAGGCAGGTGCTCACAGATTTAGGGAGCTATAAATGCCTTCCTGATAGCGTTCCCAGCCTGCCTTCCTTGAATAAACCTCTGCACAGGAGAGTGTCTGGTCTGATAGCACTCACAAAAACAACATTGAAACTCTTCTTGCTGCTCATTGCAGCCAAATGGCTTTAGAATGAGAATGAGCTAATACTTTAGTAATTGCAGTGAAATTAGGAGTTCAGTCTCATGTATCCATGTTAAGTGGAAAGACAAACAATATTAGTTATGTTAATATTGCCTCCGTAGTAGAAAATGTTGATACTTGTGCTGATGAGAATTTTCTGTAATTGAGAAAATCTAATCTTCTGCATCAAGGAACTGTTATTGCAAACTGATATTTCACACTTTCATACCATAGTGATTGTTAAGTTCTTTTATATCATGATGCCTGAGAGTAAAGGGTTTCCAAAGGCATGCTAATCCAACTTGTCAAGTAAATTTTTTCGTTATGTAGTGTGACTGGTAAATGAACTGTTGTAAGCTTTGCTTTAATTCATGGAAAATTTAAAAAGTAGTTTTAACTTTTTTAAAATTAGTTTTACAATTTCATTCAGAGATTCTGTTTTTTGGGGGGAAGGGAAGGAAGTGGTTTTTGAGGGGAGACTTGCTTGGCAATTAATCATGGTCTATTTTTGTTGAAAACTGAGTGTCAAGACAGGACTCCAGTTGCAGTAAAGTAGCTTATGGTACAAGGTAAACTATGTTTCCATGGAATATATCTTGTGATGAAAGCTTCTTTCGTAAGTACTCACTCTCTGAATATGCATTCTTTCCAGACATTGTTGCTATTTTGTTCTTTTTAGGTAATTACAAACTTGCTCCTCAGAAAGGAAAAGAAAAAAAAGAAAGAAAACAAATAAACAAAAAAGCCATACACCTACAGGAAAGCTTTTAAAATTTAGGTCCTGCTTAATCTGGTTTAATCTTTGCGTATATACATTAATGTGGTTTTTTGAGAGCTTATTTTTGAAGCACCCTTCTGTATTTATTTCTCTGAAACTTTTAGCAGCTTTTGTACTCTGAGAAAAAAAACAATGCTGGCAGTGAGTTTGGTTATATAAGTTAAAGACTTTTCATAGTGCTTGATTTTTTGCCAACTGTGCTTCCTGGTTTTAACTAACTTGGTATTACCATCCTCATAGAACAGTGCCCTAAAAAACCTAACAGATTTAAAATGACGTTTGTGAATTCATTCCTGAGTTTGAATATAATGCTTTATCTCCAAACAGAACAATGTAGTTTTTTATGTACCATCCTCATTGCACAGAAGAGTCATGAAATAAAGAGAAAAAGGAATGGAAATTTAGGGAGAGGATGTGACTCTGGGACTCGGGATTCCACGAGATTGATAGAGCAGCCCCAGAAAGTGAATGACATCTACTGCAAATGGACAGATGGAGAAGAGGTCTAGGATGAAGAAAAACAGTGAACAGAGGAATAAATTTGGTGAGAAGTGAAGGGCAGAGTTAGTCTTTCATGCATTTCAAAAAGTGGAGAGAAGCAGTTGGGAATGAATAAGGTCCTAGTGAAGACCAATGAGGATTGTTTCCTGGAGTAAGAGGATTGTTTGCTGGGTCTGATTTTTTCATTTTTATTTCAGTAAAAAACAAGATATAACCCTTTTTTACTTTGGTGATATGAAATTATTATGAAATCATTTCTAGTCTTAAATACATTTTTAATTCCTTCATTCCCTTTAGAGGTGAATTTCAAATGGAAATGTAATTTGAAAGCATCCACTCTGGAATTTTTCTAAGTGATAGGTTTTGTGGTTTGTTTTTTTTTTCAGTACAATATTGCTGATTTCAACCTCAAATCATTTTCAGGTGGGCTGAAAACTAATAAATTATTCACTGAAAGTGCTACCAGCAGTATAAATCATGAAATATCTTGGGTCTTTTTTCAGAAGGAGAAACTGTGTGAATCAGTAATTGCTTTCAAATCCTGCAGATACTATCTAATACAAGTGGTCTTGAATCCAACCTGCAGTTCTCTTGTTGGATGCCAAATAGCTGTGTTATTTGAGAGTTCAGATTGTTCATAGTAAAGAAAAGAGTGCCAGCTTACACTGTGTTAAAGATAATGAATTTTTGCCTTTTCCTTCTTCCAGAATAAATTTTATTTGCTGTAAGTGCTGGATCATAACGCTTTATTTGTTGTAAGTACTGTTGTAAGTGAGGGTCTTTGTAAAATGAGGCTCTTTAAAATGGAAGCATTCCTAGTTAATAATGAAAAATGTCTGAATTTCTTTGGCTTGATCACAATGAGAAAATAGAAATAATCATTTGTTTTGCTTAAAATCATGAAAGAACATGAGTCTTCTAAACAAACAAACAAAGCCTATTTTAGTGATAAATGATGCACGATGCTGAGTGCTTGTAGCATCCTTCTCTTTTCTAATAATTGTCACTTGGCATATTCATCATTGTGTGCTTCTTACCAGAGGCCTGTCTGGTAATCTTTAGCTAGTTTTAAATCACAGATTTCTCTGTATGCAGGCCACATGTTGCAGGAAGTACTGAAAGTTCATGTGTGCTCACACACACTCTAAAATGCTTTAAAACATCCACAGGTATCCTTAAGGGGTGCATGCTAAGGGAAAAAGTTGAAAGGGTGTGGTACAGGAAGGAGTGTCAGAGCAAAAGCAAGTTGTCAGATATTCATAAAGGTTGTACAAAGTTAGGTTATTTCTCTATGGTGCACTTCTTTGCTAGGACTGTGTAATTCACACAAATCTGATCCATGTGGGAAATGGTGTTTATCTCCAAGTCCATTGCCTGGAGGAATTACAGGAGAATATTTGTGACAGTTGTTGGAGTAGGACAAGTTGTTGGTGGCATAGCATTGTACTTGCATTAAAATTTTATGGCTAACTTGAACATAATTCCTGTAATCTGAGAAAGAAAAATCTAGTATTGAGTGAATACCAGTGCTATACTGAACACAGCAAATTCTTTCCTGGATTCCTCATTGAACATCTTTGCTGTGCCACATCACTTCTGCAGATTGCCATGATATAAAACAGAGTAAAACTGGCTGGCAATTGTGCCACTTTTGTGCACATATGCATGGTGTATCACATGCACTGTATGCACTCTTACCAAATTTCAAGATTTGCTTCCAGTTAAAATTTGAGGATGAATGTAGAAGCTGTTCTCCCTCTTCTGTGCTGGTGAAATAATTTATCCAAAATATAGGCTCTTACCTGAACATAAAGTTGATATGTCTGTTGAAAAGTAAAAATAAAAAATTCTTGTAGAAAATAGTAAATTTTGGTACATATACTCACTCACTTACTAGTTAGCAGCATTAAAAAATTAAATTGAATTTACATCACATATGCAAACAAACCTGTATCATTTAAGTGACTGGAACAAGAACTGTGTTATGGGTAAATTTCTTCTAAACATCCTTATTTCTGGCTTCAAACAATTTTTGTCTAGAAAACCTGACTGTGCAAAAGAGCTGTGTTGGCATTTTGCAATTCTGTGTTGCACTGCTCAGGAAGTGAGGAAAATAGAAATCTTCACTATCTTTACAGTCATTTTTCCACCAACTGAAGTAAGAGAGAATACTTGTCAGTTTATGTCATAACTGGTCAGCTGTTCGGTATATCTTGCCTTTCTCTTGTCTCTATAATACTCATTCAATGTGGAGATAGTGGGGAATGTGTATCTGCTGTCTATGTCCCAAGAACAAAAGATATATGAAAGACTCAGCAATACTGGCCTGTTCAAAGGGAATGCAAGAGTAAATTTTGGATACAGGATGATGTCACATCCTTGAAAAAAGTTACTTTGTTATGATTGACCTAAAGATTTAAATGACTTGTTAGTATGCAGGTTTGTTGGAGGTTTTGTTGGTTTTTTTTTGTTTTGGCTTTTTTTTTTGGGGGGGGGGGAGAGGGTAAATTTTTAAATTATTATTGATCAGAAATAGATCTAAATTTAAACAGGGGGTTAGTACATGTACTCAAAATGAAGGAAAGAAGTCCACTCTTGCTGAAATAAACATAGCCATTATAAAATTATATGGTTTAGAATTTCTTACATCTTATAATTGAGGGAGAAGACCTTTCCCTTTCAACTTGTGTTGGTCCTCTTCTGTATGCTGGGAATGGGTTGGGTTCTTGATCCAAGACTCCACTGGTAATCCGCAGCATTGAGGATGATGGGAAAGAGAAGTGTATTTCAAGACCAAATTTTAGGGTTTTTTATACCTGACAAAGCATCTTGCAGCATCTCTTTGATTTTATTACAACTTTTGAGCACAGTCAAGACTCTCTACATGTATAGAATGAATGCATGACCTCACTATGGATATATGAAGTACACTCGAGTATTTTGTAGTTTAGATGTGTGAAGCTGTATTTATTAAGGGATAACTAGGGGCAAATTGACCTATTTCAGGAATAGATTTAGCAAGGAAAGATTTATCAACATAATTTTCACACTCAAGTGATGGGTTATATACTCACATATTATTTACATTGTGCATTGTGGATGGCACAAAGAAATTATATTTTAAACTGATTTGATATATTCCTTCAGTGAAGAGAGTCAATATGTTGGTGGATGTTCATTAATAAAAAAAATATTAAATCTATTAAATCCTCATAATAGTTATACTTAAAGGAGTTATGCCATTATGACTTTTATAAAATACATAAACCAGCTTGTTTGGAAAAAGAAAATCTTGGATGGCTAAAATATTATAACTGGCAGGCAGAGAAATGATAGATCACCATAGGAAGTTCTTACTGATGAAAGTGGGCACAATGAACAGCATTGGCATTAACTAAGTTTGTCACAAGCAGTATTGGGAACACCAGTTTTCCATGCCTTTGGCTGTTGCTGACTGCTAACAAAGATTTTGGTCACATTCCAATGTTGGTTTGGTTTTTTTTTTTTATAGTTGAAGGTCTCTCAGTAGCAGTAATTTCAAGTCTTCTGTGTATTAAACTGCAAAAATCCCACATAAAAATAGACTATCTTTCAATTCTAATAACATGGAAAAAACCAGAAAAGTAGTTATTGCCTCCACAGAAGCTGTTGGTATTTTTGAAAAATGGCCAGTGTGAACAGACTAATTTATATTTAAAATGCAGAATTACAGTGTCAGATGGTATCTCATTCTGAGCAATCTTGTCAACACATCAGGGAACAGCATATTCTGCCTGAAGTAATATGTGGATTGAAAATTATGCATTACCTCAAAAAGACCACACCCCTTTTTCTATAATTAACTTATGCAAATCTAATTTTTATGTAATTTTTACATACTTTCTGGAATTTCAAAGGTGTAAAATCCTAGGAATCCTAGAGAGAAGAGTTTTGGTAAGAGGCCAAATATTCTGAACACCTTGCATGTGTTTGTGTGTTTATGTATGTATCTGTATATATATGAGAGGGAAAATGATCTACATCTAAATTAGCCTGTTGCATTGGAACACAAAATGCTGCCAATGCAGTGCAACAATAGAGTAGGGCATAACAGCTTAGCTTAACAGGAAAAACAGTTTTCATTGAGTCTGGGGATGGTTTTCATCTACTTTTTTCAGAGAACTATGTAACAGCTCTGTTCAGTTCCTCACCCAGTGGAAAAGTCTTTTCTTTTAGCCAGAAATAAAAAGGAAGAGCCTTTAAAGAGATAGCCTGTCCTGAAAGTAACCCAATACAGATAGGTGCAAGGTTTGGATTTTTGACATCAGCTTTCTCTTTTTTTCTCTTGACAGATAAGTCAAGTAAATAATGTTTATTAACTTGGCATAGAGTTCATAAAAATAATTAAGAATCTTCATTTGCTCCTAGTAATTATTAAATTTTAACTTATCTTTTAAATGTCCTCATTATAAGATTGCCATGTAAACAGAATATTTTCTGTCTTTACTTGGCAAGACAAAGATGATTTTTAATATGGAAGCAAATAGGTTCTTTAAAATGGATGTGTCCAGTCTTTTGATGGCCTTTTTCAGCCTCATGAATTTCTCATGTCACAAAATGAAATAGGATTTATTTTTTCATATGATAGATATATTGACTTCTTTAACTGAATTAAACCCTAACTTTATGAGACATATGTAGAAACAGATATTTAAAAAATGTTCAACATAAATAAGCAAGGAAAGGTTCCCCAAGCCCCAGGGTCAAAATTTTAGAACCATGTTATTGAAGGGTATATGTATTTTTACTGTGATAGATGAGGCAAAATTATTTTGGAAAAAGATATCATGAACAATTCAGCATGAATAGTAGTAATCTTAAAATGTGATTTTTATATAGGATTTGTTTCATTCACATTTCGCAACCAGAAGGCAAAAAAAAAAAAAAAAAAAATCTATTTTTCTAGCTTTTTTTCAACTCCATGGTGCTGAGACCAAAATTCAAGTTTTCCTTAAAATTAATTGTTAATGGAATATTTAGTGGAGCCCATGAACTACTTTAATACATATTCCATCATTCTGGGCTGTATCTTTTTTTTTTTTTATTCACTTTAGCATACTGAATGATTGAAAATCCAGCTACAGCTAGCATAGGCTTCATTGTTGGAGTTGAAGCCTTAGATGTGCACTGAATGGTAAGTGGTGAACCCAGAAAACTTAATGCTGTCTAAAGGAAGAAAAGGGCCAGGGTAGTTGGATGAATACTTAATTCCTTATATCTGTTTTATGTCTCTAGTCAGCCTGGAAACACAAATTTCCTGGTGAAAGAGTTACATGGTCTTTCCAAGAACTCTGCTCTCTTGCAAAAGAAAAGATTGGCTTCTATGAAAAGTGTTGTCAATGAAGGAAGAGTTGGAAATACAAAACAAGATATTGTGTAGGAATCTCAGCAGAAGAACTATTTTTAAAAAATAACATTCTTACTGGCACAACCTCATGGCCTATAATAAAGATTGAATCCTCAAATGACAGAACACTTCATTCCCTCATGTTAGAAAAAGGACACTGTCTAGCAAAGACTTTCTGTTGCCCAAAGCAGTAATTACAAGCTCTCTGGAATGAGTCAAGAAATTGTTTCTTTCTCTTAGATATATTCTGTGACAAGAAATTAGTATTCTTCACTAAAATCTCACATGATATGCCTGTGGAACTGTAAGAAAAAAACAAGTTTAACCCTTTGCCAAAGAAACAAGCCTTTACAATTTTTTGATTCAATCTGCTGATTCTGTCAGTTTTCTTCCATCTGTCATTTATTATATCCATAACTTTCCATATTTAAGAAAAAACAACTATTATTTACCACTTAACAGTAATATTTACTTATGACAGCAATCAACATTTTTCCAACAAGACAAGGAAATTTATATTTTGCTTTATGTTTTCAAGAATTAATACATATGGTCACCATATTAAAAGGCAGTTCAAGTGTTTAAATATTTTATTTAAATGTTTAATGAAAAACTTTGTTCTGCTCATTTGGGATAGCTATGGGGAAAAAAGGGAAACATTTTATTTGATCTGTTTGTGTTGAGGGATGGAATTCAAAAGCACCATAGCTTGGCGTGGAAATCCATCTGGTTAATTCAGTGGAATAATTCCCTTTTGGCCATCATTCTAATTACTATATTAAAACATATTCTGTTTCTTTTTCCAGTCTCGACTCTTCTATATACACAAAGGTACAACTGAGAAGTTGAAAGATTCCACTTAGGAAAAATTTTACCTCTTTCTACCAGTTTCTTTAGTCCCGGAGTTTAATATGCATTTTCATGCAGACATAAAATTTTATTTGTTAATGTGTCTTATTCTTCATTGTCTCTGTTCCTTGATCACATTTTCTGTAAGCATTTTCTGTATGTTACCAAAGTATTTTTCTTAATGCAGCACACTTTATATGTATATAGTATAAATAATTTTAATGGAGCAGGCTATGAGCATTCATCCAGGTTGTTGAGAGGAGACCTGCATTGCTTTGAAAAAAAAATCTCTTGCATACAGGAGTTTATAATCAAATGTAAGCTTTATTTTTTAATAATTTATTCAGTAGTTGAGAACTACTGTGTCATACAAAAACATATGGCCATCCATAGCAGAAGACATGGATCCAACCAGATGAAGTTATAATCAATGCAGCTCTGTGAATCTCAAACTAGATACATTTTTTTTCTTGTTACAGTTTCTCCAGCAATCCTATAATGGATGCAAATGAACATGGAAATTGTGTAGATTATGCAAATGTAAATAATTGTCAGAATAATAATTTCATATCTTTAGAAGAGCTCCAAGCTTAAACAGACACAGTCTTTTATGTCTGCACTACATTATAGTTCCCATTTTAATTGGAACACTAAAGCTGGTCCCTTTGATTCTCAGTTTTGTTCATCAATCAAACCCTCTTATCTTAGTTAATGTTTCAGGAATTTAAAATTATGTTTTAAAAAAGGCATCTGAATCTGGATTTTTTGACACTACAACTTCATTATCAACATAAAAAAATATGCTTTGCAACAGCCTCCTCTCACAACACAAAGAGAAACATATTTTCTTTCTTTTTTTCATAATAAAGCTCGAATTTCAGTCAGACTGTGATCGAAATATATTTTTGACAAAAATGCACAAAATATTTTGCATTCATTACAATACAGAATAAAATAATTTAATGAAACCTCAAAATATGCCATGAAATGGAGCTGTCGTCTTCAGTTTTGTTATTTCTGATCCTTCTAATCAGTTTTGCCCATTGAATTCAGGATAATATGGTAAAGCTCTATCATCAATAGATTAATTCCGTTCTCTTGGCTTACATGGCATACTACAGTATGAACAATATTTTGACTATTCTTGGCTTTTATCTTTGGTGGTGGTAGACTTGCTCCCCTTTCAAAAATTTGTATATGAAATACCAATGCTTTTAACTCTTGTGAGCTTTGGTTGTATCCAATATAAATAAACTGAGTATTCAATGAAAACCTTAAATTTTTAGGTAAGTTCAGCCATGGGTTTTTTTTGAGTCATGTCTTACAAGACACTTATGATCTCAGAAAAGCTGGTAGCTGTCTGTTTTTTTCCTAATTAACAGATATGAGATCAAAGCTGAGGTCTAGACAGAATGCTGGCTTGAGGTATTCAGGTTGTAAGAAATACGATATTTTCACTTTGCCCAGATATTCATGTATAAAATTCTCCTACTTATGTGAAGGGTTAATGAAGATCAGGTTCCAGCAGGAAGAAAGAAGCCTTTCCATATAACACTAACAAGATTTTCTTTTGACACAAATATGATTAATCACCCAACACGCGAGTATAATCATTCAAATTAATGCTGTTCAGCCAAATGTAACATCACAAACACTGAAAGGCTTGAGTTATACATTCTTTCAGAAAAGATGAAACTATTTTTTTGCTAACTTTACAATTGAAAATTGTTAGTGTCTGTGTTTATGTGCCAGCAAATGCACTTGGGTGCCTCTTGTCTGATCAAAACTGTCGCCTTCTGTGTCCTCCATGAAAAGAGACCTACCAAACACCATAAAAGGTGGCATTTGAGCAAAGTACTGAGCTGAATCCATTAATCTCTTATTAATTACTCTGACATTTTAAAGGATGTTTTTTTTGAGCAGGGGGGAAAAAACATTCTTCCAATAGCTTAGTAGATATTCTGAGGACTGGAAACAGGATGGGTAGTCAGAGGCCATTGATTGAATTTTCTGTTACCAAGAAACAAAATAAACAAATATGTCTCATCCTGGGAATGTCTACCTGGAGAAGAGTTCTCAAGAGACAGTCATTTATTCACTAAGCCTTTAGGCCTTTTGGCTTCTTTGGATTGGGATCAAGCTCCCAAGGTAATTACAAATATTGGCCAACTACCTGAACCATATTTCCCTATTATTTTCTCGTACATGTACTTTTCTTCATAACTAAGGGATTTTTTTTTTTTTTTAATATGTCTGGAGAGACTGGTTGGTTCCTGCATTTCATATCAGCTTAATTGACAAACCTGCTTATTGCTTGATCTGCTGTGGTAACCAGCCATTATTCCTGCTTGACAATAGTTTCTCATTACATTTGCATTCACTTACATTCATAAACACACAGAATATATTCAGGTACACTTTCAGAAGTGATCATGATAGGGCGTCTTAATTGTCATCACATTTGTTTCTTGGGTACATTTATTGGTTGGTTTTTGTGTTTGGCACAGGAACAGGACTATAAACTTGCTGAATAGTAATCACATAAAACTTCTTTGCATCCGTGCTTGAGAAGAAAATACATTAGTTCTGTCATAATTTTTTTTTCTCTAGCTTACTATTAAAAACTGTTTCTCCTTGTCACAGTCATAATCATATCAAAAGCTCCTCTTCTATTTTTCTTCATCTGTCGCTACACAGCAATCTAAAAATGGGTGTTTTGCCACTTACCACTCTGCTGATAACAAATTGTATGTGGCGTAAGACAGAATTTATATGTGGACACTGATGGACATAATCATTGCAGACATCTCTCTACATATTTTCTGTGACTCTAACAGCTCTAGGGCAATCATTTTTAGAGGCAACTGCAGGATTCTTTGATTAATTTTTAAATTATTATTCTTATTATTTTATTTTCTGGAAGTCTTGAGCATTTATTTTTATTCTAGCAACTATTGAAGATACATAATTGCTGATTTAAACAAGATGACAATTTAAAGCCCTTTTTTCCCTTCCTTTTCACTTCCAGAGAACTACAAATAAGTAATATCACATGTAAGCTTACCTTTCTACCAGTCCCTGGGATTCATGCAGTCCCCCACTATATTTATGATGTCTGCATCATTATATATATATATAATCTATAAGATAAGTTCTGCAGTAATTCCCAAATTCCCATACAAGTTCATCCAGCCCTGACAGCATTGTAGCTCCTCCTGTCAGTTTTTGTTCTCAGGAGGTGTTTCCAGATGTTACAAAATTCCAATATAAATGCTTCATGTGTAGAAGCCACCTTTATTTAAAAAAACCCAATAAACAGAACCAAAACAAGAAAATGTAGTTTGCATATGTTATATATATATATATGTCTGCGTATTGCTAGGACTTGATTTAGCACAGTTCAGTTTGTTGTTCTATGTATTATTGAAAATAAACTGAGGGAAAAATAAAGTTTAGAAATCTCACAAATTACATTGTTTTTTAAGAATGTTTTTTAGGTTATCCAAAGGACTGCCACCAAAGTCCTTGTTTGTGCTACATGCTGGGTAAACAAAGAGGTGTCGATCATCAGTAGCTAAGGAGCTCACAGTCCAAATAAAGCAGGGGTAGGGTGGGGTAGAGGTATGAGACAAAAGCTGTGTGAACAATGTGATATTTGGGATAAATGTAATTTCCACAGTTCTTGGCTTCTGTGACTGCCCACACAGTTTGAAGAGTCCATTGGTGGAGGAAGTTTCCTGTCACTGCTTACTGGGCGTACCTCTTCAGGAAGGACTCATAATTTTAGAGCTCTACTCTCACTGCAGAGTTCCAAGATGATGGGAACGGATATCAGTCCGTTGCCCACTGATAGGTGGAGAATGCTCATCAGTCTCCTAGGTGGTGTCACTTGTGTGTCCTGGCTTAGCTCCAGACTATGCTGTGTCTAAAAGGTTAATTTCTACCAGATGAGAATGTCCTTGGCCTTTGACTAGCTTCTCTATGGACTTGCTCGTGGGAAATTTGATACTGGGCGGTGGTTGGCAAGGATCAACTTATCCAGGGTGGGTTTCCTTTCTGTGGATAAACAGAGCATATGTAGATCCAGAAATAGGAGTTTGGCATCTTCTGCCACTCCTCAATTAACCTGAGGTGATCAAAGGCCATTTTTTTTCATTATAGAGGTTCAGTAGTCTACATGAGCAATATTAGTACTTTTCAGCCTATGAGTAACTAATGCATGTCTTCAGCTGCAATATTTCAGCTGACTTATCTACTTGACTGTTTATATTAATTTGTACTGTTCATTTTACTATCAAGATGCATGGGTTAAAGTATTATGAAACCTGTTTCTGCACCATGCTTTGATCCGGCCATATCTATGTGTGATGAACTGAAGTCCATGAATGCTGGTATTTCTACTATAGTTGTATCTCTTTCAGTGTCAGTGAAATCTCTTCTGTCTTTACTCATTCTCTTGTTGTAGCAGAATCTTTAGTTTTGTTTAACAATACGTTTGACAGTATTGCAGCTAAAATGCAGGTTCTGATTTTTTTTTGTAATTGTTAGGGATGAGAACACCCAGTCTCTGCTTCAGCCCATATTCCTGCCAACTGCAGAATTGATTTAATGTTTAGGATGCTGTTTAGTTTAAGTTTATGCTCATATACATACTAATACCAAGAATTATTGAATTTTGGCTCTAAAAATGAGTTTCACTTAACTGTGATGAACGGTGAGTCTTGAACTTAATCTAAGTTTTCAGCACTATCTTTCTCTAAACAATGGAGCAGTTTAAACTGAAGTTTTCATTGTAAACACAGGAAGATGTACTGAAGGGACCAGTACTGTACTAGTATAGTAATCTTGTTCTCTCATCTTATATGTGTCGAAGCAAATTGAGCTGCTAAAAGTTGTAGCCTTTTATAGGCTTGCAACTTATAGCTTCTTATAGCTTCTGGTACGAGCGATACTTTATGTCTGGTGATCCCCATTGTGAAAGCTGATGATTATCTAGTATAAACTTAACATTTCACTAGTCCTGCTGTGCTATACCAATCCTGTATAGGTAGGTTTGGTAACACGAAGAGTTGATAACTCAAGGCAGAGAATTTACGTCTAGTCTTATCTATATTTTATGGCCACAGATGTTTTTGTTGATAGCACCATTATTATGACAAAATAATGATATTTCTGTACTATTGAATAACCTATTATGGGCAAATAAAAGAAACCATATTATTTTTTCCAGTATTATAGAAGATTATCATATTACTTGGTGAAAAAAACTCATCAAATATTAAAATTGTACTTTAAATACTAATATCATATTTACAAACTGAAAGGACCAAGATTCAAATAATATTTTTTCATTACCCTGAGTCTGGAATCTTGAATCATTTTTCCAAAAGGTTTGGTCAGAGGTCAGTACCTGAATTATGTTCCCACATATGCTTTCTATTTGCTTTAAGTGGACATTTGCTTGAATAACAACCAAAAGGTGTGAACAGAGCTTAGTGGATATTATCCACCACAACTCAATAGAAAATGTCTTATCGCTTTCTGAGATTTGAATCTTCTAAAGGCTTGTTCTAGCACATGCTAGTAGGAGCCTTTTTGGTTTGCTTTTTCATATACATGCTTAAGGAATGGATTACTGAAGTGTAAATTTCTGATTTACCAAAATAGCAATTCTTATGTTCATCTTTCAAAAAGGATCTAAGTTTTGAGGATTCATACTTTTGCTTGCTTCAGCTTTAATATTCATTATTATAACACTCCCTGTTTGACATAAATTTTACATTCTTTTAATCTTCATACTTGTGGTAGTTCCATTGTGAAAAAAGATGTTCTTCATGTCCCTCAAACCTTTATTAAACATTACCACCGTGATGACAAACAAAACAAAACAACCTCTAAGTATTTTTTTTTGTGCAGACACGCTGTTATGCCTATTACTTTTATTTCAGCCTCTAGGCAAATGTTGACTTTAAAATCTGTCATAGTCTGATTGATCACTTTCCAGGAAAACAGGATTCAAGTAATTTTTAAAGTAGCTTCATAATGGATTAACCAGAGTTGCCACATAAAGAAGAAAGGTTTTATTCCTTTTTAATGTCAGAGGAGGTGATATGCTCTGTTTAGCAACAAAACGTCCTGAATAGCTCAAGTATTCTCCAACTACACAATCACAAAAACTAAATGTAAAACAGGAAGAAGAATTTCAATCCAAGATGTAGTAATCTTTTTTTCTAAACTGATGGATTAATACAAGTGAAATATATTTATAAACTAAGTCTCTGTAGACTTATCAGAAGTACAAGTCTCTAGAAATGCAGCATGGAGTATTAAGTAAAAATGAAGGTGAAAAACCTGAATTCATTTAAGTCAATGGAGATTTCACTGTTGACTTCCAGAGTCCAGAATTTTGCAGTTTCAGAAGTGCAATTTTTTGAGGTTGCAGTTTAACTGAAGCAAGATTGATTCAATAGTTGGCAAGAAGATAACCTAAGCTGCTATTGAGAATTTTGGTTTAACATCTAGTAAAATAAATACCACCTGTCCTAAAAACAGTTTTGAAGACCATCATTTTAGATGATCTTGGTATTTTTTTAATGTTTTTCCCTTTAAAAATGGATTAACTTTGTTGCTTCAGAACTATATGCTGTAAGTCACATTCATGTTTATGTTTTCCTCTATAATTTCATTCTCCTAAGTTTTATAATAAATATAAAGGAATTAACACTCTCAATAAATAAAATGATGTTTTGAAAAAAGAAAAAAATTAAATTATACTAATGTATATTACTCTTGTTAACAATACTAACAAAATGTTAAGGAGCTGCTTTGGAATATGGTCCGCTTTATGGCACTTCATTTTGGATATCTCAGCTCTCTAAGTAATATTTTAAAATGTTCTCCAACAACTTTTAATAAAACTCTAAAAAGAACTAAAAACTAAATGAGTTTGCAAAGTTTGCAAAGAATCAGTCAAACATTGCAGTTAACTTGGTTAAGTTGCAGTTAAGAGTTAACTAATAATACTATTTTCTAGTAGTCTACCAGTGTTCCCACTGTAAATCAAAGGGAAAGAGAAGTAATATTTTCTTTTAAGTCCCATGTATTTAGCCATTCTTCAAATTAAAAATTTTGAGTCTAAGATGCAGTGAGTACTTGGTGAAAGGGCCCTGTTTGCATACAACATGATGTCACAGCCAAATAAATGAGAAAATTTTTTTCAGAAAGACTTGTATCCAGAAAGAATAAAGCCCATCTCAAGGCCACATTCTTCTCAGGAACCTAGTATCTCTGTTGTGACAGCTTTTGTACCAATATTTTGGTATGGTCTGTTTTCCTGAAGTACATTGACATAATTTGTAGTTAATTGGAGACCAGTGAGGTCATATGAGGTAGACACTTTCTGCTCCTTCACTTCGGCCTTATATTGCAACCACATTTTAGCTTAAAATTAGCAGCTTCTCTTTGCTGATCAAAGTGGGATAACTCCTCTTACTATCCTATGTAAGTCTGCAATGTAAGAGCAACTTATTTTGGAAGTAATTCAACAGGTTCTGTGAAGATGTGTGCTGTCATCATCTGAGGTAGGAGTGATTCTATCACTGCTTCAGTGATAATCTAGTGTCAGATAACTGTGCTGTAGGTTGACTTCCAGAAAACAAAAACATTGATGTAGACAGTTTTTGAGGATATTGATATATTCTTTTGCCAGGTTACTGTGCTCTGGAATTTAGATGTTGTCTTTAGTTACAATGCGGTATTTTTCATATTTTACAATGCTATATTGCCCTTTATATATTATTTACACTAATATAAACGGTTATAATTCCTTTTCTTTAGAACAAATATGAGAACAGAGCAGATGGATGATAGCATATTTGTTCTTACCATTGTCAAAGAAATAAGGAGTTATGATAATAGTTACATCTCATAGTCTGAACACTTTTGTGCCTGGCACAAGTTTGGATTCCTATGCCTTTACGGTTCAACTTCATTTTCTGTTTCATGAAGGAAATTATTTCAGTTGAGTATTTGCAGTTTCAACTTTTTGCTTAGGGAGTTCATGATATAAAATAGAAATCTTTTATATGTTTAGGGTTTGTCATAAGAATGAAAACCTTGTGGTGTTCTGGTGATTTGCAATTGTGCTCAAATTAAAATATGTTTCTCAACCTTTTTCGGTACTAAAATGAAACCATGATTTTTTTTTTTTTTTGTGTGCTCTAATGATTGTTTCTGAAAACCTGTTTCATAGGAACCCACCGTATCATTTGTTCAAAAGGTAGAATCAAAAAGCTTATTCACAGAATTTTCCATGATCTGTTTCCCAGCCTTTGGTTTGCAAAGAGATTTTCCTTTAAAAAAATACTTTTCTGTCTTGCAGTTCAATTTCCTGTAGAACTGGTTATGTTGAGAAACGCAAGCAAAGTATTCTCTGAAAGTTTGTGGATCATGATATGCAACCTAAGCTGGGAGGGGTAGAGGAAAAGGAGGGAAGTTGAAGGTTCCTTCCGTTCTTAAAAGTAATTGTCCTGATGTGATGGAAATTGCAGTCACCTGCCTAGTAGTGGAAAATCTTGAGCTATAAGGAAATCCACAGCAGCATCACTTCATTATAGTTCCTAGCAACCTCATGCTGGACAGCAGCTTTGATGGGACTGATAAAGGCAGGGTTATTGAAACAACAGACGTGCTTGGGGGACCATAGTTATACATTTTAAAGAGCTTCTTGATAAAGTTACCGCATAAGAAACTGTATGCTCTTGTAAATTGTACTCAAAGAAGAATTTTGGGACTTAGGAACACATACATGAACATTTTTTCAGGGATATCAAATGAGTTATTCTAGTGCTGTGTGAATAGAAATTAGATCAAATTTCAACCCTATGTTTTATTAAACTTTTATTTCCAATTTATTAAGAAAATTTGTGTTTATCACTGCTGTTCTTGTGTTTACCATGGCAGAATATTTGAAACAACTGGTCTTCATTACTCAGCACATTTCAAACTGAGTCATTAACTTTCCTCCATTTTAATTGCCTATTTTTAAAATTACCTGCCTTTTAGTGCTGCCATTCTACTGTTATTTTTATATGTTTTATATGGGTCTCCTACATTCTTTTCCCTAAAATAGTATACAATATGTTGCAAATACAGTATTTTGGTTTTTAAATGTAAAGAGGAATTCTTCTTACCATGTAAACTTTCAAACACCAGGCAAGCAAAGATGATGGGTATTTCTTTTTACTGATATAAGTGAATCTCTCTTCTTTGTTCTCCTAATCATGTCTTAGAAACATCTGGTAACTTTCTGCCTAACTGTCAAATTTCTATTTCTGTTTTATTAGCTGAACACCTGCATGCCAGCTGAGTATGTACAGACATTCCACATTATCAGGAGTTATTGCCTGCCTGACTTGCAGCAAACTTGCAGTGTGATAGCACAGTAAGATTATCATTACTCCCATGTTATTAATCTACAGATTTAAAAAAAAAGAATCTCATAAATTGTAGCATTCAAGGAACTATCTTATTAAATCTCTAGTTTCATGAATCCCTGATACTTTAGTGCACTACAAGTAAAATATAGTATTTAAACTGATAAATACAGCATGTTCCTGTTTGTCTTCTTTATTCTCTTAATTTCACTCAGTGAAAACCTAATCTGACTGCTTTTCTGCATAATTAGTTAGCCCAGGATAAACTTAAGAAAAAAGCTGTATTTTGAAAATTTTAAGTGAGCTGAAAACTCCATATGCAAATATAAAAGTTAGTTTAAAACTATGTCAAGTCAGTGACTTAAGATTTAACTGCAAAGTCAACTAAAATCTACAAAGAGGATAAATCAAATAACACTTTTATCCACTTACATGCCATTTAAAAAATAATAGTTGTAACACTAGAAAGAACTTTGTACTAAAATAGTCATAAACAAATTAAAAAGATCTATTAATTAAAAAAATTACTAAAACAGGCTTATGTGCTTGTGAGATTTGGTGTTCCAGCTCTATCTGTTGAGTTAATAAAATATATTGCCTTTCTTTCTGATTCCTGCTGCATGTAATAATTACTATTCCATATTCTACATTGTTATACTAAGAGCACCTAATAATCAAAGGCAGTGTTTCTGCCTTTTAATCTCACTAGAATAATAGAAATCTCTTTTGTTCCAGTCCCCTGATTGTCAAATGGGATTGATAGCATTTCCAATTGAGCTTTACCTGGCTGACTGTTTCACGTGTGTGCTGAGTGAAAATTTTTTATCATGCCACAGTCCTGCTATTAGACATAAATTATTCAAGCTATTGCTTCCTCTCTCTATTAGCTCTACCTTACATATCCTCCTTCTGCAGCTCTTTTCTCCAGTTGCCTTTCTTCAAGACTCACATTCCCACAGTCCTCTGACTATTTTCCTTTCTAATCCCCTATTGGTGATTTATCCCAACTGGGTTATTTATGTATGTCAGCTCTGGCAGTCCCATCTTGGCTGTATTTGCTAATTCTGATCTGAAATCTGAGTTCTGATTGTTGTGAGGGGGGTTTTCTCTTACTTAGTATCATCTGAAATCACTCAGCTAGAAGCTCTCTAGTATCTCATTTGTCTTTTGTGCTTCATAATGTGCCTTTTATGCTATTTCTTTGTCTTACTTTCTCCCACATTATTTGTCTTCTTGGGTTGCATGAATAGGGATGTTACACAGTACAGCAAAACTCATTGGGCAGAAGCAGCTTAAGTGAGATGGAACATGGTCAAGTCATGGGTGATGAAGAAGGGTTTTTAAAGGGAGAATGTAGACTGAACAGCAAGAAAAGGGCTGCTGAATTGTACTCATTACCTTCCAAAAGAAACTACAGGAGATTCAAATGAGACAGGAAAACGTCAGCATGAACAGCTCTGTAAGAAATAGGTGAACCTGAGTAAAAGAATGGCCTTGATAGCTGACCAGATTTTTAATGCTTCTCATTTTTCTGATTCCAAGAGAGAGTGATGAAGAGGAAGGTGATAAGCCATAAGGGCTGTTTTGTGCAGGGAAATAATGATAGAAAATACAGCACACCCAGCTGCTCAGAGCAATCAGAATCTCATATTGGAAAAATTTTAAACAGCAGAGGGTGAAGTCTGAGACTATAATTCTTAGAAAACATGTTAGAATTCATATGAAAAAGCTTTAAGGACTTCATTTTAATTGACCTTGGATATACACCAGGTCATGGCCTTTTAGGGAATTAGAACCAGAGTGTTCATCAGGGAACAATACAAGTTTAGAAGGTCAAGAATTGATTCCTAACCGTAAGTGCAAATGTTCTCATGTGTGTTTAATATGAACCGGGAAATGCTTTGCAACATGTTGGTCTGGAAGAAATTGGAGCAGAAGCCTTATTATGTATTTTTTATATTAAATATGATATTTTGAATATGTTGTTTAGTACCTCCTAAAGTAACAAGAAAAAGTGTAAAGTGCCAGACATAGCTATATCCACATGCTTTTTGTAATAATGAGATCAATAAAGATCTGAGGCAAAGCCCTTCCTGATGTGTTGTTGAAAATTTAATTGTGAAGACATCGGTTCTAACTAACTTGTTTTACCAAAACAGGAAGGGGGAGTGGGTGCAAAGAGTTTCCCACGTTAAATTTAGGAACAGTCAAAATGAAACAAATGCTAAAATTATCCAATTTACTCCAGGCTTTGTGAGGAAGAATGGGCAAGTAATTGTCAATTATGGAGTGGGATTGGAATGCAGGTTGTAGAGGGATAATTAATTGAGAGATATTTCATTTTGATTAGAGTTGCTTGAAAAATTGCCATCTGAAGTGGTTTCAGGCCTGCAGAGCAGTCTGCTGATGATGGGCAAGAGACTGGCATGCAGCACTTTAATGGGGTTATGGGGGGATTAGCATCTATTATATTACTGAAAATAAAATAAAGGATTGAAGAAAAAAAAAATATAGTCTTATGATCAAGGGTTAGGTCTTTCTACTGGGAAACCTGGGATTGTTCCCAGCTCATGCCATTAGTTCCTGTGTGGCCTGTGGCATGGAGTTGAGGGCTGTATTGCACCATGTTACAGGGACATTCTTGAAGGGCGTAAAACAGCTCCCCTACCAAAGTGATTATATTAGTGTGCCCTTCATCACTAGTCCAGGTTGGCCATCAGGGGAACAGACAAAAGCATTATTGGTTTTATTGTTGGTATTTCCCTTTCAGTTGCAGCAGGTGCAGTTGAGCTGGGAAGTGGTCAGGCTCATCTTTGCTGAATTTTTCCACCCTGCATGCTGACCCCCACCTCAGATAAGGGGTTACCAGGAGGAGCTGTGGTTCAGCTAGTGCTATAGCTCTTTTTCAGGGATTGTGTAAAGCATCACACATGGCAGGACATTCTTCTGTTTCATGTCCCTTCCTTTCAGTGCCTCCATAACCCAACAGATTATTTGGAAAAGGTAATACTTAACATCATCTGAGGTTTGTTTATCTAGTGCAAAGAATATTGAGATCTTTGGGAAAGAAAGGAAAAGTATGGTTATTAGTTTGCTTAAAATAAACAATTACTAATTTAGATGAGAGAACTATTTTCATCTTGTTTTCATTTTGGTAAATAAATGAATTTGGGAACTGAGGCTTTGAGGTGAGGATATACCCTCTTTCCCTCATGTTCTCCCAGTGGAGACTTCAGGATGACTTTAGAGCAAGGCTCCAAAATGGAAAATGTGGTTGCTGTGAAGAGGCATCATTAGCACAGTATGTGGAAGCAGGCTGCCTACCTTCCTGCACGAACCATTTTACCACAAACAGATTCCTGTTCTGACACACAGCTTTCAGCAAAATCAGCCAACAACTGTTAGCCAGACATGAATGTCTTTGGCATTCAACAAATTACTTGCACATCAGACAGTGCTGATTACAACCGGAAAACAGTATAAATATCACATTTTATATTACACTTGTAAAATTGATTCTTTCCCCTTTGAGTTAGTGTGCCAAAAAAATAGTTCATTGTGTATGGAGTTCAAGGGCATAATTCTGGCTGCAAAATTACAAATAAACAAATAATTACGTGTGTCAGTATCATGTTCTTTGGCTGATGCCATCTTTTCTTATCACCTGTTTGCATTGGGCATCTCCTTTGTTCTAACAGAGTTTTAACTTCTGCTACATTATGACATATGTATTGATTAAATACGAATCAAATTATACATTTGTCTATATTTTACATTTCTATAGCTTTTCTTTGCCTTTCTAAAGACATTAATAGATTTCTCAATCAAATGACATTAAGTCCCAAATCTTTATAAAATATTTCATTTGAATAGTGTTTACAACGAAAATCCTTTGAAAAGTTAAAATGAATACTTGATTTCCCAGGGCAGATAAATCCTGATGCTTCTTGTGTTCTTTTCCTTGCAAATGGTACTTTTGCTGGATTGAGGCTGCTGGAAGTTCTTGAAGTCAAGTAGGCAGAAAGAAAAGGAGTGGCAGCCATCTACGTAAAGAAGATTTCAGAAATTACCATTATAAATATTTTTTTTCTGAGCCCAGAACAGAAGGACAGGAAAATCTTGAATACTAAGAAAACTAAAAATAAATGGCATCAGTTTATATAGTTTGTCCTTCCTGTTTTCCTTACCAATGGTAAAGCTATCAGGAAAATTCACACATTCTGAAGGGGATGAGTTATGTAAAAAGCATAGGAATAATCAGGGGAAAGATGATTGCAGCTGACAAGATCAACATCCCACCATAGATTTTTCAAGCCTTAAGTTGGAAACATGAGAAATGGGATAGGTACAACATCTTCTACTGCTTCAATAGTCAAGCCATCCTTTAAAGCTCTTCTCTGCCTTTGAAAGGAAAATCTTCTGAATTCCTTAAGTAAGACACATCTTAAACCATATGAACCACTTTCCGTGCTGACAGAATTTAGTTAAAGCTCATTATGTAAAAAGGTGCTATAAGGAAACTTTATGGAGTGAATGCTCTTTATAAACTGTAAGCTAAGGTTCAGCCAGTTTCCATTTAATCCTTCAATATTGCCTGCAGCAGTCAAGTAAATTTCATAAGAGTCTCCCTCCACCCCAAATGAAAACCATGTGCCTGCTTCATATTTTACTTCTTTCCTAGTTCCTCCATTCAAATCTCTCCTCAGTGTTTTAGAAAACCTTGCAAATATTGATGGAACTGAGATAACAAAGTCAATTCTGGTTCTTATTAATTAGGACACATTAGAACAAGTACTGTCCTACCTAAAGAAGTTGCATTACAGTCAAATTGTCATGGGTATATGGTAATGGCAAGTGTTAAAAAGCATGTATATATATTGTCTATTCAGGAGTTTCCAAAATTAGGACTTTCATTCTCTGTAGTGAAATTAACTTAAGGAGCAAAGCAAATAAGCAAAGCACTATGATTTGATAAATACTTATTTTAACAACAACAACAACAAAACAACAAAAACAACAAGAACAACAACAACAACAGCAAAAAAAAAAAAATTAATAGTACTTATAATAATACTTATTTTATTGAAATTGATCCAGGGTAAGAAGACTTGATTTTGGGCTTTTTCCTATATAATATTTGAAATTCAATGCATTTCGAGATAATGTATTCACTGCTTATTAGTCAAGTAATTTCAGATTATTTTTCTCCTGATTTATGTCATTTGAGACTTCTCCTCTAATAGGAAAACCTTTCCTGAACAACCATAGACTTTTTTCATGACCTTATCATCTTAGCTCATAAAATTAACTATTAGCAGGCATAAGCATATTCAGAAGTCATGGGGATGTCTGCCCTTCTTATAGATCCTTCTGTCCCTCGGGAAGTGCCGCCTTAGTAAGAATACCTTGAGTTGGAAGGGACTGCAAGGATCATCGAACTCCAAGTCCTGGCTCTGCACAGGACATCCCAAGAGTGCTTGAGAGCATTGTCCAAACACTTCTTGGACTCTGTCAAGTTTGGTGCTTCCTGGGGAGCCTCTTCCAGTGCCCAACCACCATCTGGGTGAGAAATCTTTTCCTAATATCCAGTCTAAACCTCCCCTGGCACAACTTCTTGCTATTCCTTGGGGTTCTGTCATGGGTCACTATAGAGAAATGCCTGCCTCTCTGCTTCCCCTCATGAGAAAGCTACGAGGTTTCCCCTCAGCCTCCTCTCCTCCAAACTAAAAAATAGTAATTACCTCAACTGCTCCTTTGATGGTTCCCCCACTATACCATTCTCCATCTTCATATCCTCCTTTAGATGCTTTCTAATAGCTTTGTATCTTTCTTATATTATGGTACCCAAAACTGCACACAATATTCAAGGTGAGGCTGCAGCAGTGCAGATCAGAGCAGGGCGATCCCATCCCTTTCCCAGCTGGTGATGCTGTGCCTGATGCACTCCAGAACAGGGTTGGCTCTCCTGGCTGCCAGGGCACTGTGGCTCATATCCAACTTGCCATCATCCAGGACCCTCAGGTCCCTTTCTTTGGTGTCTCTCATTCCTCCCTTTCCAGCCTCCATTCCTTCCTTTCCCAGTCTGTCCACACATTCATGGTTGCCCCATCCCAGGTGCAGAATTTAGTACCTGTGTTTGTTCATATGCTTACTGATTTCCAAGCCCTCTAATTTGCCCAGTCCCTCTTCAGGGCCTCTGAGGGAATAAACAGCTCCTCCCAATTTAATATCGTCCAGCCTGCTTAGTATCCCTCCCAGTCCTGTGTCCAGGTCATTTATAAAGATGTTGAAGAGCACAGGGCCGAGGATGGATCCCCACTAGTGACAGGTCTCCAGCCAGATGTCATCTCATTCACTGTAACTCTTTGTGCTCATCCCATGAGCCAGTTACTCACCCACTGTCTGTCATGGTCAACCACTGGCAGTGAGCCTTATCATTTCAGTGTTGCAGAGTGACACAGATCATATATTGACTTTTCAGACTGCTGAGGGAACAAATACTGAGAATGATGGCTCTACTAATCCTTTTTAAAGGCTGAAATGCAACTTAAAAGTACATTTTACATAAAGCTATGTATCTGAAATTCTGCAAGCAAGGATACACAATTAGCTATATCTAAAAATCCCAAGTGTATGAGAGAAAAAGTCTTTAGAAAATTTTAAGAGTACCCCAGAAACAATTTTAATTCTGCTAGAATCCATTAATCAACTGGTGTATTTAAAAATTATGACATTGCTGACATTTTGATGAGGAAACAGCACTCGTGTTTGCCTTTCATTATAACTGGTTTAAAAAGAGACACCAAAAAACACTTTGTACCATGAGGACCATGCACCTAATGCTATGTCTGTTGTAATATCTCTAGTGACAGGAAGAAGATTCTTCTATCACCATCAAGTAAAACTTAAAAGAATTCTTACTTTGGAGTACTAGTGCATAGAAGCAGAAGATAGGGTGGCAAAGCATTTAGGGTTTCTTTAGTGATATTCAAAGATTAAGAAAAAAAAATAGAATATTATATTCTGAAGTTTCCATTCAGTGTCACAATAAAGAGAAATCAAAGCTAATAGGGAATAATATTTTTTTAGAACTAGTTTTCATTTTTAAGTGTGAATTATGCTATTGCTTTTTTTGAGTTGAAGCTTAAGTACTTTTTTTTGGTATTAAATTTCTTCCTTGACAGCATTATTGATAGTAATTTAATTGCTGATTGCTAGAATTCTGTCATTCCATGTTACAGATACTTTTGGCAATCTTTGGGATGATTTGGGGAAGCATTTTGGAGACATATTTACAAAGTTAAAGGAAAGCTGCTGATCTGTATTGCCATTTGACCACAATCATCACATTTTAAGATATGGTTCTCCTGTTGTTATCAAATTCATTTGCAAATCTTGGCATTAAAGAGCAAAAGAAACATACACTTCTAAAGGCATCTCAATATTGCACAGTAGCACAAGGTTGATGAACTATTGTGTGTTGTGTATTTTACTATACATAAATCTGATTTCAAAATATAACAATAACTTTATTGTGGATCATAATCCATCAAAAACAATGCTGCTTTGTAAATTTGAAAAATAAACCTGAACCATTTATATTGGTATAAAAAGCAGACTTTTTTTTGCTATTAGGTTCCTCTTAGTAATTTACTATGAGAACAAGAACTGGACTAAGAAATAGTTCTGGAAGGGTTACTGTGTTCACTCTATTTGCATCTCAAATAATTCTGTAGTTGCACATATTTTCTAAATAAAAATAGATGGTTTTAAAACACATTTTCAAGCCTGCTATTTTATTTCAAATTTGAAATATCAGTTGTTTCTTAACTTAAAACCAGTTTCAAACTCTGACAGCTTTTGCAAACAGAAAAGTTTCAGGAGAAAGATTCAGAGAACTAGCTTCCATGACAGCATTTTAGGTCTATAAAGCAAATCTCCATTTACTATGCTGTGGTTCACATTGTGGAGCTAACCCAGAGAAAGCAAGCTGGATTCTAACTAATTAATTTTTTTTCCTTAAAAGACTGCAATCAAAAGTAAACACCTACGATTTATTAATCAAACAAAAGGTAAATATAAGATAAATATATTGTAGCTACATTTGAGTGTCAGTTACATACATGGAATATTTCTAATATTTTTTTGTGTTGGTACCATGTTTCTTAACTTTGAAAATGGTCCTAACTTAGCATGATTTAGCTTCATGAAGTTCACCAAGATTTCATCACCTTGAATAGCTGAGCAATAATAATACCAACAAAAAAGCAATCATCAGATTTATGGCAGTTCTGGTTTTTTTGATGTCTTCTTGAATGATGTATGATGTCTTCTTCTTGATGTGCAAGACAAATAAGTAAGCTATATCTCCATGAGGACTGCTTGAAAAAACTCCAGATTTTTTTTTCTGGAGATGGAGTATCTCTTTTCTCTTCAAGTATGTGTTGATGGATTAAGGGAGAATGCTGGCAGGTCCCAACTGTCAACTGCCTGTAAGTAGAGCTTGACTGAAGATTGAGCATTTGTCAGTGTTGAAAGGGAAAACTGGATTGTACACACATCTGAGCTGTCCTTTAACATATTAGACACTTACTACTTATTCAGGGCACATTTCCTGAATGGTTTTTCCTTCAACCCACAGAGTGTTGAATCTAAGCCTATGAATATGCTATTATATATAAAAAGGAACAACTGATAAGGAACATCTGTGTCATTGCATACATGGAAGCAGTGACAGTGGATCCCAGAAACACAGAGCATTTTATTATATAGTGAAAATTCATTTTGACAGCCTGTCTCACATCTACTGCTGTAAATCACAAGGCAGATGACTAATGTCCAGTGAAATGAAACTAGCCCAACATTATATCCTTTCTGTATCTTTCAGTGTCCCATGTGCCTTTTATTCTTCTGAAAAATTGTGGAAATACTGTTTTCCACATTTTGCAGATAAGGAGTTCACAAACACAGTCCTGGATACATCTTGGTACTAAACCAAGCATTTAAGTGAGATTTTTGAGGTAGTTACATTCGTATTGTAAGATCACTCCATCATTAATGGAGTAATATCATAATTATAGTAATGATAATTCCAGTCAATTATCAGACACGATCACCCTCTGGATGTGTCTTTCTCTGTTTCCTTATGAGGGAAATGTATTGACCATCTTGCAATCCTCAGTCAAGTGTTTAATGGTAGATGAAGTGAATATAGGTCATATGGTTAATTTCCAAAAATATGCATATATGGCAGAGAAGAAATCTCACAATGTATGTTCATTTTTTTTTTGTGAGAAATCCTTCCTGTGACTGTCTTTGCTAATTCACCAGGTTACATATTCCGTTGCAATCCATATCAGTAATAATTATCAATTAATTTTACATGGCAAGTGTGTTTTGATAATTTCTGTTTTTCTGTAATTTTAAGATGGGCTGAGTCCAGTCAACGGTATTCACCTTTCAAAAACCAACTTTCTGTTGAATACTGGCAGCTGTATTCAGGAGCATAAGGAATGCATGAAAAGTCCAGAACTTTGAGTTTTCCCAGAAGAATATTTCTTCAGTTATACAATTGAAGAAAAAGATAAGGACTTACTGGAATAATTTTTTTTCTTCTCTTTATCTAAACCAAATAGTGGCATTGAATGAGTGAGAAAATGTTTGCAGGTATATGTTCTTTTTTTCTTTAGGAAAAGGACAAGTCTGTTTAAGGGAATCCAGTTTATCTATTTTTTATAAAGAAATGATGGTACAAGTTTTATTGGAGTGGATTTCCAGTAGGTCTCTGATATGATTGGGTCCTCAAGGGAAATTCTATTGCATTGATTATATAAAATGCCATTTTATAGAATCTCAGAACCTACGTACCAGAGGCAGATCACACCACTGAAAAATCCTTCTGTACTGTGATAAGAAAAGGTTGTTTTATGAAGTGCATTTTCTAATTTTTTACTTAGTTTTAGCCTTAAAATTTCTCTCTATCTAAAACAGATAGGTTGATCTTAGCAGCAGAAAATTAAAATAGTTTTTTCTATTTAAATGTCATCGTTTTACATACCAGCACATCTCCCTGACTTGCTTTTTGTTTATCTCCAATTACTATTACTACTGCTTAAATATTTCAACAACATTTAAAAATATTTAAATATTTCTTCTGTGACTCTAATACATCCAGACAAGGGCACCAATGCTGGTAGGAATGTCCTCTGATGAGTGGCTGAGAGCACTGGGCTTGTCTGGTTTGGGAGGAGGAGGCTGTGGGGTGACATCACTGTTGCCTACAGTTTCCTGAGGATGGAAATTGAGAGGGCAGTGCTGAACTCCTTTCAGCCTCTCAGTGACAGGACACATGGGGAATAGCTCAAAGTTGCATCCATTAGGGGAGATTTGGACTTGATATGAAGAAACATTTCATAACCCAGAGGGTGGCCAAAACCTAGAATAGGCTTCCTGGAGATATTGTTGATGCCTCCCCTGACCACGCCCAGCCTGTGCCAGTGCTGAAGAGGCATTTGGACAGTGCCTCTAAAGCCATGCTTTAACTTTGGTCTGCCCTGAAATGGTCAGACAGTGGGAATAGATTGTCATTGTAGGTCTCTTCCACCTGTTCTATTCTATTCTATTCTATTCTATTCTATTCTATTCTATTCTATTCTATTCTATTCTATTCTATTCTATTCTATTCTATTCTATTCTATTCTATTCTATTCTATTCTATTCTATTCTATTCTATTCTATTCTCTATTCTATTCTATTCTATTCTATTCTATTCTATTCTATTCTATTCTATTCTATTCTATTCTATTCTATCCTGTCCTTACTGGTTGTATGGGTCTTATTTAGCACAGAAGTAGTCACCTCCTTTGATCTTTCCTTTATTGTAAGTCAATTTTTGTGACTTCTGACCCACATTTTTTCTTTGCTACTTTGTTTTCTGGTCAGCATAAAACCCAAATACTGCACAATTGGAAATCACAATATTAACGAAACACTTCGAACACTTATTTAGATTCTTTTGGGTTTGGGACTTAGAGTCTACATTGGTTATTATTTTTATCTCAAGATGCATGTGCCTCAGTTAAGGAAAAAACGGCCTTTTATCACCTGGCTTTCATATATCTATTTCAAGCTCTGCATTTGGTTGATTTCAGATAAGCAGAGTAGTGGGGAAAGAAAACTTCTGACTAATTAACACATGATCAAACAGGTGTTTGGAGCAATTAATTATAACAAAAAGAAAGTGTACTTTTGTGCACTATACTGTATGTAACATTTAGATACATATAAATGAGATATCAAACAATAATGCCTTCCTTTAAAAAAAAATCCTGTAATTTTCTCCTAAAATATATGACTTAGAGTTATGTAACACTTGATTTGTTGTACAATACTGTTTTCAAAGTAGCTTAACATACCAAACATTACGGTACTTTGTCTTGATTTGAAACACTAAGCATTTTTAATGGTAATCTCACCCAACAGATTTCTTGAACAGTAAGTGATCAACTGGAAAAATGACAGTATCTTGAGAATATCTCACATGATGATAGTAATGGACTGGTTTCATTCACCAGCAAAATTGTATTTAATTTTGTTGCTACTGAATTAATTAATGTACTTTTTTTTGTTTTCCTGGAAAGTAGAGAAGATACTTGCTTTGATACTCAAGTGGGACTATCTGCACAAACTTCTCATGATATGCATGGAATAGTATGATTTTGAAGGCATTTAGTGTGCAGTAGTAGTTCTGGAAGAGGAGTCCTTTTGCAGGACTGGAGTTTATTAAATAAATTTTCAATTTGTAGGAAACACATACTGTATGATAAGCTAGTAGCATTTTAATCAGAAGAGTGAAAAAAAGAAAATTTGGAGCTTTTGTATTATGCTTAAATTTAACTAAGGTTGGAGCTAGTCTCACAAAGCAGCTGAAAGCTGAAGATGATTTTAAAATTGTCTTTTATTAAAATATTTTTATTTCATTTTTTTATATGTGACGCCTCTGTACACTTTCATAGTATGATTGCCCTTCATTTTAATAATAGCATTCAATAGAATGTAAGGTCTTATACAAAGCAAATTTTCAGAATAGTACTTAGTGCTTATGAGAGTGTTCTGGTCATGCATCCTGCTTCAACTAAACTCAGATACAGTGAAGTGTTGTAAATTGATGGTATTGTGCAGGCTCTGAAATGGTTAAAAATGCAGATGTGAAAAATGCTTTTCCAATTACATTGCTCATTTGCCTACATTTGCATGTATAGGAAAAATGCTCTTCCATCATTACTGTCAGTGACACTTTTATTGCTATCACATCCTAGTATTGCCTTATTTAATATTATGCAACAGGTGTCACTACTGAGGTAGAGAAGAAATCCTCAATACAAAGCTGAAGTGACAAAATGCCAATAACTGTCAATGTTTGAAGATATGAATTTGCCCAGTGTTTTGGTGTGAAAGACAGGCATCTGCCAAGGAAGGTAGGCTTTCCATTCCTCCCTTGGAATGGAAAATATGACCCCCGTTCCTTTGAATTATTATAACTTTGGGTTTTCAGGAAAAGATAAGGGAAAAAGAATAACAATTCTTTACTAGTGTGTGTGTGTATATATATATAATAAGGCAAACAAACAATGGCAGCATTAACAGCAAACAGAGCCCCAGGCGCAGTGCCAGCCTTCTCTGGGCTGTGGGGCGCTTTCCCCTCTGGTGCAGTTCCGGTCACAGCCGCCAGGGGCGCTGGTGGCTCCTGGCTGGGCAGGGCGGGTGCGATGATTCCCCCGCTCCTGCAGGGGGCGCTGTGGCGCGGGCCCAGCCCCTCTCTCCACGCTATAAAGGCGAGTGAGCTGAAGAGAGAAGGAGAGAAGGGGCTTTCCTTTGCAAACTACAGGCAGCAGGCCGTCTCAGTGCTCTTCAGGAGGCTGAATGGACTGCAGCAGGAAACCTTGGAAGCATCAAGCTGGAATGGCAGAGACCGGCACATCCCGGATATCAAACAAAGTGTAGCAAAAGCAAGAAGCCACCCAGTAAGATCCAGACACAGTGCTGAAGGAAAAGAACATAAAAAACCAGGCAAAAACCACACAGCAACAAGTATCTCTCACCAGAGAGATCCCATTGTGTGCCTGTAGAGAGGACTCACTTCACTGGAAGGAAGCAACCACTCCTTGCCCCCCCCCCAGCTCTCACAGAAAATCCCAGGCTGACTCTCATCCTTGGCAAAACTCCTGAATCCAGGGTCAGGGGTGGTGGGGGAGAGGGGTGGGCAGCGATGATCCCACACATAAAACAAAATCCAAAAATGGGCATGGGATAAAAATCCCTCCCTAAGACACTCAGGCAAACTATTTGGTGCCTGTGTTTGTGCAAATTTGTGTAAGATTTTAAGTGGAAAAATCTGTCCTTGGTATTTTCCCTTTTAATTTCCATCTCCTTCTCTCAATTTCTCTAGCAACTTGTATTGCAATATCATTGGAAGCATTGTGTTTAAAAACTAGTGTTCTATTTTTGCTCATGGTTGCATATGTAGTATTCATATACTAATTGCCTTTTACATTAAATTTTTACAAAGCATCAAATGCACATCAATGACTAAAGAACTGTGAAATGCAGTATTTTCAAAACTGTGTTTTGGGTTTTTTAAAAGGATCATTCTTTCTGAAAGAAATAATTTATTTTGTGTCAACATTCATAGCCCTGAAATACTTTCCTGCCTTTACTTTATTTTTTGCTTTACTGCAACTTGGAGAGAAATTTTATGGTTGAGTAATCGAATTTATAACTAAATGCTAATGATGGAAAAATGGATAAGAGTACTTAAGTACTGAACTGCTGGAAAGGAGCTGCGGATAGTAATAGAAAGTGGGAACTTACTCTTCACCTTCCCCATATACATCTTGTACCTAGCACTTTTGAATCCCAGTTCAGAGGTGTAGGCATGGTTAGGAGTTCTCTGTCTTAAGTGAGTTTGTTATAAAGGCTAATGGTAATGAAGCAGAATATAAATCAGGAAAAATCTCCATGTGCCAGAGTTTCTGTTGATGAAAGTTCCTTTGGCTGCCCAGGACATCTAGCAACACTCAACAGCATCTATACAGTTTACCAGGATTGTCTGCACATGTTGCTGTACAGAATTCCTTTGACTTAATTTAAAATGCTGTGTTTCAAACCACAGCCACAGTTCTTTTTCTAAAGCGCTACGAAGGTCAGTGCAAGAGTATGCAGGAATAAACCACTTATGAGAGATGTGGTGAATCTCTGCCTGCAGTAGGCTGACGATGTGCAGGAAGATGGTCGGATGTACTTTACAATACTTAGCAGGTGCCACAGTTAAGTGGCATTCCTCTGAGGATGAGCAAGTTTTGCAGTCCTGGGAAGGGTTAAGTACTCTGAGCTGACAGACCAGCTCTAATGAAACAATGATGTATAAATAAACCATAACACTTACATGGCAGGTGAAAGATGGATGGAGTACTTAAAAGAAGGCTCTTGGGAACTCAGTGTGGCGTGCAAGGTCAGAATTTGTATACTAATTATGTACATTGTATTTGGCAAAACAAGTGAGAATCAGAAATCAAATGATATTTTAGCATAATGTACAGTGCTGTTGTTTAAGGGCTCCTATGCTCACTGTTAGCCTGCTATTAAATTTATGGATTTTTGAGGCTGAGTATTGAGATCTCTTTTATGTCTATAAGTTTATTCTTGCCATAACATGCATGCCTATTTGTAAAAATATGTGATTTCTGTAACAGCTTTTAGTAGTGTTCACTGTGCACTTGGTTGAAGATTGTACATTTTGAAATAACAATTGCCTTACATGGTGGTCAAACATTTCATTCATTTTTCAATCCAGAGTTGAATCTGCATTTGACTTACTTCAATACCACGAAAAGTGACTTCTGAAAAATCTCAGTTGTCCAAAGCCCTATCAGAATTTTCTCTTCATCTCCAACTTCATAGGCAGGTCCACATACGATAGCTGATGAATGTAACAAACATCCACAGAGTTGTTATGGAAACAATGGCAGTGGAAAGGTTCCTGGTATTTTTACTCCATCAGTCTTCCACTTATGGCACACAGTGCTTGAAGGTGTGCAGTCATAGCTTATTAGCAGTGTAAAAACCTAGGAAACACACTTAAATTTCATTAACTAGTCAGTTTCCACAAAAGAAAACATCTGGAAACTTATTGTTGTTTGATATAAGAGATAAATCACGATGCAATAAAATAAGAACGCCTTTCTTGTGATATTCTAGACACCAAAATGATATAATCTATGTACAGTCCAGGATAC
Source organism: Erithacus rubecula (assembly GCF_903797595.1). Taxonomy (NCBI): domain Eukaryota; kingdom Metazoa; phylum Chordata; class Aves; order Passeriformes; family Muscicapidae; genus Erithacus; species Erithacus rubecula. Next base: position 52,446,855 of record NC_136689.1, on the reverse strand, counting down.
TCTTCTTAATTTTTTACCTTCACTCGCATCTTCAAAAATTCATTGTAATTAGGTTTGTCCTCTTTTTATTTTTTTTTTGTTTGTTTGTTTTTTCAGAGGAAACTACAAACATAACATTTAAATGCTGAATATAGTATTTGTGGCAGTACAAAGTAGAAAAGATGTTATTAAAAGCCAGTAATTTTAACACCATTGCTAGCAGAAAATTACTGGCAATTCTGATTGAAACAAGGAGAAAAAACCAGTCAGTATTTCAGACTGTGCAATAATAAAATTGATCTATTTTTGTAGCACCAGGTGATCTGTGTGGAGTTATCAGTGTCAGGAAAGCTATGCTGCAGCTGGAAACAGACTCTTTGATGGCAGAGCCAGTGCTTTGAATATAGCCACACCCCATCTTGCTACCAGCATGAGCCAGGCCTTGTATCCAAATAGCAGTACAGCCAACCATCTCTGCTAAAATATTTCTGTGAATTTACACATTCAAGCCCACCAAACGTATGGTTTTGCAATCACATCAGTTCTCAGGGAAAAAGCACATCTGAAAAATGTGTGTATTTTTTACAAATGAGGACAGATTGTTTCCTCTGCCACGTCTCCAGACTGATGGTGCAAGAAGTTGTCAGGGAACTATACTTGGCCATCTGAGGGAAGCAACCCGATTTTTAAGCTCCCAGACAGCCCCTTGAAATCAGGGTCAGGTCTGAAAACTTGAAAATTGGAGAATTTATGCAATTAAATACAGATTTGTATCCATGCATTTTCACATATTTAGGCCCAAGTTATAAATCTTTATTTTCTTAATCTCTTTGTTTTTCTTTAAAAATATTAAACATATCACATGCTAATAAACCTCTTGGGAATATTTTCTTCTCCACAAGAGTCAAAAACCTGATTCTTTACTGTAATATGGTCTGCTATTAGAATAAAAGTACCTTTTTTTGCCCTCACTACTTTTCAATGCATCTGATGAAAACATAGGAGATTTATATAAACATACTAGCAGCTTTCTCATATTTACTTAGACTGTGAGGTATAAATTGAATTTAGTATTTTCTCTCAAAAATAAGTATGTGATGAAAATTAGACAATAGCAAAGGTGTTCCTGCTCTTTCTGCTCTGCCAGAAAAAGTTTCAATTTTTAAATGCTTTTTGGATTATTTAATGTCTCTTTTATGTATTATACTGTGGCTGATTTAGCAGCAAGGACTTTTAAATTTTTTATTTTGTAGCAGGAGGCGCCAGGGGAAGCAAAACAGTAATATGAGAACTATTGTCAGTGTCAGGGTCATGTCTTACTTTGATTAGAAATTTGAAAGATGATTTATGAAATTGAATTGCTAAAAATGTTAATTGCCTGTGCATTTTGGCCCCAGAAACAGTTTGCTGAGTAGATTCTCAGGGTGGAAGAAGGTGAGTCTGTGAAGAACAGACTTTCATAGGGTGCCTGAGAAGAGGTCACTCTGAGAAGAGGTGGGTATATTCTGTTCCAGAATTATGAACCACTAAAAGAACCCTGGAAACTTATCCAATTTCACCAACTCTGTGCTTCCTTCTGAACTGAGGTCTAATTTCAGTCTAATGTACAGCTTTTATAATTTCAGATTTTTGGTATTTCAGTTAATGGATGACAAATAGGAGGATCTCCATTGGGATACTTACACAGAGCTTTGCAGAGAAAGAGCCTCAGTGGAAGGACTTGTCTAAAACAGTATTAAGCATAGATTGCTGGTGCAGGAATGAGTGTGGTCTCATGCAGGAGTTGAGAAAAAGCTGGTATATGAGGGCACACACCATTTTAAGACATCTGTTAGTGATGTCAGTCATACAAAAAGTGTACAGGACAAGAATCAAATGTGCAGAAAAACAGAAAGAGGAGAATTTCTGGGAAGGTTATACAGTGCCAAATTTTAGAGCTAAGTAAAAAATGTTCTGGCCAACTCTCTGTTTCCCAAAATGTATACAAAACCTATACATATCTCTATACCAACATGAACCGAATAAGACTCGAAAAGGTAACTTGAAATTCTTGCAAAGAGGAAGGATCTTGACATAGTAGCCATTGCTGAAGAACATTGGAATGATAAAAATCAATAGGAAAGTGTAATACCTGCTATAAATTGAGCAGGGTGCACAGATTAGGTCACAGAACTAGGGGAGCTATATTAGGGCTATACTGTTGAGCCTTCTAATCAGGAAACAGATATTGAGTCCAAAATGTTGAAGGAGATAAAAGAATCCTCTAATCCTAATGAACTAGTAATAATGCATGAATTAACTGCCTTCAGCTGGTCAAAGGTCACATTGGGATAGAGTGTAAGGGAAGAAATTTCTCATCACTCTCAGTGACTGCCTTTTGAAATGTTTAGTTCTAGAGTGGGGAAGTTCTTGACATAAGTAACCTAGCTGAATGCAGGTAAGAAGCTCTTAAGTCCTGCATCAGAATGCATCTTTTTGGATTAAAGTCATGGCTACTGTAAAACCTAAATTTAATGTTGAAGAGCCACTAGTTTGTAGAGTGACTGTTAAACTAGAGGATATAAAACCCCTTTAGACAAAAGATTAAAAAGTAAGGAATTTAAATTCTGATAATCAAGAGGGAATCTAGGTGAGGTGTTTTGTGTAGAACAAGAGACACAGCAGAAAAATGTGAAGTATTTGAATAATATGACATGGATCAGGATAAAGATGTATGCATTAGGCCTCAGACCCCATCCCCAGGAATGTAAATAAAAAGGTAATTTTGTGTATAGCATATACTAGCAAATAGCTATGGAGTTGTAACATAAGAAGGACATTGTCAAAGCCATCACCTCACATGCACAAAAAAACCCAACAAGTTCGGTGAAGGAAACAGTCTGTAAGACACCAGCCTAGAGGAAAGCAGCAGTAGAGAATAGGGACATTCCAATGAACTGTGATTTTCCTATGTGTATTCATGTAGTATCACAGACATGGTGCTAGGGACCTAGGAGACTATAATATACAGGATTCACTGTGTCAGAATAAGGGAATGGGAGAAAAGAGGTAAATTAATAGGCAATTGGAAACAACAAAGCCAGATTTTATTAAATCAAAAATTTTTTAAGAAAGCAACTTCTCTTTAAATTATGTCTTGTCTCATGAAGTGCTAAGAAACTTCGAATATGAGAGATAGATGAAGGTAAAGTGGAGATAGATGTGATTCATTAATACAATACTTAGCTATAGTAGAGAGCTAATACCTTCTCCAAGTGACCTCTGCATATTAGAAACCATGTTTGGAAAGAAGAATAGTAAAGTTATTAGTGGTGAAAGATAAACTTTGCAACAGAACTTGAATATATTAGGATTTTTGCTTTGGGAAAAAGTAGATAGGAAGCATGCTGACATGCAAAACAGCTCTATTGTGCAACAACATTCTAGGAATACAAGACCAAGCCGAACCAGGCATCAGATGGGGATATATTTAATATCCTTTCCAAATTTCAAATTACTTGACATATTTTTATTTGGAAAGGGGCTCTTTCAGGATGTGGGATGCAATTCCAATATGGCATTTGCTTCACAACACGTGCTGTTACTTCTTCAGGGGGTGATTATGGCCATTGCTCTATGTTCAGCATGTACAGAGAAAACTATTATTACTTTTTTGTGGTTTGGAGGCATGAGTAGTAATTACATTTACCACCAGCCAGCTATCTTGTGGCTACAAAAATATGGAGAAAATGGTTACATCATTTCCTTTGTGGCTGTGAAAATCCTTTTCACTGAACTCTGGATGAATCTGTGAAAGAGTACTACCTGTACAAATGCATATTTCAAGTGCATAGCACCACATTAAATAGAACTTTTAAAATTTGGATCAGAGAAGGAGGTAGGTGGGAGCTACAATGTTTGATATGTTTCTGGTTCCAGTATCTCCTTTGATAGGGATTTGGAAGTTTATGTGAGGCAGAATTGAAATAGGTATATTTGAAACTTTGCTGGCAGCTTTAAGAGAAACCATGTTGTCATGAGTGATTAGTTACCTGCGTCATCAGAGTTGAAATACTGTCTGTATTTGGAATAAAATAAAATGGTATCATAGAATCAATCAATTAGGTTGAAAAAGACCTCCGAGATCATATGTCCAAAGACTATCACATCAACTAAATCAGGTTCACTTTCCTTAAACACCTCCAGGGACAATGGCTCCACTGCCTCTCTGGACAGCCCATGTCAATATCTAATCACCCTTTCTTTGAAGAAATATATCCTAATGTCCAAAGAGCCTCCCCTGGAGCACCTTGAGAGTATCCTCTTCTCCTGTCACTGTTGCCTGGGAGAAGAGGCCAGCCCTCACCTGACTGCAGCCCCTTTTCATGTAGTTATGGGTTGCCCCTGAGTGTCCTTATGACCAGGGTTCACAACCCCAGCTCCCTCAGCTGCTCCTCACAGGGCTTATGCTCCAGGTCCTGCATCAGCCTTTTGCTCTTCTCTAGATTCATTCCTTCCTAAACTGAGGGGCCCAGAACTGGACACAGTACTCAAGGTGAGGCCCTACCAGTGCTGAGTACAGGGAAAGAATAATTTCCCTAGTCCTGCTGTTCACACTTTCCCTGAAACATATTAAAAAGTTTTTACTGAAAGACTGAAGACTATACTTATGATTTCTTTACAGTGATCTCACTGTAAAATGCCTCCCAAATATTATTTGATTCAGAAAATCTCATGTGGTAACAGATTATATACTATTTCTGCCCGGGAAAATTTGCCATATGGAGAAAAAAAAAAAAGTGATCTATTGATTGCCACCATCTTTTACTTAATTCTCTTGCTTCATCAGTTCCTTATTATGAACTCAGGTGAATACAGACACAATAGAGGGCTCTACCACATCAGAAATATCATGACCATTTCAGCTATACAAGACAATGGAGGAGAAAGCCATTGAATTGTGTCTCTTACCTTTTCCTCTGGTTTTCCTTGTCTTTGATGATAAAGGATGTGAACACTGCATTCTCCCAAGGCTAGAATGCAGAAATCCTTAGTGTTTTTTAAGAATGCACATGAGAAGTTAGTTTTTTTTCGATTTGTTTTTGGGAATCTTAATAGTGGAATGAATGGAAGGGGAAATGACACAGTTATTTTAAAGAGTGCTGCTGATGTAGGGGAAAAAAATGCACATTTGTTGACCAGTCATTTCTTGGTGATTGTTTTTGAGTAAAGAATATATCTGAGAGTAAAGTTGAACACTGTACTAATAATGAAAACAACAAGGAAACCTGACTGCATCTTAATAATTATTTTAAAAGGAGTAGTGGTGATCTTCAAAGATACTTCAGGGGTTTTTTCTGTAATGTTCATTCTGTAATGAAAAGAGATCTGGAATTTGAGTATAACAAAACAGGTATTTTAAAAGCCATTTAGATCTGTTTAATGAGTAGGGATTTTAGAGACTCAGAACAGAGAAAAACATGATTTTTTTTGTAGAGTCCTGAGTAGCTGCTACACAATTTCAATGCTTTTCTTTAACCAAATGCAGCCACTTTTAGGTACATGCTATAACTTGCCATCTAATAGCTGCTTATTCACCTCAGCATGCTGTGGATTTCAAGTTCAAATGCATGTGTTTTCTGGTGTTCAGGTCCCAAATAACCAATTAAATGCATGAAGGGAGCTCGTGTAAGGAAGTTGTGGACAAAAGAAGCCAAACTTTCAATACTGTTTGATTAAGGACATGAGTAGAAGGATTCTAAATATTAATTTTAAAAAATCAATTATATTTTCTAATTCTGTCATTTGGAAAAAAAAATCTGGATGTCTCACTTGAATGTCTCCCAAAGTTGCCTTTAACCTTCTGAAAGAGAAATATAACTAATGATTTGGTATACTGCCAAGCAATTAGACCAGTGAAGACATTGTTCCACCAGCATCTATTATCGGAAATATCTGGATTTCTAAATGTCAGCTAAATAGGTTCACCCCACAAGCTAAGAGAAAGCTGACCTGACCTTTTGACACCACCTGTTCAGGAATGGGAATTTTTAAGCAGGCTATTCTACACAGATAAAGGGTTCACAAAATTTGACCTGGAAAGAATGGTTAAAGGAATTAGTTTTGTTTAGTCTAGAAAAGAGCAGGCTGAGGGAGGATGTGATTACAATCTTCCAGTACATAAAAGAGTGTTATAAAGATGATAGTGATTGGTTTTCTGTGTTCAGCTGGGGAAAAGACAAGAATGAAGATGTTTAATAGACAGACACTTAGATTATGTAACAGTAGAAAATTTTCTAGTAATAAAAATGCAGAATAAGGTGCAGACTACATAAGAAAATTCTTATCTTATTAACTTGAAATTTTAAAGATTAATTAGACCAACACTTGTCATTAATAGTCAAGATTGCTAGTGTTGTTCATGGTGCAAGGTAAATAGGTAAATATATTACATGATCACGTAAAAGGCTTTTCCCATGTTTCATTTTCTATAGCTGATACATTTGCAAGACATTCTAGACTTGTTGCATTGGATATTAAATCAATTGCCTACTGGGTGGCTATTTTTTTTTTAATAGTTCTGATTATATGACTCAAGTAAGCATGGAAGAATAATAGATAAAGAAATTATAAATATTGTTTAGTGGCTTTGGGTGCAGAATTATATAAACAAGAGCAGTGAGTTTGCTAGCATGAGTATCTTTTTCTCTGTTACTTGACAATTTTGAAATCACACGTTTTTTTCTGGCTGAGGTTAATGAAAAGGATCTGAGAACTCTGATGAATAATCATCCCATATAGATATACACAGGGCCTGAAGCATTGTATGCCCACTCAAAAGAACAGAAAAAACCCACAAAAATTTTTAAATCTTTCCAAAATGTTTGTAAAAGCTATTAATACAGCATTTTGCAGTGTGATCCACCACAAGCTCAAAACGAACTAATTTCAAAAACAAACAAGAGAACGTAGTTTCTGTATAGGCCTTTAGTACATATTGCAGGTTAATATGAAGGCGTGTGAAGATTTCAGTAGTCATTCTGTGTTGGTAACAGTTGTCTGTTGGTGGTTGAAAGTGTAAAATGTTATGTTTGATGTTTTCTTATGGGTTTTTTTTTGTTTGATGATGACTATAAGAGCTTAAAGATATATGTCAGACATGCAGTCTTAGTAAAACATTTTTTAGCTGCATAAATAAAAAGTAGTGCCAAACATCAATGCTTTTATTTTATACATTAAGCAGACTACTTGTGTTGTGGCTCCTTGTATTTTCAGAGAGTCTGTGAAAGAACATGATTACATTTATCTCTTTTTTTCCTCTTGAGTTTAGGAACTGATTGTATTTTATATTGCATACATGTTTTGTTTTGTTTTGTTTTGTTTTCCTAGGTACTGCACAATGGACTTGTGATGGAAATGAATCATCCAACAGCTGGGAAGATAGCTGTTCCAGGTTAGATGTTTAATCCTTTTTGCTGCATGACATCCTGAGTGGTTCCGGAGCTCAGCTGAGGACATGACGCATCTTCACATTTCACTCAAATGAATAAAAGTTTAAGCAGGCTGACATTTGTGCTCATAGTCATTCCAGTAGCAGAAAAATGGGTTAAAACATGTGTCAGAATAGCTTCTGGTTTCCATCGGTCAGTTGTCATAACATGAACATGAATTTGATAATATTTGCAAACTCCCACTGCTAGAAATGTTACTGCTAAATCATCTACACTAATATGTGAATCTGTTTTTGATTTAGCTTGATTTTGCAAGTTACTCAGGCTTATTTTAGGGATATTTCTGTTTAAAAGAAAAAAAACCCGAAAAAAAAAGAAGATTAAAGAGGAGGGAAATTTGTACTGAAGACTTAATGAAGCTCTGTCATAATGAAGTCTTATATAGTAATTTTGTACTTCCAAAGAATACAGAAGTATATACAAAAGTAATAAACTGGTCTCTCCTCTTTACAGGTCTAAATGGATTGGGTACTAATGTAACTTTCCTTCCATAAGACAGTTATATAATGGGATTATGTAACCAGAGCTACTATGAACATACAGATTCTTGCAGTTTGCTTGGTTTTGACAATAGTCTGTTAGCTATTAGATCAATTTTTCTGCTTCTCTCTGCCTTTCTTTCTCCCAGGCCACATTGAGAATTGTTTTCTCCTTCATTCAAAGCACTATGTAGTTTCTATTTTTATAATTACTTCTCCTTACATTGTAATTTTCTGGGCTAGTTCCACCCTCTGACATTGCATCCAGTCATCATCAATTCAATTGACTTGAGTACATGTAGTGTTAAGAAGAATTTGACCCATAAAATTTTTCTTAATTTGCACATCCTGGAATTGCACTGAGATGCAGAAAGAAGTATTTGAAAGAAACTAAACCCATATTAGATCATGTTTTCTTCATGAATAGAGGGGGTGTTTTTGTGTGTGGATTTGTATGCTCCATATTTGTTCTTTATCACAGTTTGCATTCCACATTTGTTCTCACTAGATTTGAATGTTTGGTTGACTGTATTAAAAAATGCTTCTCTAATTTGCAGATGCACATATCTGGAAATAGCATTCCTTTAAAAAAAAAATCTTACAGAAAAACAATCTTAGTTTATTTACCCAAAATGAAAAGGCAAATAATTATTTTTTTACTTAATTCTTTTTTAAGAAGTAGAAATAAAAGCCTTACAGATGGTAGAGGAAGTGTGTAAGGTTTTCATGTTATATACAATTTATAATCTATCTTAGAGAAAGCAAATACTCCTTAAGGGGATAGTTTAAACTGCAAGAAGAGGAAAGAGATGAAAGGAATGTTCTAATGTCTGTCAGCAGCGATAGAATGTATTGGCAAGAGAGTGAGTTTTTACATAGGTAAGTCATAGTACTTCCCAAATCCTTAGTTATTTTTTATTTTATTAAACTAGTGACACTGCACTAGACTAAAATAAATCATCTTAGTCTCTAATGGTTTGCCATTTTGATGGACTTCTATGAAGAGTTTCTTGTATTGAAACAGATGGCTGAAATGATTATTGGATATTTGAGCAGGAAAAGTGGAATTCCTTCCTTTCCTGGCATGGGAGGATAAGGAGGGGAGAGACAGGGGAGGAAATGGGGAAGAACACTCATTCAGTGTGAGCAGAATGGACCTATTGATATCACTGGAAAGACAGTGCATTACTCTATCCAAAAACTAAAGTGAATTTGGCCGCAGTTGATGATAAGTAATAGAATTACTCTGTATTTGTCCTGCCCAATGATATATCTGAAGAGTGCAGGGAATACTGTGCAAAGAAAGTCTACAGTAGGTAATTTCTTCTCAATGACAGTTAAAAATAGAAGTGGTTTTTTTTGTTTGTTTTTGGTTGTGGGTTTGTTTTTTTTTTACTTAATTTGGTTGCATTTTATTATCTTGTACTTGGTAGAGAATAAATTTACTAAGGTCTCAGTTTCTGTCTCAGGATTGCTTATTAAGGAAAATTAAGTTATTAATGTGAATGTTGAAACTGAATAGGCTGAAAATGTTTTTCTTTAGAGAGACTGGAGAGATTCTAATCCCAAAATAAAAATATGTTGCTGGTTTTTTTTTCTTAACCATATAAGCCAGATTTTAATGTGTCCTTTAGTAATTGAACTGGACATCACACTTCAGGCTCTTGACAGAGGTCTGACTTTTGCTGCCAAGTAAAGTTGTGAGTGCAGTGACAGGCACTTATTAAGTGAAGCATGCTGGCAGATTTCAGCTCCAAGTATCACAGGTGGCCTCTGTGTCTAGCATATTGATTTGCAGTAGTCCTTCTCCAGGCATGTCCCCAATTTGAGAGTTGATTCAAATTTGTGTATTAATCCTCCATTGGAGATCTTGCAGCTTGAAATGGAGAGATTTTGCCATTGACATTAGCATAGGATACAGTTTTAATGTTGGACTTGGTAATTAATACTCCTCCTTTGCTTAAATATCTTTGGCATAGTTAGTGAATTTGGTTCTTTCCTCACCTTTCCCTCTTGCTATTTTTGTGATTCCCAGCCTAAGGTATACTATGTGCTGGTAAGTGCATTGTAGGGTACTGATGAAAAGGAAGTGGGAGAAGTTGTACTACAAAGAACATTTTTCTAGTAATTTCTCTTTTCAGAATGTATCTTTATGGTAGGAAAGAAAGAGACCTTACATTTTGATATCTCTTTTTTCAAGTATTCATGAAAAATGTCTATCCACAAATGGATTGCATTGCTATTACTAGTATCAAAGATACTTCAGATTCCAGAATGAATGTGATAAAGAGAATTCATTGTGCCTGACCAAGAGTGACTCTGTAAAAGATTGTAAGAACATTCCAAAGAAAAATGTGATTCTCTGGTAGTTCAGTGGTTTCATTAGGTTGATGTTTCACCAGGTTGATGTTTCACCCATATAATTCTGTATATTCATATCATGGTGTTATTCTAGAACTGACATATACATACACTTGACATATCTTATATAGAATGTGCAATGCTGTGAGAGAGCCCTGCTTGAGTCGCTCTTGCCAGAACTGGTTCATCTGATTGTAGGGCTGAACTAATGAGTCTTTTCTGTTTCTGTACCTTAAGGCATCTTAATCACCTTTGGTTCAGGTCGGTGCTCCAAAGATGATCAGGAGCTGGAGCCCCTCAGCTGGAAAGGGAGAGTCAGGGCAAAAGCAGCCTCAGGTGGGGCTGTCAGAAGCCCTCCAGTACCTACAGGAAGATTATCAGTGTGAAGAGATGAGTTCTTCATCACAGTGCATGGTGAGAGGAAGATGAACAAGACAGATTCAGCCTGTATATCATGAAAGTCTTATTCATCATGGCAACAGCCAGGCAGTGGAGCAGGCTGCCCAGAGAGGTCTGCATCCTCTGATCTCAGACATTTTCAAGGAACAGCTAGGTAAAGCCAGGGGCAACCTGATCTGACCTAGGACATGATTCTGACCTGGTCCAAGTAAGAGTGGAGTCCTCCTGAAGTCCTTTCCAACTTGGATTATGTTCTTATTCTGTGATTAGCATTAGTATCTCGTCCTCAGCTCTGTTGTGCTTAGCCCTTTCCACAGACATCTGAAGGAGAAATGACACAGTTCAATCGAATGAGAAATGTAGAGCACAGAAAGTACTCTCAGGGGCAAAAGAAATCATGCTTTATACATGCCATATGTGACAGATTGTAGATGATACTGGATGGTACAGAGACACTACAGGTAAATGAAGGGACAAAATTTTGAGAAATTTTAGCATCTGGGTTAATCTTGAACTACTTTGCCAATGACTTTTACAAAGAGTGGTAGTATGTGGATTTCTGGAAGCCACTGAGTATTCTGAGTGCCAACATGGAGCACAATGGGTGCTCCCAACCCATACTGATTACATAGAAAAAACGAATGGATGTGATAGAATCTTTCCCAAACCTTTTCAATTTCAGTCTACTTACATGGTTTAGGAAACTCAGATAATAATACTCCCAGCTTCTGAATTATCTAGTCTCTCATGTTGACTTTTGAAGCCTGCCAATTGTTTTTTAAAGTCAAAACAGTGTTTGTAATATTATTTTTTAATGAAAAAGACACAATGTATTCAGCTGTCCCTAACAAACTAACCTTTTTAGAATTTATTAACTAGCAGGAATCTTTGTGAACTAAATTTCATTTCTGACCCCTTCTAAGCCTTTGCAAACTGGGGATTTGGATATAAGCCTAGACTTCGGAATCATCTCTGATCAAACAGGAAACAATATAACTGTAGAACTTGTGTAAATCACCTCTTCCAGACAAAACAAATATTTGTAGTTTTGATGATGTTTATGTTGTACGTTCTTCTCATCCCCATTTCCTGAGTTGATAAACACAATGCCTGTCCTCTGGCCCATGATGTTCATCAAGGAAGACTTAATAGCTCAGAAAGGCCAAATTCGTACCTGGCTTCATAATTTTCTTCTGTACTCTTGAGATAAAAGGAATGGGGGACTACTCCAAGCTCAGGAAAAATAGTGCAGGATTCCTCCTTGACATAGATTTTTTGGACTGAATTCAGGAAACTTATGTTAATTAATCAATCCACTCAGGAGAAATGTCCCTTTTTCCGGTCTTCTCCTGTCACTGTGCATTACAAATACACTACTGAAACAGGAAAGAATTTTTTTTTCAGAGGTAGGCTTTTTCCTGTTGTGTGATTCATTAAATGGTGTCATAGTTCCATGGAGACTAATTGCTATCAATCTTTTAGAAAAATGGTTTTAAAGAATAAGACAAAGAGGCAAGAAATCTAAGAGGACTTCCCTATTGTGCCACAGATTTCTTCCTTAACCTTGGACAAATCAATCTGTGTCTTACCAAACTAATTGTTTGCAGTTTTTTGGATCTTGGTTAATAGTTGAAAACTACTTTGATTCTTCAGGGAAGGAATTTTTTGGGAAAACTCTGTTATTTTAAATATTTTTTCCATTTGTTATGTATGTAGTTATATCTATTTTATTCATGTATGTGGAAAACAGTTATAATTTAGGAAACAACAAAGTTGTGTCTATCTATTTCATCAGAGCATTTCAAGACAGGGAGCAAATATGGCTGTTACTGATACATACAATCTTTTTTGACAATTTAATGTAAGTAAAGTAGAGGAGGCTTCAGTAGAACTAGATATAAAGCAGGGAAAAGCCACTGTCACATGGAGGAAGTTTGCAGGAAATTAAGGAAGTCTATACTCCAATCCATTATTTCCTGCAGATAGGAGATCCTTCAATATAAGAGCAAAAACAACAACATAAAAAATCCCAACAATTTTTTCAAGATACTTTGCTTGAAATTCTGATCCTGTCTGCTTCTCATCAGGTGTTTTTTCATATGTGTGTGCATGTCTGTGTGTGCGGGTGCATGCATGTGCATAACCAATGTTGGTTGAAAAATTTTAATTGCACTTCACTATTTATAGTATGTTGGAGACAAATGACTTCACCAGCATTACCGTTACCTCATTCACCTTTTTTAGTCATCAGGACTGACTATTTATGTCTTTTACATTCACAGAGCTGATTTCAATTTTGAAGAGTCCATGGCCATTACAGGAACTTACACAAATAATGTATGACAGCTCACCTAGCTATCCCCAAAATACTTTAAAAAATTTTAATAAATATATAAGCAGTATATTCATACTGATTGCAAATCAGAAAAGAGATGGTGGGAATGGCAAGGAATATGTTGTTGTCTTCAGGATTATGTAGAAAGGCTAGTGCACCTTTTTAATAAATGATGCTTTAATTTGAAATCTTTTAAGAATCATTTTAAAGTAAAACATAAATAAAAAACCTTTTAATATTTTTGCTCCTCTGTCATATGTTTCCTGAGAATTTCTCTACCACATGTTTTAAAACTTGTTATACTTTTTGGAATGGTCTTAGTGCCATAATTAATACTTTAAAAGTTGTTTTTAGCAAGAAAAGGCAGCTGTTTCTTACCTAGTTCTAGGACTTCAGTCGTTGGAAGGAATAAAGAAATAGTGGTAGACTTTTCCATCAGTTTCAAAGTAACTGAGTAGCAGTACTGACTGGGACCAGTACTGACAGTGCCACTCAAGAAATGGCTCTCCAGAACTGATGTTCAAGGTCTCTGAGTCAGATTCTTCTCTCATCAAACCCTAGATTTCTTTGTCAGTCTTTAGGATCTGGCAATCAAAGTTGCTGCATTACATATTATTTTCCAGGATCTGGCACTGCTATACTGGGGGAAAAATAAAAAAATTTCAGAAAACAAGTTGAGGCATTTTCCTGCTCTGAACATAATAGATTAAGTAAAGTCGTGGTTGAAGAATTGAATATTGATGGGTAATTATACTTCTAGTTACTGGAGAATATTTTCTTTGTATTTTCCTCCATGTGTCCTAAGCTATACTAGGATTTTCTTTAAACTGGATATAATTCTGATGGAGAGCTAGCTCGAGAGTAACTCATTTCTGTCTCATGGTGGAGGGAGGAAGGGAGTGAAAGCTGAAGTATTGACTGAATATCCAAATAAACTAAAGTGTTTCCCACCAGTTTCATTGTCCTAGAATTCAACTTTGTCTAAAATGACGTGTTTTTTTCTTCTGTTTGAATGTGTTTCCCACTTCTTTCTATATATATATAACAATAACTTAGAAAGTAGTTTCTTAACCCTCACTCTGTAGCAAGCACAGCCAGGTGCTCACACAGTTCAGGGTGTGTAATTATAAAGATATATCTGCATGCCTCGGGTGTGTTGTAAAACAGCCAAATTACTTCAACACCCATAAATTTTTCATATATCTTTATGATCTTTAATAATTATTGGATAAGAAAAGGAATCTATTGTCAGTTAAAAAAGGGTTGATTTCATTAAATGTAAAAGTATGTTTTAAACATTTAGACAATTTTACTTAATCCCTAGGACACGGAGTAGACTAATCCTCACTGTGTTTCCTCCATATCATCTTGACCCAAGCCCTGCTTTCCCATCAATGGTAAGAGTAATTGGACTTACCGTGCTTTCTTTGCATCTAGACTGGACAACTTTGTGTTCAGCACTGGCCATTAGGTCGTGCTTTGCCTTTTTATCACATTGACCATAGAATATTATCAATTTAACTCTTTCATGTATGTTTGACTACAGGTTGTCTTTTTCAGAAGTCCTCAAGAGATGGAAAATTTGCCAAATATCTGCATCTGTCTTTAAAGGCCCGATTAACTTATTTGTTAAAAGCCACATGACCTCCAGATTAATACAGAAACTCTATATTTTTGTGTCTTTTATGAGGTTTAAATATGCACCATGAAAGTGCTTACATGACCAAATTTTTATCTAGATAACTTTTTGACAAACTATGTAGGGTAAATTGCCCAGATCTTTCTAGGTTTTTTGTGTGCAGTTACAGTTTTGTAAGTCTGTCTTTTTATTGAAGTTTGTGTACTGTATATGTACAGGAAAATCTGCAGTTTTATAGAGTGCATCACAAACTTCCTGATTCACTCTGGGTAAGTCTCTTGGCCCATGAAGTTGTGTTTCTCACTTCTTCATGTAAAAGACTGAGATAATAGAACTCACAATTAACTATGTTTTTTTCACAAAGTATAATATTTATATATTGTGAAATTTTATGCTATTTTTCCTTGCATATCTTTTTCGTTGGATAGAAAGAAGGGGCAAAATAGGGTTTATACAGTTAACTTAGTTGTTCATTTGATTAAGAGTTGATCACCAGCAGATAATGTGTACTTGTTGTACATATGTAAATTTATCCATAATTCTTGAAGTAGGTAATATTTAAGTCCTTCTAGATATCGTGAACTTGAAATTATTTTTGTTCCTCTTCCTTGTACTTACCACTCTTGCTAGTAAAGTCCAGCCCAGAAATTAACACCATATTACATCAGAAGCAAAAACTAAAAAGGTGATTTTGACCTGAGTCTTGAATATTCTAAATGATGCCTTAATAATTTAGGCTATCAAAAAAAAAAGCATTTTTGACACCTATTTTTCCCTTTTCCATTCTGCTAACTATTCTGGAATTCTTTTGTGATTCTGGGAGAGAAGGAAATTCCCAAGAATTTTTCCAAATGTTTTATGACTAGATTTTTTTTTTTTTTTTTTATTGGACTTTTATTTTTCTGCTACTAGTCATCAAGTTTGATTCAAATGTTGACTTTTTTTTTTTTTTTTTTTTTTTTGGCTAAACATAAACTTATTTTTTAGGCAACTAAAACCAACTAGTCCATCCTAACACAGAGTGTGGAAGATTTAAACCAAGACAGAATAGATGTGAACTAGCTGAATCCAGGGTCTATTGACACACTAGATATTGGGTTGAAACCTGATTAGAAAAATCTTTTTAACACAGAGTCTTTTAAGGTACAGAACAGAATTCCCTAAGAAAACATAGAATCCCTGTTTGTGTGGCTCTCTGAAACTAGACTGAACAGACAAAATTAAAGCAGATTACCCATATTAAAATAAAATAAATTACCTGTTAAATTGAATTGATAACTTAATGAATTTTAGAATTTTATGTGAGTTCATTGTTTTGAATTAAAGTTACTTAGAGATTGTGCCTTTGGCAGGACAATAAAAAAAATTTGATTTGAGTGTAAGTGGAGTGTTCTTTGGTTTTCAACTAGATTCAGAGATGAAATGAAGCAGAAGTTTGCAAATTAGAACAAGATTTTTAATATTCTTTGTGGGCTGTTTTTAGAAACATCACAAGGAACAGAAAATCAGGCCCATTTGTGAAAAGAGGCAGTACAATTTATAAACATGTGGGGCAAACAAAGTTTTAAGGCTGATGATGCAGAAATACCCAATTCCAGTCATCCAATTTATTCAACACACAACTTCATGCACACATCTGCTGTTTCAAGCCCAGACACAAACATGCAAGCTTGTATAGACTCATAGAAATTTAACAGTATTCTAAAGAAATCACAAGATTAGTGCTAAAAATTAAGCTACATTGATTTGTTTCTATGAGCTAGATCCGTATATAAGTGAATCTATGACAGAAAACTCTCCTATATTTGAAACATTCTAATTTTAACATTTGTTCATACAGAGGGGGATAGAGAATATAAAAAAGTGCCACAGATCACTGTCTTGGTAGTATTTACCTCTGGTAGCTTCTTAAAGGGCTGGAGTAAAGACTTGTGTCTTAGCTCTTAAAAGGAAAGTTTTAATTTCTGACTACCTCACTACCCACAAATCAATGTCCCCACTGTATAATGTAGTAGTTGTTTTGTCTCAAAACTGAATGTAGAGTCTAACAGCTTATATTTCTACACCTCATTTTTGCTTGGATTTCCTGAGGAAAAAAACATCAGAAATGCTGACCTGTCCTTTTGTTCCTTGTAGATTCAGGTACCATGCTCCAGCTTTTACTGCCTCTGAAAGTGTTATGAGAATACATGGGTAAAGTGTAGCTTTGACATGGCTGCATGGCAATGCTAGATTGCAAGAGACCACTTCAGCATACCCTTCAAGCACATTTGTAAGAATGATAATGTAGAGAAACCTACCAGAGGAAAACGAGAAAAATTGGGGGAGTAGCACAGAATTTGAAAGAAAACCATTAGTGTCTTCCAGTTAAGCCATTCACCTTCTATGAGTTATTATTCTGAGAGATTTTAAGCTTTTCAAAATGCTGTCTTGTGTTGTGGTACCTTGGAATCTTCCTTACAGTTGACTTCAAAAAAGAGAGCAATACCTTGTTTACCACTTTAATATTACTTTCAGATTCTCACTGCTAGAAAGCTCACCACTCAAAGCAGCACCACTCACAACAATATCCATGAGGCAACACTAGAATTTCCCTGAATTTGCATTTACTTTTTTACTTCTGTATTTTTTGTATGTTTTTGTTTTTTTAATGTAGGAAGTTTTCACTCAGTTGCTATATTTGAGGCATAGCATATACTTCTCATTTTCAGGTATTTTCACAAATTGGTATTCTTTGCTCCAAGTGTACACAGAAATGAATCAAAATGCTTCATTGATTGTATTTAGAAGCTGTAAGTCTAAAGTCTTATCTTACTCTTGGAATTTAATCTTTCACTGGGCACCAGTTACAATGACATATAATAATATACTTCAGTAACATAATTATCCATTATATTTGTATATCACATGTGAATATGCTATAAACCCTTCTACACATGACAACCCAAGGAGGTATTCTGGTGTTAAACTGTAGAGAGAGAAGAATTAGGTCATTACAGTGCATAAAATTTATAAGTAGAGGTGATTCCGAAAATTCAGAAATCTGAATATTTTTTAATTTAGTATATAAGCTATTTTTTAATCTTATATAAAGAAAATTATTGTGATTGAAAACAAGGCTAATCCTTGGTATCATACTGAATTTTTACCTGCTTACCTTTGAACAGTATTTATGTGTAATTTTACTTATCTTTGATATCCAAGAAGAAATACTTTGAAAGCCAGGAAAAAAAAAATTATTTATTTATAAACCAGATTTCAAATATTGGATACATTCAGGGAACTTACATGCTCTGATGATCTGTTGTGAATACATTGTTGATGTTAAATGCCTTAGTAAATTGAGGATAATTTTTAAGCTCAGGATGAACGAATTAAACAAATATTGTCTAATTTGCAGTAAGACATGTCCTCTCTAAAAGTGCTCTGCTCTTTTTTGAAGACTCTATTTGTCATATAATTTTTCTAAATTTACTCTAAGTAATTGACTTAAATGTACTGTAAAATAGGAACCTAATATATGCAAAACAAAATGAAAGGTTCCAATCCATGGTACACTTTGCAACATAGTGACTGATAATTTCACAGAAATATTAAAAGGATCCATTTGTAGAAGCTCTTTAAAAAGCCATGAGATAAGATTGAAAACTCAATCATAATTTAGGAAATTTCTGTCTTCTAGTGCTTAATGTCTTTACCAGAAGAGTTTTTAGTAGTTCAAGATTTAGTTTTATATTTGAATAATGTAACCATTACCATCTCCCTGCTTGTAAAAAGAAAGAAGTCCTGCTCCTAGTAACCAGAACATTTGAACCCCACTTTGGGGAGGAAGGACTGTGTTTTGGTTTGTTCATCATACTGAGATAATAGCTGATTTCTACTTTCTTGAAGCTTTTAGCTGGTTAACTAACAATAGCTACCCAAAGGCACTGATTCAGGCAGGAATGTGATTATGTTTAATTCCAGAGTTGTTTCTGGGGGCAGATGTCCTTGGTGTACAACTCAGCCTCTGAAAGACTTACGACTTTTGATTATAGATTGGTTTCTTCCACAGGTCTCATATTTCCAGTCTTTTCTAAATACTAAAGCTGAGAAAAAATGAGGCATACTGGTTGCAAAAACAAATTTGCCCTGAATTTTAAGATACAATGATTATAAAATTCACTCACAAGTGGTCTTATTCCACTGGTAACATTCAGCCTACAGCAGAACCCCAGGTGATCAAATGGATTCACATCTATGTAGCTGTAAGAGAGCTTTATAATAGGAAAAAATGCAAATTACTAAGATATGCACCAGAGTACACTCTCATATAACCACTCACCATACAGGATATGACATAAATTATCTTTTCTAATGCTATTTCATCTACTGGCAAAAAAATGAGAAAATACAGCCAATTAGTTATTCTTTCCTTTGTACTTCTCTTTCAAAGGCTTAAAGGATGGATTTAAGCCATACGTATTGTGCATTGTGGTTATGTTATCTATATGATGCTGAAATTTATTTTGTCTGTGTGAAAAAGTAGGTAGATTTAAATTGATGGTTTTTTTCCATATTTTTCTAATACTGTGTATTAGGGTTTGCTGCATTTACATCCACCCTAGTTTCTTAGACAAGGTTTTTTTTTCAATAATTTAATTTGTCCCAGGCATCTATAGCATGGACACATACACTCTCATATTGCAAACTAAAGGAGATCCTGCACAACACGATATGCTGAGAGCACCATATGCACTGTTCATTTGGATTACAATGAATTAAGTATTTTTACATGAAGATGAGTTATCCCTTGAGTGTTCCTTCCTTTATTGTGTAGACGAACTCTACCATGTGTGCACTTGGTGAAGGACAGGCTGAATGGAGGGTTCAAAGGGTTACAATGAGCAGGGCGACACCTCTCAGGTGACCTGCTACCAGTGGTGTTCCTCAGGGCTCAATTCTAGGGTCAATTTTGTTCAACCTTTTTGCCAGTGATTCGAAGGCTGCAGTTGACGCATGCTGAATAAGTTTTGTGGTTTTACCTAACCAGGATGTGCTGCTGACTCTACTGTGGGACAAAAAGCCTTGCAGAGGGATCTGGATTGATTGGAGTATTGAGCAGTCACCAGTGGCATGAAACAGAACAAGACCAACCAAATGCTGGATTCTGCACCTGGGATGGAGTAATCCCAGGCATGGGTGTGCACTGGGAGAGGAGTGGCTGGAGAGCAGCCCTGCAGAAAGGGGTTTGGGAGGGCTGGCTGGCAGGAAGCTCACTGGGATCAGCAGTGTGTGTGCCCTGGCAGCCAGGGGAGCAAACCTCATCCTGGGTGATCAAACACAGCATCACCAGCCAGCCAAGAATGCTGATTATCCTCAGTGCTGAATTCAGCACTGGTGCAGCCTCACCTCGAGTACTGTGTGCAGTTCTGGGCACACCATTTAAAAAGGGTCTGAAGGTACTTGAACATGTCCTGAGCAGGGCACCAGAGCAGGGGAGGGGCTGGCAGGAATGTGCTCTGGGGAGCAGCTGAAGGCACTGGGCTGGTCTGGTTTGGAGAGGAAAAGGCTGAGGGGTGAACTCACTGCTGCCTACAGCTTCCTGGGGAAGGGAAGTTGACAGGGAGGTGCTGAACTCTACTCAGCCTTGCAGTGACAAGACACATGGGAATGGCTGAAATGTGCATCCGTCATCAGGGGAAGTTCAGATGTAACATGAGGAAACTTAAGCCAGAAGGTGGTAAAACCCTGAAAATGCATCCTGGAGAAATGGTCTGTGCTCCATGCCTGTCAGTGCTGAAGAAGCATTTGGGCACTGCTCTTAAAGCAGCTTATTTTATCAGCTCTGAAGTGTCAGGCAGTGGGACTACAGGATCACCACAGGTCCCTTCCATCTGAACTATAGTAAATTCTATTTTTACTCCATTCCATTCTATTCTTCTTCCTGAAGCAGGATATGCTCATCAAATGAATGGTTGCCAACCCTTGGGAGCTGCTCTTGAAGCCTACCCTGGGAGTCTAGAAAGCTTCATTCAGCAGAGGAAGGGCATGAGGGCTGCCTTTGTGGAACATGACCAGCAGTACATGGCCAAAATGGCCCAAAGAATCTCTGAGAACAGGCTGTGCTCAGTCTGCAGAGAAAGATAAAATAAATCCTAGGGACACTTTATAGTCCAGCATGGGCAAAAAACGCAGCCATTCTCCCCCAAGCTGCAGGACATGACAGGTGATCTTCATGGGGCATGATCATCAGGCAGCAACTGAGCCAAAAGGGACTGAAGGAGCTCTGAGCAGTGCCAATGTGCTCCAGGGGAAGAGTCCTTCCTGACCCCAGTGCTGGTGATGATTGCTATTTCCTGGGCACATGAGCAAAACCTGTCACCTACCTGCCCCGCAGTCTGTTCATACCTTCAAGGAGATGCCCAACCGTAATCTGCATTACCTGGAACCATCTCAGGGGCTTCCAAAGGTGGCCAAATGCTGCTGGTCTGATCTACTGGGGGCAAAATTCCTTTCCATGCCTGACAGGGCACCAGTGGGTGCTTCAAAATACTAGGATCCCTGGCAACATCTCTGCATTCCATTTCATACAACTGCTGTCCCAGGTTCCCCAGAGGCGAGGATGGCAAGGTCTCCAGTGATCCTCTAGAAGGTCTTGCACTGCTATTGAGGTGAAAAGGTCTGACAGCCCTGGGTACCTCCAGGGATTGGTGGGTCATCTCATCTCTTGAGGGGCTTGTCATGTGATGAAGATGGTTGTCACAAACTGGGAATATAGCTCTCTGCTGCTATTGCCATCGTGCTCCCTTGTCCCACTAAAACTAGCTGCACAGCTCCTATGTTAAACACAACCACTTGCCATGCTTATAAATGGTGTAAAACACCTTTAGACACAGGGTAGGATATTCAGAGTTAATTTTTCCCCCTAACCTTACTAAGAGTTATTTGCCTACCTTGTATTGTTGGGAGATGTTCAGGTCTTAGCTATAACCCTGTCAAATCTTTTTTGCCTTTAGTAT
This sequence comes from Erithacus rubecula, assembly GCF_903797595.1. Taxonomy (NCBI): domain Eukaryota; kingdom Metazoa; phylum Chordata; class Aves; order Passeriformes; family Muscicapidae; genus Erithacus; species Erithacus rubecula. The sequence goes on along the minus strand of NC_136689.1, from coordinate 52,425,172 downwards.
TTAAGATTCAAAGTAATGAAAGGCTAAGGAAGATATTGTTTTTGTCATTTTGTACCTTGGTGACAAAATTAGTATGCAATTTCAGACTATATAAATAAGGACATTTATATCATATATAAATATTTTTTGTTGTGGTGATGCTAGAGATGAAAGGCAGGGGTTTGGTTCCCTGGCCATTCAGGGATATAAGCAGCATGCATGATTTCACTCTAATTCACCAAAGAAAGTTGGCCACTACACTGTTTATGATGAGATTGCCTTCTTGGAAAGAAGTCCAAAGATTTTGTGTTCTTTGCCATATTTTTTCTTGTACTTCAATAGCTCTTTTTCTTTCTCTTCAATGGTAGGCATCCAAGCATTTGTATTGCTCCTTCCAATTGTCATTTTCTTCTATAGGCTGTAAGTCAGGGGGGATTAATTTTTGCCTGCATTCACTCCAGAGGGAAGTTATCTTTCTTGAACCTGAAAAATGAGAAATGTCCATAGTGATACAGGTGAGGTCTCATCAGGGCTTTGCACAATGCCCTCCTTTCCTATGGAAATATCTTGCCTGACACACAAAAATGTATTTTTCTGTATCACATTCATAGTTTACAGTCATCCTGTGATCTCTTCATGCCTCTGGGAATGTTTTCCTGGTCTAGTAGTTCTTAAGTGGATCAGAAACTCATGGCACTCCCCCTGACATGGTGGTACCTATTTTTGGTCTGCAGTTCTTCATTATTGACATAGGAAGTGTCTCTTCTGTCAGAGCTTTAGCTGGTGGGGAGGATGAGGGCTGTAGACCTATACCATGAGACAGAGCTTCTTCTGCCTCATAAATGCCATGAAATCCAGAATATGATGTGGACAATGAAACCTGCATTTCTTCGTGGTTTTCTGAAATCTAAATTCAGAAGATCTGACTATGAATTTCCCTGTTTCCTACATTCGATGACAGCAAAGTGTGAAGGTTGGAGCCCGAGAGATGCTTTAATGAGGCTTCTACCTACCAGCACCTTGCTGGAGTCACCTCCACGCAGCCACAGCCAGCAGATTCAGCCCTCCACTAGACAGAAAAAGTGGTGATGCAGTTAGACTAGATGACATCCATAAGTCTCTTTCAACTCAACTATCCCATTTGTTCTGTTCTATTTTAAAAACCTTTTCTTTTACATCCTTAGACCTTCTGTCCACCTCTGTGTCTACCCACCTCCCTCAAAACTTACTTTCTAGAAAGAAAGACCTTTTTAATTCATCAACTTAATTCTACCCTTCCCTTCCAGCCTAGCATTAGTATTATGGATATATTCCACAGGCCATATTAGATGGGCATTTGACAACAAAACAGCCTTTATGAATTTTCTGTTTTATATTGGTTCTCCGATTTACACTGGGAGTGTCTCCCTGAACTATGCAAAGATCTGTTCCAGGCTTTTTCATAGACACAAAATGCATTATTCTCTCTCACAGGCATAGTGTGTCCAAGACCATCAGAGGCTAAGGAACTGGGTTTGTTTGGCAGATGTTTCTTTTTATTCTGCCAATTAAGTCAACAATAGGTATTCACAATTCTGGGGAGGCTTGGAGGTCATAGAAATTACAGGGCAGGCAGAATAGCTAATGCACAAATAACTGAAAAAGAAAGCAATCTTTTGGGGATTTTCCCCACCCCTTTTATTCTGCTTGTCCTAGGAGCTGTCATCAGTCAGTGACATTGTGCATTGGCTTCACCCCTTGGTTCTAGCTGCAGTGTTCAAGGTCCTGAATGACAAAACCTCTGTTTTATTGTTTCAGTGGAGATATTATTCTACAGTTTGTCTTACACTCAGCTTTCAGTGCTTTGTATAAGTATTAAAACATTTTTCTCAGCAACTAGTTTAAAATAAATTGTTGGAATACTTCTTAAGAGGGAATGGGGAGCTGCCATGGAATAAAGATGAGGCAGCGTGTGGTGTAGAGAAGTCATCTGTTACTTTACCAGTATAGAGAAACTCATTAGATTCCTATTTTTTGGTATTCTCAAATTTTTTCCTTGCAGAGCAAGACTAGAGTTGGCACAGGGAAGCACTGACTTTAAGAGAAAAAATGGATACAAAGAAGTCATCAGAGAGCTAGTTTGTGTGCTTGTGGCTGGGATGTTGAATGGCAATTGAATGATCTCTGCAGGTAATATTATAGAGTACATTGGGCTTCTCAGATGTGGGGCATTCTCTGCCCTCCTTATGTGTAGTAAAGGACTGTGTGATACAATAGTCAGGTGACACTAACAAGAAGAATAAAGCATTACTGAAAGACAAAACAGGACCTTTAATGAGAGAAAAGAAGCAACAAATGGCCATGAGACTTTATGTCCACTAATAAAGCTGAATTCCCATATAAAAAATCATTACTCAAAGTAATATATAGAGAATAAAACATTGGCTGGGGAGTGTAATGGTGAGAAAAGTATAACAAAACATTTCTACTATCACTTCTGGTGAATGAGACATAGTTGATACAAATGATACCTAAAGCATCATTGTAGCTAATACAAGTATTTGATATACTGTGATCCTGGAAGGAATGTGATTGTTTTTTATCTGAAAGCAAGAAACATAAGGGGCAATATATGCTTGCCTCATAATCACATAATCTGGCATCCACATGTACTTCTGGAGACATAAAAGATCACTTAATGAGAGACAGAAACATATATGGGGCAAATGATTGCAACGTATAGGGGATGATGCTGAAAGAAACAGATAAATTTCTTCAAATGGCAAGGGCACTTGAACTCTCTAGAAAAAGGGTCAAAACAGTGTTATCAGTGCAGAACAGGGGCAAACTAAAGGAAATTAGGAAACAGGACAGAGACAGACTGAACAGGAATGCAAGTGTTGTGTTGCAGGGTACATACTGTGTGAAACAATACACGAAAGAGTACAAACCCTGTCTGGTTCCCAGCAAAAACATGGAAGAAGCAGAGGGCATAGCAATATTTGCTTCCCAGTTTGTTGTAGCTTAGGAAACAGAGAAAGTGGTAATAGGTATGGAGGACATAGAGATACAGTTAAACGAAAGATGTCTTTGGGTTGTCTTGCATTAGTCCAGATAAATCAGTTGCACTAAAGAATGCCAAAGAATTATGCCAGCCTGTTTATTTTCAGTTCTATCAGGTCTTAATCAGTTGACTCCAGTTGGATGGTGAAGCCATCAGCAGCCTAATCCTACCAAACTAGAGAAGTTAAATCTGGAGAATTAGAATTCATGATACAGGAATTTGAAGCCAAAGAGCAAATGCAGCCTGTGGAGAAAGAGTCTGACAATCAAGAGATGTTACATACATAAGATACTAATTTCCTGAGGATGGTAAAGGAGAGAGTGTTCTCTGTGTGTGTTCTCCTTTTCAGAAAATGTAAGGTCATACTCCAGGGAATCAGACAAAAAATATAAAGTGGAAGTCAGAAACAAGCCTCAATACAGTGAGATGACTAAAATTCAGTGTATGATAATGGCAAAGTAATAACAAATAGTTGATAATTCTACAAGAATTTACATTATTATGTCTATTGAAACTTTCAGAGAATGACTCAGATGCCTAATTGTTGGTGAGGGAAATTTGGAGTAAACTATGGATCTTCATTTGGCCAAACTTCAAAACATAGAATTGTAGGTATGTATGTCAGCACTAATAGACACTAAATTGTATAAGCTATCATCCATTTAATACCTCTGTTTGTCAGGCTAAGGCTTTTACCACTCTGTGATTTGAGCCATGTGACAACACTGACTACACCTTTTGGAAGATAATGGCTTTGTGTAAATGCTTTTGACCAACTTCTAAGGTGTTGTACTGTAAATTGAAACTGGGAAGGATTCGCAAACATGTGGCTTGAAGCTGATGACAGAGCTATTAAAAATTAATGATCTGACAAAAGAGACAGTAAATGTCACTATGTAATAAGCAAAATATGAAGTTGAATGTAGACATGTAGAACTTGAGTAAAACTATGTTTTCTCTGTTAGTTGATATCTGGAGAGATGTCAGCAAGACCCTGGAAAAGTCAGCACAATTAGGAAGGCACTCAAAATGAAAGCAGTCCAATGTCTATAAGACATAGTGTTTTCTTTCTGGAATTACCCAAGGTCTTTAAAACAACAAGGAGGTACTGCTCCTAAGGCTCTATAGGGTAGCTAAAGCAAAATTATTTTGTTCTGAACGAGCTTAGGCTCAGTGCTAATGCACCCCAAGCAGCCCAGTACATTTACTAAAGACAGGAAATATAAAAGAAACACAGAACCATGCTTTCTGAAATGCAGTTCCCTCAATTCACCTTTCAGCACTAAATCTGCTAGAAGGAACTTGGACAAAAGTGTGTTTGTAGTCGAGTTTGTTTCTTCATAAAACTTGAGAGTACAATATGAAAATAAGGTACTTCCCAAGAAAATCCCTGCATGTGACAGATGCACTCAACAAGGCATGCCTTCCAGAATGCTAGACATGATCTTATATGACAAAAACTGAATCTCCAATGATGGGCTTCACACAGCCCCTTGAAGACCAGGCAGTGGTAAATCAGCTTTTGTAGCAGCCATGGCAGTCTGAAGGGGTACTTATTATAGGAAGTTACTCTGCTTTAGAGTGAGGGATATAGTATACATGCAAAATAGATGTTTTTAAAGGAGACCTAACAGCAATCCCAGAAGACTTAGAGGGTTCTACAGTGTGCCTGAAGTATACTTTATATCTGTTAATATAGCTCTGAATGAAATGTCAACCAAGACTCTATGCCCAGACAGGAGAAAAGAAATAGCAATCTGAGGTGCTCAGACTTCTGACTGACCACAGGAGATTGCACGGCTTCATGAAATATCAGCCGTGGTAAGAACTAAAGAAGAAAACAAAGAAAAATGAAAGAATAAAACCAATAGACAAGTTTTTTTCTGTAGCTGCTGCATTGCAGCATTGTTCAGCTTTCATGTTCCTGCATCTCTTTTCCTTTGCTCTACTATCTCCCATTTTAATTTTTATCTTGACACAGATAAACCAAGTCTACCATACAAAAAGGAAACAATAGACAATGCAATGAACTAGTAAAATATCAGCAAAAGAATTGATGATTTGATACCATTGTGTAGATGAACAGGTCTGGTTCAGCCATCAAAAATTCACTTGCAGCAAAAATAGAAACTAAAGGCTGATGTTACTAGCAGAGGGAAATCTGAAGATAGTACCCATACAAAGTCAAAATCCAAATCAAAGTAAATAAGTGATATAAAGGGAAGTAAAAAAAAAAAAAATACTATAATCTTGATGCAAACAGAAGCTCAAAATCTCATTTCTTTCAAAAATTGTTATAGTTTAATTGAAGGAAAAGTAAAATAAAAATACATATGGCCATGACAATGGCAATATTAAGTTATACTCTTGATGCATTGAGTTTCAGCAGAACTATTCTGCAGACCATTTTGAAGGTGTTCTTTGGTCAGATCTGGCAACTGTACAGCTACAGCTGAAGGAGAATGCAGCACTGGTATAGTGTAAATGTTCCCACCATTCCATTACAATGTACCTGCAAGCAGTTTATAGACTTCTACATAACACTAAAAAAGTATTTCAGATTTGTTTCTGCTTATACCCTGTACCCTTTGCAACATCAGGATAAAATTCAAAAAGTAAATATCATTCCTCCCTTTTGATGTCAATCCTGTGCTTGAGAGAGGAAATTTAGCCTTCCAGGAAGGTGTTTGACCTGGCAGGTTTGTTCTGCTGCTTCTCAGTGCTCTGAGAAAGTGTGTGGTGTGTGGTATATGCTTTACACAGGTTAAGTGAAGTTTTGTGTTCTGAACCTTCACTCTGGAAAAGAAGCATTTAGTTAGGCAGCTGCCTGGAATCAACTTAATAAGGAAAAGTGAGAAAGCTTGGGAGATTTTAGAGTCTCTGAGTACATACTTTCTTGCTGTTTCACACAGTTAGACTTATGCAGACATAAACTCTTCTGAAATTTCAGGCTACATTTTTGCATGCATAAGTTTCTTAGAATGAGAACTTTACTGTGGTTAAAATCCTTTTCCCAGAGAAGAGAAACTGTCCTGGCAAACCGTGCTAGAGAGTGGTTTTGTCTCAGTCATCTCAGGACTCCAGCTGTTGAAGAAAAGTCTCTAAAATGCCATGACTGTTATCTCACTCTGGATTTAATAGTAGATATGAATACCTTTGGATGTGTCATGGAGAGCTTTCTGGATCTGTCTGCCAGTGTGTGGGTTCAGCTCCCAAAGTGAGTCTGCACAGCACTCTCCTGCACTCAGGGTGTTTTCCTCAGCTCTCCAGACCCTTTGCTTCCTTGTCAAATGGCAGGTAGTGCAACATCTCACTAACAGCACCACAGCTGTGTGCTGACAAGCAGACTGGGGTTCACATCAGACCTCTTGGGAGGCTGCTGGTGTGTATTCTTTTCCTATGAAACTTCACGAGACTTGTGGGACCTTTTATCTTCGCCTGTACTTTATACAGACTGGCTGCGTATTCATTTTGTGTTAGACATTGTATTTGGATACAAATGTTTAACTACACATATGACATATTGTTAGATGTGGAGAACTTGGCAGATGATACACAAAGTATGTGCAGATTAAATGATATTATAAATATTCTGAAAATTGGAATAAAAAAATTTGAACTAGTCAAGCAATCTGCAAGGGAGTGTGGGAAAATAATTTGGAACTTGGAAGAGTAGACTGGACAAAGCAGTAACAATCAAACTTTTTTAAAAGAGGAATAACAATTGGAAGTAATTTGCAGTGGTGGGAGAGGAAAGCATAAGTGATTTCTTAGAACTTTTTTTAAAAACCTTATTATCTTAAATTATTTCTTTGAAAGGTTTTCTCCCGGCTGTAATGTAATGAATTCCATAGCAATGATGATTAAGTATTCAGGGACTTTTACCAGGAATTCTTCAGAAGAGATGATGAATGATTATTGGCTTCAGCTGCTAATTGACACAATAATCCTTGCCAAGGGATTCCTCTCTAGTTTTGAAACTATATTCTAAAAAGAAAAGAGAATTGATTTGTTAGATAACACACTGATGCTGAGATTAATTGAAGTGTGATGGAGACTCATGCCTCTCAATTTTTTCTTAAGAAATGATATAATTCTTGTCTCTGTGTTTTTGTTTCTTTTGTAATTTGTGATTAAAAAAAGATGTGCAATATTAACATTCAACCTATGGCAGTAACTTTAAGTTGGGTCTTCAGTATGCCAAAAAAAGAGGAAGCTATCAATATAGTCCTATAGATAGTTTGAACGTGTTAATTTTTCTTAAAAAGGGGAAAATGCACAAACAGGCCAGGATTGCCCAGATACCTTTTCTATAGAATAATTTATTTTCACCCTGAAGAGGTCAGGCAGATTTATGGAATAAAACAGGGTCTCAGGCCATGTAACATGATTGTGAGCTAGTCAACCACTCATTTGTGCCAAGTAAATTTTGGAAATGATTCTCCTTTGCTGACAGTACCCTCATTACCGATTGTGTAGAGTAATTTATCAGGCATTTCTTAAAATAAACCGTTCATTTATGCTAATAGGACTTGGCAGGGAAGAAAAATTGGCAGGACTTGAAGTTCCTAGTGTTTTTCTTTTTTAAAACAAAAACTGTAAAGTCCTTAATATTTTGAGCAACCGTTATCACAGCCGTGTATATAGTTTATTAAAGTGGCAACTAATTGCATAATAAATTTTCACAATGGGAGAAAATTATTCCTATGTGAAGTTTACAAAAGTAAATAGTTCTGTAGTATTGTAAAAGCACAGTCATTAGTTTCATGCTTGTACATTCCTTATTATCTAAGCTTCTGTTATTAATGAATCACTTAGCATCTTTTCCATGACTCATCTATTCTCAGTGCAGTACCTCATCTTGAAATATCTCTTTGTTCCTTACCCCTCATGTATTTTCTGTTTGCTAACTCCCTCCAAGGGGATGTTTTCCTTCTGCTTCATAGTGGGGCCTTCATCCTGCAAACAGCCATGTGCACCAGTAGCTCCTGAAGTGAGCAGTCCCATTGAACCTGCTTAACAGGTACAGTTAATAATTTCTACATGTTTGTAGGACCCAGCTGCAGCCACTGTACAGAGTTTAGCTGCTAACCTTTGCAGCTGAACTAACTTATATTTAGTTCAATACATTTCACATTGAGTTGTTTTCAAAAAATAAATATATCAGTTCTTGAGAAAGCCATCCTTCCTAGCCCACAAGAGAACATCCAAAGCTCAAAATAAGAAGAAAGTGTGCATTGAAACATACAAATAAGGTCTGCAGCACTGATAAAATGACAGCTGTAGCAAATTGTGACTCACCAAAAAACAATGCTTTAATCCAATGCCTGCTGAAGTGTAAGGGGAAGTCTTCTGTTAACTTCACTGGTGGTTAGATCTGGTCCTCATTTCACAAGACAAAGCTAGATGCATCTCCAATTGTACATAAATTATGTGATAAGGGGGTTTTTGTGTGTTCAGTTTCTCAGCAAATGGCAAGATCCGTTGCATTATTGAGTAAAACTAAACAGTGATGTTGTTTTTGCTGTTGCTTTTTAATGAAAGTAAATATGGCAGTGAGTAAATGCAATTAGTACAGAATATACTGTGCTTCTTATAACAACAAATTAAACATGACACATTGACCTCAAATTTTCATCATGCCTCAGCCTTTAACTGCAAATGCCAGAAACTCAGTCTTTTCAGAGACAAAGAAACAGCCAACAGCACCTTAAATTGAAGACTAAACCTCAGATGTTTTTTAATAATTAAACTTTCAAGGAAGCTGTGTGATGATACAACTTACATTATGGCTTTGAATGTTTGCTGTCTCGTGCTATTGTACTTCATAGTTTGAAAACTGAAGGGACCCATATCTAGTTAATGGAGAACAAAGTTTCTCTTAACATTTCGCAAGTCTTCAGCTTTTTAGACTTGAAACTCAAATTTAAAATGTGAAGCTCATTCCATGAGCACTTACTGAACCTGGCCTTTTTGCTACATGTCTATTACTCACCATCATAATTAGAATGTCCCTGCAATGGGCCTAAACGTTTCTGCTAATGTTTTCCACTTCTGTCTGCATTCTTTTCATATTGTTTCCTGCCATTAATGCAATAAAAATGTCAGCCACAAATACCAGATTCCTAATGGAAAAGCAAAACAAACTAAAACCACAGCCAGCGCCACAGCTGAGAAATATTATTTTTTCTCATATTCTGAATTTTTACTAGGCAAACAATTATTTGTGGTTGCATCTGCAATATGCATTGTTAACTAAGTTACATACATTTTTCATACATGGAAATCAGAATTACTGACACTCCCTGTAACAGTTACAGAGGGGTTTCATGCCTACTTTTGGGTTGTCTGATCAGAGAAAGATGCTATATTGTTTAAATGAGAGGACCATAATTTTTACTCTTGGCTTCTCCTGCTCTTGGAAAAACACCACAATTTTTAGTTCAAGATATAATGGGGCAAGCATTACTTCTTTCATGTCCTCCAGCACACAGATGATTAATGAATTTATACTTTTATTTTGCTATGAGTTCCTAAAAGGTAGAAGGCTCAGAAAAAAGGATCCAAATATTTATTGTTAATGCAAGATGGATGGTTCTTATAATGTGTCAACTTATTTGTACAATGCAATAAGTAACCCCTCTGACGTTTTTTTCTCATTACTTAAACTGTTCAAAATTTCTGGCTGTTCTTAAATACAATTGGATGAAACATTTTTATTTAATTTATTGGCAAGAAATTGATGAGGAGGTTAACTTAGAAATCTGAATTCTGCATAGGACAAATTAGCAGTGGTAGTGAAGTTCCTATTCTTTTTATTATAACATATATGTTTGGAGAACAGATCCCGATATGTGCTGTTCCCTGAGAATACATAAAATAAAATAAAACAGTGGCCTCTTCCCCATGAAGTCTGTAATATTAGTGTAATACAGGAGCAAAAATTGATAAAGATCAAGAAAAAGCCTTGAAATAGTACTAGTCAGCATACAGCAAATGATTTCAGCTCTTATTATGAATATGAATTATAAAAATATTTATAATAAGATTATTTTTCTGAGAAACTTCTGAGTAGCTTCTGGTAACAAAGATAAAGAGATTACCTCATGGGTGAATTGACAATATATTTTTCTCCCATAAAACTACCTCTTGAGGAAGTGTGAGGTGCAAATGAGCAGGTTCTGTCTGCTGGAAGTTTATCACAGACCTTAGATTATGCAGAAAAGACCTTGGATTATGCATTTTCTGTCTATTTATTTCACCTTTCATTTTAATACAGGTATTTTGATATCTCGTGCCATGTTTTTGAGACTCTACTGCTGTCCAATTCAGTAGTGTAAACTGAGTCTGTAAACTCTTTGGATTAAGGGTAGTTTTCTTCCAATTGTCTCTGCACTTCTTGGTTCAGCTGAGCATCTGTTTAGTTTAAAAACAATAGCAATAACTCAAAATAACTATGTACCCTGAAGACACCTTCAAATGTTCCATTTTTTAATGCAAAAGTGATGGAAAATGGCAGGAGGTTCAGAATACAATGGATCCACTATGCTTCCCTTATTTGAATTTTCTTCTTCCCGAACCCCTTGGTGGTTGTGGAAGCATTGCAGTGTAGGAATTGAGTGCTACTGGATAGTAGCCCTGTTTGCACATTGGAAGGGCTCCACTGCCTGTGGGGGAGCTTTGCTGAGACAGACTATGCAGTGGCCAGGCTTAGTACAATGCATGTCACAGGTCAAAACACAGGATTTGAAAACCAATTATAATTGGTTACCAATTATAACAGGTAGCTGAAATATCTCTTTGCCTCGTGCTCTCTGAGAAGAGCTATGTGCAAGGCCAGCATGAGGGATGGTCTTTTGCCTAGTCCAAGCTGCCAGCTTCTCCCCAGATGCCTGTTGCTGTCATCATTGCAGCCACCAAGACTGGAAAGGTGTCTGGTGCACACAGGAGGACAGCAGTGAGGCTGTAGAGGAAAATGTCAGAGTTGCAGGTTTACTTTCTTCCCACCAATCCCTGTTAAAAGACAAACAAAATGACAAACCAACAAAACCAAACCAGAACAAAACAAAAGCACCCCAAAAACCCAAATGATGCTTTTTCAAGAGTCTGCTTAACACGTTTTTGCACAGTGGTGTAAAATTTGACACTTTTTATTTAAAAAAAAAAAAAAAATTGGTGCCACTGAATGGTGTTTTAAAAGAGTCTGCATAGACCTTCCAAATACAGCAATACTTCAGTAGTTCCATCTGGATTTAGTCTCCGCACATCAGCAATAGCACTGAAAATTATTAACACTTGTGAAGTTCTGTGTTCAAGATCTTTCATTTGAAATTATAAATGCAACACCAAGCGAAGTAAAATTTGAAAAGGTTATCCTTTATCTTCTCAAACTATTGTAAAAAAAACCAGACTAATTTAATTTACATTAATGTATCCTTTTTTTTGGCCTCCCTAGGCTGTTCCTTATTTTTCTCCAGCTGTAAATAATATGACTTAAATAGCTCAATGAAGCATCTCTATTATTTATCGGTCAAAAACATTGCAAATGATTTCTGGATTTTTATGAAAGAGATTGCTGAGAAGTGTTCTTCCAACTGAAAGTTTAATATTTGTGACATATTGCAGGAACAATGTATATCCATAGGCAGAGAGAAAAATCTGAAAAATTATAATTTTTAAAAGCTTACATGTTTCTTTTTTTTTCTCCAGTTTGCAAATATTTAGTATATTTAAACGTGAGTTTTTAAGATGTGGTTTTTGCATGACATGGTTGAGGTGCTCTAAGTGTATTGATTTTTAGGCACTGCTTGCTGGTCTGACTGAAAGCAAGTCTGTTGGAACAGGCCTCAACCATGAGACAGGGACATTGAGAAGGTCTTCAGAATGACATTTTACTGCTGTACACTGTTTGCAAGATGCTTCAACCACTCTGATTTCCCCCATGCAAAGGGAACAGGACTGCAGGACCCAAAAGTGTGTTGAGATTCAAGATAACAGTTTGCATGACACCTTGGAAAACCTTAAGCCATATTTCAAATTTGCTTGCAGTGAAAGCAGGAAGAACCTTATTTGATTGAAAAAATCAATCTGAAGCCCAGTAAATTAATCTCATACATTGCAGGTTCTTGTGGTTTAGGAGTGGTAATCTCCAATTTAGTACTCCCACTAAAGCTATGCTCTCTCTTTCCAACTTGAAGCACAAAAGGTAAAGATTACAAATGGACATTTAGAACAATTGACTGGAAACAGCAATGAGGTAAGAAAACCAACATTAACAGCAACAATGCTAATGACAGAGGGTATAAGAAAAGAGATTATTCACATGGAATATACCCTCAATAATAGACAATATCATATAGCTTCCTCTGCCACATTCTCTCAACTGGAAGGAACCCTTTCTCCCTGGAACAGTCCCTTTTCCTGGCCTGTAGCAATGGCCTGAGGTACAGAGGTTATTCTGGTACAGAATAATCTCCAGGTCCTAGCCATGCCCCCTCCAGGCTGTTGCAAAAATTAGCCCTGTGCTGGCCGGAACCAGGACACAGGTAGAATTGAAAAATAATATAACTCCATATTTTAAATCTTTTATGTGAGACACACATTCAGTACAGAGCAATACAAAAGACAACATTGCTGGAGACTACTTGTGATCCTCCTGCTATTTCTTTGTCAGATTTTACCCCCTTTTCCTTAGTTTGTCACTCTCATTCCCTTATCAAATGAGGTTGTTCAAATACCAAGTTTACCTCTGCATGTTCTTTGATCATACTTGCTCAAGTGAGTCATGAACACCATGCCTGAATAGGAGTTTATTACCAAGATGGTCTGCCAGCAGATAAATACTGAAATTGTTCATAATGGATGTTCTGTGCTCCATAATCCTGCTGGACAGAGCAGGCTAAGTGCTGAATTCAGACCAGGTTGCCTGGGGCTTTGTCTGTTGAGCCTTGAAAACCTTGAGGATGAAGGTTCCACAGTCTCATCTGAAAACTTTTGTGAATCTGGCTTTCTGCAGGCAGTCCATGTTGGAGCAATAGGAAATAAACCCCTTGTTCTCCTTTAGTTACAAAATTGCCAAGTCTTGCCTGACACAATAGTATTGGAAAAATAAGAGATTAGCTTTATTTAAATATTGACAGTATCCCCTTAAAATGGTTATATTCTAAATGTTTTATATGAGTCCTGTGGAACAGTAACACAAACACTTACCCTTCCAGCTCGACTCTAAAATTTATGAACCTCACACTTCTGGAACCACTGGTATCGCTGTAAGGACAATAGTTTTACAAGAAGAGTATTTGTATTGTGGTATTTTGTGGTTCTATTATTAGATGGGTAAGAAGACATGGAGTTTCTTTGGGGTATTTTTTTAAACAGTAAAAGCTTTTATTTTAACTTTATCTTTTTATTTTCAGCAAATAAGATCATGCATACATATACTTTTAAAGCATTCCTAAAAGATAAATATTTTTCTTTTATCTACAGCTTTTTCTTCAAGATAAATTCATTGCTAAAAGCATTTCTTGGACAACTGCAGAAGTTAAGAATGCATCTTGAAGTTGTTTCCCTTTCTGTGTGAAGATTAAGCTCATGCAGTTGAATTTTTTCAGACACAATCCATTCAAATTAGCTTTCCTTCTTTTTGCTGTCTTTTGTCAAATCAGCTGTTGGCCTCTACCACACCGTCCCTTAGCTCAGTTACTTCACTTCTGTTCCTAACTGCATTATTCACCGAGTCAACCACAGTTGGCTGAGCACATTATGAAAAATTCTTGTGATTATAAGAACTTCCTCAGCTGCAGGTGATGACTCTGCTTCATAACTCCCATCTTCTTGCTCCAGCATTTTTCTGAATCTCAATGATAAGCACCTCAGTTACCTTTTCATCACTACTAGCATCAAACTCTCCCCTCCTCCTCTTGCTGTCTCTAGTATTTTGGGCCCTAAACAGTTGTTTGTTTTTTTTTTTTTTTTTTTTTTTTGTGCTTTTGTTTTGTTTGCCTCCATAACTGTCTACTCTTTCCACTTTTTTAGTATTCCTTTCCCTATTTTATCTTCTCCATTATAATTTTCTCTGATCTATAGCTTTTCTAATATTAGTTTTACAAATATTTCATGCCTACTCAAGAATGGGAGCTCTCAACCTATGGTAGATAGTACGTCTGCATCTTGTCTTGTCTCTGACAATGGCCAAAATTTGGCTCCCTTGTCAGAAAAAAACAGAAAAAACAAAACCCCAAACAACCCCCAAGCTTCCTTTTCTGGTTATTTCTGCCATCAGTTAAAATCAAGGCTCCTTCAACATGTCTTCAGATCAACTACCTGAAGCTCCTCTTTCTAGCCCTCCTTTTTTTTCAGGAAAAAGGATGACAGAATCCCAGATAGTTAAATTTTGGGTTGCACGCTGTTTTTCCCAGAAGTATCAGAGCGTGCCCCTCCAGAAATGCATCACTCCTTGAGTTAAGCTATAGGAGATAGCCTTGGTGGCTGCAGGATTTTTTGACCCTGTGATAACAAATGACTCTTAGGTTTATGTTTTGAGAGTAAATATAAATGAAAAAGGTTCTCTTAGAAATTATATTAATTGAATTAAATGTTCCCCCTTACAAGGGCTACAAACTCAAATCCTGCCCTTATGATGCACTATTGCATTTTTTTTTCTCTGAATGACCCAGCTGGAGTTGTGCCTTTTCCTCACTAGTCTGCCAAGGAACCTTTGTGCTGAATCACTGACTATTTCTACTGTAATTGGCTTGGACTTCTAGGGTGAGGGGTGCACTGAATACATCTCCTTTTTTGCCCACTAATTGTTTTCTATGCCTCATGGGGCATTTTCTTCAGATTTTCAGTGCTCTTGTAATATTTGATTTAGAGTTGGATGTGTAGCAAAATGAAAATTCTTTCAGTTTGATGAATTTCTTAAGTGTTGCTTGTCAATTCAAGGAAATTATGAGCAGTCTTTCTTCTCGATGAAGAGAGAGTTTAGGCTATCTTAACACTTCCTGAAGGTAATCAACTGTCAAAAAGCATACTCAACTGTTTTTGTAACAGTTATTCCAGCCAAGATTTGTGTTTATCCCTTTATTGGTCCTTTCAGAATAAACAAGAAATAATGGAGTCGTTGTGCTTACAGTGCCCTATTCCCCACTTCCCAAGCAAATCAAGGGTGCTTCTCAGCAGCAGAGGGATAAGGTAGAGTTGTGACTGGAGCCATTATGTGGGGGAGCAAGAAGATGACGCCAAACAGTGTGCTTTTTGCTAAGAGTTGTATTTCAGACTGCTCTTTCTGTAGCAAAAACTCAGAATTTTTTAGCAGATGGATCAATGCTGTAGTATACTTTGATTTCTATTATGCTGGCATTGTTTCCACAAGGTTACTTGACATCACAGCACTGTAGGCTGTGTGTGTGCTCTAACACACTTGCCAACTAAAATTACAGAAGGCAGAGGATGGGGTCAGAGGGAGAGGTGCAGGCCTAGCTGCAGAAGGCAGACTACTAAGTGAGGTTGTTCTACGAGTAGGGTAACACCTGTTACAGGTGGAGTGGTGGGCATCATCCAGATTTTGGGGAAAATTAGGAACAGAAAATATTAGGAGTCTCTGTGACCTCACTGGCTCACCAATGCTGAAAAATCAATCTGTGTGATTTGCAGCAGCAAGAAAAGGAAAATATTTTCTAGAGATAAAAGCAGAGAAAGTAGCACTGAAATGCCTGCTGTGAGAGGGTTAGAAGGACTCCCTTGGTTGTAGGTCCCATCAGGTTTGGCCTTAGTTCTCTCAGTTCTCTCTCTCAGTTCTTCTCAGTACTCTTTAAGTAGGACACCTCTTTTTTAGTCAAGTTTTACCTGTTTCCATAGGAGTGTATCTTTTGAAAGTCTACCCTAGAGCATCCAATTGTTTCAAAGTGTATTTCCTTGAGAAGAACTCACATAGGGAAAAAACCCAAAACAAACAACAGTGTTGCCTGATAAAGGAAATCCCTCACTATTCTTAAAATATTTTGGTTATTTGGGAAAAGAGGAAATTGCTAAGGATTAGGTTTACAGCACATGAGCATGTCTCAGAAGTGCTACTTTGTAAAGCTTGTCAAGGCAAAAAAAAAGAAAATTAATCCCAGTAGGCTTGCAGAGTTTTGCATCCTGTAGTTTATTACATTTGTCAGTAAAAGCAGCAAGGATTATGGAAGTAGATTTATTAATTTTATGAAATCTTGGCATGAAGGATTGGTGGCCCTCTGATAGAAAATGAAATGGAACTGTTTTATGAAAGACAAACATTGTGCAGTTGTAGTGAAAAGTTATTATTGCAGCAAACCTGTTGCAAATAAATCGCTCTAGCTAATCTCTTGGAAGTTACTTGCCTTAAAGTCGATGGGATTATGTTTTATGTGTCCTTGTGTAAAGGAAGATCCTCGGTTTCAACGGGTGTTCAAATTCCTTGGGGCAAACACAACCAGTTTGAAAAAGTTTCCTGTTGCTGTTTTTTTTAATGCCTTAGAGGCACACTGCTAAAATTAAGGTTCATTTTCTTTGCTTTCAGTATCTCATCCTTTGTACAAGGTGTCCTTTGGAAGACTTTATAATATTTGATCCTTTTCAGAATCTGTCATCTGTATGTTGAGAGGAAACTGAGACAAGTACGGTAAGTTGTGCTGCAAGAGGTGTTAATTGAAACATGATGATTAGACCATTTTCATGTATGACAAAATACATCCATTGAGATCTGAATTGTTAAAGCCTTTTCTCAATATTATTAAATCATGTCCATCTGAAAGCAGTTGTAAGCTACTTGCACAAAATCAGTTCAAGGACTCTGTTCTGATCTAGTAGGCAGATAGTAAGCATGTTCCTGACCAGGTACCTCCATCAAAAGATAGCAGTTTCACTTGTCTCTAAATAATTTGGCACTTTCTAGGAAAAAAATTCTGTTTTTCCTTAGAGCTGTTTCTCCACAGGAGAGGGCTAATGCCTGGACATAAATGCTCAAAGTGACCTTGCTTTTCTCTTTGAAATAAGCAAGGACATGTCCATTTTGGTATTGCACTATGCCTTTAGTAACTATAGCAGTCTATTTCATTTTTGTCACAAGTAGTAACTACTTAACTCATACCAAATTTAAAAAATAAGTTTGGCTTTTAATTTTTATCAAAGTTAACCTTTTTCTGCATTAACTTAATTGGAAAATACAGGTCTGTTTTGCTGAAGATACTTTAATAGATCTATTATCATTTCATCAAAGCAATGGATAAAATCATAAACTTCATCTTGGGTACCACTTAAGAACTGTTATGCCCATTTCACAGACAAAGAGCAATTTCCCTAAGGTCACAATAAATGAATTTCTTGTCCTTGAATATCTACTCATCATTGAACCCTTTGTTCCTCCCTGCAAAGGAGGAATTATATGTTACAGGCTCTGGTTTATCACTGTCTCTGTGCTCTTTATGTTTGATCTCTAAGAGCTTCTTCTCTACAACCAGGGACATTCACAGCTCACAGAGACCCCACTCTCTGTGGTCTGCACTCTCATTGCCTCTTGGTCTCACCCACCCTAGTTTGTTTTGGAAAGAAAGCAGGATATATCAGTGCAAATGAGGCAATGGCATGCCTAGTCAGACTGTGGACAGTATGGAGATTAGGGCTGAGTGGGACACACACCATAAAGGGAAGGTGTTTACTAAGGGTAAAGTTCTCAGTCCTGTTGCAGCCCAGCAGATTGGAGTGGATCATAGAAAAAGTTTATTTTCGTTCTAAGGGAAGTTTATTGGTCTTATTGGTTATGATGCTATAGGTGCTCTAAAAACTTCCTTTCTCCATGCTAGTGTTAGTGAGATCTTCACAATAACTTAAGAGTTGAGTCAGCAAATATCATCACTCATTGCAGCTGAGGAGGCTGGGTTATTTAAGCACATGCTGAAATGGTTTGCTGGATCACACCTCACAGAGTTGCTACTTTATGTAAAACTGTATTCCAAGTGAGTGGAAGTGCTAGAACTGTATGTCTCTGTCCAATGGATGCTCCCTACCAGATTTGTACTGGGAATGTCAAAGATTTATTCGATAGGGATCAGATGTTTTAGAGAAGATAACAATCTGAAGCCATGCATCTCCCATTATGAATATCCTCTATATTATTAATGTGGATAGTAAGCACCTGAGAATCCCAATGTCTTAGAAATGGAAGTGACTGTATGTTTGCTCTGTGTGTGTGCATATATATATATATGTATGTATGTATGTATGTATATCTTGCAATCATCTTATTGTAAGTGAAAGTGTGCATGCATCTATATAATACTTTTACATCTGTGTATATAGGTAAGATGCTCATCTGCAGGTAATCAGCTGAAATGGAAATCTAGATGTTCTGGTGTGGAATTTATTTCTTCTTCAAACTCATTATACCCCTAATTAATGTAAATTACTTACAGTTATACTGGAGTGTAAGATCAAGAACTTACACTGAATTGATCACATGATAAATAGTGGGGTTTTTACATTTACTCATTCTTATGTGCAATTCATTACAACTCTGTAGAGTTTTTCATCCTTTTTCCCTTATTCTTTAACAGTTCTGAAGAACTTACTCCTATATCACGGGCAGTGTTTAACTTGCACTTAAGGGAAACACCACACCTTGTAGATCAATCTGTTAGTAAAACTCAGACTTTCACTGTTTCTACCATTTAATTTAAAAATTCTAAATCTTGGAAATATGCTAATTTCAATGTATTCCCATTCCTGTGCTACAGTGCTATAGTCCTGTCAAGGAATTTTCCCACATTATCATGTTACCATTATTACCATTGATTTTGACATATCTGGATGAGGATTCAGATGTGGATAAACATAAGCACATCTCCTGAATCACAGTAACATTTTCTTCCATTATTTTTCCACATTCACAGTTGCTTTCTCTTTTCCTTCTTCTTTTTCCTTTCTTCTTAAGAACTTTTCTTTAACTGCAGTTTCTCCCTGAAAGGTTATTTTCAACGTGGTACTAGTTTGTAATGAGAATAACACATTATTTGTATGTCTTCATTAACATTTTTATCCAGAATACAAATAAAGTATTTTAAGTCATCTGTGATTTACTTTCCCAACATTATCGGTTTGTGCTCTCTCAGAAAGAGACTTTATTTCTGTGCTCAAAAAACCTGAAAGTCCAGATTTACCAAAATATTTTGGTTCCTAAGTTATTTCTTACAATTCTTTAAATTGATTTTCCACTATGCTTAAAAGGCTAAATATTTCTTGAATCTGGTTCTAAATATTTTATTTCAAAGCATCGCTATTTATGGTCTTTAAATGTGGTGGATAGCATGAGTCAAAGCTTGATTTAAAAAATCAGATCTGAACTCCATTAAAAACTGTTATCATTGTAAAGTAAAAGTTAGTATGAGTGGGATTAAGGAAATCATCACTGCTTTCATTAAAAATAATGAAAGAAGAAATCAGGATACTCCTTTATGTCTTTCTCAATTTAAAAACATCCATTGTGAGCAACTACTCTGACTTGTGGATTTGCTTGTATACAGATGTAAGGATTATTTACATGCTGTTGTTTTGCCATAGATTTCAGCAGCAGTTTCCACATGTCATGGGAAATATGTGATGTTAATCAGATATGTTCTCCATGTGTGTAGGACGTACATGTGTATGTCTCTAAACCAAGCAGAACACAGTTGTTTTAATAGAATTTGGACTGATGTCATATTTTCAAAAGGATTTGTAAGTCTTTACCAAAGAGGACAGCTAGACCTCAAAAATACTAACTGGGACAAGCTTTTCAAAGCTGTTAAGTGATTTGGGCTTTTGAGTTTGGTTATCCAGCTGAAGCTATATTAAGGATTGAGCTATAGAGACGGTGCTTTCTTTCAATTAGGGTGACCACAAGTAGCTCAGATCTAATAGAAAAAGCATATCTAACAGTAAAAGCACCCTGAGCTCCTATGCAGTCATTTGTGAAAGCTGTGGTCTTATTTCTTTCTAGTCAAGTTATGAGTCAAAGTTGGTTGAGGATAAAGATGGAGGGGAAGTATTTGCTCTCCTGATTAGCCTATTGCAGTGCCATGACTGTGAAGCTGAGTATATAGACTTTTTACACAAGAGAGTCCATTCCTGTTGGTTGACCTAGGAGAGTGAATAAAGATGCACTGGCCACGTCCTTCCTTTGAGTCACTCAAGAAAATAGCATTTGGATTTCCCTGACAAGAAAAGCTGTTTCTCATATCTGATATAGAAGTCTGATTTGCTGTTGTATGCACATAAATTATATAGTTTCCCTAAAAGTTCTAAATAATGTAAAGTGAAAAAGGTCCACTGTATTTGATTTCTTGATCTGATTCTTGTTTTGTTTGGTTTGTGGCTGGCCTGTAAAGAAGTCTGGATGACCCAGACAGAAATTGCAGAACATTGTCTCTATATATTAAATTGATATTACACCTTTCATCATGAATTGAGGTTCTGTTAGCACTTTTAGGAGTCATTAGTGCTTTGCTGAATTTTCCCACACCTGCACTGTTGGTTCAGTGCATGCTGAAAAGTGGTGTTACTTGGCTCATCATTAAGGATAAATCCCAGCTTCAGACATATAAGAAACCCAGAAGAAGAATTCAACAAATATGGCCAGTATAGTCAGAAACACTTGCTAATCCTTCTGCATTGTTTAACTGTGCAACTGGTCAACTTCATGGAAGAAATAGGTGAGGGAGTACATTGATTAATGAAGAAACTGGATAATGTAAAGTGTGAGGAACATTTAGAGCATTCTATATTTAAGGTCAGTAGAAGGTTTTGGACAAGGAGTGGGAAAAGGAGCAAGTGAGAATAAAGTTTGGTCTCAGTGGAAAATGCTGTGTAGAGCTGTGGGCTTTGGGTACAAAAAAGAGCATTAAAAGTTGATGAGTAATTGAGCTATATGGGATAGATTATCACATGGTGTATTAAGTTCCTTATGTTGATCAACCTCAGGATGTTAGGCATTGGTTAATAGGAGAATAGGGAGAGGGATTTGGGAAGAATGGGGCAGTATGCATAAGAACAGGATGAGATGCTAGATGATGAATTGCTAGAGGCTGTAAAACTATCATGGGGAAATATTGGATGTTCTTCCTGTATTCTCATAAGCCTTCAAGGACATCTACTTTTAACTGTTTTCAGAGACTGGTCTTGTGTACTGGGCCACTATGACTGTTTTTCTGCTTTTATATTAGTTTTCATGGTCTCTGTGAAAGGGAGGAGGTTTGTCCACATGTGGTTATAGCTGGTAAATGAGGCCAGAGAGTAGTGCCAAGCACAGAAGTATGGAAATGGGATAGCCGGAAAGGTAAATCTCTCTGTGGTAACAGGTGATTGGTTAGGCTGCCTTAGGATAAGGGCAGAGAGGAATTAGGAGGTGCTGGGATTAGAAGCTAAGGATAGGAGTCATTACCTTCTCCTCTAGAATCCTTAATCCTATTCTTTAGAGAGCAGGTTTTTCCCAAATACAAATCAGTTTTGTGATCTCCTGAACATAAAGAACATTACTTGCCACCACCCACTGCACACCTCATCCTACTCCATTCACCGCCTTCACCCAGCTAACTTTGCTCTTAGGTTTACTAATGCTTTCTGGCATAGGGATTTCCTTTAGTATTGCAAAATAGAGAACTCTTGATTGAGTGGTACTGCTTGTATTGGCACTGCAACCACAGCCATAAAAATTAGTTTGAAACATCAAGTAACTTCATCAAACAATCTAGCTTTTCCTGAAAAGTGTGTTTGCCTCCAGCAATTTCAGTACATTTTAACAATATGGGAATTTTGGTATTTTGTTAGCAAGATATCTTTTGACTGGAGACCCCTAAGAAGATGAGATATATGCAGAATAATTTCTGAAATATTTCCTCCTCATTTGTGTTTGGCAGTCTGGTATCTGCCTGCTCTACGTACCCATGGGAAGAAAAGATGTTGGGGGCCAGCTGTTTCTAGAAGCTTGCCAGTGGGGTCTGTGTCATATCAGCAGTGTCAGTCATTCACCTTTGAGAATAGGATATAATGTGCACATCCACAGAAATGAGAAGTATTAAAGGAAAATATTATATGCAAAGATACACTTTAGTTTAAAAAGGCTTTGAATCTCTATGTCTTTGTAAAGTTAAGATCCTAAGATGGCCAGCAGAAAACACTGAATTTTTCAGCTCTAAGTTTGTGTGCTACTTATTTGAAGGAGGTGCAGAATTAATTACATTCAGCACAATTGTCTCTGCCTTCAAAGAGGATCTAAGACAGGCTAAGCAGTACTGGAGCCACTAAAATCTCAATAATACTTTTTGATAGCTAGTTATTATTTAATTTTAATTGCATTATATTGCACGGACATAGTTCAATAGAGTACCTAAATATCCCAGTCAAGATCAGGACTGTGATGTTCAAGAGTTTGCAGACAGAGGCCAACATGTGTTTTCTACCATGTTATGGGAAACTGTTTCCACCCAAGAGTTAGCTAAGAGTTTAATCCTGCAATTAGTATGCTCTCTGCCCAGAAACTATCACTTGCAGCACAGCAAGACAGATGTATTTTGGATTAGAGAGAAATCTTTCCCACAGAGTAATGTACAATTTATCAGATATAACCTGGGACATTGGTTCGTACTTCTCTGAAGCATCTCTGGGAGACAGAATATCAAAAATTGTTATTTGCATTTCATTCCAATCCGAAGTGGAGCCCATTCTCTCAGTCACTGTATAAACAAATAGTAAGCAGTGACTGGAGTTCCTAACATTTCATAATCTAAATAGACAAGTCTAACACAACTGGACAGGAAATGCAAAGATATGGCAATGGAACATGATTTGCCTGTGATCACAGAGTTGATTGGTTAAAATCCAGTTGTTTGAATTCCCAGCTCCACAGTCTGTACTGTGGTTGACCTTACTATTCGATGATAATTAGTTTTCTTCTGATGAGTTTCATATATTTTCATCATCTTCCTTTGTATTTGGTGATGTTCCTGTATCAAAACTGCTCTACAGAGGATAAGCCCTGGGAGGAGCAGGAAGCTAGTTGTACCACTTATGTGGAAAAGAACAAAACTGTAACAGATCTGTAATTTATAATCAAGGTGGATTTAAACCTTTGTATCTCATAGCAAGCAGTTTCTCCTACTGGAATGTAATGCATATATAGTATATATGTTTAAAAACTGTACCATCAAGGATTACTTTAAACAAAAATAGCATCTGGCTTTGAAATTAATGAATATAATCTGTAACAGGTACATATATAAAGCATGAGGTAATTCCTGGCATTCTTCTGTTGATATAGTATATGAAAGTTGGGAAGAAAACACTATAATCCAAGAAAGCTACACAAATTATTTGATTTTATGATTTTTTTCCCTGCAAGTAGATTAACAAGCATTACAAACATGCCCTACACCTGTAAGATCTAGTTATATGGCAGGTAACTAGGGAATTACTCTGGTTTAAAATGAAATCTGCACATTGAATCAGTCTGAGAACAGCTGGCTTAGAAATCAGCCTGAGAATCAGAATAATCTATGAAAGGTATTTGTGTTAGTATTAAACATTTTTGCATGCTCAGTGCAGAAGATAGTCTTTGAGCTTTGTGGATTAGGAAGTGGCTGGTATGGCTTTCTGAAACTGCCTTGTTAAGAATGGAAAGCTCAGTTAAAATTAAGTTATGAGAAACCTATGTGAGCCCTTGTGGTTTACTGCTGAGCAATGCAAATTCACATTTTAAAAGGCAGAGTTTTCAGTCAAATTCGTTCTGATAAGGTTCTGGTGATTTCTGCAGCATGTGATTTTTTCTTGGGCAAGAGCTGTATACTTATATGTATCTGATAAGCAATAGAAAGGCAAATGAAAGAAGAAACTATTCTTCAATAGTAAAATACAAATACAGTTGGAGAGAAGGTCTTTCTGGATACAAGGAATCCATTCCTTATACTGGAATTGTAATCTGATTATGACACTGATGATTAGACTTTGTTAAATTGTTCTGTACTCAGAAGCAATCTACCAGCACCATGGCAGAGCAGGCCTTCCTTACTTCAGAATCTCTAGTTCCAATGTTATTATGTGAATCCCATTTTTTTCAACACAGTTACCTTTAATCCACATTTTTGTATATGCTATTGCAACCTGAGTACAGATGCTTTTTCCTTGAATTTTCCTTAGATTAGCCCTGTAAAAAATAATTTACATTATCTCAAAAAATTGAAATTCTAAGAGAAAATTGACTAAAGGAAAATCAACCAAAAACCTAAAATTAAATGGAAACAAGACGTGTTAGTATGGAACAAATGTGCCCACACACAGACTTGCTCAAAATAATTGTATGAACTAAACCCGTTATTTTGGTTCAGGTTGATTTTGTTGTTGTTGTTGTTGTTGTTTTTGTTGTTGTTCTTTTTGTTTCTCGGTTTGCTGGGCTTTTGGGTATTTTCTGGTGGTTTTTTTTGTTTATTTGGTTTTTTTTTTGTTTTTTGGGTTTTTTTGGTTGGTTGGTTGGTTGTTTATTTTTTTTTTTTTTTTTGTGAGTCTTGAGTGTGTGTGTGTGCAGAAAAGCTCTAGGACTTCTGGCAATTAAAATATAATTTTAATTAAATATTTAATAGAATCCCATGGTGCAAATATTTACCAGTCCAGGGCTCTTTCAAATTGCCAGTGCAGTGTAAAGGAGACAAAGCATTGCTGAAAATTAAGTCAGAGATAGCAAGACCAGAAGCAGCAAGGCCTTTCATATTTTATATGGATTTTTAGGAGACAGCACTTGCCAATCTTAAAAGGTAAAATAAGAAGAGTGGTTGAAGGGTATGCAGTGAAAAAACAGATTGCTGAAAGAAGAAAAAATACATTAAATGAAAATCCACAAAAACAAATGGCAAAGGATAAAAGGTGAGGGGCTGTGTAGGAGGGAGGTGCAACTGATGATCCCAGACGTTTGGGGATGGAAAAATTCCATTAACACTAAGCACCTGCTGCTTAAGATTTGGGATTCAAAATTACAAACCATGTCAGTAAAAGCATTTTGTTTTGCAGTTTAAAGGGCAACTGAAGGAAACAGTCAAAGTATTAAGAGGAGGAAAAAAGAGAAAATGGGGAAATATTTTATGAAACTGATCTGTGCACATTTAAGGTGGGATGTTGTTTAGGCATAGCTGGTTTCAATTTTTTAATTTTTATTCTCCAGCTTTTCAGTTGTCTTCTTGAGCAAAAAGAGACTTTATTTCAATTTAGTTTAGTAAGGAGGTAGACAACCATTCTTTGGATGGATTCCTAACCTCGTGCTTCATTCCTCTTCATGGGTGTGTCTGACTTAAATTTCTGGTTGTTAATCCTACTCTAGTCTTTGCGGGGGAGGAGAGCTGATTTCTGACTCTTTTGCCCACTGTGGGGTAGAACACAAATCTGAAATCATTCTGATGGAGTAAAGGCTGGCAAATGTTAGAAACCACAAGAGCTGTGATAGAGAGCCAGCCTATACTTAAGTGACATTCACACGCTCACACTGGCACGCCCGCAGAGCCAAAAACCGTACTGAAGGCTGCTTGGTTTGACATGGCTGTTTCTCCTGCCCATACTGCTTTGATATTTGCAAGAAGATGAGCTGAATATCACATGTCAGGGATTGGCAGCAGGCAATGGAAAGCAAGAAAAACTGTTCCCAGCCCTCCACATTGAGACAGAATTGATCAAGTTGCCTTTCAAATCAATGGAAAAACCCAGCCTAATCTGCAGTGTGCTCTCTCTCTAACCCCATTTACAGACTCTGATTTAAGCACACTGCTTCCCTTAAAAGAATTTAAGATTAACCTGATGATTTCTTTTAAATATGAAATTGGAAAGAAAAAGAAATGGCTGAAAGGAGTTACATGTCTAGAATTTTACTCTCCTCTGCTCAAGGAAGGATATTCTCTCTTCTTGTCTACTTTGAATACCAGATGTCTCTGCACAGTCAAATTGAGGCATCCTGAAAGGGAAAGGTTTTCAAATGACCTCAGCTTTCACTGGAAACTGGGCCCCTTTAAAGACGTCTCGAGTGTGACACTCAAAGAATCATCCCAGATTGCACAGAGCTTTCCAAAACTCAGCCAGCATTTTTAGTGGCCTATGCCTCAAGGAGTCTGGGCACCTTACCCAAAAAGAGCTAAAAATGTAATTTGCAGTTCTTCAAGTAATCCAAAACAAAGTATCAAATCCCTTCCCGTCTTCCTTTGCCAGGGAAAGTCCCAGTGTGCTAGAACTGGCCTCATTCTGCTACACAGGGGACTGCAGAATTAAATGGAGGGTGGAGTGGGAGAGCTTTTGGAAGAATGATCAGGCTGTGCACAGTGCTCAGCCCTACTTAATCACAGATACCTTGCTTGAAAATTGAGTTCC
The DNA here is from genome assembly GCF_903797595.1 of Erithacus rubecula. Classification (NCBI taxonomy): domain Eukaryota; kingdom Metazoa; phylum Chordata; class Aves; order Passeriformes; family Muscicapidae; genus Erithacus; species Erithacus rubecula. Next base: position 52,398,762 of record NC_136689.1, on the reverse strand, counting down.
AAATATTTCCATGGTGCTCAAACATAGAGTTACCTGGCTCTCGTCTGTGCTGAAGAATTTCAACCAACAGACTTTCCTTGGCTGTGCTGTGACTGATGGCTTTTCCCATTGTTTTAATACTCACTCTGTAGATACTTATTCTGTGTGGGTCACTAACCAGGCAAGAAAGTATCAACTTTTCAACAAGCTGAATTTTCCAAATGTGGAGGTTTATATGCCTGTATATTGTGGCTGCAGAGGAACAACCTGAAGACATACAGAATAAAGGAGGGTAGCAATATCACTACAGCACATGACAGACACATGATTTGACTAACTGATTGATCTAACTGAAAGTCTAATCTTTTCCTTTTAAAAATAATATACTCCTTCTGAGAGTTAAGCCTTTGGCTAAAACAAGGGATTGTTGAGGAAAAAATAATCAATGTAAAAGTCTTAAAATGACTGAAAGCAGTTCTGCTACAGGTGGACTGAGGAAGGCTTTCATTTCTCAGTTTCTTTCTCTTGATGGGCTAAGATGGATGTCGTGAGACACTAATCATCATATATAACTGAATAAGTAACCTGTACTAATATAGTGGGTTGTGGTGAGGTTAGGGAACTTAAGTAAAGCAATTTGGTAGACTTCTCCTGCCACAAAACATTTGCCACCCAGTTCACTTTCTATTCTAGCTGCCAAGCACTGCTCTCAAAGGAGATGTTACAGTGGGGCCTAATAGAATCAGACAGGAATGCCAGAATAGAGCTGTGCAACAAACCCCTCTGGTTTTGAAAAGAGACTTAAAGAAACATGATGGGAGTCATCAAAAATAATCAATTTAACATGAATTCCCATTATAAGGTGTACTGAAAAGAGCTGGTCTGCTCTTTAGGGGCATAAAAAAGGGACACAGAAACTTATTTATCTTCTGCAAAACAATCTGTGCTGTGTTCTGATGTCCAGGCTTACAGAAGGGCACAGAAATAACTAGAGAAATACTTAAAGGACAGGCCACAGAAAAGTGTTCCCCAGGAACTGGAATATCAAGCTTGTGAACCTTTTCAGGGCATTTGGGAACAAGAAATGGATTTTCAAAAGTTGCTTAGGAGAGCTTTTTGAGTATTCTTTTGATTTGGTTTTAATGGAAGGCCCAAATGTTTTTAATTTTTAGTTATGTTCACCAGTTGTTTGGAGAAAGCTTAAAGCCTCCTATCCTGAAAAAGTGCCCCTTGAGTAAGCAAGACAAATTATACCCAGACTTTGGATTAGGCTGTGCATGTCCTTCAGTGTGCATTGTCTTGCATCCCTGAATTATCAGCTTCATGTATCTGGGCTTCAGCTGGTTGCTAAAGAGTAAGGAAAAGCTCATCTGCAAGGAAGAGCTAATCTGCTCCCACTCTGATGATGCACAGCTGGCCAAGAGGATTACTTTTTGGGTCTCTGAAGAGCCAAAGAATCTAGCTTATGGCTGGAGACAGGACACAGGAAAGGACAAATTGGTGTACTGAGGAGATACAGACACTTTCTGGGTTGGCTGGCGTGTCTTATTCCAACAACAGGCTCACACTAACCACAAGGCATGGGACTCAGTTTTCACCAGGCTCAGCAGGAGAGCCTCCAGGAGCTGCTTGCCTTCCTTTTCAGATGGGGGCATGATTCACCTTCCAGATCATGTGAGTGTGTTGCAACTAGCAATGCTGTGTCCTTACAAGAGGCTCATTTCAGGTGGCATTTTGATTTTTGTTGTTCCATGCATGTGAGCATACTTCTCTCTGGTTACTCTACATACAATAGTTAAGGCCTTTGGGCTTACAATAAAGATACAACATGAATCTATATGTGGCTTGACCTTCTAAGTATCACAGGAGATTCAGATAGGCAATTTTAACCCCAGCCCTATTGCATGGAAACAGTTTTGCTTATAAGCATATGTTTTTTTGCTCAGAAATAACCATTGTGATCATATTATGATCTGACCTCCTATGTAGTACAAGTTCAGCTTCACTCTGTAATTTCTGCATTAGATACACAATCTGTGGTTAACCAGCATCCTGTGGTGGGATTATGTATTGTGTTTAGTATTGATTAGGTTATGACTTGAGACAAATTATGTTTTTAGCTTGAATTTGCAGTAGTTTAGGCTTGTGCCTGCAGGATTTTCCTCTTAGGGTTTTGCAGGAGTTCTCCCAGCAATTCATCTTTGCCAGGTAGTTCTTCAGCTCCTTCCTGCAAGAACAATTAAAAACCCCTAGAACACACCTTCCACATTACCATAGAAAAGATACTCAGAAGAAATTCTGCAACTAAACATAATTTTTCTTCAAACTTATATCCTTGATAAGCTCTGTGTGTAATCTTTATTATGGCCTGAACTGTCCTCACATCCTTTAAGCCTTGTCTCCCCAGGGGAGTGCAGTATGGGCTAGATGAATCTGACAGCTCTGTCTGAACTTACTGGTAAGCCATTTGCAACCAAACAGTATATAACAGCTGCATTCTTTGAGGGCTTTTTGAGTGTCATCAGGGCAGTAATTTGGGCACCTGTCCTTCAGCAGTTGCCATTTTTCTCAACACTGTTAACTTTATTTACCTTGTGATTTCTATACTTTTGTCAAGATTGACAGATTCAGAAGTTACTGTGTGTGGTGGGGACAAGACACACAAACAGATGATTAGAAAGACAGCACAGACACATAAACTTGTTTCCTTAGGAAATGGAGCTTCAGACTATTTCCTAGGGAATTTATGGTTCTTTAAAATTGCTACGTCTGGGTATTCTTACTGGTCATCTTCCTTCCTGTCTTTCTTCAAATCTTCTCTTGAGGTCTTTGGGGCTTTTAGGAAGGAGTGGAACCATGTGAGTCTATACAAAAATCTGGGCCAAATTTTCAGCATTGAGAGGTGATACACATGGGAAGAAATAGACACCACCAATATGAAACTATTTTAAAAACTTTTGGGTGCCAAGAGTCCTATGGCAAAATCGCATTACTCGGATAGCACAATTATGTGGGATTACTCTCAAATATTCAACCAGAGTGACTGATAAATTATTTTCTTTACTCCAGCAGTCATGCAATATTAATTAAGTACAGTTAGTATTGTGACTCTTTGAAAATGTAAAGAGTTATATAATTTTTGAGTGGTATTTACACTGATTATATCCAGGATGTTGGTTGATAGGAAATACATAAAATGCCTTTTAATGCATTTCTTTACATGCAGCTTCAGGTGAGAAAGTACTTATATAAATGTACTTGGCAAAGGATTTTCAGAATTGCCTAGGGGATGCTTTGAATGCCGAAGAGTTGCTTTAAAAGTCATCTCATTTTTAAACACCCATCATGTCTATCGCAGATAATTTGCACTCTGCCTGTCAAGTCATTCTTCTCACAGTGCTTCTGTTTTAAAATTCTTGACTTGTGTGCAGTTGGACTGTCTTCATGCCTCTTCCACAGAAGTCAGAATTGTCCAAATGAGAAAAAGTGGCTGGTAGATATTTCTAGTATTGACTCTATTTACTGCCCTATCAATTTTACTGTTTAGTGTTTACTGATGATTTATATGTGTTTTTCTATGACACCTAGAACAAGGTTTACTTCTTTTATTACCATTTGTAAATTTGTCCATCCTCTCCAGTCTCAGTTACTGATTCCTACTAATCCTGCCAAAGTTTTCCACCCTCTCAGCTGTACTGGATGCCAAGTGAACACTTTGTGTGACTGTGCTCTAAGTGGGGGAGGAAGTGGAAGCAGCAGTAAGGAAGGAGGAGCAAGAATTAGAATATTATTTCCTTAATTACTTTTTTCCCAATCTATTATGAGTTGTTTTTAAAACATAGATCGCCTGCTCTAATGTAATGCAGAAAGAAAATATTTTTCCCAGCAATTAAATAGATTCCCAAAAAGTCTCCCAAGCTCTAAGCTTTCAGATCTGTGGTAAGAAAAAGAAAAACATGAGAATTTTCCAGTTAAGATGGAGCAGGTCATCAATTCTGGAGATTACTTTGAAGCCCGTATACACTACTCATACTAGCAAATGCTTTATAATGACCCTTTTTGTCTTGTGTACTTTTCTGCTTTGAGTTTCATCAAGGGGAAGAAGTCTGGTGTAAAGTGGTGTAGCCAAGCTGTGCTGGGCTGTGTGCTTGGGCACACCATCTACTCAGCTGGGAATACCAGATTGACAGAAGTCATGGCAGGGACCAGTGGTAAGCAACCACACATTCAAAATGCAGTGGGCTGGTCTACTCCTGTTATCATATCCCTGCACACATAATTTCCAACACCCACATATCCTTCCTAGTAGCCATGAAGCCACTCTCATTGACTTATTTTGTATTGCATTCCTTTCCATTGCCTTAAAAGTCCTCTTTCCTGCTGATCTCCTTCAGGCCAGTTTCATAACCAGCTGATTGCATGCTCCAAACACTTGACCTGTAGCATATAAGGGATCTGCGTGCAAATATGTTGGCTCTGGGCCATCATTCTTAACTGTTGGTGATGTTTTATTGGAATTGCAAAACTGTTGTGTAGCAACACCATGTTATTGAAAGAGGCATACATGTTTGGTTTGTGTGGTGGCTTGACCCTGGCTGCCCACCAAAGCTGCTCTAGCACTCACCTCCTCTGCTGGTCAGGGGAAGGGGTTGAGGTAAGGACACAGAAAAATCAGTGTCATGAGCAAAACAAGCTCACCTTCTTCCTGGCCTTAACTTTACTCTCAGTTCTCTCCCTTCTCTCTCACAGTGGTACAGGGGGGTAGGGAATGGGGGGTTGTGAATAGTTCATCACAAATTTCTGCTGTTCCTTCCTCCTAGTGGGAGGACTCACACTCTTCTCTGCTCCTGTTCTTAAATACTCTTAAATATTCTTAAATACCCAGAGCTGCTACCACCTGTGACTGGCCTGGCCTTGTTCAGCAGTAAGTCTGTCTTGTAGCTGGCTATCATTTACTTCATCAGATATAGGGAAAATTTCTGGCAGCTGTCAGAAGCTGCCCTTGTAGCCAAAACCTTGCAATGCAAACAAATACTGTTTGTTTTCATGTGATTCCTACATGTGTATAAAATGCACTATGCTTGGGTAGAACTAACTAACAAGTGGTGCTGTGTTTCTCATTGCTGTTTTTTTGCAAAGGTAGATGATATGTTTCAAACAGAATGTATACACATCCATTAGCTCAAATTTTTCCTTTTTTTCCCTTGTCCCACTTGAATAATAACAAATAATCATGACTTTTCTCCTGAGCTTGGCTGTCCTGAGGCCTGATTTTGTCTACATAGTTTGAGAGTTAGATTGCTTCAATATGTTCTAACCTGTGTGGTAGAAAATCTGTTATCCGGTGACTGCTGTACAATGCTGCAGGACTGCTATTTTTCAGGGAAAAGCAAAGATTATTACCTTTATCCACTTTTATATACTATGCTTTGCACATTTAATACTGTTCAAATCCAACTTTAATTTCTGCCACTTGTAGAGTGAAACTGACTTTTCTTCCACAGCTCCAAATCTCAGCAATACCCATAGATATGTTTCAAAGGCTGCTGTGCATTTCACCTGTTTGAGGTGAATGTTCAAAGGCACCTCATTCTTGCAGGTTCCTCCTGGACCTGTTTCAGTAGTTTAATCTCATTTTTCACTTTTGCTTCAATGTGTTTGGTGTGTCTTCAACTAGTAGCTCGATGTGATGCTTAGCAGTGCCATAGTGGATAGGTCCCAAAGAAAAGGAATTTATTATGATGAGGCTCAGTTCAAGTATTCAAGATATCTTGATAAAATTGTCATTGTGGTTGCAACTGATAAAAATTTTGATTTATTGTCACACTATTAATTCTTGTAAGTTACGTGGTATGCACAGCATGTATTTTAGCAATGTGTCAAAATCAAAATGATAATAGTAATAATAAAATATTATCTTAGAATTTAAATGTGGTGAAAGAGCTCTTTGCTTTACTGGCAGTGATGATCATAGCAAAAAGATAAACAGTCTCCTTTTAATTTAACAAGACAAAGGTAAATTACAGCTGCCACTCATTCTTTCGCTGCTTTTTCCAGGTGGCAATAAATGCCCCCTTAAGTCCATGCCTGAACTGGGTATAGTGTCTTTGTGACAGTGAGGATGCACAGGCGACCACCACCTTACACCCTGTTACCCGTCACCCTGCTTCTACCCCAGCAGAGACCTGTTTTCATCTGCAAGGCTCCTGTAACTCACCCACATGCAAATGCTTTTGACCTTAATTAAAGCAGTTCACCTCTCTCTGCCTCTAGGGATGGTTTCCTCATAAGGCAGTTGTGTTTAATTAGCATTTGCATAGCATTCTGCTGGTTGCTTTCCTGGAGCGTTGTTCAGTAGGAGCGTGGGATTGCTGAAGCCTGACTGGCAAGCTTTGCACCCTCCTAATTGACACAGAAGCCAAGTAGAAGTTACACAAGGAAAGAACAGAGAATCGTTAATGATGGATCATTAGCAAGTAGCTCCTTTGAATGAATGTAGATAACTTTATAACTCTATCAAAGTGAAAAGTAGCGTGATGAATTATGCATCAAACAATAAAAGCTCAAGGAAGACACTGGTTTTATAATTGCTGTGCAATTTTCTAGCATGCTCTAGTTTGTAAGATTAATTTTCTTTGGGAAGCATGAAGCATTCTGTGTGTTGCACACAATGTCAGTTTTGGTTTTCTTTCTTTAGAGATTTTATTCTGCATATTTCAGTATCACTGCAAAAACTCCCAGAGTTTGAGATCCACAATTTTAGGATAGCAAAAATTTGCACAAGCAAATGAAAAGTCTGCAGCTACTAAATCTTTGAGGGTTTGCTTATTTCTCGGTGTGAAGAGTTCCCAGATATACACACCTGAAATAAGATTGCATTGTATCTTTTCTTTTTAATAGAAATTGCATAATAGTTCTGTGGCTATGTTGAATTTCTAGACTAATAAATCTCTAAAGGGCATGTTTACTTTGAAATTATCGTGACAAGCTTTTCAGTTGGCACAGAGATCATTCCTGTGGCTTGCACTAGTGCCAGTTCTGCCCTCTTAGGACTCCTACTCACTCCTAAGAAGAGGAATTAATACAAATATTGCTCAGTGATGTCATATTTCCCTTTAAAATGTACTCATCTCTCACTGAAGGTTTTCTCTGAAAATTGAACTCAGTATGTCTGAAGTGAATAGAATCTGAGGAACAAGTTAATAGAAAACTTATCCCTGATGTGAGCTGTTTCCTAGCTTTCATATTATAGTGGGTGAAAGGGTCTGTGAGAGATCTAATCCATCAGCAAGCCCCAGGGATCAGCTGTGGGATCAACTATTCTAGAATAAATCTCCTTTCTAAAGACCAGATTGATACAAACTCCACAGCATCCTCCCATGGCTGGTTTCAACATTTTGCTACCCCTACTATTATAAAAGTTTATTTTTTGTTTCCTAAAGTTTCCTTTGTTGCAATTTAAGTCAAATATTTCTCATTATGGACATGAAAAAGGATTTATTTCCTTTTTCCAGGAAGTTTGCATGGTTTTAGGGAGGTGGTTAGCATTTATTTTAGTGGTAGTGGTGGGATTTTTCTACATTTTTTGAAAACAGTTTTGAAGTTGTTTTTCTCTAACCTTTTTGTCCATGATCCCACTGGGTTCAATCTGCCATTTTTCCTGTAAAAATTTCAGTTGCTTTCTTGTGGAAGTTCTCAGGTGTTCCAGATGGCTGTGCAGTGGGGGCCCCACAACAGACACTGCTCCAGCTGTGACTTGCCAGCTCTAACTAGTGCAAAAAGATTATTTATGTGTCCTGCAGGCATCTCTCTTGTTTGTACACCCCTGTATGATGCTTGCCTTTTTTTGCAACAGCATGATGTTGTTGACTCATCTTCACTTCATGATCTAGAATAACCCCTAACTATTCCTACTTGCCTGTTTGTCCCCTGCCCTGCATTTATGTAATGAAACATAATTCCTTCCCCTTGACAGTACTGAATTCCACCCATTTTTATAAGACCATTTCTCTGATGTAGCCAGGTCATTGTGAAGTGTGCTTCACTGGAAGTTTTAGCTTTTGAAGTCCTCAGAAAGCTGAGCAGGTAAGATCTGTGTTCCATCAGCCATCCAAGTAAAAATAAACTGATAAGTGTTTCGTGCTGAACAGATTCCTCTGGAGTTCACTTAAGATGTTCTCTTTTAGAAGATCCCAAGGAGCAATTCTCTGAATATGATTTCCCTCTCAGTATTGCACCTGGCTTTGGGTTTATCTAGACTTTTTTTCTTTAGTCAGTTCATGGAAAAAAGGCAGAGAATTTTCTTTCTGAAAGTCAAATCTTGATTTGGTGTCCTACTGTTGAAGGGTATGCTGGTCTTGTCCAGGGTAGAGACAATTTTCTTTGCAGTGGCTGGTATGGGAATGTATTTCAGATTTGTGATGAGCATAGGGTTGATAATATGAAGTTTTTTTAATTTAATTGTTGACCAGGGCTTTTCTGCTTCTCATATTGCCACACTGGTAAGACTGAAGGCACATGGGAGATTGAGAGGAGACAACCAGGACAGGTGACTGCAACTGACCAAAGGGACATTCCAGATTGTATGACATCAAGCTCAGTATATAAAATGGGGTAAAGAAGGATAAAGGGAGGAACTTTTGGAGTGTCTTCCCAAGTCACTCTTACATGGCCCTGTTCCCCTGGAGGTGGCTGAACACCTGCCTGCCCATGGGAAGTAGAGAATTCCTGTTTTTTGTGTGCAATGCTTTTGTTTTCCCTGTTAAACCGTCTTTATCTCAACCTGTGAGTTTTCTACCTTTACCTGGTGAGGGAGTGAGCAAGTGGCTGTGTGGGGCTTGGCTGCTGGCTGGAGTTACACCATGGCAGAGGGTCATCTCACCTGACTTGGTGTCTGGGTGGTAAAGCTCTCCATCTAGGGCACCTGTCTACCCTTTCCTTTATGGAGAAACACAGATGATCACAATTCACCAGGCCAGGTTTACTCACTTACCAGAGTCTTAGAAGACATCATGTGTATTTTCATCTGTGTCTCCAAAAGGTGTCTAAGGAATTAAACTTTTTTATCTATTGATATCTAAATTTAGATGGGATATATCTCACCTCCAGCCCCTTTTCTGGTAGAAAGACAGAAGATCACATACACTATTTGTTCTTAAGAGGTATATGCAGTCTCATCTGCTCATCTGCTGAATAGTTTCATTGTGACTATTTTTTCTAGTATTGAATGGAACTTGAAGTTAAATTATCTGGTCTGCAATTCCCCAATTCTAACTCCTTTCCCTTTTAAACTCAGAAAGCATGCATAGAATCCTGGAATCATCTGGGTTGGTAAAGACCTTTAAGATCATCAAGTCCAATCATTTCTTCTCCCAGGACCATACTTGTCACAAATGTATAAAATCAGCTTGAAAAAAAAATGTTTCCTAGGTGCCTTTTTTCTTATTTTGTCCTTCCTGAAGGTGGATACTTTACTGTATTAAACATTTGATTACAGTTCATGAAGACTGGCAAAAAATAATAAAATTACATGTTTTGGCATCTGGACTGACCTTTGTCAGCATCTCTCCTCAAATAAGTAGGAGCTTCATGTAATAAATTTACCAATTCATGCTGTGGTTCACTTCCCTTGCTGCCCAATATTCTATTTCTATATATTCTATATATAAGACGAACACTGTTATGGATTTTGAAATGCTCTTTGTATTTCTTTGCATTTCAAAGTAAAACTGTAGGTTTATAGAAAAAGATATAATGAAATATAACCTTTTTTTGTAAATTCCTTAAATGATGTAATAAAAGCCATTACTATTAGTAGAGGAATGCTTTTGCCAATAGCATCAAAGTTTTTTCAGTTTTGTATTTAAAGAATTGTTTTCAATTAGCTGTTAAGGAAACTATTTTCCTCTCTTTCTCTATGAGGCAGGTAATCTTTCTGTGCATGTGCTGAGTGCATACCTCACTTCTGATCCCAGTGTAAGTTTGTGGTTCATTCTCCTCTCTGAGTCTGGTAATACAGAGCATCGCTGAAACATGAGATCTGACTACCTGCAATAGAAGAAGACACAGAAGTTTTCATATCATTGCCAGCTTCCAGATTTTCACTTTTGAAATTATTTTCCTGCCAGAGCAAATAAATCGTTGTTGATTTTCTTATGGCTACTGCTACTTGTATTTCTGGTTAAAAATGTAAACCAAGCTGGGGAGCACCATGTCTATACATGCTGTCAGCTCTGTGTTCCTGCAGGATAATGGAGCACACTGCAGAGGTACTTGAGCCGTACTGGAGATGGTGCTACATTGTCCATGCACTACTCTGACATGAGTAAAATGTGTTAACATAACATTTCATTGTGTCCTTGTGCTGCCTGGTGTAGAAATGTGGGGATTTATGTATTGCATCCAGTGTGGGCTGGCCACTGCTGTTCAGGTAGAGGAGAGTGGAAGACCAGTGACGTAATATGACTCAAAGCACCCTGATATACAGATCACTGGAAAAAATGGAAGGACTTTCTTAATGTTGGGTGGCTATCCAGCAATTCTGCATTTGAGTGAACTATTCTAAACTGGCTTATTGGTATATTATTGCAAACTGGAATCAATTTTTAGTCTGTATTTTCAGAACATAACATTTCTATGATAAGGACTACAATTAGAACTGGTGTGAAAATGAGATACTTTCCTGTAAACTAACATGGACAATTCAATATAAGTATGGGTAGTAACTCTGGAAAATAATTTCCCTCCTATCTGGGTTTTTTTTTTTTTTTTCAGGACCAGGTGTCAGATACAGTGAATTTGCTGTGTCACATCCAAAGCCACCTCCACTTGTTGGACAGCACACAGTGGAGATACTGAAGAACATGCTGGGCTATGAGAATGATGCTATAGAAGAGCTGCTTCGCACTGGTGCTGTGGCTCAGCATGAGGTCAGATAAGGAACATTAGCTACATTCCTTCACACTGAGCTCACATTACTTTGTCCTCTCTTTGCTCCCTTCAGTTTCCCTAATGGGACTCAAAGAGAAGACATAATTTAATTCCTAATTTTCTTCCACGTGTGTTTGTATGATTTTAACACTGATGTATCAAATAAACAATCTCATGCTGTCTGAGTGAAAGATTTTCTTGGGGGGGTTGGGAATAAATGTAATTATACAGTCCTTTGTGACTACTTATCTGTACTTCACATGGAAAATGGAGTCTTTATCATAATTACAGTAATTGCCTAAATATTTGTCCCCAGAAAGACATGATGTTAGTGAAAAGATGCAGAACCTTTAAAATCTGTAGTCTCTTCACTCACAGAAAGCTGTTTTGTATTTTAATAGAAAGTAATGTTTGCAAATTGGTAGTTGATCTGATTGATTTTGAACAAAATTATTCATCCTGAAAATTTTGTTCATCTCTATTTTAGATCAAGAGTAGAGTACCCATTACAAAATTTACCTATATTTCCTGGAATTCCAAATTGCTAATATGTCTTTTTATTACATTTCGTAGTCATGACAAACTCAACATGTTAGCAGAAAGAAGCTGAAATTGGCAGTTCTTCAGTTCTCAAAAATACCTGTTCCAAGACCAGTTGAGAGACAAACTGTGGCTGAATAATCTTCTGTAATTTTATTCAGAAAGGCCCAAGGTACTCTTCGTTACACAGTGGTTCACAGAAAGCCACGTGCTGAATGTCAAATACCAAAACTTGCCAGATGGCTCAGTCTGGTTCTGTGGGTTGGTACTGATCCCTGTCTCTCTCTAGTTGCCATCGAGAAGAAAGCACAGGTTGAAATCTATACCAAACTTTTAACTCAGTCCAACCCCCATGATTAAAACATGGTGAGAGTTGACAGATCTTCCTCAAATTTAGCAATACTGTATTCTTCAGTAGGGCTGTTCTTGAGAGTAAGGCACCATGCAGTGGAAGAAGGTGGAAAAAATTTGATCCATGAGAAATAGTAAGGAAATGATTGAAGGAGTGCCATTTCTTCTCTATAAACCAGTTGACAGTTCTTCCCTCACAGTGGACCTCCCTCCCAGGTTCCTCTGTGAGAGTATATAATTTAAAGCTAAAGTAAACTCAGTGTTTGGGAAGGGTTTAGCCTTTGTTGTGTGCACACTGGGAGCAAGGCAAAGCCTTTCTGTTCCTAGAACTGAATAAAACTAAAATTGATGCTCAACACACAATATCCATGTTTCTCTCAAAGTATCAGAAACAAGCCTGGAGTTCTAACTAGCTTGTCATTTTTTTTCCACTCTAACAAACAAAATCCTCTCTATTACATTTGAACTTCACAACTCTGCATTACCTTCTGGGGGAAGAAAAGAGGTCATTACATAATCAAATTGCAGTGGAACCCCACTGTGGTTGCTCATGTTTGAAGCCCAGTGTTTTGGTTCATTTGTTTGCTTGTTTTCTCTGGTTTTTGTGTTCTTCTAATTTTTTTTTTTTTTTTTTTTCTGCGCTGCATTCTTGGCACCAAACACCATACTCTATCCATGTGCTAAAGACATCATGAGATCCTGGAAGAGTGACTTCTAAAATAAATATAGAAATAAGTCTGAACTGAGAATTGGGACACCGTAGAGGAAGAACTGAAACTGAATTGGAAGAGTTTTTGATATAGTCCACCTTCCTTTTAATCTAAGGGGAACATCCCCTTTTTAATGAGAAAAGCAGAAATTTGAATTCCACTTCATATAAAATGGATAAACTGATATTGAGCTAAACTTTGTTTACTAATGAAAAACACTGACAGATAACATTCAGAAATAAATTTTCTGGGTTTAATTTCCAAAGCATTATTTTCTTCACATTTCTAAGAATCCCATACACAAGGTATAGTAAAATGTTGCTCAGTTTTGTTAAAGGATTTCTTAAAAAAATTCAGGATTTTTTTCTTGTGCTTTTCCAAGCAACGGAAATAGCTAATCACCACATCCTCTGCTACAGTAAATTGGCAGAGCTGCTTTGACTTTAACATAGTAATTCTGGTTTAAATAAGCTGAATATTGGGCTTTAAACTCCATAAAGTATTTTGTGCAGAGTTCACACGCAAACAGTGTTTCTCTTTTTTTTCTTTTTTTTTTTTTAATAGTGTTTTTCCCTTCCAGTTTGCTCTGTTGACAGTCAAATGCTTAAAGGGATAATCAGAGACATTATTCTGTCTCACCTCCAGTAGTTACTGCAACAGGAGAAATAGAGATACCATTTCTTAGTGTATAAGTCAAACACTCACACACAGACTGATGCTTACTCTTTAAGTCAGAAATAAATGGAAGCCTTTAAATAGGTGGGTGTCTGGAAGTTAGAAAGTCCTTTATCTTCCAATATCTGATCATGAAGTTTTAACCTTTACTAAGAGTCTTTTGGTTTTGGATGATTTGGAAGACATTTAAATAATTGCCATGATAGTATTTAAGTTGTTATAGTGCCCTTTTCCTTTGAAAATTAACAAATAAATGCAGAAAAAATATTCAAACAAAATCTACTGCACTCTTCCAAAGAATCATCATGAAGAGGTGTCTCTAGAGCTCAGTTCCATTTTGTCCATATTGTAATTTCAAAATGGTTTTCTCTTGTACCTCAAAACTTGGAATCAGCCATCTCATGGGATCCAGGAACTCATAAACTGAGATCCCTCCACTTTCAAGGAAGAAATGTAGTTTGTGATGACTATATACAGCTGCCTCTGGCAGTGAATGTTTGTTTTTCTCTGCTTAAATTGGAAAATAATCTTATGGTGCTGCCATGATGTGAGAGTGTGTGTGGTATTTTCTATAAATTGACTTGATTTATACATCGCTGTATTAAAAAAGAAAAAGCCCCCAAAAGCAAAAGGGTGATACAGGACACACCTGTTGTCTAGCTCCAAACTGAACCCACTTATAGGTGTTTGCAAGGAAGTTTTAGATGCCATTGGAAAAGGAGCTTTTCATTTTGGCATCTGTTCATGATGTCATTGTCCATGGCCAATTTGGGTCTGTTTTCTGCATTGGGGGGGTCCCATTGTTCTTGTATTTCCTTCACTATTAAAAATGTTTTCTCAGCCCTCCTCATATAACTGTCTTCCTTTCTTTTCCATGCAAGCTAGTAAAGCTCTACACCAAGTATAAATAACCCAGAAAGCTGCAAAACTGGTCAGGCAGAGCCAGGAGGATTTTGCATAGCCTGAGGACCTCACTGAGGGATACTTTAATGCATCAAAACAAAATTCCAATCAAATAAAAGTCAAATGGACAGGTTTTTTGCTCCTGCATGGATTTTGTTCCTGTTAATTCTTTCCCAGAACCTTCCCATTCACTTGGAAAGTCCTTGGATGCTTGTCTGCAATGGGTGCCCAGGAACTGACATACAAATGTAGGTGTTTTTTTGATTAGTGTCCAGCAGGAACAATCTGCTCACCAGCTTCAGCAGTGATCCAGCTGATGTGCAAAGGCCAGTGAAGCCATATTGATATGAAGAATGGTCTGTTAAAGAGGATCACTTAATTGTGATGTAGGGAAATGCCCTTTTTCTTCTCAGGTCTGTCAAATTAAAATCAAAATAAAAATGTCAATTTGTCATTTTTATATCTTTTAATATAAAAAAAAAACAAACCTGAGAAAGGGAATATATCCCTGTCCTTGACTTGCATACAAAATATGAAAATCCTTTTTTTAAAGTTCATTGAAATAGAATGATGTCTGACGATATTAATCAGAGTTTTGGTCTAGCTTCTTCAAAGATTAAAGATTGTCCCAAACATGTCTAGTAACAATATGTTGAGGCTAAAATAGAAGAAATAGTTCTTCCAGATAGTGTGCATGTGTACTAAAAAACTGGGGAAAGCATTTTTATTAAGTTGCCCTATAGCTCTGCCACTCACAGAGCACTGTAAATCCTCAGCTTTGGTGAACCTGGAGATAAAAGGCACCTAGGCATCTCTGTGATTAAAATGGTCTTGACTTCTTTTACTATCTGGATGACAAGACACAGTTAATCCTTTGACCTTCCTAACATTATAACACCGTACTAAAACGTATTTATTTCCCAAAAACGTTTAAAATGTATTTAATTTCCAAAAGACAGAGGAAAGGTAAAGTACTTTCAGAGTTCAGGAATGCTGGCACAGCTGCTCACATTTCATGTCAGTGACATTAAACAGTGCCAGAAACAGTACTTTTCTTAACTGCTTGTACATTGAGTTTAATGTGGCCTGATGAAATGCTAAAGATTATTAGCTGATGAAAAAAAAAACAACCAACCTTAGAGCAGTTCCTGTAGGATCAAGTAACCTCCCTACACAGAGGCCTCTGTGATACTGGCCAGTATGATAAAAATATAGTGATAAACAGTGATACAGTCACCATTTTAAAGCTGACAATCAATCAATTAAATTTCCGTATGTTTCTACTGTGACTGAAATTTGGAACAGACATGCAAAAATGCCTGGGATCACATGTGCCAAGGGCCCATGAAACTTTTGAAAGAATATCTACTTTTTGGCTCAGACTGTGCCAACAAATGAAGGGCAATCCAGGCAAGGGTTAAGATGGAGACAGGCTGTTGATTTTCAGTTTTTTCCCATTCCCTAGAGCTACAGCTCAAAATGAATTAATAAGTACCAATTATTCCTTAGTTTTGAAGAAATTCTTAAAAATCATAGTGTGAAGAGTATACTAAACTGCTTGCCTTAATAACCCTCAATATGGTTTAATTTATAGTGAGCAGTGTCATACACTGCTTATTTGCAAGCTGCTCAGGGAAGGAGACTGGGGAGGAGCTCACTTCATTGCAGTTGCTTCTGTGCATCAGCTATTTCAATGTTGTCTAACAACTGCCCCAAACTAGCCAAAAGACCTTTGAAGTATAAAAAGAAATTTGAAGATGTGTAACCTGGTAGAGGAATGCATATGTAGGTCCCATTTCTTTGAGATCAATATTAGGAGGAGGTAAAGTTTTACACTGAAAAGTTGTGTGTAAAAATGCAGAGCAGTGTGTACATTTCCCACTGAGATTCTCTTGTCCTGGTGGATTGAGCCTTGACTGAAGCAAATCTGCGAGAGAAATGACAGTTCTCTGATAAATTTGTTTTGGTCTTTTCATCAAAACCTTCTCTCTCCCAAAAAGCCAACAGTAAGGAAGGACTTTTAGCAGCAAGATTGTAGTACTGATTCAAGAAAGCTACTGCAGAGTTTTCTGAAAGTCACAATTCAAGTGTCTCATGCCCCTATCATCTTCAGGCCTTGGGACACCAGTGATACATGACTTGTGTTCATCCTGTGACTATACTGTGCCTGCTTATACAGTTTAGCCAGAGAAAAATGGGATAATGAAGGAGTCACTCTACAAACCTCTACAGGTGTTATTAGGGCACCATTCTTCTGAATTCTTCAGGAGCAAACCACATTGTCCAACTGCCTTCACTCTGAGACAGTTCTGCCCACTCATTGTGCCATGTCCACTCCACTAAACTCTCTATGCCTGTTCGATGGGGGACGAGTTGAGACAGAGAAAGAACCTTAAAAATAACCAGGATCAAAGAGAGAAAAAGCTGCTTGAGACTTAGTTCCATCCATGTTGACAGAAAACTCCATATTCTGTAGTATGGTAGTGGGGCTGATGACCTTGAGTTCAGCTCAAGCCTCCCTGTACCTCTGTAGGACAGTTCTGATTGTAACAGATCATATATAAAACTTTACATGACCAAACAGAATGGCTACAGATTCTGGTTGCAAAACTATATGGACTACTTGAAATTCATCTGAAGACCTGCTGAGGCCTGTCACTTCTAGTCAAAAATGTTAAATTGCTAGAAGTATTAATTTGCAAACAAATTTACAATTGTTGATACTGTTGAAGAGTCTGTCCTGCTTGCTGACTCATTTTGTGTGGTTTTATCAACTTTCTTTCTTCAAATTCCACCCTAATGCGCTGGTTGTCCTCTCTCCTTTGCATTTACAGCTGCATTTCTGAAGTTTTTAAGAACACATTTCCAAAACATTATATCTCTGACCATTGAATTAATTCTCCAAAAGACTGAAAACTGTTCAAATACATTAAAGATCTATTTTGTGCCATAAATATTGGACAATTAACAACCTAATCTGCTGTCCTTTAAAGGCAATGAAGGGGCATTCACATTGATTTCAGTAGGATTGGAGCCTGGACCTCAGTACCATGAATTTGTGGATGTAGTTACACAGAGCCTCATTGCTTTAAGTTCCTTTGGTAAAAACTCTCAGCTTTTTCTGTGCTGTCATCCAGAAGTCTTAAATCATTAGGGTTTTTATTCCTTTAGTAGAGCCATTGCACTTTCACTTTAAATTATTATATGAAAATTGACGTGTTTCTTGCATCAAATGCACCACAAGGCTTTATATGGTATTTGTACTTGCCTTAATGATACTGTCATTAGAAATGCTAGTGATGTCAGTAGAATGTTCATTTACTGAACTGTGTTTGGAGAAGAGAGGAATTCTGACCTTTTTTGTGTAGCTTTTCGTGAGAACTGTTGACTATTGCCAGCGTTGAACACTCAAAAAACTCAAAAAACTCTAAAATAATCAAGAACAGTTTAAAAGCTCAGAAGAGAAAATAATGATGGAACAATATACCTAGATGTGATTTCAGAAGAAGCTATAGCAAGATTTTTGATAAAGAGCTGGCGACATCTCTTGTACATATTTGTCCGTGGAACAAAACGCAGGTCATTGCTGGCTTCCTTACAGGCCTGGAATTTGTCCAGCCTGGTTCTTTTAGCTTTAGGGGTCTGATATTTTTAGAAGTTATTTCTAGGAAAACACTGGAAGTAAATTATAATGATGATTTTGAAATATCTGGTTGTTGATATCAGCAGCTGGATGCTGGGATCAAGCTGATGCTATTAGCTAAATTGAAAAAGGTTCCCTTTCATGTTATGTGGCATTTGAATATGTTGGATGTGAACATTTACAGTGATACAAAAATAACCACAGTGTGACTGAAAACAGTTTTAACTGCATTCCCCACCTCTTCTACAAGTAAAATCTAAGACAGTTCTTCAAATTCTTCACAGAAAAAGGAGAGAGAAACAAAAACTCTTAAGGGGGAATGAAGATTATTAGTAGCAGATACAGGAGTACTTCTTGGAAGGATGGAACTTACCATAGCTCTTTTGACTCCCATAGGTTTTAAGAATTTAGTCTCATGTGAAGGGGACTGGTCCAATAGTTGTTGGGCAAATTGAGGGCTATCCGAAAATCTGCATGCCACAGGTTTCCTGTTTGATGTTGGGCAAGTCCCATTCCCTTCCTTTAGGTTATCTGTATGTGGTTTGGTACTTTCCATTCAGAAGGACAAAGTGAAGATTGCAAGCTGACCTGATAGCAGAGGCCATCTCTGTTTAGACAGATGGAATCCATTGTCTGTCTTTCAGAGGCATTGTGTTGATTTAAAAGTGCATGTGTTGCAGCATAGCAGAGAAGTTAAATTCTTTTGCAAAGTGAGGACATTCTATTTTTCCTGTAAAACCAATATGAACAACCACAGTTTCCCAATCTCCCATTACTGAAACAGAGAGAAGCCTCCCCAAAGGGCTTGTGAAAGACCTCCAGAGATCATTTGGGTATAAACAGATAGTATCTTTGTACCTAGTGGTTGCTTACGTATAAAAACGAGATCACAAGCTTTTAGACTTTGTCCTTTCTGGCAACAACTGCAAAAAGTTCAGGAAGTTAATCTCATTTTCTGACTGGGATAGTGAATTTAAGGTTAAGGAGATTAGCTGCAATGTATATTCCCAGGAAGAACTGCTGACAGCTCTAGTAGAAGCTGAAAGAAGAAGGTTTTACATCTAAGGCAGAGAAAAAGTAGAAGAAAGGCAAGGCAAGGCAAGACAAAAAAAAAAAAAAGGAGGGAAAAGAGAAAATAAAGAAATGAAATGAAAAAGAAGAAACGAGAAAAAAAGGACAACTGAAAATAGAAGACAGAAGAAAGGGAAAAGTGATGATAAGACATATGAGAATTCATAGGAGTAGAAATAAAAGGGGGAAAGGGATAGGATGCAAAGGAAGGGAATGGCCTTGGTATACTGATAAAAATCTGTCATATACATGTTACAGCAATTGATCCTTGTGGTAGGTCAGATAGTAATATATAGCTTTAAAGGTGTGGTGAATGATCCCAGCCACAAAAAGGCAGAAAGCACTAGCAGTGACCTGGGCTGGCCTTTTGGGGAAATTTTAGTAGGGTTGCAGGAAGGCCTTAGGCACTGCATTGTTTGGTCACTGGAGTGTGCCTGGTGGTTACCCAGCAGATGGGTGAAATTACATGGGGAAGGAGAGACACAGGGACAGACCATGGAGCACAGCTACCTCCACAACCAGGGCAGGGAGGAACACAGGGATGTCTAACTGTAAATGAAGCTCTTTGAATCTTGGCAAATGTGTTGAAATTACCTAGGCAATTATTGCAGGTCAGTTCTCTGATCTGGAGATATATACTGACTGTTTTCCTGGTTAAATAATTTCTCTAGAAGGGTGAACAAGAGACTTTGCCCTTTAAAAAGCAGAAGGTAACACTGTGTTGTTTTCCATATTCCTCACTCTGCAAAATTTCAAATGAAGGGCCTGATCCCATGCCAAGTGGAGCACATGGAATTACTTCTTTGCCTTTGATACATTCTGGCTCAGCATTTAATTAATAGTCCTGATTTTATAAAGTTTTTGGTTTTGAACTTTTCACTCCATCTTTCCCAGATAGAAGGATGGAACCCACACTTACCTCATTAATTTCAGATGGTTTATTTCTGCTTTCAAGGTGTGCATGTGGAGCCCTCTGAACTTCCTGGACACAAATGAACATTAAATCTGCCTACACTTAAAAGTAGGCCTCAATAATGCCAAACTTTTTGAAAGTGAGTTTCAATCTGATTTTATTTGTAATGCATTCCAGGAAACACTGACATACTTGAACTCCAGAAGAACAGGGGAATAGCAATGGGAAGTAGATTGAAATCTTGCATGTTCAAATACAGAAGAAATTTAAAACTGCTGAAGATGTGCTAAACCTGTCATTTGAGCCTTGCTGATTGGTTACTGAAATCAGCTATTCACAGCAAAACAAAACAAAAATTCCATTTGATGTCAGCAAATATCCAGTTTTGCAATCTGCACTCAAAATGAAAAATGAAGAGTAATTAAATGACCTACACAGTCACATCAAACCATACGATTAAGACGTTCAGCTTCCACGCAAGTCAGGGTGGAAATACAACAGCTTCCAAAGAAAGAAAAATTAAGAACTCAGAGTGTTGTTTAAATTTAATGTCAGTAACCTATCTTTAAGTCTTCAATGCTCAAATCCTAATTTTCCCATTAAAGTCCTGAAGAGACTGAAGCATGGGAAAATCTATATGGGCTCAAAAGATTCTTATTATAGACATCACCATCTGAAGAATTTTTACATCTCCAGGCTGTTCTGCCAATGCAAAGGGGATTTGCTCAGGAAGACCAGCTGCCTCTGGGTCACCAGCAATGGACTTGCAATTTGACTCTTTTGAGAGCAATCCCAAAACAGAGCAATGAGGCAGAGGTGAGGGGTGTCTGTGGTGTCCTCCCCCTCATAGAAGGAAGGTGGTGGTGGGCACTGCAGGTGTGTTGGGAGCCAGCTGGGGTCACAGATCTCACCCCTGGTGAGAAGCAGGTCTGCAGGGAGGATTCAGTGCAGGCCTGGGGTGGAGGAACAACAATTTGGAGTACCCAATGTAGGAAGGCCTTGTAGGATATTTGGAAATTGAAATTTGGGGTTGTCCCTCTCTTGGAAAGGAGATGACTTCAATGCAGCCAAGATGCCTTTTAAAGCCAGCAGGGATGAAGGAAGGCTTCCAGGCTGTGGAGTAGGGAAGGTCCTGGCTGTTAGCTGTGTGATTTGGGTCATTCTGTCATGCCAAATCTGAGTGTCTGCTTGTGGGAAAGAAAGCCAGAAAAACTGCCAGAACATTAACAGCACTGCAGGTCTGTAAGTGTAAAAAGAACAGTATGCAATGACAAGTCTCACCTGACACCTATGCTCAGAAATTTATGGCAGGTAATCTGAGGGCACAAAAAGGCATCCTCTGAACTCTTTGCTGACTGCCTTCACCCAGGATTTCTCTGTATCACACTTCCTCCTCTTGTTCTCTGGTTAATCCAGTTGCTTTGCAATGTGTCTGGGCAAGAACTATCCTTGAACAGGCATTCCTGTGTTTGATCAGAATAATGAGGTAGTGATTTTACTTGGATGGCACAGTGATATGAATAACTAGTCTTTTCTCATAGCTATAAATTTTGAGGAAAGTAGCTGTCTTTATTGTGCTTTTGGGATTTGTCACCAAGAAAGTATCTGATTTCTTCTATCACTATGGGTTTGGGCTACACTCAAAAGGCCTGGCCTTTATTTTCTATTTTTTTTTTTTTTACTTCTTTTTTCAGATCATCAGCTCTTAAAACTGCCTTACACTTATCCCTTAGATTTCAGACTTTTCCCCCCACCCTATGAATGTTTTCAGTTGTCAAAAGAAGAAATGTGATAATTTGGAAGGTTCACAGAAAGCATGTTTTGTGATTATTGTTCTTGTGATCTGTCCAATGTAAACTGCCTTAGAAAAGCTCTGTTCCAGCCACTCTAATTCACTTTTGCAGAATACTGGATTTGAAGTTGGCTGAAGAGAAGGGCTTTTCTTTTAATGGGTATTCTATGAGGAATGCAGCTTAACTGTTTGGTTTCTGTCCTGACTTTTAGCTCTGCCTTGTGGTGCTCAGAGGGTGTTCTGTCAGGTTAACTTAAAACTAACCTTCCTTTGACACTTTTTTATTGCTGAAAAGGAGCAAATATGCCTCTTCCAGTGCTTAAAGTGTTGTGGTGGAGCAATCTGAGGGTGCTCTGTCTAAGCCTATCTCCTCATCGGGAGTGAGATCTAAAATAGTGACAAAGAATTGTGCGTCCTCCAGCTGCTGCAATCAGGGAACAGCTGCCTATGCAGGCTTGAGAGGGAGATTCCCATTGAGCCTTTGTGCAGTTGTTTTGCAACTGGAAGCACTGGGGGTACCTGGGAGCACAGTGCTGAGAGGAGAGCTGCACCAAGCAGCTCATCTTTCTGTGGGTGGAATGACACCAGGATGCACCAGCTGGGAACGCTGCCTGGTTCCGTGCTCCAGCTCACTCCAGAGCACTCACACTCTGTGCTTGAAAGGTTGCTGATGCTTGCAAAGGCAAGGCTAGGTTCCCACAGTTGACTTTTTCTCACTGATCCTGGAGAATTGCTGAACAATCTCTGGGGTGTATGCCAACTTGATAGGAAAGAATTACCCTGACTCTCTCTCTTTTTGTTTGTTCTGTTGCTGTGGCCCCCTGGCAGCAATCATTCCAGGAATTAACTTTTCTAAAATAACAGGACATTTGTTTTCTCTAATCCTCTAACTTCTTTAACTCTTGCCAAATCAGAGCAGAGGTGCTGGGGAATTTAACTTAACTTAAGTCTAGTTCTTCCAACTGATTGCTCCAGTAGCTGGACTTGTGCTTTGCATTTTCTTCCCCTGGAAACAGCAGAGATCATGCTCACCTGGCCCTTCCACTCTGTGGGAGGAACCAGGCCCAGAGAGGATCCATACATGGTACTGATGGGAGTGTGCAGCAGGGAATTTCTGTGAGACAGCTGATGACAAGAGGACTATAGCTCATTATCTGGTACCTGTCATGGCAGCACTTACCACTAGACAGTAATGTTCTGTCTTTCAATAGAGCTTCTTAGGTGTTGAAGGATATACACTTAACCTCCCAGTGAAACACAGGCAAAGCCATGTTGTTTAAGAGCACTTTTAGTCCCAAATGCAGTGGAGCTGTGGACTGTGTCTCAACAGCCATTCTTTCCACTCTGGTGTTAGTGCTGGACAAGTATCCCCATCCATGTCAGAGGGACACAGCTGGTGCAACAGTGATGCTGGAGTGAAGTCATGCTATTTCTCCTAATAGAGGACATGCCTTTCTGCCTTGAAAGCAGATTCCTGGAAGATATCTAAACAGAAGCTGCTGTAACCTGTAGTGAATTTAAATCATGACACTTCACTCTTCTGAGTTTGATGTAGATGGCAAAAGTTTTCCTCAAAAGGAGCCCTGGTTTTGTTTGGTTGCATGGCAGCTAACAGCAGTATAACAAAGCAATCAAACCTTGAAAACCTTTCTGATTCAGTTCAGTGTCTTGTTACTCTGATGCATCTGTTAACCTTCACAAAGCTATGTGGGTGTTTAGAACAAGAATAAGGTGCTCTGCATTAAACACATTCTTTATCTGCCTCAGATAAAGAATGGATTTTGGCAAGAGTTGCAGAGGCAGGAAAAAAAAGTCTGCTAAAATAGGGGGTTGGTGTTTCCTGACCTTTCTTCATTACAAGCAGAAGAAAGAGTTGGGGGTTTTGTGTTACTTTTTTCAGGTTTTGTTTTGCTTTGTTTTGTATTGTTTGTTTTTTTTTTTCTTTCTTTCTTCTTTTTCTTTTTTCTTTAGTACTAATCAATACATGTAGTGTAGTTATCTTTCAAAAATAAAAAAAAAAAGGATTTTTTTAAGGAAATCAGCTAATGCTTGAAGAAGCTAAATTTGTATTTAGGGATTCTGGTGACATGAAAAATTCCTTAAACTTAATTTCCTGTGGAAAAATCAAGAATTATTTTTTGGATCAATTTCTAAATATGACATTTCTCTTTATTATCTTGTTTTTACTTAGAAATTGGATGTAGTTTTGGATTATGTGACTTGATTAACTTTTTCTTCTTTTTTTTTTCTTGTCACTTACTGTTAAAACATTTTGGTGCATAGAATTATCTAGTTCTTCAAGATGAATAGTGGACTCTCACTGACTTGAAAATTCTGGAGATCAGGTTGACATTTAAGCGCTCTTCATTGATTGTATAATACTATATGAGCAATTAACCCTCAATTCTTAGTTACACATGTGTATTCCATATGTCCATTAATTTTAACTCATTCTTTTTCATGGTATGTGATACATCAGGTATTCCTTTCATGTAGTTCAGGCTTTAATATTTCCATCAGTAAAAAGCTCTGGTCAAAGTTCTGCAGATAACTGAGCCTCACAGGCCTGTTTGGGACTCAAATTTATTTCATGCTAATCTACATTTAACTATTGTGTATCTTTGTTTCACTGAAGCATTCAGAGTATCAGCTCAGTTTGTGATGGCTTCTGCCTTTAGTGTCCTTGGTGGGATATTGTTGAGACCAAAGGTGACTGTTGTGGAGCAACTGACCTGTGTGCTATGATGCTCTGGGCTACAAAATTGAGTGTATCTAGACAGTAGGTACCTGGCCTAAAAAGGCTAGAAAAATCAACAGCTTTTTGTTTGAATGCTGCAATGAGGCATTTTTGCCAATAAAATCCCATTAGGTGAAAACTTGGAGTGCTCAAAGGGTAAGTGATGTTCTTGCTGTGAATGTATAAAATCCTTCTGAATGACTGAATCATCACATGAATACTATTTCTCTTCTAATTTAATTAAGTAGCACTTAAACATCATTGGTACTTGACATTTAGGTCCCAGTTTGTAGCAGCATCTGCTGTTAGGTTTGGGAATCTCAGAAATTATGAGTAGCTTATGGCCTGATTTATATATATCTTAAAAAACCCCATATATATATATAAAAAAAATATATATATAAAGTGTACATGTGCACACATATAGAGTGTATATATATTCTTAGACATTTGTTTCTATTTCTGCAGCTATCAGCCTTACCCTAACTGTCCACCAGAATTTTCAGTCACTTTTAGGAAAACACAGATCTGGTTCTTTGGCCCTGGCACTGCCCGCCCGTGTGCACCAGAGCCCCCTGTATCCAGGCCCCGCAGTTTCTTGCTCTGTCTCCATTTATGCCAGGTATGTAAGCACAAGCCTCGTGTTAAGCATGTTTAAGAGATCTTGTTGATTACAACGGGAGTGCTCCCACAGCTTATAGCTGTGCGAATGTTTACATACCTGGCCTGCTCTGGTCCTATATAAAGATCTGTCTCCTTTTCCCTGTAAAGCCTTTTCTGTCTGCTGCTTTGAAATTTGCCATGCTTCACGCTTTCTCCCAGCTGGAGGGATGCTGCCCAGATCCTTACTAGGAGAAGTCCTTGTGTCATAGGATTGAGGGCTGCAGCTTGCTGGGAATTTAAATGCTGGTCGAAACAACAATCCACGCTTCAGTAAACGAGTACATGCTGGTAATGAGCTTCATGTTACTGGAGAGGCTTTTGTCAGTGTAAAGTCTGTCAGGATTCCCCAGACTTCTGTTTTGGACTTGTCCCTTATTTCCCTGCTGTCCCAGAGAACAGCCTCACGCGTGGATCCATTCCAGCTCCTGAATATTCTGTGATTATTTATTCGCAGTAACTGCATACTTAAAAAAGAAGAAATAGACTTTGTGTGCATCACTGTGGTTCACAGAGAAAGTTGAATGTTGGGGCCATATGTATAAACACCTCTACTGGCAATGGACATTCATATATGTGAATATGAATATGTATGTGTAGTATATACATAAGATGAATGTACACATACATGCTTTCAAATCAGGTTTTCTTTCCAGAAGCTGTAATAAATAACAAGATGACCAAGGAAAGGGGCAACTTGCTGTTTGTTCCAGGGTATGAATGCTTTTACACTGGTGAAGAATAAGCCCAGTCTTCAGTCACTCATTCCTTCGCTTGTTCTGTTTGCTTGAAGATTACATTGTTTCTCTATAGAAGGAAAAATAACCTCTGAAAAGAGTATTTTCTGGGCTCAAAAGATTTATGCTCTACTTTGTTGATGTTTTGCACTAGCACTTATGTCAGTCCTGCTCTTAAACAGTGTGGTAATGATCCTTGATACATTTTGAAGTGATTTTTCCAGCTCAGACTTTTTTTTTAAAAAAAAGTACATGTGTAATAGTTGTAATGGCTTTAAAATAGTGTTGTTGTTCATGTGCTGTAACAGAATATGCAGTCAATGTTTACTTTCTCTCAAGCAAATTTGGTGTGGAATAGGCTTTTATGATCACAAGATTAATTTTAATGGCTGTGATACTGCCTGTGATGAAGGCCCTGATTCTGCTAAGCAGCTGGACAGGTGCTCACTTTGGCTCTTTAGTACTTGTCAGAGCACTGAAATGCCAAGAGCTTGCACTCAGTGATTTTATGTCCCAGAATTAATGGCATGTGGAAGTGGCAGGCATATCCTTGTTTCCAGAGTCCCCCTTGAAATACATGTTGGAACTATTCTATTCTGAAAATGTCAGTGATAGTGGCTGTGAGCAGGGGTGTGATGGAAAGAAGATCCTGAGGAAGATGCCAGGTGAGACTACACATATCTGTAATGGGTAGGAAGGCCTTCCAGAGCACTATGCTTACTGTTAAAGATATTTTGAGATTTACCTTGTGCTTAATTAATGTTCATGTATGTTTGTTGTATTCTCCAAACCCACAGTGCACTACTGAGAATAGAAGATTCAGAAGCACAAGTTTTTCTTAAAGGATTTGTATTACTACAGCTATGTCAGCTGTCCTGGTCAATAGATTTCCCTTCTACTGTACACAGTAACCAATCTGTGCTGGGAATTGAACTGTGCCTCAATTTATTTAGTGAAATTACACAGGGTTGGTGGTTAAAGGAATATCCATAGGCATCCTTTTAGAGCAATTCTTATTTATGCTTGCAGTGGAAAACTGGCACCCTGGGTTTTGTGGTGGGAGATGCTCTGGAGGAGCTATCTTTTGAAGTGTTACAAATGCTTCCAGCATACAAGTGCAACTCAGCTTCACTGGGACATAATGCTTTGGAATAATTCTGGGGCTGCATGTGAATAAGGCTGACAGACAAATGCAAGTGATCATTACACCAGTGAACATGACAGCTTCAGTCTCTCTCCAGGGGTAACACCAATCCTGTTGGTAGACAGCAACAGCAGATCTGACAGGTCAGAGAAAAAAAAACCCTTATAATGCAGCTGTACTATGGGTTTCCTACATGACCTTGAGCAAGCTTAAGTCACTCCCTGATTTGGGTCTGTATTACTAGAAGCAAGAAAAATATCTCCTGTATCTCCTGTGTTTATATGGTGAGTGATTCGGGATGGAATGCTCTTACTATACCACTGTGCAGCACATAACACAGGGGAGTTTTAAGCAACTAATATAAATAAGAGAAGTTCTTCTTCCAGCTCAAGGGATAACAAAACCTTTAGAAATCTAGCTTGTTTAAATGAAGATAAACAGATTTGATTTGGTATGATAACTATTGGTGTGGCAACTATCTGTCACTACTGCTGCAAAGTGGAGTCTTTTATCTGTGTGGAAAAACATAAAAATAAAGGGTTATTAAGAATATTTTTCAAGCCTGAGGCTGCTTTTCTGGTATATTTCTTTTAAACCAGCAGCCATACACGTTGACATGCTAGTCAGCCTTCTTACCCCTTGCAAGACAAAGAACACTAGGAAGTTGAGCCCACTTACAGTAAACTGGACATCCCAAGATTCCTGGTGCCTCCCTTCCCTTCCCTTCCCTTCCTGCTTTTGGCTTATTCTATTGAGAAAAGGAATACCAATATTGTTTTATGAACTGTTATCAGACATGTACACTTACTTTAAAGGCATGGTCAATTTTTATTGAGCCTGTATTTATCATCTGAGTACATTTAGGTTCTTTATCATAATGACTTTTAAAACAAAAGCATGTCCCCATAACAGAACACAACTTAAAAGCTTTCAATACAAAAACCGATTGTGGTAGAACGGTTTGGGTTGGAAGAGACCTTTAAAGGTCATCTAGCCCAATCCTCTCACAATGAGCAGAAACATCCTTAGCTTGATGAGGTTGCTCTGTCCATTGTGACCTTTGGTGTTTCCAGGGATGGCATATTTATATTTATCACTGCTCTGGGCAATCTGTACCAGTCTTTCATCATTCTCATTAGAAAAATTTTTTTCAATGTAACTAGTCTGAATCTACCCTAGTTTAGGCTAAACCAATTGTCCCATGTCCCTCTAAAATGGTAGTCCCTTGTCCCTTTGAAACATGCCCTAATAAAAGTCCCCAACTTTCTTAAAAGCCTCTAAGTACTGAAAGGCTGCAATAAATCTCCCTGGTGTCTTCTCTTGCTCTAAGCTGAACATGCACAACTCTCTCAGCTTTTCCTTGCAGGAAAGGTGCTCCAGCCCTCTGATCATCCTCACTGGGAAGAGGTGAATGAGACCCACTGTTTTTCCTATACTGAGGGGCTCAGAGCTGGGTGCAGCACTCCAGGTGGGATCTCATCTGAGCAAAGAAGAATAGCAGAATCACCTCCCTCATCCTGTTTTTGCTGTAGCACAGGACATGGATAGATTTCTGGCCTGCAAGCCCACATTGCCAGGTCAGGTACAGGTTTTCTTCCACCGGCACCCTCAAGTCCTTCTCCTCAGAACACCTCTCCATCTCATTATCCCCCAGCTTACATTGATGCCAGGGGTTGCCCTGACCCAGGCTGAGGACCTTGCTGAACATTGAGGTTGATGTGATTCCACTTCCTGAGCTTTTCTAGGGCTCCCTAAGTGGCATCTTGTCTCTCAGCTGTGTCTACTGCACCATTCAGCTTGGTGCCATCAAGTTTTACCCAATATTTAGCCATAATTTTAAGTAGCTGTAATACAGTGCACCTATATACCAAGGACCTGGATTCAGATTCTGCTCTTCTCAGTGGAGATTTCCATAAGCGTAAGAGTGGTAGATGAGGCAGCTGAAGGCATTTCTAACCCTCTAGGAAGACTGGCTCTTGTTAGTGCTGCTTAACAATTACCACCATGGTGCTACAAAAACTCCACAATTCATGTCAGTGATCTGTGTAATAATTATAATTTTTGAGTTGCAGTTGTCCTTTGGTAGAGGAAGAAGAAGTTGGAAAAGCTGTTTGGTGAGTCACAATAAGATACAGTGCAACAAGTCCCAGAGAACAGATTAGCTCAGAATCTGAACCATCTTTGCTAAGCACATTAAAATACTTCAGTAGCAATTTTCTCTTAGCAAAAATTTATAAAAACTGGCTGAATATCAGTAGCAACTGTTTCAAGTGATGTAGAATCAGGACTTCTTGGCTTTTTGGTGTTTATTATTGTTGTTTGGTATGGAGTTTTTTGCTACGTAATTTGTTTATTTTTGAGGGGAGGATGTTGTCTCCCCAAGATGACAGAGGAAAGTTGAAGGACATCATACATCTCACATAGACCTTTTAGTTTCACTGTCAAATCCAGGAACATATATTCTCAGACATTTGACAATAAAAGATCCTAAAATGGATGGATGACCTTTTATTTTATTGACCCTAAGGACATGGAAAAGCAAATACCTATTTCTCCCAGATGGAAATTTACACTTCAAGCCATGATGGTAGGCATGTTGCAGGTTTTTGGAGTTTTTTTATAAGGTTTTGTTTTCGAGAATAAAGACTCTGCAAGAGATTCTCAGACTTTATTTATGTGTTTAAGAAGGATAAATGAAAAAAAAAAAGATGCCAATGTATAAATTTTGAATGCTTGCATCTCATTACTTTAATCTTTTGTCAGGATCTTGTGGAAATTTCTTGTGTTAGAATGTTGAGTTTCCCAATTTGTATTATTTTTTTTCAGAGATTCTTTGCAAGGGAACTGAGCATCCATATTTGAAGGTATCATTGAAATATATATTCCTTAGCATTTCTGAAGTGTTTCAAGTTTCAGTGTAGATGACTGCCAAGTATTTATGTTGTGTTAGAGAGCATAGGAGCATCTTCAAAGAAATACCACCTGCTGCTGGGAGAATATACAGTGCAATTCATGTGACTCAACTAATGTTTCACCAAATTTACTGAAACCAATAAAGCAAGCAAACAAGCAAAAAACCAAAACCTCAAGCCCCAAAACAACACCCATACCAACCTTCCAGGGTTGGGTACTTTAGGGTACTTTAAATAAAGAAGAGAATCTGTAAGTCTGATATGCTACAAGAATTTCTGGGAGAAGTTCTTGTAGTGAAGATAATCTCTGGTTTGAGATTTTGAGTTCTTATTTCATCCAAATCTGTGATATTAACCTTCTTATTTTAATGAAAGGTGAGAGTGGAAACACAGCACAATTTTATTTCATTTAGTAACAGAATAAGTATTGCAAAAAATAGTAAGGAAATTGAGTTATTTGACCTGAAAGGACCCAAACAGGATTTCTTAAATAAAGGTATCCTTTTCTATCACTTCATACTATTGGTCATTAAATTTAATTGAAAGGTTTCTGTTCACTACATATAAAAAATAAATGTAGATGAGCAGATATATGCAATCACTAGGAGCATATAATGTATCAAACACCAATCATTTAGCATATATATTGTATTTAAAAGATGGGGAAACTGGTTGCTACCCTCAGCATCCAACCTGTGTACAAGGGTTCTGCACGTTGTAAGTGTTGTTACAAGAGCTACCAGAATTGCCTTTTCATTAATAATCTGTGGTTGCTGTTCTGTCACTACTCTTTTCAGTGCTGTGTTCATGTGTACTCATAGGATCTGATCCACCTTCTAGTGTTGTGGAAGTGCAAAGTTCCTGATAAGCTGCGCTTAGCATCTCACTTGATTGGATGGATGAGTCTGAGACCTGAACTCTGAGATAAACTATATCTGACATACATTGTTGGTGATGATGCAGCAGCAAATTCTATATTTCTTGTGTGAGGTTTAAGTGTCCTTTTAAGAATAAAAAATGAGAAAGCTAAATATTTGCACTACTCAATGATGTGTGGGTAAAAAATTAAAGGAATGTCATAACTGATTTACACTTCAAAGAAGTTCCAGCATGTGAAGGTAAGACAAGCAGACAACCAGAGCCCAAATGATGGTTTTATTTCTACCTTAATCTTTTTTACATTACACATTATGTGCCATTATATTACCTATAGATATCTGTTCTGCAGGCCACAGAGAGTTCTTCTGGTATTGCAATTCTGGCAATATGAGCAAGTGAGTGGGAATCAATGGGTTTGTGTTATTAAAATGTGCAAATGCTTCATCAATCTTAAGGACAAAAAGATGTGTTAGACTTTGAGGAAGTGATCTGTATATGGGAGTGAGGATGGTGGGATGTTTGTACAGGAAATTCAGTGGGAAGGACAAGGGAGGATTTTTAAGATGTAAACCCAGTTTAGCTCCAGCCAGTAGTACCATATAATTTTTTTAAGGTAATGTGAGGATTACACCCTTCCTGAAAGGGAAAGTCCTTCAGCACTTCTGTAGCTCTTTCTCTTAAATCTGTGCCTAGCAAAAAGCAAGGATTATGATGACTGGGTGTGTGCATCTATGAAAAACTCAGAGGACGAATGTGGCAGAAGAGACAACTTCTCTCAGGGCAGGTGTCAAGGCAACATATGTGAGTTGAAATAGAAGAGAAAATGGACCATAGGTAGTTAGAGCACATTAAGTAATGCTGATAACTGGTAAATTACAGTACTTTGCTACTGCTTGTTATTGTGTTATCTCATCTACTCTTAGCTGTTTAACTTATCAATTGTCTTAGCACCATAGGCTGATGTCATCTTGCTGCCTAAGGCATTCCCTGGTGAGCCCCTTAAGAAGCATCCTTTGTTGGCACCACAGGAAAAACAACAGTTAAGAAGAATAGCATTTTGAGGATGCTATTGATACATTTGTATTCTAAAAACATGCTCTGTAAAGGTAAGTGGCTGAGGATTTTTGAATAAATACTTATTCAGGCTAAATGCTCATCAGAACTGTAATATATAGGCAGCTACACTTTGCCACCAAGAGATTGCCCCTTTGGGCACTGGCTTGAGAACTAGTTCTGGAGGGGGAAAGAAAAAAATAAGAGCAAGACAAAATGGGATTTCTGTTCAATTTGACACATTTTTACTTTGGCACAGAGTGGCTGAGAGTGGAAGAGAATGGCTGTAGCTTAGCTGTGTTCTGAAGGGAAGCATGCTGGAAGCTGGCAGCACTAGTGCAGCCTTGGAACTGTTGGTATGGCAGCAAAAGGGTCACCAGCCTCAGCACATCAGTGGTGCTCTGCCATGCAGGGACAGCAGTGGTAGGGGGAGACAGTGGGCTGAACTATTCCTGTCCAAATCTGTGGATGTGGATGGATTCATCAGGACTAATATCTGGAGACAGCTTTGTATTTCTCTGGTTTCAAAATAAAAGCAGATGCCTGGACAGAGAGCCTTTTCCAGTTAGGGCTGGGGGAGGCTGGAGGAGGAGAAAAGATAAACTTAGATGGAGCATCTTACTTTCTTGTATCTTATGGTCAACATTCACCTTAAAAATGAGGTGTTGCACACATGCCAGTGAAAATTCCCTCTTTGACCTATTAGGAAATTGAAGTGCTGAGGATTGGAAACGCTTACCTAACTTTGGAAATGCCCCTAATTTAATGCTTACCTAACTGTGCTGCTACTGTGTGTGGCTGGGTTTTGGGCTAAAACATCATGGTTAACTCATGCATCCTATTCTAGCTAGTGACATGATGATGATGGGACAGAGATGAAATGGCAGAGAAGTCAAATATGTCAGGCAAGGCACTGATACCATTATACAGGACACTGGAAAGCACGTTTTGGAATATTGCATACTTACTATAAAAAAAACTGTGTTAAAGTTGAAATGAAATTAGAACATATGGAAACTCTAGTGTGGATATTAAAAGATTGAAAATCCTATCTTATGGGAAGGAACTAGAAGAGATTGGCTTGTTTAGTTTAGCAAAACAGAGTTGAGAGACTATTTGACAGCACTCTATAAATACATCCAGGGCTAAATGCCAGAGAGGGGAAAAAGCTATTTAAACCCAAGAGCAATATTTGCATAAGAACAAGTGGGCATAAACTTGGCCCTGAGTAGGATTAAAATGGAAATCAGATGATTTCTACCCCTCAGTACAGTGAGGTCATTAAACTGCCTCCCAGTAGGAGCAACAGGGGCATGCAGTACGCTTTGCAGACAGAGGCACTATGTGCTACAGTGCCCACAGCTACCTAAACTTCATGGCTCCATCCTGGCCATTGTTCCATCTTGGCCCTGTGTTCCCAAGCACTTGAACAGGCACAGCAGTGACAGACGTGTCGTGCCACTGGTGGTCATCCCCTGATGTGAGAAGAACGTTCTCCTGCTGAAAATAAAGCACTGGTGATAAATTAAAGCTGTATTAAGGGTTCTTTAATGGCCTGGGGAAGTTTCCTGCACCTCCTGCACCTGTGCCTGTGACTCAGTTGATGCCAAAATGCCTACTGATATCTTAGGAGCTTTCATGTCAATAAGATTCCTCCTGTAAGGAAGGGACACAGGATTAGGCTTTTAATTGTGTTACCCAGGAAGAAAAAGTAGTTTTCCTGACTAAAAATGGCAAAAAATATCACAAAAGAAACAGCACAGAAGTTGGGTATTTTTTTTTTTTAAAAATTAAAATTACTTTTATTTTAATGTTGCTAAAATATCATATGACTTTTAAAGCTGATGTTCATCTTTAAACATTCAATTCTATCCTGCAATTAGACTAAGAACATTGTACACAGTTAGCAGATAAGAAAACCAGAGTGCAGAGGATTTTGGGATTTGGAGGCTGGTGTGATGATATCAAGATGGCAGGCTTTTGGTTTTCAGTTGTAGGGTCTGCCTCTTGCACTGTTCATCCTCTTGAATGACAGCACCCATGAAACTTAACAGTCTGTTTCCACCCATTCTTTTCTGTCACTAATTTCATTTGGATTCTTTGGCTTTTGAGCTGAAATTTTCCAGGCTTGTTCCTTTATTTGTCACTGATATTTTAGGCACTTCTCTCTTTTCTAGAACTCAAAAAGTAAATGCCTGTAAACTTGGTGTTGGGCCTTTCTATTGCAGAAAAAGCTGAGGAGAAAAAGCTGAAGCAGGCACAGCCTCCTGGGGAGCAGATTGACACGTAGTACTTTGGTAGCTTTGATTTGAGTCAGATGTAACTTTCTGAAATTGGTACTCTCTGCACAAATGTACTTTCTGTGCTAGAGTTAATCTGGCAAAATGCATAGCTAAAGACAACCTTAAAAAAGATTGCAGTGGTACACAGTCAGCAGTGTGTCAATTATAGTAATTTTCCCTGGGTTTTGATTGCTTTTCCTTGCACATCATATATATTCCTTTTATGTAGGATAGGGAATGTGTCTTATCCTCACATTGTCCATGGTGAGCTAGTGTGCTGTATCATCCATGGACCTCAGTAAGGAAAAGGTACAACATTTCTGCTGGAGAACATTGCCCTGACAGAGTAAAAAAAAAGAACATTTCCAGTACTGACCTTCATCATTAACCTGGTTTTTCATGCATTTCCCCCACAGCATGGTGTTAAGAAAAGGGAAACTGGAGCCAAACATTGTACTCTTGAATGCTCCCTAGGAGTCTATGATGAAGGCTTTTCTATGTACATAAGGTTTTCCCAAAAATTAGTTTTGGGAGGTTTTAAAACTTCACATATTAGGTTAAATTCCAGTCATATTTTAATTAATAAAAGAGGTTTGGGTAATCCTCTTTAAATGTTTTAAATAAAAACTGTCACTTGAGAAATCCAGAATTCCTTCAACATTTTTGAAAAATATTTTCTTATGCTTTGTTTAAAACAAGACTGTTAAAAAAAGAAACAACAAACAAAAATCTGTCAGGCACATCTTAAATAACCAAAATAGTTTTAAAAGAAAAATAAATCCAAGGAAAATGAAATTACATTTGGGAGGTGAGGTATCAAACTAGTTTCAGAGTTAGTATCAACTTTTTTTTTTTTATTAAGAAAGTCTGTTATTTGTCCAGCACTACTGCTTGATGATTCACCTATCATTCAAAGCAAGTTATTTTCCTTCTTAGGACTTTAAATGATGTAAAATTATGTATATCCACACATTTACATTACAGCTGTCACCGTGCTTCTTGTCAGCATCACATTGTCATTTAGCATATTTGGAGGAGGAAAGGGAGTTTGTTTGTTTATGATTTCAGCAGAAAAGTATTTTGGCTTATGAATTCTTTCTTTCCAGGAAAGATAAAAAGCCACAGAATCTTTAAATTCTTTCTGTTGTTTAAAGAATCAAAAAGCTATATCTTGGGAGAGTACAAACATATGTAATTACCATTTTCCACAGGGACTACATCTGATTCACAGCACCTAAATTCTTACAGTAATCCAACTTCCAAGTGGGTTTTTTTTTTCCTATATAAGAAGAGAAAATGAAATGAGATAAATTGCAGATTAGCAGATGGCAAATACTTAGCAGCCTATGTGAAATAATTTTTTTGGTATTAGTCCAGTTCCAGGCGGATGGATGTCCTCATCCCCAAACCTGCCATAACAAATTGCTAAGAAAGCTGAATACTGACTCATTTACCACCTACTTTGGAGAGTTGTTCCCAAAGTCAGAGATAAATTTTGGAGGGGTAGTCTGGGGATGTCCACAGACATCTTCGTTATCCGTGTTTTCCCTTTCTGTGTATAAACAGAAGCCTGCAGTCTCTATAGCTGTCAGTGTAGCAACCCTCACAAGCCTTAAAATTCATCTTAAATAAAAATAAAAAGCTACTATGTAGGCACAACAAAATTTACTATAAACGGGTCTTAAGTACATAATTACATGATAGACCCAAATGGCTCCAAAAGAGTTGCTCCAGGCTATTGTGTAAGCAATACTCCTTTGAGAAATATATAAATACATGTAATTCAGTATATAATACACATGTTAAAAAACTACTTAATTACATATTTTCCCAGGAGAATGAAAAGGCTCCAAAAGAGCTACTCCAGCCTCTCCAGTACACAATGTGTGTTTTATAACCTTTCATGAATCTCTTCCATTCTTTTTCCGTTAGGAGGGGAAAAAAACAGTAAGGAAATTAAATACAAAACACCTACTGTACATTTAATTTAGAGGACAAAATGCAATGTTGAAATAACATTAAGGGTGTGACGCAAACCAAGGAAAGCCAGGAAATTGAGTGTAAAGGCTGTTACTCCATCCTTAACTCACGTCACTTATATAATGTTTCAGGCCACTGTTCTGTAATGGCAGATTTTAAATTTCATCACTTAAACCAGGGTTGTGGGCTATCTACACTTAGAGGTAATTACATGGTTTTTACTGCTGGAATACCTGCATACTCCTAATGTATTTATTTATGTGCAGGCATGTACGCATGTTTTTAGGACCTTTTTTCTCTTTCCTTGTGCTGAAATTGCTGTGGAACTCCCGTTTGCCTGAGAATATGTTCATGTCTACCAATGTGATGAAGGCAAAGAAAGAAATGAGTTTTGTCTTTGACTGGTGGTGGTAAGATCTGAGGTTGCCCTGGGGATCTGCTCTGAAGTCCGAGTCCATCTTTGGAGGAATCCCACTGCCCAGGTTTGCAAACCCCCTTTGCTGGCTGGCAGTTTTGTTGGTGCAGGGGAGTGGATGTCCTGGAGAGACAGACCACAGCTCAAGTGCAGTGCTGGGATTCCTGTGGGGATGGTGAGAGCCTGCTGTGCAGGCTCTGAGCTGCATGCTGCCTCTGCAAAGAGGCAGCCTGGAGGGGGTAGTGATGGTCTGATGTGTTCATAGCAACCTGTGTTACTAAGTAGATTATTATAAACACTGTTTTCCTTCAGAGCAAAAATATAATTTGTTCCCTCTCTTTTGCACCATTCCCTGAAAACAAACAAAATAGTACATACACATTTCATCATTAGAAGGACGTGCTACATGCAAGTAAATTTCATAGCATTTTATATGAATTTCACCACAGAGCCCAACAGAAAATGCTGCCATTTGCTTCATCTGCTCTGGATTTGCTAATACTGTTTGTAAAAATCATACTGTGGGATATCTATGTTTATCCCAAGTGCTGGCCCAGGCAGAACAACAGGATTACAGAAGAGAGATCAGTTTTCCATTCTTATTACAATTGTCAGGGATTCTTTATTTTTTAAATTTTATTAAATAGATATGTTCTCTTAATGGAAGTGAACCCAAGGCCTTTCTGAAAAACTTTTATGTATTTTTTTTTTATCACAAGGAGCCAGACAGTAGTCTCCTAGTATAGATGTGGGGCTTTCAGCTGGGTTGCAGGAGACCCAGTGAATGTGTTTGATTAGCAATGCAGCAAAGCTCCCACAGGAGTAAACCAGAGTTTTGCCTGAGTATAGACAGGTGTCCAGACTAAGTGCCTGGTGCATGAAGTCTGTCAGTGTGTCTGTGGCCTGAAGGAGGAAAACGTGGCTTGGGCCAGGTCCCAGGTGTCCTTATGAAGGGCTGTGTGGGGAGTCTGTAAAGTTAGCTTCTGATCAAAACCAGGAAGACTTCTGCTTAATCCAAAGCTGCCATTTGCCCATGTATTATTGCTAATTTGTCAAATCAGTACAGTTTCTTGAAAACTTGTTTTATCAAAAAATGCTTCCAGTTTGCTCTAAACTTTCCTCAGATTTTTTTTACAAGTGGCATTCATAAAAAGTAGTTACTAAACTTGATCTTTCAGGTTCATGGGGTATTTCTAGGAGAAACTTTGAAAAGTTTCTTACTAAGTTTTATTCTAGCAGGTATGACAATGGGATTGCCTTTGTGTTCATGAATCGTGTTCCTCTGGATGGCAAGAAAAGGGAATTTTAGCTCTCAGGAATCATAAAATTAGATGGGCTGAGAGGAAGCTGCTGTATTATGCAAAACAGAAGGCAAAAGGACATAAAAAAAGCACCTACAGACAGTAGTCTTTACACTAGTGTGGCAGTCTGCATCTGAAACTGGATTTAACAGTGTTTTCCAGCTGAGTGGTGCAGTTGGTCATTAGCAGCCTTTAGAGCTGGAAGTGCTTCTTATATTACCAAGAGATCCAGAGAATTAACTAGTTGGTATTTGCTTAACAGCTGTACAGATGACAGAGGGAAATGACAGATAATGTCTCTTTCCTCCACTTTCCCTGATGGATATCCAGTGTTTGCACTTTGGGTGTTTTTGTTTGGCTTGGCAGCAGGCTTTAGGGTTAGAGAAGCACTGGCCTGCTGTTAGCACTGGGACTGCTGATGTTGTTTACAGGCACCTGAAAATGTTTGCATCCCAAGCAGGAAACACTGGAGCACAGTGATGGAGTCTGAGCACCAGCAGCCTGTGTTAGCAGGGAACTTGCATGCTGGAGTGCAAGAGAGAGAGAGAGAGAAGGAGAGAGCACTGTGGGAAAACGTCATGACCTGGCACAAGCAGCAGGTAAGTTGGCACTGGAACCTGGGTTAATTACTGGGAGCTGGCAGTATGCCCAGTATCCAGCAGTGTTCCCCTGCCTGTGCTCTCCCATTCCACAATCTCCTTAAATGTGAGGTACCAAGCAGCCCCTTGAGCTGCCTCCTCTTCTGCTCTAATGGCAGAGTGAAAGCATCCAGTATGGCCTTTCTAGTCCAGGTTTTGCTCTGGGTGTGAGGTTTCCTAGTTTGGCATTGAAGCAGAGCTGGCCTCAGGTTCTAAGTAGACATACTTTTAAATCTGGATCTAAGCACTGGAATAGTGTGGGTCCTTATTCCTGTCCTTATTCATATTTTGCTTGCACCAGCAGGGGAATGATAAAGTTGATAACCACCTATAGCACACATTGTGGATGATTTTTTAGCTCTAGGCTTTGCCTGGATCTAATTTTAACAACAAATGTATGTTCAAGTGAAAACTAGACACTATGCTGGCATCAGGCAATTTATAATTATAGAGGCAGATAGTAATAGGATTAGAGTGGTTTTGAACTAGAAGATGAGAGATTTAGATTAGATGTTAGGAAGAAATTGTTTTCTCAGAGTGTGAAGTGAGGCACTGATGCACTCAGTGAGGCACTGGAACAGATTACCTAGGGAAGCTGTGGATGACCCATCCCTGGAAATGTTCAAAGCCAGGCTGGATGGGGCCCTGAGCAATCTGGTCTAGTGGAAAGTGTCCCTGACATGGCTAGGCATGTTGGAACTGTATGATCTTTAAGATCACTTCCAGCCCAAACCATTCTATGATTTTATGATTTTTATGATAGTTACTGAATTTTACCTTAATTTCCATGACAACAGCTTAGGATGCAACAAACAAAATTATAACTTGGATTCTGGTTGCAGATCTGCATATAGAGCCCCAAAAATACCTCTGTTCACTGGTGCCAGCCTCACTATTCAGTTGATAGAGTGGCTAACTGAAGCTTTCATCTGGCTTTCCTGGACTCTTTCAAAAGTCAATTAAAAAAACAAAATAAAAAAAAAAAAAAAAAAAAAAAAAAAACATGGTAAGGAAAAAACGATTGGCATTCTGACCCAAAATTCTGACTAGGCAAATAGAAAATTATTTGTTTACGAAGATGAGATATCTACAGGTTGCTGCTGAGTGAATTAGTGTCTAAATTTATAGCAGACTGATAAATCCTTGATTATTGTTTGTGTGCCTACTGTTTTAGAGCAGAGAATTTAAATACTAAATATACTAAATATTCCTATTTAGTATAAAGTGAAGACAGCCTTACAGGGCTCTATAGGACAGATGAATTTAATAAATGTATAAGCAGAAATAGTGCCTACCTCGCCCTATTTGAATTTATTCTGCCTTTTAGGGTTAAACCAGAAACCTTTGACCCCATGAGTAGTAAGAGAGGCCCCAGTGCTGTATATGCAATCAGGAACAGCAGAGTGCTCTTTGTTGCACTCAGGATAAATGCCACTGCAAAAGCTCATGTTCTGGCTGGTAAGCAACCCTGGTGGGAATATCTCCTGAGGTGAATGCTGGAGTTCCATTGAATTTAAGAAGAAGAAGATTCAAGTGACAGGATACTGGCCTTGGACAGGGGTGACAGAGGTTGAGGCTTCCAGATCATCACCTGAGCAGTGGTCCTTGCATTGCTCCAGCTACCTCACTGTGAAATAGGGTTAAAAGCATGGAAAATGAATGCACCTGAGGTGCTAGGCCTGTGACAGGAAACCCATGAGTGCTGCAGATAAGCTGGAGTGCTGTAGGCTGAAAAATGCCTGTGAATATGTCCTTGGAGAGAGGATCTATCCTGAGCAAAGAGAACAGGATCAAGAACATACAGAAGAGAAGTGTCTTGTTAAGGTTGGAGTCATGACAGGCACACTGCCAGTGCCTGCAGCTGACATCATGCAAGGGAAGTAAGTAAGATGGCTTGCTCCTGATCTTATTACAGACTGGTAGCTTCTGCTGCCCCTCCTGTCAAATGACTTACTTTCTTTGAGAGAAAAATCTCATTCATCCCAATGTGACTTAGGAAGAGCAA
The DNA here is from genome assembly GCF_903797595.1 of Erithacus rubecula. Taxonomy (NCBI): domain Eukaryota; kingdom Metazoa; phylum Chordata; class Aves; order Passeriformes; family Muscicapidae; genus Erithacus; species Erithacus rubecula. The sequence continues at coordinate 52,358,513 of NC_136689.1, read as the reverse complement.
CATGGAAAGTAATTTCTGCCAATTCACTTGTGTGCAAATAGTCATGGCTGCCAAATTGGTACCAAGAGTTATTTGGGACCACCAGGTTTCTTTGATATCTCTATGTGTTGCAGGCACAAGGGAATATGTTCATTTTCTAAAAATAGGGTGCTGTCTGCATTTTTAAGTTTTTGTTTTATCTTGCATTTTGCCCTCAAACTGCCTTCCGAGTTCTTCAAAATCCCACATCTTGGCCCATTTTCAAATCACTGTTTAGTTAACAGGGCTAGGAGCAGAGAATTCACTATACAAACTCATCCATTTTAAAGATGCTGGTGAGTAGCTCTAAAAGGTCAAGATACTTAGATTTTTCCAGTCTGATAGCAGTCTAGCTGGGTTGAGCCACCTCTAAAACACCAACTATGTCCTTTGCAAACATTTCATTTCTGACAGCCCTTCCAAATGTCTGCTTCCCAATTTTATCTTTTTTTCCTGGATTACCACCAGCCTCTAACTTTGGCTCCAAGAGATTAAGATAAAAGAGAAGGATTACATCTACCTAAGATGTGTTTGCCCTGCTCCTTGTCATCTGCCATGCTTGTGACCCTGAAAAATACTCATCTCCAGGCTCTCCTGGTGTGACCCATCCACATACTCACTTGGAATAGGGTAACAGTGCTGCATTTGTGTAGTGCAGTGCTCTATTTCAGTTAAATATTGAGTTCTCTCCAGCACAGGAGATTTCATGCAAGTCCTTGAATTAAACTGGATTTAGCCTTGCTGAATAAATTTGCTTTGTGAAGTAAGACCACTAATGCTTGCTGTAATAAGAGGATTTCTGGAACCATCCTACTCTGCACATACTCCTGAGTGAATGTGATATTGTATACAAGATCATACCAAAACTCAGAAGCACACCATGAATGTTTACTGTGATAATTCCCCATTAGTTCTTGAAGAAGAGTTCTAGCCTTCTACTTCAATGACTATCTTTTCATCCCTTGAAAAACACTCTTCCTCCTGACTGCATTCCAAGTAGGTGTGAGATAATTCACGATACCACCATTTAATTTATGATTTTGTCAGTCATTCAGTGAGTCATGATTTTGTTATTACAGGAATGCAACCCACAAACAGATTTCCCCCTGTCCCCCACCCCCCAGTTCAGTTTGTTTGGTCCCAAAGAAAGCCTTGGTGCCACATTGCCCAACAGACAATTACAGACCACGTTTCCACCCAGGGCTTCTGTAGCTGCACTGTCTGCCTGATGGGTTTTTGTTTGAGGTTTCACCCCCCTGACTCTTGCTTCATCTTCCTTTCCTCTCTCACTGTTCAAGTGGCTTCTCTGAGTATGTTTTTGTATTCTGGTGCTTGCAACCTGAGCATGTAGAGGCACCTTGGAATCAAGTGTCTCAAACCTACCCCTGATCTGTGTTTTTGCTTTCAACCACTGTTGATGCAGTAGTCAAAAGAGACCAATGGTGTGAGCACAATCAGCAAGAGCACACTGGAAATTGCTACCTCCTCCTCTCTTCTTCCAGTCAAAAACAACAGTATTTGTAACCAGAGAAAGCCTTATGCAACACACAAGCATCTCAAGTATGGTAAATGACTTCCAATTGTTCCATGTGTCTAAGTAATTCCTGGTCCCCCACTTCTGATATATTTTGTAATTTTTATTAAAACAATCACTTCTTCCTGTCCTATTAGTGTCTGGATGATTTGTGGGGACAGTGTCTAGCACACTACAGATACTTTATCCTGAAAACTTTGCAGACTCTTTAAGTATATAAAAATAAGAACGCGTGATGAAATTAGGATTATATGGAATATATGAAAAGTCCCAAAGAGGAAATAAATGTATTTTTTCTATATGTTTCCAATTAGCAAAAGTGGGTGGATTGCTGCACTGCAACAAGTTTCTGATGTTCTGTGTCTCCTGACTAATTAAGATCTTTCACAAGGAAGCTCCTCTTCCAATTGGAGCTTTGTTGAGAAGATATAAATCATGCCATTGAAGTGGCTTTTTTTTCAAGAAGTTGGATGAGCCTTTCCAGTGTGCCTGGAAGACCTCAAAGGACCTCTGGATGGACAATCCACCTTACAGGCAAAGATCTGGAGCCAGGTTTTACAAGAATTAACAGATAATTTTGAAGTCCTTATTTAGCTCCTGAATCAGAGACACTTGGATTTTGAGAGAAACATATTATTTAAGCATGTATTTTGGGATAGATCTTCTCACCTCCCTGAGTTTAAATTTTTAGAATTTAAAAAAACCTAACCAAACAAGAAGCAATTACTCTTTCTATTAATTTCTAAAATCTCTGATTTAGTACCCATCTAACTTTATTGGGAATAGGAACATTCAAGTCTGTATCCCTCTCCTTATTTTCCATCATGTCCCCTGAATTTGCTCCCTCCCCACCCCCCCCCCATTTTTGTCTAGAAAAGCTAATAAAGATAGACTTTTAAAATTTCCAACATAAGATAGTTTTTTGGGTTTTATTTATTTATTCATTCAGGTAACTAGATTGCTAGGGCTTCTCTTCTGCTAGACCTGATGCTTTACACCACAGATATGATGGCAGTATCACAGGGATATGTTTCAGGATCATGTGCTAAGATCCGTATTTTACTGCATGTGATTAACCCCATTGTTCTTTGTGCAGTGCAGTCAAGTCATCAATTTGCTGTCATAAACATGTCTGACAGAGTTTGGACTTCATGTATGATACTTAGGACATGGGAAGGAAAATGGTCATGGGTCACTGTGTAAAGACAGGAAAAATAAAAGCATGAGCACCATGGTATCTAGAGCTGGCACATGGAATCAAGGGAACAAAGACTGGGACGTGGGACCTAGGGTTATATTAGCAACATAAGAATACTTTCAGCCTATATTTACAAGGAGACCAAAATCGATACAGATGCTACAAAAATGTACAAAAGAAAGCTGTCTGACAGTTGAGAAATCTCATTTTGCAAATGACTGACTGTCATTCAAGAAAGAACTGCTTATGACCTTATTCTGTCAAAAAAATCTTGAAGCAAAGGTTTGCATGGGAGAGCTGAGGAAGGAAAAACTTCAGGACCAGGATTATGCTTTATGGCCCAAATAGGTGACAGTAGTGGACTCATCAGGCTCTTTTTGATAAGATACCGAAAAGTCAGAGAATTTTCTGCAGTAATATCAGCAAGAAGAGTGAAAAACATCACTAAGACTGCAGATCCTGAAATGAGAAAAAGCCAAAAGAAACAGAGATTTTATTTCCTCGGCTGTTATCATGAGATCACAATCCTTTTGAGCAGTAAAGGAATGGTGTTTTCTAAAATGAGCTATAAACTAAATGATAAGAGGCAAATCTTTTTCTGGTTTTTATTTTCCTAATTTTTTTAAAGTGAGTAGTTGACCCTTAGTCTCAAATTCCCATTTTGGGGTTTCTAGGGGTTGGATTTTTTTCAGGATGTGTTAACCACTTCCACTCCTTCCACCAAAGCCATACTTCACGTTGTGTAAAAGCATCAGAAGTTCTATAGGGATTTCTTCTGGAGCAAATATGCAAACAGCAGTCTGAGAGCTCCAGCTCTTAAAAGTATGGAGAACCTTAAATGGATGGGCTGGGATAACTGGGACGGAAAGAGAGACATCTGTTGAGTTGTTGAAAAGATGTATGCTCCCAGCACTTCCTTTGTCATGCAGTTTGGAAATCTTTTCTCTCTGGGTTTATTGCTAATATTTAATTTAAAACAAAATTTGGATTGTTGACAAAATTATAACTTGTAAATGGACACTTCTCCCCTCCTCCTTGTCCGGGCAGTCCTTGCTCCCCCATTTCCTCCTCCTGCTGGTCCCAGCTCATGTACCCTGGGCTGTGCTGAAGAAAGGGGGAACTCACCCTGGCTTTGGCCTTGTGTGAGAGGACAAGATTGGCAGAAGAGTGGGAAGCAGTGTTTTGCAAGTTGGTAACATCTTGCTCCTCCTGTTCTCCTTCAGGATTGTAATCACATTTATATTGGATGGAAAACGTGACTTTATTTGTGTGTGTGTGTTTGTGTATGAACACTTAATGACATTTCAAGGCATCCGACAAAAGCTTAATTCCTTGGATTGGTTTCGTCAAATAATAAAATGACTTGACATAAGTGTAATTGAAAGCAGATGTGGAAATATGGACTTTCAGCAGTCATTCTGCCCTCTCTCCCCCTGTTTTTTTCTCTTAACTCTGTTCATGCCAGAAATATTTTTATTTTTCTTTCCTGCTTCCTATCTGCAGAACAAAGCCTGTGAAGGATGAGTTCTGAGGAAATAACCAAAGGGTATTATTTTGCATTTTAATGTCTCTTTGTAAAATTCCCACCTTTTCTGAGTAAATTTTCCATTATGGAAGAAAGTTCCTCTCCCCTTATCCTCATCTGCTCTGTTATGTAATCATCCCTGTCCACAATGGCTGTTTACTGCTATTGCTTGAATCTGAAATTGCAGGTTATCTGTTGGGCTCAGCTGAGAAAGCAGCCCATATTATGTTTTTACCTCTACCCCCAACTGGACTAAGTGTTGGATGGAAGAATTTGTAAAGATGCAGAAATGAAATTGGAAAAATTGTATATGGGCAAAAGGTGAAAGGGCTCCTTCCCTGTGTTTTATACTATAAAACACATAGTCTTTATGACTGCTCCTTAGCCTGAAAAGAATAGGATAGATGCATCAGTGGTGATCATAGAATCCTTGAATAATTTGGGCTGGAAGTGACCTTGAAGACCATCTAGTTCCAATCCTCTATGTTGCAGGGGCACCAACCACTAGACTAGGATGCTCAAAGCTCCATCCAACCTGGTATTAAACATTTCTAGGAATGAGGCATCCACAACTTCTCTGGGCAGCCTGTTCCAGTGCCTCACAATAAAGAATTTTTTCTCACTATCTAATCTAAATTTACTCTTCTTTAGCTTAAAGTTATTACCTTTTGCTATCACTACATGCCCTTCTAGACAAGGTCCATGTCCAGCCTTCTGGTAAGCCCCCTTTGGGCTGCTGTAAGGTCTCCCAGAGTCTCCTCAACAACCACCTCAACTCTCTCAGCCTGTCAGAAGAAAAAGTATTATATGTATTATTATAGGAGCAAAAGTATTATCAGCTTCTTAAATGTCAGCACTGGCTTTTCACTGGAACAGCTCTTCCCAATGTGTCAAACCAATCTGACTGGAAAAATTAAGGGCTTGTATTAACAACAATGGCAGTTTAAAGTTAACATTGATTTTCTCGAATCTTCAGCCATGCCAGCATCATGGTATCATTGTTCACACTGTTTTGGAAAGAAATGAGAGTTATGAAAACTATTATCATCTTTGATTTTGTCATCTTTTGAAAAAGGGGCTTGTGTGCTTTAGGAGAGTGAGATACTCCATTCCCATTTCAGTGAGATTCAAGCATAATATCCTGTCTAAAACACAGCCTGGAACTTTAACTGAGGCCTTTTAGTATCAAGATGCTTTTGTCTGTTGCTCTTCCCTCTGATTTTTGAGCTTTTTGATCATTGGGTGAAAAGATATATGACCAAGAGGACTGAAAATCTCCAAGTCATTTATGGTGCCATAAGCAAATGGTGGTCAGTGGCCAGTTACCGGAAAAGCTGAGAGAGATGTATTGCATCACTTGCAGTACTAACATAGAGGCTGCCAGCACACAAAATGTTGCCATCTGAACTTGTCCCATTGTAGAATCCAAAGTCAGCCCAATGTCCACCAGAACTGAGGGTAAATTTTTTCAGCTGCCCATGCGACTGAGGTTTGATGATTCCATCTTTCAAAGATGAAGGGACTGATCTATGCATGAAGAGGATCCAAATCTGTTTTTTGAATTCTGAGCATTAGTTTTACTTGTTCACCTGGGGCAGGGTGGGCCTGGTTTCCAAAGGCACTGAGATGACAGGGTTCCAACTGCAGGCATCACTAGCTACTGTTTTTAGAAAGTCTCCATTAATAAGCTGTGTTAGTAAGTACAATGCCAAGTTTGAAAGCAGCAGCTAATATCTGAGGTGAGATCCTCATTTCAATTATGGAAGGTGAAATACATGGGTTGAAGTGTTCAAAAATTAATCTGAGTACAGGAAAGTATCTGAATGTATTCCGAGTTTTAAAAAACAAGATGCTGAAAGATGACTGGTGAAGCCAGCCAAAAGAGGAACTGCCAAAAGAGGAATATATCAGGAGGATGATCTGAGAAAAAGAGTTCAGCAGAGGTGTTAGTCCTGCAGAAAAGTGATGAAGAGCAGAGTGTAAGTTAAACAGCCTGCTCCTTTAGTGTACACCTCCATGTGACAGGCACTCCTACAACACCCAAAAGACCCTTCTATTTCAAGCAGGACTTCAGCATGGAAAGAAGATCTAGTATTAGACCAAACACATTGGAAACATTCTTCTAGCCCATCTTTTGCTGCCCCATGAATTTTAGGGCTTCTCTGGGCTGCTGACCAACCCAAAATAGGAGTGCTGAGGAGACATCAGAGTTTCTCTTTGTTGGGCTTCTGTTGTGTCAGGTGTCTTGAGTTTACACAGGTTAGCATGCATCTCTTTGCAATGCACTGCACAGTGGAATGATCAGTTTGGAGACAGTGTAAGCTCCAGACAGCTGAAAACAAGAGTGTTCTTGGTAAGTGTATCCCTGTGCTCAGTTTAGAATACTCATTTCAACAAAGGAGATCTTTTAATGAGTATTTGTAATACCTTAGGAGAGGTTAATGCTTTATTAAATGATCACTTATTTTTTTTTAAATTAGTAATAATTAGTTAAATGGTAGAAATCTAAATTTCTGAGCCACTGATTTTACTGTTGCTTATTTAGGCAAGTTTCATATCATACTTCTCAATACCAGTAGTGCTAAAGAGACAGCTCTTACATTCTTTCAGGATACTGCAACAGGATGTGAGTATTTATAAAGTTAATAATTATGCTTACCTGTGTAACCAGGGAGCATCTTGGGAATGGCCTAGAGAGACAAAAGTTTAAAGCCTGTCTCCAATCTATCTTCCAAACTATCAGTAAAACCATCCACTTGTGAAACTCTACATGATTCAGCTTGCAGCATTGCAATTTCTTCACTGTGCACAAACTTATCAGATTTGTGTGGACAAAACAGAGATTTGCACAGTATTTATGGAAAGTTCATCAGTATGTTTTGTTTTTTGCCATATCAAAATGTCAAGAATGTCCATCAGCTTTTCACATGTACACAATGTTCTAAGTTTTGAAAACACAGTCAGCAGAGGCATGTAGACATCAGCTCCATCAAGTTGTTTCAACTTCTGAGGGCTTCTTTGTAGTGTAGACCTCAGGTAAGTTTTCTTCAGAGCATTTGCTAAACATGTAAAAGTCAAGTATGCAACTCTGTTTCCTACACTGGGCTAATTTGGTATCCTAGACTAAATGCCATGTGACAAACTGAATATTGTCTCTTGCTAGAGGGTAAAACTGTGTTTGCCACAAGTATTCTTGGTTCTTTGCTGAAGGTGGTAAGCTTAGGGCTGAGAAAATGTATCCCACTGTTGAAAGAATCCTGCTAAGTTAAAACTCTCTGGATCAGGACTCAAGGCTAAATGTTCTTTACTTTAGTGACAGTGGGAAAAAAAAGAAATTAAACTCTAGGTAGGTCTTATGATGCTTACTCTTCTTTTCCTTGCAAATAACATGGAAGTATAATTGTGCCCCAAAATTATTCATACTGGCTCTTGCTTCCAACATTTGACTATCAAGTCTTCTAAGCTGTCAGTTTTGACCTGACTTTTAAAGGAAAATTTCAGAACTCCTTGCAATATATGTTTTTGTTATTTCCATTTATATCTCCAGGTCTGGAGACTTTCACCTCAGAGATACTCTTCTCTCCCAATCCTCCACTGCACTTCCCTTTTCCAGGCATTTCCCTTTCTGTTACACTACAAATCATGCTTCCATAGAGATGTACATACTGTGCTCATTCTGCTACTTGTCTCCCACCATCTCTCCCTGTGAAGGCCTTCATTTATGTCTCTTCCACATCCTTCCTCCCATTATTTGGAAAAGTATTTGCTGGGGGATTGGATAATAAGCTCCATTGGAAAGATGGGATGGAAAGAGATGAGGGAGTGATACTGTTATTTCAGAAAACATTAATGAATGTTGTCAGCCAAACCTTTGACCTGAGAGGGAGTGGTGGAAGCACAAAGCAGATGACGAAGGTTCTTTGTGTTCCTCATTACTGTTGTGCTGGTTTTCCTTGGCTAGGAGCATCTGGAATAGTCTCTAACATTTTTAATTGAGTAAATGCAGCATTCCCAAGCTATCGTGTGACAGGCAAGCAGACAGACAAACCTACAAAGAAATGCCATAAATTTGAGTGTGTGGGTTCACGAGATTGGTCAATTATTCACAACTAGAAAAATAAGGTTACATAAATGGTCAAGATTTTTTGGGAGTGACTAATTGTTTTAGATGTCTTATGCTTTGGATGATCCATTAAAAATACCTTAAAAGGGGTTGCACTTTGGCAAACAAGTTTCCGTAATTTGAAAATTGAGGCTCCTTACAGATATTATGAACAACAAGATAACCCAGAGATTATCAAAATCAGCTTTCATCTAAAGGTGTTCACAGTAAAACTATGCTTAAGGGCATTGTTTTCTGGTTTATATCAGTCTGTGAATCCTCTTCACATGTTTGTATACAGCCTTACAAATTAATGTTAACAGTATGTTTTATAAGTGATGTTATATGTGAAAGCACTTTACTAGAAGCAGACACACTGAAAGGTTGGGAAAGGAGGCTTAGAAAGAGCTCATCTGTTAGGTCTTGAATACAGAGCTGTTTACTCCCCCCACACAAAGCATTTTAAGAGGGAATGGGGCAGTGCTGGTGTCTGAAGCATGGGAAAAGCTGGGTGGTGCAGACCCTGTCAGGCCTTTTTTAGGGTCACTATAGAACAGGGGTTGCCTGGGGTAGGCAGAATTTCTGTGGACACAGCCACAAACTGGTCACTTGCAGCACCCTGGGAAGAGGCTGAAGAAAAGCAGCTGAAAGGTCACACAATCCATCCAGCCAAACAGTCCTGGTGGGTGGCAGTCTGAAATAATTCCTGAGCTATTAATTAGGAAGATGCTCTTCCAGGTTCCGGCCGAAGTCATAAGACATGCCGAGGCAAGGAGCCAAAAGATCAAAAGGACACTAAATATTTTTTTTAAACCATTCTCTGGAGAGAGAGAGGAGAGAGCTGTCCGGGTCTGGTTCACACAGGACATGCTGATGGGGCTGGGTTTTGGTCTAGGATGTGAAGAAGCAGAGTCTGCCTGGCTCTGCTCTCCTTGGCTTTCACCTAAATATACTGTGGATTTTTTCTTTCTTTTAATCTTTTTTTTTTTTTTCTTTATCTTTTGGCTTAGCTTCTCTTATAAAAGTTTTTTGCTTGTAGTTTTTTTTGCTCTCAGTGTTAGGTAGACCAGCATCTTGATGTGAAAAGGCTGTGTGGGTACCTGTGTTAGCCATTTGTTATGAGCCCACGAGAAGGACTATTGCAAGTGTTGATTCCAAGAAAAATCCTAGTTAGATATACATAGACCCATGACATTTTGACTTGAGACTCACCTTTAGCAACACATGAAATATTGAGTTAATCCAAGAAAAGACAAAGCAGTGATGCCCAACTCCAGATAACAGGGAAGGATCTACATTGTTAGTATGGAAACAAGGGCTAGGTCAAATCCATGCTTCATAAAACAAGTAGTTAATGAATAGCACAACTCAGAGCCTTGTTTACCAAAGACTTCTGTTGAAAGGACTCCTCCTCTTGCTCTTCTCATTTCCATGAGTCTACTCTTTGTATCCTCTAATGTATGGTAAAGGTATGTGCTGCAACCTTTCCCACATGGACTTCACATGCCAGCTTTCACTCATCTCACACCCACCATTCTGTCATACCTGGCTGAAAATTAATAAGGAAGTTGAAATTCATTGGGAGGAAACTGATATGAAAAAATGACTGTTTGACAATCTTGAATCCTTATTACCAAGGGAACTTGGCTAAACAGGGTAAGTTTGGGAAACTGAAAGCAGCATGGAATTGATTTTTGTAGCAGCAGCCTGATAGAAAGGACAAAAGCATCTAAACTTGCCCTATGTACCATGGATTTATTACTTTTTTTTCCCACTTCAAAACAGAAGGTAGGTCTTGACTGTGGAAGTTGAAGTTGTTCACTTTTTGCAGAAAAAAGGAAAGCCAACATTTTGCAACCCAAACAGGAAACATGACCGTAGGTCCTGATTGTACAAAATCTTTATTCTTCTGCCATTCCTCTTGTGGTTGCACAAGGGAAACCTCCTATTAGTGGAATGTTTTGATAAGGTCCAAACTGAGTCCAGTGAGGACTCTGTTGCAATTTTACACTTGGAGCAGCTGACATACCTCCTTAATGACATCCGTGCTTCTCACAATATTGGTGGAACGCACATAGTCATACAATGTGAGATGAACTTTTCTTTAACTGTCATATATTTTTTTAAAAATATCATCACATTTTTTTCAAATAGCACTGCAGAGAGGAGAGGCCAGAACAATAGATTGAAATTCAGGTGCCTACTTCTGATTGTATATGCATTTATACAAATATTGAAGAAAATAACCCTTTATGGTAAAATATTATTGAAAGATTCATTAACACCCTTTTTTCCTCCCCTTGCACTTTAAAAGGGAAACAGAAAAAGGCAGACTGCCAATTGTTTAATTCTTAAATTTCTGCTAGTGAGAATGCACTTTTTTAAGATCTAGAAGAAACTAGTCTGTTTACACTTTTCAAAACCTGAAGGCCTTAGGAGTGCATAATTTCTTGTAAACATGATTAAGATAATTGAAATTTGAGCTTCTAAATGACTCTGAGATATGGAAAATACCACTGATTACTTTTTATGGTGAGTAATGATATAACATTCTTATAATGAACAAATCATCCAGGATGGCATTAACTTTCAGTAAATGCGAACTTTTACTCAGATTCAAAAGAGTGACAAGAGTCCTTCCCACAGTAATCAAATATTTTTTACGTTTCCACTGAACTTGCTGAAATTGCACATGTAAGTGGCTGATTAAACATCTAATGCAGGATCTGTAGAACACCAGAGAGGGAAGGTCACAGTGTCAAGCCATTTATTCTTCTCAATAATTGACAGATGTGAAACTAACATGAAATCTCATTTTGATAATTGATTTTAAATGCTGTCTTATAAGATGGCTGAGTGTGAGAAATTTATAGCAGTCCTCCACAAAATGATAAAATTTGGCACAATAGAGGGACTTTGTAGTTCCTGAGATAGCAAAGAGGAGCAGCCCTTCCTTTTCCACTACTCAAATCCCTGATAGCTGTGCATTTATAACATAATAAGAAAAACAGTTCCCTCCCACAGCAATAACAAATTGCAGAGTGTCTACCAAAGCTTAAAGGACAGCACTCAAAAAGTGACAAGGAAAGAAAACACGTTTGGAGTAATTTTGTTTCACAGGTGTGCACTTGAGCACATGTTGCCTGTAGTTTCTAGGCATATGTACAGTAGCTTGCTTTAAAGATTAAACTTGATCCTCATTGACAGCTACAAGACTGAAAAATATATTAGAGCAGTATATAAATCTGTACAAATACTGGAGATATAGCAACAGAACTAAAGAAATCTTCCCACAGCAGCAGTGAGGAGGAAATACGTATTTTAAATTAAAAGTTTAATCTTGAGGTTAAGCTCTTCATGGTGCTGTCACATGAGGCATTGGCAGAAATAAGTGCCAGCCTGGAATTGCTTGGAGAGATACGATATGACCTTCATGGAAACTGCAAATCTAGATCACAGAATGGATGAAATGTTGTCAAATACAGGCTGGATAGTGGTAACCACGCAGCACAAATCCCACACAAATCCACCATTGTGACCTAAGGTGAGATTACCATTTAGAGTTTCAATGCAACCCAGAAAGCACAGATGATTCCTGAAAACTTGTATTCCTGTGTGCTTAGGGAGACTGTGAGCTTCCAATCTTTAATTTGTCTTGAGTTGCAAAGTGTCCAAAGCACAGCTGTGCAGACTATCAGTGTTGTGTGGGATTCTCTAGTGATTGCTTCTTTGCCAACTGAAGACCTTCATAAAGATCTTGGGCCAGATAATAGGCTGCAAAGCCAGATCACTTTCACTGACATTGATAATATAATGCTTGCCCTGCCATGGGTTCCTTGCCTGCTTGGGGATTAAATGGGAAAAATTACGCCATCGGGGGTTATTTCTACAGCTACAACCTGCTGTTTCATTGTTCCATGTGCTGTCTTTCTCTGCCTGGCACTGATGTGGCAATATTCTTGGTGCTTGGGAAGATTAAGCCACGCACAGTAAGTGTGATTTTTAGTGGAGTGATCCATGCAGATGTATCTGAGAGCAGATTTTGGTACTCTGTATACCATCTTTGCTGACAGAGCAGCTGCAGCTCCTGAGACTCTGGGGTCTCAGTGCAAGCTAGGCTGCCTTCTCCCACTGAAGGGGAAGCCATTGCACGATCAAGGTCAAGTGACAGGAATACATCTCCCATTCATGTATAGCTTTTTGCACTGTAATCTCCCAGATATATGAAGGAGAACTTTTATCTTCCTGAATATTTATGAAAAGGGGAAAAAAAATATTTCCTTGGCACCACTTCTGTCTTTTCCTCGGAACTTTAGTTTCTCATATGCTTTTATACCCAACATCTGGTTGCTGGATTTGATTGTGAGCACACACTGGATGCCTCATTATGGATAGATTGTAATCTCTCTGTACATAAATTAATCATTTTACATGTCTAGCTTTGTCAATTGTTATGTTGGTGGCCTTTGAGATTTTATTGCATACTCTGTTGATGAAAGAGAGACAGATTTGCATTAGAAATTATAAACTCCAGAGCCAAGGGGGGGGACAAAGTGTGTTTAAAGAGGCTATTTCAAAGTCTTCCAGGAGAGAGGACAAGAAGAGCAGGTGACTATAACCTCTTCTGTCCCAGAGTCCGGTTGCAGTGAGCAGAGAGTATTTTAAAGAGAAGATAAGGCAAGTGAAGTATTTCTTTACATCTCCCATGCTTCTGGCAAATTTTAGGAATGAGCTGAAGAATGTTCCCGAACCATTGTATTTAACAGCTAATGACTTTTGGTTAAGGAAATGTGATCCTCCCTTTGGTCAGTAATATGTGCTGAATAGTGTCTTCAGATCCCTGCCAGCCATGTCTTCCATGAACCTTTGAAGATCTGTGGAAATTTGTTTGGCTTATTTTTCAGTTTCTCATTTTTCAGATCCACAGAGCGGCTCCAGCTGAGGCCATCTAAGGATGTGACCTTTGGGTTCATGTCTGCCTTAGTGTGCTCTCTGCCATGGCTGTGGTAGCATTTTGCCACTCTCCTCAGTGTGAATAGTTGAGTAACATAAAGACTCTGTCTGTCTGACCGGCAAAATAAAAAGAAGCAGGAAGAGAAGGCTGTTTCTTCTTTCTGCATGGCCTTTGGGACTGAAAAGGCTTTTCATTAGTTGTTAGGTGTGTATATATATGTCTGTATATTTGAGGAATAATTTTCCAAAATTTTACGGTCTCATAAACACGCTGGGTTTCATCTTTTAAAAGCATGGCCCTGGTACATGATAGGAAAAAAAGAGCTTTTGTTCTGAAAGAGTTTTCTCAGTCATAAACCATGCATTTAGCTACTGAACTTGCCCACATTTTGTTACTGTTTTCCCTCCAAGTATACAATACAGTGTCAGATTAGACATTCTACAGCGTATTACAAGTCTTCCCTTTAGTTTCACATAAACAAAACTGATAAATATTGTCAATCAGAGTTACTATTTTTTAACTGCATATGGTGAAGCTGTGGTCATGAGCAGTGTAAGCCCAGGCAGCTTTTGTAACTCGCTTTGCTGACACTAAAGCATTTGTAATTTTCTTATTAATTTCTTTGAACTATATAAGGAATGTGCTGCAATGCTTTATTCCTGATAACAGAATATACAAATCCATATGCCTAAGTTTTGGCTCAAAATTGTCCAGATAGACATTTGTTGTTTTTTTCATGCACTATTGATGATTTCAGGGTTAGATAAATTTACTGTAGTGGGATGTATTGGCAGAAGTAATACTTCTATAAACATGATCCTTTTAGTTATTAAAAAAACCCCAACTACCACTAAGTCACTTTTCTCCTAGTTGCATACACCCAGAAGTTCTCACTCATCCCCTGGGACAAGATTTGGTATGTCCTTTCTGGTCATGAATTGGTTTCAAAGGATAATTTAAAGTGTAGATAATTGTATTTTGTTAGGAAATGGGTTAGCAAACTAAATTAAACAATGTATTATCATCTTGCTTCTTGGTGTCAAGAAGTGTAATGGAGATATACAACGATGTTGGCTTTGGTTTCATGTGTGGTGTATGTCCCTGCACATCCTTGCAAAGTGGGTATGCACATATGTAATAGTTGTCTTTTATTGACACTAAGTCTGCTGATTCATTTCCAGATGCAGTTCCCTGCCTGGGAGGTTTTATGCAGTGCAACACAAAAACCTTAATTGTGGTGTTTTTTGTTGTTTGTTTTCCATCTAGTTGCCCACTGATTTGAAAACTTCCTTTAGTGAATTGTGCTTAACTGTGTTGCTATAGCACCAGGTTTTCATGGCAGAGACAGAATTACTGCTTAATGCAACGTTTGTTACTGGCCCCCCAATTCAGATCCAACTTGAACATAAAATGGAAGATAATTATGCCTTTTCCTATCTGGGAATGACCTTGTAGGTCACTTGATGGATTTTTTGATTCAGTGAATGCTTGACTCGTCGCTTCTTTTATGTCCTACCATGAAAACATTTGTAGGCCCCCATGGTAATGATTTTCCATAAAAGAGAAATGTTCAGTTGGCCATTTACATAAATTTTTCGTTTGTGTTGGTTTGACAAAAGTAAAAGATACCAACTAGAGCTCCCAAATACAGAGCTGGAAGCAAAATTTTAAGAACTATATAAAATACATACACCTAAATGTTTCTTTGTATAGTTATAGGTGTCTGTGGAAGAACATGAAGTTGGTGTTATATGTATGTATACATGCATGTACAACATCTGATATGTGATATGAAGACATATACAAAATATGAGAAAATAGCAGTGCTTTGATTGAACTCAAGCTATGTTTTTACAGCTTCCTGCTGGAAAGGCAATACCATTAGTGGTGTCCTGGGAACATACTTGCCACTTTCTTCAATGCATCTTTATCAATCCTCACATTTCAATAGGTCTGGAGGCCCAACCATCACAGGACATATCAGAATATTGCAGTGTTGAAATTGTGGTTCTTTGGGGTAAAGGCCAGTGTCAGCCAAAGCAGCAATCCCAAAGAATCAGCAAGAATTGCTTGGTATTTCTCAGCATAGATTGTTCTGTTCCGTTGGGCTCAATGATTATATTTGGGGAAAGTTTGAGTTGAAAGGCATTATTTTATTGGATTGACTTCAAGAAGTATTATACAATTACGTACACAGCTTTCTCTGTATGACTTTGGAGTGTGGTTTTTCCAACTAAGAAATGTGGTGTTATCTACAGCCCAGAAAGGTTTTGTTTGACAGTTCTGGTAATCCCTTATGAACATCACCAGATTACAGTTTTGATTTTGCTCTTTAAGTTTTTATACCCACATCTGGCCACACATTCATATATGCTCTGTAAGTATACACAGTCAAACTGTTCGGTTATAGTGCCATGACTTATGAAAGAAAACTTCAAGAAGAAGCTGTAGGCAAAGTTTATTTGGAGAAGCAGTGGATGGCACTGTTGGATTATAATTATAAGGCAATAAAACATGCAAATCTTAAATTGCAGTATTTTTTGAAAATACATGAGCTACATGTAATGCAGTATAATTCCTTGAAAGGTGTGAATTGAAGTTAAACCTCAATAGAATGTGATATTCAGGTGAGTGTTCTTCCTCTATAGTGTATTATACAAATCATTGGGGTCAGTTGAAGGGACACCAATCTAACTTGGGTTCCAACATATTGTGGTGTTTCCCTCTTCCCAGAACTGCTGCTTATAGAGAACATTTTTTTTATCAAGAGCTCCAGCTCCTGAGGGGGATTGAGTGCTCTGGTGGCAGCAAGAAGTTGGGTTAGGATGCTGGAGCAGAGCTATTGCTTCAGCCTATTTGGGTGGGCTCATGTTTGCCACCAGGATTTGAGAGATCCTGGAGGGCACCAGCAGCCTGCAAGCATTTCATGTAGAAACAGGGGCATGTATTCCCATGTGGCACAAAAACCTGTGTACAGCTTGAATCACAATGGTCTTGACCTATGCTACGAAAAGCATAATTCTGAAATAATTTTGTGCCGATTGTGTACCAAGTTGAATTTTACTCTGCCTTAATAGTTCTTTCTTGGAATACTTGTTCTCTGCTTTACTTGATATGGGTTCTGAAGGGACATTGGTAACATGATGGGCCTGGCTTTTACCTTGTGTTGTAAACATTTAGTTCCTTTTTTTGCTGCACTGCTTGCAAGGATAGATTTGTGGGGTTGTGGATTACAAGGAACAAACATTTTCAAGTGCTTGTTCCACCACAACGATCAAAATATCTCCCATTATTAATTACCTTAACTAATTTGAAAAGAAAGCAGCAGCAAAAACAGGTGAGCTTATGTTAAACCGTAGCCTGATGAAAAATCTCTTTTTTTTTTTCTCTGCAGTCAGGCAGATTTTTTAGGTTTTGGGGGTTTTTAAGGTCCTTCTCAGGTGCAGGTTCTTCCTTCATCTCTTATGCTTGGGTGTTGTCACAGTTTCTATGTTGTGTCAGTCTCTGGATGCTGCCTGTTCACTTCTGCTTTATACCATGTGTTTTTCTGGAAGACAAAATGCCTCTCCACTACCTTTTTGATTGCCAGACTGTGCAAAAGGGTGATACAGACTGGGGGCCAAGGAGATACCCTTAGAGGTTGTTTCTCTCCTCTTTTGAGAAATGCCAGGCCTACAGGTGTGTGGTGGAAGCTGTTTAACCCACAGCATGCAGTGTTCAAACCTTACGTGTTTTTACACCACAGTCAAGCTGTCCTACTCATTGTGTTTTGAAAGGGGAAAGCTAGTTCCTGATGCCAGCCAAGAAAGGGAAAGAAATAAGGGAGATTTAAAATAAAACATGTCATGGTAACCAGGAGGAATATACCTGCTGAACCAGCCCCGAAAGGAAGCAGGTGCTTTCAGCCAACTGCTCAAAAAAAGGGGAGAAATCTAGAGGTCCTGAAGAGATGGAGAGTGGCAGGGAGCAGGGAGTGAGAGGAGAGTAGCAGCTGAGACAATGGGGTGGAGGGTTGTGGGATCACTGACTGTGCCTTCCCCTTAGCTACTGCTCCTGGCCTTGCCAAGATGGGAACCTATGCTGTATGCCTTATGGAGGAAGGAGGGGGCAGAATAGAACCAGATGTCAAATGGGGAGGATGGAGGAGGAGGTTTTTTAGAAACACAAAATACTGGAGTTTTGGGTTTTCCTGTTTGTTTGTTTGTTTGTTTGGAGGGGGTATTTTGTTGTTGGGTTTTCTTGGTTTATTTAAATAAAAAAAATAGTAGGAAGGGTGATGAGGGAAGCTGAGTGTAGGCAGAGAGGAATGCAGAAAGAAGAGAAAAGGAAAAGAAGGGGTAGAGGAGAGATTTGAGGAGAGGTGGGAGAGGTGAAGGGGTGACAGGAAGATCAGGGCAGTGCTCTCTCCTTTAACTCGGCGTACCATTTGAAATTTCTATATATAGTTAAGAAATGCTAACATATGGCACTCATATAGCATATGGCACTCAAAATAGTTAAGAAATACACTTGTCTTGCAGCCAAATACTGCTTTCATTTGCATGGGTGTAAGTGAGGATAGGATTTATTTCATACAAGAATGTTTCTCAGATTCCTCTGACTGTTAAATAAAATAATGGGAGGGAGCTTCCCTTCTATTTTATCTTGAATCCTCTTTCATCTGTGTGCAGAAACTCAATCCCAGGGCAGAGCAAGATATGTGCACCGAAAAGATTCCCCCCAACTACCCAGTCTCTCTCTGGCTTTGAGCTCACAAAGGTTCTTGCTGAGGGTTCACAGAAGTCACTGGAGAGACTTTACAGTCATTTCAACAGCCATTTAGTAGGCTCACAGTATCCACAAACTTAAGACAGTTTTATAGATTTTATTTGTATTTTCTTGGTTGAGCTTTGTCAATTTTTTCTTTAATTTTATTAGAGATTAAAGAATATGCTCAAAGCCATACTGCCAAAAGACATCTCACTCCTTTCCTTGGAAAGTGTATGAATCTGTGAATTAAATGAGAGTGGAAAATCCTGATTTCTGTTTCTCATTCTGCCCCTGACTGGCCTTAGTAATCATTTGCATCTGCAGAACAGTTCTTAAATTTCCTGTTGCTTAGTTGTAGTTAGATTTGGAGGTGCCATTTGAAATGGGAGACAAACCATGAGGGATGTTGCATATATATGTGGAAAAGAGTAGTCCCTGCTCTTTAAGAGTTCATAATATAAATAGACAAGAGACAATGGGGAGTGAATGGAAGGATTATCATCCCAAGTGAAAAGCTAATTTTTTCTGTATGGATGAAGCACTTCAACACTTTGCTACTTAAAGAAGATTCCACTGGAATCTGAATACTTACAAAAAACATGCAGTATTTTGCACCAATAAATGAGAAAATAATATTTATCCAGTCTAAGGAAGGGGGGTTGTTTTCCTGCTGTTGTTTTTATTGTATGATGTGATCCCGAGAGTCCTCAGCTACTGCTCTCCTGTTCAACATCATGGTCAAAATAAGAATCACAGCTCCATATATTGGGTCTCCTGATCCTGAGTCCTGAGCTGTGTGGTTTTAGACCACAGGGACTTCTTCAGTCTAGCTGATTAACTTTTCTTTGCTCACTTGGACATGGCAATAGATATTTTTTGCCCGATTCTCAGTCCTGACTCCTGCTGTTCTACAGGGGTTAGTTGAGGCTATCTTTCAAAACATGCTCATTACTTAAGGGGTTAGTTGAGGCTATCCTTTAAAACATACTTATTACTTCCATCCCTCAATAAAAGGAACAATTTAACTAGGCTTAAAAATGAAGAAATGCAAATGTGAGACATCATACTCAGTTGTGCCAATTTCATGCTTGGCACAGATGATGAATTCGTGTACTAATAATTGCACAGGGACATTGGTGAGGTATGATAGATTAGGAATAAATTGCAAAAGGGAACATACTTTTTTCAGCCTGAAAAATGTTTTTGTGACTCCCCAGACTCATGTCTTGAGTGAAACTTTTGCTATGTCAACAGGAAGCAAAGAATGCATCATCATCATCATTATTATAATCATTAATAATAATAATAATAATAATAATAAAAATAATAATAATAATAATAACCCCTCCTCATTCAGCTAACCAGTTCTTAAAGTGTTATTCAAGGTGCTATGTAATTTGGTTTACAAGCTCAGCTTTAGGCAATGTTTTGCACTGTTGTGTAAAACCTAGGTCTGGTCCTTTCAAAATAAATGGACACATGAAATAGAGTTCCAATAATGATGGAGGTGTCAGCAAAATAATGTCTCCTTTCTGATACATCTTCCTGCACAAAAGTATGCCATGAGAAAAAGTTGAGGGTCTGAGTTTTTGTTTCACAGTCAGTCTTGGTTGTAAACAACTCAAATTATAGTCCTCATTTCCCTCTTGTACTAGGTTTAAACACACTATAAACAAGGAACAATGTGCATTACACATCCTATCAGTTTGATTGAGATGAATGAAGAAAAGCTATGGCAAATCCATAACTAAAAGCATATTTAGTTTGGTACTGAACTCATATAAACCATAAGGACAATTGCCTTAGTGCAAGCTGTCCCTTCAGATTCATAAATCAAACACAACAGCCTGAAACATGAGCTCACCGTGTATTATCTCCCCTAGATCTGCCATATCTTGTGAGAGTTCTGAATTTTATTGCTCTGCTATCCTTTCAGAGCATGCGAACTTCTTGCCTCTATAGGACAGCAATGTATCATACAACCCAATTAGATTTATATCACCGTCACTCCCTATCATTCTACTCCTGAACTTTTAGTGCTTCCTCCGCCTGCACATCCTTCGTTACCTTTGTAGTTTTCATGGAGATTTCCAGAGTGTGAGCCTACACACCACGAGCTGACCTGAGAAGCCATGCCATACAAAGTGCTCAGTGATGTGTGTGTTAGTCATCGGCCTAACTAAAATTGCACTTACGCCAATTGCTTGCAGATACCCCAAGATGCTCTTTTGCTTACTGTAATTTCTCATTTAGAGCTCTTAGTCATTTCTTAGTCAGACCACCTCCAAGGAAAAAACTCTCCCTCAGATTTCTCATCTTTTTATATTTTTCTTCTTTTTGTGTATGTGTGGTTTTCTTGCTTTTGTTACTGTTTTTTTAATGCAACCTCCAGAGTAAGCAGATTTTGGGAATGCACCTTGCAGCTTTGCATTAGTCAGAATGCTCTCATAAGATATGTCATGTTCCTTGCACTCTATAGCCTTGGAGCAAGTGGGGAGGGCTAAGGCATCTATTTCCAGTGTCAACTTCTAGACAAAGAAAATTAACATTATTGAATTCTTCTGCTAAGGAATTAGAAATTAATCCCTTTTGTTTATAAAAATCCTCAGAGAGAGGAGATGAAAATGAATCTGTGATTAACAACTGATTGCTTCTTTTTTCTATTGAAAACCTTCTTTTAAAGCAACTATTTCACTAATATTAGCATGCCTTCACTTCAAGACATGTAGCTCATCAAGCTTTTGATATCTTTCCCCCACAGTACACAGACTAGTTTTGCTGCAGGTCACCTTTCCCTTGCTCTGTTCTTAGCTTTCTGACAGCTGGTGCCCCACTTGCCTCTCTCTGTGACACAGCCAGGCACTAATAGATCTGTCACTGGGTCATTACTGCCTTCTCCATCACCACTGCCTGTCCCCCATTACAGTCTTCCTTCTCTGAGTCTGTTGCACCAATTATATTAAAGAAACTGGAAATAAATGTGTGCCCACTCCAGAGCCTTAAACCTACACCACAGGGCGACTTTTCCTTTCATAAAGAGGAAAGAATCTGAATAGCCTCTCCCATGAATATCCCACAGCCTTTATGTAACTTTTCTAAAATTAAATTCATCCATGTTATGTCTATTCCTTTCGAATGTTTTCCTGATCTCACGATGCGATTCTTCCAGTGAAGACAACTGGTTTATATTCCCTTGTGTGTAAAGTGGAAACTTGTTAATGAAAATGTCATCACAGCAAATGCTTTTAATTCTCTCAGAACCACAGGCAGCAGTATGTATAACATTCACTTGCCAGTCGTCTGTATGCCTGTCCATTGCAGCTACTGCTGGCTCTGGGGCAACTGTGTGATTCTCTTTCTACAGATGCTAGCAGAGGCTTTGGCTTTTCAAGGAAGTGTATTAATTTAATTGCCTAAATTTTGACCTGAAGGAAACTGTTTTCAAAATGGTACCCAGCCAAAGTGCTGGCTGTTCCTGATATCTGAGAGTAACTCCTTGCATTTCCACAGGTGATATATAAAATAGAATATCTTAATTAGCAGTGCTTTTCTGTCTACATATTCTACTGAAATCATGTAAGTACTTAGATGTGTTCCTACCCTTAAGCATTTGGGTCTACATAGCATACTTACAAATATCTGTATGACTCATCTCTGGGCCTGAAACACTGCTCATCAAAACTTAGAAGCCCAACCAAGACAAAGTCACACTTAACTCTGTCCCAGTGCCAGAGGAGATAGATTAATGCATAAATGGTAGACACCAAGGCTGTCACAAGAGCAGCACACATGCATAGTCCCACAGCATCTATAGATGCCATATCTACCTGGTTTGGTGTGTGTGCTTGCTTATTTGTGTATCCACCCATGTAGTCCCCCTTCAGACAGAAGTCTGGTGGCCAGAAGGCAGTGCTTTAACTGGCCTTGGAATACAAAAAGAGTAGAAAGTTTAAAGAGGGTTGTTTACAAAAAACTCCAAACAAAATGCCAAACAAACAAAACAACAACAAACACTCCCCCCCCCACCCCCTGAAACCAAGTAGAGCTCTAAGCAGTAAATTAAAATACTGTATCAATATTTTTGTGCTCAGTGAATTGTGGAAGGTGCAGCTGCCAGATTTTCACCTCATCATTTAGGTATTTTGCTCTTCAAATCTTTTTTCCCAAGGCATGTACCTTGTATTTACTACCAGATTAACCCTCATACTCCTGGTATGATATGCTGGCTGTTTTCTGGCAAACACAGTTTGCCTTTTTCAATAATTCACACCTCATTTTATACCCTCATATAGATTGATACCTTTTCAGTCCAGCTACTATTTTTAGTAGAAAATGTTTTCCCTTATGGAGCCAAGGAGATGTGAAGCAACAGTATTTGCTAAAAAATCCATCTGTCCTTTTTTTCCCCCTCATGAATTTTAGCAACTTTTTTTCATGTGCCTTAATATAATCTTCCTACACACATATTCCTCCCTGTCACCATTCTCCTGATAACTCATATAATCAGTGTCTTAGAAGACCTGTTAAGGTACAGAGCAGCACTGATTCTGTGAAGGTGAATAAACATGGGCTTCAATACAGTCAGAGAAACTGGGGAAACCACCTTCAGTGTGTTGACCAAAGCTGTAGGACATGGGACAGAGCCTGACAACACTAGCTACACAGGACTGTCATTAAGCCATCTTTCATTCTTTTTGTTTTCAGGTGGTTTTTTACCAGCTGCAGCAACAGTCCAGTTTAGCACTGGATCTTTCACCGTGGACATGGACCCAAATGGATTGTTCCAAAGTAAATATAATGCCATATCCTTAAGGATAGAGAAGTGCATTAACAACCCAAGCACAACTGAAAGTGTTTTAAGTACTTTTCGTGCTGAAGATATTTAGTGTCTGAAAAGGGGTTGGGGTTTTTTTTGTTTTTTTGGGGGTTTTTTTGAGACTGTTTTTGTTTTATCAACTCTGTTGTTTTGGAAGGACAACACAAGTTTATATATAGGTGTAAATATTAACAGGATTGTGGACTCTAAAACCTATATTTACAGATTTTTTTACCCTTTTGACTAGATTAAGATCTAAGACAAATATGTATACTGTTCGTGTATGGCAGATATAAAAGAAAAGCTCTATATGCAGTCTATACTACTAATGAGTTTAATTACATTATCAATAGCAATCTGAGCACAGCAGTAACAGGAAAATTAGTTAGATTAAATATGTAGGAAAAACATAGAGAATGAGAAATCACTCTATATTGTTTAAAAGTCTCCAATATCCCATATTTGACTCAAGCTGCTTGTTTTCAGATCTAGAGGTTTTATTCTTAGCATAACATGTTTAATAAGCAATTTTTGACTGCTTCTTATCTGGACTACCTGAGCACCTTCCAGACAATAACAGATAAATTTAAACTACCTCTGAGAAATTTTTAAAAACAAGTTGTTGGTTTTTTTTCTGTATGTTATCAGCAATGTCAAAACCCTCAGAGCTGCCAGGGTTTAACTGTGCTTCTGAGTGCTGTGAGCTAAAACCAACAAGGGACCATTAATTTTTAGGCACCTTGGTACTATTGACTCAGCCTGAAGGTAGCAGCCATGGCTGCATGCACTGCTAGTGAGAGCAATCTTCAAAAGAGGATTCACAACAGCTATCTTCAATGATACAGCAGTAAATTAAAAGGAAACAAATTTATATGTTTTGTGATTGGAAGTGGGCTGGTATTCATGTATGAGGGGACTTGGTAAGCCCAGTTTGCATGCATTTATCCTAAGTAAAATTGCAGCTGGAAGCCTACTGACGGGGGATGACCTGAATTCTCCCTCTTCGGTCTTTAATTAGGGACTTTAATTTTGGTTAGTAATTAGGTACCTCCTTCCCTTTGGTTTTGAAGACATCTTAAGATCTTTTGGTGTTGGATACTGGCAAAGATCAGAATGCAGCCTCCTACGAACAGATGGAGTCTCTACTCCTTTATCAAGGTGGAAAGTAACTTGGGTCTTCCCTATGCCCATTAGTTTCTTAGTTTCTGCTGCACAAAAGACAGTACTAGCAGCAAGAGTATTTTAAGAAATAAGGGAGTAGTCCAAGGCAGGACTCAGGCTCATGGACAAAGAGTCAGAAAACATTTTAACACTCTTCCCATTTTTTTTCATTTCCCACCGAAGCATACTGACAGCTTTTGCTGGCCATGGCTAGACCTCTTCCCAGCACTGCCCTCCCCAAAGTGAAAAAAGGGCTTTTAAATAACAAAACATCAACTAATCAACACCAAAAAAATCAACATCGAATTTTATTGAAACAAAAGCCATTTTTTTTAAATTAGAAAGAAAATAAAGTAGTGATACCAAAACAGAAATTTTTTAAAAGTTTATGCACCTCTCCTCTGAACAATGTCTCAGCAGGTTGGTTGTTGCTTCTAGCCAACACTGCGATTTTCCTAGTAGCAGCAAGTGCTAGGTCACAAGAAGGTGCTTCTTCACACCCTGACCCCTGTCTATCTCTTTAATCCTAGAGACTCATGTAATTTGAGAACTTCTTACTTGCTAATGAACCTTGCAGGCTCAGTACCTGTCCAGGTAGCTCTTTTCGTTCCCCTTCTGTCATGGTTTTTGCCAAAACTTGGGTTTTGTCAATTTTAATATATTTAATTTCTTTTGGAGATAGGATTTAGGAGTAAAGACAACGCAGGTTTAAAATTTAAAAGGATACAAGAAGAGATTTATTAATAACGCAAAAAGAATTCAGAAAAAGATTTCTAGATTATTCCATCCTCCCTTCATGCTACATTCCTTAACAACAACATACAGAGAACACTTCAGTCAGTTATCTACTTAAACAACCATTTCAGTTCACTTAAGAGAGAAAAGTTCCTTTTTCTGCTTTAGACTTAGGGGGTGTCTTCACCTTCACAGTCTGCATTCAGGGAATTTTCCTCTCATTCCCACAGTCCTTCCAGAGCCTTGTTATGGGTTATGATGCATACATCGGCTACTGCTTTTAAAGGCAGGCTGCTGAAAAACAAAATCCTCTTTACCATCTTTTCTATCAAATGTCTCTGTCCATATTCCAGTCCCAAAACAGAGAGCTCCATTTCCCTGAGGCAAAAGTCTTCTT
This sequence comes from Erithacus rubecula, assembly GCF_903797595.1. Lineage (NCBI taxonomy): Eukaryota > Metazoa > Chordata > Aves > Passeriformes > Muscicapidae > Erithacus > Erithacus rubecula. The sequence continues at coordinate 52,333,324 of NC_136689.1, read as the reverse complement.
CTCAAGCACCCAAACCTCCCCAAGTATATTTCACAGTTTAAAGTAATTTTAGTGTAGTCACAGTCCCCTTATAGCCCCACAAAAAAAGGTTTTCAGCTACTCATGAGCTGCATCTTTTCAATCTCTTCCCATCAGGAACTTTATCTTCATCCTGCTGGCTTCTGCGGACTCCATGCTTTATTCCTTCTCATTCAGGGGAGCTCAGGAGATTGAGAATCTTATCCAGGCATTAAAAAGAGTTTAAATTGCACCCAGAACATGAAGAAGCCACGTGTTCAGCTGGAGGCCTCTTCTCTCAGAACAGGGTGAGGGGGGAAGGGAGAGCATTTGGTGGCTCCCTGATCCCCCCGCTCGGCCACGCCACGTGGAGAGGGGAGCCGAGCCGAGCCAAGCAAAGCAAAGAGCTGGGAGCCACCAGGGCCAGGGCCCTGCTGAGGCCGTGCTGGAGCCATGTGGCCGGGGGGCCATTCGGCTGAGCCGTGGCCCTGCCAAGCCGAGCCAGTGCCGGGCCAGGCTCCCCTCACAGATCCGAGGCCAGGGTGCTGAGTCGGGCCTGAGGCCAAGCCTGGAGCTGGGCCGGGCCCGGCCAGAGACCGCCCCATCTCCAGAGGCCGGAAGCTGAAAGAGGGTTAGTTAACTTTATCCAATGTGATTTGTGAAAGTAAAATAACTTTTTAATTGGTTTCCCGAGCTGTCCACCACTAAATTCGCTCTCCAACTGGTCCCCACAGCTCACAGGGGAAGCCCCCAGAGACAGGACAGCCCCTCCGTCCCCACCAATCCATGTGCAACCAGCACACCTTCATAAAGGCAAATGTAACAAATAGCTGTCACAGCTAATTTTGTGACTATTTTTCATACCATGTGGGCTATGGTAAATTCCACCCTAACACAACTCTCTCCATCCATAAAATAGGAAATTCAGGCAACTAACTGAGAGCTACAGTTTGAATTGGATTGTGTGGGTCAGGTGCCTAAAATTAGGCTTCAGCTGTGCTCAGCGCTGGGTTGTGCTCTTAGAGCTGGGGAACTAACCCATAGCAAACCGAGAACACGATTTTTCTATTTTTCATAAGACCAAGAGGAGATTTTCCACAGGCAGCCTGCCCTCCATTACAAATGCAGCCTAGATACAAGCATTGTTTGTACTGGAGAAAGTTACTAAAAACAGGTGTGCTTTGAAACCAGCTACATAAAAGAAATACGAGTATGAATGTGCAGAATGTACATTCTTACAGAATGTAAGAAAAGTTGCAGAACTTTCACTAAGCTGCTTTTTTGTCAGAGAAAAAGATGTTAAAGGGTGGTAGGAGAGAGCAGACTAAGAGGAACTTGATTTTTCTCAAGTGTAGGAATATTGAAAAGTGTGATAGGACTTGTGCATTTGATTTTGAAAGAGAGCAAACTCAGTTTAGAGTAACTGCTTGTAAGAAAATCTTTAGGTTCTTCTAAAAAGTTCAACTATAACTAGGATATTTGAACAGAACATATTTGGGCTAGCTGAAAAATGCATGAGAAGAAAACTCCCCACATTTTCTCTCTCATTTGGCAGCGTCTAGTGCCTTTTCTTTCCCTTTTTCTGTGAGCAGAGTTAAAGCAAAGATGTATGTGTGGAAGCAGGACAGGAGGAACGGCTCCTGCTCCAAAGGGAAAGGGAGTGTCTTTGGGGTATGAAGCACAAGAGAGGGTAAAATTCCAATAATAGTAACCATATTCCTGTACTGGGGTTAACATGGCATTTCTTATGCTGCCATCCCTGTGACTACTGCAAGGGTCAGTGCAAAGGCAGGCACATGTTGGGTTGGAGCATTGCTGGGCCATCCAGACAATGTGCTGCTAAGGGCCCTGGGTTTCCTGTGCTGTTCTTCAGCCACCCAGCCATGGCAGGGAGTTAAATAGGAAGTTGGTGTGTGGGTGTATAGTTGGCAGCCTATGGAAGGATTTTAATGAGAAGGAGTCCCATTCCTCCTTCTCTTCCTCTCATTTTTCCCTTTTTAGAAGGAACAGGCGCCTTCATTGGGGGCAGCTTGGAAAAGCAGTTTCTTCATTTATCAGTCTTTGCCACTTCTCCAGTGTTTTTCATCATGCACTCGAGCTGCACCCTTGCTGGATTCCCAGCAACACAGGAGAGCTTCTGCAGTTATTCCACTGCAAGGGTAAGGCCATCAGCCACCATCAGCCAAACCCTAATCTCTCCTTCAGATTGCAACACTGCTTTTAAACTCACAATCACATTCCTTCTTCCTCCCTTTCTCCCCATGGAAACATTCCATAGGTTGGAAAATGGCCATGAATTGCCCCCCCAGGATCTTGTATCTCCTGTTTAAAGCCAGCATGCTATAGGAGCTCTGGCATTTCCAGACATTCCCTTGTGGCAGTAAATGGTACTTGACACTGCAGCTCAGGAAGCTTTCTTTTTTTCCTGTGTAGCTGAGAGTGCTATTGATAAGACTCAGTTCTCTAATGTTGCAGGACCATCTGTTACTGGAAGAGGAGAATACTTTGCGTTTTTGGAGATAATTTGTTCTATGAGAAAAGGCAACTACTGAAAATGCATTGACGGCTTAGTGCTGGAAAAGTGACTTTAATGATAAACTCTGTTACAACATTTAGTATTAAATGGCATTAAATGCCATTATAGTGAGAGTCACAATGACAAGGTCCAGAACTGAGTAGGCACAGGTCACTTTTTAAAATTTGGTGAGTAGCAAAAGGTCATTTAAGAACATGTATTTAATGGATTAGAGAAGCATCTTAGGCATCACTCCTGGGACTCACAACATTTTTGAGGTAGGTGCCAAAGTGTTGCCACTTGACATGTTGCTGTGATTTCTTTCTTTATTTTTCCATCTGCAGGGAGGGGTATGAAGGTCATTGCTGAACTGCATCTGTGAGGTCCTTATAGAAAACTTGCACTACCTGCTCTTGAGTGGAACTGGCATTGGATTCAACTAAGAATTTGCTTTTCATACAAGCCCTGATGTTGCCAAGAACTGTCAAATGAAGAGGGGAAAAACTGGTACAGAGATGGTAAATGTTTAACTCCAAAGGTGGCTCTTATTTTCCTACAGATTCTTGCGCAGTGTTTAGTCTTTCTGTCAACTCCAGTCTGTGATGGAAAAAGCCCACCCCACAGAACTGCACAGAGGGAGGTGCTGAACTCAGGGAGGAACTGGCAAGTTAAGCAAGAATGGCAAGCAAAGATGACTTGTCCAAGTGAATTTGTTTTTGAATCAAAAGAGGAACTGAGGCTCACAGTCTCTTAGAGGGTTGTATTTGTTAAACCAGCAATTTCCAAATGCGGCCACCAGGGACTTTGTGTGCAACCACCGTGTAAAAGCTTGCTTTTTATAACTCTGTTGTATGTCTGGCAACCGTGACCACTGTGAATTTGCTGTGGCTATATGTGTGACCACAGCACAAATTAATCTGAGAGCTCTTGAGTCAAAAGCTGTTTTCCTACCACTCTCCTTTGGAACTGTTGTAGGCTATCATGTGCTGATATGATGGAAGGTATTTTAAAACACTACTGTTAAACAGCAATTTTTGAAAGCTCAAAATTATATCATAACAGACCATACTGTAGCCTGATCTAATGTCATGTTTAGGATTATACTTGGAAATTTCCTGCAGTAACAGGTGGTTAAAGCCAATATTATAGGGGCTCACTTTTAGCTGTTGTTCCTAAAGCTTTCTGTTTAAATAGCTGGCAGGAGAGGTTTTCTGTGAGTAAATGGAGCATTTATACATGTTTTTGGGTTACAGGCTTGAATTTCCATGGCTAGTCCGAAGGAAAATACCAACAGCTGAGCTGTAAGTACTGGAAATATGACATCTATAATAGGCATATTGATGCAGTCTTAGCTGTGGTAAGCAGCAGGGAGGGAGCTGTATTAGCACAGTCTACAGGAATAGGAGCCAATGAGAATTAAACTTTCCTGTTTAAAAATCTTCTAATACGTAAATCCCTGAAGATTCTGTTTTCCATGCTATTTACAGAAGTTTGTTGTGGTAGTGCTGGAAGATAAAACACAGAGGCACACTCAGTATGAAAGTTTCTGTTATTGTTGTGATCTGTCTTTGAAAAGTTAAGCTTTGGGGTAGATTGGGTATTCTGCTTAAGGTGAGGCTTGTGGTATCTGCCAGCTGGGAAGGTCCCACAGGCAAAGAGTATTGAAACCTCTGCTACTAAGAGCATTGTTTAGTATTCTAGTGGGTTTGTAAAATTTTAGATTTTAACATTTTTCAGAACACTGTAATTACTACACAACATTAAGCCACATTAGCACCATGTCATCTTTAATAGGAGCCATGCCCTTTTACAAGAAGATGTAAGAAGCCACACAGGTAATGCCACAGGTAACCAATAAAATAAAGTGGGTTTTCTTTATCCCAACTGAGGCGGGCTAAGAAGATAATACTCCCACAAGTGGCTAAGAAGAGGGCTTATTTGAGTGCACACACATATATCTGTTAATATTGAATTTCTTTTTTCTTGAATCAAAGTTAAACTTTGGTTTATAATCTGTTAGTTGTGTTTTCCAAATAGAGAAAGGTTCCATAACAGCCTTCCACATATCCCTGCCCTTGTGTAAATGGTGGTGAGATAATTCAAGGCTGAGGTGTTTACTACTAAGGGAAAGAAGAGCAAGCTATAACACATCTATAAAGTGTTGATAGTGTTCACGGGGGTGGTTACTAAGGAGAAGCTGACTGGAGATAATTTGGTTTTGGGTCCATAATCCCTCTCAGGATAATGCTGGCAAAAGCACATATAGTGCTAGTCTCCTCAGGATTTGACAGCGAGCATATGCTATGCTGTCTTTGCCTAAATGAATCCTGAGAGTTAGCATGACTGTCTTAGACTTGGTGCTGTTTGGATCTGGGCAACTAAAGGAAGTAGTGTATTTAAGCAGTGTGTCCTGCTCTTATTTGTCCCCATGTACACCATGAATATACATGTTAACAGAGGCTCTAACTGTGTGATCACATGCCACTTGTTTCCTCCTACACCTCTGCCTTTTTTAGTGCAAGTGATTAGCTTGGCAAATTATGTGACACTGGAAACATGATAGAAGGAACTGTGCAGGACTTAGGGGTGTGCAAGAGGCATACACATCAGTATTCTTGTAAAATGCCAATGTAAAATTCCCAGTTATGGTGTAAGCAATGGACATAAAGGCAAGAGTAGGGCTGAGCCTGCAAGTCACCATTTACAGCTTTACAACCAAATAAAATGGGATTTATTTGATCTGGTAGCACTTTTCTACATGCCAAAAAGTAGTAGCATGGTTTGTATTTGTGTAAGAGATAAATATGGAATTTACCACTTCTGTCTCTGACCCCCCCTTCATCCACTAGGCTTGCAAAAGGCCTTCTCCATGCATACCCACAGTATAACAGCATAGGCCTAAACAAGGAGGGGCAACCCTGCTGGAATATCACTGTTGACATGCCTCTCTTTGACATCCCTGTTAGCAGGCCTTGGAGACTAGAGAAAAGTTTGGCCTTCATAAATTTAACTTTTTGGTTTTTAATGGGTTTTTTTTGGTTTTGGTTTTGGTTTTGGTTTTTTGGGTTTTTTTGTTTTTTTGTTTTTTGGTGGGGTTTTTTTGTTTGTTTGGGTTTTTTTGTTTGTTTTGGTTTTTTTTTTTGTTTTGTTTTGTTTTGTTTTTCTTTTTTTCTTAGAGGTCCTTTTAGTTTGTACAGGACATTAGGCGAACGACAGAGCTCTCTTACGTAAGTTAGAATGAAAGACTATTGTTGAGCTAGTCAGGAAAGAGAGAAGATTTGGTACACGAGAGGATAAAAGAAACTAAATTAGAAGTACTGGCAAAGCTTTGAGTTAGAAGCTAGCAGAGCATCTGCTTCTACTATATTGACTTTAGTCAGTGATATCAGATTTTTCTCCTCACTGCTTCCATGAGAACTGAATTTATACACAGAAGTTAGAAGAAAAATGATAGTAGAATCTGTAGACATCATCCCTGGGTATAACTAGTGTTAATAATCTATAAATTCAATAAGCATCAGATTTAATCCTGTATCTCCTAAGAAAGCAATGAGGAAATATGATATGGAAAAGGGGCAGCTGATGTTTCATTTTGAAATGAGCTAGCAGCAGTAGTAAATCCCCTTCATTTCCAAGCGTTTCGAAGAGTTTTGAATTCAGGATAATAATTTTTGGGGGAAAAAAATAAAACATATGCCTTGTGCAATATACTCTCTGTATCACTGATCAAAAATTCTGTATTATGGAGTATACTTAATGTATGCTTTACATGATATAACTACTGTACAACACAATGGTATGCATTTGAGAATGTTTTGAGAGTAATCCAGAATATATAATTTAAAATAAAGACTGTAAATGCTTTAATATATTTAATTGCATGCAGTTGACTGGATCTGACAGAACAATTCCTGGTGAATGATTTGTTCTTTTATTTTACTACTACTCCTGCTGCAGAGCAGCCGTGATCAAAAGCAAACAAAGCACCTTGTTGGCACTAATGCAGTGTTTTCCACTCTCAGAGCACTGGAAAAATATTCATTAAATTTAATGAAATTGTTGTTATAGATGTGGTACAGTAGTATTGACTGAGACTGGAGGTTTTATTGTACCTGGCAATGTACTTTGATATACCAAGTCTCTGAAGGATTTAAAAATGGACCACACAGATAACAGTCATTGATAAGGTGACACAATCAGTGCTGGCTTGGACAGGAGCTGCTCACATCTGCTTTACAGGAGGATTAAAACTAGAGTGAAAAATAACTAACCATGGACTGAATGAGAGATATTTGCTGTAAATGAAAATAGATATATGCTGTAAATGAAAAATTTTGATACAAAGCTAATTTTTAACAAGTTGCAAAAGTCTGAGACAGCATTTAAAATCTCAAAGAAAAAGATGTTTGGATAATGTGACTGTTATCAGGAAGGTGACCTGATAACTTATATTAAAATATTATTATTTTTATATATTATTAGCAGTCTAATATTTTACATATTAAATATTCCTCTCTAGATGTGCATGATTTACATGGGCTGTTTCCAGGCTGATACACATCTCAGAAGTAAGAGGAGAAGGAGATGACAATTTAGTGCTCAGATCGACAAGGAAACAAGTTCATATTGCCAGAAGACCTTGATGGCAGAGACAATGTGTGAAAGACACCAGAAGGATCTTGGAGAGCAGTTTTAGGCAAGTGGGCACACAACAAGGGAACACAAACAAGGGAAAAGAGAGGTATAGGAAGAAGTGGAGATTATCATGGAAGCGTGAGAAAATTCCTCAGAGTATAGAAAAGGCGAAAGCAGGATTTGAAGAGAAGAATGTGATTAGGCGGGTGAAGAAGGAGGGTGATTTTTTTTTTTAGCAGCATAATTGGTACCATTGAATGAGAAAGAAGGAAGACAATAGTAGTTAATCAATCCTTGGCAGAATATATTACAAGGAATGTCAGTAATTCAGAACAAAAATGTTTAGAGCAAGGAGGATTTTTTGGATCTAAACACTCAAGGGAAGAACCCAAAATTTACAGGTGCTCCCATATCTGCAAATCACAGAGATTTCCTTTAAAACTTGCTGTACAGAAACAGAAGTTGTAGAAGATAATCAGACCAAATTTTTTGAACAGCTAGTGAGTGATCAGCAGGATCTTCTTGCTCTCAGGTGTGCTGCCATTTGTCCAGAGATCAAAATGGGAATTTCAAATGACTAGTTTAGCTGCCTTTATTGAAGAATATAATTTATACAATTTATATTAATTAGCATGATTCATAGCCAAAGTATTGAGCCTTTGCTGGAAGGAGGTTGTGTTGCTTTTGTGAGTTAGACAACAGCCTGTGCTGCATGTGCAACAATCAGACCAAGTCATGTAGGTGTATGTGTTCAGGAGTTGCTAACCCAGGAGTGCAACTGAGTCTCCACAGCCAGTCCAATCTTTATGTTTTTAAGGAGGAAGAAGAAATATATCACTTAAAACACGTAGGCAGAAATATCTGGTAAATTGTAGTGAGAATATCCATGCTATGTGTAGACCCCTGAACTGCTGCACCTGCAGTTTACTGGGGAAGGCTGGGGTATCTAAGTGCAACACATGGGAACCTTACACCAACACACACACACAAAAAGCCACAAAACCACGGCGTGGTGCAGCCTGTAAAGGGATCCCTCAGCAGTCATCACCTGACAGGGGCTGCAGTTTGAGATTAGCAGGGTCACCCTGGTGGGGTGGGCTTGAGTAGTGCAACAACCTCGTAACACATTTGTACAGCTAGAACAGCACCTCAGTGACAATGCACATAAATTTTAATCAGCTCACCTCATCTGGGCAATGGACAAAGATAATATGCTGGAAAGAGAGGGAGAGCGAGTGGTGGGGGGGGGGGGGGGCAAGGGAGCAAGAACTCGGCTGGAATACATATTAAATTTCAAGTCTTAAGAGGGAAGTGTGAAAACTAAGAAAACATATTATAAGAAGTCACAGAGGGTATGCCCTGACAGTAAATCATCCCTAAATGACAAGTGCACACAGGAAGGTATTCTTTAATCGTGCTCTTTAGCAGGCTGGCACCCTTGCTAATTTGTCTTAGGGTGGGGGGTAGGGGGATGGGAGGGGTGGCCTCGGCTGGGCCAGCAGCGCCTGGCTATGCACAGCACAGCTGCGTTTTCTCAAGGTTCTTGAGAACCGGAAAAAGTCCTTTTGAGCCCTGGGCTGATACATTGTACCATCTTTTGTGCAGCTGTAATTTTGACAGGGGGAGCCAATTTGAACTTCTGTAATCCTCAGCCCCAGACACCTCCAACGCCTGAGACTGTGTGTGTTGTTTTTTTTTTTTTTTTCCAAAGGTTTTTCAGCTGTGCTCTTGAGAAAGTCATTCCATCCAAAGAAAGGGAGGGAGGGGGGGGGGGGAGAAAAAAACATCTGTCTGACTTTGTCCAGGAGATTGTTTCTATAGCTGTAACATTTTGAAAAGCAGGGGGAAAAAAAGTTATTTTTCCAAGCCTGACTACCCATATTTTTCATTTTTTATATCCTCCTCTGTGATGGACATCATTTCCTGCCCCTCCTTTCTTTCAACCACTGTTGAAAAAAAAATAAAAAGAAGGGGAAAAATAAACTCAAGAAACTGATTGAAACTTGACTTAGAATTGCACAATGATCTTAAATTTTCCCAAGACTTATATTTTGGGAAGGAGCTGTTTTATGAATGGATATAAGGCTGACACATGAAACGCGTGGGATCTGTCTGAGTGCCTTGTCTGGGTCAGCTGTGACATCTGGCTCTTATGAATCTGGCGTATTGTGACTCACTAATACACAAATAGTAATCCTTGATAGTATCCACTTGTGATGCTTTGCGGGTGTTGTCACAAACAACACGGAATGCCAGAGAACAGCCCCAATTCTGCCCTGCCCACAGCCCCAGGCTGAGACGCTGTGTGGGTGAGGTCCTGGGTGGGGTATCAGCAGGCTCACCCCATGCCCTCAGCAGCCTGGTGCTTCCTTAGGTGCTGCTGGGCTTGTGGGTGATCTCAACTCACCAGACATAGAATCACAGACTCATAAAACATAATGGGTCAGAAGGAAACCATCAGAATCGTCGAGTCCAACTCCTTGCCCTGCACAGGATACCCCAAAAATTACACCATGTGTCTGAGAGATTCATTCTTTAATAAACAAGTAAACCTTAATGCCTGAAGAAGATTCAGTTAGTGTGTTTCCCTTTGCATTTGCTACAGGGCAGAGCCTGCACTGGTGTCCTGCCATTGGTGGAGGGCACAGTTTGTTTGTGGTACAGGTTGTCTCTGATATTTATTGTTTCCAAGGCTGTAAAGAAAGTAAACCAACATCCAGAAGCTGTAATGAGGTTTGGTATCAAAAAAAATTTTGTACCAAGACCTTGATCTGGTCATGGTCAGGATAGGGGAAGGTGTGCAGATTAACTTCCCCCTCCTGAAGCCTGTGAATTTCCTAGATCAACTGAAAGAATCTCTTGTGGTGTGATAAGGAATTCAATGTTGTGACACAGTTCAGGATAAAATGCATCCAGAAACACAGGAGTGAGTTGACAGGAGGGGAATTTGCTTCATTTAACAGCAGCTTTTCTAACATGTTCCTGAAACTAAGGGACTTGTGAATCCAGGCTAGTTCAAAAGGTGAGACAAAAGTATGTATAAAGTCTGGCTTGTGTTTCCTGCACCTCTTCTAGCTGGAAAGACTCTTTAGGATGGGCTAGGTGCGAGTTCTCGTCTTATAGCTTTGGCTGTTTGGCTGTGGAGATCTTGATATCTGGTTTTCTGAAGTGATGCATAACAAATTGATTAATTTTTAAAATTTGCTATCTTTAAGGGGTGCTGCAAATGGACAAACTAGATACAGAGAGGTGACCATAGTGAGGGCAAGTGGTGATGTGCCAAGAGACCATGATAACCCTAGCTCCTTTGGAAGACAGGAATATCATGTATGAGCTCAGAGGATAGGCACAAGAAGATAATTTAATCCCTAGTGGCAGAAAAATGGGGATCAGAATTACCTTTACTTTTACATAGGGAGGAATTTCAAGAGGTTAGGATTAAGGATCATTGGTGCCAGGTCCTCCCTTCCCACATCTATTGTGGGAGTAATATATGCATTATGAAGTCAGACATCCTATATTTTTTTTAGAGTATTTTAGTGTCACTGCTTGTGCTTGGCCATATGTCACCCTGAACGTTGACCTGAACTTGTGGAAGATGAGGAATTCTGGCCTACTCTGGAGATTGCAGTACCATATTTAATGGCCTCAAGTGTAATCCCAGATATGACTGGACTCCTCAGAGGCTGCATTTTCATGCTCTCCTTGGTGGTGACCTGAACCTGAATAAAAACCCAAGGTCTTTGGGGAGCTCTGAGCCCCCACATAGCTGCCTGGAGCCCCCATATCCTCTCCTTCCCTCAGTCCTCAAGTACACTAGGAGGTAAAGGAGTCAGCTGTGTTGCAACAACGAATATTTTTTCTGTCATTTTTGTTGTAGCAAGTAAGGATTATTTGTGGATTATAGCTATCTGGGGAAAACTCTGCTCTAAGTCATTTTTATATGAGGAGGGATAGGATTTTTTCTGCCTATGGCTAGAGTTCACACATTGTCTCTGTAAAGTTTTAGGGTGGAGAGAAGGCAGTGATTTATTAGTGGTTTTGTATTATAGCACTACCTAAGATGCCTAGTGCTAGGTGAAGGCTCCTGCAGCCCTGCATTTTAATTGTGCTAAGCAGCCTTCAGACACAAAACAACATGCAGCACTTAAAAACTGATCGTTCAAATGCAAGACAAGCCGTGTGCTTCGACGGGATGAGTGATAAATCTTGAAACAGGAGAAGAAATGTGTTTCAAAAGCTTTTTTTTTGTTGTTTTGTTTCCTTGAAATTTCCCCACACATGAACAAAATCAATCTAGAAGAGCCAAGAAACCTGTAATGGATGAAATGTTTTACACATATGTGATGGAAAACTCTACTCTGTTAAGTCAAAAAGCAGCTTCTGAAAAACTTAATGTGGCTAGAAAGTCACAGGTGCCTGACCCTTCTGGCCCTGTTACCTCACTGCTGCATATGCTTGGACTTCTTTCACCACTTTTTAAAACCTGCCATATGGGGAGATCATATTCTGCTAACCCGAATCTTCCAGAACACTTTGCAAGACCTCGTGCCAGAGAAGATTCCCCACATCTCACCCTTTTATCCTCACACAGGAGCATTAGCAAACTAAATATCTCTCATTTCAACTTCCTCCCAGCCCCACTTTTTTGGCTCGTGGATCATATCTCTTTTCAGCAGCTGTTTTTCAGCTGACATTTAAACTAAGTTCATATCCTTAAGGTTGATTTCTAATGTTTCCTTGGGAAGAAAAAAAACAAACCACGTGCACACACATATATAGACACACATCTTTACCATGTGAATACTCAATTGAACTCAAATAACTCAGAGTACTCAGAAATACCTGCTTCTGGAGACTGTTGGCATCTCCAGCTCATCTTCATGGTGGGTAACCAACCATTCACTATAGCAATACCTAGCTCAAGGGACCAATAATGGGCTGTACATGAGACTTTTGCACCTCTAAAATGCTGGTTCAAATCCAGCTCAGGTCTGTTGTGACTGTAAAAGTTTATTACCTACCATGTGATGTTTATTTGGTGGTCCTCAACCAGCAAACAGGTGTCCAGCTCATAAAAGGGAGCAGAGGAAGAGCACTGTGGTTACCACACTGGGCTGAAGCACTAGATTTCTTGGTCTCCTTCCCAGGTCTGCCACAGATTGTATAGCCATAGGCAAGTCCTCTATAAATGGTGATAATATCCTCACGAGAACATTGTGAGGATATGTTCATTAATATCACTGGGATGCTCAAATGCACTGGGAATGAGGAGCTTGGTAGAACTAGGAAAGCAGCTATTGTGTATTGGCAAAGCCAGGGAGAGGCTGTGAGATGGATTGATGGGTGTAATAAATGGTCTGCAAATGAGTTGCATGCTCAAAAATGACCTGTACACTCTCAGCGCCTGGACATAACATCTCTAAATGGGAGATGAATTACAACCCCTGTATGACTTTTCCATTGATATACAAACAGGAAACTGATGGTAGACGTTATGTGCATTTTGTAAAGGGAGGTAATGCTTGGTACAAATACTCTGGGTCTCCTGGCCAGCTGCAAGTAGAATATAACAGCCTTGAACCCTGTCACTTTGGTATACCTCTGCAAATGACAGTCTAGGCTGCTGCTTGGTCCTCTGTATGGAGTAAGCTTCAGTATTAGGGTTGACAGGGCACTCAAGGTGCTGCTTGTAGGTCTTGCTCCATATTTTTTTTTTTTACTTAACCTTTTATTTCACTCCAGCCCTGTGTAAGAAGTAGAATGATACTCATCTATGCAGGAGCCACCTGAGTTGCTTTTCTTATGCTTCCCTCCAGCTGGGGTGAGGGGACAAGGTTTACAATTTGCAGGGCACCACAATGCTCCTTTCCAAGCTGTTAGAGCAGGAGGAGAGAGTAGAAGCCAGTGTTACTTCTCCCTTTGCCAACTGATGCTTAGCCCCTGCATGCCCAGGCCCCCTGTTAGAGTACAAACACACTCGTGGTAAGAAGGAGTAAGAGGTAGCAGGCTTCTGCTGACAGGAAGGCTCCTGCCTCCAGGAGTGCTTCAGTGGAAGAGATATGCTCCACAGAGGCTGGGTTATTTTGGATGGCCCTATAGCTTTTGAGGGATGCAGAAGGTATTTTTTGAAGCGTGAAGTATTTTTGTTATATCCTCTAGTCCCAAACTTCAGCTGTTTTGCAATAGCCTGCTAACTTCTAAGCACCTGGGAACCAGTTTGTTTCTGCTGATAGTCCTGTTGAGATTAATGGAGTGATCTGTGTGAGTAAAAAGAAGGCTTGTTTACAGAATTGGGCTCTGAGCTCATTCTGCTGCCTCTCACAGTGGTTTTGAAGTTCTTTCTTATCTTGTTTTATCTTAAGTATTTTGGTAAAGGTACGGTAAATTGTTGGGAGGGCTTTTTTTTTTTTTTTCTTTTTTTTTGGTGGCAACAGAAACAGAAGGGCAAATGTTGCGGTTTGACATTTGAGAGAAAAGGAGCTAATTACTGTTACCCGAATTAGCTTCGGTCAGGAGTAGCCTTGAAGCGCGGAGCCGCGCGGAGAAGCGCTGGGTTTGCGTTGCGGAGCGGTGACCCGAGTGTTCCATTGATTCACCGGGCGGCTCCGGCGCATCTGCGCAACCCGATCTTCCCAGCCCCAAATCCTCCCGCTCTGCCTGCGTTTCAGACAGGCGTGCTGAACTACTTCTATGCTCTTCCCGGCTGCTCAGAGTACTTGCTCCGCGGCGTTTGCAGAGCCTCTAACTGGCACGGCTGCACCGCCGTGGATAACGCGTTTTCCAGGGAGCTGGAGCTCCGACTGTGGACGTAGTCCTTCTCTTTATGCAATGTTTGGCTGCTCTAGGTCGGGGAGTATATTTTACATCAGAAACTCAGGGCACAGGTTCACATTTATTAATTAATAGCAGAGTAAAAAGAAAACTGCTGATATGCTCCTAAAAGGAGCAACTATAGTTTAAACCAGAAGTCTCTCTTGATCTTTTGGCAAAATGCTGAGTGCTCCATGCTCCTGAGAACATGAGCTCACTATTATTCGAATATTGTGCCAGCTTAACAATTCTTAGTGTCACTTGCATGAAAAAGTAAAATTACTATATGTCATCTTGGATTTCCTTAAGCTGTAAAAATTAATCATGGCATTAAGTGTTTTCAGGACTTGAACTTTTAATATTATTTCCAGTGATCATAGCACTGGGGAGGGAGGCAGGGAAGGACTGAGACAGAGAACTGAAAAATCATATGTTGAAAATTTTATTATTTGACGGGAAAGTATCAGGTAAAACTATTGCTGGGAAAGACCTGATGGAAAAATGTGTTGAGATGTGAGTGAGTGCTGCCAACCTCCTGTTCCAAATTCTGCTTCTGTGCTGTCTAGCCTTGGTTTGGCCCTACAAAACCTAGTCTGTGTGATTACACCAGCCTTGTGTTGCATTTCTGGAACAGAGGTATATGCCTTCACTGTTCTTAACCAAATGTTTCCTTTACCAAATAACCATCCTTTTTGCTCCTTTCTGAACTTTTCCATGTTATGAGATTTGGACTGAGCCATGACAATCAGGAGCTAAGTATATATTTCCTGCAAAGTTTGAGGTGCTTTGGAAGTAGGATTTTCACTCAGTCTGTTCTCTAAATATGAATTTAATGTAACGAAGGGATTGAGAATGCTCCTATCCTTCCCCAAAGATGTTGTAGAATGTTGGTAGAGAATAGAAGTGATGGAGCAGGGGAAAGAAAAAAAAAAAAAAGGATATCATATTTCTTCTTTATCTTTAGGGCTTTTGCACAGAATTATACTTTAGGGAATTCACTGATATTGTGTTCCTGTTCCTGATTTTTGTTCTTTCTTGAAATAATTATGTTTGTTACTCAATTTCTTTTTTTATATTATAAAGCCCAAGAAGTTCCTGAGCAATATCCAGTAGCCGTGACAGTTACTGCTTTGTGGAGTTCCTTTTTTATTGTTCTGAGCTTTGATCAAGAAGGCTCATCCATTGTCCCAACAGTGACCCCAGCACAGTGTCAACAAGGGGAGGGCTGATATTACTGAGGCCCCATAACATTATTTATTTTGATCTATAAAGTTAATGACTTTCCTGATTGTTTTCTCATCCAAAATATGGAGCATGTTCTAAGCCAAATGTATAGGAAATAAATGAGAGATAGAAAGCCATCCAAAAGCCATTGCTAGACATAACAAAAGTCACACTGGCTCTGCAGCTGGCTGGGGTAATGAGGGAAATATATCTGTTTAGAAAGCCTTTTCCATTTTTAAAAAAAAATCCAAATGTAGGGGTATAGAAGGCATTCAGTAGTTCTGTGTTATCTTGCTCACTGGCTAATTATAAAGTCTTGAAAACTGTTTATTCATAAACTAATTCTGCTCCTAACCTCCCCCACCATGGCAAATATACTACTAGAAATCACTGACATCTGTAATGGTCATATACTATGTTCTATGTTTGTCATGGCACTGACTGGAAATTTTGGTGAGTGATCTGCAAGGTTGCAGAAATAATAAATGTTGTAAGTTCTTCCAATTTTATAATTTCTAATTTTTGAACTCATGGGATAATAGGAAACCTTTGAAAAGAGGACAATATCTCACTTGTAAAGGAAAGAAAAGCTTGAAAACCTAAATCATAAAAAACAGGTAAAATGTGAAAACCATCAACTCTCTATTATTGATGATTAGTTAGTTTTTTTTTGCATATACAGAGTTCAATAACTTTATTGTTTCATACATAAAAACACATACTATTTTCAGAAATAATAAAAATCCTAAAGTAGTATAGTATTTTTAATGGATTATTTTTTCTGTTGAAATGAGGGGCTTGTGTTTAGTAGCAGGAACTAGAACAAGTGAATGGCATGAGGAAGCACAGTGCTTTCTGCAGCTCAGCTGTCTGCATGTCTGCCCCAGGACCACAGTTCAAGGTGTAAAGCCACTGGAAGAGTTCCATATTATGTTCTCCTGTGGCTTGAAATACAGAAAAGAGTGCTAGCAAGGGTCCATACATCTCTGGTTCTGTGATTATCAACTTTGAAGCCAATTAGGAGGATGTCAAGTGAGATGAAGCCAATGATTCATCATTGGGCCTGACTTGATGCATAGAAGACCTTAAATTGTCTCTTTACCACCCACCACTGTATTTCCCATGACAAGAATCTTTTCCTCTTAGCCAGAGTACAACAGCTACTATAGGTAAACACTGACCAAAGTAAGAAGTTCCCATAAAAAAATTGTAATAGCAGCAGGCATGTATTAGAAAGATTTAATGATTTTGATGCATGACATTATCAGTCCTCTCATACTCGGTTTTGATGAATCAAAACATAAAATCAACAAGCCATACATGATAAAGATTAATATTAATCTGTGCAAATTGAGAACATTAATTCATTAAAGTTTTGGTTGACTGGTTAACATTTAATTCTATGAGACAGAAAAATATGGAGTGAAAAATTGAAGTAGGATGTGGTATTTGTTGTGTACAATGAGTGTGTGAGAATTAGAATACTGGAGCTAGTTATTACTGCCTTTTTTTTCTGTCTGAAGTGATTCAGTGACCTAATACTGACCACAAGAATGCTTTTCCAATTTGCCAAATATCTGGGAGAAAATATCTGACTTGAGCAGGATTATTGTGTTTGACAGAGAAATTTATGAAGATGGTTTTAAGTTCTGTTACATATGATCAGACTATCTGATCAACTTGCTGCTTCTGATCTGAAAATACACGGCCTTTCAAGAAATGACCAAATTAATTCCTTCTTAGAGAACAATAGAAAAAAAAAATCTGTTTAAAGGAATATTGTTGGCAGAATATATTTAGAGATACTTGCAATATTTTCATAAAAGAACTTTTTACACAGACCAGAATGCCGGTGGACTTTTGGTGAAATAATTTAAGTTGTTAAAATGACCTAATTTGGAAAACCCTGCATTTCTACAGGGCAAAAAGGGTTCTATGAATGAGTTACTTTCAGGACTCAGAAACCATAATTTTTTAGGTTTTTTTTTTTTGCAGAGTTTGTAGAGGAGAAGTACCAGGGATCTCACAGTGCAGATAAGAGAGTGGGGTGGTGACATGCATCTGATGCTCCTACCCTGCTCTTAGAGAGCCCTGTAGCCATCCTATATACCCATTGCCTTTGCTGTTACTTTATTAATTTCATCTGGAAGCTATTTCAGACCTAGTCTGCCTTCCTGTGTGTAATCTGAATGGGCTGTAATCTCAGCTGAGCCTTGTAGGCACTAACACTCCAGCAGTTCTGAGGTTTTTGAGGGCAGACAGAGGGCCATTAGATGGTCTAATCTGACAATATATTCACACTGGCCATAGGACTTTGGAATGCCTTCAGGAAATAAACTCTTGGATGAAGAGCAGCTGGCTCAAGTTGAATGCAGGCAAGACCAAAGCAATTCTAGTCAGAAAGGGGGAATGCTTTGAAGAATGGGCCAAGGCACTGTCTCCACCTTCCATTCATTGAAGACATATGGACTCTATTTATCAAAGTTGTGCAAAGCCTGTGGGTGCTGCCTCTGGCTGCAATGGCCAGGTAGCATTGCTTTCTGAAGGTTTCACAGCTCACTGGGGGAGGTCCCTTCCTTCCTCCCAGGCAATGATAACCTGGGGGCAGGAGCACACAGCCCTGGGCTATTGGAACTCATTTCACCTGGATATGCTCTATCTGACAAATTATGGTTACCCTGAGGATCAGGTTAATGTGACCACCTAGTGGTGCTTTTAATGTCTGTAGATGTTGCTGCCTCTTTCTGTAGTACATGCCAACCTAGACATTCTCTCCTGATGCTTGGTGAGCTTCTGATGTCACTTTAAGTACTGAGAGTGGTTAGTGAATCAACACCAGCTAATCAAATCCAAATTTTGATGTGTAAACCACCATGAGAATTGTACTCCTACTAACTGAGACAGAGCACATTGCCCAGAAGAAAGTATGTGAGAACCATATGCAAGACTTTCTGAATTCGAGAATGTGGAATTGTCTTGCAGAGAAGATCAGACAAACCCTCAGTCTGACTGATCATCAGGAAAGAGGCTTTTTTTCCATCTGTAATATTTCATAGTTCAAACAGTTCTTAATTCCTTGACTTTGTTTGATATTTTTTCTGCTCTAAGTTTTTTTTGCAATTTTGCATAAAATTCTAAATCAAAAATTAGATTGGATTGAAAGTCATGAACAATAATATTGTTCTAATATTTTAAAACTTTCAATTTTCAAATAAGGAAATATTAACAAGCAATTCTCAAACTGTGTTTGATATTAAAAACTTCTGTGTACTTCTATTTTTTATAGAAGGGATGAAATGTCACTTGTGAAATAGAATGACAACTCTAAATGCCTTTGTAAGACATGCTGAATACAACAAAGAAGGTATAAGGCGTGTGATTGTGTTCCCCTAAATGATCAAATCATAAATAATTTAAGTTGGAAAAGACCTCTGAGATCATCAAGTCCAACTGCAAATCTGACACTGCCAAGTCCACCAGCAAGGCATGTCTTCAAGTACCACATCTGCCTGTCTTTTTAATCCTTCCAAGAATGGTGACTCAATTTCTTCTCTGGGCAGCCTGTTCCACTGCTTGATAACCCTTTCAGTGAAGAAATTTTTTCCAAATACTGATTTTAAACTTTCCCTGGCACAACTTGAAGTCTTTTCCTCTTGTCCTAACATTTGTTACTTGGAAGAATGACTCCCACCTTGCTCCCTTCAGGTAGTTGTAGAAAGTGAAAAGAACTCTCCTGGACTGTCCAGGCTAAACAATCTCAGTTCCCTCAGACACTTCTTGGAGTGCAGGGCCCAAAACTGAACACAGTATTCGAGGTGCTGCTCACCAGTGCTGCATACAGAGGTTCAGTCTCTTCCCTGCTCCTGCTGGCCACACTGTTGCTGATACAGGCCAGTAAGCTTCTTGGCCATCTGGACACACACTGGCTCATGTTCAGCTGCTTTCAACCAACATCCCCAGGTCATTTTCCACTGGGAAGATTTCCAGCCACTCTGCTCCCAGCCCGTAACTCTGCATGGGCTTGTTGTGGCCCAGGTGCAGTACCAGGAATTTCACCTTGTTGAACCTTACATACACACTTGGCTTCAGCCCATTGATCCAGGCCTGGAAGATCCCTCTGTGGAGCCTTCCAACCTTCCAGCAGACCAGTACTCCCACCCAGATTGGTGTTACCTTGCAAACTGACTGAGGGTCACCCTGTATCCACTCACTGATATTGCTGATAAAGATATTAAACAAGGCTGGTCCCAATACTGAATGCTGGGGACACCATGAGTGACCAGCCACCAGCAGGATGCAATTCCACTCCCCACCTCTCTCTGGTGAAAAGGCACCATCTAGCCAGCATTTTACCCAGTAGAGAGTACACAGTCCAAGTCAATTTCTCAAAGAGAATGTTGTGGGAAAGTGTGTCAAAGGTTTAACTGAAATCCAGGTAGACACACACACAGCCTTTTCCTCATCCACTGGATGGGTCATCTCGCCATAGGAGACCAGGATGATCAAAAAGGACCTGCCTTTCATAAACCTGTGCTGGCTGGGCCTGATCTGTCTTGGTCCTGCAAGTGCCTGTGACGGCGCTCAAGATGGTCTGTGACATAACCTTCCCTGGAGCTCAGGTCAGGTCAGGTCTGTCATTCCCTGAATGCTCCTTCTGACCCGTCTTATAGACTGGCAGTACATCTGGTAACTTCAGTCATCTGGAACCTCCCCAGTGAGTCAGAACTGCAGATAAATGGTGGAACACACCTCAGTGAGCACTTCTGCCTGCTTGCTTGGTACCCTTTGGTGGATCCCAACCAGAACCATAGACTTGTGTGTCTAAGTGGTACAGCAAGTCACTGACTGTTTCATCCTGGGTTATGTGGGCTTCATTCTGCTCCACATCTCTCTCTTCCAGCTCAGGGAATCACTGGTCTTCCTGAGGCAAAGAAGACAACCTTTTTCTCATTCTTTGTCACTATGTACTCCTCTGCATCCAGAAAAGGATGGAGATTCTCTCTAGCACTCCTTGTGTTGCCAATGTAATTGTAGAAACACTTGTGTAGTCTTTCACAGCAGAAGCCAGATTAAGTTCTAGTTGGGCTCTAGCCCTTATTTTCTCCCTGCCTAATGTCAGAACATCCTTGTAGTTCTCCTGAGTTGCCTGTCCCTTCTTCCTAAATTCATAAACTAAGTATAAGCAAATCTGCTTTCCTTCAATTTTAGTAATATGCAATGAATTTAAATTAGTTACATTGTAGTATATTAAAAGAGAAAATGTGATACATCATATTAAAGATTGTTCAGATTATATTAGATTTATGAAAAATTTTTAAATACACACATTTTTTTCCTATGGGCTATAGTTGTCCCTCACCTATTCTGCTTGTTGCTAAGACAGATCTTTAAGGTTCTACTATGAAAAATGTGGAGTAAATTGAATACAAGAAGAAAGAAATTCTTCTGGTAGCTTCAGCATGTCAGGTAAAATCTGAAAGTGTAAATATTAAAGTATGCATCTTGATTTCCAAAATTTATTGGAGATCTGGCATCTGTGAAGTGTTTTAGATTTTACAATTGCATTGGTTGTCCTCAAGAAAAAATACTCCAAACCAATTTAAAGACAAGCTCTCTTCTTTTCCTATATCTGGCATAAATACCAAGGCACAATGGCCTTGCTTTATACTTTGAAAAATTCTTTTAATTGATGAGACAAGATGTGCAAATGTTGGAGTTGAGCACATGGCCAGATTATACCTGAACAATACTAATTGTTTGCTTCAACATCCCACATGGGCAAAAGAAATTAGGAGTATTTTGGTCCCTGAGTCAGGCAGACTCCTAAATTACTTCCTCACAGAGAAGAAGTACTTTTTTTTTTTCTGTCTTCATACCAATCACTATTATTATTCTCATTGTTATGAAGAATATCTGGATCAATTTTCAGCCATAACAGCAGTGTATAAAAGTCAGCTTTTCTCTGCTGCAATACTGGTTACTTTCCCCAAAGATGTTGAGAGTCTGGCAATCATATTTATTTCTACCTGATGAAACTCTTGAATTGTGAGAAACATCTTTCTCTGAAAATTGAAAAGAAATTTCTACATAAAAGAACAAAATTAAGAATATGTATTGGAGCTCCAGTGATATGTTCAGGGGCTTTTTTCAGTTGGGTTTGAGGACATGCAAGCCACCTCTTGTCTCCAAGGTGCAGGGTCAGCAGGGTCAGCAGGGGGTGCCCTGCTTCTTCAGGAGATGTTCGAGGACTTCCTGCCCTAGAGAGAGATGGAAGGGTTTGGTGTGTATGGTGAGGCACCACCCTCACTGACTTGTACTTGTGGGAGAGAATTAATCACTGTAGGCCACATCCTTTTCTCCTTACTGAGGTTTTGTTCAGTCTTTCTCTATCTAAGCAAGCACCAAGGAATAAAGTGAGTCAGAGCTGGTTGGTCTTTTCCTTGTAGCTGAGCAACACCGAGTATGATCACTCCATTAGGGAGGAGTTGGTGTTTGGAAGAGTTATTGGTGAAATGAAGTTATGGATAGGACCATATTCCTAGGTTTGCTTCTCTCGTCAAGGATAGGTGCCCCAGCAACAGGAAAGGAGTTTTGTGTTACACAAGGAGGACAATAACTGTAACTGCATCCTCATAACACAGAGCTCCATGTGAAAGGTGTATGCAGAGCCCTGGGGACATATTCCACTTCAACAGAGGAAACATTTTCTCCCCATTGTTAGGTAGGACACAAAGACAGAAACAACCAACAGGTTCCTGCTCCCTGTTCAGGCTATCCAGTCTTCATCAACATTGCACCATGGCACAGAAAATAGCCATTCAAAAACCAGAAAATACCACAGAACACAGCAATATGCAATCAAGAAATTCTTTATCTTGATTTGCAGATGACCGGGGAAGGGAGATAAGGCTTTATGCTGTTTTTCTGTGGTGTCACAATCCATGGGAAAGTCCTTCATTTAAGAATGAATTTCCAAAAAGCAGCTCTAATTACCACAAAATTCTTGTTAGGGGATGTTCCTGAGAGTAGTTGGGCTCACTGCATTCTCTGGAGATCATGAGAGGGATATGGTATAGAGCTGGTTCTACATATGTCAGCTGTAACCTGCAGTGTAGCAGACAGTGCACCCACTGTGGTGTTGGAGCAAAATGGATACATAAAAGATTTTTCAGGTTGATTTGCATTTTCTGAGTGGTGCACAGGCATTAAAAGTAAGAAAAGGGTGTAGCCCACTTATCCAACAGCACAGTAGGGTTCAATGTGGTACTCTTGCTTTCAGACCTAGGCATCTAGGGTGCACCTGCAAGCTGCAGGTTCTGGCATGGTTTTGGTGTGAGGTAATTGGGCAGGAAGATTGGATGTGCGAGCAAGTAACAAAGAAAGGAAGTAACCATTGCTATGTAGATTTTGAAAGCCTCCAGAGTGTGGAGTTTGGCTCAAGAGGATTTGGATATTATACCAAGGGATTAAGAAGTTGTTACTCTTCCTGAAATTAGTTACAAATACAAGTGGACATTTGGCAAAATAAGCCATCACTAGTTGTCTTAGAGAAACATTTGCAGATAGCTTTTGTCATAATGGAAAATACATATAGAACATAAAGGTACTTCTTCATCAGTTTTTATTGTTCTCATTGTTATGGATTGCTACACTGTGATGCTTAAGTAGTCCTTGATCCATTTCAAAGTGTAAAAGGGGGAAGAGAAATCCTATAAAACATATTGTCCCTTTAAAAAATAATAAAAAAAAAATAGTTCCTATGGTGCAGCTAAGGTCAGGAAGTAATTGATCATAGCAGGAGTCTGGATCCATGCCCTACTATGTCTGAAACAAGTCTGGTTAGAGAGAGGGAGAGGAGGTTACCTCTGAACTAGAGTAATTGACACCCGAGCTATACAGGAAGATTTTTGTTCTAGTCCAGGGAAGAATACTAGGAAAGCAACATCTTCATAGGAAAGGAACTGAGTGAATTCCTATGCTAAATGGCGTAGCAAAAATACACTCTGAAAATGAAGGGACAGTTCTGCTGAACTATGAATTGCTGTTCCCTGCAATAATAGCATTTTACATGATCTTCCATTAATGCATGAGACACCATAAGAGGAGGAGGAAAGACCTCAGCAAACGTAACAAATTTCCATTTTGAAGAAATGGAGCAGCCTATGACCTGGCAGGGTGCCACAGTATGACGCAGGGTTTTGTGGAAATCAAGTTGCAACAGTGAACGACTTGAAACAGAGTGCTGAGCTGTCAGATAAGTCACAGTTGGTGAATGTTAACTTCTATTTGTTATGTTTGGAAGACAAATACCATACCCACGTACCAGACAGGGCAGGGTTAGACTGCGGGGGTGAAGAAGGGAGGAAGGCAGACCAGAGGAAGGAAGATATCCTCTGTAAATAAATAGAAATGTCAGTCTTCCCCGCTTACTTAGGCTGCATTGCTCATGACCCTGCTGTACCAGCAATCAGCAGGGCTGGTCAGTGAAGGACCATTTCTGTCCTCCCAGAATTAGGACAGAGGGTGTGAGTTGTGTTAAATGAGACTTACATTTAAATATATTTGTTGACAAAACTTATAGTCAGTCAACCCTATCCATGAAAAATCCTTGAAAAAGCATTTGATCTTATCCTGTTACTTATTCTTTGCAGATATATGGAAAAAATTATGTAGTATCTCTTAAATGACAATTGTCCATTAGTAATTAATTGTAGTCAATGTTCCCATTATAGTAGTGCACAGAGTTTTCAGTCAGCAAACTTTTTGTGATTAGTATATAGAATAACAAACAGGAAAGGAACTTGTGGAATTATAATATAGGGTTCCATTTATATTTAGGTGCACTGGAAATACTGTGGTGCTTGCCATGATATAAATAAAACAAGTATTTGCACATTTTACTCAGTACACCTTGTCAGAGTAGTTTTGTCTACATTTCCAGTGGAAAATAGTAATTCCTACTGAGAATGATGTCCTCTAATTTCTAAGTGCATAAAAGAAAAGAGGTTTTAAAATGTTTGAAGAGATGACTAAAAATAATCTAAAACATATTTGCAGTTAGAAATTAATATTTCTAGGAAAACCTTTGTGTTTTCCTATTTTCACTCTTTTGACTGTGCTAATGAAAACAGAGGAAAAATAACAAGTCACCTCCTCTGTTTATTTTATTCTTGGAGGTTTTTCCTAACAAGGCTTGAATTGCAAATGGGGGCATAATTAAGGCAACACTGGAGTATTTTATAGATGCACAGTTACAGAAGTAAGGCAGAAAAAAAGCTTATTTCCAGGCATTGGCTGGCATAGTCTGTTACAAGCAGTATAGTACTCTGTGCTCTCTGATGGTGCTCCAAAAGGTCCTAATACACCGTGTCAGGAACAATGGACACAACTGGGCCAGCAGTGTTGCAGTTTCTTTCTTGTTTCTCTGGCAAGCAACAGGATTCCCTGGGACTTGAACCCGATTCTGAGCCATTGCTCTTACAGCCAACTGTCCAAGCAGTTTCTGAACAGGTTGAAGGCACCAGGCTTTGGCGTTCAGTGAGATACAGAGCAGTGCCTTGCAAGTCTGATGGAAGAGATGACCCATCACACTTATGTCAGGGGATCTTCCTGCATTTTCTGCAAGTGAGGTATCCTCAAATGGTCTCTCCCTACTCAGCAATGTGCTTTGTTCAGCAGGATGGGGTAATTTGCTAGGGAGCAAAGACCGTATGGCCCTCCCCACCATGAGCAAGCTGTGGAAGTGTTTCACTTCAGGGCTTCTATTCAATTGTGTGCAGGAAAGTTGGCCAATGCATTTGAACATGTTACACAGCGTGTGTTTACCTTACTTGTTCACATCGAGTTGATACTGGCTGGTACAACCTACAGAGAAGCTCACTGGTTTGGGGTCCTTAAATAGAATGAAGTGCTTCAGTTCCAATAGCAGCATCCTCTTGCTTGGTCCCATTTGGGGTCTTTGTTCTTGTGCAGTTAAGTGAATCTTGTAGCCTAGTGCCAAGGACTTGAGCTGTCAGGACATGCAAGTAAGTTCCTGATTTGGGCCAGAGCAGCCAGCTTTCTTCTCTTCCCAAAGCCAATCAGAAGCTTCTCCTGCTCATCCCACCTTTATACAGCCAACCAGACAAAAATGACAGTAACAAGAGATCCTTATCTCCTTCCCTGGTCATCCCAAGGGCTAAGCTAATAGTTGATGCATAAGTTACAATGGTGTTGATATGGTCCTGTGAAGTGCTTGTTCTGTTAGTCAACAGGGCAGTCACATCTTTCAGTGTTGCTGTTTCAACCCATCTGCAGATTTAATCAGGTTTGTTACATTGATTGTATCTGACCAAGTTTTCAAAGCTTTCTTTTTAATCATCATAGGCTCGAAGCCCAGGTACTTTAGTGTGTTTTGTTTGGTCACTAAATTATTGATTTTGTTTTAGTAGAAATTGAACATCCAATGTCTTCAAGTATCTTTGACTGCAACAACTATAAGCACAGATTTGTGATTCTTTTATCTCACCCTTCTCATACCCATAATTTGATATAGAAATTGCCTGCAGGCCATGGTTTTATTTCAGAGTGCAGTTGACAATACACAGTGGAGATTAACAATCAAAGCCTGACTTTGAAGTATCAGAGGGTGTAGAGATGGCATGGTGCTTTCTAGATGTATCAAACGTGCTCTGATTACCACCATTCTGCCTGCCACACTCATTCCAGTTTATGCCCGTTAATGAATGAACTGCTTGGACATGGTCTATAGCCTCTTGAGCAATTATTTTAGTCCTTGCTACTGCAGTCACAATTTGGCTAGAAATAACTATAGCTTTCTCTAAACTTAGTTCTGGTTCAAGCAGTAATTGCTCACGTAGCCGTGGTATGGCTATTCTGTCCACAGGCTCCACAGAAATATCACTATGCTAGTAAATTCTGGGAGAAACACCATTAATATTGGATTTGTTCATTGAATGAAAATTATGGAATATTTAAAGGAGGACTTCCTCATATTCAGCTGTAATAACTAGCTGAAAGTATCAGAAAAAGTCAAAGGAATAAGAAGTAGTAAAAAAAAGACTACAGTAGGCATTAGGAGAAAGACTGACTTCTCAATATTTGGGCATCTGTTCTCTTTAGCAACAAGACTATATTTCTGGGAAATTTAATTTTTCGTTAAATGCTTTGTAGATAAATCATTATTTTTAATGATATGTCTGCATTTAGAGTCCTAAACATGTTCAGAGTCCTGCAGTGATAGGGACAGGATAAACACACATAATACCTTGTATCAAATGCAAGGCACTAAAATAGGCCTGGTAAAGTAGGTTATTGAAAAAAAAAAAAAAAACAACCCCAAAAATATAGAAGCGACAAAAGCTATATGAGGTTAAGCACAGACTGGCTACATGCCAAATTTATAGGAGTCAGATGGAGTAGCTTCTGTATTTCCACTATTCTCATCTTCCTCAGAGGAGGAACTGAAACAAGTGTTATGGGAGAGAGCCAGCGTGTATGTTTGATGGCAAAATCCTGGACTATAATACAGGGTGCATTTCTCTAGGACCTTCCAGATAATAGCTAGGATTTTACCTGATAAGTACAAATAAGTAAGTTGTGGTGCCAGTTAAGAAACAGTTGAACACTTCACCTAACATGATGGGAAAAAAATGGGGACCTTCTGGGAGGGCTGACTACAAACAGAGTGCCATGTAACAGAGACTTTGGAAAAAGTGTATTAGTGAGTCTCAAACAGTTGATATATATTCAAAAAGGTATCCAGACATCTGGGTGGTTATCTGAGCTAAACTGAACCCATCATTATTAAGTTCATTCCCAGGATTAATGGCCATACAGTACAGTATGTGCGTGTTTAGTGAAGCCACAAATAAATTATGAAGGTTAATAAGTGTTTCTCTGAATAAGGAGAATTATTCCTGAGGGAATCATAAAATATGCTATTAAGACCTTAACAAAATAGGCGGCCTCTACCATTTTGAGATTGTGGCTTGTTTTGTTAAATAAGGCAGTAATTGTTTTTGTTTTAATAGTGTGACTGGCCAGGTATTCCTGCTTGAGCTCTTTCACTGTTTCTCAGGGTGAGAAGGTCAGATCCAACCCTTTAAAATTTGATTTGGAAAATAGAACCAAGGGGGGAAAAAGTCAAACAGAATGGGGTTATGTGTGTAGTTACAAGTCTGTGGGAACACTCACTAACCAGGTCCTGCATGCCCAAGTCAGCAACAGTCTTCTCCAGGGTGCCAGACTTCTCTGCCCTTTGCATACAGATGAATGTATAAGTGAATCAATGCTGTGGATTTTCCATTCAAATGGATTGGGATGACCTTTCCATAGCTACTAGCTGGGGTGACTACAGGAGCTCTTGTTTGGAATATCTAACATGATGCTGCAACAGAACTGCCTTTGAGTGGCATGTGCACATGAACTGACAAATGGTGTCACGGGGAGGACAGCGCTGTATTTGATTTGCGTGGTGACACAGGGAGGGAGATTGATCAGAGAGAAACAGCTGTAAGGAGAACAAAAATTAGGTACTGAGAATGATGGGGAAATGAGAATAACAAGAAATTAGCAAAAAATGTATTGGTCATTACTTTGGTGCTTCTGAGAGACTCATCTTCAGGATATACAGGCAGCAGTAATAAACTGGACATGCCAGCTGAGTTTTGGGCCCTCACAATAAGCTTCAGAGTTATACTGATTCCAATGTGAAATGTTTTTCAGCAGGACACATGAGCTCTTTTAGCTCTTTTACAGCAGTGACCACTGATTTTCAGAGACCCACAAATCAACATTGCTGTAAATGCTACTCTCTCTTAGTCTGGGCTACAGCTGCATAGTTAAGAGGAACGTCTCAGAGCTTCTGTTGTCCAATCTCACATGGCATGAAGCTTTTATGATTCCAGTTTCTAAGAACACAACAGTAAAAAAGCCCAACCCACCAATCTTTGGTTAGTGTAATGAATTTCAGACAAGCTGGTCCAAAAATGGACCCTGTGGTCATCATGTAAAAGTCAATACTTTCCAGGGGTGACGACGTTTTGTTATCATAATATTTCCTTAGGGTTAAAAGAGGAAATAAATGCTCCATCTCAGATACCACTGTGTGATAGCTGTTGGCATGTATTCACCAGTGTAAGTAGTTCCTGATGTTAGATAATTTGGTCCTGAAGCTAGGTGAAAGGAGCTCAGTTTTGCTGCAGATTTCTGCTTTTAAACTAGCAACAAACCTCAAGGCATGAAAATGAAGGCAGAATGACCTCATTCCAATTCAGATGCTGCACATGAACATTCTGTGGGCAGAAATTGAAATTTCTTTCTTGATCTGGGTCCAAATGCTGAAACAAGAATAGTCTAATTAAACCAAAGAAGAAGCTTGCATAAATGCCTTGAAACAGAACCTGCCAATTTCTGTAGAGCTGTGGTGACAAGAAGTTATTTCTCCTGTGTTAATATCATTAGAGGGAAGTATTGGAACACGAAAATAAACAAAAAGACACATTGACTTGAGGTTGAGTGCAAGAAAGAGGATAGCTGAAGCTCAGTGGGAGTTTTGCCATGGGTTTTACTGAATCCCAGGACTTCATGCATTCTGTTTTTATGTAAATGTTTTCAGAGAACTGAGATGCTGAATATTGTAACCAATATCCAGGTAACAGTTTGCGTCAAAAAAATGTGTGTGTCTCTGCAAATGAATGTGCTCACACGTGCTTCTTATTAAGATACCCTTTCCCTGTTTCAAATTTAACTTAAAAACTACTTTTTAAACATGTGGCACTGTCAGAAACATGGGGGCAGATCGATGCAAGCTGCTCTGAGCTATTTTCAGTCTGATTGGAAACTACCTTGCATTTTGCCCTTGGTTTACTCACAAATATTCGGGTCTGATCATGTCAAATCCACAGGTGTTATTTTGTAATGCTTTCGCATAGAGATCATGTTCCTCATTTCCCTTCAGTAGGAAACTGCAATGAATTCCTTTAGCTAGTGATGAAGGATTTAATGTACATATTTACTTCATTTCACAAAGGGAAATTGGCTTTTATTTTCAGGGAGAGCTGAATATCAACTGTATCAATTTTGACTTGCCTTCTTTGGAAGAAGCAACAAGCAGTTCATACACTATGGAAGCAGATGTTGCAATGGATAATAAGAGAAGTTTTTGAAGAACATAAAAATCAATTGCTCACCCTGTCAAACTTGTTGAGGGAAAAAAAATCAAGAGGAGACTAGTGAGGGAAAAGACAATTTCTGAAAAGCATGGCTGTTAGTGGTGGAATTTCAGAGAAGCCAACTAAAGACTGGTTCTTGAAGAAATCATCTATGGCATTTCTTAGTAGAAGCAAGCCAGAAAAAAATAATGGAATATAAAAAAGTCCCAGGGAGGAAGAGTGATACTCAAAGTTTCGAGTTGATGAATAAAACAGGCTTCTCTTTACTTGTAAAGATTGTAGCACTGAGAAGAAATTGACTATAGGTTGCTTTTGCACAGCAAGCTGGTGAGATGTAGAGGTGCTGCCTTTGAAAGGGGAACAGTGTATGTATCCCAAAGCCAGAGAAGTGTAGAGGACTCAGAGAATTTAGACAGATGTTTGTAAACCTAGTGGGAGGTCCAGGTGATACTTAGTGACTTGGAAAATTTGGTAAACTTTTGCAAACATCTTGCAAGGGCCTCTCTTGGCTAATGTCAGCTTCTTAACTCACCATCCAGCTTCTTAATTTCCTCCTTCTATCCAAAAGCAATTGCATGTCTGGCTTGAAGATCCTTCAACTGTGAGAGTTTCAGTGACTACCAGTGTCTTTCTTCTTTCTAACTCATTGTTTGGTTTGTCTTCAGCAAAGACCATCACTTCAGTTTAGAAAGAAGCATGTGGTGTGGAACTTGTAAACAAACAGTATACATGTGAGTAATGGATAAATACTTTGACAAAGTAAACTACTATCCAGTCAGGACGGAAAATCCACTTCTGGCCACTGTTGTGGTGAATGATGACATTAAGAACAAATAACTCATAGTGGAAACTGCTCAGAATTTATTTTAGATGGCAAGCACTTGCTTAAACGCAACAATGAGCAAAGTAATTTGTTGAGACTTGACTCTGTGTTAATAGTATGCCATAGTGTAGCAGGTGTCTATGCATATAATGGTTTGTTTAATCTGTGTTTCTGAGCTCCTCTGAGTTGGCCAAGAACAAATATTTAGTGCTGGAAATTAAATCTTAAGAGATAATTTTGGAAAAGGCAATTAGCTGGTAGGCTTTGCTGAGTTACAAAGAGTGATTTGTGAGAATCTTCCCAATCAAGGTCCAGGTGATCAAGAACTGCACGGCTGTCCTGATTGTACCTGCACACTACAAACTTGATTTCAGTAAAAGAGAAGAGCTCTAGCTTTTCATGTGAAGTCATGTATTTTATAAATTTTGAATTTTTGCTTTTATTGCCTAAATATGCTTTTATTGTCTTTGGACTCAATGGCTTTTAAAGGCACATTCAATGACATTCAAAGGAAGAATGTCTAAAATATATTTAAAGGGATCTGTTTCTAGCATCACTCAGTGTGGTCAGTGTCCTCTGAGAATTTGTATTTGCTTGTTCTTTGAAGGACCTGATTAACCTTCTCTTTGATACAGCCTTGTAGAGTCTTGATCACAACTGAATGAAATGAAGATAAAATGAAGGTGGTAAAAAATAAAGGAGATAATAAAGGTGGAACCATAATGAAGCATTTATTAAGGCTATTTTGTCTTTTGTTTCAGAGAAATCTTTATTAATGATTTATAATTTTGTCTATTCCTCAATGATACTCCAGTGACAGTTATTAGTGGGATTGAATTAATACAAGAAATCATGTAGATAACCCAAAATTATATGACTTCTGCTCTGTACACAGAAAATCATGAACACATTTAGCCTACATTTTTTTCTCTGAGGGACAATTTGCTTAATTGACATAAGGCATTTTATTCTATAAAGACATCAGTGAAAAATTGTATATATCTCTTCAATGACTTAAAGATCTGACTTTTTTGATGCTGGGTGCAGAACGTCATCTTTATTTTCTTTTGATTGTACTTTACATAAGCATAAGTTATAATTTGATGGGTAAGACTGAAAAATTGAGTTTTGGTTGCAGTTCTTACATATGTCAAACTTGTATTTCTTAAGAGTTTTCCTTTCAAGGATGTATTATTATAGTAGTAACTTGTAAATAGGCACTGTTTAGGGAAGATAAAATAGTTCCAATAGTATACAATACAGTGAAAATACATAAATTCCAATTTAGCTTTACACAGAGAAGCATCAGTGAAATAAAAATGCAGTCTTATAAATGTAGGAGATAAAGCTTTGTCTTCACTTTCCAAAGGAAGAACCACATCCTGTGAGGTGCTCAGCATCTGCTGTCCTAATCAATACAGCTGAGAGTTGGCTTTTCTCAGTAGGTTTGTACTCTTAGCCAGCAACTGTCCAGCTATAAGAAAGCATCATTGTTTGGCATGAGGAGAAAAAAAGAATTATATCTTTTATGGGAGATCTAAATCATCTTGTCATCATATAACTCAAAGATGGCCAAGTATGTTTTCCCTCAAATTTGTTTAAACAAACAAATGTAATTCTTAGGTTTGTGCCATGGAAGCCAAGTTTCCGTCCAGCATGAATTTAGGACATAAAGATTTGTTTGTGATGGAAACAATGCCAGACACTTCTGCATAGCAGCGTAATGGAGCGCCGCTAGAATGTAGCTTATAAAACCAGATTCAGGAAAACAGAGCTGCTCTGTCTAATTTGGCCTGTGCTTTGTGATTACAATAGCATAATTGTGCAGCTTGGACGCCTTTCCCTCTCTGCTGAAATGATGCAGTATTCAAACACGTGTGAGAGTGTTTCTTCAACAAAAGGCCAGAGCTGAAGCCTCTGCATATCCCCAAACCCTCCTCCGGGGTGGGTCCTCCTCATGCTGCCTGACTTCCTGTGGTGGCTCTGTGCTGTCACCTGCATGGGTCTCTCAGGACATCCCAGTCTCCTGGTACAAGCACACCATCTTGTTAGGGCATCTCATTTTTCTAGCAGTTTGTGGAGTAAATTTCCCCTTTTCTTCTACTTTAGATAGTTGTACTTTGTCATTGAAGATTATTTGTGTCAGCCTGTGTGGACAATCACGAGGGTTGCTTACTGAGTGGAAAGCACTCACAATTTGAATTATTCTGAAGCCTTGTCCAAAGTTTCATGGAAAAGATTTATAATATGTGAAAAGAATTGAGTTCTACTAACTAGACAAGGTGTGAATATACACAAATCTTGTTCCCACAGAAAGAGTACGAAAGAAAAGAAGGTAAAACAACTTTTCAGTATTGCAATACTTATCTCTTCGTGTTCATAGGCTCATGGAATTATGGAAGGCACCTGTAAGGGTCATCAAGCCCAACTCCTGACAACCCTGATGCTTCTTGAACTCTGTCAGGGTTGATGCTGTGACCACTTCCCTGGGGACCCTGTTCCAGTGCCCAGCATCCTCTGGAGAAAGAACCTTTTTCTGATGTCTGACTTAAATGCCCCATAGAACATCTTCATGCTGCTCCCTTGGTCACCACACAGAAGAAATCAAGGCCTGCCCCTCCACTTCCCTCCTGTTCAGTGCTTCTGAATGTTTCATCTGTTTCTCTGATAAGTAGTACTGCCTTTTGTACATCACTGACAAAGAAATAAATACATGCTGCATTTCGGTGAAAAAGGAAAATTTCAGCGAGTGTTTCCCATAAGAGAAAGGAGTATGATGACTTTCAATTAATATATCATTTGAAAGAAAAAGCTTTAAAATTTTTCTTGTGATATCAAAATTATCTCCTTAAAATACTTAATTTCAGGTATTTAACTTTGAACAAAGCCAAAATATTAATTGAGGCTCAGAATATTCCTTTGCTTCATCCCAGATCAAAGTTTTCTTTTCCTTTTATTTAGGGAAAATAAGAGACATCTCTATTCATTTATTCTTTTATTGATGATACAATAGGTGATGGGAACTAAATTTATTAAAATGTTTTTTTTTTTTAAATAGGAGCTCCATTCTGAGGGCTTTTTTTCTTCTGATAATCAGATATTTTAGCTACTTCTGGAATATGTTGAGAGATCTTTTAATCTTGATAACATTCAGGTCATGGCAGCCAGAGCAAGGATTTTAGCCTGACACTGAAGTCCAGATCTTGCTCTGTGTTCAGATACGTTGTATTAATTAGAATGAATTAATGAAATGTTAAGCCACTTGCAATTCTAGCCTAAGCAATTCTAAGCTAAGAAGGAAGTTGGAAATACAGAAATTGTGTGTGTTTTTTTCTAATGGCAACTGGGGACAGTAAAATTGGTGGTGGTAGAATGTCATGCCTCATCCCTTGTCAAATATTGAAGGTCAGGATAAAGCTCAAATAGATAAAGAGATTTCATATTCCTCATTGCCAGACTCTGTAGTGGGGTATAAAGTCTAAGACTCCACTCCAGGAGTCATCCATCAGTCACAAAGACAAGAGAAATTTTAATTCTGTGGCATGTGGTTAACTTGCCTTTAATGGTAGTGGGATCTGAAGAGACTTGTGAGTTTATTCTCTTAGTCATTTCTATTGAGCAAATTTAGCATACCCCTCCACGGGAGTTTTTTCTGACTCGTGACTGAGTAAGACCTACCCAATATCCTGCTGACAGACCTTCAAAGACCCTTTAGAGTTTACATTTTAGGTGCTCTACTTGGTAAGTCTTTTTGGGCTGCATTAATCACCTTGGCCCTCCCATTCCAGGGGTTAACATTGTCTCCTGAGGAAAGGTAGACTGAATCTTCCTCTGTGTTTGCCTGTGTGCAATTGTTTTTTAATGTGTTCCCATACATAATGTCACTACTGAGTGCTACTGTCAGCAACAGCAGCTCCTGGTTTTGGCATGGCTTGCATACTGTTTGGAAGTTTGGAAGCTCGGGAATGATTGTATATTTCTTAGAGACAGATATAAGCCATGTTCAAACACAGAAAAGGATGAAGGATTAGTTGCTTCAGTGGTGACAAGCTTTTCTTGTTAAATGTTTGTATATATTTGCAGTCTAAATTTCTTAAATTTCATCTTCAACTTTTGAACCATACCATCTCCCTTCTTCTTTTCCCTTCTGAATTGAAAATTACTAAAATGAAGCCTGCTCTTATGAAAACTGTGAAGACACTTTTTTGAGTGATTTTAGAACAAGAAAGGAAATAAATCAGAAACCATAGACTAGTCTTGCCACCACATTTAGCCAGTGCCAAATTGAAATTGAACCACAGGTCTCGAATTATGCTTTTAAGTCCTAAAATGAGCTCTGCTCAGACAAGCTATGCTGACTTTGGTGAAGCCAGGGCAGGCGTATGAGTCTTCCTGAGAAAAGATTTTTGATTTCACAACAGAACTTAAACGCCACAGCTTTCAAGGGGCATCCAAATATGGTAAAATAAGCAGAGAATTACTTCCCTTTTCATCATCCAAGAGCTGCCATTCATAATACTAACATGAAGCTTTTAGCAAATTCCGGGAAGTTTCTTACTACTCGGAGGAAGGGAAAAATCCAGCGTAATAAGGGTTGTAGCTGTCTTTTGTGACTGCTGTTGCTACCCTGGAAGTAAACAGGAAAAGGAGCTGATGCACTTAAAATAACCAAGTTGGTTTAAAGAGGGAATGTGTTATCCCTGTTTCCTGTGTGTGAGACAGTTAATCACTGTCAGTAGCCAGCAGGATGGGTTTTCTTACGGAGAAATCCCTCTGTGTCATTTCACAGTGTGTACTTTGGTGGCTGTCTTGCTTCAATGACAAGATGTAGTTTCCTTTCTTCATCATCCTGAGATGTAATGGGGTTTTCCTGCCCTCTAAGAAGAATTTTTTTCCCTTAGCAGCAATGACTAGATAATGAAGCCAAACAAGGAGATACCCTGCAGCTCCTATGATGACACATCTCACTGCTGCTGACTCACCAGGTGATATAAGACTTTCTGTTGGTATTTCTATAAAAGACAAAAATAAACATCTGCTAAGAAAATTACCTCATTTTTTATACGTGACTTGTGCATTGAGCTCTTTTAAGAACTCCAATTACTTAGTGTTAGCAAATCATACACCAGGATTAGAGCTGCTCTGCACTGTGTTGAAAGCTTACAGTTTACCTGCGGCCTTTGTTTGTGTTAAGGTTTTTTTTTTTTTTTTGCAGTGAGCTAATGTGAGCCAAAGTGTTTAAATTCTGTTCTGGATCTGATTCCAGATTTCGACAAGCTGGGGAATGCATATTTGCCATAGCAATTCAAGATCTCTCTCTTTGAAATGGGTAAAAGTAGAAAGCTTATCAGGAGTTATAGTCAGTAACAGTCCAAAACCCTCATTTATTTGTTTCATTCTGTTTGTGCCTTAATGTATCATCCTAGAGTATCTATGTAAATATACCTAAGCTCATGTGAATGAGAGTAGAAACAAGCCTGAATAATGTTCTATTTAAGAGGTCTAAGAAAAGAGATATTAGTGATTATAAAACAACTGCTATCATTTGTGTTCCTATTTAATGGAAGTCACAGTGGAGGTGTAAGCATTTGGATACTGAAAATCAAGTAGATACCTGGAGGGATAAGTGAAATCTGTTAGATACAAATCTGTTAGATTTAAATAAATGTAAGTGTAGGTGTTCTTGTGAGAACTTTTCTTTGTCTTCACGTTGTTATTCTCTTTTGCTACTGTGCACCACAACAGTGTTCCACCTGTGTTCCACCTCAGCTGTCCAGGTGATCTAAGTTGCTTCTCTTTCCCAGGTAACTTCAGTCCCATTATTACTGTGAGATGTATCATTGGCAGCTAAGTGTGGGCCTTGCCAGTACAATTGCTGGATATGGGTACTCAGGGGCAGACTCCTCTACATGTAAAACCAGAGGATATAACTGAATTTCCAACAGCAGTGATCCTAAATATGAGTGTTATTTAGAAAAAATTTAGTTTCCTTGCCTGGTGTAAAGCTGCCCAAGTTTCTCTGGCTCTGGCACTGGTCCATGCTATCCACCTTTAGAAATCTTCAGATAGTCTTGACTACCTATTGTCCCTTTTAACATTCTATACAGAAAAAACTACAGAGACATGAAACATTTGCATAGATATTAGGATCTGGAAAATAAAGATGCATGGAAAGGAGGAGTTCTTGTTTTTTCCATTTCTGAAGGACTAATAGAACTACATTGTTCTAGACTAAGGATTTATTAGATCTGATGCTCAGCTCTGAGACATTAAACAACTGTATGGATTCTTGATGCCTTTTCAAGATGATTAATTTATTGACTTTGAGCTGACAGAGGCTGGGCTGGGCAATTGCACAGTTGCCATCAGCCATCTGGGGAGCAGGTAATACAAGCCAAGGTACAGGGATGGACCATCGCCACCCAGAAATGCTTATTGTATCCTCACAATATATAGACCCATATATATGGACCCATATATATATATATATATATATATATATATATATATATATATATGCATGCCTTACCTACGTTCCTAGCTATTCCCTTAGTCAACATAGATGGTCTTGCAGCTTAGACATTACATTCTTGTGACCAGATGCCACATGTGGTGCAACCTCATGACACTGTTGTGCTGACTCTTCTCCAAATGTTTTCTCCAGTACATGGAGCCTGAGTTGTTTCTTTTTGCAAAAACTGTGATGATTTTGTCATTTGAGTGGGAAAACATGCTGGCAAAAGAAAAATATATTCTAAACTGTAATTATAAATCCCTAGAAAACATCTGGTAGTAAACATTAGAGACTCAATTCTCAACTACTATGGTGATAAAGAAAAGAAATTTGAGGAAAAAAAATCACTGTCACAGTGGAAATCCCGGGTTCTTGGATTAGACTCTGAAAGGAGCAGACGTGGGAGAAGGGTGGCTTGTTATGGCCTCCATCTAAGTTTCCATGTCTTGTGATGATTACAGCTAAGTTGGCCAGTGGAAGTCTGCAGCTAAGTCTACAGTTAAGATGTAAATCCATTAACAGAAATGTCAGTTTACTATAAAGAAGCTCTTGTGAAATTTCCTACTGAATACAGCGAGGTGACAAAAACACAGTGAAACATTTTGAGATTCCCCATCTATTTTTGCAGTTCCAGGAGGTTTGAACAAGCACTAGCAACCAAAGCCTTTAACTGAGCCAAAGCAAATAAATCTTTTTGAGGTTCCTCTCGTATCAGTTACAAAGACACTTAAAACTTTTCAGGGACAGATGTGCTGCTGGAAAATAGAAAAGCAAAAACCAGCTTAAAAGCACTAAGCTCTTCACAGGGGGCTGGATTTTTTTAGCTATTAGAATAGATGGTTTGTCACAAAGTTTAAAAGCAGAAGGGATAAGATGTAGACTATAAAAGTTAGAGAGAATTACAAGTGAATAATTAAAAAGATGACATTTGCCCAAGGTTACAGCCTCAGCCTCACTTCATTACTTTGTGCTGATAACTGTTTTGAACAGAGCTAATAATTAAAGTAATAACTAAGAAAGCAAAACATATTGTTCAGCCATGACTTATTATCAAACACTTTTTATCAGAATTTTTCACAGTCATCTCATTGACACTGGGCAAAAACATGGTTATGATAACTTTTCCTATTCCTTGACTGTCACCTCCATCTTGGTTAAATTTCAACGTTATTTTAAATAATACAGAAATGTGCCACTTTGCTCAAAGAAGACATCTGTTCCAGGAAAATATTATGTTTTGAACATTAAAAAGAAGTTTCCTGATTTTAAAAAAAGCATGTGGCCATCAGGATTAGTCAGTTGGTTTGAGTGGTTACTGTACATGAAATTTTATTGAATTGTGTATATATTAAAAGTAGTTTGAAATAAATCAATTTCCAGAAATGTTAATTTAATGTATGTCTTTGCCTTTATGTTTACCTTTCCATTTTACCAACCATTTAGCAAGGGAGAAAATAGCAAATTTGACTGAAAAAGACCAGTATATTACAAGTGTAGTCATGTAGTTTTGGGATTCTGACTAGAGAGTACAGATGAAACATCAGCTGCAACTGAACTCCCCTTAGAGTGTTAAGATATGCCAGTTAAAAGTTTAGGTTTTCTGTAAACACTAGGATTATATCTATGGCCTTGATAATTTGACAATTCTTAAAATAAGTGGAACTTGGGGGATATTCAAAACCTTATAAAATAGAATATTCTGAGCAGTCATATTCCCCAAAGCTGTCTAGAACAAAACAGGGGACGATGAAAGCTGAAGAGATATTTAAATCCAAGGAGCTTTGAAGACTTTTGTAAGACTTTCCAGGGAGGTAGGGACGTATTTGTCAATTTGCCTAAACATCTTCACTCCATATGTTTTCACATTTTGCTCCTAAGCTTTTAATGCATTTTACATTAAACAGTCATTGGATGAAAAGAAGATTGCCCTGGGATAATTTCCGAAAGCAGTTTTCCTCCTTGGAGTGGAGTGCTCTGCCCATCAGGCTGCAGGTCTGGTGTCCTGCCTGCTGCTGTCCCAGCTGGGAGAGCCCTGATTTCTTGCCCACCTGCTGTCTGTCCTTCCAGGGACAGAGAGCTATAACGCAAAGTTTAGGGCATCCAAGAGCAAAAAAGGCAGAGGATTTAGCTCTTTACACTGAGAGAAAACAACATCTAGGTCCTGGACTTCTGAGAGATGTGCTGGAGTTTTTGGTATATGCAGATATGCATGGAGCTCTGCAGCACAAGCAGAGGAGCCTACCTGAGTGACAGAACACCTGAATCCTTGGGGTATCCTCAAAGCACACAGGTCCCATAGGTGGGACTGCCCTGCAAGCACAACCATCCCTGCATGATTGGATTTTACCCCAATGGATATTAATAAAACTTTATTTGGAGAAACTGTGCTTCAATATCCGTGGTGGAAATAGCTTTTTGAAGAATAGGTTTAAAAATTACAGTTGTGGCACTCTGAAAACACTCACTTGCCTACCCAGGTGGTAAGGTCCTGTGTGCCAGTGAAATGTGAGTTTGTATTGCTATGGCTCTTCAGAGCACTCAGCTGTTTAACATCAATGTTACTCTGATGCTGTTATGTATGGCACCTGTCTATGTTTAAGCAGGTGATTCAATGGATGTTGATGAGAGAGAAATGGCCAGATTTTTTGTCTGAGTTTCTCACCTGCAAGTGGAAGTTGGAGGAGAAATTTTTGAAGAGCGGATAAAAAAATAGGGTATGTGAACAGTTGATCCCTACTATACTTGTGGATATGCTATGGATTGGAGTGGACAAGGACAGTGATCCTCTCACAAGCTGAAAGAAAAGAAATTAAAATGGAAAAAAAGTTGCCTGCCCAGTTCAGATTAATTCTAGAAAGTACTATTTTGGCAGAAAAGTTACAGACCTCATCTAGAAACTAAAATAAGAAGACACAGCAGCTAAGGCCTCTCACAAAGGTACATTCTGACATTTGCCTCATCTTTCCCTTCATCCTTAATGCCCACACTGCTGAAAACTGTTTACAAAGCAAGAGATTTGCCTGGGTGCAACAGCAAGACAAAAGAAGCTATGTGCCCCTGTGACAGGGAAGACCAGACACTGCTGTAGAGAAGCTTTTCATTCTGCAGTTGCATGTGAATGATGTCTTCATCTCTGGGAACACTTATGACTCCTTGCTTGATTTTTATGGACTAATGGGCAGAAGGATCCTGCTCTAGCAAACAAAGCAGCAATGGCTGCTGTACACTGCGGCTGAGGTCGGGCACTGCCATTCAGCTTCTGCCACTTTCCTCCAACTCCTGAGCTCTTGATTGCCCTCTCCAACTATTCCTACCTGCACTTTAGCCAGAAAAAAAGGGTAAAATCCTCTGTAATCTAGTGAGGCTGAAATATCAATGTGCTGGCTTAGAGCTGACCTTCTGAAGCCTTTCGGAGGCTGTGAAATCTTGTCTGGAAATGTAACAATGAGATGATGAACACTCCTGATTAGCTCATAAGCACCCTACCAAGTAGTTGGGAAATTCCCTTATTTAAGAAAACGTAAACTTGAATTGAAAACTTCATGCAAAATAAATAGTCTGAGAAAAAAAAAAAAAACAAAAAAAAACAGTCATTTTCAGGATGCTTTAAATGTTTTCCATAATATTCAATCAAATCTCTTCTGACTTTCAAAATTAATTCTGTCTATTTGTATTCTTTATATATAGCAATAACATGAAAGTCAAAATGCAATATTTCCCCCTAAATCTTTGGGTTTGATGTTGATGCAATCCTGTAAAATAGCTTGCTTTTGAAAAAACAGATTTTTTTCTTCTGGTGGGAAATGTTAATAATGACACTTTAATTAGGTTTATATAGAGTGTATTACCTCATACTGTTTTGATACCTTCTCTTCCAAAATTGACATAAACCAGAACCCCCAGAATTACACAGAAAACATGAAAGCAATGCTCATTTTGTTGATTTGAAAGCACTGTGGTGAAGTCTCAGGGTACCCCTATTTTATTCATTTTCCCTTCTATGGAAATTGTTGGTATATTTTCCTGAAGGGTGGTTTTGTCATACTCTTGTATCCCAGATGATTTTGGACACCACAGAAAAATCATAGTTGGAGGGAGTGTGTGAAATGTCTGGACCTCTGGAAGGTTCAAGCATGGAATGAATGTACTTCATCATCCCAAATGTAGGATGCCTTCTGCATTCATAAAGCGGTCCTTTTTTCAGTAGATGAGTTCTGGGAAAATAGCTAATGATTCATGAAAAAAATCCTACTTGCACACAGTTGGATGATCATCTTGCTGCTACTTGCTTTTTTTCTAAGCACGAATTTGGGTGTGGGTGCGCAGTGGCATGTGGATAGGGGAAGGGGGGACTGTGTGTGCATGTGAGTTTATATATGGAATTAATATATGGATTGGGATATTCTTTTAAAGTCTCTAAAGTGTGCGTGCTGCTTTTATTCATTAGCACCTACAAAGGACTAATTGCCATCAGGCATGTAGGTGGAATTTTTGGCAGTAGGCAAGAAACGCAATAGGTTTGATGACAACCAATGATCTGCCAAAGCCTTTTCAGAAGAAGCAGCTAGTTGTCACTCACCCACCCCTTTAAATTCAAATGCAGATGCTTCCAGGGGGTGTGTGGCACCCATCCAAGTCAGCACTTGAAATGGAGGGTTTCTAACACTGTATGTGCAGACCATGCTGTAGCTGTGACTGCTGCCTAATGCGTGAGGTGAGAGGGACATGTGGAAGCTGGAATGGAGATGGGAGAACACAAGATGCTCTGCCCTTTCTGCCATAGTGATAAGTGGATAACAAGGATCCCGCTTGGAGCAGGTGGTGGCTGCCCTGCTGTGTCCAGTGGGACCTCTGACATGGGAAGCCAAGGCAAAAACTGGCTTTAGGCTTGTAAAGCCCATAGGAGCTGTCACAGGAAATTCCGGATTTATGAGGATGGCTTTGCAGTGCCATGGTCGATCATGCCAGGCTGGTGCCCTCATGGCTAAGCCATGGCAGCAATTTCTGGCATCACCAGTACCATTTTCATGTCCCCTACTGAAGGAGCAGAGAACACTGGCACCCCAGGAGTTTAGATAGGGCCCATCTGACCTTTTGCCTAACTTTGGAAGTGATGCTTTTGCCCTCCTATCCATTCAGTTCTTCAGAAATTAAATTTATGATAGGAGTTCTCAGAGAAGTGCAGCATAAAAAAAAAAAAAAAAAAATGTGTCCAGAAACTGCCAATATGTAAAGTACTGTTAAGCACTGTTGTGACCTACACATCAGCTGTGGCTGAATATTGCCTAGTCTATATGGAATCTGCAGATGGATATCTGTCATGCAGTAAACCACTATCAAATGTTGGTATAAGAAATATTACACAAACAAAATTTTCATATTCCATCAAAATTAAGCAAAAGCTAAGACTATATTTGATCTCAGCCTATGTTTATTGAGTTATAAACTCTAAGAATATATGTAATCCTTTAACTAGTTTTGCAGAACAGGTATTAACTCTCTCTACACTGATGTGATTGAGGGGATGGACATGGGTCTCTTGAGCGTGGCTCAAGTTCTTTTATACTGCTGAGGTATGGGGGCTTCTGACTGAATTCCTCTCCTGTCACCTCAGATGACCTCCCTCTGCCCTCCCTTCCCCCACAAAAGAAGCAAGAGGTTGTAATTCTGCAGGAATGTGGTATTTATCACCTACTGTGTTGCAGAGAGATTAGTAGGATTGCTACTTCATGCTGTGTTTGTTTCTATGTAGGCCATACTCTGTTTCATACCCATAAACTTCTGCTCAGTTTGGAGTTAGCTGTAAAAAGTCAGTACAGAAATACATGAACTCTATGTAGTTGACCATGTAAAATAAATAAAAATCACTCTGACAAAAGGGGGTAGGCAGTGAAAAACAAAAAAAAAAGTTATATATTATACAGAATATGTTGGAATAACTGTGGTAGTGTAAAATTCTTTCCATAAAATAATATTTTATCTGAAGTGTTTCATAGGGCTGTTATGAGACTAATACATGCTTGCTAATCGCTTTGACAGCTTCAAAAAAAGTGCTATGAAAGTAATAGTTATTTCTGTTCTGCTTTTTTCTGTATTTTCCATATTACAATTGTGATCAGGAATTGGAACATCTACTTTTATCAAATGGTGGGTGGTATCTACTTCTGTTCTTATGCCTATTTCTCCAAGTCACAAACTGACATCAGAATAACAAATAAAGAGGAAGTGTAATTGTGTGGTCCTATATTTCATTTCTCATAATGTCACAAAGGGAACTCATTCAAATAAAAATAATACTTCATTTACTGCACATGTAATTAGTATGCAAGTTCTTCAAGTTAGTGAGACAGTTACTTCAGGGCCAAATTCTGTCATGGTCTATCACATTTCATGTAACTCCTTGCCAAATAATTTAGATTGGCCTTTATGGGGAGGAATGCTATTCATTGTACCAGAAGTTACATGGCAAATGAATTTAAGAAAGTCATCCCTGATTTGTTGGGGTCTGATGACTGTAGAGCCTTAAAAAAGGTAGTTCATGCCTTCATAAACACTATTTTCCTTATTTTCATTCTTTGAATTTCTTTGAAAGACAGCTTTACAAACACAAGTCTAATTGCTTCTGCTTTATATTTAATTGAACCTATTTATTATTTGTTTCACAAGTGCTGCATTTTATTTTTCCAGGGTGACTACATTATCTTGTGATTCTTGTGAATGTTAAGCCATTGATGCTTGCAGGTGGAATTAAGATTGCCTTAAAGGCATGAGCATGGTACTACTGACAGATGGAGATATGCAACCCTTTCTATCCTTGGGGTGAACTGCAGTACTTCAGATTATCGTAATCAATATGACAACAAATAATTCATCAGATAATACTTGTTATCCAAATTCTGATCAATGATCCCAGGAGTTTTGGGCTCTCCATGCAACTGCTCTGCTTCCTTGGTAATTTTCCTCTGAAGAATTAGGGAGCTGTTTCTTTTGGTGAAGAAACCTTGACTACATCTCCCTTTACTTTTGCTTTACTTTTTTATTGGCTAGTAGATTTGCATGATTGGGCCTGGTCTTGACTTCTTTTTCTCTCTTGAAAGAGAGGCTCACTTGAGCAGTAGGATCAGTGTAACAGAAGATTTCTTCTTGAAATTTCAGTAGCTCTTGTCCTTCTCTTCTTGGAATTGGAAATGTGGTAATTAGACCTGAGGTAATCCCTGCAGTGCTCATGGTCTGTGGCACGATGTGTCTAACATTAAGAAAATATACACTGTTCCTTGCTTGGAATCAACATTTCTGGATCAGGTCATAAAAAAACCCAATAAATAATATTTTACAGCCCCTTTAGGTAGCTTTTCCAGTGCTTCATAACCATTATAAATAGACATGTAGAGAAAACTTTGCTGCAAATTAAGCCCCATTTTCTCAAGTTACTCCAAGTGCATATGGAAAACCTTGGTCACCATCATCTCCATAACTGCTTCTTTCTTATTTGCAGGCTGTCATTATGTTTTTGCTTCTCTGTCTCCCCCAGAGTAAAAATGACCAATTCCTTCATCTTTTTCTCATGCTAGCCATTTTTCAGGCCTCACAAATTTGCCTTGATCAATCCTATGGCATGATACTGAAAACCTGCCTCAATTCCATATTGGAGGCCTCACCAGAAAACAAGTAGACCAACACAATTGCTGTTGAAGCAAAAATAGTTGAGCCAAAGCCAGTTTAAATAAACATTAATGTTTAACTCCACAAAATTTTGAACTATGGCTGTGTGGGTCTTTCTGAGGTCGAATGAATCAGGAGGATGTACTGTATTTCCAAAGAGAAAGATACAAGAATGTGATTTTCTAATACACAGTTTTACATTCCTAATGGAACTGGACTT
Organism: Erithacus rubecula; assembly: GCF_903797595.1. NCBI lineage: Eukaryota > Metazoa > Chordata > Aves > Passeriformes > Muscicapidae > Erithacus > Erithacus rubecula. The sequence continues at coordinate 52,288,747 of NC_136689.1, read as the reverse complement.
CACAAGTTGCTGTGTTCTCTACTTGGTGCTTCTTATAAACAGACATCACAATTTGCCAGACATTAAACACATCTGAGCTTAGCCACAAGCTAATTTAATGAAACATCTGTGTGCATATGTGTATAACAAACCACAAAAGGAATTTTTACTGTAAAAGATAAGAGCAACTCCGTAGATAACTTTTTATTATCTTTTTTTTCAAAGTTATTGAAGTGTTTATGAAAGAAAGAAAGAGGAATAGAAGTGAAATGGATTATTGTTTTTTAGACTGTTTAATAAAAAGGTAGGATTTTCCAGTTGTACTAAACATAGCTTGATGAAAAGGCTGTCTGTTGATCACCTAATTTAATGTCTGCAGAGAGTCAGCATTGGTTTACATTATTATTATAGAGGAAATGATTTAGAGCATGATGTCAAGTTTCTGTTCTTTGAAAGTGGAGAGACACATTTTAAAACTTCAATGTTGAAATTTATGCTTCTAAATCTAAGTTTAAATTTCTTAAATCTTGAGGGGTGAGGGGGTTTGGGGTTTGTTGAGGGTATTTGATTTTGAATTTTTGGGTTTTGTTTTCTGTTGTTTGTTTGGGATTTTCTTGGCAAATTAAGACAGTCCAGTGACTCGGGTGGAACCTGTATGTTCTTTTTATAATGTTACACAAGGTCCCTTTTAAAATGCCTGAGAGTGGATTTTGGTCTGACAGACTTAAAAACTAAGTAATAAGCTACAAAATAATAGGACTCACTTTTAAAACCTCATTTATGAGTAAGATGTTTTTTCTAGCTAGTTCAAACTCTGCACACAAGCAGAGGATTCAACTTAGCATCTCAATCTTAGCATCATCTTATTTCAGGCAATGCTGAAGTACACACCTTCCAGTAGGCAAACACTAACACAAGTGTTTCTCCTGGGAAGAGATTGTCTCTTGAATTCAGGCCTACAAAAAATTCTTAAGTGATTAAATAAAACATGCTTTAGAATTGTTTAAAATGTTTAGAGACCACTACATTATATTCTGTTGCTTCTATTTACATGAAAAAGGTGTGCAGGAAGAAGTTGATCCATTTTGTTTAAGCTTTTTAGTAGTGTGACATTAACCTCTGTGAAGCCTGCTAGAAATGCCATCAGTATCTTTGTGACAAGTGACTTTAGGTGAAATTGGGGTTTCTACAAAAGGATGTTGGGTTTAGGTTTATTGTCCCACAAAAGATCATCCATACCTCAGCATGTTATTCAGCTGTATCTCTGTATCACCTGTTGCTCATTAAAATCACATTCTAGTGCTTTGATAACTCACTGAACATCAAGTCCTCCTTTTGTGAGCGTTGTAGTGCTTAGAAATATAATACTATCACCAGCCTACAGTCCTAATCTGTCCATCAGGAAGAGTATGAAGGGAGTTCTTTGGTACTGGTTTGTTAATACTGAAATATTTTTGAGGCACATCATAGGGTACCTATTTTTCTTCCCACTCAGGAGAAAAAGGTGAATCCAAGAGACTTTTGCCAACTTATTTATTATTACAGTGTAACAAAGGAGAAAAGGTTTTATTGTTGATTTTTTGTTTTGGTTTGGGTTTTTTGGGGTTTTTTTTTTGTTTTGTTTTGTTTTTGTTGGGGTTTTTTTTTTTTTTTTTTTTTTGGGGGTTTTTTTGTGATCCTGGAGAAGTTTTATCCAGGAATGGAAAAGAGATTCAATGCTACTCTTGACCTGATACAGTTTTAAGAGAGGAGAGGAGAGGAGAGGAGAGGAGAGGAGAGGAGAGGAGAGGAGAGGAGAGGAGAGGAGAGGAGAGGAGAGGAGAGGAGAGGAGAGGAGAGGAGAGGAGAGGAGAGGAGAGGAGAGGAGAGGAGAGGAGAGGAGGAGAGGAGAGGAGAGGAGAGGAGAGGAGAGGAGAGGAGAGGAGAGGAGAGGAGAGGAGAGGAGAGGAGAGGAGAGGAGAGGAGAGGAGAGGAGAGGAGAGGAGAGGAGAGGAGAGGAGAGGAGAGGAGAGGAGAGGAGAGGAGAGGAGAGGAGAGGCCATGGCTGACAGCCCAATTGTATTCTGTACCAAAGAATGTGTATCTGTTGAATGAATGGATTTCTTTGTTTTGCATTTATCCTTAAAAGTTGTTATTATTCCACATCTCTGTTTCTATGAATCATTCAGTAATGTTAAACAAATTCCCAAAAGTGAGCAAATATTACTCACCTATTTCCTGACTGATACAGGTAGCTGTGTGGGTGGACAGGTGGAGGCAGGTTAGACTGCAGCTGTAGCTATATTTTCAACATACCCTTCTGCTAACTAAAGTTTTCTTTCTAATCCCTTGAACAGATCAACTACTTGGAGAAAGGGGCAGAGGCATTATCCAGGCATTTACCACATGACTCAATATTAATATTTATAATATTAACAGTAATGATAATAATAGTAATAATGATAGGTAAATATCCCAATCATAATAGACAACTTTTTTTTTGCATGGAGTAGTACACATTTCAAATGGATGACTTTCCTGTGTATAGGCCTACATGATTCCATTGAATTTTTCATGTTTCATAAAATAGAATAAAGGCATCAAAAACTGAAAAGGCATTTTCCTTCCCTTGCTTTCAAAATAAAAGTTCAACTGTACGTTTTTAGCAAACAATATTAAAACCACTGTAGTTTAGAGGTGTTGTGTTCAGCTATGGATCATCTTTGAATGAGAAGGAAGCCAGATCATATATCATCCTTCATTCCTGATGCAACTCTGCTAAAATCCCAGTCTATTATCATTCTGTCACATCAGGTTTGTCTTGCCCTTCTGTTGCTGTTCTGTTTTCCAACAAAGTTATTTTCCACAAATCCAGTTCTGTAGTGTGGATTCTCTCAGTCAAATCCTCTTCAATACCCAATAATTTTTGTCCTTTCCCTGCCACTTCTGTTTTGGGTGGCTTTGTGCCATATTTCTCTATTGTAATGCTGGAACATCTAATTAACATAGCTTGAATAGGCTACTTGAACAAAAATTTCATGGACTTCTATCACAGAGTGGTTTGGGTTTGGAGAGACCTTAAACGTCATCTGTTTCCAATCCTCTGCCATGGGCAGAGACACCTTCCACAAGATCAGTCCTGCCTGGCCTCAAATTCTTCCAGGGATGGGGTATCCATAGCTTCTTTGGGCAACATGTTCCAGTGTGTCAACATCCTCACACTAAAGAATTTCTTCCTAATGTCTGAAGGGAATCTACCCTCTTTCCATTTAGAGCCATGCCCCCTTGTTCTAGCACTACACGCTCTTGTATTAATTCCCTCTCCATCTTGTTTACAAGCCCCCTTTATGTACTGAAAAGCTGCTATAAGGGGAGCCTTCTCCAGGATGAACAACCCCAGCTTTCTTGTCTTGTCTTCACAGGAGAGGTACTTCAGCCCTCTGAGTACCTTGTGTCCTGCCTCTGACCCCCTCCAGCAGTTTCACATCCTTCATATGTTGGAGACCCCACACCTGGATGCAAAACTCCAGATGAGGTCTCACCAGAGCAGAGTAGAGGGGGATCAACCCCTCTCTTTCCCTGCTTTTGATGTGGCCCAGGACACCATTGGCTTTTCGGGCTGCCAGTGCACACTGACAAGTCACATCCTGCTTTTTGTCAACTCATATCCCCAAATCCTCAGGGCTGCTTTCAAATCATTCTTCAACCATCCTATATTCATTTGTGGGCTTAATTTGAGCTGTGTGAAGGACCTTGCACTCTGCTTTGTTGAATTTAACGAGGTCTGCACTGGTTCACCTCTCAAACCTGTCAAGGTCTCTCTGGATGGCATTATCCCTTCCCTACAGTGTGCTGACTGCACCACACAGCCTGTGGTCAGCAACCTGCTGAGGGTGCACTCCATCCCACTGCCACTGAGAGAGCTGTTAAACAGCACTGGTCCCAGGACCAGCTCCTGGAAAACACTATTCACCCTATGTTTTGGGACCATTCAGTGTGAAGCCCTCACAAGAGAGTTCAGACTGTGTCAATTCAGCCTTTCAAAATTATCAAACCCAGTGGCAAAAATTAGACTTGGGTTTATGCTTTTGCTACAAACATGAGATGTCAGCACTATAAAGATATGTTAATTAACCTAGTATATACTCCTTAAGTGAAGACAGAACAGAAAAATAAGGTAATTTGCTTTATGGGAGTATATAGTTTGGCAAAACTGGTCTGACATCCACCCATGAACATTGTCTTGGAAAGATTTTTTGGGTGCTTATTTGTGAGATGTGCCACACTTTGACTAGTATTTGCTAGCATGTTTAATAAACAAAGTGTTATCAAATACTCCTTGGAGAGCATTTGTTATAGTGGTTCTGCAGAACCCTTCTGTGTTTGCATTAGTCTCTTTCTTTAGCCCACCTTATATCCTTATATAACTTATATAGCCCACAAAATACTTATATAAACTGCAGTCAGAATCGGTGTAAGACTTCAGTGTCTCTTTAGATGTCCTTTCTAGCTTCAGCCTTTGGTTGAGACCTCCTATTGCACATCAGATCCGAGAAACAGACCTTTTTACTTCAACATAACCTGTTAACCTCAAACTGACCATGGATAAAAACCATAACTGGCTGAAGTCAATACTTCCTACTTAAAAATTAATGGTAAGATGATGAAGGTCCAGATCTCTTAGGGCTGCACTCTTGGGGAGTAAGCTGAACATCAATAACATGGGAATTGAGGCTATCCCTCTTTTCTTTTCTAGATATAGTTGATGTTACATAAATGGACTCAACAATTTATGCCAAATCACTGTGTCAAAACAATGTCAGTGTTGCCAATTCTTGGCATATTATCAGATGACAATGCTTTCTTCACAAAGATACTCATATAAAAAAAATAAAAGGAAAGGGTAATGGAGAAATCCTAAATATCATAATTTTTTTATTGTTATAAACTATAACTACATATATAAAAATATATTGGCTGCCTTCTGTCTATTGTTAAGTAGTTCATAACTTAAATGATTTACAATTCATTAGGAGATGGGATGGAGACAAAAGCATGTAAAAGATGGCTCTTGATTATTTTTCTTTTATATATAGCACAGTTCTCATCAGTAATGAATACATTAACCAAACAAATCAAACCTTCGTTACTCTCTGAAGTAATTCAGAGAGTATTGAGAAGAACTCTAACACCATACTTCATGAATCCCTCTGTGGGGAAAATACCCACTCAATCACCAACCAGCCTTTTTGTGTGTCCCTTACTTTGGTTTTGTTGTAAGTACATCTTGGCTGGTATTAAAATTTAATATAGTTCATACAATTAAAAACTTCTGCAATTTTTAAAAAATATGGTAGAACTTTGATTGCATTTTATGTGGTTTAACATTTTTAGAGACTTATTTTAAGAAGTTTTACCATTGTAATTAAATGCAGACATTTATAAATGTTTCATGTCTGAAAGCTGTGTTTGGCTGATGCAAAGTCTGAAGTTAAATCAGCCTGTCTGTGCTATAGCAATAAATTTATAGAATTCCATTTTTATTTTGTAAGGTGTTATCACCCAGTGATAGGGAGTATGTTCTCATCGATGCCTGAAGTGACTGTAGGTGCCAGCTGTAGCCCACCTCTTCCTGGAGAGTCATGGAATGAGCTGTTGCAGCATGAAAATTCAGCCTCTGTGCTGGAGCAGGCTCGCAGTGAGCTGTTCAGAGTCATTCTCACTGGCACGGCTGCCCGGGCTCTACTGTCTGCGTGGCTCATAGAGGAGCCAGATGGGCCGGCTCTCGTTCCTGGCTGGCAGCCTTATGGAAAGCTGGGGAGAAATCCACGGCCTTTAAGGTGCCTCTTACCTACAGCAGAGGCCAACAGCAGTTTTGCCTTATTTAAGTGGCACAGTGAAACATGAGGAACAGCCCACAGGATGTAGAAATAGTGGCAATGGAGGTCGCTCCTTGAAAGTTTTGTGATCCTCTGTCATGTGGCTGCTGGAGGATTTTTGTTGTACTTAGAACTAGAAGAACATTTTACAACCAGTTCAAGAATTGTTTCTGTTCCTTCTCTGGAGGCCTCTGAGTGCCACACTGTTGGGAAACCTGTAGGAAATCCCAAAAACTTCTGATGTCCAGGGTAGATGCAAAGCAAATAGCAGTTCTGAGATGAAACTCCATGAGTTTATGGGTTTATAGGATGTTTTGTTTTGGATTTTTTAGAATAAAAAGAAAGTTGTTATATCATTGAAGTAATTTTCAGTAGTTGATAGACCACAAAATAACAGAATGGGTAAGGTTGGAAGAGAGGAGAGTGGGTCATCTGGTCCAATGATAATTATTTTTCTTTGAATAATAGGGAGTAGGGAAAGGATCTCTCAGGAAGTCTCTGGGATTGATTGGAGTTTTCATTGAAAAGGCAGGGAAAACACTTTCACATCCTCCTTTTTTTCCACCTTATTTTTGAATTTTTATTCTTTCCTGAATGTACTGGGAACTTGCCATGTTCTGGGTCAGGAAAAAGACTACAGCCAGTTTATTATTATTTTTCCTCTTAATGAAGCTGATTTCTTTTCCCAGTATGTGCACTTTGCAGTCCACTGGTTTGGACAGGAAAATCTGTCCTTGTTAAGAAAAATACTGAATAAAACAGAGCTGTTAGCCCATATCCAAAAATATTCTATGTTTTTGTTTTGGGTTCTGCTGGAAACGCTACATTAACTTTGCCTCAGGACACTAATTAACAAACTGGCCATTAATTACTGGTAATAAGGAACTTGTCAGCAGTCATTGTTCCCTTAAACTGCCTAAATTCAAGAGGACAAGTTTGGAAGAAAGTACCTCTCTGAAAGATGCCTGTCTTTTCTCTCAAATGAGAGAAACTCTCAGTAAGTGAATGAAAAGGACCTTGGGACCTCAGATAATGGTATTTTCTGAAGCAACAGCGATTTGTCTAGAAATGCCCAGTAATGTGATGCCAGAATAAGTTATTTCCTTGATAATGCTTCTTGCCTTTGATTGGAAACAAGCTTCACTAAAAATAGCCATGACAGAAAGTGATTCCATTCCCAAGGATTGAAGTGGTAGCCACGTATGGATTTCTTGCCTGTCTTCAATGGTCTTGTTTGTATTAATAATGAAATGGTGACAGATATGTGTGGTGACATTACAGTCAGTATTAATAGCTGCTGCCATTTACTCTAGAAGTGAAAAGTTGGCCAGAAATTGGAACAGGTATCTTAGGCCCAGAGCATTGGGAAAGGGATTATAGTGCTTGGAATAAGGGATGGAAAAGCATTACACTAAATGCAATTAATCTTAATGTTCAGGGAATTTGGAGGCATCTTCTGACTTCTTGTATTCTAGAGGATATAATGCTTCTAATTTCACAGTTTCTGATCTTCAAAGGAGATGTGAAAAAGTATTTAAAACCAGATAAAATTCTGATTCATAAGAATTAGCACTGGGCTCTTCTGTAAGTTATGAGAAGACATGTAAAAAAAAATAAAAAATCCACACACAAAAAAATTCAAACAAACCCAACCAAATAAAAAAAAACCCCACCCCGATACTTTTACTTAGAACAGAAACCCAGAACTTGATCATGAGAGTTTATTACTCTGCTAATAGCTTTTCTTTTAGCTTTTCTTTAGCTTTTCGTTGGCTTTTCTTTTAGCTTTTCTTTAGCTTTTCTTTTCTGAGCTAAGGAGACCAGTTTCTCTTTTGATGAAACATGACAAAAGTGATCATCCCTTTTTATCCTCCAAGATGTAACCTTTTTATTTCTTTTCCTAACTTTTTAAATAACCTTTTAAATATCTGGTGTTCAAGGATTTTTACATTGAAATTACTGTGAGAAGGGGTAGATTTAGATTATCTGCTATAGTATCTTTGTCTTTATTTTAATATCTCCTGTTATTGTGGGAATGTTGAGTATACTTAGATATACATTGGTGTTTGGATTATAAAAACTTGTCAAATAAACTTTGATGATTGCAAAATGGATCAGTGGAAGAATAAAACTTGCTAACATTTGAAATTAAAATGTATTAATGCATAAAGGAGTGTTATTTCATACTCAAACTGAAAAAGTTTTTTAATAGTTACAGATTTTAATTAAAGAAAATGAATAGCAAAATTAGCTGCCACCCTCTCTCCTTCCTTCTTTCTTTAATAGCCTTGCAAAACTTGGGGAAAAGAACTTGAATTTCTGACAAGAAAATAAAACATAAATGAACATATCTTTTCCCCAAATCACTGTTAGTTTACTTAGGCTTTAAGTATACTTTTATGAGACATTTTGGTATTATGGAGAAGTTTGGGTGTTGGGAGCTTGAATAGGTTTTTGATTAAGTTCTGAATATTTTTTCATTTTTGCCTTTATTAAAGATGTAAAGAAGTGGAAAAAACCAAAGTTTTCCCAAACCCAGACATTTCTAAAATAACATACAAACAAAAGGAAACAGAAGTTTAAAGATACTCCAGACCAAGAAAGATTTAGTGACCTTATGGTGCCAAAATCAAGATCTATTAAACCTGAAAGATGTTTTTTGACTTTTTTTTTTTTTAAGGACTGAGTGCTCATCCCTATTAAGCCAGATTTGCTTAAATTATTGTGGTCAGTTGATCTTGACTGGTTGCCAGATCCTTACCAAAGTCTCTCTATCACTGCTCTTCAGCTGGTCAGGGGAGACAAAACATAATGAAAGTCATAAGTCTTATCAGGAGACAACAAAGCAACAGGGCAAAACAGACCTGATTGGTGCAAATTAATGACATTTATTCAGTTTATTGCCAATCAAAATCAGAGTGAGGTAATGAAAAATAAACAGCAATCTTAAAATCATTTCCCACCATCCCTCCCTTATTTCTGGGCTCAGCCTCACTCCTGATTTTGCTACCTCTTTCCTACCAGTAGCATGGGGATAGGGGGAATTGGGGTCACATTCAGTTCATCACACCTTATCTCTGTCACTCTTTCATTTTCACTCACTTCCCCTGCTCCAGCATGGGATTTCTCTCAGAGGAGACAGTCCTTCATGAACAACTCCAATGGGAGTCCTTCCCATGGGCTACTGCTTTTCCCAAACTGCTCCAGCATGGGTCCTTTCCATAGGGTTATGAGTCCTGCCAGCAAGCCTGCTACAACAGGGGCTCCTCTCTTCATGTGTCCACAGGTCCTGCCAACAAACCTGCTCCAGTACAGGCTTCCCACAGGGCCACAGCCTCTCTCAGGCATCCACCTGCTCTGACATGAGCTGCTCCAGAGACTGCAGGTGGATCTCTGCTCCACTGATCCTCCACGTGCTGCAGGAACACAGCTGCTTCACCTGGTCTCCACCACAGACTGCAGAGCAATGTCTGCTGTGATGCCTGGAGCACCTCTTTCCCCCCTTTCCTCACTGAACTTGGAGTCTGCAAAGCTGTTTCTCTCCCATGTTCTCACTCCTCTCTTCCAGGTGATGTTGGGCTGCAGTATTTTCCCCTTCTCAAAAATGTTGAGCCAGAGGCTCTGCCACTGTTGCTGATGGGCTCAGCTGTGCCCAGTGGCATTGGCTCCATTGGATGTACAGAAAGCTCCTGGCAACATCCTGTAGCATCCTCTAGGCAACAGTCAGATGACTTAAGGCATTCTCAGTGATGGACTATTTCCTTAATTTTGGCCTGTTTAATCCAAAGCAGAGAAGGTGGAGTAAAAATATGATGAAAGTCTTCACATATTTGAAAGACTGATACAAGCCGCAAATAATTATTTTTTTTAGTATGCCCATGTAGCAGAAATAATGAGCTTATATTGCACAGATTAGTTGTTACGAAAAATTTTCTAATGGTAAGGAATTTCTGTAGACTATTGGAAAATGTATATTTTTATTTTATTTTAGAGGCACTTTGGATGAGTTTTCACCACTATGGTGGATGAACATCTGTCAATAATGGATTTTTGGAACTACTGTGGATTAGTGGGTGTATTGTGGACCCAAACAGGGACTAGTGGTGCCCTCAGGATCCTTTGCAGGCCTGTGGTGGTTCTGTGCAGTTAAATGCCTTGCAAAGCCTAGTCAGCTGGGAGAAAAAATATTATCATCTGTATGATCAGATGAAAAGCTTTAAGAACTAGCCAAACACCTATCAGTGAGGAGTCTATGAGAACCAATAGACAGCAAAGAGAAGTACTAAGATTTGGTTATAATGGAATCAGTTATTGCTTTGTATTATAATAGGACAGTAACTTGTGGAGAAGAAAGTAAGGGTTTATGTTGCAGGAGCACCCTTGACCCCCTTTTTGGAGCTGGGATTCTCATAGAGATAATACCAAGATATTGAAAAGAGCTTACTGTGCTTCCAGAAGATTAAAACCTAGATGAATTACAAGAAACAACATGTGGATGTAGAAATTGGTAGAACTGGATAGTGGGAGGATGAGGTCATTTAGAGAAGAATAGCTATCAGCCAATGAATCTATCTTCTTGGCTGTGGGTTACTGTCTGGCAGTGTTTGGTAGGCCTCGTGGCAAAGGCAAGCCTTGAGATGGGATGAAATCCAAATTTAATAGCTCTTTGAGTTAAGCATACACTAATCTTATTAAATGATTAGGGAAGTTTCAGGGAATTTTATAGGGACAGGTGAAGGAGCAGGGAGTAAGGCTCAGTAGCTGGATGGGTTTCTGAAGAAACCTGTTCCTACTGCAGAAAAGGAAGCAGGGTTGGAGAGAAAATTCCCCCTTGTACTGGCTGCAATGGCAGCATGTTCGTGCTGGGCAGTGAGATGCTCAGATGTGCCCAAGCACAGATGTGTCCTCCTTGGTATCCAGTTTGTTTAGAGAGGGAGGCTGGGGTGTGCCCTGGTTGAGGTTAATGCACCCCCTTTCCCATGCACAATTAAAAACCCAATAACTTCAGTGCTGGAGATAACTCGCAGAACCCTTAGGTTTCTGAACTGATTCTCACTGATTTCAAGTTTAGCCAAAATGAAGTAGTTCATTGTACTTTTTTTCCCATCTTTCTAAAATAAAATTTGTTTGCTTATTACAGAAAGATTTTGAGGATTGGTGAATTACATGTAGGTTTTGAAAATTTAGTGCTGGTCATTGTTGTCAATAAAACTATGAAAACCTGTATGTAAGTATTATATAACAAGCACTAATTTGGTGAAACATTTCAGGAATATATGTGGGGAACAGTATTTTTCTTTCTACTTTTAGAATTAGCTTTATTTGCATTTCATTTTATTTGTGTTATTCTTTGGGCTATTTAAAAATCCTTGGGAGTTAAACATGACAGGTTGTATGTGTGCATTGGAATATGATTTACCACATTTTTCCCATGCCATGAGTATATGAATTCCTGCTTACATAAGAAAATATTTGAACATAAAAAGCAATAATTTGGAATCAGATTGTGCAGGATGAATCATGAGACGAAATCTCCTTAGAGATCCAAAAACATATTCTGGTATTCCTGCCAGAATGTTTTCATAAAACATTTTTTTCTTAAAAGGAATTGCTCAGAAGGTAATAAATAAAAATCATCATAATAAAAGGCAACCAAAAGTTGCAACTTGATTTTGCAAAATGTATATGTTATATGAAAAAAGAAAAACATACCTTTTTCCTCTTACTCTTCCAAGGCTTTTTCAAGGCCCCTCCTGAATCTGTAAAAGAAAAAACTTCTATTTTGGTGTCTCACTTCTTCTGTTAGTTTAATATATATAGCATTATTGAATAGTGGAATAAAGTAATCTACCGTCTTCATGCTGATATTTTTTCTTTTTTTTTCTTTTTTTTTTTAAAGCCAAAGCTATCCAAATTCCCAGATCCCTTATGGTCAATGTGAACATCATGGGCTGCAAGTTGTCAGCTTGTTTTCTTTCTTACGTTGTGCTCCTGTGCTAAAATCATCAGCCTGTCTTCACCTGCCAGCCAGTTTCTGTGGGAAATGCTCTTTGAAGGTTCCATTCCTGAGTTGGTCTCACCAGGATCACAAGGGAGGTACAGGATAATGAGTTTATCACAGGCCTCCAGGAAAACATTGCAGAAGGACCCCCATAAGTCTCTGATACGACTCTTGCTGAAACTGAAATGTGCCAAAAATGAATGAGGCTATTTTTCTGAGAAAAGGAAATACTTCTTTCATTTCCTGTCCCTTCAGAATGAGGAAAGGTGTGCCATAGTTAAAATGTGTTTTATGTGCAAAATACAAAAAAATCAATGCAGCTTGAAAAATTGTGCAACATTCCAGTATAAAATAGTAAGCCTGTGGGAGTTTTGAGTTGATAGAAGCATGATAGAAATGGTAACTCCAAAATTTTGTGGGATTTGCTGTTGAAGCTTCAGATCCAGAAGAGCACTTCCTTGTAACTAGATCTATGCTACAGCCTCAGTTTATGTATAAGATTTGATGAAACTTCCAGTTAAAAAAATATTTTTTTTTAAATTTGTGAAAACATTCAAATTTACATTTTTAAATCAGGGGTTTTTTTTAAAGATTTAAAGCTATTTAACATTTGACAATGTTTGACAGTTCACATTTTAAAAGAAAAAATAATCTCAAAGTTGAGTATTTCCTTTAAAAAATTGATAGTCCCAGCTAGGATACACAGGCTCATTTCTTGCTTGTGGGAAAAGCTTAATGCTTCAATTTTTCAGTTCAACTTTTTGAGATCGTAAACATTCTAGAAATACAGGAAATCTGTTTTCCACTCCTGCATGCAGACACACAAACCTGTGGCCGCACAACACATTATTTATTGGGAAAAAAGGCACTATATTAGTACAGTATTGTTTTAACAATGTATGTGCCAATCCCTTCATGATATTAGGGAGTTAACTGTTAGTATGTAAGAGTTAGGAGCTGAGAAAAAGCTGCTTAGCCAACGTGCTGGGTTATCAACTCAAATGGCAGTCCCTATTGTTCACCTTTCTGTGCTACATATGGAGCACTTGGAAAGTTCTTAAACCTAAATCTAAGTGAATCCAAAAGTCCTTTCAATTCCTCTTGCATGTTTGTTTGTGTAGGTATTTTTTGGGGGTGTTGTACAAGAATTGTATTGATCTTCAGCTCTATTATTTTCATTGCACTGTCCATGACCATATGTCCCCCAAATAATTTTGGATGTACTAGCTTACTTCAAGTAAGTTTGCTAGAGGAGTTAGGTAGCAGAAAGGGCAGAGACCTTGTCAATGTGCCCACACAGGGCACTGATGTAAGCTTTCCCATAGTACATATCAGAAAATTCACAGGGTACAGAAGCCACCAGAATTACTAAAATCATAGGGAAAAGAAGGAATTGGAGTTTACATCTTCCTCAGCCACTATTTGAACTTTACACAAAAAAAAAAAAAAGTGCATAAATTATCTCTAGCACTCATAAGCTACTAGTTTCAGCCAACCCATCCTTTTTTTTTTTTTTTTTTTTTTTTTTTTTTTTTTTTTTTTTTTTTTCCCCACACCTACCTCCTCTAAGTATAAAACCTGTTTCCAAGCAAGCTGATTCCGAAGTAAAATCTTCCAATGACCTGGAAAGAACAGAGATGCCACACTATATTCCATGGGAATATAGTGGAAAAACTGATGTAGCACAGTGCTGTGTGGTGGGAAGGTGGCTGCTTGGGGAGCACAGCAGAGGGCTGACCATCATTCAGTGTTGCAGACTGCCCTGGGACACTGAGCTGGCTGCGAGTGTCTTCATGCCAGCAGGCAGCCTAGAGCTGAATAAGTGGCCTGGGAATGGCTGTATCCGCTTTTAGGTACGTTTTCTTCATTTCAGAGATTGTATTATGAAGCCAGAGGGAGTGCTTCAGGCAGAATATATAAATTAACTGGTTACTGAACTGTGTAGGAGGGACTGAAGTCCTGAAAAGGGAAGCTTACAATAAAACCTCTGTCTGTGTGCTGCGAAAAGGCGTTCAAGCTGCCCAGGTCAAACCTCACACACTATTTCCAGCAGACGAAAGTGGTGGCCTAGAACAGCTCAGGAGACTGAACTGGTGAAAACAGAATCTTGGCTCACCACACTGTTTTTCAACAATTGCGTTAATGTAAGATTTCCAGCAGACATGGGTGGAAGATTCAGGATGTGAATCGAAAGACATTCTCAAACTATCCCAGAGTTTGGAAGTGGAGTTTGGCTGTAAGTCCATTACAAAAAAGCATTTTTGTAGGACTCAAATCCTGTTCAAGCTATCAAGTGTCTTCCAAAATTTAGAGGTATCTGGATCAAGCCTTCTTGCTATGGTCCATCTCTAATTTTCACAAAGTATTCTAAACTTCTAAATCCCCTATTCTAAATCCCCTTTCTGTCCTACTTTTCTTTCCTGACTGTATTTTGACTCTATTTCCTTTCTTGTTTTTGTCTGTTTAAAAATGTCGGTCGGGGTTTTACCAGGGAGTTTTATTTTACTTTGGAATGCATTAAGTTTTGTTTATCTGCTCTTCTTTCTTCATGTCTCCTCCCCACCTCCCCATCCCCCCCCCGTCCCCTCCCAAAACTGTTCAACAAATTTATTTTGTTCTTCAACTGCAGTTCCAAGGAATAAGCAGCAGTAGCTTTTAGACACATTACAGTATCTTCTCATAACTAGACACAGTGAAATGCTGTTTGTGCTCTACACTACCAAGATGTTTGTGTGTTTTCTAATTTCAAAACATCTAAGTGCATTCATGTTGCAGTTGGAGTAATTTTGAACTGTTTCTCCTGTAAATTTTTTAGTTCAAATTACAATATGGAATTATATATGGATATATATGGATGATGGGAAAAATGCCATGACAAAAATATTCTAAAACAGTATCCACAACAAGTAGAATTTTCAGCAGTATTTAGTAGCTCACCTTTGTATGAATACAAAATATGTGTTTATAATGGAGCTTGGTTCATTAATTGATGATTTTATTATCTCTAAAAGCAATGAGTCACCTCATCTGCATGTTAGAAAAATACTAATCTATTTAATCCAGTACATAGTTTTTAGCAGCAGTCTGAGCAGTGTGAAGACAGAGGTCAATAGGAATGTCAGATGATACATCTTTACACTTTTACACAATGGCTGTGAACACAAAAGGCAGCAGAGAAACATGTAGAGCCTCATTCAGAATTATCTATACAGAACAAAAGGTGTGTCTGAGCAACCCCAGCTTCATGGGCATAACTGCAGCAATATAGAAGTAAAACTAGTTTGAAGTTGCTTTTACTTAGCCATACAACAGTGACAAATTCAATATTACTATACTATATATATCTGTACATGAATGGACTCTTTCTCCTGGAATAAGGCATAAAAACCTAGAGTACTTTTTTGTCAAGATATTGAGATAGATCTATTTATGTATTTAAATTTAAATGCACCATTTTTAGGTGCCAGAAAAGTTTAAAGTATGTCATTTGCCACAAATAAAGCGGTGACTGTTTAAACATAATGAAATGAAAAATTAAAAAAAAAATCTGAGAAGATGACGAACAAAGAAAAATATTTATCTTTGTGGTCTTAGTATCACTTTTTTTGCTTGCAATAACATTTATTAGTGCAGTGCCTTACGAACACTGATGTTCTGATTATTCTAATACTGTCCATAACACAGCCATCAAAATTTGCTTGGGGTGCACCCAAGTGGAGTGGTGTACAGTATGCGCATAAAGCTTTTCTCTGCTAACAGGATATTAATATGTTTGCATATTCAATCACTCAAATGGTAGGAAGTTGCAGTCTTTAAGGCTGCCAGCACGACTTGGGTCAGTGTCTCATTCATCTATGTTGAAATATATTTACTCAATCTCACAGCCCCGTGCTTCTCTATTTCTGCATAACCTTTTCAAAATTTATTGATAGATACTATTCTTGGAGTCTCCAATTAATCAGAATTTATACTTTTTATTGTTCAAAGTAATTTCATGCATTCAGACTGTGTTTCAAATTCTGCATTGTTAATTTCCTCAAAAGTGCATTTTTAAAAAATAATTCTTATCAGTGAATTTTCAAATTGTGTCAAGAATTCTCTCCTCACCATACCACTGAAACAAAGGAAGTGTTTGCATCCTGGAAAGCAATGTGCAGAGAAACGAAGCTAAATGTATCCATTCATTTTTGGGAAATCTGAGATGTCTGGGACCTGATTTCTTTTCCAATACTATGAATTAGCTTGATCTATGCAACACAGAATGGCTGTATTCATATCTGACCAGTACTATGTAATTTAAAAATCAGCTTTCAAAGTAGGCATCCAGAAAATGAGTTAAACAGAACTTGTATCTATCTCTGATGAGTTACATATGAAAAGCTTACATGATAATTCAAAGTCCATAACTTGAGAGTCTTTTCATGGAAATCAGAAAGCCATGGAGCTATAGCAAGAAAGGTTACTAAACTTGTATCTTGTCAAACATGACTTAAACAATTTATTTCTGCTTCCCCCTAAAAATTGCACTCTTGGAATTTTATTGAAATTAGGGACAGCATATAACTCATCCACAAAAGAAAACAGCAAACAATTCAAGCAATAATAATTTGTCAGTGTCAGAAATGAAGAAGTGCCAGAAGTGGGATTGTGCAAAAGGCTTCAGTGAACAATTGTTAGTAGGAGAGCTGATTGCAATGCCTGCAATAATATACACCTCAGAAATCAGCTATCTCAGCAGCAATAATGACAGTAAAAGCATCAGTAAATTATACTGCAAATATAAAAAGAGTTTGAAGGGATGCTATACTTCTTTCTTTCCCCTGTGTTCAGACAGGAATGACTAGATTGACTATTGAGAGATGTCCTGCATTTTTGTGTAGGCCTGTAAATCTTCTCTGCCAGTGGATAATTGATCTGCTCACAGGGATAGCACTTATCACAGGGCCATTTGAGGATAGCAGGTCAGGAAGTTGATTCCCTGAAGGCTACTCAAACTAACAGTTTGCTTCAGGTCTGAGAAGTTTTCTAGAAGGAAAATGTCATGGGAAAACACAACATTTATTTGCTTCCTTTTTCTTTTCTATCACATAGTCTTCATTCCCAAATATAGTTGCACTGAGCTTCAAGAGTTGGCAAATAGAAAGAAAACGCCAAAGCTCAAATAAAGCTGTATTCTTTCTTCTTCTTATCTCACCTGGCATTGACAAGATTTTCCCAGGCTGACTCAAACTTGTACAAAGCCTGTGCTTGAAAGGATGCACAAGTGCATGCTATGGAAAGGTGGGTAGTAAATCCAGCTGTGGGTAGGAAGAATCAAATATGTTTTATCCTCCCTTTCCTGCTTAGAAATTTGGGGAGCTAAAAGCAATGAAAAACAATATTAACTCAGGTTGGCCTCCTCCATCTGCTACCAAAGCTCACCTGTAAAGTGGACCTGATGATGCTTTAATTCTTGGTCTTAAGAAGTTTAATTGACTATTATAAAAAACTGGAAGGAGCAAGGGAGACATTCTTGTTGCCTAGACTTTTGTTTCAGTGGAGAAATTGAGCTGATTAACTTGCTGGTTTCCCTTTTCATACTACTCGGCAGACATTCAAACAGCAAGGACAGAGTTGGGGTTGCTTTGGCAATGTTCTCCATGACTCTTTGTGTGTTTAGTTACAAACTTCACTGAAAACCTGCTGTCAGCCGTAGTTTACCATGTAACACTGAATTTCTAATGCAAAGACAGCTTTGGAAGAAATGCCACATTTTTCTTCCATGGACAAGGTAACCTTTGGATAGAAAAAGCTGGATTCTAAAAGGCTGGGATTTGAGAACAGTGACATCCTTAGAAAAGACTGTCTAGGAACAAACTAATGCATGCCCCTGATCCACAGAGAAAAACAAATGTAACTAAAAAGTCATTAGAAGAAAATACAGTTTTGACTTGCTGAGGAGAGGGATCTAGGAATCAGATTGTTTCACTTAAAAGAGTTAGCTTGAAGGTAGGATTACTTTTATTGTTTAAAGTCCTGAACTAGAAAGCCTGTAACAATATGAAGAACTTCAAGCATGTAATGTCAAGGTTCTAATTACCTCTTAGAAATTAAGCTCAGTTCCTCAGGCAAATATGTAAAAAGAAAACAAATCCCACAAAAGAGAATAATCCTTCTTTCTTTTCTTTTTTCCTGGTCTGTTAATCCAGTCTGAACTCATCTGTTATCATGACTTTGCATTTGTTACAAATTTTCCTAGAAGTCTCACAAGTTATAATAATGCCATGGTGTCAGAATTCTTGGAGTTGCCTAAATTCCTCTGGTCCCTAATGTTTTAATAGTGTGTTTAATGTGAAAGGAGGCACAAGAGGAGTATCCTGTTCCAAGTATTGAAGAAAGACAGAACAGTAGTTCTCTTTGCTGCAGGTAGCTCATACAAGTAGCACCCTGTTGTTATGCAGTGACAACCCAAAATAACACAGCTGAAAGTTGCTTTGCTGCATAATCTATTATGTGGGACACTTTATACTGCACATGGTTACAGAGGTGGACCCTTCAGAATCAGAGTGACCATCTACAGCTTGGCTCTGTGGTGCTATACAGCTGTTTGCTAGAGGCTGTCAGAAAATGGAGAAGCTTATTTAATCCAGTTTGAAACCACCCGGCCATCCCTGGTTACATCTAGGCTTACACTCCTGGGAAGGTGTAGTAACTGCCTGGAGTTTCTCATCATCAGCTAACACACTCTGCCTCCAAAGCTGTCAGTAAGGTTTTTATCCTCCAAAAAGGAGGATAAAGCTTCTATGAAGCGAAGTCATTGTTTCTGAGTTGTGGTATCATAACGTAACCCACCCAGCCAGGTCTGAGATTCAGCTGCAGGCATAGGTGTGGGATGTATTTTGCAAGTGTGTCTCACTGTGAAGGTCTGAATTTATAATGGACCCAAAGATAACTTTTTATTTCTAAATTAAATGTATACGTTCTTCATACAGAGCAAATGCAACAACCGAAGATTAATGAGCAGCTTTTCACAAGAAGTAATGTAATTCTAAAAGTTCTAACCATTAAGTATAATCATGAAGGAATGTCTGACTAAATAAACAAATAATATCTATGACTTTATATGCCTGACTCTGCATGTTTTAGTGGGTTTTGGCAGGTGTAGGATTACCTGTGACCATGATAAATGGTGATTAAAAAAATAATTAGAAATTAATAAAAACAAGTAGGGCATGTAGGCATTATGTCACCTTCATTTAATTCTCTCACGAAAGAGGAAAATGTGCCAGGCTTCTGGGGACTTTGTAAAATCTCATTTCAACTGTGTCATGCAACACAGGAAGTTAAAATGTAGAATGTGAGATTTATTTGAAAGCCTTATCACAAAGTTTGAAGTTAAAAATGCATAGTGAACCTTAGATCTGAAGGTTTTCTTCCCAATACTTGATTTGCATTACAGGCTTTTTTTAAAATCTATATTCACTTATATTACTTTTTAATACACAGTCACAATAGTTGGCTGCTACAGGTTTGATCCTGCTGTGCCTGCTACTGAATGTGTTTATTTACTGTGATAAGCAAATCTAACAAAGCTGTCAGGACACTGATTTATGGAACTGATCAGCTTGATAGTTCCATTTTTTTTGCACATGGGGTGGCACTGCCTGCACATCAGCTGCTTGTAAATTAATTTGTGCCTGCACCTTTTTGCCTAGGGCTAAACTGTCCTTTCCACCCCTAACCTCAACGCAAAAGAAGATTTCATGTAAAGGAGATTCAATTGCAGTGTGACTCCTGCTTCTCCAGTCCCACTGCGGTCATCTGAGAACCAGGGAGTGAGGGAACACATGGTTAGAGAAGAGGAGCAAACAGATCCATCTGCCCTGACAGCAGATGTGTTGTGTGAGCTTCTGCAAACCGTGTCAACTACTTGCTCTTCCCCAGGCTTGAGGGGAGAATGAATGGGCAGAATTCACAATCCATATGCTTAGCTCAAACTGTTTTAGAAAAGAAGTTAAGAAGTTTTACAAAACAGGCAATATGAAGTTATGCTCCCCTTGGAAACATTTTTTTACACTTGGAATAGAAGGTAATTGGGCATTTTACATGTCTAAGAGCCTAGGTTTATGCTTATAGGGTGTTCTTCTAACGGTGTATTTGTAGTTTTTTATTCATGTTTTGTGAATACATGTTGGCTTAAACAGAGTCTCCAGAATATTTAACTGGCAAAAGAACCTTTATTTGCAAAGTTATGTAGGGATGATCAGGTTGGGATGGATCTGATTCACTGTAAGTGCAAAGAACTGGTTGAAGGAGTTCAGGTTTCCTCAGTACTCCCATAAATGAAAGACTATTGTGTTGGTGAAGGGCTGTGTGAGGACCTAGGAAATAGTTTCACATAATAGACATGAGGAAAAATAGTCAATTCCTTCTATTCATAACTTTTCCCTTGAACTTTTAATGATGCTTTTAAAGTGAGACCCTACACTCAGCAACTTACTTCAGAGTCATCAAGAAAAAGCACACAGTCTCTTTCAATCATTCCTTCACTGCTTCACTGTTCTAAACTTTATGTAGCTGTAAGGAATTACTTGGTTTCTATTCGTGCTCTATCATAACTCATAGTTCAAGGTTTTTAAAAATAATTCTCCTGGCCAAGAGCAGATTACAAACTGTTACGTAATTCTCCAGTGACGTAGTAGTGGGATTTTTCCAGCATTGCTGAATGGGTCATTGTCAACATTTGGGGGGCAATTTGCAGCAACTCTTGAATAGTTGGGTTATAATATTATCAATACTACCTCAGTATGCAATCTTGATATTTTGTGAGTTCTACTGATTTTTTAAAGTTGAACATCTACTCTAGTCAGGTTATAAGTTTCTCCTTCTTAATTTTCATTCCATGAATCACTGAAACAAGCCCCAACTTGGTATGAATGTTCTACCTGCCACTTGCTTACAAAGACGTAATTGGCACTATTTCAGCAGTTAAGCTCAAGGGTTTAGCTGGAACATTTCACCACACTCAACAAAACCCACCTGGGTTCCAAGTTTCAAAACTTGTTAGCCAGTGATTTTGGAAGGTAATGAGTAAATAAGAATTATTATTATTATTATAGAAAGCTAGCTTCACTATAGCCTCTAATGGTTCCTCGATCTGCCAGCCATAGCAGTCTGGACTTTTCAGTTTTCTTTATGAAAATTTTGCTCTTAAGTGACAGGATCTTCAGCTTGACTTTATAAAAAATTCCTGGTTCGATTAAGCTTCATTTTACCCATCATAACTGGCATCTCAGTTTACAATTTCTAACTCAGAAGATCTTTGACTAATTGTTCTAATTCTTATTTCTTCTCTTTTGTGAGTACCTTTTCAATTAGGTGGAAATAAAGTGAAAGTAAGATCTTTCACTCTGCTTCAAATACTTTTTTTTTTTTTTTCCTGCAAAGGACTTACTGGCCTGCAGACTTTCCTTTTACATTCAAGAAAAACAAATGTGAGATGAACGAAAGACCACATGAATTGTAGCTGTGGAAATAACAGCAGTGAAAGTCAAGCCAAATTATTACGTTTTCTACTTGTTTGAACAACCATGGTTTGCCTACACTGGACTACTTTTCTTTTTTCACTAATTGCCTTCAATTACCTGAATGCCAATTTACTCAAGGCAATTAACACATCTCTAAAAGTTAGTTTGAGTAGACATATTTCAGTATAAGAATCCTTGTGTTCCAACTCAGTGACGTCTAAGAAAAGGAAGCATGAGTTTCTTGAAAATGTCTAGTCCAGCTTAAAAATAAAATACTTTCTTAATATAAAAGAGTTGATAGGCAGTAAGTTAAAATCTCCATGAAGTAAAATAGGTTAAAAAACCCCCAAAGCTCATCCTCTTGAGCATGTCTGTTTCTGGACAAAGGGTTCATAGTTGGAGTGGTAGAGAAAGAAAGCACAAAATTAATAAAAGTCACTGAAATGTAGCTGTAGTTAGATATAAAAACCTGGCTACATTTGGTATAGTGCTGTAGAGGCTCATGAAGAGGGACGATTGGTGCACAGAAAGCTCTTTGATATCAGTTCAGTGCCATTGAGAATTATGAAAAAAGATCTATCTGCCTGTTTGCTAGGGCCAGAGCCTGTCCTGTGCAGTGCAAGCCCAAGATAGTTTGTGAAGCAGATAAAGAGATAAAAATGTTTGGTTTTTTTAAAATATAATTGGCAAGGTAAGATTATTCCGTGCAGAAGGAACATGCTCCATATTTAAAGAAGCTGGAGGGTGACAATTTAAGGCTAAACTATGGAACTGAACTTTCCTTTACAAAAGCAGATTAAAAGCAGCAAATGGCTTAGTCAGCAAACCACAGTTACTTGTTCCAGAAAGGGAAGTTGAGTAGAATTTAAGCAAGTTAACCACAGCCTTGGACACCTTATCATAGGAGTCTAGGAACTGTAAAAATCACTGCTTCAAGACAGAATCATTGATCAATGGAGCACTCTTCAAACCCTGGCTGATCTATCCCTGAAAACAACTGAAAAAAAGTCCTATTACATTTTCAAACTGAGAATCTGAACACGCAATGTAGAAGACAGGCCTATGGGCAGCTTTTTGTGTCTTTTAGAGGAAGTATACCTGCAATTTCTTTGTTCTGGATGCCAGCTAAAACAAGCTACTATTCATGCTGTCCATATATTAAAAGCTGTTTGGACTTCAACTTCTTTTATGATATCTAAATTTCTGTGATTTTTTTTTATTGGGCTATGGGTGTTTTTCTTCATATCATTAATTTAAGCAATCAGTTGGCAGGTTTGTCAGAAGGATGTCATTACACCTTTATGAAGCTCAACATGAGACAGTTTGGACATCAAAATTATCTTCTTTTTGGGTCAGTTAGGATGCTTAGTTCTGGATATATTAAAGTAGATCTTGTGCCAGGTCACCTGATTTTGTAAAGTCAGAGGTAGATTTTGTTCAAGATTTCAGAGAAATTCCTGCACTAAGTTTACAGGATAAAAAAGTCAGCTTTATTGAAGTGGCCTCCTTCTCTCACCCCTCCATCATTCCCCCCCTTATGGAAAGAAAGCATCCTTCTGCTGCTTGATTGACGCTGCAGTTCTGGAGGGCAGCCCACACTGCTTGAACATGATCCTCACAGTGCGGGGACGCATGCTAGATTTCTTCCCAGTTATGCAACACACTGACTATGTGCCAAAGCTGAATAATTGTCATTCACAGGGCCACAGTGGAAAACTGTGAAGTGTGAGGACTAATCTGGGGGCCACAGGGAGGCTAATTCAAGGCAGACGCTAGGACTCTGTGGAACACCCAGAAGGTGCCCAGGCAGACTAACAGAGACACCAGCTGAGCTCAGCCCTTCTTGCTTCTTTCTGCAGGGTTTCCTTTTGCTACCGCTCTCCTCTCCTTGAAATGAGTGAAAATGACTTTACAGGTTAGGTGCCAAAGGTCACTGGGTTTGCATTCAGTCGTACTTTCTGTAGCCTGTTCAGGCCACTGTAAAGCACTACTGGTAGTATTGTCTGTTTTCTTTCCTGAATTATTAACTAACTAATGACTTTATAGGTATTAACATTTAAGAACTATAAATACACCAGTAAAATGAAAAACATGTTTGGGATCATGTAAGAATAGCAGTACAGCTTACAAAAGGATGGAATGATTTCCCTGTCTCATCAGCTCTCCAAGGACAGACCCCAACTGATAGTTCACTGAAGCCAGAAGAGGTTATCCTCTCAGAAGTTGGGGATAGTCTCTGGATTGCCAGGGTGGTACAAGGGCAGATTGCTCTTCATCTGAAGAATGTATAATAGTTGTCATTCAGAAATCATTTAATGTATTATGCTCAGAAAAAAATTACGCTCATCAGGCTGAAGTCCTACAGCAGATCTGGACCTTTTGCTGTAGACAGAGGAAGAAAGGGTCTGGAAAGAAACTGCAAATGTTCAGCCACATCACCAAAGGACTCTTTGCTGGCTCCCAGCATCACACATCCTGCCTCTCTTTCCAAACCCTCATCACCATGGGATGTATGCTCTTGAGAAATTCAGCAGCTCCCAAGTAGACTGCATTATTTATGTCACTGTTGGAAAAAATACACTAGAATAACAATAATAAGGCTAAAAGCATCCACAAAATTAGACAAGATATTTTTACTTTCCATGAGCGTAAAGTAGTAAGATGAAAGAATACTTAAAAGAAATCAAAAAAAGCTGAGTAGAAAGTAACCTTTTGAGCAAAGACTCAAAATAAATTATCATTTGTACATTTGTATCTGGAGGAAACATCACATTTTGTTATTACTGTGACTTTGTGGGGTCTTTTCTCCTGCAGAAGGAGGAGAAGGAAGGCTAGAGTTCTTAAATACTCAAATGAAAGGAGTATCTGTCTCAGCTTCAACTTTCTTATGCCACAGATCATGTCACTGATACCACCATTAATTCCCTCATCTGGTGATTTTTTGTTGGAATGTGTCAAATGACTGTTATTTTGTAGTTAAATGTCATGGGATTAGAGCAAATTATGTAAATAACCAGGCTTCTTAGAGATACATTTTTGCAAATCTTCTTTGGTCACAAAATGAATTGAGTTACATGTTCTCTAAGACAAAAAGGTAGGATCCTTCTTCCAAACACAGAAAAGCGAATTTTACTTACAGCATTTCAAGTAAGCCCACAGGGTGTTCCTCTATGAAACCAAGGCTAAAATTAGTTGCCTCTTTTCCTGTATTCATTTGGGTTAACTACATATATCTGTGACAGTATGTGAAGACCAAGGTTTTTGACCTGTATATGAAAGACAAACATGAATTTGCCTGAGGGAATCTCCCAACTATTTCCCCTGCCTACTAGGTCATTGGGTAGTTGTGACATCTCAGCTGCTCTTCATGGTTTGCTCTAGCTGGTTTAACACCATGCTACAACCTTCAGCTGTGGGTGTGCCCACACTCACATCCTGACCTTAAAAATAAATTAATTTTGTTGGCTCCTTCAGATTTCTTGGGTTTGAGACTGTCTCAGCAAATTCATGCTGTCAGCTTGGGCACTTGCTTGTTGTGAGGAATGCTCTTTAAAGAGCAGGACAACATAATGCAACTGTAGAAGGAAAAATATCTTATGGGATTTTTGACAATTGGTTATTGTTCTTATAGAAATCAGAGAAGTACTTTAATTATCTTAATTCCATATCCTACGTGTTATATCTCATAGTGAGGAATGAGAAAGCTGGAATGTTTTACTGATCTCTCTCAAGAAAATAATCTTTTCATTTTCCTAATGAGATGGACGGTATCAAAAATAAGTTATTTCTGGTCGGTGAAGTCTTAGGGATAATAGAAATCCACTTTCTCTTTCAGGAACAGAATTCAGTACCTACATATTGATGTGCCTTTCTTGCTTGTCTGGCCTGTCCAGAGACAGATGTTCTCAGTTTTCTTCTACTTTTCTAGAATTTGCCTCACTGCTAAGAAAGATGAGGTTCACTTAAGATGGCCTGCAAGATCAGGGAAGTTAACATTCTTTTCCCACAAAGTTACTAGAGGGAAATCATAAAAGTGTAAACATTTGAATTTTTGTGAAGCTATGCATTTATTTCCCATAAAAAGGGAAATTTCCAAGCAGATGTCCCTAATTTCTTTCTGCCTTAATTTCTATTAAATTTTGGCCTAAGTCAAATAACTTACTTTTATTCCCTTGATGATATCCAGCCATG
Source organism: Erithacus rubecula (assembly GCF_903797595.1). Lineage (NCBI taxonomy): Eukaryota > Metazoa > Chordata > Aves > Passeriformes > Muscicapidae > Erithacus > Erithacus rubecula. The sequence continues at coordinate 52,263,212 of NC_136689.1, read as the reverse complement.
GAGGTCCTCATCAACCACCATCAGAACTGATTATGTCCATCATGCATTTCATGGCAGTTTGTTCCCACTGAAGATATATTGGTGCTTTTCATTTGCTAAGGAGATAGTGCCTCCTCTTGTGTTTTCACAAACTTGCTGGTGCAAACTAGGTAATGAAAGGAAGAATCCATATTCAATACATGGATAAAAACCAGCCTTTTACTCTCAGAATTTTGTAGAGAATAAAAATAAGTTGTCACCACTTGAAATGAGTTGATACACAGTTGTCTTCTGCACCCTGAGCATGAGGGATTCACTGTGCCTTAGCAGTAATCAGGCCCCAAAATAGAAAGTTATGCTTTCTGGATTTGTTTTTGACCCTGTCCAATTGTATTTTTGCTCCTGCAACTGTGGTGGTATTGTTCTACCCATTGTCTTTTGTCCATCAGACAACTTTGTGGAGCTGGAAGATAGCATTACTCAAGTTGGAAAGAGCCATAATTTAATTCCTGCATTTCTACAAGGAAAGAAAAATAGGCCATTCTGACTTTGAGGTGCAGGGGGTTGGAGAAACACATTCAGTCAGTTCCCATACTCAGCTAGAGGCAACCCTAGTAATCCAGACTTTCTGGGATGCATGAGCACTCTCCTCTGCAGTAACCCTTCATTTTGCATTCCTATCCTTTTAGCCCATCTGTCTTTCCCTATACAACTCCTGCAATCCTCATTTATTTTCTGTGCTACTCAATTTTCAAATTCGCACATTTTCCTTCATGTTCTTTCCTTCTTACTTATTGTCAGAGTCACATAGTCCACTCTGTCCTCTGCTGAATTGCCTGATGTCTTCTGGTGAGTGAAAGAGGAGCTTTTGTTTCCTAAGCTTTATGCTGATAGATTCATGCCACTGCACAGAAATGAAATGCCATTCTGGCTGTCTCTCTTCTTTCACCCAAATATAAATAGCATGCATTTCTTTCTTCACTGTCTAATGGAAAGCAATTTCCTGTTAAAGATGTGAGGAATTCTTGTTTACACTCCTTGCTTGCTTCATGCAGGGAGAAGAGAAGCCTCTCACTTTGTTCCTCTTTTCAGAACCCTAAGGTTTATTGGAAGGTTTCACTTCTGGTTCAAGTCACTGCTTTCTTACACAGACTGTGATGAACATGTCTATGTATTGTAGGGTTTTTGCTTGCTTTATCTTAGGGAAATCATCTGGCTAAGGACTCCTGATTGCTGATTTGACATGAACAATAATGGAAAGAACTTGGTTTCTCTTGAACTGTAATGAAAACTCTTTCTTATTTCACAGTTCCTTTTATACACAGCTGAATGATCCCACACTTCTATCTGGAGACCTAAAGGAATTGCAAATACAGGGAGCATTCCCTGCCATGTTCTCTCACTGATCTTTCCCATGCATTTTACTGTTTCTTCCCTTGAAATCCATACCATATAACAGACAGTGGAAATGAAGAATCTTTCTCATAGAGCTCAAGGATTCCTTCTACCTCTTCTTATCACTGTTTCAACTGTTGCAAAACGTTGGGAAGGGGGGGTTATGTTTTCTTTGCCTGTTTTTTAAACACTTTACTGTGCACAGTGTTTGCCTTCCCAGGAACACCGTGATGTTTCAGTTTTGACATTCAAGGGTGACCTTGAACTATAGTTTATAAGATGCTTTACATACAAGTAGAAAAAAAATTGACCATTTAAGTTCATTCCTGTAACAGAGCAGCCAGTGCAAATGTGGTGTGTGGTGTGGTGTTTTGGTTTAGTGTTTGGGTTGAGATTTTTTGGGCATAGAATTTGTATATACGAGAAAGTAAAATTGTAGTAAGGTGGAAAATGCCATTGTGGTAGTGCATCTGTATCTAGCTTGGCAGAATAAAAGCATTATGTCTGTATTGGTGACACTGGGGAAAAACTACTGCAGAATATACTTAGAATTATTCTGGAGAGTATAAAAACAACTGGCAAAATATCCAAAGTTAATATATTGCATTACATAATTCATGATAGACCAAGGCTTTTAATAATGTTAAATATAAGCCCCTGGGAAATGAGACAATGAATTTGGTGAAGAATTAAAAAATGCCTTTTGTTACATTGATTGATGTATTTATATGAACTACTCAGATGGCCATGACTGACACAACTGCCTCCTACTTTCCAAAAGCCACTTGAGCCTGTTTATTCCAATCTTGGTGAACAAGGAAATAAAGATTATGATGGGAAAGATAGAGAAAATCAACTCTCTTTGTTTAATTTTTCCTCAATCCTTTGAAATAAATAGTACTTGCTGACTCAAGCATTTCTTCCATATCTGTATGTGTGAATCCTGTCAGAGATTATAGTTATGGTAAAGTGAAGGAATAGAGTTCTTAATATGTCTTTGATTGCTATATTTTCTGACAAGTCAACTTTACATCTATGATGGTATTCCTTTCTTGACAAGTAGTGTTCATAGGTTGCTTTGATTGATAACTCCCACTTCCACAGCCTTCTCAAAATGGGTTGGTTATAAGCTATCTTGGCCAAGTTGCAGTTTTCATGTGTTTTAGGGCCTGGCAGTAGAATATCCAACACCAATTTAGATTCAGACCAGGTGGTATGCAGATTAACCTATTGTTTCAGAGACACTTGACATTATTTCCTGCCAAAAACCATAATTCAGGTAAGCCCTGTCACTGGTAGCGTTTAAATTTTTTTCTTTGATTTCAATAAAAAACAAACATCTCAATTCCAAGCTGCTACCTAGCCATGAAAAGAAAACCCATCTGGAGGTGACCCTCTGGGTCATAAGGATTCCCTGAAGCTGCTTACCCACAGCAGACCTCCTCTTGATTATATGTTCAGAATCACAGAATTATGTGAGTCAGCAGTCACACTCCTCAGAGCTGTCCAGACAGTTTTTGGATGTTTCTACAGATGAGGACTCAATCACTTCCATGGGCAGCCTGGACCAGTGCTCAGTCACCCCTCTTTACAGTGGAAAAGTGGCTCCTGATCTTCATGTAGTCTCCCAGGTTCCAGTTTGTGCATGCTGTCTCTTCTCCCATCATGGAACACCACTGAATAAAGCCTTACTGTGCCTTCTGAGGTGCACAGCTTGCTGCTGACCTCCAGGCACATTTCATACCTCTAATCACCACCCTTGGGGCCTGAATGTTCAGCTTGTTCTGAGCCAAATTTACTTTCTGCTAATCTGGCCTATTCTTCATCAGTTTCCATTTGAAGATCTTATGGGAATCCATGTCAAAAATGCTCTCCTGACAGGCTGTCAGTGTCTACTGTCCTCCCCTCAACTGCTAACCTATTCAGTTTATTGGAGAAAGTTTTCAGGTTGGTCAAGTATGATTTTCCCTTTGTAAATTCATACTGACTACTCCCAATTGCCTTCTTCTTCTCCACTTGCCTGAAAAGCATTTCCAGCATTAATTGTTCCATGGCCTTACCCAGGACTGAGGTGAAGCTGAGCAGACTGTAGTTCCCTGTGTCTTCCTTCATATCCTGTTTAACAACAACAGGACTGATATTTTCTTCCCACCAGTCACTGGGCAATTTTCCCAGCTGCCATATTGTTCAAAGGTAATCAGGACTGCCTATATATCTCATGAAAAAATATTTCATTACAACCCCAGCTCCCTCAGCACTAGTGGGTGAACCATATTGGGGCCCATGGATTTATATATGTCCAATTTGCTTAATGGTTCTCTGATCTGATCTTTATACACCAATAGCACATCTTCCTTGCTCCAGACTTTCCCCCTGGTCTCTGGGGCCTGGGATCCCTGCTTGCAAAGTTTTTGATGAAGACTGGGACAACGGTGGCATGTAGTAATTTAGTTTTTAATAAGTCCTGTGTCTCTTTTCCATTGAGCATCAGGCTCACATTCTCCCCAGCTTTTTGCTGCTTGTGGATTTAAGAGAAATAAGAAGTTTGTTTTAAAACTGCCCAGGCCACTTCAGGTGGGCTTTGGTTTTCCTAACACTGTCTCTGCATGATTGGATACTGTCTCTATGTCCTCTCAGGTCGTGTGTCTCTACTTCCATCTTTGTGCATTTCCTTTTCATGTCTAATCTTTGCCAAGAACCTCTTTGTTCCATGCAGATGTTCTGGCATTTCTGCCAGATTTCCTACTTTTTGAGATAGATCACTCTTGAGTCTGAAAAGGGTGAACCTTCAATATCAGTATTTGCTTGGACCTATCTCCCCTCCAGGGCCTTATGTGAACAGGTCAAAGGCTACTCTCCAGCTGACTCCATGACCCCTAAATCAGGGTATATGCAAGTGAGTCTCATGATTGCCCCTCATTTTGCCTCTCCCAGGCTGATCCAGCCTGCCCTGAAGCCAAAATCTAGGACTTGTACCTTTCTGCCTTGAAAAGAAGGGCCTGGATTGCCATGAGGTTGTAAGCCTTACCATCTTCTGATGCTGCTCAGGTCACACAAGGACATGGGGTCACACCAGGACACTGATTTTGACAGACCCATCCCTCCATGAACTAACCAGCTGTGCAGGCTGACCTGTGTGTGCTGGATGAAGGAAAGGAGAAGGAAGGGGAAAGAGGAAATGAGCAGTAGAATGGTGAAATCCCTCACACAGGCATTCCCAATGTCAAATAAAAAACAACTTGTATCTAATATTGATTTATTTGGTGGGTCTTTTTGTTGGCTATTTTTTGTGGGGGGGCTGTTTTTTAAAATTTTTTTTCTGTTTTTTTGGGGGGGTGGTAGTTGTTTTTTGTTTGTTTGTTTGTTTGTTTTCTTTTCTCTCTTTTTTTTTGATTGGCTTGACTACTCGCATTCATTTTTAAGCATCCCCTCTGTCTCTTTGGAACCACCTTGCTATAACTTTTTAATTTGTCAAAAGTCTGCCTAGACTTTGCTCACAAATCAGAATCATAATGTTTTTCTTTCCATTTTTTTCTGACTATTTTCTGTACCAGAACTAATGAAAGTCATCTTATGTGGTCTGTTTTCCTGGCACTTTAACAGTAGGACAGAAATAGATGAAAACTGAGAAGAATATTTTCATAAGTACTTGCTCATATATAAAGATGCATAGTTTATGTTAGAAAATATACTAGACAAAGGTACTAGAACTCCTGCTATCTTGATTCATTCCATTTCCATTAATGACTCTCAATGACAGGATTCAGATTTTAGACCTAAAAGCAACAACTAGCTAGAAGATTCTCAAGAGCATAATTTTAGAAAATTCAGGGAAAACTCTGAATTCTTTCTTAGACTTAAAGGATTTAGTTGATTTGAATAACATTCCTATTGTCATCTAAACAGTTGTGGGCTTATCTGAATCTAGCATCTATTCCTTCAGTTTTCATAGCAGAACTGGAATATAATGTCTCCTTTTATTAGAAATGTCTACAGTATTAACAAAGTGCAGAGTTATGATTAGTAAAATCAATCACTGTAAAATGTGGATTTTTTTGCCTTTAGTGATTTAACACACAAATTCTGTCTGACATGGAAATAAAATTCTCATTGAATTAAATTAGGTTACACAGATAATTAATTTTTAGAGAAAAATCTAGGAATTTATTAGTGTGAGAAATTCCTGTGCATTGAAATTGTGGGTGAAAACTTTGTTTCAAATTTACAGTGTACAGTAGTTGGGTTCTAAGTGAGTTCTACCATACATTCAAAACAAATTTTAAATTATTTAATGGGATAGTACTCAAAAAGCAAGTTCCTGCTCCACAGAGTAGGGACTGTTACAGAGCACTTTGTTGTTAATGGTTAATAAATGAGAGTTTGGAAGTGGTGAATTCAAACCCACTCCAAGACATCTTGTCCTGCTTCAGTCAAATCTAGGCTTCTCTTAAATGAAGACTGTTTCAAGAAAGCAGAACCAAAGTTTTCTTCTTTGGCCTACTGTCCTTTAACAACCTACAAGAGTGGACACTGTCTAACCCAATTATGTGTGACCTGGGACTGATTTAATTCAATTCCACAATGGCAGAGAACCAAGTGTTGGACACCAGCAAACTATTATTCCCACTGAAAAAAATACTCTTGTGTGGTATTATTCTTCGAGGAGGAACAACATCTGATTTTGTACTCGTGTAGCAAAGAGTCTGGCATGAATTTGGTCTGGATTCATTCAATCAATGATGTTGGCAAACTACAGAAGTTGTTGCCATTTGGGTCTTATGAAGTGAAATGTAAAGGGTAGTTAATTTTGTATACAGGACTCAAAATCTTCTTTGTTCTCTATTATGGATCCGCATGGGTTGTTCTGGGATAAAGATAATCTCTTCCTGAGAGTGCCATAAATATAGAATATATTGATTGTGCAAAACAGTAACAGTTGTAAAAATTTAATGGATTTTATGTACTGTATGATCTAACTGAAGGAGAAATTTTGTACCAAATGCAAATAGAATTTACATTAGGAAGAAATAACACTGAACATGTTAGCTGCAATAAACTGGATATTGATTATAACACCACGTTTCATTTTAAATAGGAAGTGGCATGGGAGAAGTGCAACAAAGCATGGGAACATATCTAAGCCATTAATTTTTAAATTAGCAGCTGGTCAAATGATACAATGGCTAGGCAAATTCATGAAAAATTGTGGACGATCAAACATCAGGAGTGTTTGCATTACTAAATTCAAAATTATAGATATACTAATGCAAATTTCTAATGCCTACTTGCATGAAAAGGAGAGGAAAGTTCTCTGACTTTTAAAAGTGTTTGCACTTTCCTGGCTTTTGGTGCATTTTGGTGAAAAACTTTGAAAACTTCTTGATGCTGTTTGCTTGAGGTTGAAAACTGATGCAGAGTAAAGTAGTAGAGGCTGTTAGTCTTGGAGGTTCCCTCAGCTAAGGAGAAAGAGGTAAGCACATGCGATACAGGGCAGGCCTCCTGGGAAGCACACGCTGTGCCCAAGACTTCCAGTTCTACAATACAACAATCTGAGCACAATCCTGGATCTGCTCACTCAAAAAAGCATTTTAAGCATGTTCTGTCATTGACCTTGGATACAGAACTGGAAATTTAGCAAGTATAAGCAGACTGAAACAGTGATAAGGATTTTATCCTGCATTCATTGAAATCGTCACTAGTTCTCCTGAATTCATTAGTGCAGAAGCTAGTTCTAAAATATGTATTAAAGGAGTTAATGAATTTATATTTTTTATTTAAGAAAAGTTAAAAAAGAAAAAAAAAAACCAGATAAAAAAGGGTTTTCTAGGGTTTCTTTCATGCTACTTCTGCAAAGTGCTTCTCCAAGATGCTACTATCCTTTTTATATGTGAGCTTAAACCAATGGTTAACCCTCCACATTGGACACCAAAATGTGAGTATTAAGGGCTGATAAATGTGAGTTTTGTCATTAGTTGCTTTTCACTTTCTCTTTGCATAACATTTTGAGAAGTTTCGAATTATCCAATGACTTGTCCTTTGCCAGAACAAGACCACCCACTACTGTGATATGATAGCTGCAAAGAGATTTAGTGGAAGTTGTTGCACATCAGTGAAAAGTAAATGAAATATTAATGATGTCGTCTAAAGAAACAATGCATTTAATTTGTGAAATATTTTCATCACTGCAATGAAATGATAACAGCAAAAATAATAAACTTCAGAAATATTAAATTCTTAAATAATCAATCCCACTACCTTGGGCAGTGTGAGAGTCAGTGATTATGTGGTTTGACCCTCATATGGTACATCAATCATTGCAATGTTCTTTCCCTTTGTGTCCAAGTAAAACCACTACTTCCCACGCAACATGTCATTACCATCACAATAGGATCTGCTTGGTAATAGTGTTTGGAAGGGATCCTTCACTTTAAAGCACTGTTTGAAATCAAAGCTCCCTTCCTGTTGCAACTTAGCTTTAAAACAGACTTCTAGTGATCCTGGCAAATACAATGCTCTTTTTCTTACCCTCCTCAGTTTTGATTCCATTCATTGCCTTTTGGCTATATTTTTTAAATGGAAAACCAGAAAAGAGGTTTTCCAGATCTTGAAATGGTATTAAATTCTAAATTTTGAAGGGGAAAAAAGAAGAATTTTCCAATTGGCATTTGCCTGTGTAATTCTGAAACCTCCATAGTATGTCCTTTAATTGAAACCATCCAACAAACTGCAAAAAATCTCCAACTTTTTTTCAACTGACTAACTCTAAAAAGAATTAAACTGTTAAATTCTACTTTAATACAGCTGCATTATAAAGAAGCAAGCTGCAAAAAGGAAAAATCCAGAAAACACACTAACTCCACCTGTTGTGGTAAACAGTAGCAAATGGTATTCACTTACAGCCTTCACTGTTTGCCAACAAATTGTGCAAGAATTCCATCTCTTTTCCTTAATTTTAAATACTGAGTCATTAGTTGCTAAGATTTGTACCCTCTCACATATTCAAGGGCTAATGTTGCAAAAGAAGATGGTTTGCTGTTATGTTTTGATCTTCCAGTACACATGGCTGCTGGTTTTTGGCTATTATCTAACCAAGAGTATTAGAAGTGAACCCAGCAGTGTGCTATGTGGGAGGTCCACAAACATAATGGAAATAGTTATCTTTCTTAATTAAAAGGATAAATATTTCCCTCCTTTCTCATGTTACAGCAGTTTTCCAAAATAGGAAAAAGTCCCCACTGGGCTTTTGGGACAACCTAGCTGGAGGGAATAATTTGTCTCTTAGGAGGGAGAGAGCCTGCCTGAGGACATTAACATTGTGCCATGTTTTAAAGCTGTGTCAGTCTGATTCCCAGCTGGAGTTGGATCCTACAGGTCAGTGACCTCTTCTGAGAATATCCAACCACTGTGAATTCACATGAAGCTTCCCCACAAACTTATCTGCTGGTCATGGAAGAAATAAATGGCTTAGGATAGTAGAAGCTGCTACAATTTTCACAGCTATGTATTAGAACTGCACAATCAGCTTATAAATGGAATTTGAATTTGTCTTGTCACTTGCCACTGGCCTGTCTTCTTCACATGCTGATTGCTGAATTTTCATGGGTTTGTGTGTTCTATTTGTGTTTTTGTTGGGATTTTTGTGTTGGTGGGGGCTTTTTAAGTCCTCCACATTGTTACCCAGATTAGTTGGTGCTGAAGTAAGCTAATACAGTTGGTGAAAGCAGATGGTTCTATGCATACAGCAGTAACAAAGTTGTGCACCAGGACAACAGTCTGTACCTGCAGACTAAGAAGGATACAAGCACAAAAGTCATATCTAGTTGTGTTTATCGCTACAGTCATAACTATTGCTGCTTTTGGAACTGTATATTAATGGGCCTGCCTCCATAATGGGGTATTTTGGGGGTATCTTTTGTTTATTGACTTGGTTTATTTTTTTGTTGTTAGGTCTTTATGGACAGCAGAACATGTGTCTGCATGTGACATGTCTAAGGACTGAAAAGATGCAACAGCTTTCTATCACCAAACAATTGGTGATAGAAATGGTGATAGAATGGAGCGACTGCATTACTGCATTACAGTATTTGCAAAAACAGTAATTTTCCATAGCTTCTAATAAAGAGAAATGCCATATATGTCATTATTATTATCCAAAATTACTTGGATCATTTGGGGTAGCAAAGAAATGAAAAGAAAGCTTACTTAAAAATTTGTTGTTAGCTATGAGTATTTTTTCTATAACAGAAAACCCTTCTATAACTCCTTAACATAAGCCAAAGAATAAGGGAGCATTGCCTGGCTAGTGGGTGCTGATGGAGAGTGCACTTACCAGAACTCTTGGGAAACACAGTATAAACCCATATTGGTGGAGGACTTGACCCTCAGGGGAGTTGGTCCAAGGGATAGACCCCTCGAGGGTTTTGGAGCAAAGCACTCTCTCTGTAAGGCTGTGAGAGGGCATAGCAGCTGGGAAAAGATGATGTGCTGTTAAGGACATCAGACCAATCTGCCCATTCATTGCAGTCTGGGATATGAAATAGTGAGTGCTGCAGCTGGACACAGAGTTCTTTCAGTAGTTTCAGCATAGAGGCTGTTGCTGGCATATTCTGGGAAAAAGGCAGTATTGCCTATGGGATTGTTTAGGTTTTCCTAATCCATTACCAAAATGTTTTGCTTGTCTTCCTGTGCACTTCTCCTTATTTAAACCTATTTATTTGACTTGTTGTTTATAAATGGGAAAGTATGGCTTATTGAGTACCTTAGCAATATAATTTGATTGCCAGACTGGTGGATAATGGCTTGAATTTATTTTGCTCCTTTCAAAACTTTGTTGCTTTTGCCTCAACCTGGATGCTTGCTAATCAGTGTCTGTCTGAAAGGTTAGGTTTCTAAGAAGAGAGGTCAGCAGTGGAGGGTGAATTGGGTAGTTTGCACCTCTTTCATTTTTTCACGACATTTGCCTTGTATCAGGGAAATTTCCCTGAATTGCCAGGGAAAAAATTAACTGACCTGAAAAAGAGGTGAGCTGGGAGATGATAATTGGGGTATGCAGGCAAGGCTGACAGAATTATTTCCGAAGGATCCAACAAGACTGAATGACTGGTCAATAAAACAGCAGATTAAATCCAGTGTGGACAGAAATACAGTGCAGAGCAGAGCAGAGCAGAGAAAAAAATCCTATTTCTACTTCAACTTAAGGACAGTGATTGCAGAAGGACACTGGTCTAGTCAGATCTTTGCTCCAAGCTAGTAAGTCTTCTCTATTTTCCCTTTTCTTGGCAAGAGTATGTCTACAAATACCATCCCTTTCTAGTCTGTAAACTATGGGAATTCACAGCAATTTTTAAAAAGTTAAAAAAAAAAAAAGGAAAAATAATGTGCCTGATCCTTAGTCCATAAAGAGTTACAGGCTTCAGCTAAAAGTCATAGAAAAGCTTGTGCAAATCAATTTCTTCTTGCAGAACCTTTATTGTTCTCTTCTTTGTGCACATCTTTGTGGGAGATGGAAAGTAGAGCAGAGGGTGTCTTTTCTATGACATGTGTCTCAGCATCTGACTCTAGGAATTTATATCATTTTTCTTTCTCCTCAATTTGTAGGAGAAGAATTACTGTAGCATTTAAACTACAGTGATATCCTCAGGTATACAGACTGCCTAATTGCCTTCAGGTCTTTGTTTGAAATCAGGAATACTTGTGTACAACTGGAGTAGGGATAGGGTGATGTCTACAAGAACAGGCAAAGCAAAAAAACAAGTTGGACCAAAAATCATGTAGTGTTCTTGGTTTAGGAGGTTTATAAGCTGAGAGTCAGAATACATTAGCTAACCCAAAAAAGTAGCATTTACACTGGCTTGTCTGGCCTGCTCAAAGAGGAGTTTGTACAGTCTGTGATTCTCTGTGCTTATATTTTAGGACTCTGAGTTTAGTCTGGGTTAGAAAACTTGAGCTGGACTCTGAACTTTTAAAAAAAGAGCACTCTAAACATCTCAAATGTTCAGTCTTGAGTGTTATTTCCTTTCTCTAGAGAATGTGGTTTTCCTAGATAAAAAGTTTAGCAGAAGCCTCAATGTGGCAGACCACTAAGGTTAGAAACATGACTTTTGTCTTTAAAATACATTTTATAGCAGCAATCAGTTCTACAAGATGCTTTATGATTTAGTGCAGTCATGAAGCACACACTTACACACATGTATATATCACACATGAGTATATCCTCAGTTGTTTTGCAGATGACAACCTGGGCAGGAGTGTTGATCTGCTGGAGGGTGAGAGGGCTCTGCAGAGGCATCTGGACACGCTGGATTGATGGGCCAAGGGCAATTGGATGAGATTTGACATGACCAATTACCAAATCTTGCACTTGGGTCACAGCCCCTTGCAGAGCTACAGGCTTGGGACAGAGTGGCTGGAAAGCTGCCTGGCAGAAAAGAGCTGGAGGTGCTGGCCAAGAGTGGCTGAACATGAGCCAGCAGTGTGCTCAGGAAGGCCAATGGCATCCTGGCCTGTATCAGCAACAGTGCAGCCAGGAGGACTGGGGCACCAGTCATCCCTCTGTACCTGGTGCTTATAAGGCTGCATCTTGCATCCCTTGTTCAGTTTTGTACCCTGTACTTCAAGAAGCTTCTGAGGGAGTTGGGATTGTTTAGTCTGGAGAAAAGGTGTCTCATCAGAGACCTTACTGCTCTCTGCAACCACCTGAAAGGAGGTGTAACCAGGTGCATTTTGTCACTTCACCCAAGTAACAAGTGATTGGACAAGAGGAAATGTCTTCAGACGAGGTTCAGATTGGATATTACCAATAACTTCTTCATTGAAAAGACTGTCAAACACCAGAATAGGCTGCTTAGGGAAGTGGTTGAGTCACTATCTCTAGAGGTATCTAGAAGATATGTAGATGTTTGGAAAAAACAAAGCGACTCTGCAGGAGTGATTCAATGTGAATCAAGCAAAAGCCGTTTATTGTACCTCTAAACATTGTTTATATTTACTTCTTATCTTGGATTACACAGTCAGACATTATTTAATTGGTAGTTCCTCTTTGTCCATGCATCTCTTGATTGGCAGCTCCACTTTGTCTGCAAGGCACACAAGCTTTTTCTTCATCTAATTGGTTGATGCTGTAACATCATTAGGGCTAACAACCCTATGTTCTGTGAGCAGCTTTCTGCTTCTTCTTTCTTCTTCCACCATCAGCTTTTTTACCCACAGAGATGAATGATTTTTAGAAGGTTTATGCTGGTTCACTTAATATATGTCAATTTTCCTGCAAATATGATCCTAAATGTAGATGTGTCACTTAAGGACTTGATCCAGTGGTGGACTTGGAAGTGATAAATTAAGAGTTGGACTCAATGACCCTAAAGATCTTAATGACCTTTTTCCATGTAAACTTAGTGTATGACAGAATTTTCCAGCCACTTTGGTGTAGGGCTCCAAAGCGTAACAACCATTAGTAAGATATGCTAATTTTCTCCACAGTTCTCTTAAATAGTTATGACCATTTTTTCATTCACCTACTGTTTCTTTTTGAGGGGAATGTGGGATTTTTAATAATGTGGTGAACCAAAATTAATTCAGTGTTTAATCGAAAGTTATTGCTGTTCCTCTGTAAGTTTTCATTGATGCCTTCATAATAGATATGCTACATAACCATATGTATCTGATGTAGACAAACAGAAAAAATTGATGACAAGTGGAAGTGTGTTTCTAATTGTAGTGGGAGTTTGAATTGGCTTCAAGTTATGATGTTTATACAATATCAATTATTAGAGAGTCTAAAGCATTGCCAGTAGCTGAACTTTCTTTTATTGGATAGAAACTTTGCTATAGCACAGAGTTGAGTCTTTTTCTGTGCTCATACACACATATACAGAGAACTACTGACATAAAGTAGTCTCTGAACATAAAAACTTATTCCATATACTATTAAAGAGGTGTTGGAGTAAGTGGCACTTGAGAAGTTCATGCTAGCTTTCTTTTTTTTCCATTTCTTCCAGGAAGTACTCTGCCTCTCAAGTTGTACCAATTCATGTGTTTGGTTTTTAACTTGCAATTTTCAGTGATCCATATTCAGGCTAGTCCCACATTCTCCCTCATTTTAGTGAGCTTTGGATGTAAGCAAAATAAAGAAAAAATAGAATAAGTTATTTCTGTGGTATATCACAGGCAATAAAGCCATGCACACATTTCTCCGGAATTGAGTACTATGACAACAAGAGAATCTTGGTACTAAATCACATGTGAATGTTACACTCTGTTATTAGAGATTTGGTGCATTGTAGGAACGTTTCAGTGAAAGGACAGTTTCATAAGCAGAGTGTATAGGACCTATGCTCTGAATACCAGTAGGCATTCAGTGTTACCCTGAAGAGCCTAATTTCTGACTGAAAATCAGATGTGGTAACATGCGTTTCAGAGAGATGTCATGATGTATAATATTGGTTTCTCCAGAATCCTTTCCTGTTTGTTGCTGAGGATATACCTAGGAAGCTAATTGTTTTCCAAATGCATATTTGCCCTAAGTCATGAATCCATCCTGAACAGATACCGATTTCTCAGATACTTGAATTTGATCAGACAAACAAAATATTCAAAGGATTTTTACTCAAAGGATTTGTATTGATGGATTTAAAGAACAATTGGGTTTTAAAAGTTACCATTTATTAAAATCCAGTAGATGTGGTTACTGTATTGTACTGCATTTCTTTGTACACATATTCACGTGCTTTCAAGTTTGTACTTATGTGTACTTATTTCTTATGATTGTCTATTTAAGATGAACAATTTTTTGCTATGGCATCAGAGAAGAGGCTACTTTTTAAAACATTTGAAAGTTTGAAAGTTTCTCTAGAGAAATGAAGAAGCAGTGTTTGAATTTAAATATCAGTTGTGGTTTTAAGGTCTAAGGGATTCTGTTGCTGCAAACCAATTTCAATTACAAACTCAACAGAACTTTGTATGCAGGTGTTGCAAACATATTGCTATTCTGCAAAAAAACTAGCAAGGAAAGAAAAATAAATTGTCCTAAGATATTAATTTTGAAGTTTGACTATGAAGAAAGAACAGGTGGTTGAATTCTGCTATTAGTGGCAGCCAATCATTTAGAAATAGCAGCTGAAAAGGAAAAAATGGAAACCTGAAAAGAAATATATCCATTAAGCTAAAAAGTCTTTGCTGGACTGTAATGAATATTGGTATGTGTGCCATCATACATTTGCTTTGTGAGTATCAATGTGTGCTGCCCATCAGCCCAGCATGGCAGCCAAGCTTTAAGACAATAATTTTTTTTATAAGGTTCTTTCAGATATGTTACTGTATAGATATATAGAATTGCCCAGCTGTGCAGTGCTCCCTGTGCACTGCTGTTTAATCTGTCTAGTTCTTGTCATGGGTGATGACAACATACTCCATTCCCTTCAAGTCCAAAGAATTTAGACAGACTTGGAAGAACTAGAGTTTTCAATTATTTGCAACGCTGAGCATTCATTAGGAATTCTCCATTAAGCACAGGTAATACCTAAAGATTCAATTTCTCATTGTTGCACACAATCACAAATAAGAGGATTTATTAACACTCAATGGTAATTTATAAGTTACAGGAATGCTGGAGACAAAGCAAAACTTTGTTGTTTCATACTAAGGAGTCCAGGTTGTACAGACCTTAAAAAATAATTATTCAAAACCCTGAAACTATTGTACTGCATGCTTTTTTCTACTCTCACATTCACATTTGACGCTAATATGATTTATTATGTATTTATTTGTGTAAACTGTTTTAAGGAAAATATTGAGAAAATACTTGTAGGATTCACTATCAGGATATGAATGTACTACCCATTAAAATTTGGTTTTGTTTTTTACTTCTGCCACTCTAAAACTGGGTAACCTAGTGCAAATCAGGGCATCACCTGGAATCTGAGATTTCCATTTTCACAATGGGGATAACCTTGCTTGATCCCACCTTTCTTCTATTTTCTTTTGACCTTTTTAAAAAATATTTTGCTTCTATTAGCCTCTTATGAGACAATATTTTCTTGCACTGTGAATACACAGAGAAATTCTAATGATGTCTAAGTACTAATGCTGTCTTAAAAACAAATACTAATTATTTGGATCTTTCACATCTCCTTTCTGCCCCAGTGGATCTTTCCTTTAGTAGGCTTGTTTGCAATTTGAAGGGTTAAATAATAGAGTTTTGCCTTCTGCAATCTGGTTTTCTCTGCTGTGTTTCTTGCTGTGGTGTTAAGGGAGCTGGTCAAGAGAACATGGAACAAAGCAGTAGATATTTGTACATATATTGAAGACTACCAGGATGGTATTCAGGTCCCTTTGAAATCAGTGAGAATTCAGTGGCAATGTTCTTTCTGTTTAAATGGAGTTAGGATTTCATCTTCTTTATGGTCTTACAGGGAAGTTCTAGATTCCAAAAAAGAGTAGTACTTCAGTTAAATATTTCAGCAGTGTTTCTCTCAGTTCAGCAGAACTTGAAGCCTTGATTTTTGGTGTGACATGAGACTGAGAAAATGCTTAGGAAAGAATAAAAGTTTATCTTTCCAGCTCAGTTGAGACAAGGAAAGCAATTTGAAAAATCATTCAGGAAGGAGGAAGAAGGGGAATCTCAGATGTATTTTTTTCTTAATGTGTAACAAGACACAATAATATTACATTTCAAATATTTTTCCCCTTGTTCAAGACCACTTAGTAAGAATATGTGCAATTTTGGCTTCATTTTGATAGATAATTCATTGAGATGAGCTATTGTGTAGTGAGATCACTGCTGATAAGATAGGGTATTAATATATATTATCTAGCTAAAATCAGGGTTTTATGTATGCTTCCTTGTTTGAAGGGAGTGGGGGTGGGACATTCTGCCTCTGTAGCATTTCCAGAGCATTTCCTGCTTCTCACGAAACAACAGGCAGCAGGTACACCTACAAGAACCATCAAACACAGTTAGCCAAAAGCCATCAAGTTTGTCCTGTATTCTTCACCATGGTGATAAAAATCAGTCATTAATTAGATCTCCAGAGAACATGAGGATCATCTGAACAGATATTACATTTTCTTTTCAACTCAGTAACCTCTTAGTAACAGGATCTCCTGTCTCCATACTTGACTTGCCACTTATTATTGCCAAGGCATGAGCAGACATCTTTGTAGAATTTAGAGACATCAATATAAGACAAGGTGTACTATTATATCTCATATGGAGTTATATCCTATACTTACATATGTATACATATGAACCCTCAAAAGTTCATGTAATCATAGATATTTTTGCTATCTCTTTATTGCATATAGATTTCATTTTAATAAGGCAAACCTGATTTGATATCAGGTATTCAAAAGAATTTCTACCATAAAATGTGGTGGGGTGTGCAGTGGAACTTTAGTTCTCACAGCAAGTAACAACTAAATTCAGTTTCAAGCTTAGAAAAAGAGTAGTGAGAATCAAGGATGTTTTCATGTGTGTAAGACTTTTAAGCTAAAGTTCTCCTACACATGCTTTATGCAAGTACTAAATAACTCTGTATTTTATAAATTAAGTAGGTGGACACAATGTTAAGACATTATTAACTGGCAGTTGGCAGGTGTACCTTGTAAAGATGATGAAGTACAGCCAATATAAGGCTTCTGCTGAATTTCACAACTCAAGCACGTAGGTGTGCACATGAACAAAATTAGCCTTTAAGTAGAAAAGTAGTAAGAAATTACAATGTTATAAAATATGTTGACTGTTTAACTTGTTTCCCATTCCTTTTTATTCTCTGGGTTGCAAAGCAAAATTTTGCCCACACTTTGAGAAGTTAATGATCACTGAAAGACACAAATCATGTAAGTGGGACAATGGTAAGGGTGCAGTTAAGATTTTTTTTTTTTTCGCAATCAATTTTTTTTTTTTTAATCAAATTATGTGCTGCATGATGGGATAATTCACGGTGACAAAAGCAACACAAGCAACACTTTAGCTTTTAGGCAACTGGAAAACACCATGAGATGGTGTCCTTCTTGCAGTGCAACTACCATGGAAAAAAGGGTAGAGATGCAAGAAAAATACAAATGACTATGCAGTTTTTCCTGCAAAAACCTTGCAGGAAAAGTTTCTTGCTCTAAAAGAGAAAGAGAGAGTGAGAGAACAAAATAAAGAAAAATGAGAAAGAAAGAACAAAAGACTTTATTATTTTTACCTCGTACTTGATTTATTTCATGCAGTTCTGTTTTGTTTTCAGTTTTTTAGTCGAATTGGGGAAATGTTTTCTTTCAAACTAATTTAACTAGATTTTTTTTCTAAATCATGGGAGGAGAAACAGGGAAACAAGGAAGAAGCAAAACTTTTTATCTGGTCAAGCCTTTAAAATATTTTTTATTTGAACACTGGCAATTTTCTAAACAAAGTTGTCACTTCAAAATGAAAACAAATGAGCTCTTTTAGAAAAAAAGTTTAAACTTTTCTGAAATGAAAAAAATCCACAAAAATAAATTTACTACAACCACAATAACACTTGCCTAATGATAAAACTTCTTTTGCTTTAATTTTTTCTTCTTTAGCAAAGCATATAATAAAGCCCACACAAACTGCTCTACTTCTCTTTGGTTTTAGTTTCAACTCCTGGCTGACAACGTCTCTTTTGCTAATCTTACTGTTGTTAAAAGTTGCCTTGTCTTTTTCTTTCCCCCCTTTCACCTTTCTTTCCTCTTTGCCTTTTTTTCCATGCTGCTTCTTACAGATGCAAGTTCTCAAAGAATAACCAATGGAGGTAACAAAGAAGCCAGAAAGTCTGTCGACACTGTAGAGCAGCACAGCTGACATGGCTCCGTGTTAGGTTTCTACAACTCGACTCTTCCATGAACTGCATGAGAAGAATATGGTGACTCAGAAAGGACTTCTGGAGGGCTGCTTGCCAGGTAAACCAAAGGGAAAAGCTAGTGAGCAAGTAATATCTTTATTGAAATATTCTCAGTCACATTGTTTCCACTGTATTCAGCAGAGTATTGTCCTCTTTGTCTTCCGTACAGCTGTCCTTTCACACCATATCAGGTTTACACCCTGCTGGGCAGCACAGAGCTGTCATCCATCCTCTTCCTGTGTAAGCAAACAAGGTTTAACTTTGGAAATATTGCCATACTACAGTATCTATCTGTTATTTTGAGAAAACCCAAATGTAACTGATGCTAAAAAAGGATGCCTCATAACAGTTTCCTTTGCCCATGTTTTCTCTTTCATTCCTACTGCTCATTAGGCCTGAGTCTAGCAAAGGGTTCCTGTGAGTCTTGATGTGTGCAAGAATGTCATGTGAAAATAGACGGAGTTCAGGTATGGTGTTTAGAAGACTTTCAGTGCAAAGCCAAAACAACAGACTTCAGTGCAAGATGACCCCTCATTGCCATTTCATTTTACTTTTTTTTTCACCCTTTCCTTTGTGCAATGACCTTATTCAGATGCTGGAAACATCTGAATACAGTAGAGATGCCATAAGCTATAGAAATCTCACCCCTCCTTTCCTGTCCTTTTTCAAGATGTGTTCAATATGAAAGAAATTTAATAATAAAATCCAATATATTGTTATTCATTTTGGTTTTGCAGTAAAGATTGTGTAAAATGTGGGTGCAACATTACTGTTTACTTTTAAAATTCATCATAACCCACCCAGCAAGTTCAATTCAATTTGGGATTTATTTATGTATTTTTCAGTTTTGGACCTCTTGGATGTCCAAATGCAGTTTCAGAGCCTGCACTTAAGCTTGTATTCATTAATAGCTTGGTCTTAATGACAATATTATTGAATTGCTGCAATCAAAATTACCACTGTTATGACTACGATGGATGTAGGGATCAAAAAGCAACCTTAGGAAAGAAATTAGAGAGTTTGTTGTTTAACCTCATAAACCAAAGGCTGGAGGAAAATGTGTAATGGACCTTTATAAAAGCATGGCAGAGATGAATTGATGAATTCTAGGGTCAGAGAAGGGGTGCTTAAGCTCAAGGACATTGTTGGCCCAGAAAAAAAAAAGTATATTAGCTGACTAAATTTAGGCTGGAAAATGTTCCTCTGATGGTAAGAATATTCTGCTAATAGTGTTCTGGAATTGTCTTTTAATGTTAGCAGCAAGACTCAGGCCAAACCCAACTCATTAGAGTTTGAATTGCTTTCTGAATGGGATTAAACAATCAGTTTGCATTAGCAGAGGTCTTCTCTGGAGGCAGTTTCTTTTCCTGTATTCAACTTAATTATTTTTTTATAACAAAAATTGTAAAAGTTTGTAAATTGGGAGCTTAAAACATTTTTCTTTGAGACACAATATTCAGAGATTTATGTAAGAGTAATGTGAATGAAAAGATTAGCTGAAAGAATGCATGATTGTTTGGAGTTTGTTTCTGGCATTATATAAAATAAATCTTGATTGTATGATATACTTTGTATTGCTAAATTCTTGTGTGATTGCTCTAGATAGAACTGGTCAGCCATTGGAAGACATAGTTTGAAAATACAAAGGACATTTATGTTCCTTTCAATACCTCATGTACTTTAGTCAAAAATAGACTCTTGCTATGACACAATCTCCTAGATGTGCTGTGGTTTGTGGTCATAGTTTAGTAGCTTTGGATTGCAGCCCAAGGTGCATTGAAACGGTTTAGGTGTCACAAATGCTACCCTGTTTCCAAATAAAGATCAGCTTCCCTGTGCTTCTCACCCTGTAACCTCTGGAGATGTGACCCTTCTGAACTTGTTTGTGTGCAAGGATGATTCTGGGTACACCACAGAAAAGCTTTTTGCTTTTAACTAGTAAAGTCTGTGATACCCCATGCATTGCCTGACAATCCATTATTCCTGAGCCGAACATTCGTGTTTTTCTGGACTTGGACTTGCTTTTTTCCAGACTCTGATATGTAACAGTCCACTTTTGGAAGTCTTTGTTGTATGCAAAGCTTGCTTAGACTGGGATAAAACTTCCATTCATATGGAGTTTTTGCTGCCTCTTTATCTCAAACAAAGTGGCAGTATTTTATGTAAACTGCAATATGTGGCCTGTAGAGCTCCATGAATATATGCGGAAAGTCAGGTTTTCTGAATTTGGAAGAACCAATGAAAACCTGCCACTTAAAAGCTCAAAGATATCGAAAAGAAGCATTTGTGCCTAGGTCAGGGGAGAGTTTTAGTAATGTACAGATGGTAGCTATGGAAACAATATCGGAGTTTGCTTAGATGGTCATGAGAAATGTAAATAATGAACAAACCATATCAAATAAATGTACATACTGTGCTGAACAGAGGTAAAACAAATTCACTAAGAAATCACAGAACTGGCTGCTGCACGTTTATTTCTGTTCAGTGTGTGTGCTGTGAATAAAATCTTAGCCAAGGGCTGAGTTGCACATCTGCCTTGACCTTAATGCTACAGGCTCCAATATAAACATTAAAAAAATCAAAACTTATTTCATGTCATAGCACACAAAGACCACTGCTCTCTGGAGTGATTTTAGTAAGTACAACTGCCCTTGCTTATAATGTCATTAGCTTTCAGTTTTCAACAGCTCAGCTCTGACCTCGCAGATAAAAGCAATTTTTTTGTGCGAATTTAGGTAAATGGAGTTGGATTAAAAGATTTCAGGCGGGTCCCTCTTTCTTTGTCTGTTCCATGTTACTTTCACAAGGAGATATCTGCTGTGAAATCCCACTGCAAACTTTGCCTCATCCTACCAGCACAGCTTTATGTGAGATGTCCAGACTGGATGACTTTCAAGGGTAAAGTCAGTGCAAAGTATAAAGTAAGAGGCAAGACTCATTTTATTAATGAAATCTTTCATCATTTCAGTTTAGCTTTGGTTGGGCAAAGATAACTGGGTTTATATATTAAACTTTTTACTGTCTGTTTTTAAACCACTTTTTCCATTATTGCATACTCAAGTATAGAAAGACTGATCAACAGCATCCTGTATATAATCTCATTGCCATACCTTACTTGATCAACTACAATCAAAATAATTGATGAACTGTTTTAAAGGCTTTAATATGAGGTGTTAAAGGTATATATGTCTCACTGAACAGAAAATAAAGAAGATGTTCAATAATTGTTAACAAAAAAGTGCAGCTTGTAAAAGAAATAGTTTTCTTTCCACATATGTAAATTATTCAAAAAACTGAGAGAAAAAAGAGAAGTTTAATGTTAGTGGTTGGGACACTTTATCTAGGAAGTAGCATCATGAGTTATTGTGTCTAGTCTGTTTTTTATTCATACCTACGTATTTCTGCAATGTGCAAAGGGAAGAATAAAGGAGGTTGAAGTATCCATGTAATCAGCAGAATATCCAGATAGCTGTGCTGGAGATGGTGGGTTCATGTGTCACCTGGCAAACAAAAGCTGCCTGTATTTCCCTAAAAGTGATTGGGTTAAACCACTTTCCTCCATTCTAAAACAATCAAAACAAACTTATTTCTGAAAAAATCTTTCCTAGTTTGGCTCAAATTTGTAAAATTGCCAAGCTGAAACATTTATGAAACATTTCATGGAAATTTTGTGGTTTGTAAGTTTTTCCCAGCTCTCATCTGTGTCCAGATAAAGCATACCTTAATTTCTTGACTCAAGCATCATCCTGCACACATAAGAATAAAGAACTGTCTTTCTAATATAGATGGACAAGTCATCTGCTAAAAAATGTTCTTTGTGCAGTCAGTTTCTAACACTAACATTTCCTGGATGATCCCTGACAAAGTAGAAATCTGTGAAGAGAAAATTTTATAGTTCACTGATAATCATAATAGCAGGGCTCTTGTTCCAAGAATGGGGGCCTAATTACCTTCTGAAATTCAAAAAAATCACACTGACTATAGTATATTTTACATCATGCGCTACAGTTATTTTAAGATGAGCAATTTCAATCTTTTTTTAATAAAAGCTTTTTGCATGGCACTTTAGCAAATCTGTGTATAAGTGGGTTTTTACTTTCTTGGCATTTATTCAGGAAGATGCAAATTCTGTTAACTGGCATCTATATATAGATGTCATAAATGCACAGACATAATTTAATTAACTCTTGGGTTTTTTGTTTTTTTCCCTTTTAGAACCATCTTTAAAATAAACTAAAATTCTGTACTTCTTCTTTGAGGTAATTTTAAATAAAGCTAACTTGCAATCCCTGGGAAAATGCCTGCCTAGACCAGCCTTTAAAAATTTGATCCATATGAATTATTTTTCTCTATTTAACAACAAAATCAGTTTAAAAAATACATCCTTAATTTTTGTTGTTTTCACTCACGAAAAGATTGAGAAATAATTAGCAGAATAGTAGTGGTGGAGAAACCAAAAAACCAGTCAGAATAAATTATTGAATACTGCAATAATTTTCACTGCTTGCAATGCTTCAAAAACAATCGCTCTCTCAAGGGTCTGATCCTGGTCCCTTTCAAGCTGATGGAAGTTCTTCAATTAATTAAATGAAAAACAGCATAGACACAAAATGAACTTGTTAGCTGGAGTGTCACTTTATATTTTGCCTCCGCAGACCTTAAATTTGTTGCCTACCAAATGAAATTCTTTCTCTTCATTTGCTTACTACATTTTAACTGCAAAGTACGAGAAAAGCAGTATTTAATGTTTTAGCGAGAAACACCTGTCTTGTGTTTACTTGGGCTTAATCTTCATATGTCGGTGCCACTGTAAGAGGTAAATTCACAAGTTTTCATTTTAAATTAGTCTCTTACTATTTACCTGTGAGTTGCTGCTGACTATTAAGCTGCAGGTCACCAGACTGCTGGCTTGTCTAAAGTTACTATCTCCACCATACTACCTAAGCTGCGTGTTTTCTGAACATGTTGACTTTAATTTTGTAGTGTTCAGCACACCTTTAAGAAGACAGCTATCAAACCTCTTACATTCAATGAAAAAATGGATTTAAGACCAGTGCGAGTGCACAGCATTTCTCAGTGTGGTGGGCCGTCTGCTCCTTCTCTTCCACGTGGGAAGAGAGGAAAAGCAAAAAATGCGTGCGCGTGTGTGTGTGTGAAGCTTGAAAGTCAAGATAAAGACAGGGAGAGGTGCAGGAGGACGGGGCGCTGGGTCAGTCCGTGCCAGCCCCTCTTGGCCGCTCCTGCTCTGTCTCGGCGGCGCTTCTCCAGGGGAATCCGGCGGCCGGAGCCCCTCCTGCCCTCCCGCTCTCCCTCGGTGGGTGGCAGGGCCTTTCCCCGCCCTTTTCCCCTCACGCCTTCCCGCCCGGGGTGCGGGCCTGACCCCGCCGGCCCCGGCACCGCGCCGCCCGCAGTCCGGAGACACGGGCGGGACACAGCGGGCGGGCACGGCGGAAAGCTGCTGCTGCCCCGGGTGGTTTCCTTCTGATTCCCTCTGATTCCTTCTGATTTCCTTCTGTTATTCCTCCTCCTTCGAGCACAGCGGCCTCGGCAGCTCTGAACTCTGCGTGAGGCGCTGTGATTGATTTGTGACCAAAGTGACACGGTGAAATGTCGATTTACAGAGGTAGCTGCACGCTGTCTTTAGGCCAGAGGCTTTTAGATTACCACGAGAAAAAGCTCCAGAAGTGTTAGCAGCTGGAGAAGTGAACCTGTGGGCGCTGCCGGGCTGTGAGGCGGCTCTTGGCGAGGGGGTTCGCCTGTCCCTGGCAGCCCCGGTGCCCACGGATTTTGGTGTTTTCCATGGGAATGTGCTGCTCTTCCCGAGTGCCCCATGGCAGCCCGGCTTCGTGTGGGCGGCTGCACAGAGCGCTGTGGAGCTGCAGAAACACCAAGTGTGCATTAAACACTCCCTCGCTGTAGAGCCGGGCTAGCAGCGCTAGGTGAATGGATTTAGTTAGGTGGTGCTGGCTGGGGTGATGAAAATCTTACATTTTTCGATGTTTTTATAAAATCTATCAAAGGTTTATGTCTTTATAGCCATGATCAGTGCCCACGGCTGTGTACAATGCTAATTTATGTAAAGTTTTGGGGGCCAAAGAGTCTTTACTGATGATCTTATATAAGGTGTGGGGAAGAAACTTCATTGACTTTAATGATGATAATCCAGGGAATTAACACAATGAAGTTCTGGAGTTTCTTAAAATACATACAATGATACATATTGAAGAGCAAGATATAAACAAGTGGATAATAGGGGACAGAACAGGATACAACAAAACATGTATGTCAACAAACTCCATTAGGATTTTCAAAAAGTCCTTAAAAACAGGCTTCATTCCCTCAGAAACACAGAGAAGCCAAGTAGTCCCACTATGGAAAACAAAATGTTATTTTTGAATCTGCAAATGATTAAGTCAAGTACCAAAAAAAAAATGAAATTATCAGTGTTTATCCCACTAAAAAGCTTCCATCAGAAGTACACAACTTACTCTAGAATTATAACACTTATTTTCCAGGTTTTATTTATATGCAGAGGCAAAGAAATTAAGCAAGAGTTCATATGAAAAATTTCCAGAAGTTATGAAAGATTGTCTGTGCTGTCATGTAAGTGTGGAAGTACCTGAGTTATTTTAAAACAAGAAGTGGAACACTTTAGTGGTGATAAACTGGCAGCTTATCAACAACAGTGAATTTTCCCTTCTATGTTTCTGTGTTAGAAGCGACCAGGAAAGATAGCTGGGTGTGGGACTCTCAGAATAGGAGAACTGAGACTTTTGCTGATGTAGGTGACCTGCTCTGAGTATCCCAGCTCAGTCCTTTGAAAGCAGCCTGGATGTCTCCCTACCTGAGCGAAAATTGCAGCAATTTAGGAGGCACGGGGATTTAGGAAAAAAAAAAAAACAAACATCAAATAGCCAGAAAAAAACCCAAACAACCAAAGAAACTAAAAATCCAGACCAAACCAAAGCAAACAGCCCCCAACCCAAAAACACACACAAAACACTCCCAAGCCCTACTTCTTGCAATATCTGCACATTTAAAGGGTGGCGATCCAAAACCCATAAGTTGTTCATGTGCTTTTCAAGAGTATAGAAAATTGTAATAATAAATTAGAAAAACAGTTTTGAAAGGCATCATTGTCAGTGTAATCACTTGTGTTTAGAGGACAAGCCAGCTTTTACTGTCTGAGGTCGTGAGGAAACTTTTCATGTTGGGGCAGCTCTTCCTATGGCCACCTACTGACTAGACTTTGTACCTCTTACTGAGCTGGGGCTGCCCACAGTTGAAGAGAGGATACCAGGGTATATGAACCACTGGTATCTTTTATAATTTTTTCCATAAAGCTCAACCAGGGAAATTGAAAGAAGTGTGGTTTGGGGAGCTCAAATTGAGGTAAGAGACAAGGTAGGCACTGCAGATGGATTCTTCCATTGCATCAGCTTCTGGATGGAAAATGTCTGCTAAGATGTTTGGGATTTGTGTTTGTTCAGTTTTTTGTTCAGTTGGATTTGGTTTTAAAATTTTTTTCTGTGTGTTACTGTCTTTTTGCTACCTATACCTTTTATTTATTTTAAAAATTTTTATAATAAAGCAACTTTTTATTAGTAGATTGCTGTGCCAGCTATGGAATTTTAATACACCTTCAAGACAAGGCCCTGACAAGGTCCCATGTAAATCAAATACAGCTGTTTCCTAAATCCAGTCATTCCTACCTTGTAGTTTTCTAGTAATTACCTCATCTACAAGAAATACTGTATTCTTGTATTGTGCCCCTGAGTATACTAAGTGATTCTGTTAGCTTGCCTGTTACTGAGACATCTCAGAGTTTTTATTGTGAGATTTTTAAAAAAATAATAATTTTTTTTATCAAAGTAAGTCATATGGGTGTTGCACTTTGCATCACCAGTATTCCCACTTGTTTAAAACAGGTTTTGGTGTAAACAGTCCTTGGCCCCCTTGAGGTCTGCCTCTGAATATTTGAGATTAGGGCTTGATTACATACTATGGAGTTTTGTCAATTGTAAGATGAGATGCCCAAAGTTGGCATTCTGGCTGATCGAAATTTTTTCATGACTTTTCCTGGGAGATGTGTATCTGTTTTTGTCATTTAGTCCCTGGATTTTTGAGCAATTACTGAAAGAATTAATGTAATGTCAAAAAATTACCCCAGTCTTTCTCAGAGGCCTTTTTGCCTCCAGATGCAACATAATTCCAGAGGTTTTTTTTTTAATGTCCCCATCTCTGAAAATGTGGGGCTTAATTTGTTTGTTGTATGTCACTTAAGCCTGTTATAATTTTCAGGGTCATCTTGTCCTATTTCTGGCGCCACTACAATAAAACTCCTGAGCATTCATTTATGTTTCAGAGTTTAAGTATTTCTATTGTCTTTCAAACTGTTTTGATGCCTTCATATGAAAAGGAATCTACTTCCTGGATAAATCTGGTTTATTTCTCAAATGCAATGATATGCTGCCTTCCCTTTGCAAATACAGGGTCTCTTTCATGCTTTAAGGAAGACAAAGTTAAATACATTTTCTGTAAAAACGCATTTTGACATGGTTTGCTTTCTTCTCTGAGTAGAACACATCAAACCATGTAGAAATCAGATTGAAAGCCTGACAAGGACGTTTTTCTGCTTGCAGTAGTAGTAACCTCTTGTCCTATCACATTAGCACTTTCACTTGGCTCTTTTACACTGTGCACTCCATGTCCTTCTGTTCATATGGGATGACTTTTTTTCTTCTCTTTTTCCTTTTAAGCATTTAATCCCAAGGATAACATTGGCATAATATTGAAAGTGAGTGCAATTTCAAATGTGTGAACTTCACGTAAGTTTTCCAGGTTTTATGTCATAGCTTTCCCTTAATTCATCTTCACAGTTAGTCCAACATTAGAATTTTGAAAATGGAAGAAAAATTCCTGAATCTATTCATGATGCTTTTCCAAGCCTTTTGGCTTGCAGTGATTGCTGTTTTACATACTGCAGGGGTGAAAAAACAGCTTCTGTGCTCTTCTACTGATTTTTCACTGTGAAGATTACCAAAGAAATGTCAAATATTGTAAGATTAATTAGTTTTAAAAGCCTAACAACCTCTGTTTCAATTAAATATTAGCTTTTCACCAAGCATGTCATAGTTCAAAGACTTTTATGCAGTGTCTCTCTATCCCGTATTCCTAAAATAGTGAAGCATGGAACAATATGTTCTGAATAAAGGTGGATGACAAAATACTATTTGCAATATTGCATTACTATTTTTTGAATTTCCTATTAATTTATGGATTTTAATTTTTCTTTAAAGGCCTGTGAAAGAAACATTACCAGCTACATTACTTTCCAAACGAGCAAGATCATGAGAAGACATAAACTAGTATTTTCAAATGAAAATGTAGGATAGCCTCTGGGCACCTAGATAAAGATATCTGTTAGTCTTGTACTTTTCAAAATAGGTCTCTTTAGTTGTGCTATTCATTTGTATTAGCACTGGAGGTAGCTGTTCCAAAGCTGTAAAAGTCCAAAGAAAGTGCAAAAAAATAAGAAACTGGCTCCAGAAAGGGAAGATTTTTTTTTTCATTATATTATACTGTGTGAACAATAGTGTTGCTTCATTGCAGTAATTTGAAATTTAAAAGTTCATTACAAGAAATAAATGTTTTGATACTGCAGCATTATATTCTCTGCTGACATAATGATTGCTACCAATTCCTAATAGATTGAATTGTTTCTAATATATTGACCTTTTATATGTCTTTTGAATGTAACTTAATAGGATACCAGCTCTATTTGTGAACCTCTTAGAAAACTTGATGTTAACCCCCTGTAAACACAGCTTCCATCACAGCCCTTGAACATCTGTTAGAGGATCAAGTTAGAAGTCATAAACAAAAGTACTCCATATTGATCCATGAACATGTCCATGATCCATGAACATGTCCACAATCCAGGACACTGGAAGAATGTTGTGTCACTTGGAGTGATAAAGAGTTCCAACTGTATTTATTTTTTGAGGGTCCTCCTTGCCCGGCTGTGAGTAATGTGCTGCTATTCAATTTACATTTTGTATTCCAAAGTCCACATTGTGTTCTTTGTTCTAAATCAGGAATTCTGGACATGTTGCAGGCAAAACAAATTTTTATTAGCCCATGGTGTGATCCTTAGCTGAAAGAACAGGTTAATTTAGATGACAGAGACAACCATTTCAGTGGAATTGAAAAGAAATTTGTGTTTCCTGATGTTTCTTTGCCTATATCATAACTCATGCTTTGTTACTGATGCAGCATAAAATTGAGCCTTTAACATCTTTTAATGAACATCATTAAAAAATCATTGTCATAAAATCTGCCCCTCAGTGTAACTCTGATAAGACACCATATGATCTTCAGTAAACACACAAGTGTAAGTAGCATAAATGAGAGTTTGAAATTTCTGAAGTGATTTCCTTCATCCTCTCTTAAATAACTTGGCTGTGGATGGTCCATCAGTTTAAATGATAGAACAAAAGGTTCTACAGCTACAAAACAAACTATTTTGGCTTGCTTCTTGGGTGGCTGCTTATTGTTTTACAAGACAATGGGAATTGTCATAGTGTTTTGGATTATTTTCATAAATTTATTGAATATTTATTGTCAAGAATACTTCATTTTTACATTTTGAAGTTTGATACTACTTACATTTTGAAGAAATCCTCTGGTACTTTTCCAGTTTTCTGTGACTTTTTCTAACCGCTTGCTTCAAAATCCCTTTAATTTTTATTTGTGAACTGAGTAAACAATCTGGAAGTCATTGATAGACAATAAAAATGGCACCCCACAATGCTATTTAAAAAAAAAAAAAAAAGAAAAAAAAAGGGCGACAGACACTATTATCTTGTCTATGTTTGACATACTTTCCTAAAATTTCCCACAATTACTGGCTCAATTTCAGCGCTATTGGTGGTAAAAAATGTAGAAATGTTAGTATACACAGAGCACTGATGTGAGCTGGTGTTTCGGACCATCCATTGTTATTTATTACTATTTATTACTTGTGTATTACAGTTTGTGGGACCCAGTCTCATGGGTCAAGTACTCCACTGAGCTTGGCACCAGGCCAGGTCTAGAGGGCAAGGCTGTCCCTGCCACCCTGGGTTAAAACACCATAGTTAAACTGCTGGTGAGCCGTGCACGTCAAAATGTCCCTTCAGTTAGCAGAATTGAAGAAGCAGACCAACACAATGCCCAGGAAATTAAAATACTGGATTGGGCTTTCACAACAACTTCCATGTGGAAGTTGTGCTTTCTTTACCACTGTAAGATCAAGGAGCTTACGGATGTTTGATTCTACTCGCTACTACAAGAAATAAACATAAATATTGTGGTAGGGGATGAAGGACACTAACCATGAAAGTCTTAGTATTCTGTAGGTTTTATTCCCTACTGGCTGATGTAGCAATAACTTTTTCTCCCTGTATCTTTATGTAGGTTTATGGAGAGCAGGAGAAAATAAATTTCAAATAGGTTTTATCTTTCTTGAAAATTGCTCTTAGACAAATATATCACTGTAAGCACTGCTATAGTCTCTAATTTGGCAGGTTAAATTAATCCCCAAGAAGAGGCAACCAGACTCATTAAGCACATAACATGTAAGGAACTGTGGAAGTAATTTGCTGAACTATAAATGTTGCTATGTTCACAGTAGCACAGGATCTACTGTCACTGAAGAGCTGACCATGTTTTGACTGATCTGAGATCAAGTTGTAGCCTTAAAACAACTTTCTTGTTCTAATTGGTTTTGACCAGAGGAAGTGTATTGGTTCAAATGAGCCTTTATTTCAGAGGAAGGTGTTTGATTACCCTTTGAGAACAGGCACATGTGCCAGAATAAATATGTTTTAACCTCTGTAGATTTTCCTAGGGGAAAAAAGGTACTGTCTTTGTTTTTGGGAATGGATGAGATTTCCATAACTGTAGACGATAATTTGTGGACACCTTGAAGTACTGTTTTGTCTGGTAACAAACGGGAGTGGCATACTGAATTAAGTTAATACAGTACAACATATTAGCCTCAAGCATTTTTACTTATCCTGAATTATGTTAGTTCTTGATAATGATTGGATTGTTTCTTCTTCGGCACCAAATGCTGTATTGCTGGGAATTCACTGTGTTGTGTAACGGGATTAACATTTATTTATGGGTTTCATTCATCAGTACTGAAGTAATTTCCCAAAGGCATTTCTGAATGCTTTATTATTATTATTGTATCAACTTTCCATTGTATCATCATGATATTTTTGGTAGGGAGCTGGCAAGTATGCAGGCATTTCAAAAGAATGCAGGAACTTGGAGCCCCACTGGAAGGCTTTAATTTGTCATTTTTTAGCATTGCCAGTCTGCCCTATGTATTAATATTTCTTGTTATCAATTATAAAGGATAAATAAACTGCTTTTAATTAATTTCTAATTGTTTCATGGTTTAGACAAAAGAGAGGAATGGCTCTTGCTGGATTTCTTGAGAGTAGGACAGTGATCGGGATCTTCATATGATCTCTATAGAAGTTGACATTTAGAAATTCTAAACTGGTAGAGGTTACAGGGGTGTACTTTCCTGCCTTAAAGTCCTTTGTGGGTCTTTAAGATTTAGGCAAGCTTCACCCTGTCCTTTGCTAAGGAACATTCTCCTTTTGTTTTCTCCTGTGCTATCCAGAAATAAAATCCAGCTTGCCTATAATTTTTTTTTTTGATTTTTTAAAATGTCTCTGAAAATTGTATTCTCTTAGGTCACAGTTCCCTGTAACACTTCCCATGGAGAGAGGAAGATACTTCTGCTTCTTTACAAAGAGGTGTTACTTTGATGTAATATTTCCATCGTGCAGCTTATGTAGTGTGTTTCTGGCTACACATTTACTTTGCTATATAACCTTCTGAGAATACCATTATTAAAACCTCACACATCTTACCATGAAAAGTATTGATTTATAGTAATCTTATTGGGATTATTTTTGGGTTTTCTAAAAGATCATTGGCTGAGGCTGTCATTATAGATGCTAAAATTGAAACTGAAGTAAAGACCTACTTTTCTCCATCAGAAATCCAACCTGTTGCAGATGCACAGCTACCAAGTCCTTGAGATCATTCTTTCCTCTTAAAACTTTGCAGTACAACAGGAAAACAACTGAGAAACTGCATGCCCCATCTCACTCACACAATGAATGTAAGAGATCGCAGAAATAAAGCCTAGCTCGATCAAGTGACACCACATTAGGAACTGAAAAGACTTAAGAGTTTTGTAATCCACTAATGGGGGTGTTTAATATTTCTTGTCTAGAAGTTAGACCTTTTTAAGAGCTAGAAGGAATGAGCATTAACCCTGCTTAAAAAAAAAAAAAAAAACAACAAAAACAACCTAGTAAGAAAACATTTTGAAACAGTTCCAGGAAGTCAGGTATCATTATACTTTATTTTAGTGATGAAACATTTTAGAGACAGGTCAAATTCCTTCCAAGAGTAAATTGCATTGGTGGGCATAGAACATCTGGAGAAATACGGTATGTCTAGAAACACCCTAAAAGGCCTGTTTTCAGAAGACTTGTCTGTATAATATGGTTTGATGTTTTTCCTGTGTGTGGTTCAGTTGGTTGGTTGTTTTTTTCCAAAGTAGAATATGGGCTAGGAGACAAGATATAAAAAGGTATTTGGAAGACTATGGTCTATATATGTATCACTGACTATTGGAAAAAAAAAAAAAAAGAATGATTTTGAATGGAGGAATGAAGTTTTATGTGATTGCAGATAATTTGTAGTGGGAAAGGATGTATAGTGAAGATAAGTCAAAAAAAGAAATCTGAAGATCTACATTGTGGGTTTTACCTTGAATGATTTACATTTTTCAGATGAACCATAAGTAGATCCATTTGGAAGTTTTCTTAATCTTGAAAATTCTTGTTTACAATTCATAAATCAGTTGTTTTGTTTCTCTTAGGGAGAACATGACTAAAGTCTTTTAAAATTATAATTAAACATTTGGCTTTGCTTTACTGCAGAAGACAACTCAAAATTTTATACATCATCATTGTTCAAACAGGACCTAAGAATTTTCACCTGAAATTTTATCTGTTGTGTTGTGTTGTGAAAAATTATTTATGATATTAATTGGTCACAGCTAAAGTTTTGTATTAGAAAGCAGTGTTTAAATTAATTTACTATTGCATTTTTGTTGAGCATTTGATGGGAAAAGTGGCAAGAGTTTGGAACAAGGGTATGAAATTTTGCAGGGAGTTAAGTTCTTGCATATTGAACATATTATTGAGTGTGAGCAGTATCCTCACTTGGTCAGAAGGTTAATTCAGACTTATTTTTGTCCTAATACTGTGTGGTGGAAAAGAGCAGATTTGTCTTCATGTCTTCTTATGATGAAACTTTAGTTCCACAGAGGCAAATACCCAGGATAGAGTTTAGCATTAACCAGCTTCTTTCAAACCAGTATTCTAAACTTGAGTATGTATAACTTCCCTGTTAATCTTGATGTGCACCCTTGTCCTTTGCCACTCTGGGTCAGAGAGGTTTTAAAAAGTGTGCTGAATGCTGTGGATACAGTTGTGTTTGCTTTTTGTTGCTTAAGAGTGTAAAGGAAATGTTGGGAGAAAAGGCTTAAATTTAAAATTTCCAGGTATGTCTTGCAAATATAGACAGGACTGGTTTTAGAATTGTCTGTGTCCTGTTTTATTTGTACCTCTGCAACTCAAAGAAAAAAAAACAATTGTGGCCCATAAAAATTGTACTAAGATGTATTTAGATGAGAAATTTTGTTTCCTCACTTTCTAAGGTGCATTTAGATAGCCATTTTTGCATAACCTTTAAGGCAGTTTCAGACATAAGAACAGGAACAAGGTCAGAGGTAAGCTGAAGAATGTTTCAATCAGTGAAATACTTCATCTTCAAAATATTTTCTTACATATATTGTTTCTTGGTAAACAGGAAATGTTTTAGTAACACAGTAGTGTAAAGGAATAATCAGGGACCACATCCTGAATCAAATAACTTCTGGTTATCAAATGGTCCCTTCAGCTTGAGTGGACAATTTGTTGGCAGTACTGCTGAAATGTCTCTGCTTTATTGCCTTTCAACTATTAAATTATAATTTCACATATTTAAGGCTCCACTCTGTGTCTTACAGGGACAAGAAATACCTGTCTGTTTTATGCTGAATGCCCCTTTTGTTTCACTCATTTTGCTGTATCATTTTTATTAGTTTCTTTGCAAATAGGGATAGTTCTCGATGCGCTCTATTGCTGCTTACAATGGAGAAAGAAACCACAGCACCATCCTCACTGTAAGCAAAACTCTTTTCACATCTATCTAGTGTCTGAACAGACAAAAGAGCTTTGATCACTTTCAACCTCTTTTAACAAGGGACTTGTTTTAATTACAGAATGCTTTAGCTATTACTAAACATTTGCCTGGCACAGTTGGCATATGACATCATTTTACAAAAGCTTGGGTTTCTTTAGAGCATTCCAGCCTTAGGCTGCTCTTCTTAGAACTAAAGAAGGAGCATTATTTTTCCACCAACTGAAAAAGGTATCTTTAAATTAGAGCCAAGAAAAATAAGATGATAATCCAGAACCATTCCAAGTAATGACCACAATGCAGCAGTCACCTATTGAAGACCTATTTATATTCACTACTGCAGTATTTCCGGTGACCTCATGAAAATACCAAAGAATTTCCTATTCCCTCTTGCAGAACAAAAAAAACAAAAAACAAACAGAATTTCTGGTAATCTCCCCACCACTTTTCATTTTGTAAAGTTGTATTGCTCTCTGGAAAAAAAAAAAAACCAACCCAACAAACCAAAGTTAAGGAGAATGTTTCTCTGGTCTTATATATTCTGTATACAATGTATATTATAGATGAAATACCATGTAGGGTCAGTATAATGTAAGAAGGATCTGTCAGATCTGTAAATAAATAATGAAAACAATAATATTTAATGTTTGAGTTTGGCTACATTGCAATATGCATAGTTTTTATAGAAATAGAGTACTAATATTTGTTTTCACTGCTAACAACATTTTCTTTATTTCTTAAAGTGGAGTAAGATGTAATGAAATGGGTCTTGTAAATTACATTTTAGTAATTCTTTAGTAGAGCAGAATATGAAGACTATTCTCAGTGGAATTTTTGTAACCAGTGAAAACTCTATACATATCCCATAGTTTGGGTTTATTTGTTCTTGTCTTCATTCAGCTTTAAGACTTAAGTCAGAAATACTTTTTCCCTTAATGAGATGTAAACTATTCATATTTTTCACACAACACAGTATGTTTAAAACTTAGCATAGTGTAGCTACAATATTATGACAGTGGCTGTCTGAAATTAAAGTTTTATAAAAGCTTTTGAAGTTCATTGAATGATTTCTCAGAAGTAAAGACTGCTGAACAAAAATTTTATAGCTTGGTATTTGTCCAGGTTCAGTCGTTTCCTCTGTTCTTAGGAAATTAATTTGGTTTTGGATGTTTCAACTTCACTAGTACAGTGTACTGCTTCTAGGTAAAGCAAAAAAAATATATACATTTCTCACTGGATTTTGATATTTCTGCATTCCTGTAGGTCTCAGTTCTGATTTGATTGACTACAGAAGTGCAGGATCAGTACAGAGAATCAGTAACCCAGGCAGAGGAATTTTTAACACCATTGTAATTATTTCAGTCATACTTTTGTAGAAACTAAAATTTCTTACTTTTTTAATTACACACCTGAATTAATTTATTTAGGAATTGTTTGTCATTTCAGCAGTATTAATCCTATTCCAGTTGTATGTTGCATATGTTTATCACTACCTGCTAACTCTTTGGCCATCTCTAAGGTAAGTTTATTTTTTTAACAACTTCAACACAAGTAGGGCCATATCTACAATGTATGGTAAATCCAATGAAAATTAATTTGCTTGGCCTATATTTATCTGAACTTTCTTTAAAAAGCTTGTCAGTTAAACATCTGGTGATTTTTCTCATGCTAAATCTCAGAGATTATTTATTTTACTAGTTGGTATTACTAGATATTTGACATAAGATATTACCAAGATACTCCAATGTGATTTGAATAAATTTCAAAAATCTTAATTATAAATTTATATATTCCTTTTGTGATGGCTTTTGAGCCACTTTTTAGAACACATGGCTTTGCTTGTCAGTGTAAAGTAGTATTTGTGTTACTGTGTTTTTAATGTACATGATTCAAAAACCTACAATTATTTACCTACATTAAGCACATTACAGAAGTTATGGTTTTGTAATTCAGTGCATAGGTTGTGCATTACCACCCAAGGTACTACAGTTGACATCAAGAATCCAAAACTTCATTAAATTGGATGAGTGTGAATGCTATTCAACACCATTTTACAGTTGGCGGTCTTAGCCTTCCGTTTTTCACAAGATTGAATAAGATCTTGTTTTCTTAAGCTTTGGATTGCCTGCCTTTGAAAGAGAACTTAATATTCTGTTTTAGAAAAAATATCTCTCTGCAGTGTCTACAGGGAGCATCTACATGACAAAATTAAGCAGTGGAACTGTAGTCATCTTTATCACACTAATCCCTCTCCAGAGATTAGACTGTATTTATTCTAGTATCTGAAGTATTTCAGTATATTTAACATGAATAGATTCATATTATCTTTAATTATGCTTTTTAAACCCTGTCCAACTCAGTGCTCAGATAAGTCATGTTCTTCAGGAGCCATTTATATGTCTAGGGTGAGAAATTATTAGGATAACGTCATTGACAGTCATAGTAGCTCTGATTTAGCTCTATTAGTGTGACATATTGAAACCTCATTAAATTTCTCTGTTACATCGAGGGATGCCAGCCTTGTCAGTTGGTGAAAGTTGCACACTATAACCAGCTGTGTTTGCAATTTAGGAAGGCTTAGCATAGGCGTGAGACAAAAATGAGAGCCTCCCGTGTTTGGGTTCGCATCATAGCTCTAAGCAGTGGGTGGAGGGTTAATGTGGTGACATTTTGTGAAGCCTTCCTGCATTTCAGGAGCTGCCCCTTGTCTTCTAAGGTGTTGATAGGCCTTTATTCCTCCAGCAAATCTGATACAGTGCTGGAGTCCAGCTGCTGGTGCTGTCTTTCTTACATAGATAGTAGCGTTTTCAAATATGTTTGCAAAATATAATTTTAAAAAATCAAAAAGCAACTACATGCCCTAAGTAATATTATTAATGCATAGGTAGCATTTGTAAACATTAACTATTTGATTATATAGATCTAAAATAAGCTTTGTATCCGCCATAGTTTTATTCTGCTAATTCTGGAATGGTACAGGGTGTCAGCAAGCATTTGTCCTGTGTTAACCACTTCCTGTATTTCCCCTGAGAAGCAGTGGTGCTGTCCTAGAGGGGAATGAATGGGAAGGAAGAGAAATTATTTGGGGATTCTTTAGGGTGGGTTTGCAGGAGTTCTGGGCTAATCCAAATGTGCGCTAATTGACCTGAAATCTTCGAATACATTCTTTTAATGCAGTTTTACAAGCAATAAACTGGGAGAAGGAGAACTGGAAAGAAGACAAAGCAAAAAAACCTACAAACCACATTTCTGTGTTTCTGTTGAGCTCTCTGCCTTTCCTTTGGGTTGTCATGGGTTTTCTGTCTCACTCATTGTTATTGCCCTTCTTCCTGGAGGATGAGGAGCCAGAGTAGGTTTTGCTGCTTTTCATTAGCACCCGCCCTGGAATGTCTTTGAAAGTTGGCAGGGCATTCTTACAGGGGCACTGTGTAGAAGAGGGGCAGCAGGGCTGCCAGTCCATTCCAGCACTTGTGAAAGACTTCAAAGCACTTCTCCTCACAGGTGTTATTTTTATGCTGCATAGAACAGGAACCAAACCATAAATTGTGTGTAAATTGACAAAAATATTTAGTTATTAATTTGACTTTATAATGTTGATTTTTTGAAAGCTGCTCTTAACAGAAGCATACATTTAAAAGGATGTTAAACTGGAAATTGTTTCTGCTTTCAGTGAGGGCATTACAAGTTTTGATTTGAGAGAAACAGCTATTTGAATAGAAAAGTAGCTAATGCAACATGAGAAGTAAGTATGTAGAATATGGGAAGTTTAAATCATATCTCTGCCATGTATCAGGTGAGTCACCACACTTTTATACCCTTGGCTTTCCTTGGGTGGAACTATTCCAGTTTTTAGAAAAGAAGAAAATAAAGAGAATTTAGGCCTTAGTATTGTGCAGGACTTTGTCGGATTATTTTCTAGCTCAAACACTGCTTAATGATGACCTGAAATTGAACATGTATAACAAGGTAGAAAAATATTTAGCTGAGAATAGCAAATCTGATGTCTCTTTCCATCACTTTTTTTCCTTACCTCAGTGGAGCTGAGAGCCAAGGGAATCCTGAGCCAGCACTGATTTAGGCTGGTATGCACACCAGGTGCAGGATGACATATTCACAGTCTTCCTCCTAGTTAGCTCATGCAGTGAAATACCTGCCTCTTGGTCCATGACAAGTGTGGTTGTACAGCTTCTGGTTACAGGTCTCATGCAGTTCATGGTATGATCTCTGCACAGGAGTGGTTTACAGAGTGAAGATCTGTGCTTGAAAAACTGAGTCCCGTCAGGTGTAGGACCTCCTTATAGGTGTTCTACACTTTGCAAAAATCCTTTATCTCTTACCTTTCAACCTCCATTCACAAGAAAATGAGGTTTAGAGGGAGACTCTCTCTTTCTCCCTGAGGAACTTAGTTTATTTGTATAAAGTGGAAACCTGAAAACATAACAAATGCAGATATTTCTTCTTTGAGACTGAAGAATATAAATGTGTTGAAACTTATTAAAACTTATTTAAAAATTACTGTCTTTATTCAGTGGTAGACTACTGCATTTTTTAAATCACTGACCTTGGTTTCCTAGTGAACTGAGATGTTCTCTGTGTACTACCATGGAATTGTGAAGCTTTTTCCTAATAATGATAGAATTTTAGGGTTAAAAGGGAGCGCAAGAGAGCATCTAGTTCATCACCCTGCCCCAAGGCAGCATGAGCTAATCATGACAGATGTTTGTCTAATTTATTCCAAAGCTTCACAGATATTCTTTAAGGGCCCCCAGGCAACCTATTACAGAGCTGCACTACACTTACTCTTGGGTATTTTCTGCTAATGTTTAAAAAACTTCTGCTCTTAAGCTTGCCACTTCTTGTCAATGTGGATATAGGAAGCAGATTGCTAGCTTGCCCTTTGCAGTAGTTCGGGGTTGGTTTTGTTTTGTGTTTTGTGTCTGTTTGGTTTGTGGGCTTTTTTTAACTTAAAAATCGTATAATGTCTTTGCAGTTTTACTTTGCTTCCTAGAGTTCCAGTCCTTTCAGTCTTGTGCTGCTGATGTTTCTACTGACAATACATAATGCTATCCTGTATACATATCCTGTATATATATCCTGTAAGCTCCATTCAGACAATTCCTGTATTTCTTTTTTTACCATTACCCAGAATATATTCTACCAATCAGTTTGACTGCATTTTTCTGTACTGGAAACTTAGTTCTTAAAAAAACCCTCTTCATTTGTAATCTACTATTGAAATGATACATGGGAGCAGTACAGAGATAGCTGATGTATTTTTTTGTGTTAAGAGATTACCACTGCAGGCAGTAGTGATATCTGTATCCTTACTTAGTAGCTACTATTTCCACAGCATGTGCATGACTGGTGTTGGAGACTAGATACTGAATTGGATGATATTACTAAAAATGTCAGCATGCTCTAATAATCCACTCTTTTCAGTGATGTCTTACTGCTGAGTATGAAAATTCTAGGCAATGTTTCTTTAATGCTTTAGAAATCAGTGCACTAATTGGGTATGTTAAATGACCTATTGAATGTCCATTTTGTACTAAGTTCATAAAGAGAAATCTACACTGTTGGCTGTCTCACTGATGATCATGTCATTTGCTGTTCCACAGAGGAGCCAGCAAATGCTGTGGGTCACGGGAAACCCCTGGCAGAAAAACTCTATGGAAATAATTTTATCCCAGCTTTAAACTGAAGTCCTTGTGGCTATTCCATGTATATCCATGGAAGATAGGCATTTATAGATATCAGAGGCACTATGAATGACTTGTAATCTACAGGGAAATCTTTAACAAGCATTAACCCTAGCCATGGTCTTGAATTTCCATGACTGTCTCTACAAAAATGTATCTCTCAGGGAAAATAGTGCTTTGGTTTGATTGTTAAATTCAGTGTGAATAGTTCAGTTATTTGTGTAAGACTGTTATTAAGTCATCATGTCTCAAGAGTTAAGGGATTAAAGGACTTTGCTATAAAATGACTTTCATTTTTACCAAGCCCATCTTACTTGAAAGCAAAACCAATCCAGCTTCTGAGAATATGTTCTTCAATAAAGACAATTCTTTTTGGCTGTTACTTTATCTTAAAAAAAAAAAAAAAAAAAAAAAAAAGGTTACTTCCCCCCCTTTTCTTTTCCTTTCTTTCTTGTTTTCTGTTTGAGCATTCATATATTATCTCAGTCACTGTCTCTGTCACTGTCTCTGTCACTGTCCCCATATTTTCTTGAATGTTCTGTTTTAAGATATGTGCACCTTGTCTAAAAAGCCAGCTGGGATGCCACAAATAGTGTGCTCTATTTATGACTGCAAAGTAATTACAATGGAATTTAAAGACTTGGTTTATAGATCCAAGATGAGGACCTTCTGTGTACACTAAAAGGATGAATCCTTTCCAGACCACTTCTTATTTGGCTGAAGATGAACTTGAGGAAGCATTTTGGAGTGTCAGCCAAGGCTGCTTTTAGAAAGACCTGGGTGGGATTCATACTGTTGATATCCAAATAAAAATAGGCCCTGATTTTAATCTCTGCATGGTTACTTTATTGTAGTTATGAAACCATGAATTAACTTTAAGGCTTTCAGGGATGAAAGGAGACATATAAGTAAGTGACTGTTATCTTTTTTAGATTCATGGGAAAATATTTCATCCAGTGTCCTAGCAGCTTTCTCTTGTGGACTTGTCTTTTGTTTATTCTGTTTCTGTGTGGTATGCATTTTAGTTTGTTTCCTGTGAGAGCAAAATCCCTCTGACTGGGAGAAATATGTTATACGAACAGGAGAAGAGGATGGCAATCTAGGGAGGAGAGAGGGGCTAATCTGCTATTTACAAATGAAAGTGTATTAAGTATTCTTTGCTTAAGGTGAAGTTGAATATAGCTCTTTCTGGTAAATGTCACTGAAAATTGTACAGTTTCAGTATTTGTCAGCAAAAGAGTTTATTTCAGAATTCAGTAAGGGGCAACAATTTTAGAATATTGCCTTAGTCTTATGAGGGATATAAATATAATCATTCAAAGGAATATATTTTAGATTATCCAGAAATATTTTAGTTTAAATACTGTTCTCTCCCCAGTTTCTTTAGACACCTCAGTACCCTTCTCCCTGTCCATAAATCATCAGGATGTCACAGCATAATTTGCAAATATACTTAATCTGCAAAAATTTTTAAAACTTAAACATAAATGAAAGTAACTTTGGAACAGGAGAGAAATATACATTTATAATCTGTATGACATAGAGAAAAATGCATTCTCTAAGCACTACTTTTCATGATTTTGAGGTAGAGAGGTCTCTGCTGTCAAACTAAGACTTACTTTGTCATCAAGGAAAAGGATAATTGGCTGTATGAGTGTATTCCTAAGCAAATGTTTATATTTTGATATCTAAAGAATAAGATATGCTGGTATTTCCAACATATAGGGATGGTGTCTTTCTGTTTTGCTTCTTGAGATGTAGTCAAATGAGATTTCCATGTCTAACTGGAAGGTAAAACTGGACTCATCTGGTAATAACGAAATCAGTTATTGAGCCATGGCCTATAATGTCCAGGTAGTACAGAAAAGAGCAAAGATACCACTTTGAATGTAGGCATTGAGAGAACATACAGTCAAAAGCAGGCTTGCTTCTCCTTTTCAGCATGGAAAATCAGATACTTCAAAGTCCATTCTGCATTCTTTTATTATGAAGTTATACTTCTTGAGCCAAACCTGTATGATAATGACATTATTAAAAAATGCTTTCCAAAAATGAAATTCCCTGCTTCATTTATCTTTCTTCATGGAGTATGAACATTTTCTTTTTTCTCCATCTGCTCCACTCTGTATTTCAACTTTCCTTTTTTTTCCCTACAATGTCATTTAACAGCTGCAATAAATGTATTAGGGTTCCTATATATAGTTAAACTTGTAGTCTTAGCACAGTTAGAATAAGACAACAGAAAATGCAAAATTAAAACAAGACTGGTGCGCCAAAAAGATGGCCTAAATGGAGTGATGTGGTTGTCCTTGGCAGTCTACTCAGCAGATACTGTCAGCATCACTTGTGGAGGGGGGGAGAGGGAGCAGGAGATGAGCAAAAAAAAGACCATCTGCTGTGTGGTTTTTTACTCTGGGATTGTACAGTTTTCCTAGTCCCTGTTCCAAAAGTGGCAGCTCTTGAATGTCTGTGTGGTTTTTTTAGTGGTTACATATAGCTGCAGTGCATGTTGGCAAACAGAACTGACACCATCTTTGTCAGGAAGCAAACAATTGTCTCCTTAGTTAGTCCAGGTTTAGCAAGTACTCCTGTTCATATGGACCATCTCTGCATTCCCAACCTACATCATTTTGCCTTTTTGCTCTTCTTAAAGAGGAAAAAAAAGTATAACCAAACTCCAGATATTTTAGTGAGCTTCTACAAATATTATTGCAACTGTATTGGCATAAATAAGAATTTCTCTTTGGGGCAAAGGCTGCTAGTTAAACAAATACACTTATGCCACTCAGACTGCCTATCAGTTACTGGAGCACTGTCAAATTTTTTTTATTTTTAAACTTTTTTAAATGGGTGGACGTGAGGATACAAAAAAATAATACATCCAGATATTCGAAGTAATTTATAAGTTTGTAGAATGTAAAAATATGTGGAATGAAGCACACTTGTGTACCTGTGCCACGTGAAACTTGTCTACACATTACGGGGAGTTTTGGTTTACAAACTTGGCATACCTTTTCCTTCTCCTAGGTCTACATGACAGGAATGAGCTCCAATATTCTGCTCTGCCAGCATGGGAAAAAACCCTTGTGAAATCAGCAAACTCATTAATTAGAATTTAAAAGGGTAACAAAATCTGAATCGAGGAAGTACAACCATCATCCCTTTTTTAGAGAAAAAAAGGTTGCCCTTAAAAGCTTAGCTGAGCCTAAATCATCATTTAGGTAATTCAGTTGACATTTATTTAATGTTGGAAGCAGTATGTGTGTATGTACCACTGTCCTGGTAGTCAATGGAAGATGTCATAACCATTCAAGTGATTTATCAGTTTATAATTGTT
This sequence comes from Erithacus rubecula, assembly GCF_903797595.1. NCBI lineage: Eukaryota > Metazoa > Chordata > Aves > Passeriformes > Muscicapidae > Erithacus > Erithacus rubecula. Next base: position 52,220,634 of record NC_136689.1, on the reverse strand, counting down.
ATAGGTTGTAGTTAGAGGCCAAGAGGAAGATAGTGGAGATTCTGCTTTAGCTCAAGATTTCCCTGTGGAAATATCCTACAGAGTGGTAGTATGAATGAAATCAGTGCTTTACTATGGAAACCCAATAGAATTATCTCATCCAAAATCCTATATAATTTACTGGCCATAATTATAATTCTTTGCTCTGTTGACCATAACACAGAATTGCTCTTACTGTGGGATGTTTGAGAAAACAAACTGCAAACATTTTTTATGAGGTTATCATTCTCCATTAAATTTGGTAGTATTCTTCCAGAATGATCTAAATAGATAGTGTCCAGAATTAGCACATCCTTCAAGAGGAACTTCTATAAAGCAAATTATGCTACCATAATCCATTTCTACTGGAGAAAAGACTAGGTATAAAGAATAGGAATAATCTAAAGCAATCAGTGCTCCATTTATCCAGCCACATACACAAAAAAGCCCCAAAAAAACAATTAGGTGATTTTATTCTCTAGTTCTAGATGCTTTCCTTTTTATTCCAAAGCTGATACAGAATGGTCAAAGACTTCCCTAATTTAAATCTCTTAAACCCATCTGTAGTTTCTTGGGTTGTAAATATTATCTTCTGACTATAAACCGTGTTAAGGGATTGAGGTTTGCCTGAATCTGCAGATGGCCTGAATCAAATCTCAAAGCTGCTTTTTGTCCTGACACTTTGAAAAAAGATGATGCACATCATTGTTCCTATTATTAAATGTTTCCATAATGGCCTTTTTAGCAAGTGGTTTGCATACTTCCCCAGGAATTCAAATGTTCTCTCATTATCATGAGTGCAGAAAACTCTGAGCTTCTGCCATCCAGACATAAATACCCTTAGCCCTCTCAAATTTTGTACATTCTTAAAACAAAAGTCTGCATTCAGAACTCAGATTATTTGCTTTTGTATACTTTCTTTAGTAGAAATGGATGTAGGAATTATGGTGAAAGAGCTGCCCATACAAAGTAAAATGTAAAATTTTCAATCAGTACTATTTTTAGAGGCTGTTTGGACAATTACAAAAAAAATCTTACAGAATTTATTTTAGAATGCTAGCCTATCATATGAGTAATTTATAACTTCTTTTGATTTTTAATAGTCATACCAAGATTTTCTTATTCTACAAGGCTGTTTAAAGGGCAAGCATTATAGAAGAAAAGAAGCCATGGGGACACTGAGGACAAGTGACTTGAAAACTTTAGCATGGCAGTAACAAGTTAAATTTCATAAGAAAGAAAAGAGAAAAATAATCTAGGTTTTCTAAATGCATGGGATTACAACAGTGAGAAAAAATATTGTTCAGTTTTCATATTTAGCTCGGCACAGCTGCATTTTTTATATTTATCATAATGTGCTGAATAATTGCACCCCTGGCACTGAGACATGCCAGGATATGGGTGTGCTATGTGTAATCAGAATCTATCAGTACTGTGCCTTTTTTCTCTCTCATACTGTTTCTGTAAGGTATATCTGCAGCTTTTGCAGAGTTAGGCATTCTGAGCTTTTTAAAAAAGTAGAAAATTTGTTTTCAAAACACAGCTTCAAAACATGGACAACTAGTTCCAGTGTTTTCATGACTCAGATGGGAGCTCTGTGGCAGAGGGCTTAATATGGTTTCAGGTCACTGTTACACAGTGAGTCTGATGTCCTGCTTTAACTCAGCTGTACGTGGACAGGAAATAGAAGGGACAGGAGTAGCTCTGAGACAGTTTTAGAACCCTCTGAAGTCTAGGGCTACCCTAGCCTACTAGTACCTACTTCCTACAAGAAACCAGAGCAACCTCAGAACCTCACTGTCCATTGCTGTAAATGGAGCAGAGTGCAGCAGTGGTCAGGAAATTCAGTCCCTTGTTCTGTATGAAGAGCTTTGCAGAAGGGATCAGAGTTACCACTGCTACCTGTATAATTTTTTTTTAATGTCTTGAGAAATTCAGGATGCAGGTTATATTTTAAGTTGCCTTTCTTCTGCTTGTGTGTTGTAAAAGGGCTAGGATGATCAAAGCTGAGTTAGGCCTAACACACCATTATATGGGACCATTATATGTAGTTCCACACACCAAACAGGAGCTCTTCTTAACATTATGAGGTCTAGACTGGAAAGGAGTAGATTGCCATAAACCTGTGAGTAGACTACATTTAAATCACGTGCCTGATTTTGCTGTATGAATTTTATATCTTATGTACTTTCACTTTTATTTAAATGCCAGTATAGAAAATGCAGTACTCTAGGCCACCAAATCTATGTAAGCAGCGAAGAGTTAAGAAATTAAGACAGCCCAAACATGAAGAAAAATGTAAAGTCATTGGAGGCTGATGAAGATTACCAGACCATCACAGCAAAGCCCAAAAGCATCCTTCAAACCTCAGGAAAAAATGCACTGAAGAGTTACCATGGGAGCAACAAATTTAAAGAACAAATGAAAACCAACAGCTATTTACACCCCAACAGAATTATACAAACAAACAACAAAAACAGAATCGTAAATCAGCTAAACTCAATAACTAAGCAGAATGTGGAAAAACTAAAATAATAAACATGGAATAAGGGAGGGGGCAAGGCAGGAGAGGAACCATCCAACAATCCAGTGCTAATTAAGATATAAAACAGAAAATAAAAATGCTGTATAGAAAACAAAACTGATCATTACTACAAGACAAATATAAAGCTAAGCAAATGCTTCAGTCTAGAAAAATGTTAGCATTTTCTGTCTGATTTCTGCTAGTTTCTTTACTGTATCATCAGTGAGCTTTTTTCAACATCAATCGCAAGCAGCCCATACTGAAATCAGTGTGTTACAATGATTTAATGAGAATAGCATTTGTCCATCTTACTGGTATTCATGGAGAATAGATTAGATATTGATACCTTGAAGATATAGAATAAATAGGATTTTGATTAACAAGATGTCAACCTATATTTCCTTGGTCGTTCAGGTCCCTTTAAACTCAGATTCCTTCAATATATGCCTATCTATTTTTAAAAGTCAACTATGGAAAACCAAAAAATAGTGTCATAAGGTGACATTTGACATGAGTAGGAAAGCCTGTTTACCTGTAGCTGGAATAATTTTTAATTAAGAACTCAGATGTGATAGAAAGATGAGTGAGAACAGGCCCCTTAAGATTAATTTGTGTGTTGAAACTATCTTGAAAATGTTGTCTTCCTCAACCAAATAGTTGATTTATGGATATGATGCCAATAAAAATTTATACTGCAAGAAAAGAAAAAAGAAGACAAACCAAACCAAAAATCTTATCATACTTCAGTGTGTTGGAAGCATCCTTCTTTATATTTTACTCATGAGATAAAATGCAGCTTCACAAATTACTGGAGTCCATTAAGGAGGAACAAGATTGTGTGGTCCAAATTCTCACAGGGATTCTGGTCTGTGTTCGGGAAGCAGCTTATTCATTTTCTCCCAGAAAAATATTTGTTACTTAGCTATTAAATCAAAGATGGGTTCATGCTGCCAAATAGATTTGAATTCAAACCATTAGAGAATTTTAGGCCACTCCCTTCCAGAGTTTTCATTTGTGCCCATCTCTTAATGTGGTGAGGCTTTTAAATTTCTGCTTGTTTTATCAGCATTATTTGACATATGAAACTATGTGAACATGGAAAGGAGGGTGGGAGGAATCCTGCATTTTGAAAGATTCTATTAATTTTCTTTGGCCAGACTTTGAGTTTGCCTCTTTCCCCTTTTTGGCAAGGTCATGGTTATCATGAACATTTGACTGAGCTGTTGAATCTGCATGTGAGATAGCTTATAATGGAAGTGAGTATTTTGCCCTGGTGCTAAGGACAAGTAATTAACACAATACACATTATATATTTGTACATTGTACTAGTAGAAGATAATAATCTGCACTTAAAAGTTGCAAACACCTTTGTTGGGTGAATTTGAGTTACTGAATTTGTTTCTCATCATCCTTGCAGAGGGAGATAACATGTCCATCAGATAAAAATTAAAAAGAGATTTTGATTCTATATCACAGCTTAAAAAAAAAAAAAAGAGAAGTCCTCCCTCTTGCTGGTTGGAGGCATACCTCTTCCCTTGTTTGAAGATAATCAGAAATTTAAAATATACCTGGTCATGTAAAGTTAGAGAAGTTAGTTGTCTGCTTCAGATACCACTTAGTCTCTGTGCCACAGTTGGGAATACATCTCAAATTTTGTTGGGGTCTCATCCTATGACAACATTCTGAGTCATTCCAAGCAGGTCAGTACCTCCTAGAATAGCCATTATATATGGGAATCTGTGTAAAAGTTGAGATTTAGAAGCAAATGGAGAAAGTTATAACAATGCTATAATATTAACACCTTGAAGCAAATTAATTGTGCTTCTATTGTGGAAATATCATATTGAGGTTAATCAAAAGAGAGAGCTAAGGAAAAACCACATCCTTCCCAACTTGAAAAATGTGGTGTAATCAATAGCAAAAAATAAATGGGTGATCGGTGAAGATCTGTTTTGTTTACTGTTTACTGCATGGTTGCTAAGGAATGTCTTGGAAAATGGAGGCCAGGTTTGTGAAATTAAAGTTTTTTATCCATTACAGATTTTGTTCCCTGTGTGAGTCTGCGTCAGTAGCACGTAGTGAAATTCAAAGCTATTCAAGACTACTTCATTACATGTGTGCTGACTGCTACTGAAAACCTCAAATGATTTTAAAATGCATTCTACACTATAGAACCTAAAAATTAATGCAATTTTTTGAATAATTTCAATTTTTCTATGGGAAAAACAAACCAAAGCAACTCAAGCCAAATACCATGGATTTGGTTTTTTTTGTTTACAAGGATATGATTGTGAAACATTGCTAATAAACTTTTATTAACAATAATAAATGGCAGCTGTGTGTAACATGTACCAAAAGCCTGTTTAAAGATTCATTTCTAGGTTGCATGTCATGTTTAAAGCTATAAAGTATAATGACCTTTTCTTAGATCAAAGCCCTGTCTTTTTTTTTTATTTTTCAAAAGAGATGTTTGACGTTGTAAGAGCAGTGAACCCACTGAATAAAGTTTCAGTTTCTACCAGAAGTTCATTAATAGAGAAGTTGAGAATGATAGTACCGTGGGTGAATAAGGGTGACAAGCCAGGTGGACAAGCAGTTGACCACATGCACTTTTCCTCATGCATGATCCAGTAGATTAATTTACTACCCATGGATCCTCCCCCTAACAGAGGACTCTGTAATGAACCTGCTGTAGGTGGATTTCCTTGTGTGCATTGTGGTGGATGTGTGGCTGGCACAGTGCAAGGCTTTGCTGTTAGTCAGCTTGCTATGCTTCATCACTCATAACAGTGCACTCTCTCATGCCTGCACAGAAGCATGGATAATGTGGTAGCTTTGATGCTCTTAGTCTTGTGGAAAGATTTCTAGGCTGGCTCCATTCAGCTGGTGTAAGCATGCCAAAGGACAGCCACATCATCTGGATGCACATTCCTGTATCTCCATCAGTATTGTCACAGGCCTTAATAATACTCCCTGTCTATACGGAATCTTTACTGACACATGCTTTGGAAGTACTACATGTAAGAAGCAATGATGTTTGGAATGAGCTACCAGGATACTGTCACATATAGGGACAAGGATATTTTAGTTGTCTACCTTTGGCCTGGAATCTTGTCTGGAGAGATCAGGCAACTGAAGCTTGCAGATTGTCTTGTTCTGCTGTAACAAACAAAGCAGCATAGATCATATAACACAATGTTGTTTGCCACTAGTTGCCATTGTAAAATTCAATTTAATTTTTCCAGGAATTTATCTGTTGTGTGAAGGACCATGAACCCCGTTATGAGTATTTTAACCACAAGGTTCCAAATTCCAGATAAAATAATTTTGTTGAGTCTTTTTAGTAAAAATTTATGACAACCACAAAATATTTTTTCTGTGTTTTTTCTGAATGAAATATTGTATAAACCATTTTATTGGAATATCAGCATGGTCTTTGCAGAACTTCCATGGTAGAAGATGTGACTAAGGGAAGATCCTTCTTACCAATTTTAATTGATCTAGTAAGATAAGCTTTCCTTCTCTGCTCTCTTTTGTGAATGTTGCAGCACCATTGACTTTGTCTGTAGTTGTAAGTTACTGAGTAAAGATAGGCTTCTCAAGGAATGTATTCAAACTCCCCACTGTTGCTAACTGTGCTGATGCTGAGCAGATGTTAAAAAGGGTAGTTCCAGTACTGACTTGTACTTTCACAATCTTTGGTCAATATTCTTACTGTCTGTGCTCTTAGGCAGCATTTTTCTGTGCTGTATTCATCCTTAAAATTCTTCAGCTGAGCAGAGACAGCACAGGTGGGACTTATCTTCAGAAGTACCTGGTATTTCACCAATACATTAGATCAGCATTGTTTTAGCTTCCTGGTAGACCTTTCCATAAGCCAGCTTCCCAGCTTCTGGCTTTGCTTACAAGTGCTGTAGAGAATCACAGGGAGTTTGCCCTTCTGTGATTAGGCTGGCATCACCAAGTGTTTCAGCAGTGATGTCTTAGCAGCCAGGTTTTAAGAGCTGCAGCTCAGAATGAGGGAAGGGGCTATTTTGGGTGGTATTACTCCATTGCAGACACAAGAGAATGTGGATAAGCACATATATTTATAAGGGCTGAATTTTGGAAGACACCAGATACCACAGTGATAAGTGCCATGCAAGTACCTAGATATACTGTTTTCTGGGAGGTTGCCAATATAGCATCAAATGAAGAATGAAGTTAACTCCTTGTGTTGCATGGTGATCATAAACCAGGGCATTTCATCCTGAACAGGAGAAATTGATGACACGGTATTATCAGTAACTTCAAGTTTTACTGCAGCCTGATAGAGAACTAAGTATCCATAATAATGGCACCATAAAAATGATGAGATGGCATTTTTTAAAATGATGTTGAGAAGAGTCAATAGCAACAACTTGTACAGTAAATAACACATGCTATGGCAATACTTGTCTATACAGAATTATTCTCACATCAGTAGCAATACATTGAGTTTGGATCAGACTGACAAGGCATTGCAGTTTACATATAAGCAAACAAATACATGCATGAGTAAGTTTTCAGAATCAAAGAAGCAATTAAGCTAACCAGTATAGATTTGGTACAGACATGAAATGACCATACAGCACCCTTATCTCCTGGTTTGGTCATAATACTGTGCATATATATTTGTGGTTCCTTTCTCTGCCTGTCTCTCTCTTTCCCCCCTTTTGGTAACATTGTCCAGATCTTCTTTCCTGCCTGTGGGGCCTCACATTAGGGTATCATATTTTTTCCTATCTTGTGGCCTGTGGTTTGTCTATTCGTCTATCACTTGAGTGTTTCTATTTTGGTGCCAACTTACAATATCCCAGACTTCAGATCAAGGGTTTCCAACAGAGATTGTGCCATGGACCTGCTTCCTTCCCATTTGTGATCATAATACTACCCCTTTTGTTCACACAAAGCCCCTGCAATATGCTGCTCAGGGAACCAGGACCTGCCCTAACAAGTCATAATTTCTCCTAGTGAAAATGGAATTATTCCAATGGAGTCATCTATATGCTCCACACTTTTCTCACCCAGGCGTGTAGGAGTTGTATCTGGGCAGACTGGGTACAGTTTCATTCTGTACCAGAATTAGGAGAGCAGATGGGTGATTTAGAGTCATATTTCCCTCCCATCTCTGATCCTGCACTGAATCCAGATCAAAATCACTATTTTTCATCTCATCACCCTCATTCTTTTCTTCTAGCTGGGCTAATTCTTTTCACTCTTTCCCAGCCTCCATAAGTAGATACTGTCTTTATTTCAACAAGAGATGGTTACCAGAAGTTTCCTCTAGGCATTGTGAAAAAGGATGAGTGTTGATCCAAAGCTAGGAGGAAGGGAGTATCTTCTTCCCCACCCCACTCTTCAATTCAAGTACAATGAAAGCAAACTTGTGCTAAAAGCAGAATTAATTTTTTAAAATCTATTTTTAAAGCTGAAGAGATGGCTTGCTAGAGTAATCTTGTATCCCAAGGATGACAGTACTATCTAAGTAGGGGAAAGATGTTCTTTGAACAGGGAATTCTTTCAATGGTGCCTGCTTTAAGAATTCCCTCAAAAGTGTTGCTGCTGTTGCATTTCTGAATGCCTTAGAAATGTCAGGTTTCTGGGCATAACATCTGTGATTCCAGGTTATTCTTCGTGAGGAACCAAAAAATATTTCTATTTTCACCTTTTCACAACACATTTTTCACCTTTTTGGGGCTACAAGGAGAACTGGGATTGTTTTATTCTTCTCTGTAGCTCTTTATTCCCTAAAGCATATGGAAAGCCAGAGACAAAATGGAAATGCAGAAGCTACCAGTTATCTGTGCATTAGCTGTGGAGACTGTTCCTTGCATCTTTCTATTGAGTACTTGCTTCTGTCTACATTTATCTTTAAAATTTCATTTTTAAAGATTTTAAATCACCCTTTTTACTATGCTGCCCAATCTTCCATCCAATTATTTAAATCAGGCATTCCAGCATTCTCTAACTTATTTTTCATGCAAAGCTATCTGTGCCATGTAACCAGTGCTATAGAAATGCAGCTGCAGTTTAAGGCCCATGCATTGCATAAGAGTATGTGCTTCTGCTATCAAAACTGGCTTTTACAGCCTGAAGCCCAGTCCTTAAAAGTAAGGCTAAGCAAGATTATGCTGAGATGCTGATACTATTGTTTTGATCTGGATGTTAAATTGTGTTCTCTTATCCCTAAGATTTCATTCCTCTATCGACCTTGTTATGTGATACTCTGTTGTTTCTTGTATCTTACGTACTTTACTACCCTGAACTTTAGGGACACTCATGTCAAGGGTGTATCAAATATGCCTATGTCATAGGGGGACACCAGCACTATATAAAGCAAAGCAAACTGAGTGTAGAAAGGATCCACTGACAGAAATCAGAGCTTTCTCCCCAGCCCCCAATCCTGCTTGTTTCATCAAGCAGGATATAGGAGCATATGCACAGACAAACTGGCGTCCCATTACATTCCTCCAGGGTAAATAATTTATCAGGACTGATGCTGATTAAGTATAAATGTGGAGAGTGTCAGGAACCCAGGTGACAGAGTAGTGAGTGCTAGCTTTTGCCTCCAAGGAGTGAAAGTCACATCTCTGCCTTTGCATCCACATCCTCTTTCAGGGAATAACTGTGATTCTTGTGTACTATTTTACTTTTGGGGAATATAACTTTTAGAAGAAAACAAAATATATTCACTCAGGCTGGTGTCATAGCACACATTTAGTCCTAGAATATATCCTCCTTAGGAAGTAATTACATTTGGTTGGATCTTCAACTCACTGATTTTATTCAGTCCTCTTTATAAATCCTTCTGTTTCAGTCCTCACTCCTGAATACTTTTTATTCCTGAAGTTTTATCTGTCTGTTTGGAAAATGCTCCAGTTTACTTCTGTCTTAAGATCATAAGATTTAAGGAGGTTTAAAGCTATGTACACATACCTTTCATCAGATGGCAATACTCACTGCACTGTATTGTTTTGAAACAGGCAATGAGACAGGCCTTGGAGCTCCAGTAGCTCACAGGACATCCAAAAGCTAGATTTTGTAACACCTGTGGGGGTGTTGATGTGGAGGTTGTCAAAGTATCCAAAGCAACTTTTCCAAATGGATTTCATCCAAAATATTCATTTGGTTCTTGCACTGCTGAAATGGGAAACACTAAATGCTGTTTAAAATTCTAGGCTAAAATACTGCACTCTGATGCAGAGAGCCTCAGCTCTGCTGATAACAGCTGCTTAGAAGGTCTTTGTCAAATATACAGTTTACTTAGATCAAAAGTGTATCACCTACAGAGAGGGCAAAAATTCAAGATGCAAAATTGAAGGAGTGCTCTCCTCCAGAGAGAGCACAAGGTTCAGCAGAAGCTTGAGCCACTAGTGAGTGCCAGACAGATGTTAATCAGCAGTGAGTGCAGCTGGAATGCACAGCTGGGGCAATTGCTGGGAAGAAGGCAAAACCTTTTTTTAGACTTTGCTAGTCAAGGAGCTCGAGCCTAGTACTGCCAGACTCACTTTTGATATGCTTCATGATGTGGCTTGGGTCATCCTTAAGTCAGTCCTGCCATGGACAGGAGGAAAGTGTCTCTCGCTGTGGTATTCTCTTTTGTCAGATGGAGGGGTGAACTTTCATAGCTGAAGTTTGCTAAATGTTGTGCCAAAAATTCACATCAGTGGAATCTCAGTGGAACTGGTTCTTTTTAAAAGCAAGAAAACTAGCAGGAGACATGAGGTGGAGCAATTGGTAGGGCCATGACAATATTTTTGTGTCCTCCAAAAAATGATAACCTGGGATCTCAGCTCTAAACTACATCCCTAGACTTGATAGATAAGGAATTGGCTGACACAGCTGGAGAGTTGTGGTCAGTGGTTCTGTGGCCAGGTGGAGTCTGCTGATCTTCAGGGCTCTGTCTTGGAATTGGTGCTCTTTAATATCAGTAAACACAGACAGTGGGATTGAGTGCACCCTCAGCAAGTTTGTAGATGACACATAAGCAGGTGATGTGATTGAAGGACAGGATGACTTCCAGGGGGGCCTAGACAAATCTGATAAGTGGGCTGACAGGAACCTCATGAGCTTTAACAATATCAAGGTCAACGTGCTGCACCTGAGAGAAGTTCTGGTGGATGAAAAGTGTGGCACAAGACAGCACAGTTCACTTGCGGCCCGGGCAGCCAGTGGTATCCTGTGGATACCATCAAAAGAGGTGGTCAGCAGGTAGAAAGAGGGTGATTCTCCCTCTCTACTCTTCCCTTATAAGACTGCATCCAGAGTGCTGCATACAGATCTGGAGTCTTCAACACAAAAAAGACATGGATCTGTTAGAGGGTGTTCAGAGGAGACCACTGGAGCATCTCTCCTGTTAAGACAGACTAGAGAGTGGCCTTCTTCCTGGAGGAGAGAAGGCTTCAAGGACCACTGTGGCCTGCCTTTGAGTACTTAAAGGGGATTTACAAAAAAGAGGGAGGGTGACTTTTTATGTGGGCAAACATTGGCAAAATAAAGGGAAATCATTCTGAATTTAAAGAGAAGAGATTTGGATTAGATGATAGAAGGAAATCCTTCAAGAAATCTTTTACTGTGAGGATGGTGAGGCACTGGAACAGGTTGCCCAGAGAAGTTTGGATTCCCCATCCCTGGAAATTTTTAAGGCCAGGTTGGATGGAGCTTTGAGCAGTCTGATCTAGTGGGTGGCATCCTGGCCCATAGCAGGGGGATTAGAACTCTAGTTGACTATTAAAGTGCCTTCCAGTCCAAACCATTCTGTAATTCTATGAAATAAAAAACAGATATCAAAAACAGCTCAGCATTTTCTTACAGAAAAAGAGAGAAATGCCTTTCCTTATACTTACAGTCCTAGCATTCTCATAGTCCATGCCTTTTGGAATCCAAGACAGTCATCTACTGAATTACCTTTCTCTATTTCCTGTATAGCTTCTTGTGAGTCCATTAGCAGGAAATCCAGTGGAATGTGCAGAAATAACTTCCAGACTAATGGAAGACAATCCAATCATTTGTCCTTTGACATTAAACATTTAGATTTAGGCAAAACAAAGTTTTTAAACCAATCAAAAATCTACCATCTGTTAGAAAAGAAAAATTAAAAATCATGTTAACTACTCTATAAAAGGCTAGTCATAGAGTAGAAAGATGTAATTTACAATAGTTATATTAGATTTACTAATATTTTTATTTAGAGTATATCTTCTCTGTTCCATTTTGTTGTTGTGCTAAACTGTGTTGACAGCTATGCTAGTGAAAGTGTTTCAGTGCACTGAATAGATGAGGAAAGAAATAAAATCTTCCCAAAGAATAACTGAGAATAAATCCTATAAATAAATATAGAAATGAGCTTAAAACCACAAAAATTTATTGGAGCTAGTCTTGGCTTTTCCCAAATATTAGACATATTCAAATCTAAACTCCTAGTCTTTCTTTGTTTAGAAAAATTGACTTTGAAAAAAAAGTCATCTCTGAGATTTAAAATTTTCAAAAATGTGTTGATGAAAACATGTTTGTTTTTCTAGTTTTGTTTTACTTTAACTTATCAAATCAAATATAGTTTCATTTAGGTTTCTTTAAATCTGAATGCCAAAACAGTATTTTTATATAAACAGCAGCATTATTGTTTGAAACATTTTTTCCTCATGAAAACTGTCGGTACCATGCAAGATGTTTTTCTTTTTTTTCTGGACAGTCTTAAGATGCTAATAGCTTTATCCAGCCTCTGAATTACACAGCTGCTGGATTTTACTGTTAGTCCTCCTAATTCAGCTTTTCTTGCTTCACCGGATTTGATTATTCAAAATAACTATTTTAAATTTATTGTGAAATTTCTTTTAAGTATGGCAAGATCTGTAGCTTAAGTGAGGAGTAATGCTATCTAAACTTAGGATAAAAGACTGGAACATCTCTCTGAAGGAAAAAATAAACCCAGAGCTTGCTTCTGAAATATAGTCTCATTTTTGGTGTTTATATATAGCAGACATGTTCACCAGAGTCAATTTAGAGGATAGGGAGAGTACTGGCTCTGCTGTACGTGTCATCTTGACAAGGTGAAAAGAGAGTGTCATTTCAAGCCAGCTGTGAAAAGAGGACGGAGCCCTCTTGGAAGTGGTAAAAGGAAAGTGTGCATGTGGCACAGGAGTCAGTCTTCTTTGGAAACCTTTTATTGGTACCAAGCAATAAACTAACTCGTGTGTGTTCAACATAAAGAGGTTCAGTTTGGGTGTTCCTCCCTCTGCTCAGAGCCCCGCCGGTAGGAGTAACAATTGTAAGCAGTACGTGGCTGCAGAGCCATTCAGGCCTGACCCTGCAAGGTCTGCTGCTGCTGACTGCAGCCTGTTACTCATCTCATGCCATGTGTAAGGCAGCTTTGGCTGATGCAGCCAGCTTACCTGATTTACCCTTTCTGTAGGTGGGAGGAGAGGGCAGTAAGCACCTTGCCAGTGAGACACAGCAACCTTCCAGTGTTTCTGAGCACTTTGCTGGAGCGTGTGGCTGGTTAAGTCAGCCTCGGATCGCTGTCACCCAATTGACTGTATACGCTGCTGGCATTCTCTCAGAAGCCAAATCAGATACCTGCTCCTTGTCAAGGACTTGGATTGCAAAACCAGAGCTGTGTTGAGTTCAGCATTTGAGTGGATTTGGAATGCTGTTTGGGGAAAAAAATAGAAAATAACATGACTCATTCTATGACAACCATAAAATACAGCAGTGTCAGAGTCATAAATTGTTGTCTATTAATGTATCACCAACCTAGTAGAGACAGATTTCTGCCAACAGCTCTGCTAATAAGAGATAGAGTTCTGCATAATTTTTAAGGTGGAATATGCTGGATTTAATTACAGAACTGAAATTTGCCACTCAATAAACATTCTGGCATTGTTTTAGATTATTTCCTTTTCCATTCTGTGGAGCAGTAGCCTTATTAAACATGTTTTCTGGACGCTAGGACAATAAAGGAAATCCTGATAACATAGTTTCCAAAGTTATTCAGAGGTCATTACTAAAATGGGATCACCAGCAAAGAAGCAGCATAGCAAAAATAAATCCATGCTTCAAACAATTTCAAGTCTTGATTTCACTAATACAGGACATTTGGGTAAACCCAGAAAAATAATCTTATTTGCCCTTATTTGCTTAGTGTACCCCTTCACTGCTTAAAAGTCAATAGTTTCATATGACTAATCTCTAGCTGGATCACCCTAGTTACAAGAAGCAACCTGTATTTTGGCTGAGGTGGGTACAAAAGGGCAGGGATAGATTGTTTTAAGGAGTTATATGCGCTTGTAAAGAAGAAGGAAAAAGCCACATCCTATTCCAACCTTTGCTAGTATGCATGAAGCATGCTAGAGAATGAAGACTGTAATCATTTAGAGCAGCTTAAACTCAACCGTATTTTCATAGTGTTTGTTGGTTATCAAAGTCTCTTAGAAAATATTATAATTCTGGGAATAACAAGTGATAACTGTAGGAGGGACAATAAAGCAAGCCTGAGAGCTGATGTAAGGATTGCCAGCTTCTTAACTTTAAGGATGACATAATTGCTGTCACCACAATCCATCGATGTGAAGGGTCTGGAAGCAAGCTGGCAGAAATACAAATTTTTCAGAGAGTTGACTGGTGGAGTAATTTATTTAATTGTCCTTTTGAGCAATGTTAGGACTCATATAGGCTCCCCATAGAACACATACTGTATACTGTCCCTATGAAATATGATGAAGCACAGATCTTTTTAAGCACATTAGCAACCAAATCCAAAACAACAGGGCTATAATTTTACAGTTACTGTGCATGATCCATTTGCCTACATCCCCTCATCCCTTTTTTGGCTGTTACTTTTGAAAACATGAAATATATGCTGCAGTGCAACCCTTCCTGAAAGAATATATTATCAGTGCTTCTGTGTAGCGGATGGAACTGTCTAAAGATTTCTGTTATGTTTCTAATTCTCCCAGTGTTTTTCAAATTGTTTTGAGAATGAGACAAGTCAAAATAACTTGAGCTAGGAAAAGGATGAGCCACAGTTAAGAGTACTACTATATAATAAGATTTAAGTGACTGTTAGGATTTTCAGTGTCCTAAAAAATGTAATGGGATGCTGGCTGAAGTGCTTTGGATGCAAGGAAGACTGTAAATACTTTAATTGCCAAAGTTAAGCTTCTTCACTGCTCTTGTCTGTAATACACAATCACCTAAGGAAAGTGAAAGTGAAAATTGTGATGACTGGTACCTCCTCAAGTGTTAAACTTAAGAATCATTGAATAAGATGTGGTGCTATCATCTTGTATCGCCACTGACACGGCTTAGAGAATTTGCATATTCTAACACAGAGAGGTAAAGTATTATTTACACAATATATGGGACTTGGTATGGTGCAGTGAAACAAACTTTTTCAATCCCCTTTTCTTCCTCATTTATTCAGGGGAGAAAATAATATTAAAATTGAAACAAATGCTCTAGAAAAAATACCATAGGTAAAAAAAGTTACCTCTCTCTTATGTTGTGTAGGAGTGCTTACGTTCCTGTAAGCAGCCTGGGAAAGTGGGAACATCTTCTTTCTGTAGGATCTCCAGAGACTGCCAGTTCTATTCTACTCCTGACAGAGTTTTCTGGAGATCATAAGGAATACAATGGATTTTTAAGTAAGAAAGTATTAAAAGTTTTCTCTCTGAACCTTGCTGCCTTAGACAGAACCTGCCTAATTTGGCTGGGATTCCCTTTTCTTGGCAATAAGTTTGAAGACCATGGAGCTTGTGGAGCACAGGGGAAACTACAGCCTTATTCCAAAAGCTGCAGAGATGGTATAGCAAAGCTGTAAATTCTTATGGGCCTTAGAGAAATTGACTGTTGAACCAACATGACACTGATGCATCTGGGAAAGGAGTAGGACAAGGAGCTCACATGAAAATTACAGGATTTGTTGTTTGAAATAACAGATGACCATCTGACTCAAGCTCGTCCATGTCACAGGCAATGAGGACACTGCATCACACAGTTCAGTAGTTAAAATTTCAAAATCAAATCAGGACATATTCTGATTTGTTGAATGTATTGCTAAAAAAGATCCAGTAGGAACTGGTCTGAAATGTCTCATCTATCATTCAATATGTAACATGTTTTTTGCATTATGATTCATGCTGTCACTGCAATTGCTGCAACTATCAACTGATAGCTGACAGTGGGAGCCAACCTAGATCCCAGGATAAACGAAGGGGGTGGGGAGGTAAACTCTTTACTTTCAAAGGAGATGTGCCTGCTCCATTCCATCAATTAATGTACTTCATGAAATGCCACACACCATTCTATGTTGTGTTGTCGGGGGAAGGTGGGGATTTTAAAGGATGTGCAAATCATTCCTCCTGTTATGTGGCATAAATCAAGAAGTCTTGTGCTCCAAGAGAGAAAATAGACTCCTACAGTGAAATCCTGGTTAGCACTAGGAGCTCCACTTTGAAGAGCTTAAGTCTCACCCCCCAATTTTTAGAATTAGCAACCAAAGTATGAATGAATTTCTAAGTTGACAGTAAGGATTATCAGTTACAATTAAAACAACTGTGCATTTCTGCTGAACAAACTGAGATAATTGCTTCAGAAAAAAAAGGTAAAATAACACTTCTCAAGGGTCCACTATTTGAACATAGTGTTTTGCTATGTTTTCTTACCATGCTCCTATTTTGCACACAAACCCCCTGTTCTCTGTGGGAAGAATTTTTGAAAGCCCAAAGAATGCAGGATAAGGTAGCAGTTAGGCATGGACATAGTGACTGTGTTTTCAGAACATGATCTATCATTCCCTTGCTAGTTTCTCATAATTTCTGGCTCAGAGAGTACACTTAGAGAAAGCAGTGTAGCTGGTCTATGTCGTTGGGACATAGCCCAGATGTGTGTCGGGGACACGCAGCACACAGCACTCTGCTATTTGTTTTCTGAGTACTTGTATGTCATAGTACTGCCCATACATAATTCAGATGTAAGTGAAAGCCACTTTCCTGAGCTCCCTTGTTGATCCATAGGGTCTTTTTAACTTTGTAGAAGCTTGCAGTGGCAAAGGGCAGAGGTAATTTGAAATGGCCTTGTCTGTTCTGTAGGTTGCATCTGTTTAAATTTCAGTTCCTAATCTGACGTCGTGTTCTCAGAGCCATATCTTTTAAAACTTTCCAGTAAAATTAATAGGCAATGAGGCTAACCTGTGTCAATTTTACATAGCAAAGGATTTTTTTAGCTGAACTTTTAAGTATATACAGCACCACTTTCTATTGCTTATCTCTGTAGCATATTTGTTGTATAAGAATGATGTCTTTTCATTCCTCCCACTGCTACCTTTCATTCTTTGCCAGTCTGCATAATGATTTTGGAGGATGAATGAAGTTCTGTCTGAGCTCTTAATGAAAGCTCCCTTTTATCTTATCTTCCACTCTCAAAGTAACTTTCTGATAAATTTGTTTGTTAGAGAGGATAAACTGTTTGCTTCAACTTTGGTTTAATTATGATACTGAACTGAAAAAAAAAATAATGAGAAAGTGCTTGGTCAGTGCTAGAGCTGGAAAAATATTTCTGCATTTCTACAATTACTTAAAATTTGCAATTGATTTCACTCTTTGGGATTGCTTTCACTCTTCGGGATTGCTTTGTACATAAAATCTAGGAAAAAGTTTATTGGCAGAATATTTGCAAAAAAAGAACAAAGTTGGGACTTCAACTAATTCCCTTTGGTTCGGGTTTTAAAAAGCTAATCTTCTTTATGGTATCCTGCTTAATTTTTTGCTTGCTTGTTTGTGAAGTTGGGCATAAGAAATCCAGTCACTAAGGAGTGCTCTGGTGTGCTTGGTTTAAGATGACAGAATCACAGATTAATCTGAATTGGAAGAGGCCTGCGAGGACCATTAAGTACAACTCTGAAGTGAAGGGACAATATGGGGATTGAACCCCAGCGCTGGTGTTAGTAGCACCATGTTCTGACCTAGATGATGATGGTCTCTGCCACTACAAGTCCAAGCTTAAACATATCCTCTGGATATCTCTCAGTGTCTGTTTTTCAACAGAAATCTTGTTGAAATGGAAAGACTTTCAACATTTGTTCAGGGTGTCTGAAGGTTCCAGATATAGTGTGTGTGAGCAGTCCCTGGGCCGTGTGGAGAGCACAGGCAGGTACAGGCTGCTGGTCTGCATTTGTATGATAAACTGAGCTCAAATCACTCATGCAGTGCATTAGGGGTAGGTATTTAGGAAGTGTTGTGTATGCACCACTAAGTGTAAAAATAAACATCTGAACCTATGGAGCTGACATCTAAGACACCACACCAACAACTGAAGCACAGAGAGTGACTTGCAATAAACATTTCGGAAAGAATCTACATCTATTCAAATGCTGAAATTTATTTGTGAGCTGAGAAACAACATAGTGTTTTGAGAATTGTTTGAACCCTATTCAGAGGATTGAAGTGATGCATATGCCTTATGCTGGTCCTCCACAGAGGAATGATATTCATCCAGTGTGAATACTTTTGAATAGAGAATGAATATTTAAACCACATGGAGACAACTGATGAATAGAAAAAGAGGATAAATTATCAAATTAATTAATATTAGTAGTGAGTGCTTACAAATAGTGCTCATCAAGGACTAGACCTTTTGTTGCTCTGACTGGGTGGGCCCTTGCTGGTTTGAATTATCTTTGTAAGAAAACGATCATCAAAGAAGACAAAACATATTTTAAGAAACCCTTTTAATACAGCATAACTAAGAACAAAATATACTATTGTTTAATAAAGCTATCATAGGCACAATTCAGAATTTATAAAAGTTAGCCTCTTGGCTTGAAAGCAGAACAATATCCTATTTCTTATTATGAGGAGTTTTATTAAAATATAATGTATTTGATTGTAATTACCTGGAACATAACTGGCCTATAAAAATGGAAGAGAGTGCAACAAGTCAAATATTCATGCCTAAATTCTGTGAAGAAGTACTGAACAACATACTTACTTGTTTTTTATAGTTATAGTTATTAACTCTTAGATGCAAAACATGCAGAAAGCAATGTAGAAGTTCTACACTGTTTCTAGAAGATTTTGATACTTCCATGTGTACTCTTTCTGAATGTTATGCAACCCTCTCAATTTTAATAACTTTCAATTTCTTTATTGAATGACATTATCACTTTTAAGTTTTGAGATTTAGTGTAACGCCTGAAATCAATAAAAATGAGCTTTTGGGATATTTTTAATAATTGTAAATATTTTAAAAATTGTTGATGAAACACTTAAAAATATGTGTTCATTTTAAGAACAAAGCATGCATCATTTTTCATATATGTACCATAACTAAAAGCTTCTGCAGTGAAATATTTCAACCGTTAAATCTCATTATTTCAATTTCAAGATCAGCGTTGTTTCATTTAAAAAAATCTTGCACTTGCAGATTGTAAATTTTTACATTTTAGCACAGACTTCTAAGTATGTAAGTGTCCTCAAATAGTTAGAATGTTGCATAAAAAGAAAGCCTGCAATCTTTGCTTTATGAAACTCACCCAAAAAAAAGTATTTCCAGATGGAAGTATTATGCTTATTTGACTTAATTTTTCACTAAATTAAATTAATTTCCCCCCATCCTTGTCTCTTCCTTAGGTGTTGTGGCTTTAGATTTGGTCTCTCTTCCTTAGCTGACACCTTGTCAAGTATAACTTCATTTCAATGTAGTATTTAACTTATACTTGCATGATTTATACTATCATCACAGTTTTCAGGTGTGTCTGCTACTGTCCCAGTTTTATTTCCATTGAACTCACTGACTCCACTTCCTCCTAGCCCTGATGTCAATGGCAGCAGTTAGGCCATTGTCAAATATGAACAGAAAATTTGGTGTCTACCAACTCTGCACAGTCAGAATAGCGATCCTATCTCTGATATATCCTAAAGTCGCATTACTTGAGTTCACTGTAAATTAAAACTGATTTATGTATCTGCTTTCTTCCCAGTCTCGGGCCAATTGGCTGAGAAAATATCTTGCCTCTAAATAATTTTATTTTTCTAAACTAATTTCCATGCACCTAGATTTTGAGTTTTCATACAGGCCTTTAGTTTCAAAATATAGCAATGTCATCACGGTAGCTATGGACATCATTAGGATTTCTTAGCAATAGGAAGAAAATCTATGCAAAACAGAGGAGACCCTGATCTGTGCACTAGGGAAAATCCACACGCTGTGATCTAGAGGATAGAGAGTATATACACATTGCAAATAACAGTGTCAGAGATGAAAATGATGCTGTGCAGCAGCTATAGCCCCTCCAGTAGTCTGGAAGGTGAAGCTGAACCGAAGAGGCTGGAAATGTTTGTATTTAGCCTTCTCAGGGAAGAATGCATAGGAGATAGCAGGGAAGTGGAAAAGCTAGTGTGTGGAAGGTTCCTGAAGGAACCACCATACATAAAAGCAATAACTAGAACCAGAGGGTAGTGAAGGCTGGAATCCTTTCCTCTACTGGCTGGGGGTAGCCCTGCCCCAAAGCCCCCCTGCAACCTCCTCACTCAGCTCAGGGATGGAGGGGCATCCAGCTCTCCTTGAGAGATGGAGTATGTCCTTTCTTCCCTTCCCTTCGCTTTTTTTTTTTTTTTTTTTTTTTTAACCTGGATCTTTCTTGCTAACTTTATTCTTCAAATTTATTTTTAATATTCTGCATTTTAATACTGCTGATCTGCTGCATGTCTTAAGTCACATGCTTTTTTTGGCTCATCTTCCTTATTTGGAAAAGGCAGCATAGTAGGTCTTTGATAAGCTGATACCCATCTGCCCTGATTCAATTATGTGATTTTAATTAACCTGCATTATGCAATGATTACCTGTATCAGTACAACATATGTCACTCTTCCACAAATAGTGCAGACTTTCACCTGGTTGTTACCTTAGAGCTTTCTGTCATTTCATACTCTTGTTTGGGGCTTTGGCTGGTTCTAATTCTGACATAAAATGTTGTGACTCTCTCAGATACACTAATTGTCTTCCTAATCATTCAATTTCTTGGAAGAGTAAAAAATACAATCTTATGCAGCTAAACTTCCAAATGTCCATGATGCAACAGATAAAGCTTTCTCAAACAGTTATAGAAATCTTCTTTTCTTGTAAATTGCATTATGACTCCTTTGAAATTCAATGGAAATAATTAAAAAGTGGTGAGAGCATTTGTTGCAAGCCCATCTTTAACATATTAAAATCACTCCTGAAACAATACTGGCTATGGACAAAAGGTAGTGCTTCAAGAAGAAAATACAGAAGAAAATAAAGAGTTGGCCTGCCACTCCCAACACATGCATGCACAGCCTGCCACAACATTTTTGTAGGTTGTCCCATTTTTAAATTACCAGGATTCAAAATAGACACTTGTTTTATTTTCCACATTTGAAGCAGCTAGATGATGTCAGAGACCCCCATGTTAAAAATTATTCTCATATGAAGTGGACTCAACAAAATGGTGAATTCATCTTTGAACATCACTAATTATTGGATCAGTTTACTGGTGGTGGATTGATATGGGGAAATTTTTATCCCAAGCTTCTTCTTTGAAATCTTCTATTTGGAGAAGAACATACGTAGAAGAATGTGTGTGTGGCAAGAAAGCTTTCTTCTGCATGTAATGCAGAGCAGGCATGCTTTTCTGATGCAGTGTGCTACAATCCTTGCTTGGAGGTGTAGGACTTTTATAGATGAGTTTATTAGCTGGAAGTTAATAGTGCTGTAGCTGGAAGAGTCTATGGCACTGAAATACAGAAAAATAAAAGTCTCTTCATGTGTAAGAGAAAACCTATTCTTAATGATTTTTCTATTAGTATCTGTGCCTAGTGAGATATGTTCATGGCCTGATTTAAAAATTAAGAAGGTTCTGACAAGGTGAGAAGACAATAGTTTGATATTTAAATCCTGACAAGAGAATTACAAAGATCTGTAACTCACAGGTAGTGAAGTAAGAAGTACTGTAAATTACAAAAATCCTATTACACATATCTGATCAGAAAAGTGCTTTATTAGCAGCTCCCATAAATTTCTGGACTTCATCTTTTAATGCTTTAAGTCCATTCATTAATTCTTACTTTTTTTTTTTTTTTTTTTTTTAATATGTTTTCTTTATTTTTGATTAGTACTGAAGGCAAGGTAAGGAAAAAAATAGCTATACCACAGTGAGGCATATCACTCCATGTGTTAAAATTTGGCTTTTTCTGTGGTTTGCAGAAGAAAGATTACCCGTTTTCTCCATTTTCTCATCTCAAGCTGAATTGTTTTTGTTTGTTTGTGAAGTTAGGGTTTTTTTGCCTTACCCTGTGGGGACATGAGATCACAGATACCTAATCCATATTAAAGAGTTCGACTTCTTAACTATATTTTCCACTGACTCCTAAAGAGAATCTGCAGATGAAGAAAACCTCTGAGTTTCCTGAGAAGGAGGACATTTTTGTCTTAATACAGCCATGTATGGTCTACTGAGCCTTTATCTCTTTATATGATGCCATTTCAAAGACATGAACAAGATCTGCAATTGTGATTCTTTTTCCTTTAGGTGCACTTGCAGCTATGAATGGGGTGGCCACTCCCCACAGATACAGACCTGGTCTGTGCTGGAGTTTGAGATTACCCTCCTTTCTGAAGGCAACCTGTATCTGCACCTCCAGATGCACAGAATAGTTTTGATGTTTTAAGTTAAACAAAAAGAAAAAAAGTGAAGAAGAAAAATCCTGGAATCTAATGTGTTTAAAACCAATAATCAACTATCTTCTCCTTTCTCTCTCCTTCACCCTTCCTTTGTCCATGGTTTTGGATCCCATATAAATGCAGTAGACCTTACTGATTCAGACAGGAAAAAATGTGGAGGACTTGCTCTGTAATTTACTTCAAAGAAAAATAATGTGCCAAAAATCATATTACAGTATCCAACATACTTTTTCAAGGAGTTATGCTTTCACAGTAATGAATGCACTTGTGAAAAAAGGGGGGGGGGGGTGATATTTTACAGAACTGGCTGATAGTTTAACATATTCCACGTAAAATGAATACTCTGAAACCTTAAAGAATGCAGTATAGGTCACATTACACTGCTAAAAACATGCATGTGAACTTTACTAAGGCTGTTATTGAGACTCTATCTCATATCATCTCACAGTTTTGAGTTATGTTGTAGATTTTGACTGCAAATGCTCATATATGGTGAACACAGAGCTTAAATTTCACATGCGACTCATTTTAATCATACCCAACTGAAAACAGGGAAACTTACCTGCTAGGCATACAATTGAATATGGTACAGTTTCTATGTAGATTCTATGTATAAACTATTCTGTGGATGCCTGTAATTAATGTAAAAGTTTTGTAAGTTGCTCGTGACTACTTTATCTGTGATATGCTGCTGTGGTAATCCCCAAGCAATGGGATAAACACAGGAAGGATCTTATAGTGAATATATGTATATATTTATATCATGAAATATGGCTCTCCAATAACTGTTATGGATAATTAATCACATTAGCAGACAATATTGTGTTTCATTACTTTCTTCATGCATTCAGTTGGGTAGAGTCTAGACTGAGACTTTACAATGCTAAAAAATATTTTCAAACAACAGAAAAACCCGAATCAACAATATCAAAACCCTAAAACTCCCAACCAACCAAAAAAAAAAAATCCCCCAAAAAATTCAAAAAAACAAATGCAAGAGGAATATTAGTTTCTCAGACCAATACTGATGCAACAGGACTTCATGAATTCACAAGATACAATTCACTGCACATATCAAGTGCTGCATTATAGAAAGTCAAATCTTACTTTCTCTTAGAGAATTTATCCTGATTAGAGATCATCATACATAATCTCTCTTGTTTTGAGATTTTGGACAATGCTTGCAGACACATTGTATCATTTCTGTGGTTATTATGTGCATGTCTTAGAAGTTGGCCTTGATGATCCTTGTTTGTCCCTTGTCTCTTCTATGATAATGAAGCCCATAACTGAGATGGACTGAGAAAGACACCATAGCTTTTGCTCCTATACACAAAAAGAGATTCAGATTTGGTGGAGAAAGGAGAATAGATGGAAAAAAAAAATGGGATAATGGATGGATAGCAAGTCAGAAAAATTTCAAGGAGGGTCAACATATGCTCCCCCATTCTACCTAAAAGAATTTTGTTTTAACCAACGATACCCAAGGATTATTGTTATTGTCGGTAGTGTTAGATAAAATCCTGATTTGTTGCTCTTCTCCTCACTGTCCTAATGTCAGGAAATAAGTAAAATACTAAAGGTAACTGTTGGTGAGAGCACTATTGTGGGCAGGATCTGGCTCTGGCCACCCTTTCTTGGGAGTTTTGTGGTGCTAAATGTGGGTTTCTGTTTAGATGTTTGAAAGAAAGACATCTCTTCAGATATTTCCAACAGTTTGGTTATTTTTGCCTTTTAAAATTTGTCTGAATTAAAGAAAAGATTGTACTAGACTGACCTTAATCCTTTTCCCATCTTCCACAAAAAAGGTGGTGCATAGGGGAATTGCAAAACATTGGCATTACCCATTTATCTTTGAATTCCAAGTTTTTACAAAATGTATCATTTTTTCTAGAAGACTAAAAAATATATTGTGCAGGTAAATAAACTAAGTTTTGATTTAACTTATTCAATTTTCTATGTATTTGAGAGTTGTTTTGTAGATTTGATTGTTGCTGCTACTTGAGACTTTTGACTGTACAGAATCTGGGAACATATTCAGCTAGGAATAAGCAACAAGAATAAATACATTCATATCTTACATCAAGGAAATGGTGGGTTATTTTCTGTAGCTATTTTTACTGTGATATTTTCTTCTGTAATAAGTTTGCTGACAAGTTATTTTTCCCCACAGGAGTAGCATACTTAGGGAAATTAGAGATGGAAAAGTCCTACTAGGTCATATTGTCAATTTTCCTGTCAACACACGAATGCTCCTTGCAATGATGTTTTCTTCAGTATTTCTGTCTGCTGAGCCATATGAAAAGAGTCAAGAGTATGCATTTTCTGATGTAATAACAGCAGTGAGAAATGAGGAGCAGCTATTTAAATTTCTTTTTTGAGGCAAAGGTGGTCAGAACTATCTGGAAAGAAGTTCAAGCCAGTTCTTTACAAAGTAAAAAATACTTAAAGGTGAAGTAGAAATAAACAGTGAATTTTACTAACTTTATCAGAAATTAGCCACTTTTGGTAATGATACTTTATTATTTTTGTTTGCAAAAAGTGCTGCACATACAAAATGTCTACACTGGGCCCCATTCCTCTGGACATTGTTCAGAAAAACTGTCCTTACTTAGGACATAACACAGATTGCACTGAGGCTTTTCATAGGAGTAGGAACTGTTTTTACAAGTAATAATTTTCAATAATGGTTGTATAAGCTATGAGGTCTTTCCTGACAGCATCCCTTTCCTCAGGTGGCATTTCTGGTTATTAGTCTATGTCAGTTTATAGGATTTTTTGGGAGAGAAAGAAGTATTAACTCTGCAGTGACTAGCTGTGCACTCCTTGTAAAAAGTAACAAAACAATGCATCTGGTTACTTCAGGGAGTTGTCTCTGAATGTATTCTGAGAGCAATCTTATAGATAATCACACAGCAACAGGTTGGTTTTTTTTATTTTATTCCTTACATTTTTACTACTGCGTGGTACTTCTGAAACATATTAGGTAAAAAATACATATATCTGACTGAAGGCAATTGCTGCACTTCTTCACTACTGTAACCTTATTCCTGAGTATAAATACCTGTGGTTGCATCCTGTTTATAACCCACTGAATAAATACTGAAATGCTTTTATTTGCTGACTCTATTTACTCAAGAAGACCAATGTATTATGAAATAATTTGCAATATCATTTTGTCAATTCCTTTTAATAAAATCCATACATTTTTGTTGCTGCTTATATTTCTTAGTATTAGCTTCTATTGCTTGCAATGGATTTTGTATCATAATCTGCACTGTGGCATTGAAATATGTATGGCATAACTCTTATTGTCTGTCAGGGAATTGCTTGATTTTGGTTTGGCAGTTTGTAAGTACATGATAACATTTATTATATATGATATGATATGCTATGATATGATATAATATAATATAATATAATATAATATAATATAAATACCATAATACAATATAATATCAGTGAATATCAGAGTGAAGTTCAGTCCAAGTTCCAAATGAATAAGTATCAAAAGACATAGTGCATAAAAGAGATCACAGTGTTTGTCTAAACTAGAAGTTGGCTTGGTATGTAAAAAATTCAGGAAACAGTGCAAATATTTGGCATATTTATTTCTTGAGTATAGTGCGTCTCAGAACTGATACCTTATAAAGAAGACTGTTGAAAAGCAAGAGTTACTAAGTTTTGCTTATGACTTTAACAATAAGATTTGGTTTTGGAGTGGAGTTTTTTTATCTTTCACTTGGGGCTTTTAACGACTTTCTATTTTTGAAAGAAGTTTCAAATTCTTTTTCTTGTCCTGCCATGCTGTTTTATCAACAAATATGCATTATCTGCCTCTGACTGCATATATATTATTCAGTTGCTTTGCCTCTGTGATCTCTTAAAAAGCTGTCCATAGAAATACAGCTACAAAAGTGGCCTCTCTGCTTGCCTCATTGATTAGTTTTAATGTAGGGTCATTTTGAATTCTGTGAAATTTCTTATGCTTTCATAAAGAAGCAGTAGCTGATTTCTTCTAAAAAGCAGTGCTTGAACATGTAATACTCAGACTCTGGGTATAATTGCAATGTCTTACAGCTTTCCAAAGTACTGGATAACCTGAAATAAAACTGAATCCAGATTTTTTTTTTTTTTTTTTTTTTTTTTTTTTTTTTTTTTTTTTTTTTTTTTTTTTTTTTGTGGAACTGCTAAGATGAACTTTGGTAAAAGGGAAAAAGCTAAGATTTGGTAAAAGGAAAATGGAGAAAAAAGCAGCCCTGAGTCTAGTGAATTAAAAGTGCTAGAACCTGCCACACTAATATTGCAGGTTTCATGGCTGGTTTTCTAGGGAAAAAAATAAATTAAAAAGTAGGATCTCAGAGTGCAAAGTGGAGATCATACAAATCTGACAGGCTTACTATGAGATACCACTGGTAAGGCAGTAAAAAAAATAAAGTGTGAGGTCTGTGTTCATATAAAGATGCATTTCTAGAACCAATGCTGATAGTGTAGTGCTCTTAAGCCTGTGCTAGTTTTGTCCTTGTTGTGTAGCTATGTAAACAGCTTCAAAGCCTTTTACATGGTGTTTGAGGGAGATGGCTCAAAATTAGAACAAGAGCAGAAAAAAAATCTCTTTTTCCAGTCCAAAAAATCATAGACTAATCAGATTTTTTTCCCTAAAAATGCATGCAGTAGATAAACAAAGTGGAAAATAAAGAATTATGCAAGATTAAGATGGGCCAGAGACTCAATCATTATTGACTTATGGTAAATTTAGGTAGGAAATTAGGTCAAGGTAATAAATAGCCCTGATTCTTCCAGATGGGATAAAATGTGCAGCTACAGAGACTTGTTAATATGTAGCTACAAAGGTCTCTGAGATTGGGGATCTTGGCATATTGGTGCATGAAACTGCTTTTTACCTTTGTGTTCTCCTCCTTTCCTCCAGTAAGAGGAGAGTAAGGTGGGATTGTTGAGGGTGGTAGGGATCTCTTGAGATCATCTGGTCAAACCACCCTGCTCACACAGGGTCACCTGGTCACCCAGGATTGTGTCCAGTCAGGTTTTTAATGTTCCCATTGATAGAAACTCCACTGCTTCTCTGAGCAACCAATGCAGGGCTCTGTCAAGAGGTAGAAAGGAGGCACCAGGTAGAGTACTCATGCAGTGGAACCAGACAGGGAAAGCTCCATCAGGCACATTTCAAAGCTTCTTGTCAAACAGGTTTATGACTTCCAAGCTTTGCACAGACTGACTCCAGCTCTAAAATCTGACCCACATAGATGTTTGTGTAAGGTGAAAAGATTGTTGGAGCTGTTCTGTACTTCAGAACACAAATTTGGGGGTTGGATGTGGATGTTAGGATTCATGATCCTACACATTGTTTCAGGATTGACAGCATTGTAGCAGTAGATGTTTAATTTTCTATTGCTCATTTATCATATATAAGATGTATACTCAAAACTTTATACTTAAATTAGTGAGAATTTAGTTCAGTGTAAAGCTAAGAACAAAAGAAGAGGGGGAAATAGTATTTTACAACAATTTTTTCCTCTGAAAAGTTTCAAAGCATGTAAAGATCAGCAGTTATGTAGTAGTGGCATTTTTGTGGTCCATGTTTCTGACATGTGAAAGAGCCTCTTTTGAAACAGCACTCCTATAGTGATCAACTTGAATTTCATGTAGAATTTAGGTTGATAACATGGAGTTCAATGGAGTCATTAAGGCCAAATCCTGATTTCCTTGCTAATGCAGGTGGTTCCTATGACTTCCATGTGACTTTAAATTTTAAAAATGATCTTTTGAAGACACTTCTGTCATCAACAAGCTTCCAAAGAGGTACTTAAATATATGTATCACCATATTTTTCTTCAAAACTTTGTGATCAGTAGCATTGGTTCCTTAATTTACTCTTAAATCATCTTGTAAGTAATACATTCACCTCAAAACTCTAGAATCTAAAGTACAGTTCTAATGAGAATATATTTCCAAACTGAAAAGACAAACTGAATGCTTTATATTGTGATGTGCTGAGAAAGATAAGTAGAGGTGATTTTTTTCTAATTTTTTCATTCAGGGTGAATATGCCATACTGACATGCCTCTTCCTGCCCAGTACTTCAGAGCAGAACCCATTCTAACTGTCTTGCAGCCTCTCTTGTTTCATACTGAGATCCAGAGAAAAGCTTTCTTAAGGTGCCATTGAAAAGTTGGGTCAGGTATTTACTTTCCAGAAAACTGTCTTTTCTGTCTTACAAAAGGGAAGACTGGCTGATAACTTACCCAAACAATCTGGATAGGTATTCCCTTACCATTATCCTAGTAAGTGTATTTGCAAGGTCAGGTTTCTAGCAGAGCAAAGGAAGTTATCTGGTGTTGATAGTAGAGTAAGTTTTTACAGGGAGGTATTGGATTTCAGTCTTCCTCTTTCCACCTGTATTATCTTTTACAGATACCAAATGACAATTATTTGCTGATATTTTACTGAAGATTGAATGAAAGAATAAGCAGTTGAGGGGAAAATCCTTGTCTGGAGCAGTCAAAGTGAAAATAAAATAATCTCTTGGAGAGGGGCATGCTAGAAAACAAACATGAAAATAATTCTTGCAATTTAATGTTTTCATTGATATTTTAAAAATGTTAACAATTGTAATTTTGCCTCATAGCTCATATTTTGATCCCAATTTTTTTTCTTTTGCTTGTTTACTCTTTTGTTGTCATTATTTCTTTAAAACTTGAGGTTTGAGGCTTTATCATGTTTCAGAGTCTTATGAGAGAATATTTTATTGCCTGTTTAGAGGTCTTTCTAGCAGGACAAGATCAGGCTGAAAAGGCCCTGAAAAACAAAGGCATTGCTGAGGGTGCAAAAGGCTTCCAGAAGATAAACTTTTAAACTTTGTTTTTGTTTTGTTCTGCTAGTTTACCATGGCAGGCTGCCTGGGCTCTTCTTTCACTAGATGGTCAAGTAAAGTTAGCTTTGTATTTGCAGGCTGTCTTAAATGTTGGTCTCTGTTTATTGGCTGCTAGATACCTTACCCGGTCAATGAGCTTGAAGAGACAAAGCGAATGAAACTGCAAAGGCTAGCTACAGAGAGAAGCATTTTCTCCATCACAACAGCCTTTTGGTTTTGTTTTGTTTGTTTTTTTTTTTTTTTTGCATTTGGACTGGGTTACATGTCTGCATATGCTTGTCATGACAGCTGACTTTATCAAGGACAAAACTTAGTGAAATGCAAAGGTGCATTTAAAGCTCTGAGTTGATGAATATCAAAGCCATTACTGGCTGCTGATAGTTAAATCTGTGAAATCCATGGGCTAAATCCATTTTCAAAAATAGCTTCCTCTCATAAGGCTACTTCATGTCCCCTTCCAGTCCTGCAGAAACTAACATGGCCTATGCACTGTACTGTGTCTTGACATACAGTAACATTTGGAAGAGCTGGTTTCCACGAGCAGCTTCATGAAAAAACACCTTGTACTTTTAAAGAAGTCAGAGATCAGGAAAGACTAGTCAGAGTAGCTGAGGGATAGAGGTCATCTGCATCTTTCTCAATACTACCCTTCCCAAACACAAACCATCACAACTGGAAAAGCTGTGCACCACTTGGATTTTATACTAATACTGCTCTTCATGCCTGTCTGTAGCTGTGAGCCCACCAAGGTCTGCACAGCTCCCTGACACTGGAGGCCTGACCCGTCTTCAGAGGTTTTGCTCTGCTGCTCCAACAGGATGAATATGAGTCTGCAGAAGAGATTGCAGTGTTTTGCTACCAGTGGATGCTGGGTTTCTGCCTTGCATTCCTGGGAATCAGTGAGGTTCATGCAGGAGGGTAGTGGGGACTTTTTTGCAAGCACTGTGTTATGCTGCCAGACAATGCTGTGGAGACAGTAATCCATGGTCTTGGGGCTGCAAGGGAGATCCCTGAGCAGTGCAGCTTCTGACAAGCATTTTACAGCCACACTGAGCAATGAAAACTGCTTCATCCTGCTACATGTGGCATTATTACAGGTCCAGTTATCTCTGTCCTTTTGGATTTAAGTTTTTGCCATAACACTGTAATTTGTAATTTGAGGTGACTGCCAGGATTACAGAAAAGAATACTTTGCCAAATGGAATATGTGCTATTGATTTTGGATGTTGTATAGTCTTCCTTCTTCACCATTTCTGTCCCTCTTACAAAAATGTTTGATGGGGGAGAAGGGGAATCCAGTAGGAAGACAATTTGTACTGTAGACTGTGGCACTAAGGAAAATATGTCCACAGTAAGAAACTGCCTTCTTTCCATTGTAGTCTTGAAGGGCTCTCCCACAGTATATCCAGTATTCTTTTCACACTCCTTAGAGCTGAACCCTATGTATCCATTTCCTTCTCCTTCCCCTATCTCTTTAGCATCCTTGAGTGTTTCACAGTGGGGTGCAAGGCATCAGATGTTGCAGGATCCTCTGGACATGAAGGAATGAGCTGCTGGGAGCTGCTGTGGGTGTCCTTCCTGTGCAGGCATGACCAGACTTTTGTCCTGCTTTCCTTCCACTCTTGAATTTCCAAAAATTTTTGAGATTCTGATATCTTTTAAAATCCTATAATCTCATATCTTTATCAAAACATAGTTCAGACTAGCATAAAGGTTCAAAACTGGGAGGAGAGGCAGATGCACAGAAAGCATAATCATTCAAGCCTATTCCTCTGCAGAGCTCAAGCTTGCAATGCTGAATTTGCAGTGGGACTGGTGTCACATTTGTGGGTAAAGGATTCAGTTAATGGGGGAATGGGGGCCCGTGTTCTTCCACCCAGGTAATTTTGCTAAGTTTGAGTGTTGTCTCTGCCTCTCAGGGACTGCTCTCAGATGATTGCAGATAGCAGCAACATGCAGAGCCCTTGGAAAGAACTCTTGAGGTTGCAATAGGGCTCCCCTTGGCATTTTTCCAATTTTGTTTCTGCAAAACTGGACACCTATGAAATTTCCATTACATCAATATAGTAGTTGTTGCAGCAGATCATTGAGCAGTGTTACAGAATTTGTTTGCACTGCCTTTTTTCTTTCTTCTTCCTTTTTTTTTTTTTTTTTTTTGAGTTGAGTAGAGTTGAGTTGAAAAAATAAGCAAGCTGCATGGAAAGGGTGAACATATACCCAGGAAATAGTTTGCTGATAACATAGGAGCCTTCATGTCTGCTGGGCGGTGCCTTAAGTTTTCTTAACAAAGAAGTGAGTGTTAGTTCTTCAAATAAAAGTTACTTTTTGCGCTCACAAAACTGAGGCTGAGAATTTCCAAGATGAAAAACTTGGCCTTTTATTTATTTTTCTTCTTAATTTTTTTTTAAATGGAACAAATTTGAGTGGGATCTCTTCTCCCTCCAGCAAACCCCTACCCCCCACATTGCACTCCCCATCTTATTAGGATTACAGTATCCCAAAAAACTCTTTAGTACTGTGAGCAAGGGAAACAGAAATGGCTTTGCACTATGAATTGAACAGAGATTAAGTTATTGGAGGCCTTGAAATAGCTCTTTCTCAACTTCCATTCCCATGAGGTTATCCACATAAAGTTGCTTTAGTACAGGGTCAGTGTGATGAAATTTATTTGTTGAGTCTCTTTGGTGCCAAAGCTTTTGCCAACAATCTGATCTACCTGATAGTGGTACTATTTCAAAAATGTCCAGTCAGTAACAGAAATGCAATTATCTGTAGAGTTTCAAAAACAGCAGTAATAAGTGGGATCAGAACAAAGAAATCAAAACAAAAAACGTGTCTCCTATTAATAAAATAAATGCATATAATGATTACTTAGACCATTTACAAGCTCTGAAAAAGTAGACATTACTTTTTCATTTCACATACCACCCCTGCCCCTAAGCATGTGGAATCTTTTTTTTATGTGACTCCATCAGAGGACCATATTAGATGTTCTTGTGTCAGCTGCTATATAAAATAAGCAACCCCTAGCTGTCCCTTTCAGATAAAAGTTAATTACAGGGGAAGGTTACAAGAAAGTGCTAAGACAGCATGGTCTGTGGATTTTGCATATGGTGTCCATTTTTTTTTTTTTTTTGCTTTAAAAAATCTGCAGTACTGTATATCTACATAAATTATACCTAAAATAAAGGCTTAGGAAACAAAGTCTTGCCATTTTAAGTGCATATGTTGTAAAACTAAAGATGTTTTTATTTAGTCTCCAAACTGCAAGGGAGTGTTGTCTTTCACTTTATTTTTCAAAACTTTTAATTACCAACATCAAATAAAGTTATGATAATTCTCTCTTTGTTTGGTCATTTGTGAAATGAGTTTATGGCCATGGTTTCCTCTAAGTCAGTACCAGATCAAACGCCAGAGTGTATGGAAGTAGTGCGACTGTGTTAGCTATGGGCAATTCAATTTCCCCTTTTGCATTTTTTAAGGAATATATTTATACAGATATAGGAGTACCACAAGAAGCTTTCTATTCAGCAGCTTGCCTTTCTTTTGTTGAAGACTAATATGAAACCTGGAGAAAAGTCCATCATACCCTTACCCACCTCTGAAGCTTGGAATGGATCAACTTGAGAGGACTAAAGTCACCCTTTTCAAAAGCCTCACCGCTCTTACCTGCTGTACTACTGCACATTCTAAGGTAAAGCAATTTGACCATCATGCTTTCTGCTTACATGCAAATATTAGCAAAAACTGTGAAAAAAAAAAAAAAAAACCTAAGAAAAAGTCAACAAATTGCTTTTGTGTTCTTAGTTACATGAAATAGGGCATTTACAATGCAAATGCCTGTTTTCATATGTTACATTGCAAAATAAATGTCTGGCAGGAAGAAAAGTTAGCCATCTGCAGTTTCAAATTTCTACATGCCCAGCATGGTGTACCAGCTGATAACATTATGGCAGCTTCTTGCTCACCTCAGCTGGTCAGTGTGCTCTGACCAATTCAGAGGGTGTGTTTTACATCTTGGCTCACCTTCACACCAAGGGCTACCTCTTCGTGACTGCTTGTTACATCCACACTGCTGCAGCAATCCTGCAAGACAGAGCGGTCCTTCTGTAGGAGTCCCACAGCTGTAGCAGGGAATGAAATTGCATTTATTAAAGCTTAGGGTTAACCCTCACTTGGTGAGCATGGATCCTGCCTGGCAGGCATGCTTTTCCCCTTTTCTCCTGGTCCTCGGGTTTTGGCTATAGGAGATTGTCTTGTATTTAAAGATTTCAGAAGGGTCATGGAGGCTTTTTTGGTCTGAGGTGGTGTTGTCTAAATATAATATAAAACTTTCAGCTGCCAGTACTTCTTGGAGATAGCAATTCTGTGGCAGGAATTTTTCAGGTTCGAGCAAGGTAGGCTGTAGTTTAAGGAAAGCAGACTCATTGAAGGCAAAACCACTGTAGTAATGGGTTGCTCTCTGTCTTTATTGAAGGACATAGGGCTGTGCAAGAGACTGAGCTCACTGGCCTTGATCTTGGGTAGCCATATTTCCCAAGGTGCTGGTGTATCCTAGTTAGTGCCTTGAGATATTTTGGCCATGTTTTCTTCTTCACCCACAGAATGGAAAAATTTGGTGTTGTCTGCATGGCTGAGAAGCTTGCCACTTCCCTTTTGTAAGGCTGCATATGTTCAGACAGCAGATTTTGAAAGTAAGGTGGAGAATGTGTCAAGTGCCTGCAAGATGTACTGTAACTGTTTAAGACAGGTTAGGATTGGGGGTGGGCATCCTAGTCATGGCTCATGCCCGGACTACTTGTCATAGTAGCAGTATGAGGAACATGTACGGTGTTGTCAGGATTATTTTAGGAATTTAATCAAGGGCCATATGCTGACTCAGTCACAAGGGGATGATATAAATCTCTTCTGAGTTCTACTCTCACAGAACTTGTTCTCACTCTTTCCTCCTAGCCTATATTCCTTTCTTATGCTAACCACTGAACTCTGATTATATTCCAAATGATTTTTTTTTCTTTCTGTGATGTCTTGATTGTCTCATTCTTTGTATGTTCTTCTGATTGCAATTAGAAACCAGTAACACTTAATTCAAATTATTCGTGTCAGAGAATTTGAAAAATCCACGATGAATTAATTCATGCATCCTTTATTCAGATCAAGAGATGTCAAGTGCCAAAATTTAAAAAAAAACCAACAAAAAACCAGTACTTCGGGAAATTTCAGTCTTTCAGGTTTCTGTATTTTAACAATTAACCTTAGGGTAAGGCAGCAAAAAATTATTCTAAATCTTCAGTTTGGCCGTCTCCATATGGACACTGGTAGTTCAAATGCATGTCATCCAACCCTTCACCCCTTTGTCTTTATGATAGACTGCTTGGTATTTCTAAAGCTTTATTTATCCTATTGTGTGTTAAGTTTCCTGTGCCAAATTCTCTAGGTCTGTTTTCATAATTTACATGATAAGATAAACAGTATTTGTCTGCTGAGGAAGGTTAAATTGCCTGCCACTTGCTTTATGTTTAATCTGTTGCTTCAAATAAGATAGAGCAGATACAGCACATGAATAATACCAGAAATTTATTTTTGTGGAATGCATATTGATGGAGTTTTAAAACAAGTAAGCATTAATTAGTCTTGAGAGCAAAGGCTATTGATTTTAACTGTTTAGTTCCCCAACTTCTACTGTCTTTCTTGTAAAAGCTTTTACAGACAGGCCCACATGGATCAGCATCCTAGGCTTGTGCCAAGCCCGTGCTCCAGTGCACTGTAAGGTGAAGCCTGTTGGAGAGACTGGGGATTTCCTGGTGAGCAGCCTTGCCTACTCTGCATGGTGAAACCCAAGGAAACAGCAACAGACCTGAGGTAGCCCTGGGCAATATAGGGGAAAATGTGATCCCTTCTGTAACTTTGCTGAAGGCTTCAAGACAGCCCAGGCACAAACAAGCTGGCACCATGGGGCCAGGCATGCTTGTAGATTCACAGCCACCTGCAGTGGCAAGAGGTCAGCAGCTACTGATTCCTGGACCTGCTCCAGCTTGTCATCTTCCTCCAAGGCTGACAGAGAGCAGCCGCAGTTTCCCTACAGGGAATGGGGATCCAGGCAGAGCCAGTGCTGCCTTAGAGAGCTGGACAGAGAGGCCATACAAGGCAAATCTTCGAGAGTCTGAAAGATGAGGCTGTGGCTATTGTCAGACAGGTTGTTCTTTAATGAATTTGGGGTTGTGTTCATATTCTTCAGAGATAGAAAGACACCACCACATGGATAAGCATTAGTTTCAAACAACAGCTGGGAAAGTCTGAGGTGGTGGGTGGCTTGTTATGTTATACTTCAGTGCACTTTGATGGGCAGCAAACCAGTGTGGAGAAATGTGGCACTAATATGCAAAAGAGCGACAAACTGAAAGAACATATGTGGGTAACTCTTAAAGGACTGTGTTCCTCCACCTCTACGTGCCCTCCCTGCATTCTCAAGCACCTTCCCAGAATGATACTTCATTTAAGAAAAAAGTTGAATACTCCAAATCCAAGTATTATGGTGTGACATTTCTCATATGAATGGGCTAAAGAATTTTGTATCCAGTACAAAAGAAAAACAAGAAACACATTAAATTTTGTATTCATAGGAGAGGTATAATATCATTTGGATTTTTCAGTCTTCATAAAACTGATACACATAATTTGTTCAGGAGGATATTGTGCACTTTTCCTGTTGAAAGGTTTGACGTGAGTACTAGGAGGAAGAGAAAATTGGGCAGTGGAACAGGATGAGAATTTGAGAACTAGAAAGTAGCATGTTGGGTTATTCAAGTCAGAACCAAACAAATGGTAGTTACCAACTCCAGTACAGCAATGAAGGGCTAAATTTCATTAAAAACAAAACAAACCCAAAAACCTCCATGCAGCTGTCTGTTGATAATTGATCATTTCAAGACTGCAGTTTCAAAATATTTAAGAGAGCTTTGCCCTTGTCCTGGCAAAAATCAGGTTTTTGCTTCATTAGTATATATCTCACATTGATTTATTGCATTGCAATTGCTATAGCTTGGCATGTATGTAGCTGAAGGCCATGTTTAGAATTATAGTGTTTAAATGTTTTTGTTTTAATAATTTTGTGTTAAAATCATTTAGAGCTACTTGGCCCAGATACCTTCACAATAGAAGACTTCATTTGTCTATGTGATATTTCCCGGGAAAAGAATAGTTAGATAAATAAACAACAATGGGGGGAAAAAAAAAAGAAAGAAAGAAAAAAGAAAAAGAAAACCCTACTAAACTGCCAAGTTTTGATACTGGCATTCCTTTCTAAGTTATCATCATCATCAGACATCCCCTCAAGTCCTCAAGTATTGTTGGTTTTATATTATGAGAACAAGACAAGTGCCTGGAGGTGCTGCAGATAGCATAGCTGGATTAAGGAAGCCTGCAAATTGTGGCAGCAATTTCTATTAAAATTTTTTAATTACCACATGGATCATGCCAAGAAACTATTGCAAAATGTGGATAGTTTAATTTGTTTCATGTCTCCAGGGTGTGTTGTAAAATGGGAATCTGAGACTATTACCTTTGAAAAAGAGTAACTGTCATAGACAAACACACGATACTTGCAGTGCCAGTGGTATTCTGCTAGGTCAAGAAAAATGGCTGGTGAGCCAAACAGTCTCTTGGTATTTAGCAGATGGAGGGAGTTTTTTCTCATTTACTAATTTCTCCTGCCACAGAAGCCCCTGTTTGGCATATTTGTTTTAGCAAGATGCAGCCATCTTCTGAGGTGTCCAACGTCTCACTGCCTCACTTCATAAGGGAGGTAAAATACATGACACTTTCAAGGGGAGGTAGAGTGCATCCTGAATTGAAGAGACATGCATATCAACAGGAAGGCAGCTGAGATTTCCCAGAAACCAAACCCCATATGTTGTCTCTTCCTCCACTATATTGTGGTGGGCAAATACAGCTGGGAAGCTGAGGTATTTTTTAAATTGCATCTTTAAAACTTTTAATGTTCCAAACAGACTACATGGAGACATCTGCTTGCTTACCATTCAATGAGTCATGACTCGCTGTTGCTTTGTTTTTTCCAGTGTGAGAATTTTGATTTATCAAGATTTTTGACCCTGTCACAGGACATTAAAATTACCAAGGATACAAATTTAAGGACTATTTTGTCAGGGTTTTGTCATTTAGCTGTAGATTTGGTCCTGTTAAAAAGTTTTAAATGCTTCACATTTGCAGTGCCACAGCAGAGAAAAACAGAGCTTTGTCTGGAGTTTAAATGTGGTTACGGTCAAAAAAGTGACTGTGAAAATGGCATGTTCTTAGTCAACAGATCCGTTCCCTATGTGTATTGCCACTTTTGTATGCAAGCTTGACTTGTGAGAGTAAGTCTGTCAATAAATTTCAATCCCTTTGCCCAAGGAGTGCCTGCAGGCCTATGGGGAGAAAACTGTGGAATGCTTTCTTGCACATCCCAAATGGATTCCTCAGTGAAATCCCAGTGTCAAAATCTTCTGCCATAGAGAGGGTGCATGAGACAACCTAACTTTTGGAGATATGGTTGACAGCATAATACTGGTTAACCTTGCTTCCGTTTCCATCCCCCCTCACATGCCTAAAAAGAAACAAACCAAAACAAACCCCAGCCCAAAACCAAGAACACGTACCATCTTTTTGGTTTCAAACCAAATAAATTTGATCTGGAAGTCATTGAGAAACAGTAAACATGAAACCCTACCGTGACATATTTACGGAGTGATATATTCAGAGAATGACCGCACTTAAATAAAATAAGTTCAAAGACTAGTAATCAAAACCAAATATGGTCAGTCCATCTTCCAAAGGAAAAAAAACACAAAAAAACCAAAAAAAACCCCTGAAACTATCATTTCTTGAGCCAGATTGATACTTGTATATGAGTGGTAGTGAGTAGATGACAGAATAGTAGGATTTGAAGTAGAAAAATTAGCACTAGAAGAACAAAAAACTTAGGTGAATAAAAAGCCTGAGGCAAAATTTATGTATTGGCTTTCATCGTTTATGTTATTACTGTTCTAGAAAAACTAAGCGGTGCCTATCCCCTCTATTTTCCCTCTTGGACTGCTTTAAGAGTTTGCAACACAGTAGTGAGCAAATCACTGCCATAATTCAATCCTAGCACTTTTCCTCTGCTACAAGTGGCCAGCCCTGCTGAGGTTGCAAACTCATTTTTCATAAATCATTTTTCTCATCTGCATACTCCTGAACTGCTCTGTCTCACGGGGGTAGGGTGAGTGGGCATGGGTTTCTGCACTCCCAGAGGTAAGTAGATGTGCTCTGGTTTGGGCTGTCTGCAATTACTAATGTCAGGTAACATTTTAGTCCCTCACATTCTTGCAAACTGTGAGCTGTATGAGAGGTGACGTGTAGGAGGGTGAAAATTATATCTCTGGAACTTTCCAAGTGAATTTCCACATGTGGAAAGGCTGGAAGAAGCTGTAAATCGGAGAAACTTACATTCACTTAAGCCCTTTAAACTTTCTTCTGAATCCATTTCTATATCCTATTAGGTGACCAAATTTGAAAGCCTCTTTCCTATGCTGACATGCTACTAATTTATCAACTTGTGTGTTTTGAAGTGACTGGGGAAGAAGGAAGAGAATAACAATTTTGATTAATAACTTTCATCTTTCTTGCTTTAGGAATTATTACTCTTCAGCTGCCATGTGTTCTTTCCTACAATATTTCACTTGCACTTGTTCTGTTTTCTTCCTGTGATGGAAGTCTCAGTGGAAAGTACTATGTCATGTAAATAATATACACATGACAGTCTATTATTTTCTGAGGTTATTAATCCCCATAGAGTTGAGAGCTTTCTGGTTTCCCTTAATGTAAAATCCATAAGCATGTTCCCACACAGAAAAACTTCGAGACTTGTATTTCAAAAAGCTTAGAAAGGATCTTTCGTGAAATTTGCTGAGATATTTTAAGAAAGTGAAAAACTTACTGATAAACTTTGAGATGCAGATTAGGATTTAGACAGGCTTCACTTTTAGCTCTGCATAACTACTCATATATACTTAAAAATTACTTAAGTCTCTGCTGTTTCTAAGTTTGGTGTGTGATAATGAAGCCTTGAAGAAATCAGTTTTAATTGCAGATGGCACCAAAACAAGTTGTCCCTCTCAGAAACAATGAAATATTAATGTAGGGACTTGGAATCAAGCCATCATGGAGTACAAAAGAGGTATTCCCAATATCTGTACATAAGTAATGTCTAATTCCTGCCTTCTTTCTAAATTCTCTGCAAAGCTTCTAACTTAGGAATGCATGTGTGCTTGTACAGCTTGTACAGAGTTTTTTGTTGAGTTGGAATTTTCCTGAGAAGTCTAAGTTACACCTATTTTACTGTAAATGCACAAAATCGAAGTTTCAAAGTGTTGTAATTAGACAAAATCAAAATAAAGTAATATTCTCTTGGTGGGGACTGTTTCCACCCCAGGTTTCTACTTTCTATCTGCTTCTAGAAAGCCTTGCTGTTCTAAAATGGAAAAGACCCCTTTTTTTTTTTTTTTTCTGAGGTGGAATTTTCCTCTTTCCGTATACTTCCTCTCCCTTTATTTTTACAATCACTGAACTATTCACCCTTTAAAAAAAAAATTAAATGTAATCACCTGCAGCCAGAGGCTCAGAAAATATAATCCTAGTGATAGCTGTCTGAGAAATCTGTCATTGTCTGGAAGCAAGAGCTGTGCTATTGATTTCTGTTATCATTTTTGAAGCAGTTCCTTTTTCTGCAGAATCTTTACGTTAAGAATCATAAAGTTTGTAACAATCATTATTAGAAAAAGGTTACAGTATCTCCCTGAAGGAAATAACTCAGGAGAAGTAAAATGAAAAGTCTATAAAGCAGAAAACTGAACAGCCATTTAATGGACACTTGGAAAAAAGAAAACAAAATCACTTGCATAACAGTTGAATAGAAGCAATTAGTAAATATGTAGGCTGTGAAATATTTTTACTTCAAATACATGTGATGCCCTATAATCTCTTAATAACCATTTGGCAAGAAAATAGTTGATTATCAAAAGGCTTGGATCTGTCTCTCCTGACCCACGTATCTCCAAGCTCTAAAATCCTTGCAGAGAGGGAGATCAGGCAAAGTGATGCAAAACATAGGGTGTTCCCTTTGGAGGTCAGCAGGCTTATCCTGTGAACCCCAAAGAAGTAGTGAACATAGACAGTGAAACAGGCTTCAGTGACTCACAACAGTTCTCCTGTTTCCCTGCAGGTTGTTCCTGAGTCAGTGGCATGTTCTCCTGTTGCCATGTTCTCCTGTGTCCAACACACAGATAAACCAGCTCAGGGCTATGGAAGCATCATGACTTGACAGCCTGCTCTGAACACACCAAGCAATCTCTTTGATACTTCATCTACACCATGCTGAAGTCAACTTGACAAAGTAAGTTGGAAACTGAGCAACAAACACATTTTCAAGACTACTGAGTTAAAGGGCAAATGTCTGAGTACAAGAAGCATCACAGAAATAAAAGTGAGGCTGTCATGTCCCAGCTGCTAGAATTTATCTTTGTAAAGGCTGAACCTTGTATCCCTGTGTTTTACAAAGATCACACAGAAGCCAACACCACAGTGAATCTTAAAAAACAATTACATGTGTGGTTTACCTCCCAAAGTCTTCCCCAGTATTATTATCTCTAACAAAGGGGCCAGTGTTATAAAAATAGTCAATGTTGACTAAATCACTTGAATGCCATTAAGAAAAGTGTCCTCCTTGCTGGATCACAATCTAAAATGTTTGACTATTTGTTTCTGTTAAAATTTTAGTAAAATTATAATACCTCATAGTACCAGTAGTTCCTATGCATAAATTGTATGCCATTAGCTGTAAACAAAACAAAAGAAAATTTTTTGAAAAGTTTAGTAAGAGTATTTACAATTCATATAAATCAGACTTTTGAATGTGGTGTTATTTCAGTTTTGTTAGGTTTGGGCTTTTTTTTTTTGTTTGTTTTCACATTTTAACCTCTGTAATGAGGAAAAAGTTGTGCTGAAAATACTGGCATCAACACCTGCTTTAGGTGTTAATACCCTGCCCCTGGACACATGTTCACATTTCTATTGGCAGAAAGATTATGAATTTTGCACTGACCTGGTTTTTTTTAGTTTTCTTCTTCTTTGCAGCATGAGATCCTAAGGAAAGCCCTGCCAGGGAATATTTTTCCATGTTCTTCCCTCCTTTTTCTACTTCTGGCACCATCTAGTAAATTGGATTTTGGTAAATTGCATAGCCACTCCTGTCATACTCTTACTTCGTACTCTCATTTTTTTCATTTCAACATTCCCATACTCAGTGCTCTCCAATGCTCATGGAAGCAGACTGGAATTATTCTTTTTTATTGGTTTACTAAGAACGCCACTGAGGATGTTTACTAAGGAAGGAAAGCCTGACATGAACCTGATAAATTAATAAAGAACTGGTCACAGATTTTTTAAGAGAGTCTGGAGGGGTTTATATTCCAGAATTTCATCTCTAGTGAATAATTCACTGAACTTTAATTGATTCCCGCACAGTGTCTTTGACTAATGAAAGGGACACTTCTCAAATAAAAGCAGCCATCAAAAGTTTCACATATGTATGTGCAAATGGCCTTGGGATGGTTGCAGTGAGACTTCAGATCCTGCCCTATGCTGACCTCCTAATGCAATCAGCCAGTTACACCCTGATTAATAGTCCTTAGCTCAGACTGTATCTGAAACAGTATTTGAGTAATACAGAGAAAAAGTCCAGTCTTGTTCTCAAGTAACATTGAAATCCTTTATTCTTGGGTTAAACAAATTTATGGAAAGCTAACCTGTGGGCTTACTGAGGATACCTTTTTATTGAAATGGATAGAAGTAAATAACCTTTTATCCACACTTATTTTTTCTATATGAGAGACAAAGGTTTAACAACTGTTTTCATATCTGTTGTGTTACAGCTGGGTAGCCTTAAGACTGTAGTCACGTATTATAGCCTCTTCTGATACATCCCCTTGTTTAGATATTTAATTTTTATTTTAGATTCCTTATCCTAGCAAAGAGACAAGAATTAAGTAACTGACATATCTGTACCTGTCATTCTTTGTATCTCTTTTTGCTCTTCTCCATCCTTCACTCTTCCCACCACAATTTTTGTCACTTGATTCATGGTCATGTTCAGCCAGGCTTGCCTGGCAAATAGACATCTCAAAGATGAGTCTGTCTATGCAAATTTCTGGGGGTGATCCGGTGAGTTGGGTAGTGAGCTCTGAAAGAAGGTGCAGTAAGGAGGAAGCAGGAAGAACAAGCGTTGTGACCTCAGTCTGACATGGCTTTTAGACCCCAGTTCCTCTCTGGATAAGTGACATGCTCTCTCTGGTGGATAAGAGACACC
Source organism: Erithacus rubecula (assembly GCF_903797595.1). NCBI lineage: Eukaryota > Metazoa > Chordata > Aves > Passeriformes > Muscicapidae > Erithacus > Erithacus rubecula. Next base: position 52,178,079 of record NC_136689.1, on the reverse strand, counting down.
ACCCAGGGTGTTAGTGACAAAATGGGAGGGAGGGACATCGGTTAATGCAAGGGGAAATTCTTCATGAGACAAAAGGGACACGCGTAAGGATGCAGGTTTTGGCTGTTCCAGAAGGACTTAAAAGTACCTCTAAAAGTGACATAGATCCTAAGTTCTTCAAAGAGTTCTTTTTTTCCCCACCAAGATACTCAACTGCTGGTTTTGTTTTTGTGCACAGATATATTTCTTCTAGTTAATTTTCCTTTACCCATATGAAGGCTATTAACACAATAAAATACTTTGACTCAGTAGTTCCATCTGAGGAGCATGTATTTTTCTGTCAATGAGAAAAACAGTGGAATTCAAAACAGATCAGTTCTTCAGGATTACATTTTTAATAAGATGCTGTGCTTTTGATTTTATGAATGAAAGACACGTGCTAAAATGACATTTTAAAAGCAGCTAGTGTAAGGTTTGGGAAACGAGTCAGGACAACTATTTGGGAAAATAACATCAATCTGTAAGCAATCCATTTTCACTGGTACATGGTGAAATTCCAAGAGGTAACACATCCACTGGGATTTACTGAAACACTCTCCTTTCTGTTAATATCACAAGCAAAAAACAAAACAAATCATGTAGCACTGTTAGCTTTGTGATGTTAGGAGTGGTGCCATAGGTCATCTTAGGAAGAACTGCCAGCCAGTAATTGCATCCTGTCTATTATTTCTTGTTGAAAATTATTTAAACTCATTCCCTACAGACAGAAATTTTCACAATGGATTGTTAATACTTTGTTATTTTCTAGATGTTTTTATTCTTCAAACCTACTATATAATAATGAGATTTTCACCCAAGACAAATTGTCATGATTCTGTTCTACTAGAGTTAATAATTTTACATTCTGGACATAAGATAGTTACTGTCAGTTGTGAACATGCATCTTGTACAGATGAGCAGTTATTCACCCAGTGAATGGCTGGACTGATGGAGTAATGTGTAAAAAGTTAAAAGTCTGGTGCACAATTTGCTGCAGAAATTTGTTTCTCCATCTGAACCTTCCAGAACCTCCTGTCATTTCTAGTAATGATAAAATGGTGACATTTTGCTTCTTTCCTTTTTGGCAGAAGTCTTTATGATTTTCTATACTTGCATGTTATGAAGTATTTTATGCAGTGATTTTTTTTTTTTTTTTAATACCTCAAACTGCATATTTGCTATATTTCCTAATTTAGCCATGGTAAAAGTTATTCAGCTTGTTAAAAGAGAAACTCCCTGCCTGCAAGTGACTTTTTATTGTCTGATTGTACTAATCTTAAGATTCAGTTCTGACTATACTTAAGAATGTCACTGTTCTAATTTTCAACCAGAAAAAAAGCCTAAGTTTTAAAAAGAGACTAGTTATGTAAAGATGGGTCATACTTGGGATACGCAGTTCAAAGCATTCTCAAAGAAGCAAGGTTTTTGGAAGGTATTGTCCCTTAGGAATTTTCCATCCTCTTCAAATCAAGCATAAGACATTAGCTGCCTTTGAAAATTAAACCAGTGGTCCCAATTGCAGCTGGAGGCAGAGTTCCCAAAAATTTCCCAAGGAGCCTTTACTTGTGAGGTTTTTTGCTGTATGGTACAGGATCAGGAAAATCTGTCTCCTCATAAGCATCTGAGCATTGGAAGTGTTTTCAAGGCAAGGTATAAATTAAAGCTTTTTTTTTTTTTTTTTTTTTTTTTTCTTTTTATGAAGTAACAGAGATGAGACTGCAGGGAAAAAATTGTATCATTCATAAAATAGTTACTTTTGGAGCAGATATGCCATCCTTATTACTGAAGTTCCATTTTAATGTAGTGGAGTGCTGTTTTGTTCTGGGCAGTGTGATTGTATGGTGTTGATTCAATCCCTGTGTCCACTTGAGTTTGACGTTAATCAGCTATAATTGCATAATTTACAGATGATTACTGAGAAATCCTCTACTGGTCTAGCAAAGACCTTTGCCGTTTTTGGGCTCTGTAGTATCAGGCCATCATTCTTGTGGTCCTCAGTCTTTCACAATCACATTAGTTTGGCAAATGCCCAAAAACATATTTAGTCATGAACTCATTACTGATACAACAAGCAACACAGGGCATGAAACACAATGCTGTTCACAGCATTCCTTAATAATGTGTTCTGGAATGCTTATCTTAGATTCCAACTTGTTGTTACTTTGGCACACTTAAATAAATGGTCTTGTCAACAAATAACAATCAGGAGCAACAGGCAACGTTTCATTCAAGCTATGTCATTGCCCTTCAGATTTCATCGTCCATATGTGAAATGCATTTTGTTCTTGGGAAATAAGAAACATGGGAAAAAAACAATGAATTTTTGTTAGTGTTTGACAGTAATTCATGAGTAAAGGAGGCAGTGATACCAATCTAACACAGCAGTATTACGGTAGCCAAAACCAGTAGCTTCTGCTCCATATATTACCAGTGAGTCAGTGCTTCATTTATCCAAACTGCAGCTTGCCACCAAAAGAGTTGTTTGACCCCAGTTTTTGTGCAAAACCAGCAAGACGTGGCCATCCAGAATTTCAGAGGCAGAATTTAAGAAACAGTCATAAAAAGTATGCTTATGAGGTCTCTGTGCTTCCTTGCATCCTTTTGTAAATTATAGGGGAAAAAAATATCTTCATTTTATAAGCATTTTGGAACCTGCTTTATTCCAAGTTACTGGAGTGCATGTGGTAATAAGGACCAGTGGGCTCTTCACATCTATTGTGCCACAGAAAGAGGGTTAATTTCCTTTTTCATACGGTTTAGAGATTTAAAGATTTTGGTGAGATTAACAGTCTGAGATTTAAAGTGAGCCTTCACAATATTTCATGCTTTAGGAAGAACTATTCCAGTCATAGGATCTGTGTGTGTGGGAAGAGCGTGGGAAGGGGTGTGTGCATAACTGAGGGCCTTCTGAAAAGAGCAAGAGCAGTTCCTTCTTGGTTTACACTATTTTAAAGAATACAATGTGTTTTTAGGTTTTTCTTTTAAAATCTATATAAAAACTTTTACTCTGGGTACTGGGAAAGGCATATAGAAGGGTTAAGTAAGACACTGAAAATGGTATGATCAAAGGGAAGGTATAAGTGGGCAGTAGATAAGGCAGAGGCAGTACTGCTGATCATGAGTTATATGGACTGTCATCAGTTATAAAGTTATAAAATGGGCAATTTGCGAGCTATCCTTCTTTTTCTGTCATTCAAAGTTACCTCCAAGTGCAAAAAATATTAGCTGCAAGAACTATATCAGTATATCTGGATAGATCCTATATCCTGGTGCATCCAAATACAGTCTTCCAAAATAAAAGGCAACGTAATTAAATATTTTATTGTTGGCATGTTGCTATTGCTACTCAGCGAGGCAGTCCCTTTCTTTGTCTTGTATTTTAAGTGTTCCTGCATTGCTATATTTCCCTTACTTGAGGCTCTGCTTCCAAGTGATACCAGTTTTCCACTGAATCTCTTTTTATGGCCAGTCCGCTGCTGAAAGGAAGATTGACATTTTCAGCTATGCTGGGTATTTCCTATTGTAACAGCCTACTGTTTCCATAGAAATCCTTCAAAGTGTTTTAATAGAAAGTGATTTAAAAAGGAGTTTTGTTGACACATTTATACTGCCAGGTTTTTAACAACTTGATTAATGTCTCCTCAATATTCCCTTCTTTTAAAAAACGAAAGGAAAAATGTAGAAAACATACATGCTGCTGCCATAGCACTTTCACTGTCAATTTCCAATACCCTTGAATTTGTTTCTCTTTTCTCTTTTTTTCCTCCCCATCACCCCTCAACCCTATTATCATTTTGTCCCTGAAAGCCCTTTTCTACATAAAATTAGCACTAGAAAATCTACAGAGATGACAAAACCCCCTTAAATCAGACACTGAGTATGTTATGATTCATCAGAAACTCTCCATGCCTCTGAATCAAGTTGCTTACTAAATGGTGGCTGCATCATGGGCAGAACAAGATGTGAGTAACCCATGCCACGCATTGTCAGAACTTTTGGGGCCCGTTGGAGATACCCACATTGAGCTGAATACATTTTGTTTTAAGGGGGTGTTGATTTAAATGTTGGATGATTCACTGCCTCCTGCTGTCTCCTGCAGTGTGGGCATAATAGTCGCACATTTGAATGCAATGCTTTTTAATTGCTTTCATTTAATGTCCATCCTCCTCATCTATGCCACAGCATGATGCCAGTTACCTTGTGAAATGTTCTAGCTACTCCATTCCACTCACTCCTTTCAGGATCCAAAGTTGTACTGCAAACTTCCTAGGAGTCATAATTCTAGCCTTCAGCTTAGTTGTTATTCCTACATGTGAATCCTCATGCTTCTCCTGTGTTTGCTCTCTTCACATTAAAATAAGAATTAGCTGTCTCTAGTTGTTAAGTATGAGCAGATAATAGATAGATAATGCTGGCAATGACACGTATTAATTTGTTTTTTAATTAGACATTCTCACATCTGGAAATGAAGTTTTGGTAAGTCTGATTATGATCAATAGCCTTTTTACATGATCAGCTGGCCTATTTGTCCCTGACAGCAATGGAATTATTGTGAACCTAAGTGTTAGCTCACAAACCTGAAGGATGATTTCAGTTTTAGCACAAAATGAGTTCCCATTTTTTGTACCCATTATGCAATTTCAAAGATTTCAAGCTAGTAACCTGTTAAGGAGAAATCCCTTAATCTGCCAGGCCCTACAATGCTCTCAGCCAGTGAAGCAAGAGTGGACTCCTTAACTAAAAATCTGTCTGTTTATCCATCTTAAAATGGTTTTCTCATTTCTTACTGCCTCCAAATATTCTGCATTATAGACATTTTGAGATAAATTTCTGAGTGTTTCAGTATACGTATTTAGTGTCTGTTCAGTTGTCTCCTCTTAAGTATTTTGCAAATGTCTCAGACAGAAGGGTGTATCTAAAATGGCACTAGATGGCTATAGTTAAGCAGCTGAATCTCATTCCATATTACTTTTTAGTCAACATTTCCCTCACTAAATACTTTATAAATTAAATCAATATAGGGGTCCTTAAGTGCATCTTCAAATGACTTGTGGTAGGTAATAAACTACCTCTGCTACTTGGATTCCATTTCCATTGGAGTGAAAGAGACCCTTTTTATAGCTTGCATGTCACTGGATCACACTTCTTTGACTATCCTGTATTTTCAGTGTTATCAGAATGAATTGGTGTTATTTGAACATATACCCTTCTGTCTGTGGAGATTGGCTTCTGCCTATCAGTTGCTAAATTCTGTTCAGTGTACGTCAGGGACCAAAACTTCAGCTGACACCCATGATGAAGAGTGTTCTGTGCATGTCCTTGGAAAGACAGGATTTTAATTTCTTACTGTCACTTGAGTAAAGTGTCACTATTGCCAGGGGATTTCCATAAGAATAACAAGCCTACCAGATACCATTCAATCACTCGATAAATAGCACCTTCATGGCACTCATTTCTGGTTTTCTGCATATGTCTTGCTTTGAAGCAGCAGTGATTAAATATATAGACTGCTGCTTAGCTGCAGGTAAACGAAACAATTTATGAGGAAACTGAGAGAAAGCACAAAGTGGAAAAGCCTAAAAAACTTGGAGTAAAATTAAGAGTGTAACATCAGTGGAGAACACTGGCAGCAGATGTAGATCTGAAGAAATGTCAATTCATTGTGATTTTTTTAGCGAACAAGGCCAGCAAATTTATGGATCCATTGTGTTTAGAAAACCAGGGAACAAATAAGTAGGTGAAGGATAAGATATTGCACCTTCATTCCTGTTAAAGCAATTTTGTTCATTTAAATATTAAGCAATGCAATCTTGTCTTATACTTGAACCCAAGCATGAATCCTTGTAGAGCTCTGATGTCATAAACAAATGCTCAATGAATTGCAGCAAGTGAATGGTATTGTAATATGTAGTGGCTATGAGAGTTTGCAGAAACTGCCTTAGGGTCTTCTGTGTTGTCTTACAGTTATGCTGCTGCTAAAATTCTTTATTTAGGGGATACAAACAGCTCATTAAATTAAATGCAGCTTCTTCAAGATGTGACAGAACATAATGAAGTTAATAGTGATTTGGATTAAGGAAATTTTGATACTGATATTTTTGCTCTGACTGTTGGCATATATTGAATGACTGGATAATTTCTTTGCAATGAATAATGGATAATTTTGTCTAGCATACTGTAACATTATGCAAATTCATCACGCACAGCAGCGGTACAAACTTTGCTCTTCCCTCTTGTTACATCTGGCCTGTGCTGAAATATGAAAGGCTGAATTCAGAGAAGAGGAGTAGGGTTGTACAGGGTTGCTGGGGTTTGTAACAGCTTTGCTGTTAAAACCATGTTTAAATACAGAAGTTGTATGACTTTTTGTCAGGTATTCTGCATTCAGATCAGCATGCCATGCAAGCTTTTCGTGCCTTTTGTTATTTAAGCAAAATTAAGCATCAGTTTACAAATGGTTTTGTCTAGCATCAGTACACAAACTTGCTTCAGCTTGAACTACAAGCACAGTGTTAGTTAAAGCCTAGTATCTTCAAATACAGCCTGTGAATCTGGACATGCCATTTACTTGCTACGCCTTGATTCATGTTGCTACAGAACTTAAAAGAAGTATAATGCTTGCCAGTGGCATCACTACCAAAAAGTGTTTTTATATTGGTGAAAACACACAATAGCAGTGTGGAGGATTGTTGAATTATACAAAAATATTGGGAGTGGAGAGGATATTGATTTATTTCTTGTTGCCTGGGGAAAGATGATTTTGTACAATTTCAAATGAGCTATCCAGAAATGAATAGAAAGAATAAAAAGCTTATCCCTAAAAAGCCTTCACATGAAAGCTGTAATTCGGAAGCTCTAAGGAATGTCAGTAGTGAATATACTGTGAAAGTGCAAAATTTTCAAGCATCTTCTCTCCTATTCACAGTGTGGGAACTCAATCTTAGTGGAAGCTATTCCCCACAGAAAGGAAGAAGAATGGATCCAGCCACTAACTGGGATAATTAGATCCTTTCCTACACTACTTCATGGACTTACACATTTGACTGACCACATAAATGTTTCACCAAATATATAAAAATGACTTTGTAAATTTGATGGTTAGATAAACCATGCTGACTTTAAGCTGAAAGCAGGATGTGCATATGTGTATTGCCACAAAGTTCTCTGAGGGTCTCACATGGAACAGCTGCTTTCTGGAATGTGCAGCACCCTGCCACAGAAATCCAAGTATGCACTGAAAGTGCAGCATCTTCAAATACAGACAGAAAGGCGTGTTAAATATTTCTGCTTCATATAATGCTAAGAATACTGATGCTACATCTCTATTAAATGACTTGCAGGCTCAGCAGCAAGGAGAAATATAGAAAAGAAATCATCTGGAGACAAAAGAAAAGAAGAGAGAAGAAGATGGGAGCTGAGTAATTGTACTGTTTTCTGAAGGAAAGGATACTAGTGTTTGCACAGTTCAGGTAGATAGATCTGTCCTTGTGCTACCCCTGCTTTCTTCGAGGAGAATCAGTTACTGCCAGGGATTTACTGGATAGTCAGGGGCCAAGGTTCTAGCTGCCAGGAGCTAAGTAGAAGGAAAAGGTTTGAGAATTGACCAGTAAACTTTGTTCTTGAAAGATTACATAAATGAGAACTGTTCCTTGAATTGTAAGCCCTCCAGCCTCTCTGTGAATTACATGTGTCTCCTCCCACACAGTGCAATGCTAAAAAGGCTTCTGGGGGAGAGGGAGGGGGAAGGGGGGAAAAGGCTGTTTCTTCAAGGTTTCCTCATACATCCCCCCAAGGGATTTATTGCTTTCAGATGCTGTTTCTCACTCTGTGTGTGTAATCCCACTCTTCAGCATAGCTCTGTCCTTTACTCAATAGGATTCAGTTCTACAGTTCAGTGTGCTACAGTGGGCCAAGACTGTTTTAGGAACCTTTTTTCTTGTGTTGAATCACAGCCTCTACTTAAGTCTCAAAGGAGCATAGGAACTCTTTGGCTATGGTCTTTTAGGACTGCAAACCAGTTTCATACTGCTGTTACTGACTCTTGTTCCTTCTGAGATGCCTATAAAGTCATTGCTGGAAGGAGGATAACATGGTATAAAGAGCAGCATGAGGCACAGCAGATTATATTCTTCACATTTACAGAATGTTACTGCAGATGCGTTAGCTTTCTGTACAATGTGTTTTACTTGCACCTCCTTTTTTTGCTTTGCTTCGCCTGAAGTGGCTGATTTATGTGTTTTTAAACTCTTGGTGTAAACAAATGAGTACATGAGACCTTTTGCAGTACTTTTCAAACCCCTCCCAAGTCCATCTGTCCTTTGCAGTTGTTCCAAGCCACAGAAAGGGGTGTGTGCTTGTGTGTGCATATGTAACTATATATATATATATATATAGCTTAATATTAATCAAACCTATACTTTTTCCATTAAATTGTACTGAAAAACACTCTGTTTCAAATGCATCATGGTTTCAACACAGGATTGTTTTCTTACCTTTTCACTAAAAATTAAAAAAATAAAAAGAAGGTATCAAGCAAAGTTGCACAGTTTCTGCAGAAATCTGAAGTGGATGTAATGCAGGAAAGCACTGTTTTTTGAACTGATTTATGAGAAGGAAAGAAAAGTAAAATAAACAGGGACTGAAAATGAGTATTACCTCCATTTTCTTTTGCAGTAACTTGTGATGTCAGAATTTCTTCTTAATGTCCTATTCTTCTCATCCTACTCTTCCTTATGTACCCCCCACCCTAGCAAAAGTATATAAAGGAAAGTTTTTAGTTATATATAAATGAGGAAGTGAGGAAACTTCTTTTCGTAGTGTGGCAGTTAGATGTGTTTAGAAAACTGAAAAATTTTCATTCAGATATTTCCTGGTCCCTTTGTGAAATCCATAGCATAAACCATAATATTATATAATATATTAGAATATAATATATTCTATCATAAATAATCCATAATATTGGAGAGCAAAGCATCTCCAATATTTCACATATTTAAATCACAGAGTTGCAACTGTGCTAAAATGTTTATTGAGAACACAGGTAATTTTCCCACTGAAATTTTACTGCTGATGAAAAGTATTGACACTTTTTTCATCAGACCTAATGCTGTTTCATTTAAAATTGAATGAACAGCATAACAATGACTATTTGATGGATTGTTAAATATTATTTGATAGGTTATCTCAGCTGGTGAAGATTTTGAAGTTTTGGGGTTTTTGTGTGTGCGTGTGTGTATATGTATGTTTTTAGTAAGTAGATTGTTAACCCCTGTTGAGGCCATGCTCTAAAACAACTAGTAATCTGAGCATCATTTAAATTAATACCGTTTTTTCATTGTTGTGGGTGAGACAACATGCCTAAACAAATTCTTCCACTGCTAAGCTGCACTCTTCTGAAGTTGGTGTTTAATGTCATTCTGTGAGTCTATGGTATTCCTATTTCTTTATCATCTAAGGAATGCCATTTCAGTACTTGTATATGAACTCGTGCAGTTTTCTCTTCTGTGTGTTCGAAGGTGTGATGTGCAAGGGCTATTTGAGCCCCAGTTATGGAAAATAATTTAGGTTAGCTCCACTGAAGTATTCTAATATATCTGTGGGAAGTTTCTTGATATTTCTTTATATCTGAATAGCATGCAATGAACTGCAGTCAGATTTTCCTCCAGATAAGTGATGGAAGTGCAAATAACAATTCTGAGAGTTATTTTAATCAAGTAATTAAAATATCCACTCTTTTTGATTCTATTGTTATTGTGATTTTTGTGGTTATTGTTTCAGTTTTCCTCCCATAATAATGCTATAATTGAATGAATCTTGGAAATACAGACAGAGATTTACAAGAATTATATCAATAACTAAAGAAGTGAGGAGAGAAAAGGGAAAGAACACTTTAAAGAATCCAAAGGGGAAAGGAATCCATATGCAGTTTGATTTTTAAGGTGAGGTATTCATGTGTTCTTAATTTATCCACACTAATACAATCTTCCCTATCCAGCTCATCATCTCCTGATGAATAATGCATGGATAAATATTGCTACCTATGAATGCAAAAGTAGTTTATAATTCCCCTGAAAAGTTTTATTAATAGTACAGTGTTAACCACCTTGGTCTGAGTCATAACTAATCGTTACTGTATATTTGTGAAACCCAAGGAAATGAAGACAAGAGGAGGCAGAAGATAGGAAAAAAAATCCAACTCTGGGGTTAGTTGTATTAAAAGAATAAGTTCTTTTTAGCCTGAGCAGGAAGCTGGTGACTTGTTAATGTAGTCATTCTTTAAAATAGTCCTTCAGATGATTAAGTTAGAAATATGCACTATGCTCAAGCTATTAACAGAAACCACCTGAATTTTTGGAAGGAAGTCCAATGGAAATAGAGTTATAATATCCAGAAGCTTCTGTAATGGCAGGCTAAATTTTCCGTTGAATGGTTTAAGCCCTCTTATTCCCTTCTCACTTTTAAAATATACTATTAAGGAGAGTTTGAGAGGAGACCATGTTTGACATCTTATCCATTATTGCTTCACAGCCTATTAAAGAGAATTATATGGCTTAGTTTAATCTAATTAGTAATGTTAAGTTACATTATACACACACCACTAACCTTGTGCTTTACACTGTCTCCAAAAAACTCACATTGAAAAGTGGCACAGCAGATCACTAACAGGACCAGAAGTTAAACCTGAATGTGCAAAATATTACTCAAAGTTCCTCTGTTCCTTCATCAGTGTGCAGACTTTGTAGAAGATAAAGTCCAAGAAAAGTCTGGCAACAAAACAATTCTCTGAGTATAGTTGAATGGATTGGACAGGAGAGAAATCCTGGTAAACAGCGAAAAGCACTAGTAAATAAATATAAATTTAATGCTCTGAACTCCTCTGAACCCTGACAGTGGCAATTCATTCCCAAAGAATAGTTATTTGTCATTCCACCCACTTCTGTGCTATAGCTGACACTGAAAACATATTAGGAAAGTGTATGTAATGTTCAAGGCATCTTTAGACTCTTTCAGATCTGGAAAATCGAGACTGGTTGCTCAACCACCTTTTCTACCAAAACACCAGCTGGAGAGAAGCTCTTAATTATTTGGAACTCAGTGTGCTAGTATGAGCTTGAACAGATGATTACTAGATGGAGCCAAATTGCCCTTTCACACCACCTTTACACTGGTATAACATCACCAATTTAAACACCATTAAGTGACAGATGAGTAGGTCTGCATATCTGCATGTAGTGTACAGAAGAAAATGAAAACTTTTTCTCTAAAATGATCTTAGGAACTTTTGTGGGCAGAGGAGAGAAAAGGAAACAAAAAATATAAAGTGGTCAAAGAAACTAAATTAAATCAGTTCACAGGGAGGAGAAAAGCAGTTCATGGGGGAACAGAATTCCCATGTTGAGAGACCTCTGTGCATGGTATGCGTTTCTTGCGGTCATACCTGCAGTATTTAGCAAACACAAAAAAATGCTGTGAGTATTTGCAATCAGAGATTTTTCATTCCTGTGCTGTGGAATGTCCAGGTTAAGCTGTATGAGCACTGGATGTGCATACTGTAAGTAATAACAGTGTGCTCAGGAAGCTGCAGAGGTTTTCGCAGATACTTTAAAATTAGCACAGATACTTGGAGATTTACAGGATCATTTTGTTCTCTGTGAGAACAACATTTCACCCTGTTATCACTTGATGTAAATTGATTCTTGCAAGAATTTCCATTTAATCTATTTAAGGAAATAGGAATTTAGAAAATAAATCTTTCATGACTTGTAATGCTGCTGGTTTCACTTTTCCTTTAGCCCACTCTAGAATGTAATTGGCTGGATTTTATTACTTGACTATTTAGACTAATATACCTCTAGGCAAAATTTCAGGCTGGGAATATGTATGCCATCCCTGAGCCACTGATAATAACATTGTTAACATGACCTATCAGTTTTTATATTTTTTAGCAAGGAAAGCTAACAGAGTCAGTCTGCTTAATTAGAAGAACACAACTGTGAGTCTCTGAAATGTAAATTAAATCTCTTCGTGCTGCCTTTGTGTCTCCAAGCTAAGAGGGAGGGAGCATTATCAAACCATTTCTTTACACTGCAGAGAAGCATTACTCTTTGGAAGATCTCCAGCAGTTGCTGCAGTAAGCCCTTTAGGGGTATACAGTTCATGCTTCTTTCTTCTTAGTGGCATGGAGTCAGAAGAGGGGACCACGAACAGGCAGTTTTGTTATCCTCCATTGAAAAGCCTTAAGGATCTCCAAGAGGAGATCTCTCTACTCTAAGACACCACAGAATGAAAGACCTAGTTGAATGAAATCGTCTGTTAATAATAGAATCATAGAATATCCTGAGTTGGAAGTATCATCAAAGTACAACTTCTGGCCCTTCACAGGACATTCCAAGAGTCACACCATGTGCCCGAGAGTATTGTATAAACACTTCCTGAACTCTGTCAGGCTTGGTGCTGTGACTGCTTCCCTGGGGAGCCTGTTCCACTGCCCACTCTCCAGGTGAAAAATCTTTTCCTAATATCCAACATAAACCTCCCTTGACAGAGGTTTATAATGTTCCCTTGGTGTCCTATCACTGAGCGCCATAGAGTAGAAATCAGTGTCTGCCCCTCATCAGTTAGTTGAAGACTGCAATGATGTCTCCCCTCAGTCTCTTCTCAAGGCTGAACAGACCAAATGACCCCAGACTCCCCTCATATGGCTTCAATCTCAGTGGCCCTTCACATCTTCAGAGCCCTCCTTTCAACACTCTCTACCAGCTCAATATCCTTCTTATATTGTGGCACCCCAAACTGCCCCCAGCACTCAGGGTGAGGCTGCCCCAGTGCAGATCAGAGCAGGACAATCCCCTCCCTTGCCCAGCTGGTGATGCTGTGCCTGATGTACCCTGAACATGGTTGGCCCTCCTGGCTTTCAGGGCACTGCTGGCTCACATTCAACTTTCCATCAACCAGGACCCCCAGGTCCCTTTCTGTGGTGCTGCTCTCCTGTGTCTTGTTCCCCAGTCTGTCTTTATATGCAGGATTGCTCTATCCCAGGTGCAGAATATGGCATTTGTCTTTGTTCATATGGTTGGTGGTTGCCCAACCCTCTAATTTGTCCAGGTCTTTCTGCAGAGCATCCATACCTTTGAGGAACTCAATGATTTCTCCCAGTTTGCTATAACTGGCAAACTTGTTTAGTGTAGCTTTGAGTCCTGCATTCAAGTCACTTAGGAAGAAGTTGATCACAGTGCCATGGATGGAGCCCTGCAGAACCCCACTAGTAACAGATATCCAGTCTGATGTCACCCCATTCACTGTAACCCTTTGTGCCTGACCCATGAGCCAGTCACATCCCATGGTGTATTTATCCAGCTGTGGGTTGGAAATTTTGTCCAGAAGGATCCTATGAGAGACAGTATGGGAAAGCTTTACTGAAATCTAAAAAGATTACATTAACTGGCTTCTCTTGATTAGGTTAGTGGGTTACCTTGTCATAAAAGGAAAATTAAGAGCCATGCTGGGTGTGACCAATGACTGCATTGTCCTTTAGATATTTTCCCTTTCAGGAGAATCTTCTCCATAGTTTTACTGATAACTGCAGGGACACCAACAGGCCTTATAGTTTCTAGGGTCATCCTTCTTGCTCTTCTTGAAAACTGGAACAAGTCCCTACCCAATCATCTGGAACATAAAAGAATAGGTAAAATGCTCTTGTTTTTTTAAGGCACAGGTAAAAATGCAATCTCTATTTTAGTATACCATTTTAGCACTATAATCCTGCTGGCGTTATATACAATATACTTGTTGAGTTACATAGAAACTGTCTAGGTAGTGGACTGAATACACTATTCAGGACAGAAGAGTTTGACATATGGAGAACTTACAGCCCCCATGTATGCCAAGAAAAAAATGTTGTTATTATACATAGAACTACAAGGAAATTTACATTATCAAGGAGGCTATTGCCTCCTTGCTATGCTATTGCATGTTATTGCATGTTGTGTATTTCAGTTCATAAAATTGACATTTTTAATAAAAGGTGTTAGTTTAATTTAGAGCATAAGCAGAGAACATAGACAAATATTTTCCAATTCATTAAGCCACAGGCCCATAGCATGGATATAAATTCTTCTGATGAGTCCTGTCACCACACTATAATTCCAACACTGCCATTTTCTGAAATTAAGCAGACCTATGCCACCCTTTGCTCTGCTGATGTAGCTTCAAATATTTCACGTGAGTTTCCCAGGGCTGGCTGTGATGCTGCAACATAGTAGGAGCCATCTCACAGGATGTACATGGGAAATGGAAGAGGTGTTTTGCCCTGAGTTAAAGTTATGAGCCATGAATCAGGAAAACAAGCTATTTTCATTTTGCCCTCTCTTCCAAGTAATCATCTTGATGCCCACTCACACAAGCATATTTGTTCTGCATTTGTAGCACTCTAAAATGAGCAGGGGTTTTGAGGATCTGAATATAAGTTGTGTGCTGCCTCAGTGTAAGGAAGAGAAAAGAAGAAAGACACAAGTTAGCTCTGCAGCTTCTGTGTTTTTGGGAGGGAGGAGTTGTATCATGTGCAGCATGTTGGAGGGGTTTCCCTAGTTTATTGTGCCAACTGGCAAATCTCTTACTGAAACTTCTGTCAGTTTTAAGTATTACTACCAAAAATCAGTTGGCAGTTGTAATCCTGTTGTTTAGATAATTGCAATTCACTGTAGAACAAAAGATTTACGTCATCTGCAAAAGTATCCCAGTTTGTAGAAAGTGCATGGAATTTTTTGTTATTGTTGACATTTTCCTTTCAGCCATTCATATTTATATTGGAGTAAAATCTCTTGGCGCAGCTTGCCTGGTGATTGTATTTAGGATAGACTTTTGGAAACAAATATTGCTAAGTTATATCACTGTGGATTTTGGTAGGTGGAGGTTGTCAGGTTGTCTCATCAGATGTGAACTGGTCAGAGGCATAAGCACATCTTCTGCATTTCCCCTCTTTTTATGAAACAATCCATCATGAATTGTAGAACACTTCATTTAGCATAAATTATGCAAAAACCAGCTCAGTTAAGGAAAATGGAGCCCACATTGCTTAACAACAAAGATAAAAAAGTACCTTTTGGGTTTTTTTGAGAGCTGGCTAATTGCATGGTGAATGACACATTTGTCAGACTTATATGTACAATGTTTGTATGCTGGTGTTTGGGAAAATACCTTTGCTCTCCTGAGACCCACTTGGAGTGCAGCATCCAAGTCTAAAAGCAAAAGGAATCATCAAGCAAAAGAAAGATGTGGACCTTTTAGAGAGAATCCAGAGGCCATGAAGATGGTCCAAAGGACCCCTCCTACAAAGACAGACTGAAAGAGCTGGGGTTGTTCAGCCTGGACAAGAGAAAGCACTGGGCTGGCCTTACTGGGGTATTTTCAATATTTAAAGGGGGCTTTTAAGAAAATTTTTACCAAGACCTGTAGTGACAGGAAAATGGGCAATGGTTTTAAACCAAAGGAGGGCTGTATATAAGGAAGAATTCATTTTTTTTATTGTGAGGTTGGTGAGAAACTGGAAGAGGTTGCCCAGAGAAGTTGTGGATGACCCATCCTTGGAAGTGTTCAAGGCCAGGCTGGATGGGGCTTTGAGTAACCTGGTCGAGGAAAGGCACCCCTGCCCATGACAGGGACTTTGGAACTGGATGATTTTTAAAGTCCCATCCAACCCAAACCATTATAATAATTCAGAAAATTTTGTCATTCTATGATTCTATGAAAATTAGATTTTTGTTCAATTTATATCTGCAAGATATAGGGTCCAAAGGGAAAACCATGTGATCCAACACTGGGCACAGTTGTCCTCCCTTCTGCAGCCCAACTTACTTGGCCTCAATGTGAGTACAGTCATCTTCTAGTGATTATTAGAGAAATGGTCTTAATCTGATATTAAGAGAGAAACTTTAATTGACAAGGAAACAAGAAATCAAGATGCAGCAATGGAAGTTTCCAGGAGAGTGAATTTGGAATTAAACTTTCAGAGATTAATATTTCATCTGCAAAAAGTATTACCATACACACAGATTTTTCAGTTACTGTGTTTTAACAACTAGTAATATAAGAAGATTTTGCGAAAATTAGACAATTTAAATATATATTTCATGTAATTCTCTCTTATAGTTAGGAAATGAAAGAAAGTGTATGTGTGAAAGTACTGTTTCTCACTATCTTTTAATGAGAAAAACCCTTGGATTTGGTTGCTGAACAAAATTTTCAGCTTCAACATTGCTAAATACAATGCTCATACTTTTTTCTAAAGTGTTAAAAGTAAATATTACACTTGAGGTAGATTTTTTTCCTAAAGGTTTCTCACAAGAGCTTTTTAATTTTCTCCATGATTTCAGTGCCATGGTAACAGAGACATAAAGATAACATGTCTGTGTATTCAGTATTTACAGTGCAATGTTAAATGATATAATTATAATCCTCTTAAGTACTTCTTGCATAAATCTAAATAGCATTGTACACATAGATTCTCCAGAAAGAATTGAAAATAATATAATAATGTAAGTAGGCTTACATTAGCTAGCCCACAATAGAATAGCCATTGAATTGTACAATACTCAGCCTAATATGAGTATTATTTACGTTCTTTTGTTGAAGAAATAATTCACTATGGCTCCTGGAGTGCAGGATTCTTATGTGGAAGCTTAATGTTTGTCATAGATTCTCACTAAAATCAGTGTAAGTATGCAAATTCTTAAAGCTCTATACTTTAAAATATTTTCCTGATTCAGATTTATATACCTTAAAGCAGTGGAAGTCTTTTCACTGATACTAGCAATAACTGGGTAGGAATACAAAGTGCAGTAATAACCATATTTTTACCATAAGTGGTAAGTAGGGGACCCTACTTATGTGCCTATATTTTTCTGTTCTATTCCATATTTTTTCACAAACACATTAGTGTAGCTGTGATTTTTTTTTTTTTTTTTTGTGGGAACAGTTTCAAGGAAGGAGATCTTTAATTGTTCCCTCTTAAAGCAGTTTAAAGCAGTAATAGGTACTTCCATGTTGAAGCAAGGAATGTCTGTTTTTTGTTGGTTATATTTTTCTATCCCCCGGATAACATAAAACCTCAAATATGCATAGGCATTATGTACAGTGATTAAGGTTTACATAGTAGAAAGCATGAGTTATATATTCAGTTTTGCCACAAAATAGGAGTCCTTTTTTACAAAGGAATGTCTGCATTTCCCCTATGTCAGTTTGGTGAAGGGCACATGATTTTCTGTAATTTATGTGTTTCGGTGTGGTTTTTTTTTTTAATTTCTTCTCTCTGGGATAATTTTAAGGGAAGCTTTTCTGTATTCTAGCTTTAAATACTTTCTGGGAGAAACTAATAGGGTGCAAGAAGGAAGTTTGTCTTATTCAGTAGCCAAAAATAAACATAATTGGAAGTTTGTGGAAGGCATCTTATTGGCATGGGTCTTGATCCAGGCAAGTAGGTGGAATGGGGCAGGTGGTCCAGCTAATTGTTAGTGTTTATCATGTCTTGCATGGGGATTCTACATCAAGACACAGTATGAATGGATTATTAGGAGTTTGGCAAGAGTGTTTCATGGGAAGAGTAGCCTAGGAGGAATACCACTGTAATAAGCATAGCATAAAATATAAAGATAAGCAGAAGAGTAAGCTTACAATGGCAAAACACACTGTTTGTATCAGCTTAAACTTCTGAACTCACAGTTTGGAGAAATTAGAGCAGTAGTTGTTATCTGAGATCTGTTTGGGTCACTGAAATATTTTACTATGGTCTGTGTGCAGATGGAATTGTCATTGCTTTTCATCTAATTGACAATGGAAGGGAAATTTTGGGCCACTGTCAGGACACTTAGCTTGCTGGATTGTGCTCACTGAGGCGATTTCCCAATACAATGTGAAGTGGTTGGTGATTTCAAATACCTTTAAACTCTCACTTTCACTACTAATTAAGAGGTGATTCAGTCATTTTAAAAACTTAATCTTCAAAAGATTTTGAATATTTCATAGTAAATTCCCAGCTCTGATTTTATCTCTTTAGTCAAGCAATATAGAGGGACCCAATCCAGATATCTGCTAGAAATCTTCTGCAGAATGTTACAGATGTTTTTAGGAATCCCTACTTAGCAAGATCAGGTAGAATTTAACTACAATGTCCATCCCTCTCCTAAGTGTCCATGCATGCACCTCCCATAAGCCTCTAAAACACATCTGCTTGTGCCACACTTTGGCAGCACATATTCATTCCACAGTTCCTGCTACCACTGTATTGTTTATTCATCCTTCTCCTGGTTGGTCAATGGCTGTTTTATGCAATGTATGTCCATGATTCTAAAGAAAAGCATTGCTTAGTTCAAACTTACCTTCCCGAGAAGAATGTTCCAATAAATGCTGAAAAAGAGCTTCAATAGCAAGTCTTTCCTTTATCAGAAAATCTCACATTATACTGCCATGAATATTGGGTTTTTTAAAATCTTTTTAGTTGAGCATTTGTATTGTGTTATTGTACACAATAGAGTTTTATCTTTCTTGATATTTGTAAAAACCTGCTTCTCAAGTAGTTCCTCATTCTGTTTTGAGGTTACATGGGCAGAACAGAAAGTATCATACAGCTGGGCTGAATATCATATCCACTAGACTGCTGGTTATTCCATATATTTAGGAAGTACATTGTCTGTGTAATCTGTAAATCTCTACTCTTTCTCCATCTTTCATCTTTTTGCAGCCACCAACTCACCTCTCCTGGTTTTGGTTGGGATTAATCATTTCTATAATTTCTCTTGAAGACGTAAGTTTGGACTTTTTTTTCCTTTTTTTAATTTTTCTTCCCCGGCTTTTTTGCTTTTGACACACACCCTTTATTTATAGCCATCTACTTAATTTCATATGATTTTAATGAAACCCATCTTTCACAGCTACACAGGAGTATACAGCATTTATGACATTTTGATTTAATGAGATCATGAACATTAATAAAGGTAGTAGAATTATCAATGCCCCAATGTAAACAACTGGAAATAGGAGGAAAAATGTGCAACAAACTGAACAACTGAATGCACTCCCCAACCCCTGCCCCTGACCTGAGCTTAAGGAAAGGCAGAGCTAATTCAAAACTGCAGTTGAACAAATAATCTGTGGAAGATAAAAACAGCCCTTTGAAGTCATAAAATACAATTTATGCTCTCTTGTTTTCCTTTCTGGCTGTCTTGGAGGCAGTTCTCTAAGTTTCTTGAAAATGGCTAATCTGCATGTTTTGGTATATGAATTTCTGGCAACTATGTTTTGCATAGTTATTTAAATGGAGAAAAAGGTTAACTGTTTAACAGACTCTAATAAAATTCTCCAGTGATAGTAAACACTAGGCCCAAGCTGAGAGGAAGAATTGAGCTTAGAAAGCAGTTTTACACTGACATTAACATGTAGTCTAGAAAACACTGACTAGACTCTGCTTCTCATATCCAGAGCAGGAGAAACAACAAAGCATCATGTTATCTGGTGCAAAAATACCATAGTCCAACTACTCAAGTTTTGAGTAGTATGATCCTACTGAACAGAATCAATTTGAGACCAAAAATTGTTTCCCAATCCCACCTGAAAATGTTAAAGCTGCTTTTGCCCTCACAAGGGTATGGGATTAATGTCCTGTCAGCACTTTGAAAATGTAAAGTGCTAAGTATATATTATTATAACCCTTTCCATTTATTACTTTTATTGATGGTCTCGTGGTTTCCATGACGCTATGTTGATTTGCACGGGATTTTCTTGCAGTGTGCATTTCATCTCATGAAGAGTAAAAAAACAAATAGTTCTTTTTAGGCCTTGTGCCTTGTTGGACAACATCCAGTTACTGGGGGACTTGTTTATGACCCACTATCTCTGCTGTGAAAGCCTTACTGCAATACATTATGCAGCTGTTTGTTTTCAACTTTGTTTTCTCAACTGTATAAGTCTCTGCTGCTACTGAGACCCATGTGCTGCTCCTAACTGACTCCTAAGGGGTTCCTGAGTGAAAAGCAGACTTACCACCCACTGAACTCCTGTACTTTTTAGTAGTAGGTGCCTTTCTCTCCTAGCTGTTCTGTTGTGTTCAAGGAGTGGGACTGAAGCCAGACTTGTCAATCACTGACAATCAGGGAATATCTTGCTTGTTGAAGTTCGGTCCAGTTTTTTCTGCCTCTTCTGGCATTGGCATTGCAGCCAGACCTCCTGGTAGCCAAGCTTTTCTGAGGAAAATTCCAAACTTTATTTCAAAAATTTTAGATTTACTCTTTGGCTCTGCAACATGTCTGTCTAACTCCCAGCCAAGTCCCCAGGCGGCATTTACTTTTGGAGCAGCTTGCCTCCTCAGCTCTGCTTTCCTGCAGACTTCAGGGATCAAGTTAGGCCAAAAAAAGCCAAAAGCATATGAACCATGTGTGCCTTTTGCTTCCTCTTCTGTTGAGAGTCTCAGCATGGAGGTTGGCCCTGATCTGTCAGCAGTGTTCCCTCAGCTGACAGTCTCAACCAGGTGGGTTTTCCTTGGCCCTCATCTCCCCTCAAATCATAAAGAGCTTTGGAAGTCACAGCTGCAGGTCAGCCAGCCCCTCTCCTGCAAAAGGTCTTGTGACAGGGCAAAAGTGCAGCAGGTTGTACGCAAATGCATGGATGAATTGCCACACAATACAGATACCAAAGCTGTCCAAGCCTGTGTTCTTGTGACACCTGTGACATCTTTTAGGGCCTGTATCAAATGCTGTACCTTTACTTGTATCTCTCCACATCTTTTTCTCCAGGGGTCTGGGGTGCTTGGGGGTGGAAAAAGCCAGAAGGTGTTGCAAAGGTCCTTGGACCTGCTACTTCTTGTAACCTTTCACGTCCCTTGAATCATTTCACAGACTGACATCTCCAGGAGAAATATAGGGACACCTTACTTCTGTGAAATACAGGAGGCTTTGTATCACATCGAGCAGTGGGCTAATGTAGGTTGGAAGGCACCTCAGAGGGTCACCTAATCCATTCTCCTGCTCAAATCCAAGCTAGGCCCATTAGTTAATAATCAGCAATGTGGAGCATACAATATGGTTTCTTTGCCAAAAATCTACCCTGGATATTTTTCTAGAGCATTTTTTAGCTTAGTTTTCCTCTCTTGTTCAATTTAGTGAGAGAATACAGTGCAGAGAGAAAAGAGGATGAAGAATCTAATGATGCAATCACCAATGTTTGTTTAGCACCTTTGTGGACTAGAGCAGGAATGATCAATTTGAAACAACAAAACCTCATATCTGATGATTCCTCTTGACAGACAGCACTCCAATTCTGTCAAAGCAATTCCTTCTCTTATGAGAGAAATCCCAGCTGTCCATGCTGGAGAAGAGAGTAAAATATTGTAGCTTCTTAGGATGCTGATTAAAGAAATCAAACAGCCAAAGGCTTGAACTTCATCCAGCACATTTTAGAAATCTGTACTTTCTTGTTCTCTATGGAGAAGAAGAGCAGGGTTTTCCTACTGCACCTAAAAGATGAAATTAATGTATTTTATGCCTGGTATCTGCTGTATGTTCTTCTCAAGGTGTTAACTGCAGACTACTATGACCTCATGCTCACAGTATTGGTCCAAAAATGCTGCCATATCTACTTAGAATAGCTTATATCCCTCCTTTTATGTCGACTCCATATGTCTGTGGTGTGGAGAAGGACAAAAGTCCAGACATGATGGAAAAAAAAAATGGGCAAAAAGGAGCCTTTTTCTAAGTATCAAAAAGGAGAGGAAAGGCAATGATTGCTCAGGACATAATTTATTAATATCTTTGGGCACTGCCCTTTCCACAGGCATCAGCTGTCCCAACATGGTGCTCAAAATGTCTGGCATTGGTCCAAGACAGACAATAACAATCAGCTTTATCTCCAAGAGAAGCTGTCCTGCTTCTGGTGGACAATATGTCCTATCTCTGAGTGCATTGTCTGCTGAGAGAAAAGAAAAACACTAAGACATACACAGAAGAATTGCATGCAGAGGTACCTTTCTTGCATAGCTTTGTGGGCTGGCAACTGACCTCTTTGGCTGTCAGAATAGTCAACAAGAAGCATCATGCAACCTGTCTGTGTCTTGTGACCTCACAGGTGAGTTGATAAATGATACAGCATTCAGAAAGTTGCTTGGTCTATGTGTTCATAGTCCCATGTTTTCCATTGCTCCTTAAGGTGATGCTGAAATAGCAAGGAAATTGAGAGGTGATGCTGCTTATGCCATGCTGTCTCTGGAGTTATGACTGTCATGTCTGACAAGCAAAACAGATCATTAACCTTAGACGTGCCCAAGAAGAGAGAAGAATCCATACTCCCTCTGCATCCAGGTAGATTCAAAATAGTGAGTAAATGAAGTAATTTTGCTCTGTAGATCCCAATTAGAAAAAAAAAAAAAAAAAAAAGGTAGAAGATGTTGTGGAGTTTAAGGTTTTTGTTTTGATTTAGTTTATGTATACTTTTAAGGCCACTGTTTAGTTAATATAGTCTAACCAGTGAGAAGAATTCTCCACAAACAAACACAAATGTCTAAACAGAAAACTCAAATCTCTTTCAAAAAAAGGAAATTATCTACTACTTAGAACATTGAAGATGATATCCTTAGGATATTTTTCACATATATAAAATCCTGAAATGTCAAAAAGACAACATTTAACCTTTGTTATTTAGAGTAAACCTTATAGCAGTTAACTATATTTCTTGTGCCATAAGACCACTTTCTCTAACAGAACTCTGCCATGTACTGTTAATTCTGGCACCTAATCTTCAGAACTGTAATGGCATTCACTCTTAAACTACAGAAGGACTATTTCTTGAACTTACTGAAATATTCAACTACAGTGTTTTATAGTATTATGGGGTTTGGGATCCATGTACTAGAACCATGTCCCCTACCTGTGCTAAGCAGTCAGCTGGCCATCAACACATTAAATGCTTCTGAACCACAAGGTAGTCAAAGCAATCTCCTTTTTTTTTATAGTTCATTTTTCGTCCTCAATTTTGTCCTTTTTTTTTTTTTTTTTTTTTTTTCCTGGGAACTTCTCATAAATCTGCATTACTTGGATAGCTGTACATAAAAACTCTTCTCTACCCTTTTTCCAGATCTTTAGATGTGTGTCTGAATCTAGTTGTTACAAACTGTACCTCCTAATGTGAAGGAGAATAAGAGTATTTATCTATGCACATTTAAGTATTTTGTTCTTCTGAAAAATAAGAATCTAAAATCTAACTTTTCACTGGAAAGAAGTGTAATCCTGAATAGAAATGAATGATGTCCAAGAATAGAAGTTTTTCCTGGAGCAGAAGAAGTCCTTCATGCTTTTCCCTCTTGATCGTGTATATTTAACGAGATTGGTGCTCTGGGAAAATATATCAGTTAGTTCAACTGTGCAGATTAGATCAATTAGAGAGAACATTGGGATTCAGAGGATCCTCTGGTGTTAATTCCTTGAGCAGTCAAATTTTGTACCTATGCATCTAGCAGGTTGAAAAAACACCCCTTGGAATGGACTTTTATGTTGTGTTACATGATTACAATACATTTGCAGCTGAACAAAGATTAATTGTCCTGAATTCTTGTTTTTCAGAAAGGCTGAGACCACATTTATGTTGCCTAAAACTCACTCAGAAAATATCACTATAACCATGTACACTGTTTGAGTTTATTTCTGAAAAATATGTTTCTGCTAAATGTTAATAAAAGTATTGAGTCTGAAAAGGTTTGGCCACACACTTGACTTTTAATTAAACAGAAAACTTTCAAGAGGCCAAATATCTGTGTATTTTCAAGTTAGGGCAGTAGCTGAGGAGAAACTGTAGGTTTCTGTCTTACCATTTGCATATACTATAAAACAAAGTAATAAATGAAAATCTGACTTTATAGCTATGTAAAAGCATTGGATACAGAGAATGAAATGATGATAAATACCAGGTATATTAAAAAATCTTAATGTGCAATGCAACTTACTTGGCTGTTTCTTTTTCAAGGAAGTCCAAGCAGCGCAGCAAGACTGTCAAATCTGGATTATAAAATAAATAGCATTAAAGGGAGAAGTTAACACTTGCCATTATTTCTGCATTCACTATATTTTTCCAGTCTTTGGAGAATAATTAAATCTCCTTCCAAATAGTAGTATATTTAAAACAAAATAGTTTCAATGTATATGCCAAGATAGGTCAAGTACTTTATGATAAGGATGCAGAAGTTCACTATATTTTCCCTTTTATTTTACACAGTGGAACAAGCTCAAGTTATAGTATCACAGAAATGGAAAAGACCTATTAAGTGATGTATTTCCTTGTCTTGGAAGTGTGCTCCCAATATACAGAACTTTCCATCTCAGGCTAATAGGCACCTACCCTGCCATTTGAGGACTCTATTCCACAGCACAATAAAATCAGTGTTGGAAATTTTCCCTATATCTCAGACTAAAAATAGACTTGTTCTCTTTTACTGACTTACTCACACCTGTACGCCATCCTTGCCTATGCTTCCTTCTTAAGAGTTCAACTATCAAACCCTTGTAAATTGTCCTGATATATACTCCCAAACTCTGTGAAGTCAAACAAGGGCAAAAGCAAAATGGAAAATCTGTGTTTTAAGCTGAAATTATGGACAAACTGTTTGTATTTACTGGAGCTGAAATATCTGCCTCCTCTTTCACAAAATTTCACAGTTGTATCAGTTCAAAGCTCTTTGCACCAATTCTTACTTTTCTCAATGTCTTCCTGAACATTTAGATGACTCAGAGATAAGACAGGCAATATCACTGGTACTGTTGTACACTTGAATTTATTTCAATAGTATTCCAATTTTTACTTTAGAAACTGCTCATGAGGTGTGTTTCTTTCATAGAAGTCTGCTAGCTCATTTAACATGGCTCCACTTTCTCTTAGGAAGCAAAAGCCCTAGTGAGCATGTTTTGTGCTGAGCTAGAACAGGTTCCTCCATAACTTCACATAGTAAATGGAGTTTCATGGGCTTTATAACTTGTCTGCTAATGTGTTGCCTTCAATCACTGCATTATTATTTCTTTTCATACTTCCATTTGATTTATCTGAGTGTTTCCCATAATCTCTTCATGGTAGGTAATACGGACTGTATACAAATGGTTAAAAAAGACATTTGAAAGGTGCTACGAAGATAACAGGCAAACCTTCTAAATCTTCTTGCTGGCAAAGGGCAGTGTAGTCAAGGAGAAAAGGAAAAGAAGCCACCACTGGTTTGTATGGGAATTTGTGGGTTGGCTGCCCATTGTTAAATTAAGTTCATCTATTCATTTCTAAGAGTATTCCTTTTCACCACACTACTTACTCTACTTTTTGCAGTAGATACAAGCCAAGTTGGGGATTTACAGCCTTCTATGGCTACTCTTGCCAACACATAGATCTTGAGAATGTGTGTAGAAAGAATCTTTAAATCAAAATTTGTTTGCTGTAGGCATTCAGTGATCCCTCTCTTTCCTTCCTTTCTCTCTGCCTCTCCACCACCTTAATTTGTCTGTGGACTTGGCTTCTTTGTTCTTTCATGACTAATATTACCATCTGTGACATTACATATCAAGATAGCAATGCAACATATTAAGCACAGGAAAACCCGGAATGTTTGAGCTCATCCAAGCATTTGTTGCTTAAAGCTCCAGCATTACTTGTAGCCACCTGAAGCATCCCAAAGCTTCTAAAAACACATTGCAATAAAACAGCAGGTTTCCATGTTGTTATTGAAATTGAAATATAAGACCTTATTGGAGCTGCCTTCTTGCAAACAATCTCAGCAACTTACTTGGTTTTATTTCTCACTAAGGGCTCATAAAAAGAGCTTTCTTTTTTATGGCTTTAGCCTAACTACCACCTAGAGCAGCTCACTTTGGGAACTCCCCAACTCACTTTTGTCAAGATCTCCTGTTCTACAATGGAAGCACCTTTCCCAAGTCAGACCTATAACCACAGCCGATGTGAACTATGCCCTCATGCAGCAGGGGCCCAGCAACCAGGCAGGACCATAAACAAGTGCTTATCTCTGCCACCTTCTGCCCTTCCAAGGGTGAGGAGGGGGCAGCTGGTGTGAAGAGAAATGTATCAAGTAAAAGAATCTTGAAATGGGCATGTCTCAAGATACAAGATCAAAATCAGGATGGAGGTCTCTCCTCCTGCTTCTTGTATAGTTCTAGACAGATCCACATTTTATTTACCTAATAGGGATTGCAGTAACCACCAAGATCTGATATTCTGAGAGACAGACCTTTCCCTCCCATTACTGATTTTTCAGACAATGAGTTGCTTCACTGTTTATCTCAAAACCTGTACTTATCTGCAGACATCAACTTGCCCAGTTTTTCCCTGCATTAATAATTTTACATTTCAAGATCTAGTGCCTTCATGTGAAATTCAATATTGAATAACCCTATGTTACAGACTGTATCTTATTTGCTTTATAGCATTCAACATTTTAAAGGAGTTATAGCTATAGCACATAATAATAAAATATTGAATTATAAAGGTCTGTGTATGGTTAGGGGAGTTTCTTCATGTCCACATTGGAGTCTATTATCTCCTTTCAAATTTATCCAGATTGCTACTAGTTCAAGTGAGGTGGGAGCAAGCTTCCTCCCCTTATCTGCTCCATCCATAGCACCCACAGCTCCTAAGAGCTGAGGAGTTTATGAATCTACTCCTCATATTGCCATATACAAAATATGGGTATGTATATGGGTATATGGGTATATATAACATAACATTTTTATGCTATTTTTAATTCTCCTGTATCTGGACATTTACAAGTCTTTCTTGTCTTAGATGTCAAATAATCTAGTAGTTTCCTGTTGAAAACAAACAAACAAACAAACAAATAAATACAATTATTCTTTCTGTGTAAGTCATGGAAATGAGAGCAATATTACACGAGAGATGTGAAAAAGACTATGGTAATGTCACAAGATAGATGTTTTAATTTGATTTAACATGATAGACTTAGAAAAATATGTAATGATGTATTATTCAGAGGAAGGAAAAGGTGAGCTGGAGAAAGGAGGAAATAGGAGGGCAAAAAAAGAGTAATGACAGCTGAGAAAGAGGAAAAGTGTGCTTCATCAGAAATCCCCTCATCTTTTGCCCTGGGCCTGTACTCAACCTTGAAGGGGCAAAATATTTGCTAGTGGTAATGTCACTAGCCTGTGTTTTGTAGTGATACTGGGTCATTTATGACCACTGTGTTGACATGTTAAGTGGTATGTGATTTATCACTACTGTAGGGTAAATGATCTTCCTCTGAACAGGAATTTGAGGATAACCAATGTGCACATTAGATAAATGTGTGCAGACTCACATGCATGCTCAAGAGTACACAAGTCACACTATAGATGAAAATCTGTCTGCATAAAAATCCACAGAAGTGCAGGTGTTGCCCAAGTGTGGATACATTTTTAGTCCATAGAACACATGTATTAAAATATGTATATAACTTACTGTAATTCTCTGCACTACAGTGTGATACATAAAATGTATTCAATATTCATTCATTTACGTTGTTCAGATCTTGCCTATTTCTGTAGCTGATGCTTTAAAATTAAGTTTAATGGAAATACTGATGGTGTAGGTATACATGACTGAATTAGACGTGTTTAACTTCTGCTGTCCACCCCAAAACACCAAAACAGGCCACAGTTAAAGTAGATAGTGGCTTCTGTTTGTGAGCTGTCTTTCTGGTTTGGGTCCATGGGACCCCATCAGCTGAGATCTTACCCATGGAGGTGGGGCTGGGCGCTTTCCTCAGAGGGGCATAGAAAAATCTTCAGCAATGAGTGACATTGCTCACCATCCCTCACCGCTACCCTCTCCCTGTGGCTCCGAAACAGGGCTCAGGAAGCACGGGAGGCTTTCCCCTTGCTGTGGGCGCCCCAGGCGCCCGTGGGGCAGCAGCAGCCCCTGCGGAGATAGGGCTGGGGAAGGCAGGTGTTGTTCCCACGACCAGAGCCCGGCTCCCAGGGGGCAAAAGTGGGGGTCAGGAAGTTAGCAAAGGTCAGCCAAGTCCCGCTGGCTCTTCTTAATCCTCTTTTCCACCCACAGCCCCTTGAAACTCCCCTGATTTCTCCCAGAGCGGTGTCTGGGGGAGTTGCTTTACTGCTGCAGGATTCAATTTATTTTTCTCGCTTCCAAACTATGCTTCTGCAGAGTCTCAAGTCAGTTTTGTTTCAGCTGGTGTCGAGAAACACACGGGAGAGATGCGGCTCTATTGCACTGGTTTGTTTTTCTTTTCCTTCCCTTTTTTTAACCTTTTTTTTTTTTTTTTTTTTTTTTTTTTTTTTTTTTTTTTTTTTTTACTATTTTGACAGGAAATCTTGCTCCTTTTCCTCTTGCATAAGTATGAAGTAACCCTGTGGAAACAAATACGATTACTTGTTGTTTACGTGTATAAAAATAAAAGGACAGTTTTGCAGATCAAGTTATATCTGAAGACCAGAGTTGTATAAAGAATTTATTTATTTGCATTTTTAGCTAGCCAAACAAAAAAAATCATTTAAGAAGCAAGCAAACAAACAAACAAAAAATTGGTCCACACAGAATTAAAATTTGTCAGTTTTACTGCTGAACATCAACACCCAAATTTAAAAGAAATGTCATTTCAGGTCAGAACACATTTCAAGTAGGCTTTTTAACATCGATTAAAGATAAAAATAGGTAAATTTTAAAAGAAACTCTTAATGCAAAATAGGAACTGTAAAGTTTCTGTTTGAAAACATCAATATGATTCCTCTTGACATTTCAAAATGTTTCTTTTGACCAAATAGTTTCATTGTGCTGTAATATGGATTGTTCCTTGTAAGGAAATTAGAGCAAGTTTTTTGAGACCAATGATGCTTCCTTACATAGAACTTAAGGAAAGATTAAAAAGTGGTTAACTAGCAATCTTCTTAGGTATAGCTGGAGAATGTACTTTTTGGGTTTGGCTTTATACAAAACATCTGGGTACTAAACTAAATTAAAATATAAAAACTATAGTTTTAAGGGAAAGTTTTATCCAAACAAAATTTAAATAAATTCATGCATTTCACTAGGTTAAAAAAATCATCTCACTTAAGGTGAAGAACTTTTTCCAAGTTCTTATGCTGAAAAAATGTATTTCTTAGGAATTGATGATTAAAACTATATAGAATAAGAGTTTTAGTGCTCTAGTTAAGGAAAAATAAACAACTGCATTAGCTAATCTGAGTTCAAATAAACAGATGCATAAGCTGGACTATCTCAAAGCAGTACAGAACCAAACAGAGACCATTAACACTCAAAACACTTCATAAGGTTCAGAGATTAACCTCTTCAAAGCAAAATGTGGCTAGGTCTTGTATGGTTGCACTGAGAGAGTGAGTGATAACACCTCTATATAGGGGCAAGCTGTAATTACATATTTGCTGTGCGTGTATGCTGGTACACAGTGAAGCTCACATGAACTTAATTTTAAAGAGGAAGAGAACAAAAAATGTGGTTTCATTCAATGTTTACTGCAGCCAGCAAAGCTGACCAGATATAGTAGTGTCCAATGCATTTTTGAGTCTTTGCAAAAATCTAAATTTTCAGGACTGTTAATTCCCATATGCCAGAAAAAAGACCCTTTGAGATATCACCTAAATGTTGTAACATGGTGTTGAGCCTTGTTTATTCAACTCAGTGTACAAATGATTGGTGGCTCATGAAAAAAAAAATCATGATTTTTAAGAAAATCTTGACTATCTGTGCAGCTGGGTAAAAGAGATGAAAAGCACAAAATCTGTGCTTTGGCACTTTGTGGATTTTCAAACAGATCTCACCAGCTTCCCAAATCTATAGGCTGTTTAAAAAAAACTCCAAACCAACCTACCAAATGACCAGGAAAAAAAAAAAACAACAAAAAAACAAAAAACCCAAACAAAACAGAACGCAAAAAAATCCCCTCAACAGAAAATCTACTGCCAAACAGAAACCAGATCCATTTGAACTAGCAAAAGACTGTTGTATATAGGTCTCAGAACACACAAGAAATGAGGGTCTCATGCAGCAGTGCTGATATCCTGGTAGGAAATACAAGACCTGTGTTTTACCAATATGGAATGAGTCTTGACTTCTCAGGCAAAAGAGAGCAGCAATTCTGACACCCTAGGGTTACTCAAATCTCCTGTACACCTGCCTGGGGACCCTACATCCCTACAGACCCTCACCTCACATCTGCCAAAATCTTTATCCAAGTATTGTTTTGCAAGTGCTTAGATTCAAATCAGCATGGATTGCTTTGTATGAGTTTTTTTAGTCAATCAGATTTCTTCATACTTCCACAAAAGAATTCAAAATCATTGTTCAACTTTTAACATTTCAGTTTATTGAGGGAAAGGGGTAAATATTTAACATTTTTTGAGAAGCTCCCAAACAAGGTTTTTTTCCTCAGGAGTCCAGTCCAGGTTTTATGTAGACTTTGGTACAAGCCAGGCTAGGATTTTGGTGTTTTAGCTAGCACTATGTGATTATACTTATAGAAATGATCAATAAGTTTGCAGAGGTCACTATTAAAACCTTTACAATTGCCATTTGCACATAATTAGCATTACCACATGGTTTATTGTATTCCCCACACTATGAATACTGCCATAAAGATAATTAGGGAAAAGTTAGAATTGTGAAGATTTGAATTTGTGTATTCCTTAATACAGAGTCTCAATGCCATGATTTAAGGAACTCCAAATAACTGCAGGAGCTGCAGGGAGCTTTGCATGGGAAAGGAAGAACAGTATTTCTTTTAAGAGCTTCTTAAAACTTTGTTCCACCTATGAAATCCTGTATAGTCTGTGCTATTATAACCTAAATAATCTATACTATAACTCCAAATTTACATATTTTCATCACTTAGTTTTTTCTCTTATAGAAATGACTGTTTATTCTGCTGGAAGATTTCTACTTGCAAATTTAATTTTCAGGATTCAATAAAAATAGCTGTAAGAACTCCTGATGGGTTTGAGTTCTGCTTTCAAACAGGTTTTCACATTTGCCAGGTTTTACAGTTCATTTTAAAAATACATGTTAGTGTCAAAGAAGCCCAGCTGCACTGAAATGATAAACATGACATGGGATGCTTCAGACTGTGGATGACTTCTTCAAAACACAGGAGTGAGTCTTGACTTCTCAGGCAAGAGACAGCAGCAATTCTGACACCCTAGGGTCTTCCTGCATTGTTCTAGGTGAGTACTTACATTCTTCCAAAATGTGGGTCCAAGGAATGTTCATTTTGCAGCAGGAAGATATAAGCTATTTCAGCTGAGATGTGGCATCTCTGTCACCCCACAGCCTGTAGTGTAGACAAGTCCTGAGTGTGTTTGAGCTGTATAAACATAACCACAAGCCAAACAGTTTCATTGTTCAATACAGTTTTGTGCTGTGCTTGGAAATGGAATTACAAATTTCTTTCCATAAAATCACCCTAAGGGTAACAGATGCCTAAAATGTATCAGCTCCATTATCAAGAAGTAGATTATCCAAGCTGAATACACAGTATCAGAGTTTACTGTTTTGTATATAATCTACATTCTTAACATTTTCCTGGAGTGCTGTTAGTTTGGGTTAGTAAGACTTACTGTAGTCTTAGTGTTGAAAGATGAATAGGCCTATCCACTGAACAGCATAATAAATTTGTTAGTCTGCACACGTCGTGCTCCACCTCTCTGTCGTTCTTCATAATGGAGCCTAATGCAATATGGCAGCTGTTAGCAGAAAAATGGTGCAGCAGCCATAAAAAAGTGATTTATGTCTTAGTACCAAAGCAGCTAATATTAAGAAGCTGGTGTTTGGGAGGACAGCAAACAAGTTAAATATGAAACACAGTATATATATATTCATGAAACATAGGAAGCTGTGAAATGTTAGACTGACAGTGAAATTCTCCCTGGGTATCCACTGTAAGGTCAGATTAATAAAGGAGGTAATTGGTGGTGATGGTTGTGGATGTTCAGAGCTGCCCACATGTCACAGCTGCTTATGGTGGAGTATCAGAAGCATGTTAAATGCATCTCCTGACATGAACCAAAAGATCCTTACTACCAGATGATATAAGAAAGGCTAATTTAAGGTGGCAGCTGGCAGAAAGAAAAAAATATCAAGCAGGAAAGTTGTTCTTAGCAGCCATAATGTAGAAAGGAAACAGTGGGATGAGAGAAATAATGTGGACCTCATTCCTGTGCTGCATTTTTCTACTGGTATAAATCAACCAGTTTAAGGCTACAGTCGTAGATTAGGGATTTCTCCCTGAATGTTGAAACTGCATTAGAGAAAATTCTCTCTTTGCTTTACAGCACACCTAACCTGACTAAACATGATCATGTAACAACTTGTCAGTTTTGCCATTGAATAATGTAACAGATTAATCTAAGACACGGTAAATTACAGCTATCCCATCAGATTAATCCTTGGTTTCTGTTCAACATACTCTGTGTGTATGTATACTAAAAGCACACATATGTCTATGTATGTATATACTCATGCTGCTGCTAAGTGTGATGTTTTTGGTTCAGTGGGTGGCACTCTTCCTTCTCAGTCAGTACTAAACTAGTTCTTCCTCCCATGGTGCTTAATGCATAGTGGAATATGGTCAGGTCAAAGAGGTTAATAGCCCTACTTTTGTGAAAAGTGCCATGGAATCTTTCTTAGCAAGCAATGAGAACCTTGCATTAAACACCCTCTGAAAGAGCCTGTGACTTGCTCAGTTACAAACTGGGGTGTTGCTGCAATGCAGAAATAGGGGAAACCATGCTACATACATAAGTGGCTGAGTCATCCTGCCCTCACAGACATTTACCAGATGCAGTGAAACTATGCTTGTGTGGAGTTACAAAATAGTAATGAAAGGTAGTATGGCCAGAAAATACTGGAGCTTCTCTTTGGCATTTTTAAAAAAAACAAATATGAGAGAAGCTTTCACCTGATTGTGTGTAGTCATGTCAAAAATAATTTGGATGGAGATCTTTCAGACCTTTTGCTGTCATATTCTGGATTCAATAAGTAATGAATAAATTGAAGCAAGTGAGACTTGTGGCAAAATTCGCCACATTTTGTGTTGTTGCTAGAGGCCTTGCCTTGGAGAAAATTTCAGTCGATTTAGGAAAGGGCTGTCAAATTCCTAGTTCCTGTGCTTTAGATGTCCTAAATTACTTTCTAGCCACTGCTTAACCAAGATTATTATAATATAATTTTTTAAGCTTTGAAGATTTGCTCATATCCATGGCAAAATGAAACAACTAGGAGGACTCTTTTGTGAAGGCCTGTTGAGATCTTGCCCTTTGCAACTCTGTCTGGCTAGAAACTTCACACTGACAGCTATATGGGCTCTCTGGACAGACACTGAAATTTAGAAACCAAAGTTTGTGTGGCTTCAGGAGTAGGTACTGATTTTGCAAATGCCAGCAGTGCCTTAATATTACCCTATAGAGGCTTATGAAACCATAGAGCGTCTCTCTACCTAACTCCACAGAGGCCTAGTAGGTCACTGCTACCACACTGAACTTTTCAATCATGATTCAAATCACAAAGTCCTCAAATAACCATTCTCCAAGAGCATCAATCATGTACTCTAACAGACTGATGGCAAATTTCCTGAGGGCTCAACTGCATGTGTGGCTTCTCTCTCCTTCCCAGACTTTCTGTGCAGTGCCAAGGAACCCTCTTGAGTGTTTGGAAGAGCCCAAATTCTCTTAGCCCATTGGTGTTGACTTCTGTCTCCACAAGCCACTTGGGCATTAAAATACCAATTGTCGATCCCTGCTATCATCTGATTTATCCAGAGGAAGGGATCATGCCCTGAATTGCCACCACTAGAATTGACTGGCTTTCTGCAGCAGGATGCCAAGGAGCTCCGTGCTGCCTCTGTACCCATGACTGGCTTTGTCTTTGCCCTGAGCATTATGTGGCGGGAATCCATAGCTGCTAAACATGGCAAAATGTCTTAGGAACAATCCTGTCCCATTGAAGCAGGAAAGGTGTACCCAGCTCAACAGGAATTCTTAGGTAAAAGACTCGACAAGGACAGCAGGATTCATCCCGCTATCTGTGGTTGAGACCCCTCTTAATTGTGTCTCTTCACCATAACTGTTTTGACAACCTAAATGATTAAATTCTGTTGTGTAATTATGGTACCATACTCTTAAACGTAATTTTTTTCACCAGTGTCTCTGCAATCTCTCTATTAGAGGATATGAAATAATATCTTTGCAATTCTGGTTTAAAAAAGATCATAAATCCCTGTGTTAGACTGAAATAATACTGAAATAATATTTTTGCATTTATTATGTTGTTCAATCACTACTAATCCCTTGAAAATTGTGATTGTTTCAGAAGTCCAAATTAGATGTGGAGACTTAAGATTTATTCCAAGCACACAGTGATTTGTCAGATAATTACACCCTTACATTGATATGGCCTGTTACCTGAATAGATTCCAAAAAGTAAGTACAAACCATGTTAGAAATTACTTCATCTGTCATTACTTTGTGGTATTCAAGGTGAAATGAGGTAATTTTTAAATAGCGTGAAGTAAGATTGCATAATGATTTAGGTCAAAAAGTGAGTAACAAGTCACATAGCTGAGATGAGCAGAATATAGTGAGTGTAGAACTGCAAATACGAGGCATCCATAATTCTAGATCCTATTAGACTAGCTATTTCTTGAAGTCAGACTAAGGAAAATGTTAACATTTCTGCCAGAAACAGTTATTACAAAATTTGATGGCAAAGGATGATTTGTGGTTTTGGGGACTGATTAAAATATATTTAGAGATACCTTACACCTGGCAAGCAGTATATGATTATTGGAAATTATTGGAAAAGGTCTTACCCTCTTGTGAAATCTAGCAGTTATTAAAACTGCAGTAGAAAGAAGCAATTCCTGCCCACTACAGAAAAATCTTTTGCCCAATTATAAAAGGGCGTGTGATGCTGGAAGCTAAAGAAATGCAGTCAAATTAAAGCAGGCTCTACTTCCTTGCTTTTCATTTTTAGAATGGATGAGCAGCACACATGGATCAAAGCAAAGAGCTTTGTTTGTGGCTGCAATTTCTGCCATTTGTCCTTTATATGCCAAATCACATGAAAGCATTCCAAAAGTTTTGCCAAATACTCCTAATCTTAAAGGATTATGATTAGGTGAACTTGTTATTCTATATAATTATACTACTGAATAGTCATTTTTATTGTTTATATGCTATATTTCAACGTTGTCTGTTAAAAAGAGTATGTTTCTACCTAAGAGTATGTTTTATATCTTTCAGTGGCAGCCCATGCTTTGATTTTGTGTCCTTCCCCCTTTGCATGAATCACTAAAGCAAGAAATCCTTTACTTTTCAACAACTACCTTAGTACATTAAAGACTTCCTTCGATGGAAGCCACCTTGTTTGCAAGAAAAGGAATAGGGCAACATAGTTTTCCACCTAAACAACTAAGTTTATATGCAGCTTTACTTCCAGATCAGAGCTTCAAAGAATCTGTCTTGTTCTGCTTGATATATCTTAGAATACTTCTCTGACTTTCTGCCTATTCACTCTCTCTCTCCTGATAAAGTGCATACAAGCATTGCCAGGATCAGCATTATAAGTAGTTTTACATGCTTCTTCCACCCCAGGGTTTTCTTCGAGAACACCCTGAACACTCTTGCAGTAATTCCAAATTAGGGAATTTATGCAACAGAGAGAACTGAGTTGCTGTGTCACTCTTCACATTGGCTGAAAGTACCTGATCTTGGGTCAGCCATCAGCTTTTCAAGGAGCTCTGTGTTGTGCTTATGTACCTTTTTGCTTTATGAAACTTTTTACTTTATGTATCTTTTTTATATATCTTTTTTTTCTTTGACTATGTTCAAGTGTTCCATAATGAAGGATATTTCTGCCCTTGTTTATTCCAGAGTTTGTTGGATCCTGATTTCAGTCATACTGGACTACATCAGAAGTAATTGGAATGCAGTAACTCCAAATCTCTTCTGGTGTCGCTAAGATCAGGTCTGACTCACTTCTTCTATACCCAGTCTTTAAAATCAAATCTGTTCTTTTTCACTTTAAAACTGTAATTTTGTTCTGCTGTACTTTAAATTGTAGTATTACTTTGAAAAAAAAAAAAAAAAAGACCATAAAAATGACATTTCAGGGTTCTATATTTGTCTGACAGTTGTTTCTGTTGCAGAAGAGCTCATTTTGTAAGTTAAAAATCTGTCTTTCCTAATACTTTCCTAATACTTAGCTCAGAATGCACAGGGGTTATTGACACACTGTCTTCATATTCTGCAACCCCTGAAGGCCATTTTACATTTAAAGCCTCTTTTTGCTTGCACCACCCTGTCTTCTTCAAATCATGCCCCTGGTAACACTGCCAGACCTTTTGCATTGCATAAGCATGTTGCAGGTCTAAAGGATCATATTATGCAAGGGAAACATACACTTCAGAAAAAAAGGCAGACTTCATGTTTGAATGGCAGGAATTACAATTATTAGTAACAGTAAAACTTCCTTTTTCTATCAGAAACAAATAAGGATCTATTCAAGTCATTCTTTGGATGCCAGGTTTGACACACAGAACTTTTAGCACAGAGATCTGGTCACCATTCTGCTAAATGTATTGGGAAAGTCTAAATTTGATCTCAGAGGAGAGTCTAAGAAAATGAGAAGAGTATCTTTCATTTTGGCAGAAGTGGTGGTACATTCAGCTGCTTTGTCAGAGAATGTGCTGCTAAGGGTGTACAGGCAGGAGTTGGCAGAGAAAAGGGTTAACTGAAAATTATGGACGTAGCACATGGCATGGAGCAAACTTCCACATCTCATTGCAGTCAAAGGTCTGTCTTTCATTTTCTTTTATAAAATATATCAACCAGTTTAGCATCAGGAGAACAACTTTTTCATATTGAGAATAATGTGTTATAATACAAAGGAACAAAGGCTGGAAGTTGAGAGAAATTTTAAAAAAATGGAAGAAACAAAGAAAAAAATGAAGACATGAAAGAGTTGTGTTTAGTTGGAAAAAAAACCAAAAACAAAAACAAAACAAAAGCAGTGTCTTTCCCCTCCCTCCTAGTCTTTTTAAAAATATACTTGAAAATGCAACATTTGGAAAAATCTAAATGTCTATGTTTAGGGTCTGTGTTACTTTACTCTGCATTTCTTTATCACACTTTACTCATCCATATATCATTTTGTAGAAAGCCTATGTGGCAGGCTGATGCATGTCTTACTCTATAAATATTTATTACCCACTGGTGTGTTCCTATCTTTGAAGTTACAACCACTTTTCCTTTTCAGTCCATATTCCCTCCTTTTTCTTATTAAAAAAAGAAACTTGTCAAACAATTTTGTTTATGTGAAAATGCTGTGAAGACTAGTTTTGGTTTTAACCTCATCTTTATTTTAGTTTGCCTTGCTTCCCCCCTCACTTTTCTTTTTAGAAAGTGTAGGCCTGGAATAAGAGTGTAAACAACATGATCTCTGCTGCTGTTGCATGAATGCAGCAAGACAAGCCTGGCCATTCATAGACTCATATGCCCATGGGTCTGTATCCACAGGGATTCCTTTGAAAAGCTAGGAGGACTTGAGCTTGAAGGAAGTATGACTGGGCTTTGAAGAAAGCTCAGAGACAATCATCACAGGCTGCAGCTGCTCAAAAATGAGGATTACTAGTGTTCCGTGGTTTAACAGAAAGGGATCTCAAAAAAATGTATTTAAAAACAAAAACAAAACCCAACCAACCAACCAAAAACAAACAACAAAAAACTCCCCCAATAAACAACAACAAAACCCCCAAAAACCCCAAAAATAAAAACTAAAAAAACACCCCACCACATAGTAGGCTAATTCAGAAGAATAATCAATCTGTCTGGTTTGCTGCAGCACAAATGTATTCTTGCCTTGTTATGTAGAGTGAATTCTCTCTGTCCACACGGGATCAGTGTTTTCTAATAACCTGATCCACCATGCTATTCTATCAGAGAAAGTGTGATATTTTACTGAAGTAAAAGTGACATAGCTAACTGAGAATCAACAATTAGCTTTTCCAATCAGAAACATGGTCACCTAAAATTTAAGTCGTATTTTTCTTCCCTCTCTCTGTCCCTCTAAAAAAATTGCATGTTAAGAGTTTGAGTAAAACTGGACACAGAGAAAGCAAGAGAGGCCTAATTTCTGTCTTGACCTACTTTGATACCCCAAATGACTTAAATCCCAGGGTTAAACCTAGGTTCTTTGCTCTGGGTAAATGCAAAGGAGAAATACTTACCAGATGTTCTCAAGAGGGGAAAATCAGACAAAAGTTTACTGGAAAATATGGAAAATCAAGGATTTTTGGCAAATTATTTAGTACAACATAAAACATTTGTCACAGCATAGACTTAGCCCATTCAACATAAAAACTTTTAAAGCCATTTGATGCTAAGTTCTGTGAAAAGAGAGTTAAATAAGAAGAAAAGGAGTAAAACAGAAAGACAGGAAAGATATGGAAAGACAGACATAAAGCCAAGTCCTGGGTTCCAGCGATGTAATGCATAGGAAACTCCAAGATAAAGGTAGGGTTAAGGAACAACATGCTTGCCTCATGGTCAGGCTTCTTACAACTTTGGTGCATCCTGGGCCTTCTTCCCAGGTTCTCTTGGCCACTCAGGGCCTGGGTTGGGCAAAACTGGGACTGCCTCCACTGTGCATGATTGACAGACTCTGGGGCCAGGGAATATGGGGGACAGGGCACTACCTCACCAGAGCAAAGCCTGACCTACTGCACACTCTAAGAATCCCAAGGTGTCTAGAGAGAAATTATTCTTTTCAGTCTCTGACGAATGAGAGTTTCTGTTTTACGCTAAAGTCTGTCATTCTCTTTCAAAATCCAAAACCATGTCTGCATTTTCCCACTATATCAACCAGCTGAATGAAATGTTCAGCTTGCTTTTCTTACTGATGATGTGCATTTAGCTCACTCTGGTCATTACAGTGCTCAGCTCCCTTTCCTGAGGGACTGTTCATTTTTAAGCATGCAGCTCAATTCTCTGTGAGTGTTCAAGGCCAGGCTGGATGGGGCTTTGAGCAACCAGATCTAGTGAATAGCATTCCTGCCTATGGCAGGGGGATAGGAACTAGATGATTGTTAAAGTCCCTTCCAACATGAACCATTCCATGATTCTATGATTACTGATATTCAGCTGCTTTTTCATTATTTCGTGAAGTTCTTCAACAACTCAATGCCACCAGCCTTTTTTTCATTCCCTTTTTCAGATTTTCATGCTCACAGAACACTCCCTAATGCAGAGCTTGACACTAATGACATCTCTCCTTTTTTTCATCTGTTTTAATTAAAACTATTACTTGTGTGCTGTCTTCTTTTTTCCATGATAGGTTGGCTTCTTTAGGAAGAGTTAGTGGGGTATCTTTTTAAATTTCTCCTGGAAAGTCCAAACTGGTTGTATCAGTTTGAGGGGGTGATTCCATGAACTTGTTGATTCCTTCACAGAAATGAAAGAGTTTTCCACATAGATAGCACATATTGACACTAATTGTCATTTATTTTATTTCATCTTTTAGCTCATTCTTAGATATTATGGATTTTGCAGGCTTTTCTCATTCTTTTTCAATTTTATCTCCTATTTTTTTAGAATTATTTATTAAAATTTTTATTCTTTTCAATTTTTCCTCAAATATGACTTTTTCTCCTGCCCCATCATACTGACTTTTGGGCTGTTTTTCAATACTGTGAGAATATTGCAGTATCCCTAAATAGTCTGCAATCTGCTTTACAATATTCAGCCATCCCTTTTATCCTCTTGAAGTCTTCATAAGATTTTGAGGTTTATTTTTCTGCTGTAGCAGAGGTAAGTGGAAAGATGGGCAAGTACAACTTTCCTTCTTATTTCAGAACAATATTATGATAATAGATTATTGAGTTGGGTTATACATAGAGGTCTCTTCTTCTTGTCTAGATGCTCCCTGAAGAAGCCATTTATGGCAGCAAAAAAAACAATCTCTGCATTGTGACCTGATGCGATTGCATGGGAGCAATTGAAAACACTCCCCTGTTGCTGCATTTTCTCTCTCTACAGTCCTTCTACTCTTCCTTGGATGCTACAGACCCTGTTAGTACCTGGGTGGGTCACTGGCAGGGCAGGTCTGGTACTGGACTGCTCCTGTCTGAACTTGGAGTTTCTATTCGTAGAGAATGTCTCTTTATTTGTTGACATAATTAATTTATTTATCTGATCTCTCTTCTTCCTGTCCAGACGTGGGGGTGGCATAAAGCTCCTGTGCCTGAGGGTACTTTCTTAGGCTATAGAAATAGGAATGGAGGAGCAAAGCCTGAAGCCTAAGCCTAGAGACAATTTCACCACAACAGCTGTGTACAAATGACCAGGCTTCCCACTGAAAGCGTGAGAAAGGAGTAGGATTTGCTTGAAAAGGTATGCATCTGAAAGCATGCCAGATTTGAACCTGATTCATGCTAAGGTAGTTTGCCATTGCTGACAAGGGCCTGCATTGCTTCTGAGTGTTGTGTCATCTGCTAGAAATTAAAAATTAAAAAAATGTAATAGTGTGTAATGTCACTTGTTAACCAATCTGTCTGCCCAGACTCAGATTTCTGGCCTCTGTATACTCTCCTTCTGGGAAAAGCAATGAGTGTCTAATGTCTGAAAGTGGTGCTGTGTCTTCTTCCTGAATTGTGCCATTTCTGGGGCTGGAATGACCATGTGTCAGTGAAGAAGACACACATCTCAGCTGAGAACTAAGATTTAGACATTTGAATGGGCTCCTTCAGCAGAAAGACCGCTGTGAAATTGCACAGTTGCATTCTGTAACTGATTTTCTTTACCTCTAGTCTGATTTCAGTTATCTTCACATTTTTCAAAGGTATTAAAACTCTTATCACTCTCATATGTAGTTCAGTAAAGTGGACATGTTTTCTACAACCTTACTATCTGCTCTTTCAATACTCAGTGATCTTTCTTGGAAAATAGGATTTTCCTATTTTCCTTCATTTTGCTTCCAGTTAAGCCACCCAGGTCTGTAACACCCATCTGCCTTCATTAAGATCAAGCCAACTACATCCTAACTCAGCCATAAGAGGCATTCTTCTGTGTGTCTAAGTTGTGGAGGAGCAGTCTGCTCAAGAGCCCCTCTAGGGATCTCTACCAGTATCTCTTGCCAACTTTCCTCTGAATGTTTTTCTTGTTTTACTAAAGCTGCTATGTTGGTTTTGTCTGCTCTTATATGACATTCTGGAAGCCATAATTCTATTGCTATACATTTCTATCTTCTCAGAAACAGTCATTTACTCATGTAATACAAACTGTATGAGTCAGATATATTAAATGATGAATAGAATTGTAGAATGGCCCCATCCAAACTCACCTTGAACACTTACAGGGATGGGGCATCCACAGCTTTTCTGGACATCCTGTGTCAGTGTCTCACCACCTTCACAGTGAAGAATTTATTTATATTATCTGATCTAAATCTACCCTGTTTAGTTTGAAGCCATTCCCCCTTGTCTTGTCACTACAGGCTATTTGCAAAAAGTTCTCTTCATCTCTCTTGTAGGCCCCTTTATGTACTGGAAGGCTGCTCTAAGGTCTCACAGGAGCTTTTTTTTCTGCAGGTTGAAAAAATCCAGCTGTCTCAGTCTGTCTTTGTAGGAGAGATGCTCCATTTCTATGGTCATCTTTGTGGCTGTCTGCTGGACTTACTCCAGCAGATCCATGTCTTTATTATGCTGAAGCCCCCAGAGTTGAACACTGTACTCTAGGTGGGGTCTCACAAGAAGGGATTGAATTTGTCCCTGTGTCTGTCATTCAAAGACAAACTCATTCCCTCTCACAGTCCTCATAAGATGAAGGTACATAGATACTGTCATGTGGACCTTTCTCCCAGCTTTCACTTTTGGTGCTCAGAGTCACTGGCTTTTGGAGGGAAAAAGGAAACCTAATTGTTCACTTAACTCTGTCCTGCAGAGAGTATTTGAGATTCTCTAGCATACAATGACTTTCTGCACTATTTTCCCAGTCAATGCAATTTTAGCAAAGCTGATGAGAAATAATGGTAGACAGGAGAGATGAGATTATATGGTGACATTGTGTGATGCAGCTCTCTTGAAACCACGAAGCACCCAGAGGTCATAGAAGTTGGGCAGCAGGTATTTGCAAGCCATGGATTTGATCACTGTGCTATACTTCTATCAGCAGTATAAGGGAGGACAGTCACTCTGACCCCTACGCAGTACTTCAGGTCAGTCTGTGTTTGTATTTTCTGGAGGCAGACAAACTTAAGTAAGAAATGAATCACTGAGGGCAGCCATAGAACTATCAAAAATTTGACTTGTTAGCCCGCTGACAAGCATAGAAAGAATCTTGAAACTAACCCAGTGACTTAACAGTACTAGAAGCAATGTGAAGCTGCTCCTCTAAGGTAAGAAATCCACACTGAGTAAAAACTATTCATGTGTCTATTTACCAGAATAATTTGGTGTTATCTGCCTTTGCATATTATTAACTTAATTAACTGCCATGTATATTATTAACTGGTCTAATTTGTTTAGGATAGGTTTTTTCAGTATTATCATATTTTTCTACCTGTGAAAAAGGCAGCTCTTAGTTCTCCACTGCTCTTTTCAGATGGAGCATTTCAACAAGCTTGTATGATAACAATAGTTCTCAGCATCATTCTTAAAGTAAAAACAAAATAAAATGGCTGGAGAAAATGGAAAACATCTCTATTGCGCTATCTAGTACTGGACAGAAAGGATAGCTCTCTATTTTACACCTGAAGTGGAAGCTTCAGTTGTACCAGGTTAATACAATAGCAGTTGGAATGAAGTAATTCTTACAGATTTATTC
Source organism: Erithacus rubecula (assembly GCF_903797595.1). Taxonomy (NCBI): domain Eukaryota; kingdom Metazoa; phylum Chordata; class Aves; order Passeriformes; family Muscicapidae; genus Erithacus; species Erithacus rubecula. The sequence goes on along the minus strand of NC_136689.1, from coordinate 52,135,204 downwards.
TCTTAGAGCAACTTCCAAATCCAGTTGGATTTGTCTTTGCTGGCAGTAATAATCATAGAATCATCTAGGTTGGAAAGACCTTTAAGATCACTGAATCCAGCTGTGTAATAGTGATCATAATGAAGGGAAGAAAGCAAATATTCAAACATGGCTTTGTATTCTCTGAAACAAATGCTTTCTCTAGCACTGATTGTGTTGATTTTTTTTTTTATTATTTTAATATATTTTCAGTATGAGGAAACCAATTCAGTTCTCCAGGCTTTGTAGAAAGGCTTTCAGTGCCTAATTATTTGAAGGCCTGCTGATAGCTGTGATGGCCTATGCTTGAGCACCATGCAAATAATCTGTTTAAAGGTCAACTTCAGAATTCTCACCCCACTGGAATGCAGGAGTCTATTTATCACCATAGGAATGCAATGACTGGTGAAAAGCCTTCATAAATTCACTCTACTTTCAAATGTGAGGGTACTCAGATAAGTTATCACTCAGAACAGGAATCAGATGCTTGTAATCAGACCTCTGATCATTTCATCTGACTACCTATCAATTTATAAACTAACCGATATGAGCTGATGGCTTTCCAAATTTTTAATTTTTTTTTTCTTGGTGATGAAAATTACCCTTTTATCTGCATAAGTATCTAGTTCTGGATTATTTCAAGGGAATTGTGGTGATAGTAGCTGAAGACCTAACAGTCTGTAGGCAAAGGGAATTTGCGTTGGCTTTAGCTTTTGTGCTCCATGTCTTTCACAAAGAGAAGAGAGCAACCTAAAATTCCATTACTGGTTGGGCCATGAATTCAAATGTCCATTCAACATATTCATGCTGAAGAGAAAGATATAATACTGTTAAGTCCAAAGAGGCATTATTTCCCAAGTTCTCGTGAATTTCCCAACAAAGAATGCATATTAAGGAACGATTACACAAGGCTTGGTGAAACTCCCTTTATTTATTTCACTTGTGTTGTTGCTGCTGTTGTATAAGAAAGAGCAAATAACAAAAAGAACAAAGTAAAATAAAGTAACAGCTGATCCAAACATTTTTAACATGTTGAAATCCCGTTCCAAATGCAAAGACTCTTTCTTTCTGCCTTTTCTTTGCATTGATTTGCACAAGCATTTTCTCTGTGAGCCAAATACATCTCTGGTATAACTTCACTGAAGTCACTGGACTTACACCAGAGGTGTTTTTGGTCCTCTGTCCTGGGTAAATACAGTAGGAATAAATTGGTCACGCAGGCAGAGTGTCTGGCAATAAGTGCACTGAGTGGTCCTGGCAAACCAATAGGAAAAATCTAAAATAAAAAGCCCAAATAAGTCTTTTACTTAATATAGGGCCTAAAAATCTACTGGGAGCTGCTGAATACTGCCCACTAACTGTACAAAGTATAGGTAGCATGCCTTCCAAATATCAAAATACCAGACGGAATGCCGTGAAAATAAATAACTTCTAATATAAACAAATGAGAACATATCAAACTGTTACCTCTTTAAACATAATGTAAATAAAAAAAATACCAGTCCTTCTACACAATAAATATTAAGAAACCATTGACATAGTTGAAATGTACTCATATAAATTAACAACTTTAATTACATTAGCCAAACAGACATTGGTTAAAGCACTGCATGTAGTATGCAAAATAATAATAATAACAATAATAATAATATCAACAACAAAACACAAAATGATAGAAACAAAATAGGCTTCATAATATCTTGGCTTTCATAATTTATATATATGTATATACATATATATAGTTGTGTGTATATATATATACTGTAGACATATATAATATGTATATATATTTAATAAAATGTAATATAACATAATGAAATATATTATGTCATATTGCATTATATTACATTTTATATACATATTATTATGAAGATATATATACATATATATAGATAATATATATATTTATATATATCTTCAACCCATTGTCAATGTATTGTTTTTGAAAGTATTTAAATACAAAGAAACCCATTGAGAATTAACAGATTCATTATATCTCAAAAAATAAATAGCTATAAAACCCAGAAGTGCTGCTTGTTTCAGCCCATGAAAGCCTTGCTTCTAGTTGTTCACGAAAGATCAAATTATGATTTTATTTACTCATGCTGAAAATGTTTTACTCCACATGTAATGCAGTGAGAGTATATGGGGAGTAAAGCTTTTTTCAGTGTGAGGAAAGGGATTAGCATCTGGTTCTTATACTGATGCGCACTATTGACATGAGGTTTAACTTAAAGAACTTAATAATTTCCATCATATCTACCTACACTTCAGAAACAGATTTTGCTCAATTTATTGATGCTGACTGGTAACTTTCTAGGAAAGGAGACCTTCTGAAAATCAATGGCATTGCTTACAGAGTAAGGCACAATTCCACATGAGTAACTATAGTCCATCAATTTTTAATTTTGCACATAGAATTTACAGATGCCTGAACTTATCTACCTAAGAGATATTGCTGCTAGCCTCTACATGGTCTTGTAGTGTCACTGTTAAATGAACTTGACAGCTTAATTCTCAACTAAACTAAAAAGAAAAAAAGAGGTATATATAATAGAGCCCTACTTTGCAGTGATTTGGTAGGAGACTCTTCCTATCGAAGTCAATGACAAAACTCCCATTTCATTCAGTTCTGCAGTTTTGCGCACTTGACCATATGAGTGCACAGTAATTACAATCATCTGTAAGCATTTCCTTTTGCTAAATCTAAAGGATACAAATACATTCAGCTAACCCAAAGAAACATCTTAGCATGCACTTATGCCAGTTTCTTAGGCTTTGTAACCAGTGAGCATCTGACAGGAGATGTGGAAAGACAACCAAATGTGGTCAACTCTCAAGCAAGAAGATTATGGAGGCACCTAAACAAATACATTTCTGTGGTTAAGTATATACTGAAAATGTATTTTCAATATAAACAGTCAGTAGGTTATATGGAAAGGAATGTGTTAGTAGTTAAGAGCCTTTCCTTTTTTTTGGTACAGTCATACCTGAAAGGAGAAGTAATTTTTAAGGCTGCATGCCCTAGAACAACTGCTTAAATATGGTAACAATTTCTAATGCTATTTTAAGTACATGCAGATTTAATTACATCAAATTATCAGGGATGGGCTATTTAGCTGGAATCATTCAGTCTTGATTAACATCCTAATTTCTTATTTTACTTTATCATACAGTTTTTCATTTCCCCCTACTTTAAATAACTCTGACCACAAATCAAAACCCCATGACTGATTCTAGAGGTTGGAGGGAGAAATCTTTAAAATTTGTTACCAGTATACACACACAATTGAAAGCTAAAAAGTAGGGCTTGGGAACAGTAACTTCTTGATTTGAAAACTTTCTCCTGTTTTTGCTGTAGCTATTATGAAACCTGCTCACAATATCTAAAATCCTATTTTCTTTCCTCAGTTGGAAGTTGTCTCAGGGTAGTTTCATGTTTTTCAGACCAGTTCCTGGCCTGAAATCTGCTATCAAATTCAGAATCAGAATTATTTTTTAAAGGCTCTTTCTCCTTTAGCCAGAAAAACCATGAGTCTAAACTTACTTTGCTAGCAGCCAATGGGAGTTTTGCCATTGTCATCTAGGGGAAGGTTCTGGGATTTCAGGTCCCCAGTACTCTCTAACAAATCACTGTTGAGAATAATTTTTATCAATGTGAGCCATCTGACCTGTCTCTCTTACCACTGTGTTCAGAGATCCACCATGATGCAAACAGTCTAACTCAAATAATTGGATTAAATAGTGTTGGCTGTGGTGCCATTTATTCAGAACCCTTTCTCTCCCTTGACAATGCCCACAGCAAAAGGAACCTGTGATTCTCCCTGGCACAACTTTACACATGTTAGTTTTACTGATCTGGTAAGGAGACCAGTTGAAATCAAAGGGCCTGTTGACATGAGTAACTATTCTGGGACATCTGATCATATAAATAAGGGTTCTGGGGCATCCAATTTTAAAGCCATGTACAAAGACCAGTGAACTAAATGATACTCTCCTCAACAACTCTTACAGACTGTGTCTCTGCTCCTGCTGCTCCAAAGGCTGGCTCTGCTTCTAGAAAAATCAACAGAAATTCTGCCACATGCTTCAAATAAGCAGGGCCAGGAACTTCTTTAAAGTTATAAAGATAAATTAGTTGTGCATCTTTTTTTTTTTTTTTCCTGGTAATTTTCCTACTAGCATTTGGTACCCTCCCTTTCCCCAGGAAGAAAACACAAAAACCCCAACAAACTTCTGCAAATAATTTAAATCAGAAAGCCTTGATATTTTACAGAACACTTTAGTGAAAAATTTAGTGTTTAACCAATTGTATTTTTTCAACTTTTTTTTTTTTTTTTGCAAATTGCAAACAAGTCTGTAAAAAATGCATTGTATAAAAAGTACATAAATGTAACCCATTAGCTGTACTATGCAATCTAAATATTGTGGAATAAATTAGATAGAAAACTTAGCTATATGCATGTATGTTGATATCTATCCAACAGAGGAAAGGGCTATTTTTTTTCTTTCTTTCTTTTTTCTTCTTTTTTTTTTTCCCTTTTCTTCTTTATCTCTATAGATACATACAAGTACGGACATGCGCCCATGCGCACATACAAATGCACACGCAAAGAACACACACGCACACATGCACACACAATCAGTTTTGGCTGACAAAAAATGAAGGCCCTGATTACACTGTTTAAACATGGTTCTCACCATGAAGGTGCTAACACACTATCCCTAGCCAGTGTGACTGGGTTATATTGTGCTATCTTTTCACTTTTTTTTTTTTTTTTTTTTTTTTTTTTTTTTTTTTTTTTTTTTCCTTTTTAACAAACTGTGCTCTCAACAAGACGGGGAGCCGTGTTAGTACTTCTTTCCAGAAGAGGCATTTAGAAGCCTGTCCCATCAGAAGGCCGCTAAAGGCCGCTAACTGGGGCTTGGTTCAGCAAACCTATGAGAGTCTGAAGCTTCAGGCTCAGGGTTATCAAATTCAGTGTAAACAGGGCCTAAAGGTTTCTCCCATTCCCTCTTATCATCTCCCCCTACCCAAACACAAATGTAAGTTTAACATTCTTTTAAATATGACAGCGAAAAATTTTTAAAAACAATGACTATCTACCTATGCCCTATGGGTTGGACCCTTCAGGTTAGGTGTTGACACTGGAAATTAGGTCTTACAGGTAACGCACAAACCCATTAAGAGTTGTCATGCTAGAGGGTGGTGGTTGAGAAAGCCAGTATTTCAGCAAGGACTGTATTCCAAACAGAAATCCAACCACAGTTGCCATTTTCTTTATACTTGCAGGAGCAATGGTGGACAGGGCCCAAGGCTGCTTGCAATTTTGCATCAACACTTTTTAAGTGTATACCAGCACTTTAGGTTTCTCTTGCACAAATACCATTTTGAACATGTAGCCTTCCACTTGGCAGTAAGAAACAAAAAGTCTTTTAACATACTGTGCTTTGCACACAAACATTCATTGTTTTAAGAACAGTAAAATAAAGCCAGAAGTGCTTATACCTTGTGTATACATACATATATACATACAGAAATATATACATATATATGTATATCTCTTGGACAAAGTTGTTTCCCTACAATGCACATTTGCTGTGCATCAGGGCCAAGTTTAGTCTTGCACATACAAAACAATACAATTATGCTCAGATGGACCTCGGATTCAAGCACCTTGGATCCAGATCCCGGGAATTGTCTGGATTTATTTCAAATGGCAATTTTCTGTTGAGGGCACTATTTGAATTTAACTGGTTAACAGATATTCTAGCCTGAATGTAATCAATCCACTGACTCTTAATTCAAACCCTAACTCATTACAGGTGAATGGCACCAACCACAAACAACTTTGCAGAGGCTTGCACGAATGTCTTTGGTGTATGTGTCTATTCATTTTAAGGTACAAAATAATAATAATTATTATAATAATAAAAATAGCTATTTTGTGTGCTGTAGCAGTTCTTGTATAGCTCACAATAAGTGCAGCTCTCAACCCCTCCCACACCCAACCACCCTCCCTTGCAAATATTTGTTAAATAAGGATTAGACAGGTCAGACACCATTGTAGTGCAAATAGTAAACGATTAAAAATTTTTTTTACAAAATATAGAAATGTTTGACTCCAGTAACTGGACAAACATGTTCCTTTCAAGTATCTCTCACTGAAGATTTTTTAAAACAAGTTGCTTCCATTTTTAAAAAAAGTCTCTCTGTTTTGTTTTTTTTCTTTCTCTCGCAGGTAAACAGTTTCAAACCGTCTAGGTTGCATAGTTCTAACATTGTAAGCACCTTTACAGAATGTAACTTTTATTCTTTCATTAACTTTTTGTTCTGTTTTTTTTCTTCATTTTTCTTTTTTTCCTTTTTTCTTTTTTTATTTTTGTAAATGTAGTGCAGAAGATGTAGGTGTACACACCTGCACACTATTGACCCTTGATCAATGTTAAGTATATGTGCATGTATTGTGTCTGTATATATAGAGACATGTATACATAGCCATATATATGCAAACACAAACACTACACACCTACTCAGTGGCTCTGTAAATGTGGGGGGAAAGTGCCAGTGACTGTAGTAATCGTACACATGGCTTTTCATTGACCTTTTGGACTTTGTCCAAATTTCTGCAGGTTAGGTGAGCTGCTACCATGGCTTGACCTGATGGGTAACTAAGGGAGGGAACAGAACTTCCTTCCCCTAGTAGTAACTAATGTTTAGTATACTATGTAACAAGATAAGAAGCATACTGAAAGGAAGGGGAAATCCCCAATCCATACCACCATTCGGACCTATCTTATTCAAGCCCAGCTTCATGACGTTTTCTTCCATTTTTATAGCTGAAGTCTTTTCTGATCCTCCTTAAGTCTTTTTTTTTTTTTTTTCTTCTTTTTATCTCTCTCCCTTTTCTTGCTTTCTTCTGTTTTTTGCTTATATTTCTGATTATTGTTTCACTCAAAAATGATTATACCATGTCTGGTCTTTCTTCTTCTTGGGCTTTTGATACATTTTCTTCACAAGGGTCTTGTACACACCAGCATCTACGAACAGCCACACTCCTCCACGATCATATTCTGTATGTCTTTCTTAATGATGTTCTGGCCATCATCATAGTAGAGCATGGACATAGGCCGGAGCTTGGTGGGCACACAACATGATTTGAGGTTGGCAAAGGGGCTATGGCCCCGCATGCGGTAGTGGTTGATGACAGTGGAGTGGAAAGATAATGATGAACCAGATGTGCCTGCTATATGGCTGGGACACTCTCCTTCACAGTAGTTGGCATGATAGCCTGTAGGAGCAATGATCCAGTCACTCCATCCTATGTCCTTGAAGCTGACAAAGAATTGCTTCTTGCAGCAGATATTGACTTTGCCATCACACTCCAGGCCTCGTCTCCGCCGCCTGTGCTGGCGATCCTCTGAGTGCCGGGCAAGCATCATCAAGAAGGGCCGATGTGATTGCTCCTTCTCCTCTTCTACTGTGAATTCTCCAGCTTCCTTTTCTTTCCCTTCCCCATCATCTTCCTTTTTCTTCTTCTTACCCAGTAGCACCAGGTTGGCTCCTGTCTCTTGACACAGGTCACAGGCAATCCGCACATCCAGAGAGCTCTTGCCTTGGTCCAGGAGTCTCTGGACACTGCTGGAGACGGGGAAGATGTGCCAAGTGCTCTTACGGGTGTCCACTGCCTTTTCTGAAATCAAAGTCTCACTCTTTTCACCTTTCAGTCCCCCATCCTCTGCATCCTCAGCTCCTTCATAATTGCCTTTTGGCTGCCGTTGCTGTTGAAACAGGCGAATGGTGACTTTTGTCCTGCTCCGGTTGGCCTTAGAGACCTTCAGGAAGAGCCATACTTCAGCATGCTCCACCACCGATAATTCACTGCCTTCCTTGGAAATCTCAAAGTGCAACATTTTCTTGGCTGTGCCTGATTTGGTAAATGGAAATAGATAGGAAGAACTTGTTAGTATGTCTGCTTGCATTTTGTTAAAGAGACTTCTGTTACTTTTTCCACAGGCACAAAGTGCCCTAGGTTTTCTACTTGGTTCTTTAAATTTTTATAGATCTTCTGTTCTAACATCCCTTCACCCCCTCCTCAGTTTGTATTTTGTGAAAATTCTCTTTCTAAAAAGTATATATTTGCCTGTTTTCCACCATATTTTAACCAGAGCATTTGTCATAGTAACAATATAGTCATTAATGTAAAGCATCTCATGGCAAATAAGCATCAGTGGCTGCCAAGGGCTCATTTGCTTAAGATGTCATTGTGATCACTGTAAGTTGAAAGATAAAAATGCTTTATGATGGCAGTCCATTTGAACTATATGCATAAAAATCTACACCTAATATCTGGTATGGGAATGAGGTCCAGTGCTGCCAATTCTCTAGATATAATTTGAAAATTATGTGGAAAAGAGGTTTACCCTTTCTCCCTCCATAAAAATACATCCTTCATTTGCATCTTCGAATGAATTGTAAATACCTATTGTTTCAAAAACAAACACATGCTAAAATATAAACCTCAGCTTTAAGAAGTTTGCAGAGTTATATTGTCAAGAATTGAAGAATTGCAGCAGGCAGACTTTTCATACTGTTAGATGTTCGCTGTAGATCCTGTTCCTAATTTAACACACTGTACTTGCTGTGATTATAGTAATGGTGAATACACTGAGAAATGAGCTAAAGAACTGTATAATTATGGGGATGGTTCTCTGGCATAATTGTATCAACTTGCTGAGATGTCATTATGATGATTGTGATGGTGAGGAGGTGTTTCTCGGATACAGAGCTCGTATCCCTGGCAGAAGTTGGAATGAATAATGAGGGCTGTTTAATGATTTGATCACTAGAGCATGAAGAAGTTAAGAGAGAATAAATTAGCTGGGGGGTGGTGGTGGTGATATTATTTTTTTCAGGAGAGGTACTTTTCTATTTTCTTGACAAAGAAAAAATCCCTGATGATGTCTTTTGTTCCTTCTCAGCATGGAGGCCAGGATGGACTGGGGATCACAGATTTGCAATGTACAGATATCTGACCTTAGTGAGAAACAAACAGTATTCATAATTATCAATTTGTCATTAATATTATTCTTGAGCTACCCATAGTTGTTTACCAAATTTTCTGTGCAGCAATTCTTCTTGTCGGTAACTCTAAAAACACCTTTGCACCCTAAAAACAAGTGGTGATTAAAACAGAAGTAGTTGGGCACACACAGGAAAAATTGCCCTCATTGTAGCAAGGCTCTTCTCCTTGCTTCCCACTGCAACTGAATTCACAAGTACGGGCTCCCTGACCATTCCCCTGTTCACCCTTTCTCCAGTGAGACAGGACTGGAGCAAAATCACAAGAGACATCTACCTTGTGTTCACTTGTAAATTCAAGAGCTGCTGATCTCTGAAGTTTGTAGGCAGGCTGTGCTGCCCCTTGAGCTACCTGTTGCTTTTCTTCTCTGTGAAGTACTATCACTGACACATTCAGCTTTCCCTCGTGGCATTCCCAGGTCAAAGAGAGAGACATTTCTGAATTACAGTGTCCAAAGGGCATAGTGTTTTGCTTTTGTTTTCCCTCTAAGTGAGAGTGTGAAATTGTAGACTTTAACTGTCACTGAAATATGGAAACACATGGTTTGTGTTAACTGCTTGGATGATGCCAGTCTCCAAAGTGAGTTACGTTAATTTCTCAGGGAGCTACATGAACCAGCAGGACTGTGCTTTAGAAGAGGAAGTAGCTCATAAAAAAGACAGAGCATGCTGACCAGTAGTGTGAGGCATGATGAGATTACTCTTTTTCTATTATTTTTTAATTGATTTATTCAATAATGACTGAATGGCTAATGCTGGTTTTCTTTTCCACTCTGGTAATCAAACTATGTCAAAGCTGCCAGCTGTATTGGAGCAGAGGTCAGGTGATAGACATCAGTCTCACTCCTGACTCATTTCAGAGCATGAGGAGTTGTACAATGATGTCCCCCCAGTCCAAAGGAAGTCTGGTCCAAAAGGCTGGTTGTATGGTACACAGGGAGGTTATAGAGTGTTCTCTATGAGAATGGATACTTCTAATGGCTGTGAGAACCAGCCAGGCTCTGGCTTTATTCCCTCTGATTCTCCCCTCTTGAGCAAGCTTCTAACTTTAGGTTATCCCTTTCCAGTCCTGAGGGGGGCCTGGACATCGAGGGAACCTGAAGGTAGGGGATGTGCCAAGGGTGAATTGTTGCCAACCAAGACCCTCCATTCAACCCATTCTGCTTGCTGCCTCTAACCAAGCAAACCTTGGTGGAAAAAAAGAGGTGGTTTAGATCAAGCTGCAGAAGGTCTTCTGGCACCAGCAACCTTTTCCCAGCTGCTCTCTTTCCCCAGAGCTTACAGACTTGTGTGTGGAATCAGCATGAATTGCTGGGAATTGTCATAATTATTTTGTATTCTTGACAAACCAAGCTGGGCACAGACAGTAGTTCTGGAAGTAGCAGGGATCCTGTGCATGAGCATATTGGCTGTGCTGGGTGCATAAGAAGATCAACTGTGCTGGACATGGACAAAAAACCTGCTCTGGTCATCTGCTCTGAGAAAGCAGGTAGGGTGTGCAGTCCTGGATCAACAGTGGAAAAAGCTGTATGACCCATCTAATCTGAAAAGCCAGGCAGTCCTGCACAACAGAATAACATAAACTGTTAAGTGCTAGTGCATGGTATTTCATATTCTGCTATTTCCATGCTAGTGGGAGTTGAAAATAGTTACCAAGTGACATATCTGCGAATATTCATATTACCTTTTGCAATGGCCAGAAGTAGAGTGATGCAAGCAGTTTTTTTGACAAATATTACATGAAAGAATCAGGACTTCAAGAGCCCTCTTAAATAGCTTTTCAAATGCTCCTCTATGTGTGGAACTAGAATTCTTCTACTAAAGAATACTAAAAATACTACTAAAAATATTTGAACAGTATGGTGGAAGTACATGAGTACTTGCTTTTTCTTTACCTGGAGGAAGTGAGCTTGAACAAGGTAGGCTAAGACATGTCCTTATACAGGGATGACAGCCTCCTTGTTAGCTACAATAACAGCCTCTCTGGATGTGGTTAACTACATTTTCAGCAACAAAGGGTGGATTAAGATGCTAAAGAAAAAAGATACAGGAAGCTTATCTGAGTCTAATATTTCTGAATGAAACAAAATCCTTAAACCTGCATAGCTAATAAAAGGTTTTATAGCAATTTAGAAACACTTTCCCTTTCATAGGTCTTTTTAGAAGGAGACTGGGAATGGTGCAAGGTTGAGGATAAAAAGCATGCTTTCACATTAGGAAAAACGAAGCTTTTCTGAATTCTCTCCACATTCACAACTAGTTTGTTACAATCACACAGCACAAATGGTATGAATCCTGCAGTTTTTAAGAGGTCACTGTTCTCAGACAAGCTCATTTTGAAATCAGTGTTTGGCCTGTGCTAAAACAAATTGAGACCCTAGAATCTGGCTTATTATGATTATGCATTCTCTTTATAACAGGATCTTTGTTTTCAAAAGATTCAGTGCTACAATAAAATAAATTCTTCAAGTGTTCTGAGACAAAAAAAAAAAAAAAAAAAAAAAAAAAAAAATCTATATTTAATTTTCTCCAGATATTTCTTAGGGATTTAGCAGTCTTTCTTTCTAGATCTGAATTAATGGTCAGGATCAAAGCTTAAGAAATATACACTGTTCATCAAACCTGAAGGTCAAAGGAAGATTCCTGAAATTTGGGGCTGGTATCACTTCCATAATTACATTTTGTTTACGCTTTTGTCTTGCCTTTACATTTGCCACAGCTGATTTGCGAGGGTCTTTTTCCATTTGTAATCATCCTGCTCCTCCTGCCTGACTGCTGAGGAAAGACCTACAGCCCAACAGTGATAATGCCTTCATCACTTCCATGTTCATATAAACAGCAATGTCAACAGCCTGGATTGTTATCATAGCAGAAGGCAGCTGAAAAAGGAGACAAGGGATTACTTTGGGCTCCTTTTGATTGCTTTTCCGCATTTCCCTTTCCCAAAACTTTGGAGAGGCCACCTCTCTGCTTTACTGCTGAGCAAAGTCCCTTCCCGAAGGAGGACTGTGATGCCAAAGGAGCAGTCCAGCAGGGCGAGTGACACCAGCAAATGATGTGAGAAGTGGTTAAAAATACAAGCTCTAAGAAGTAGTGCATATATGGTAAAAGGTTTAATGGAAGGAGTTACTGAATGGAAAGAAAGCGGCGCAGTATATATAGCATGGGAGTTTTCTCATATCTGTTTTTCTCTTCACTAGCGCTTGTGCACCTTTTTAGGAGAGAAGCCTGAACATGCAAGCAGAGGGGAGCCTGCACAGGTACCCTCCTCTCCACCTCTGGAAGGGCTGGTGAGGGCTCACACAGGACTCTGTGGTGAGCACCTGCTCCCAAGCAGCTCTTGGGTGACAGGCATGGCACAGGAGCCCGTGGAGAGATTGGCAGAACCCTTGATGGCCCAGGCACGGGAGGACTGGAGGGGTAGCCCTGCATGAGGTAGCTCATGCTGTGCTCCAGCAGGAATCTGCAGGTCCACTGTGCTCTTCCTCTGAGGCTCAGGATCCTTCCTACAGTATGGTTGGCTTTAACTGTGCAGCTGAAATTCTGCTATTTGCAATTTGCAGCAGGATTCAAGATCAAGCCCTGTTAGTTCAATATACTAGGTGGGGTCAAAGCTATACAATTGAGAGTATATTATTTTGTGTAAAATGTGAAGATACTTAATCTTTTAACTATATGCAGTTAAATCATTAAGGCTTTTTCTTTCATAATGATAGTGGTTATCCTTTGTGAAATTATAATGCGGCTTATTCTTAACTTCTCTTAATACACAGGATTTATTTTCCTTTGAAAAGTGTTCAGTGTGTAAGGTGCTGTCACTTTAAATTTCTATGCTTCACCGGTGCTTAATTTTGAAACGTTTTTACATTATACTCTAAGTGAACTGTTTTTCCATACAAAGCAAGCTTTTTTTTCCTTTTTTAGTTGCTAACTTTACTACTGCCTATGTTTAGATTTGGGGGAATTTGTACTGAGTGCCAATCTGTAATTACATTCAAAAGCATCCTTCCCTTCACTTCTCATTTCCGTTCCCCAGGAGACAGAAAAAAAATAGGTTACTAGAAAGGTTCCTCTAAAGAGAGTGAAGAGAAGAGCATGGTTATTGAGAGATAATTGCTCAAAATGTTTACTAATGAGTGACCACTGGAGTTAGATGAATTCTTTGCAGCATAGAATTTATTCACAGAATTTAGTGTTATCATCTGGTAATTATCCCCTAGACAGACATGATTACAAATGTCTTATTGCCACAGTTAGACAGTGGCCATTTCTGTGAATGCATTTCAGCCTATGGATCACTGGCAAACATTTTATTCTGATTATTCATTATCTGTTTTTTGTGACCCATCATCCAGGTTGCATACTTTCATTCCTGCTCCCTTACTGTTGCCTCTTACAGTGGGAAGAGAAATTATGGCACAAATAATACCTTACATTTATGCTCACCTACCATTAGATGCCAGAAAAAAAATAATTCTTGTTGTACAAAAAAAATAAACTGAAAAAGAAAATCAGGAAAAAGAACTATTCCCCTAGGGTTCGTGGGGGGAAAAAAAGCAGCAGCGACTTTATTTAAATACCTTTTCTTCAAAAGTTAACCCAAAGAGGCATTGACAAGGTCATTCAGAATGTGAAATAATTTAGTTCTGGTGAACCTTGACTCTCCTCTGCTATTTTGTTAGGAGGGAAGCACTTTACATCCACAGCTTTGAGTTCTTTCCAAACTGAAAGCCCTTCCCCCACATGCCTTTAAATATTTAGAAACAAAAAAGGTGTTTGTTTGGTTGAAGTTGTTCTTTTTTTTTTTTTTTTTTAACTTGATTTCTTCATTTATGTCTAAAATAGCTCAAGCAAAGTTTAGGATTATTTGCATCAGTAAAATATTCCAAGGTAAAAAAAAATCCCCAGTCTTCATATATTTTTTTTTGAGAGGGCACTTTTTTTTTTTTTGTGAATACTTATAATAATTTGCTGTAATTCTTAAAATTAAGTGGATCAGAGACTGCCTGTCTGTTTTCATTGAAATATTTAATTTCTGTGCACTGAGGCCCAAATCCCAAGCCCACTGAAATGAATAACAGAACTTCCAGTTGCTTCCAGTAAACTAAACTTCAATCCTAAATCAATGTTGCAAAGTTCTGTTGCATTAAATGAGATTGCCTTCTCATAGGCATATCTCTATATATAGATATAGATGTAAGAACTCCTCAGCATGATTCACTTATGTGCATGCAAGGTAGATATATCCTGCAGAGAGGAAAACACACGAATGCACATTCTTGTCTGCAGGAATGGTGTGGGTACAGGCACAGGTACACGAGCATGTCTGCCCTGGCATGCCTCTGTGTAAGGACATAGTTGTGCTTATACACACATACAGGCAAAGACATACTCAGATATTCCCTACCAGCACAAAGCTGTGGGCCTGGCTACACAGAGATACATGCAATACTTTCTGTCTCTGTATGTTTTTCTAAACTGGTTCCCACCTTCCTAGATTCCTCTCTGCTTTCTCAGATTGTTCTTTAAACCAACCAACCCCACCCCACCTCCCCCCATACCCCCCTGAATTCTCACATTTTAATACAATGAAACAGATCAATGCAGAATGGCTTTCCTCTTCTGGAAGTAACTTGCTCTCATTTGCTAAACTTGAAATCTTTGATTTGGTATGCCAAGGGGGGAAAAAAAAGGAAAAAACAACTAGGGAAAATAAGCTTGTTTTCTAAAAGCCAAGGAGACTGCATTAAAATAAAAAGATCTGAGCAGATCATCTCACATGATGATTCATGGTCACATTTCTCAGTATCGTGTAAAAAAATAATATTTATAATTTCTGATGTCTCTAGATTTCCAGCACTGCTAGCATCCATCAATTTATCTTTTACCCCTCTACCTATTTCCTTCCTGCATTATTTTCCTTGCAGCTTTTCACTGCAGCGAATCCCTGCCTTTTAATTAACTAGAAAAAAGAGACAAGCCCCACTCAGAGCAGCTGCAGATAAGCATAAAGATCTCTGGGATTCAGAATCCAATTAGGTAAAATAAGAGTTTGCAGGAAGGTTGCCTCTTGTGGAGCAAAAAGCCTTTGGAGTGTGCCCTCTCGTGGCCGTTCTTTATTCAGCATGAATACTTGTACCCTTAAATACAGTTATTTTCAAAATAAATTTGCTGAAATTATTCAAAATACATAAGCAACACATCCTTTGGTTCTTTTTTCCTCCTGAACTGCCAGCTTGGTTGTATAGGGTATGTATCTTCTGGGAAAACACGTGAATATATGCATACACCTATCCCTCTGCACATGAAAGTGGGCATTACATGATCAAGTCAGTTCACCATGAATTCTCTATGAAGTGGTACAAAACAGTAGCAGTGGTCTAAATAGCTGGCAGACTTCTCTATTCTTTTTCTCCTGGTGATAAACCTTTAGATTTCAGTATTTCCATCCAATAATTCCTATCACCTTCTCAGGGACTAATGTTAGCAACCCATTTCATTGGTAGTTTAGTTGCCAGTTGGCAAAATCCCAGATCTGCCTAATAAGCTGTCTGCTTAAAATAATGAACGAGTTAGTGGCCAATCATATTTATAAGTATTGAGTATCTCTGTTATCGAACCCATTTGATTAACTTGTCACAAAATTATATGACCCCTCTCCTCAAAAAACTATTTTTAAGACTTTGAAGTAGCACACAAAACTCTGGCACAGCTAACCTTACAGCAGAACTAATCGAGGTTAGTAATCTTACTTTGATATGCAAGTAGAAAGTAATTTTCATGTTTTATTTGTAACAGTGCCAAAGGACAGTAGGGTGCATTTGTAGCTTTTGCCCAATACTCACAGTCATTAGTTTTGCAGAGATCTGTGTGGATTTGTTAGCTGTGAAAACTACCTGCCAACTATTTTGGTGATTTCCTGGACATAACTACACCTGTGCTTCAGACAAGTTTACTGCATTTATTTCCCCTCTAATTGTCTGAAGTCTGTGCTTGTTTGAATTTTGGCCTGTTTTAGCAGTCTCAAGCCAGAGCTGCATGCACAGGGTGCTGCTTGTTCATTCACTCAATTTGTATGTTTGAGAATATGACTGATGAAAAATGGAAATATTTAATAAAAGCAAGTAGTAAATGTAGCATCTGAAAGGCATGGGGAAAGGCTGGTTTATGTCAAGCCATACCCATAGAAACAAGAAGCCTAAAGTCTTATTTTGCTTTTTATATGCATTTATTTGATGCAATATGAGATGTTTTCATTCATTTTCATTGATTTCTTATTGCCCTCTATCGAGGCTGAGTGAGTTTGATGTTAAAAGCAGGAAATGCATTAACCTGGCTGTGAGCGGAACACGATTATTCTCCTGCTTGGTGTTTAAACTTCTTCATGCTATTCCCAGTTCCCACAGAATGAAAAGTGGAGACTGTCCCTGTGGCTATATTCTGTTCCTTCCTTTTAAACTCATGCTTCCTATATGACATGCCTTTATATTTTTTGCCTCACTTTCCTTTACAGGAAAAACACTGGTTTAATATTTGACAGGCAAAACTGCCAGTGCACAGGATCTCAGGTAGAGAGAGTTACTTGAGTTGATGCAACATCAGCACCTGTAAAACCTGGTAGATCCTCTGATGTTAGCAAATCACCAGATACGAGTGGCTGTTGATGAAGAATATCCTTCAGCAGTCTGAAATTACTCCACAAAGTGGATTTATCATTTCCATTAGAAGCCCAAACCAGAGCTCGGTTTTTAGGTTGCTAATTGCCCCTCCCTTGTTCCAAATCAAAGAGGCATGGAAAGGTAGCAGGTGTGGAAAAAATGGACAAAGCAGCCCTCCTGCCTAGGCTTCCAGGATTGTCTTAGTGGGAAGGAAGAGAAGCGTGTCAGGGAGGACACAGTGATGCTCCTGCCCTGGAGCTCCACAGCACAGGTCCTGCCCCAGGGCTGTGCCGGCAGCAGCGGCCAGCGCCGTGTGGATCGGGCCGAGCGCCGCGTCCCGCTGGTTCCTGGCGGGATGGGTGGCAGGATGATTGGCCAGAGTGCGGGCAATGGCACGGCTCTTGCTGCTCACGTGACCCCAGGAGCCAATGGCTTCGGCAGCCGCCGCTCAGGGTATTGTACAGAGCAGGCATATATCAAATTCCAAATTCCTTTGTGTCAGAGCTCAGGAGAGACAATAATGTGTTTACAAATGATTGCGACGCACACAGTGAAGAGAAACCACTGTTCATGCCATATGTGTTCCACTGTGCTCGCAGCGAGCTGCTGAAAACCAGGTGGGGAATACGACTCATAGACAGCTTAGAGGTTTCCTTGCTTTTATAAATTCATTTCTAAACTAATGTTGAGCTACCCCTGCTTCTAATGACTTTGGCACTGACACCTTCTCTCTGCCCTTTGAAGAGGAGGGGATGGAAAGGCTGAAAAGCCTGAGCTCTCATGCTGAAAGAACTGTTAATGTGTATATTGACAAGGACTCCGAAGGCTAGGACTCCTTGTACAGTTGGAAATCAGACAGCCAGCAGGAATGTCTGCACTTAAAAGCATGCACACTTCTTGTGCATGGCTTCCCTGCAATCAGAACATCTGAGTCAACAGGTTTTCAGGACTGGAAACTCTGAGTGTTGTCTTAATTGTTTATACTGCTGCAGCAAACTTTTAAACAAAAATGCTTGGAGTTCCTTTGCATACTTTGCCTACCATATGCTGTACCAAACAAAACAATGACATTCTTTTAAAACAGTCTTGGCAACAGGAAAAATGCTTTGGCTAGACAGCATCATAAAAAGTTGATGTTAGTTAGATGATAGACTTATTACAAGTAACTGCTATTGATGCATGCATTAGCATACCCACGTACACTAACAGAAGTATGTGCAGATACATATACATTGAATTAAAACGGGTTCTGGTCCTATTCATGCAGGAACAAGAAAGAAAAGTACAACTTTAGAGCTGTTTCCTATGGGCAGTTTATGTGAGCCTTAAGACTTTGTTTACTAAATATATATATTCTGAGCTCTTGCTGCCCAGGAGTTAGGGGAAAAAGAACTGTGAAAGAGTTCAAAAATACACCCTACCAAGGTTGCATTTTTTGGCAGGAGTGTTTTAGGAGCAGAATCTTTTTTCCAGTATGCAGAAGTCTGCATTACAAATTGGATCAGCTACAGCAACTTGTGCAGTTCTATTGAAGTCATCTGACAGTCCCTGCAACTCTTTACTGCCGAAGATGCTGTGTTAAATTAAAAAAAAAAAAAAAAAAAAAAAAAAAAAAAGAGAGGAAAAAACCCACAAAACAGCCCTCTCACTTCTAAAACTTAAAGCTGCTTCATCTGATTTTATAACTTCCACTATAATTTTTACATGAAAGGGCTATTTCTGAAGTAGTTTACAGTTCACTTTCTGTCTTGATAAACTCCCCAAAAGGCTACAGCCTTTTTTTCCTCTCACCATAAACTCTGCAATCCAGCCTTTTACTGCATTCTGGATTTAAAGGCAGAGTTTGGAGGACCCTGCTGCAGCCTGACTTTATGTTCAAGATTGGTTAGAGAGCTTCCTCCCTGTGTGACTGACTGTGCTTAGCAAGTGTAATCTGTAGCCAAGACTAAGTCAGAAAAATCAAATTCCTTCAGAGTCCTACCCCCCCCCCATCCCATTCCTCCTTCTCCCTTCCCCCAAGTCTCATCCTACAACCTTTCAGAAAACATTATTGCTGAGGAGAAGAAAATAAGTTAATTGCACTTTTGGCACAAAGAATATTTTTCAGTTTGGGCACAAAAGATATTTTACAGTTTTGTTTTTCAAGCACTCACCTGATTCTGCAAAAGTGATGATTTCTGAGGTTTGCTCCACAACTTCATTCATTTCGGCTCTTCTTCCAACATCATCCTCTATTTCCACATAACCATCCTCTCCCACCTTTCCCACGTGGAGTTTTTTGATGGCATTTAAAAGTGCTGCCTTGGGCACTGGCTGGGTGATATTAGGTCTGTCCCTCAAGTGCAACATGTTCAGTATGTGCTTCTTTACTGCTTCCACCATCTCAGGCTGTGAGCTGGGCACATCCTTTGAGAGCGTGGCAAGGGCACATGATGGACAGTCAGTGACTGAACTGTGCCCCTCGGATCCTGGGGTTGGGGAACTCCTCACTATAATCCAGCAAAGCACCAACAGAAATCCTCTCTTCCAAAGCAAAGGCATCCTGGCAGCAAAAGTTGTTGTGATTCTCTTTTTAAAAGGCCCTGCTTTTCCTCCCCCTTCACGAACAGTTTTTTTGGGGGTTGGTTTAGTTTGTTTGTTTGTTTGTTTGTTTTTCCTTCTCTTCAGCAAATTCTCTGGAACAAGAACCAAAAGTTTTCTGTGAAGTTTTGTTTGCAGGTTCCCCCTCTGAATGCAATAAGTGCTGTAGATGTTTGTGGCTGTCAGGGAGAAGAGTTCTGACTCTGTCTCAGAGTAGGAGAGAGACACAGAGAGAGGGAGAGAGAGAGAGAGGACGGATTGGCCTAAAGTGAGTGAGTGAATGAGAGAGGGAGGGAGTTTTGTCTGTGAGTAAAGGCTATGATTAGGAAGGGGGAGGAACAGGCAGGCTGGCTTCCTTATGCTCATTGCTCCCCTAACACACACCTCTCTTCAAATATCACTACTCGTGGTTCCTTCCCTCCCCCCTTTCTAAAATACCTTCTCATTCCTGTAAATTTACTCTCCTTTTTTTCTTTTTTTTCTCTCTCTTTGACCCTCCCCCCCTCCCCAGCTGTCATTTCCCCCTTTTTTTCCCCTTTCTTTTTGTTTTGTTTTGTTTGTTTTATTCCTTCAACAGTATCACTAGCTTAACTAAACAGAGGAAACATGAATGAATTAAAAGAGTGAAATCTTTAATGAGCACCTTGCTCTTGGTTCTGCCTGGTAATTTTAGGGATAGCAAGGTATGTTAAATAACTTATGAATGAGATGGGAATGAGGGCAGGGGTTCTGAATATTTTGAACAGAACATTATTCTGCCTGGAGTAGAAGAAAAATTTTTTTTCTGCTCACTTCTAAATGCTGGGGGTTATCAGCACTGGCAAGAGGTCTGACAGGCACAAAATAGCACTGTTGTTTGGAGGGCTCTATAATACATGACACACTCCCCAGCTGCAATATGCTGTCAGCACTGAAAGCCTAAGCAGGAGTTCGTTCATATATGTGACATGCCATGGTAGTGCCATATAATATCCCTACTTCAAGGCTAGTCTGTGCCTGGAAGTTCTTGGGTAGATATATTTAGGTTTGGGGTTAATAAAGCAATGCCTGAAAAATGCTTTGAATGTGAAAAGTCTTACATATCATCTGGCCAAATCATACTTGCTTCTGACTCAGGCAAATCCCTCATCGATGCCAATAATAATTCTGTCTGAGTGAAGGCTGAGTAAGATCTTCTACATTTGGCCCATTGTTATTAGAAGGCACTTATTACTTCATTTATTTAAATCACAGAGAACAATCATACTGTTAGAATAAGACATTGGAAATTAAAAGAAATCTAAAGCACTACAAGAAGCGGGAGTTTCAACCAGTGTTGGTAGCCCCTTGTCAATGTATGCCTGGGAGGGCTTTGCTCTGCAGTGCAAAGGCATTCCGTGTGCCACGGCCATGGCTTCAGGTTGCCTTTACATTCTGTATCCTCTCTGTTCTGTTCTTTACTCAGCAAAGTTGAAGTTTTCAAACTCGCTTGCATTTGATTTGGTAATGGAAAAATGACAGATGTAACTATAACTATTCTTCCCTTTCAGGTATTGCCTTGTACAGATTCTTAGAGCAGCTGCTTCTTTTTTAGAGTTTACCCTCTTTTTTTCATTCCTTTCATTCTCGCTCTCACACACCTCTGTCTTCTCAGATGGGCTTACCTCCTACCCAGCAAATATTCCACTCCCAGTATATTACTGTCAACCATTGTATTTCACAGTGGAAAGGAGTAATTTATAAATAAAAGCATTGAAAGGTCTCTTATTTCCATGAGATGACTACAGGCACATGGGCTAAGAGACAGGCAAGGAATTATAGGTAGAGTAAATGAAACATACAGAAGTAATTGAACAATCAACCAAAGTCTTACAAATGTTATATATTGCTAGTCCTTTTCAATTAAGATCTTTTATAAGTCTTTTACTGTTATAAGGCATCCACAGTACCCCCTCATCTGTGTTTTACTGACCTCAGTTGCTATACTGTTATATACTGTTACACTTACAGGTCTGTCAGCATTATAAACCCTGCAGCCATTCTTATAAACACATCTTTGTAACACAAACCTCACTATAATACATCGAATTTTCTTGGATCTTGTGAACAGCCCAAAGTCTGTTGGAATTATATGAAGTCTGAAAGTCAGCTTGAAATAGAACTAAAAGTTTAATTGGATGAAAAAATAATTTCAGATGAAAATATGCATTCATGATTAGATGTACTAACAGATGACATAATTAAAGGAGTTAAATATAGTTCTAATATAGCACCTATCCTAACAGTGTCTGAGGAAAAGCAAGGGAGAGGCATAAATCAAAATAAAATACAGATAAGCATGTCTGGGTTCTTGCTGTGGGGTATGTGTTGCTTGCCATATTCTACAGGTACAGTTATCGCATACAATCTCTATTACATAGAGGCATAGCATATTTTACTTGCATGCCATGATGATGACAGATTTCATGCTAAAGCATAACTTTCTAAAAATCACTGTTTTCTAAAAGCGAGTCTTCCAATACTGCTGATACATGGTTTACTTGTACTTACATGTAAATATGTACTTACATATATGTACAAAAACGCATACAGAAATGTCTTTGAATACATACAGAAATGGTGGTTCAGGCTCTTTCTATAAATTACCTGAGCTGCAAAGTTCTACATATGTATTCATTCAATATAACCCTAGCAGTATGGAACAGCATGCACAGGAATTAAAAGTTTCAGTTTTAAAGGAAAAAAACTGAATGAAAGTTTTACCTCTCTAGTCCTGACTCTCAGAAGGAGACTGCTGTATTGTGCTTTAAGAACTGCTGAAGTTCCTCTTTGTGGTACTTATAATGTGAAGCTTTATACTTCTCGTGTGTACACTCACATATAATGCCTGTCAAAAGTGGGCTGGTTCCTGTGCTGGATTGGTTAATCGTGTTACATCAGCAATTGACTGTTTTTCCTGTATGAGACATGCTTCTGGTAATTATCTAATGGAAACTCCTAATTCTCTAGCATGACAAAATATCGTGGATCAACTCATAGAGGTGATTTTGTATCCATTTAAAGACTAGAACTTAAAATCAGACAAAGCAAACATTATGAGTCAGGAAGATACACTCTAACTTGTATTGCATAGCTAGATATAGATAATACTAGATGTAGATAACACTGTTCTAGTTCAAATACAGTATTTGCCAGATAGTTAATTACTACTTTGCAAATTGTTTTCTTCTTCTTACACACTTAAGGATATACCAGATAATCTTTCTGCAAATTTGGATTGTTTTCAAATTCAGGAAAATGCATTTGAGTAAGAATTCTTTTGCTTTGGATGATTTTTTTTTTTTAATTCAATCTCTGAATAAATATGTCCTTCTGTTTAAATTAGGGATCCCTTTAAAGCTCTTCAAAAAATGAATCATATTGCTCCTGTCCAAGTCTCCTGGCTCCTTGACGTGCAGATTGCATCACACTATTAAAAACTGTTTAGACATCTAAAAATAAATTACAATGAATGACAGGTCACATTTTTTGCAAGTATGGTATTAACACTTGTGGAATAAAATAAAAAGCAATTTTCATTTCAATTTACATTAATGAAAATCAGAAATAACTATGCCAATTAGGCAGTACAGAAGTGATACATAAAGGTCAAAAGTAAATCCAAAATCCATCTCCTTTCTTAAACACATATAATAACTGGCTTTATGTGGTACCGTTTATGACAAATGGCATGATCATGCAGTCTTTACTCATTCATAACACCCACTGATTACCAGAAAATCCCCATCCCTCAGATTTTTTTTTTTTTTTTTTTTTTGGCCTGAATCGTACTTATAATTATATTTTTATGTCCTGTTGGTAATGTAACTTTAATCTGTCTTGGAATATGGCTGATCTGGATCAAAGAAAGATTTCAAACTTTCAATTTACAGTGATACCAGGGAGTCCTTATAGCAGTGTTGATCCCAACTGGTGGGTGTGCTGTATTCACACATCAGCTTTGGTAGAATGAGAAAAAAATAATTTTCCCAATGGAAAAGTTAATGGGAAACATATGACCAGATAGGTTGTTTTGTTTCCCATTTTAATATGCATATAATAAGTGAAACAGGTTGCAGTAGCTTTTCTGCAATGAAAGGTACAATGAATTGGTAGTTCCAGTTGTTACAAAGAACAAGCGCTTTTTCTTCTTTTTTCCCCCCCCTTTTTTGCTTTTTTTTGCCTCTCCTTTTTTTTTCCTTCAGAAACAGTGAGACACTTGCTTCGAAAACCAGATAAGGAACATGTATATACCTAGTTAGTCGCAGGACTCTTTTTTTAGTGGGGATCCTAAGCCCAAGTTTTGCCAAGTGACTTTTCCACCTTGCAGCTCTGCTTTTCTCAGGACCAGGGTGAGTTTGGTTTTAACTGACATCCTAAAACTCTTCGAAATTAGCTGCATACCGGTAGTGCAGTGCCTGTTGCAATTTGGCAGCAGACATGTTCTCAGCGAGAGACCTTACATTGCATTGGTTTTACGGAGGATGTAAAACTTGCCCTGGGAGTAACGGGAGTAACGGAGCTGTCTCCTTCTCCTTGGAGTCAGAGCGGTGCGGCGCCGGCTGTGACCGTCCTCCCCCTCCTGGGGCAGCAGGGACAGGGACAGGGAGAGACCTTCTTCTACTGCAGCGGAGGGGCAGAGGATTCCCAGTGAGAGAGTGTGTGGTCTGTGACAAACGCGAAAGCTACCGAGTGAAGCACAGCAAGCATGTGTGTGATTTATAGCGCAGGATAACTTCTGAAAGGAGTTTAGGAGAAGTGAAAAGCATTATTCATTTCAGAGCATGCTCCTTATTGCCTCGGGGAGTTTGTGTATAGCTTTACCAAAGGCCTAATGAAAGCTTTACTCGGTGACTAATTTTTTTTCACACCTATTTCTCTCTTTATAAATATTTTTCTCCCCATCCCCCCCGCACTCCTTTTCATTTTGTTGAACACAGCAACACCTGCTGGCAGCGGTCCGGGAGTACTGCTGGAAAGACCCACTGATCTAACTCTTCAGACCAGCTGCCATTAAGCACTGCCAAGCCATATTAATGAGCTGCCTCTATTTTTACCCCTTCCTGTCAGAAAGGGCAATTGCTCTTGGGAAAGACTGTAGCTGGATTTGGTTTTTTTCTTTCTTTCTGATTTTTTTTTTTTTTCTGTCAACTTCAGAGTCCAGATAATCATTGTTCAGTTGGGATTTCTAATTTAAATTCTAATACCACCAACTGAGATCACATAAAACATTGGAGTGATGCTGAGCCTATCTTGCTGGCTCACAGGCATATTTTAGTTCCCTGCTGGATCAGAAATAAGTAAAGGAATGGGACTGAGAAAGAAGGGTTAGTACTCTAGCAACCTGTCTCTCTCTCTTTTATTTTTTTTTTTTTTTATTCTTCTCCTAATTGTGGATTTTATATTACAAACCATTTTTAAAAATGGTCCAATGCCAATTCATTATTCACCCCCTGGATATTGTGTGATTTACTGGCTACTTTGGAATCCTGAATTGCATACAACACTTTCTGTCCATCTCCATCCCTGCTTTGAAGAGCAGCCACTAGAAAACACATTGGCACAAATTTCTGTGCAAATCAGCTGGAATTTCACTCTGTTTTACCTTATTTACCTGTAATAATAGCAAGAGGTATGCCAGAAACTTATATTTAGAAGTTTTATGTTTCTACTTTTATGTAAGTGGACCAATTAAGGCTGGTCTTGCTACTAACTCAAATGCTTATGTGCTTCTTTAGAGGGGTCAGTGATTTCAATAATAATTAGTGAGCTGGTCAAAAAATAAAGTTCATCTGAGGATAAGAACTCAGCCTAGAGAGTAGGGTAAATAAGAGCTTTCTTGCCTTTCTTTTTAATATTGATGGATGACACTTTTTACAGGGGGGCAGAATAAGTTCTGTTTTACAAGAACCTTATATAAAGTCAGTCTGACAAACAGAAGCAAGTGTGTTCATTTTCTTTCTAAAATGTACCTATGTCTCCTGACATGTCACTCATTGATATGTTTTCTTGCCAGCTCATGGAACAGTGAGCTTTAACAAAGACATTTAATGTTCATGTTATTTTAGCATGTGTTGACTTCTTGTGCTTAAAAATAAAAGGCATATGAATACGCAAGGCAGGTGATACAGATGATGTTATTAGTGTGATGCAATATGACACAAATATGTGTTATAATCAGAGCTTGTTCAAAACTTTTCATTTTAGGAAAACCTATATACAAAAAGAATTTTCTTGAATTTATAGAGAGAGTATGGAGTTAAGTTGCAACTGGAGAGAGTAGTTCACAGAATTAAAGTTGTTTCACACAGCTTGTTCCTTTGACAGGTGACTTTTCAATACAATACTGCAAAAGTAATCTTTTTTTCATGAGAACTGTTCTGTAATGTATAAAATTTCTTGAGTGATGCTGTCTTCCAAAATATTTTGAGATTATTATTAGTGTGACATCAAGGATTTAATCCCCAAAGGGAAGGACTACCAGGTGACAGTTCCCATTTGGCTCCTAGTAGGGTGAAAACATTCATAGGTGAATTAAAGCTGTTATTAAAAGTCCACTAAAAATAATTTCCATACTGTTGAAAACTTTGACTATTGGTCAAAGCATACATCAAAATAATTTCTTCTGTAATTGTGCTTCAGTCAGTGGAATTTTATGAAGAATATATTTGCACCAACTTCAGAATAATGGGAAATAGTCTTATTTCGCTGACAAACCCTGAATTCTCTGTTCTGTGTTCGTTTTACTACAGTTAATCAAATCACAGCACACACAACCATTTAAGTTACAGACTCCTGTTAGCTTTTAGGGCCAACTCTTGATGCCACAGAAGTTAATGCTGACTGTGGGAGCAGAAGCCAGTTGAATCAAGCTTTGACTCTGAGGATAAGTATAAACCATTGATGGATGGAAAGAGAAACAAAAATTGTATCTTAGATAAAAGCTTTTCAGATGATTATTCATTGATGTACTTCCCAAAGTAATATTGCCTGTGCATTTTAGAAAGATTTATGACTGTGTTTGCAAGAGGAATGTTGGACCCATAGTTATTATAAATTGGGGCAGCTCTTCTGACTTCAGAGATTGAGTTATATCAGTAAGTCTTATGTAAAGTCTATTTGCTTAATTTAACTTCTACATATTAATGTTTAGGTTTAGGCTTCTCCTTTTAAAAATGGATCCCAGTTTTTATCTTGTTTGAAAGGTCAAATTTCATCTTGGTTTAGCTCCCTCCATGATTGGGTTACATTTTGCGTGTTAAGTTTTGATTACTTATAAATCTGCTGATGTGTGGGAGGGAATTGAATGAAGCTCATAAGCTTTCTCTTTTCACTGAGCTGAACTCAACAAGAGATTATACTGGCAAATCTTCCAAGGTAGTCTTCATGTACAGGCCATTGGGAAAAGTTGCTGTGTCACACATCAGCAGATATTGCCATCTGTGAGAGTAACCAGCAGAGAACATAAGTGACATACTGAGGACACCAAGAAGTAAATTTGAAAAAGTATATATTGATCTTCTGCATGGTTGCTGCTTTGTCACTTTGAATCCCCTGTGGAGTAAATCACTGTGGATGAAGTAAATACATTCTGCAGGGAAAATTTTCCAAGGAAGCCTGACTGCTTCCAGCTGTTTACTGCTATTGATGGGGACCCAGGAAATCTGGATACTGTGGCTCTACCATCAACTGCTGAGGACAAATACCTCATGTCCTCATCTGTAATGCTGAAGAAATAGGTTTATCTTCTGAGAACTGTGGGCCAAAAATTACAAACACGTCCTTGCTGCTGTTTGGTTTCTCATGGTCACTGGTTTTCATGTGGGTTATTTAAAATAGTGTTTGAATGTATTTCCAATGTAGACATAGGTTAAATCTGAGGGATGGATTAGTCTTCAATTATTATTTTCAGGGAAACCCAAGAAATAACTGAGAGCATTTCACATATGGGGAAGTGAGGGGAGTACAATGGAGAGTCATCATTTATTGACATAATGAAGCTGCTCCCCTTCTCTATGCACATACCCCTGTCCCAACACAGTTTTAACAAGCACTGGAGATTACCCTGAGATTCCAGGTTCAAATGTTAACCTACCTATGTTTTCAGAATTTATCTCAGATTTTTTTTCCTCAAATCTGGGGTTACAACACTTGAGATTTAACTTTGGTAACATGAACTTTTGGAATGGGTATGAGATCCTCAAATCTGGATTTAATTTCAATTCTATTAAATTTTCTAATTTGACTTCACATTTTATGGTTAAAATTTTATACTTGTAGTTCAGTGCAGGTGGAACATGTAACATGTAGACAGTTAAATATCTACTTTCCTGGTGCCTGCTTTCAGACTACAATGTGCACGAACAACTAGGCTTAAGCCTCTTTATCAGTAAGGACAAAATAGTACCTGCCAAGCTCACAGGTCTTGGAGAAGAGCTTTTAAAATGAGCTTTATAGTACCCAGTAACAGTTGGGAGAACAGAGGGTTGATAGGCAGCAGTGATGGCCAGTTGCCTAGAATATCAGTTCCTCTTCAATAACTTTTGTATGCCAACTATGAACTTATAAACAGTTATTTTCTTTATTCATTGTCTGCTTATTGGTGTCATGCCCTCATGGTGACTCCTCTAAAAGGGGTGACATAAGGTAGCTCAGAATAAAGTTTTTGTGTGCAAACAGGGCTCAACTGTGTGTCTATGCACACATTTTTAATTGCTCCTTTGAAGCTGTCCATTCAGGGACAGTAACCAAGCATCTAGGAAGTATAAAAACAACAAAGAAGTGTTCAGATGTTTCTCATAAAGCAGATTCTTTTTTGAGAGGGTTAGTTCTGGTTCTTTTTTTGCCCCTTAAACTGAATTTATCTCACGTGATCAGAGTCAAATTGACGGCTCTGAACAATAATTTAATCTGCTCGCTCACAGGAGAGAACGGCAGGGACAGCCACAGGACAATCTTCCTCACCCACATTCTTGGGTACACAGAGACTTGCTCATGCCCTTGATTCAACAAGTTCTGGAGACATTATCAGAGCTGTCTGCTGTAGTGTCTTGCTTTGAGTGGGAGATGAGCTGAAAGAAGTGAATCCTTTCATACAAATCAGCAAATAGCCAATGTAGAAGTGACATTCAGGTAAGCATTCATGAGGGGTATCTGCAATCTGGGGACATATGAGTTTTGGATGTATCGTTTAGAAGTCTCCAAACTTAAAAATGTAATGTGCAATGACAGTTCAAAAAGCCAACAAAAAAATTGGAAGTTGTTAGGAATAGTGTGAGAGCAAGACAAGGGGCACCATGTTGCCTCTATGTACCTAAGTTTATTTCTGCAGTTCTGGTCTCTGCATCACAAGCAGGACATAGGAGAGTTACAGAAGACACACTAAAGGTATTAAGGTTTTGAAGCAGCTGCTTAATAAAAAAACTGGAAAAAACAGCTTGGATAAGGGAAGGCTGAAAGAACATGTACTTGGGGACTAGAAAACCATGAAGATGGTAGGTAAGGTGAATGCTGAACAGTTATCCACCAAATCCTGCAGTACTGGGGGAATGCATTGAAACTAGTAGGAGAAGATTTAAACCAGATACAGAGCTTACACAATGGAGACTGAGCTTCTGGGATTTGTTGCCACAGGAGGCTGTGGAGACAGACAGTATCAGAAGACTCAAGAAGACCCATTAAAAACTACCAAAGGGAATAGGCAGGGACATATCCTTTAACATCCTTAATACAACAATTGCAGATTCAGGGGATCTTGAAGGGATAGGCCTGCAGAGAGCAGCTAGGCTCACATTCTCTCTCCAAACAGCATCTATTGTTGCCAATGCTGGAATGAGAAAAAGGGGTTAGATGGACCACCAGGGGGACTACTCAGGAAGTGTCCTTACGTGGTAGTGAGGCATTCCTGTCTTTATGCTGTGGAAAGAACAGAAAAGTTCCTGAAGGTGATTCAGAGAAAAAAGGAACTGTTCCTGCCCTGAGTCACTTTCAGAAAAGCCCATCTCTTGTGACCAATTTCAAAGGAAATTTACCATAGACAGAAGGAAGTCTTGTGAATAACCACATTTAATCACAGGTTTGGTTTGAACTGCTGCTCTAGAGCAGAAAAAAGTGTCATATATAAGAACTTAATATAAGACACCTCACAGTCGTTTTGGTGAGTGCTTTTAAGAGCAAAAACACTATCGGATTATTGGTTAACTTTGATCACAGGCAGTTGGAAACATTTCCTCAGCCAGTGATGTTGAAGTATCACGTCAAGGTCTGGTTAAGATGAAAAATTAAGAAAACATCTTCTGTATACATTAGACTGCTCTCTCATAGTCTTGAAGCTGAATCACTGGGAAAGACTGCCTCTGCTGTCTAGTTGCAAAGCTGGTCTGAATTGCCCAGGTATGGCCGGATATCCTAACATTTATGGGAAGTCTGCTGCATGTCAGCATCTGGAAACAGAAACAGGCTGTTAGGCTGGAATTACAGGATGACATCTGACTCAGAAAGAGGGGTGAAAGTCAGGAGGTGATTCTGTTATGTAGAAGCCACCCCAGTAGGTTCATTTGAGCTCTCTAGCTCACAGACGTGAAATAACTGCTTAAGGGATAATTAGACATTTCAATACATGATTTGTACATACAATGAGCTATTTGGACATGCAAATATAGACATATTTGGACATAAATTACCAGAGTTACAGATGTAAGACATTTTTAGGCATGTGCTGAAAATCTGGTCATCCCAGAAGAAAAAGTTAGTTGTTCCCAAGCATATTCTGAGATTCAGTAATAGGCTAACATGCAGTATGAGCTGCACAGAATCTAAACTTGTCTTTTAGATGTGTTCTAACTGAAAAGCGAAGCTAAGTATAAGGGATAAAAATTACCTGATCTCTGGTAGCATGAATACTTGCTATAAATGTAAAAATATAATATAATATAATATAATATAATATAATATAATATAATATAATATAATATAATATAATATAATATAATATAATATAATATAATATATAATACATAATATATAACATATAATATAGTGTAATATATATATTTAACAAATCAGCTGATTAATCAGTAAATCCTTTGAAATAGGTATGTCATTTTTTTTTTTTTAACTTTGAAGCTATGAGATGGGAGTTTGCTGTTCAGGGCTACCAAAGAAGTCTGCAGTCAGGATGAAAATGAGAACCTGTGGTGGTTCCCAAACTTTTCTTCCTACTTGATAAAATATGTTGCTACCTACACATGAACTGTAAAAAACACCGAGGCACAAAGCCTCAGACAGAAAATGTTTAGAATACAGTTAACTGGTCTGTGGTTAACCATTTCAGTATCTGTAGTACTTCTCAGCTCATCTTCTGCATGAATTTCCAGATACTACCACTGGGACCATTATTCTCTGCTTCGGTTTAGAAAATTCTGTTTGTTTGCGTCTCAAGAAATCTTTGTGAAAAGGAG
Source organism: Erithacus rubecula (assembly GCF_903797595.1). Lineage (NCBI taxonomy): Eukaryota > Metazoa > Chordata > Aves > Passeriformes > Muscicapidae > Erithacus > Erithacus rubecula. The sequence continues at coordinate 52,104,389 of NC_136689.1, read as the reverse complement.
AAGTACAACATTATTAGTGTTTGGACAAGAAAGTGGTTAGCTTTCACACTCTATTTTTTGTTTAATAATGTTCAGAAAAGGCATTTGAATTATCCTAACTTGGGGAACATTTTGGTAATGTAATGTCCAACCTCTGCAAGTCCCCCTTGGAACTCTTGTCTTAGTGCCTGTAGGAGAGAGAAGTTGAAAGTAATGACTTTTATACTATCAGTGCAAAACCTGTACACCTCACACAAAAAAGTTAGTTTGAGTGAAAGAGCTCAAAGTATCTGACCTTCTCTCAGAGCACCCTGTAGTTATATCCTGGGCTGCACAATGTAAGTGCTGTTACTCTGTAGGGTTAAGAATTCAATTTACACTGGAAGCCTTTTTACATAAGCATTTCAGTTCAGTTGGTAAATATTTCCAGGTGGCCAAGTATAATTTTAGAGAGGGAAATTTTGCAGAGGTTAAATAGCAAACAGGATTTTTATAAGTCTCTATCAGTTTGAAAAAAATAAAATGTAATGAAACACAGCATTCTCCCACAGATGAACCAGAAGCTCAGGATCCTCAATAGCATGTCTAGCTTTTTTGTGTTGTTGCCAGTAAAATCCGTGCTACGAAGACACATAGGATGCTTTTGTAAAGATGTTCTGTAATTTGCAATGAAATAAAAAATTATCACAATACCAGTAGATGAGGCAGAAAATGTGGATTGTGCAGCTTTGTGTTGGAAAGATCACTGGGATAACTTTTGACCAGTTTTGAGTCTGAGTGTGTATGCATTACAGAGAAAGGGAAGAGCTTGCTGCAGGCCAAAAGAAACATCTTGCAACCTTATAATGAAGAAGAAGAGTTAAAATGATGACTCCTTTTCAGAAGTGCCACCAGAAGTGTCTTTGTTTCAAATGCTCTTTGTGCTGTCAGACACTGTTAGCCCCTAGTTAGTCACTGCTAGAGAAAAAAATCCTCAGCAACACACAACGAAGTTTGGTCAGTTTGCTCAGCTGCTGTTGATGTCACCCCTTGCCCACTAAGAGTAAGTTACTGTAATAATCCTCCCCTTTTATTAATCATAACTTTATAGAAAGCAAGAACAGAGTGACATCATTGTTGAAGAAGACTGACTAAATCATGCTAAGCTTTAGTCAGCTTTGCTATAACATCTCTTGTGTGTCACATGAAAATAATTACCCGCTCTCACTTTCCATGTCTGACCAATCCTCCCCCTTTTCCCTCTTTATGAGGCTACAAGTCTCTGCCTATTTCAAACACCTGCTAAAGGTGTAATCTATTTAGAGATGAAAGAGAATATCTTTAACTGGAAGTTGGGACATTCCAGGGGTTCCATATAACATGAAGTCACTTACCATATAAAACATCAGTGGTATTTATTATAGCAAAACATCATCATCCGTAGTATAATATATTGAAGTGTTTCAGATAGAGGCTATCTCATACTCCTCATGTGATTCCAGCATTGGTAAGTTCCAGCATACATTTTCTGCTCATTTTTGTCTTGGATAACATAAAAAGTTTGTCTGCTTGTATATCTATCTGTATATTAAAAAAAAAAAAATAAGCTACATTTCAAGGACTTTTTTGTCATTGTTGTTTTTTTTGAAGGCTATGTAATTAGTTGCTTGCTAAGAGGTCAATGTTCTCTGACCTACTGCCTCAGACCTTCAAGAGAAGTGCAGTTGAGAAGAGTAATTTAGATAGTAAGCAAGGTTTATATCATTAGGGCAAGTGATTGTTTCCCACTGGAGAAGGAAACCCACCAGAACTTAGTTTTGACAGCATGTCGTGTTTGTCTGCTAGTTAGAGATATTGCTACTATATGATGCCTTCTCTTTCTGTAGAGACTTTGAAAACATCATAAAATGACATATTAACATTCTCTTTGGAATGTCAGTCATTTGAGCTTCATACATTTTTCACCAATTAGCAGGTCCCTAGGTTAAATTATTCTTGTATTTTCCCCAAAACCTTTAAGATTTTGTATTCCTGTCTAAACACCTTTCAAAAAAATCTCCCAACCCCCCAAAAAAACAACTTCCCCCCACAACAAACTGACATGCAAACAAACACAAAAGGATAGTTTGATAGACATAAAAAGCACCAGTTTGCACACAAATACAATTCAGACAGCTTTGCAATACAATACAAAGAGCTTTGTTCAATTTGTTAATTAATCTGACCTCTAGTTTTTTTCTCCTGAGGCAAAATGCCTCATTCTGTATGACAGGTATTCTCTGTTGAAAGGTGTATTGTGTTGGTCCTCACGGTGCTAAGACACCTGTAATGCACTTCAGCAGAATTTACAAAGTTCTGTCAGCAATTAAGATAAGTCACTTACACAGATCATTGTCAATTGGGCACTCTGCCTAAGTGGTCTATGCTATTACTATTGTTACTATTGTTACACCAAATTTTCACTGCCTTTAACAGTTACCAGTAATGATGAAAAATTATATTCCTCGTAGTGTATTCAGATTACAATATTGAAGACAGTGCTTGAGACACTGGAAGGTTTGGTGAAATTAAAAGGATTTGCAATTCCAAGCAGTTCCCAATGTGCAATAAATTCTTATCTTCTATACCTGTTTAAAACTTAGGAAAGGTTGTTTGGCATAACTGAATCTTCAGGAACCAGAGAGAATGTAATGAAACAACATGGGTTTTTTCTAATAATCTGAATTTTCTCTTTATTTTATAAATATTAAAAACCAGTGCTTGAGTGATGACAGAGCATTGAAGTCACCTACTTTAAAATGCTTGAAAAAAACACATTTGACCTGTGTTTTGATAGCATGCGTGCATTATGGCAAACAACATCTGTAGTTATTGTTAAACTTGAAAGTAATTCTTTATAAAGCATGTGTGCAATCTTCCATTTTCTTTTTTACAGGAAAAAATACAGAACAGAAGTACTTGTAATGCATGTTTTCTCTTTTTTTTTCATTATTGCTGACATAAAAATTCTGGATATAATTTGACCTGATGTATTTCTGATGTTCCTTTTATACCTGATTTATAAGCTAATTGGGACAAGAAGTATTTATTTCTGCAATTAACACCTATTGATCATGGAATTTCATTAATATTTTTTGCTTCCCTTACCAATTATTTGCACTCTTCTGCATCTAATTTATATTCACTGAAATAGCATACTGTTCAATATTTCAGCAGATTCTCAAGTTTTAATAGGTACTAAGGGCTTTAGGAAAAATGGAAAATCATATGACTAAAGAACACCCATAAAATAAGGTGATTTGGAGGAATACATATTACTATAGATAAGGGCCACTTAACCTCATGCCAGCTAGTCATGCTTAATCTTACAGTCCACTTAGCTTCACCATAAGTTGCCATAATGTTTAAAATATCCATCTTTCTCAGAGGTATGTGATTTATATTCAACATCATAATATTTGTCATACATACCATTTCTCCTGCTTCACTCCAGTCTGTCTTGAAATGATTCTGTGTGATTCTGTGAAATAAGCTATAACCCTGAAAAAGCAATTGACCATGTTTGAACAGTGTTACTGGAAGAATGAAGAGAACTTGCACTGCTTCTGCTTGTAATATGCTATGTTCTGTGCATAAAGGGGATTTTGGTCTCTAGGCCACTAATCTGGCATCTTTCATGAACACAAAATTCATAGCCAAAAAGATTTAGCATAGGAAATAAAGAACTCTCTATCCGTTTCAAATCTCAAGGAAAATATAGGCAGTTGGAAGAGAATTACTCAGCTTAAATTTGGCTGGAATTACTTCATGTGCTTATTCATAAAATTCAGTGTGCCTAGATTTGATAACTTGCTCCATATGACCTCACTTCAGTATTTGCATTTTCACATTATAATATGCTTGAATGTACATTAGCATCATGCTGCAGAACATAATCCATTACCCAGCAACATTGTAAGTTATAAGAAATTTTATGCTCTCTAGTATTTGTCTCAGTTTCTCTCTGTTCATTTATGAGTACATCTCAATATACAAACACACACTTATATATATAAATCAATAGGTAAGTATGATTGTTTTCTGTGTGTGAATCCAAGTGCGTCATTAGCCAGTTGTTGTGAAGTAAGAAAGGAGTAGAAGCATGTCTATATGGATTGGCCTGTCAGTTCACACTTTTTAAGCACAATTTCTTCATCCTGAACACAATCATATCTCATTCTCTCCAACCAAACAGCAGGGGCAAATTTATGGAGATAGCACTCTGCATCTTCCTAATGGCTGTGATAGTAGATCAAAGCAGTAAGAAACATTGCATTGTAGCATTCAAATAGATGAGGCTCACTGTTGATGCCTTAACTTCCTTTAGTTCTCTTACAGAGTTAATAGATGACTCAGGCTGACTTTTTTTACATTATGGTGCATCGGGCCAGTCTAGCAGCCTTCAGCTCATAGGGTGTCTTGATAAATGTTTTCTTGTCACTTTTCTTGTGAAAGCTTCCTTATCAAGGGCTTTGCATCTTATGTCAGTTTCAGACTGCCATTCATTTATTATTTTTGAGACCTGGTGGAGTCTTCTCTCCAGAGGTTCTTGTTCAAAAACAGGTTTCTGCTCTTCTTGAAACTTGTCTCTCTTTTTGTGCTACAAGGCAGATTGCACAGAAGGAACATCATGCTTCTTAGAGCTCACAGGGTGACTCAGGCTGCTACAACTCCTGAGACCTTAGGGAGAAAAGTGCATAGACCACTGGGAAGACTGGGTGCTGGTCACCATCCCTCATGCCAGTCAACAAGGGGTCAGGGGACTTCTGAGTTTGTCAGAAGCATTGATGGTGTCGCCATAGGTCTGTGAGATCCACCAGCTGTGGTCACAATTCACATATTTCCATTTCAGAAATTGTGTGCTTAGTGCCATCAGGCATGTTTGGTACTGTGCAATAGATAGAGAACTCCTCCACCTGTTAAGCTTATCTTTCAGGACAGTTTTTTAACTCGTGCATGTGTAATGTTTGCCAAGTTGCATATTGATCCTGATTGGCATCTTTGTTATTCAATATTTCTTCCTTGTATTCGGATTTAAAGTCTCTTCTGATGGTAGCTTAGATTGCCAGAAATATAGATATCATTGCAACCATCATCCCCGGCCTTTGTAGCTGTCTTTTTAAGTTTTTGTTCTCGAAGTTGTGTTAGTCCTAACTAATCACAGCCCTATTTTCAACCATCACTGCACTATATTTTCTTGGAGTTCCTGAAGACTTGAATTAAAATATCCAGATTTTGTTTCTGAGAAAACCTCTGAGAAAGAAGTCCTACTCACCATAAAGGAGAAGATTTGAAAATAATAAAAGTTCTCCATACTCTGTTCTGGGACATGACTGAGCTTCAGAGTATGATTCCTCTTAAAGTTCCTAATAATTTCTGTTGTGGCATCATAACAAATGTTTTCTCGAACACAAACTCTCTTACTTTTATAGAATTTATTTGTCAAAATCAAAGAAAGATTTGTGGATGCTCTGTCACACAGTACCTCTGAAGAAACTCTATTCACTTTTTATTACTCAGCTGCATGTAGCTGCATGCCCTCAATTACTCTTTCCTTTAAAGTCCTCATGAGATCACTCAAATGTCCTTTTTTTGCCTGGATCACACTCCCCCCTCTTATCTCTGGCATCCACATTCAAACTTTGCCAGTAATTCAGTGCTCCCACAGCTTGACAGATTGATTAACAGATTGTTACCAGGCTTACTGTTTAACAGGCCAATTTTTTAAAAAAGTAAAAATTGGGGTGGCAATTACCTTGTGATTTGAGCATGCTTATCTGTTACAGTTTTGGTTTTGCCTCAGAGGTGTCCATTACAAAATCTCATTTCCATTCACTTTATAACCTTGCCCTTTAGGATCAGCATCTGCATCTTTACTTGAAAACTGAAGCAACACTTTCAGATCATTGTTGAAGCCACATCTTGAGTTTGGACCCACCCTTTCTCCACAGCAGTAATTCTTGTTATTTTATTATTTGTATTGAACAAAGGACCTTTTGCTGTTTTCTTCAAAGAGTCAGGAAATTCATGAGGTTTGTGTGACTCAATATAACTTCACACTTCTTTACCTCCAAATAAAGGCAGTCTTGTTCATGCATATATAATTCATGTTTTATAAAAGCTTCTCTACATAATCCTAGTTTTCTTCTTGTATCCTTGTCTGCCCAGTTAGATCTGGAGCCTTTTTCAAAAAATTTTTTGTTTTTTATGGAATACAAGTCCCCGATAAAAGAAAAATAATGTTTGAGTCTATGGAAGTCCTCAGGACTGGTAGAAAAGAATAAGGCACAAAAGCTGCCAGCATGTTTTAAATTTTCCCCAGCTGCAACAGAAGAAAAAAAATCAACATCAAAATCTAAGTTAAAAAAAGAACATGAACATGAATAAAATATTAATGAAATATTTATGACATTTTCTATTATTTCAATAATTTTTATTTTTTCTAAATTTTCATACTATCATTATGAATGTAATTTGAAAATTGCTTTCAAACCCCATTTGTCAGTTTTTGAATGACTGGCACTTCTACTGTGACAGAAATTGCAGGTGACTTTTTCTGTCTTAATTTCCTAGGGAAGATATAAAGGAAAACCTGTCCTTTTCTACTAAGCTTCAGCCAAGCCAACATTTTGTCTGGGAAAAAAACTTGCATATGATCGAACATTTTCTATCCAAATAATTTCAATTGAATTTTATTCTCCAGAACTGCATTATAATGCAGTGTCATATTAAGCCACTGCCTTCTGTCACTTGGCTGTCCCTTTCGTTTGACAAGATGCAAGTTCATTATATGCTGTAGTATTCTGATTCTGAGAGATTTAATCATACAAGCTAAGCTATAAAAGTGTAGCAGTTTGCCTTCTGGCAGTGCCACCATTCTTTATGGCATCCAGTTAAAGTGATATGGATGGCTCAGCATTAGATGAAAGGTGTCTCTGTGAATGGGGGAGGCTGATGGAAAAGAGGTTCTTTTGACAGAAAATGTATCAATATGTCAGAAGCTGAAAAGATTAATACTGGGATAGGGATAATGCCTTTGGGAGAACAAGCAAGGCCAAATTTCTGCCCAGTTGCAGTCATGGTCCCCAGCCTAAGCATACTTGCAACAAACTATTTTCTTCAGTCTTTCCTCTTTGATCAGTTCTCACTTGACAGTTACATCCTGCTGTTCTAACTTTCCATCACTGTTCTACCTGCATGGTATTCTTCCCAAAGTCTTTCTGCACAGCACAGGTGTGATGTGTAGAACTTGTCACCCTTCAGAGCAATTTTGCTCAACTAGAAAAGGGGGAAGGATCATAGAGTCCAAGTCCTGGTGCATCCCAGGACACTGTTGGCTCTCCTGGCTGCCAGGGCACTGCTGACTCATTTTCAGCTTTCTGCCAAGCAGGACCCTCAGATTCCAGCATCTCATTCCCTAGTCTGTCCATATATCCAGGTTTGCCCTGTCCAAGGTACAGGACCTAGTGCTTGTCATTGTTCAAATTCATACAGTTGCTGCTTCCCAAGCCCTCTGATTTTTTCAGGTCTCTCTGCCTTAGAGGGAGTCAGCAGCTTTTCCCAATTTAGTGTCATTATCAGACTTATTTGGTATCCCTTCCAGTCCTGTGTCCAAGTAATTTATGAGGATGTTGAAGAGCACAAGGCCAAGAATGGAGCCCTCTATCCTTTAGTGACACCTCACCAGTCTGAAGTCACTTCATTCACTGTAACCCTTTGTGCTTGACCTGTGAGCCAGTTGCTCACCCACTGCATCATGTATTTATCCAGCTGTGGATGGGACATTTTGTCCAGAAGGATCCTGTGAGAGACTGAATCAAAAGTTTTACTGAGATCCAGAAAGATTACAAGTGGCTTCTCTAGGTCAGCTCAGTCGATAACCTTGTCATAAAACGAAATTGTTTGACAAGCAAGACTTCCCCTTCATGAAACCATGCTGACTGTGACCAATTACTTCAAGCATTTTTCTATAACTTCCAGAGTAATTTTCTCCATAACCAGGCACTGAAGTGAGACTACAGGCCTATAATTACCAGGATCATCCCTCTTGGTCTTCTTGAAATTTGGAGCACTTACCAGCTTCCAGATGACTGAGACTTCTCCAGATTTCCAAGACTACTGAAAAACCATTCAGAGAGGTTTTGTGATGACATAAGCCAGCTCTTTGAATACCCTGGGATAAATACCATCAGGCCAGATAAAGGACCAGGTTAGTGAAGTGCATAATGCTAGGTTTCATTTGTGATTGTAGAAGGATCAGACAGCTTCACAACTGTCTCAGTAAGTTCCACAAATTTGATTTCTACAACTTGTTTGCTTGGTTTTACCTTTTGTTCTATAGACCAAAAGTGAAACTTCTGTGAAATTTAAAATGTGTGTGTTCTTTGCACATTCTAAAGATCAGTGATCAATTTGATACAAAAGTTCTAATAGAGTATGGAGTCAATATAACTGGGTTCTTCTTTTCCAGACCTTCTCAATTCAAAGTCTCCTGAGAACAGTGGCATAGCAGATAGAGTATCCTTTTTTTAAAACCATAGTTGAACTCCAAATAAAATTCATATAGCTCTTGCTTCCTAACAGACAGTTACTTGTATCTTGAAACCTGACCACTAAATTGTAATCTTCAGAACTTGACCATTTCTGTTCAGGGAAGTCTCAAGTGTGAACTCGCAGAGATGTTGAATTATCTCTGGCCTCACAAGAAATAGTCCCTCAGGTCACTGTTGAGGTCATTATTAGAGTGTTTTCTAAAGGCTTGTCAGTATACTTGGGAGACTTAACCCTACAAAATATTGAGCACTTCTGATAGATACTGAGCACTATCAGCTTTCATTTGGATTAAGATAAAACTGAGGACACTCAATCTGTCTTGAAAATGTTTAGTGTTTTGTAAGATTGAACCTTGACCTTTTTTTTTTTTCACTTTACAGTCCCTAAAGAATCTTAAATTTAATTACAAAAACTCTACTGAAGCTCAGGCAGAATGGACACTAGTACATGCCAATGGTATTTAAAACTGTCGGTCAGTGGAGTATTGAATTTCTCTGTCTGGGTTTTAATAGCTTTTTTAAAATGAATGCAAAAATAATATTTAAATCCCATGTAATGTAAAAGAAATTAAAATGTACTTTTAATGCAAGACAGTGCTTGTAGAAATTGTTGGATATCTCTCTTATACTTAGGGGGCGAAAGAGGTATTGGGCTTTAAAATCTAGTGAAAGCTTAACATTTCTCTATTCACTCCTTGAAATCAGAGATAATGAAATGATGAGATAAATGGATAGGTCTTTTTCGTTGGTTTTTGTTTTGTTTTGTTTTGTTGTTTTTTTCTTTGTTCTTGTTTTGTTTTTTTAATTTACTGAAGTCTCCCAGTGCATATTCCTGATGAAGGTGATGAATAACCCCCTTGGAACACTGTAAGCTCCACTCAATGTATTTAAGGAATATCTTCCATTTACACAGACCACATTTTTCTTGATCAGCCCATAAGGATGAGGGGAGAGAAAAAAAAAAGCTGTAGACTGCTTTTTCTCTCTTTTTCTGTTTTTTCCAACTTCTTGTCACTTGTTTTAAGCTCTGTTTTACGATTGTGGCAAACTGAAGCTGCTGGAATTCAGTCTAGTCTTAATGCTAGAAGATTCCCTCCCAAACCCAAAAGCTATGCAGTTAAAGAATCCAATAGTCATAGTTTTCCTTTTTAGAAGAAAAAGTAACACTCTGATGAAGACTTACTGGACATGAATGTGAAGAAAGACCTTTTTCAGCCTAGGGCACAAACCAGCAGCATTTTCTATGTACTGTCTTTTTAAGCTATACCTTTAACACTGCCTCAAATACTTCTTGTATTTCCTTTACAATGCCACTGGCAGCAGATCAGTCCAACAACACCCTTAGATCTTGGTAACACAGATGCAGGTCAGATGAGTTGGCCCAGGGCTGCACTTCTACTGCATGGGTTTCTCTAGATTTTACAGACACTCTTGATGGCTAAAATACAGTGACTGTAGTACTATTGATAGGGGAAATGAAAAGGAGATGAATTACAGACAGTAACAAATGCATCCATCAAGAACTCCTCTTCTGTAAGTGAGTGGGAGGTGAATCTGATTCACAGACTCCAAGCTAAATGGATTGCAAAGTTTTGAAGTAAAGAAAAAATATTCTTCTGGGTCAGTGTAGTGGATGCTGGGAATTTTTTTGTGTTTCCCTTCTTACAGCAAAATTCATGCTTTATTTTTCAAAATCGTTTTGCTCTAAAATGATTTTAGCTCCCAGTAGTTAGATGCTGATGATGCTTGATGCTATATTCTTTCTATGGCACATTATAATTCTGGATGCTCATTATTATTAATCATCTTTCCTAATTGTGTTACATAGGAACTGTTTCATGGCCTGTGACATGTGGAGTAGATGTTCTATGCACTGTTTGTAATTAAACATCTAATTCATAGTAGCCTACAGTGCAAGGAACCGTTCACAGATGGTTCCAGATGGTCCTTTCCAGTTCTGTGTTCTCACATTTTTATTACAGTTAAAGGGTAGCAGAAGCAAAAGGTAACTGGCAATCTCTGTAACAGAGATTCTCTGGATTTACAATGCTCTTTGATCTCCATTTCCTGTGAAAGAAAGAAGGAAAAATATGCTACTTGAAATCAAATGCAGAAATGAAGAGTGAAATACAAGGTTAAAAGTAATAGTATGAGAAATTATTTTGTCATACTTGGTTGGAAGGTTTTCACAACTATATTTTATTCATTTTGAGTTGTATAGCAGTGCTGTGCTCCAGCTACCAAATGAAGCACTCACCAACTGTTTTCATCCCTCAAACACCATCTAAGAACAATGTCTTGCCTCTTCCCTGGTAGATTTAAAATGCATTATCCCCTGCACAAGAAAGTGTCAACATTTTCCAGAGCTATACAGATGCTTATCCAAATCTATGTCTTTACCTGTATCTTACTAATAACTTGCTTATGAAGCAGTCTATATCTTGCAAAACAGACATATGCCACTTTTGCTGCTGTGTAAAGACTCCACACTAATGTCCTCACATGCTTTACATAACACACACGTGTGCACCCTGATGCCGAGGAATGGAGCAGCTCAGTGGGAGAAGCCTCAGACCAAAGGGGTTCACTGAACTGCAGAAATGGGAGAACAAGAGATCTGCTACAGGGAAGGTCCCAGATCTTCTCTGCAGCAAGTTAACTCATGTAGAATTGCCCCAGTAATCCATTCCACTGAGTGTACAGCTTGCCCCCATCAGACAGGCACACACACATAATATACCCTCGTTAGCAAGGCTGAGGTAGTACTGAAGAGCTCATTTTACACATAGTGTGTAACACTGAGTTTCATGCTACTTCAGTCATTAGTTATGGGGATAAGCATCCAATTAAGCCCATACTTGTTTGAAAGTTCCCACTTAGAGAAATGCATATCTCTATGCTTCTGTGACTGTGTCTGCGACTCCTTGTATTAGAACTGTGGCTGAAAAAACTCTAAATCCAGAAGAAGGAGACATGGGGTAGATTTTGGATTCAGAACAGAATCTGGTAGTTCAGTCCCATCCTTGTTGTAGGAGGCTGTGGATGAGAGGTAGTCCTTATTGCTATCTGTACAAGCAACAGCATTTCCAAAACTTTGACACAAGAGAGTGAGTTGGCAATAGGGTCAGTCTTGCACTTTTGCTGGACCAAAATTTCCTTTTGATTGAAAGGCTCTGCTGGTGTCACTCCAGCATATTTTAAAACAAGAATTTCCTGTGAGCCAGTACTTGGAAGGAAAACCTCTAGCCAGGGGTTAAAAGCTAGCCAATCTTTTAATTTATCAGTTTGAATTAGACCAGGATCTGAGAACTGAGAAGGAGAAGGTAAATCATGAAGCAGTTGTCTCATGACACTGCAGCAATCTATGGCAAATGAAGGGCTGCAGTGTTTTCAAGATTAACTGATTTTTACCCAAAGAGTAAATATTCTGGACCAAATCTATGCCCCAGACCTGTTCCTTAAGGCATTTTAGAAAAGATAATTTTGGCTTGTTATGTACAAACTCATTTTCTTTTCAGTGTTTCAGCCTGCAGGAGTATTCAGCTGGAGATAAAACACTGGGTTTACCTCTGCATTTGAATAAGTAATGGGGAAGGAATTTTTAATCCAATGTCTTTTTTCTGTCGTGGATTTCATACGCTTGATTTTTTTTTTTGTTTTCTCCTCAGTCTGTCAAACTCTCAAAAGTGACCTTGACAAAGGATTTCTCTCACTTCATCTGAGTGTAAATAATCCAAATTATTTCTGTGCTGATGGTTTGTTTTTATTATGGATTTCCTTGAGACTAAGAAGCTTGAAATAGCAGCTTTAATCTTAAAATGTTTAAACTTGATTAAATCCCAATAAGTCTGTAGCTATCTGAATATGTAGATAGATATCTGCTCTTGGCACCTATATGACCTTCACTGATGTAGTATTTGTGAATCTTGAAATCCTAGCAGGGTTTTAGTCCCACTGCCCCTGCCAAGCAGGGAACTGTTAGCTGCCTTTGCAGATGGAAAGCCAAAGTGTGACACATAGCCTATCCAGGGAATCCTGGGAAGTCCAAGTGCACTAGGTCAAGCCTACCTTCTTACCATATTATTGGAAGAGTTGCAGGAACAAAGTAAAACCAGCCTTCTTTATCATATGCTAACTTACTTTTGGATTAAATTTGGCCCCTTGTAATAGTCACAATAACTTAAAAATAAGTTTAAGCATGGACAATACTATTTTTAAAATATCTGCTTACATAAATCAAATTGATAGCTATGGGCAAATTCTCTTGTAAGGCTGCAAGAAAAGCAAAGTGATTCAGACTCAGGGACTTCAATTAAACCAGTTCTAGATTTGTGGTGGTGGAACTTGAAAGAGTGAGTGTACCAGCAGACTTGCTAGTGAGCAGCTGTAAGGACAAAATGTGGCAATCTTTCACCTGTTAGCATTGAAAGAAACTTCTTGACGGCTACAGATTAGACATTTTTCTAGTTGGCCCATCAGTGAACATCAAGTCTTCCTACAGAATGGATATCCACCATCAATAAAGTTGATATTCTTATGTACAGTGAATCCAGGAGTGTAACCTGTATGTGATTTAATGTAACACATCCCACACACGGTTCACAGAGTTTGTAAAAGAAATGTGAACAGGACAGTGTCGAGAGGAAGGCAGTGGTGCTGAGGCAATCACCTTACAGGATCTGTGATGCCTAAAGGTTTCCTAGTCCTTGCATGTTCAGGTCAGAAATGACTTACCCATCTCCAACTTTTGCTTCCGCAGCAAAATAAAAAATGGGAATAAGAATATTTTATCCAGCACTGACGATCACACAACCATTTGATTTAAGAGGGACCTTTGGAGGTCACTGCCCAGCTTCCTATGGAAAGCAAGGCCAACTTTGCTGGAAAAGGAGCAGCAGTGGATTCAACGAGGAGTCTCACAGCCCCCAGGAATGTCACAGAGTCAGGAACAGCCTTAGTGCTCCCCTGCCTCGGGGAAGAATTTGGCAGGCGTAGTGAGAAAGGAAAGCAAAACGAGACGCTTCTGCGGAGTGCCTGCAGTGGCCGCAGCCCAGCCCGCCCGGGTCCCGGTGCCGGTGCCGGTGCCGGTGCCGGTGCCGGTCCCGGTGCCGGTGCCGGTGCCGCCGCAGCCGTGCGTGCGAGCGAGCGGGAGCCGCGCCGAGCGCTAATTAGCCACGCGCTCATTAGAGCACCTCCCGCACTTGGTCGGTGTCCGAGCGCCCTCTCCTGGTGCGGGTCGGCCGTGCGGGGGCGACGTCCCGGGAAGGGGAAGAGGACGGGGAAGGGGACGGGGAAGGGGAAGAGGAAGGGGAAGGAAGCTACTTTTGTCCTATGCCTTGCTGTATGTGGTTAAAATCTTGTACTGCCTGTATCGTGTAGATGAGCACTCAAAATTTGGTCTGGTCAAACTTCCTAAACCCGCTCCCTCCCCATTTCCCCGCCCACTGAAATTCTTCGCTTTTTATATTATTTGGTGTCCAGGAGAAATGTTGGATTATCCAGCATCTTTTCAGTCGGATTCTCTGATGTTCTGTGGAGATAGGCATTAGCACAGGTTTGCCTCTTAGTTCTGTCTCTGTAAAGGAGGAATAATTTCGAGCTACCATCTCTTCCAAACGCCTGATTCAGACAGTCTTTGTTGCTGCAGAGAGGCCCTGGACCAGTTAATCTGAGCAATTTAATGTGAGTGCACGTTGGTATGTATGGAAGATTGTTCAAGAGCAGCTTTATAATTGATTGTGTGTATCTCACTGTTTGAATACCATCATTAGAGGACACATAACTTACAACAGCACAGTAGCTAGAGTAATGATGATCTTGCAGTGAAAGTAATTATCTTTCAGAACAGTCTAGGTATAATTTTCATTCATTTAAATAACTTCTACTATATTCAATGAGCTGTAATCTGGTGGAGACTTTTTTCTCTGTTCAAACTGCTCCACAAGGAATTTTTCAGCCTGTTGTAGGGAGTGGATTCCAGTAAAATAAGAACTACATATACAAGCAGTCATTTGACACAGGAACCAGGAAAGACTGAAAATATGACTAAAAAGGAACAACTTCTGTGTAGCTGTGAAAGAGTACCTGGATTGCCAAAAAAGTGAATTGCTCTGTTCTTGGACATGGATTGTTATCACATGTGCTGGAGGGTCAAGAAAGCTGGTTTGAATGAGGGAGGAACATTCTTCAGAGTCAGAGAAGCCTTTACCACTGTTCAGGTCTTAGACTGAATGTTCAACATACTGTCTGCTGCTATCTGCAGTCTGCCCTCAACTTCGCTTCTCTCACCCAAAGATCCAGGGAGAAGTCAGTAATTGTGTAAGGCTGGAGATGCCATGTGGTATGCAAGGGAGTGGGAAAAAAGGCAAACCTTTGGCTTGCAGGCCACAGAGTTGACATAGACTGAGATTGTGGGCCAGCCACAATTGTCTTGGGACTGCTGTTCTCTTCTGCTGGCACGTCATCTGCCTGCAACAATGTGCTGACTGAGCCTGCTTGTCTGTTGTAGAGCTTATCCTACCACTCCTTTGCCCTGTAGAGCATTTCTGTATTTCAACTGCAGATCATAGCAACTAGTTTCTTGTTCTGTCCCTCTTCACAAAGGACAGGATCAGAAGCAAGAGATTTTCTTGGTATCACACAGCACATATACACAGCACTGATACCACCCTAGAGTATGGAAATGTGCTCCTCAGATTTGTTTCTGCTTGTACCAACCTGTGCATTTCTTTTGTTTCATGAAGTTCATGTCAGCACTTTGAGCTTTAGATGTGTTATAATAGCACAGAAGAGTGTCACAGAGACAGCCCTACCCTGTAAGAACCAGACTACACAATGTGTGCTGCAGTGCTGTGGGTAGTACCCCACATACCCTAATAGTCCACAGAAGGTACGAGTAGTATGCATTCCTAGAAATGACCATAAAGAGAAGCTAGGGAGGAATATGTTTTATTCAGTAAACTCTCTGCAAACAGAGATTTCAGAACAAGCACCCTTAGAGAAGTGTTCCAAAGTGCTTGTGGAACTCACAAGTGCAGCCAGCAACCAAGATGCCTATGGCTAAACTGTGTATCAAAAGAAAAATAAAAATAATAGCTTAGAAGAGTTAAAACTTTGGCTCGTCTTTCTGTGCTTCCACAGGAAAGGATATAAACTAGCAGCAAAATGTTCTCAGCATCAGCAAAAATTCTAGTGCTGTCAAAAAGATCTGAGATGTGTTAAACTTCTGCAGATGCGAATTGAAGTTGTATCAGATGTGATCGCTGAAGGAACTGTGTGCCCTGAAATTTCACAAGTAGTCATGCCCAGCAGCTCTTTGAATGCCCATTGGGACACAAGGTTCTACTTATGGTCTAAAATACAGGGGGGTCTTTAGTATCCATCTTTCAGAAGTAATTTTCTTGCCATTGTAGGGAATATGGACAGTTACATTGACAGCATGGGATGAAGAAGTTTAACAGTGCATGTGGCCCCTTGAAGGACCTGTGGGAATAGCTGGTGCCGCTGTATAACAAAACAGTACCCAAATACTGGAAATTAGCTGAGAGCTACGATTCCCAGCTGACAGCCCAAAAGGAACAGACAGGACTAGAGGCACCTCTTTTGGAGGGATAGACTTTCAGAAGGGTCGAGGGACTAAGGGACTGTTGCTAAGTGAAAGAGTTTTTATTCCCCCCTAGATTAATTTTAAAGGGCATTTCTGTCCAGCTTGCTCAAAAAAAAAAAAAAAAAAAAAATGTTTATCACACAGCTATGGCTTTTGTTGTCCTTGGCTAACAGAAAGCAAAACCAACCTCAACTGTGTATTCAAAAAGAAAATTGTGCTTAACATACATTTTCTCTCATTATCCCTCTGCTGTTTCTCTAATCTGCTTGGGAAGAGGATTATCTAGAGGTGGCCCTAGATAATGTTGTTGGCTTTTAAATATTTGACCTCCCTACCAGGTGTAGCCAGAGGGTTGCTGTGGTGCTTCTCATGGAGATTCTTGTGCTGTGTGAACAGGACTGCAATCACTAAACTTATTTTACTCAGACCAGGATACAGAAATTAGATTGTAACAACTTCATGTCATTAGTGTAATGTTTGACAAGACTTTTTTTCTGTTTCACTGTCACAGATGTTGCTTATTGCAACACTTGAGACTAAATTCTCATCAAAGGAATGCTTATAAGAGGAACAGACTTTACCTGGAAATTTAAAAAAAAACAAAAAAAAACTACATCACAACAGATAATCCCATTCCTCCTGGCATTTTTCCACTTTCACATAGAATTTATTCCAGAGCACTCCAGCAGAAAATTCAAATCAAAACCTTTTGAATAAATAAAAATGGTGGTTCACATCTCAGCATTGCTGTCCAAGTGGCAAAGACATGAAAGGAACTTATATGAGCTGTTTTCTCCATTGCTAGTAAAACTTAGTCTCCTGATAGTTGCCACCACCCCTTGAGACTCAGCTGGGGCAGGGAAACAGGTATGGACAGGAGAATGCAAATGTGTCCATGGTGCTCTTCTCACACCCTCTTACCTGTTAGAGCTGCTATTAGAGCTACTATTACTTGTTTTATAATAGAAAATCTAGGTTTCAGCAGACTCAGTGTCATATCATTCTTCTGCTTAAATAGGAATAAACTCCTTCCTGTCTGCTGAATTGTACTTTACTGTCTTCGTCATATATGATCCCCTCAAGCTTCAGGGAAAGACCAGTTTCACCTCCTGCTTTGCACTGCTGCCTATCTGGGATGCCTCAAGTTCCCCATGCTGGTAGCTGGGACAGCCATCACCACTGTCTGTGGCTGAAAGCCCAACCTTATCATGATGTTTCATTCTGACTTGACACATATTTGGTCTGTTCTCAGGTGGGTAGTCTGGCTTGGCATTGAGGCTGTGACCACCAAGCTGGGGGATGGTTTTCTAAGTGTCATTCCTCACAGATCTTTTTTCCTTTGCTGTTTGAGACAACTGTAAATACATTCTTGTACTTATGTATTTATGACCTTCTAAACAACAGTGCCCATATTCCTATATTCAATGTTATCAGCACTGAAGGAACCAGTCCTGTTCAGTGGTTCACTCCAAAGATCCAGCTGGATCCAGTCACAGATCTTTACTGGCCTTTTTTGCTGTGTTTAAGAGAGTGAGTTTCCTGCAGCTTTTCTCAGCCATCTCATTGCCCCATAAATGTTTTGAGCAACTGATACACCTCACTGGGTGTTCACTTAGTAACTTGAACTGCTGATATTCTTCGCCTTGCACATCATGATTCGCTGTGCATAAGCATTGACACTGTATAATTGTTTATTAGTTTTGGCTTGTCTTAGAATTTCAGAGTAGGAATCATATTCTAAGAAATAGGTTTTTAGGTCAAATTCTCTCTTGCTTTTCCCATAGTCTGTCATTTCATGAACTTGAATCAGGTTTTTTTTCAATTGTGTTCTTTGGAACTATCATGTCATTTATCTAAGCATATATCCCAGGCCATAACAAAACTTTTCTTGCCCTTTGCTAACTTTTTTTTCAATACCTATAATACATTGTTTTTTCTTAAACTGCTGAAATCATCATGTTTCTCCCTCTGACACTATACGGTTCTGTCCATTCTTTTCTTTCTCAAATGCCAAGATTGTGGCAAATGCCCTTTGCTTACTCTTAAAAAACAGTCCTTATAAAACAGTGGATTTTAATTAGTGCAAAGCTGAAGGGGAGAAATCTATCCCTCTGATAATTTTCTTGCTCTGTGGAATGAAAAGGAATGTGTTTTATTTTTAGCTGGTGTAGATTGTTTATTGACTTGCTAAGCACAGGACTTCTGAAGTTGAATTGTTTCCCATATCTATGTTGTATTTGCAGCTCAGGAAAAACAAAAAAAGTTTTTAAAATACATTTTTCAGTTTAGAACTCATTATTTCCTATAAGTAAAGTATTGTGCTACATCAATAAAGCTTGAAACAACTTGCCAAAATTCTCTGTATCAATACAGGCATAGTATTTGTGTTCCAATTAGGAGCAAAAAATGGCTGCAGTGTTATTGAGAGATGTTGAAATAAACAAATCATTGCATTTTCTACAATAAGTAACTGCTGTTTTGATTGATGCATAAATAACAAGGTAGATTGATCAAACAAAAAATATTTTAAAATAAATGAACAGAATTCTTGCTGGCTGAATTGTTTGTCTGTAGGGTCCTTCAATGCAGCACAATCACTTTTTGCAGGGATATCTTTAGTAAGGTGTAGAACATTCTTCTGTAGCTTACCATGGTTGAAGTCACCCACACAGGTTAGTGAGAATTGCAGTCATTCTCAAAGTGGTGCATTTGCTTCAGCTTTTCTCCTCATCACAGCAGATGCTGCAGGGCAGAGAGTGCCAGCCATTGACTTGAGAGCATTTCAAGAGTGGGTTGCATGAGTGACCTCATTGACATGCTCCCAGCATGTGAGCACAGAGCAGGGAATAGCAGACTGGGCAGTTGTGACTGTGGGAGGAGGTGCCCCAGCAGCAACTGCCCAGGCTGAAGTCAGCATACTCCCATAGGAATGAGCTATGGGCATCATAAGAAGCATGTTGAAGCAAGATGCATGAACTGGTGAAAAAAAAAGATGTACATCAACTCTTTCTGCTTGGCTTTGACTCCAGGGTAGTTGGTGTACAACCAACCAGCATATGTTTCTCTAAAATATAGAAAAAATTGCCTGTGTCTTTCAATATAATCAAAACTAAAAACTCTTTTTTAAGCTAGATCATCAGCCATTATAAATCCATCATTTCCTTCCTTCCTCAGGAATCTCTGATACTTGAGTGCCTTAGGAGAGGATTAATACCGAGTAAACTCAGTAGACTTTAATTTGAACACCTTATAATTTCTATGAGTACAGATAATTCTTTCTAGAAGGAAGTACATCAATGGGTTTTTTAAAAGCATCTGAAGCAAATCAGTCAGAATATATGAATGATCTGGTTGACACTGGGCAGATGGCACGTGTGGTTTGGCTCCTCTTCAATAATATGCACCAGTATTGCTGTGTTATGGCCCAGGCTGTAAGAAGAAGTTTATGAATCTGCAACTCCTTTTGGTGTTGGGCTTCATCCATATTATCAGGCTGAATTTTTATAGAAGTGCTTAGCCAATGGAATTCCTTCTGTCAGATGGATCATTTGAATTATTGATTTATATCTCTTTGTAAGATATTTTTTTCCATATCATAGATCTGAGGGTTGTGCTGGTTAACCTCACTGTCCATGATCCACAGCAAGAATCTTTTTAACTAATTTCAAAGCTGAGCTAGTATTTATCCTAACATCAGAGATACAGCTTTATTTCTGACCTAGAGGATCATTGTTTCATTGGGCCTGATTAACAACAGCATTATTCCAGTTTTGCTGTGTGGATTTATATCAGTGTACAGCTTCAGTAATGTAATAAATTAAAACCACTGCTCCAAATCCTGATTCAGCTGAAGTCAATAGCAGCAGTGCTGCTGACCTCACGTAGCAGAGTGACCTGTTTGAAAGCAGTTGTAGTGTCCTTGTATCTCAACTTCCTCATAGCTTTTTATGACTGAAAGTAGAGACATAACTTTTGTTTGTTTTAGCTTTCTGTATGCTCTCTTCAGCATGTTAGTGTGCTGCTTTTGCAAAACACAGTATATATCTGTTAGTGTCCAGTTCAAAGGATGCAGCTCTGCTGCTGTAGTCTTAGTTATTGTGTGCCCTGCATTCTCTAGGCCCAGAAAAGATCTGATTTACTGCCTTACTGTTACCCAACCAAATTACATTCTTGTGGCTTTAACTGTTTCATGTGTCCTTAAGAATTATTTTAATTTGATTTTAAAGCATAATTGATCAAATAAAGGGAAGTTTACTGCCCATATGCTTGATTTAATAAATAGAAACTTTTCCTGATCTGCAAACTGATTGTCCTTCTTGAGCTTCCTATCTGCATTTTTAAACTTTAAAGCCTTTTTTTTTTTTTAATATATATATAACTAACATGCACATTCCCATTTGATAGAGGGGATTTAACACCCTTTACCTCAGTGCAGCTATGACAGTTTTACCAGCTGAGGATTTGGCCTTGACCTCTGCTGCCTTAATTCACACAGGCTGCCTTCCAGCCTCTTTGGTCAAGGTTAAATCAGCTTTTCACAGCAGTGAATCAACATCATTGATTCATTCTATAGTCTACATATGAGCCTTGATATTATTCCTGTCTGTTTCAAGATGTCTGTGTCAAGTCCCAAGCAGCTATCTAAACATTGAATATCTCCTTGTAATAGAGTTACACGGTTCTCTTAAAATCGTGTTTGAATTCCAGATTTGAAGGCAGTTACATGAATCAGCCATACCACAGTGCCCATGATGTCAAATGAAAGAAAAGGCATCAGATATGTGACATAGTTCTTGAGATTACTTTGTGGTTTACATGGTCTTTATTCTTTTCTTATGTGAAAGTTCTATGTATGTACCAGGAGAAGTGCCTTCACATGAAGAAATGTCATTATGTACGTGGGAGGAGCATTCTATGTGAGGAAAGGTATATAAACTGTCACATAAAATCCTGTTTTCCTGTTTCCAGTTTCTTTCAGCTATAGTGAACTTTGACAAGATTGATAGCTCCAGCCTTACTGGAATAAAATATCTACCCCCTCAAAAAAGTCAAGAGTGCTGTACCTCATAGGAAATACATAATTTTTATTTAAGGGATAAGCACTCCACTTAAATGTATTCTGTCTAGCTTCTGGAAACCTGCAGCTTATTCTGGGCACTCTTATTAACTTACTTTGAACTTCTTATCCCTGATTTAATAGCATAAAAATTCCATTCTAGAATAATGATACCTATATTTACAATGTTTGCTCCATTTCACATTTATCATCTTCAGAGGCATCCACTGAATATGGTGTAACTCCAGCTGTTGTTATTGCTTTTAACCCAGTGAGCTTTTGGTACTTGGTATCACTGTCTCTTACATTGTAACAAAGCAGTGCAATGTACTATCTTGATTTTATTGTAAGTAATGCAGAGTCCATAATCTAGCAAAATAAACTTTGGATCTGAAATATAAAATAATAGGAGATGAGTAGAGAAAGAATGTTAAAAATTTTAGAGATTTTTATATTCTTTGGCAATGATGGTTGTAGATCTGTTCTACTTAGACAAACCGCACATGAAAATGAGATCAGCCTCATGCACACCCTAGCTTTACTTGAAATGGATGTCCACTGAACTCCCATTGGTAGATCAATGATAGGGAAGTATTTGAATATGCAGCTAAACCAGTTTTGCAACCACAGCCTGGGCCAAGATCTGGACTTACTTTCCAGTTTACCATATGAGAAACTCTGCAGTTTGTGAAAAATAGAGGAGATACCTGCTTTGGTACAAGTTATGTGAAAGTTCTGCTGGGCTTATGTGAAAAGCAAAGTGTTCAGTGCTTCATCCTGGACCAGTCTAAAGATTGTGCTCTCGTGTCCTGCTGCACAGTAGGAAAGATAATCCAGCCACATCATTTTCAAATGCCGTTTCATTTTCCACCTGCCTTAAATCTTCTTTACTGCACACCAGCATTTCAGCAAACACCAGTTCCCAAGAGCTGTGTCTGCCAGTTTCCTGCCGTAACCACCAAACCACACATGAAGGATTATTCTCAGTATATGATGTATTCATTTGGCCTTCAAAATACAGCCCTGCTGCACTGGATTGTTTTTAGACAATGTCTCTCAAGTCACTAAGAGACATAGACAAATTTGTAATGAAGAAAACTATACAGTGTCCTACTGTTTAAATCTTATGGGCAGATAAGGAGAATATTATTTCTATGCAGAGCAACAAGGAAATGACATTTTCTTTGCTGTTGCAAATGGAGAGTTCATTATACTGGAAGGGCAGGAAGGAAAAAACCTCAGATAAGACTCTTTTTAAACATCTTTGTCTTACAGTTTAGGTTTTCTTCTTTCTGAAAACCTGTTATTTTTACATTGCCAAACTTCTCAGACCAACTACAGTGGTTCCAAATTGTTGTATTCCTACCTCTGCATAGGCACCTGGTCCTGAAAGAGAGAAGCTATGGTATGGGGCCTGCAGCTTTCCCCAGTTACAGATTTCAGACAGGAAGGTGGGTAGTTCTATGAGGCTGAGGCAGCACAGCTTATCCCGAAAGAACCAAGTCAACAGCAGGAAAGATTTTGCATGTCCAGCATGGATTTGTCAATTGCAGTACCAGCAATGTATATGGAGTACCTCATAGTTGAAATATTTTGCTTTAAAAATATTTTTTTCCCTTGCCTTAATGACAATTTTCTGCCTGCAGCTGTTTGCACTGCAGAATGCAGTGTTAATGCAACCTAATCTGAAACAACCAGTAAAAATCTGAATAATGAAAATGATGGGGGCTTTTGGAAGGAAAAATAGTTTTAAGATAATTTCACATGTTTAATGCATTTGCTTCTTTATGTTTTATTTCCATATCAGACCTCCTATTTTTCCATTTTACTCTGCAGCAGAACATGGGGCAAATTTTTTCTGTGAATCTGAATACCCTCATTTCATGAGTTCCTGAACTTTGGTTGCTAGGAGTATCAAAGTCTAAGCCAAACTGAAAGGCAGCCTGTTTCTGTAGTGGTCAGAGTAAAACCCTTGATCTCAAACTGAAAATGTTTGAAATCCAAGAACCAAATCCTGGCCCAAGCTTCACAGCTTTAGCCCATCTCTCATAGTGACACTAACATTCTGCTTTTACCCAGAGGGTGATATCAAGAAACCACTTGTAATGTCATTAATCCCAAGATGTGTTTGTCATTGTAAGAAAAGCTCAGTGTTGCAGGAGGTAAATAGAAGATATCACAAAGAATATTCTGGGAGACTTCATATTTTTGCTAGACTGGTCTCTAAGGCTCAGCTCCTCACCTCAGCTCCAGGCAGAGGCTGCACATCTGGTTCCTAGCAGAGAAGGGACATAGCACTAGCTTGCTGCTGAGTGAAGAAAGTGGTTAACTTTGGCTGTGTCTGCACTGCCATGTCTGTACTGTGTGCTCACTGTTGAACTGGACAGCTATCGTGGAAAGACCACTGATTTTCTTCCCATGTTCTTTAACTGTAGTCACATGTGGCCAAGCTAAACCCCCGCAGTGCAACTGTTTTTTCCTATTTACACATGTTACTAAGAAACATCAGCTAAGGATATGTTATTACAAGTTTGTGAATGACCCCATTCTTGGCATGGGGCCAAGCCAAACATTTTAGTTCATTTAAAAAAGCAAAATGTGATAGAGTCAGTAGTTATGATTGACAAGCAGAGGTGGAGTGCTACTATGAAACAGAGAGACGGGAAATTCCAATAATCCAAATTAATAAGCATAGTCATTAATTCCATCAGTGGGATTATAAAACAGAAATGTCATTCTTTGTTAAGAGCAGTTTGGCCAGGAAAGGACACAGGAGACAAACTAAAAAAAAATTGATTCATTGATCAAGGCACCTTGATATGATAAAGATGTTAGCATTGAGATTTTTTTAAAAACTTGTTTTTGTTAGATTCATTAAGATTCAAGTCTATAATAAAGAAAAAACCACCAGAAATATAATTTAAATAGCAACAAAACAAACAAAAAGGGGTAAAAAGTGATAGGGTGATCTTATGAAATAGACAAAGAAGAATCTTAGGAACATTTTATTGTCTGTAAGCACAACATGAAATGCTTTCTTTTTGCCACAGTAGTACTGTTGTAATTTCTTACTCCTCCTCTTCTACTGTTTACATGCACCAGAAGGAATATGTTGCTTTGACAATCTTGTTAGAACATATGAACCACTAGTAACATTCTAGTAACAAAATTACCCCGTTTCTGTGGTTGTTTTCTGAAGACAAACAGTAATTCAGAAATTACTATTTTCCTCTCTTTGTACTGTTATTTCATTGTGGACTCTAAATGCTGGCATGAGACACACACTGACTGCACTGGAGTAGAATTTGGAGGGGATGTTACTGGCACACCCACTTGCACTATTCTGCTTGAGAGTTTGTCAGTGTTTCAATTGCAAACTGCTCCTTGCACAGATTTATAACTAGGTCATAAAAGTTCCCTCCCAGCTAAAATTTGCACTTCTTTTAAGTTTTATGACACAAGCACAGAATAGAAGTTGGATTCTTTTTCGTGGGATGTATTTCATCATAAGGCATAAAGATTTACGTGCTTAAATCCCATTTTTGTTTGGGAGAGTTACACATCCGACTCCGTCTGAAGGCATCAGCGTAGGGTTCTAGAAGCAAATCATCACCTGGTTCTCCCTAACCTCAGTGAATCCCACGGAACAAAGCAAATTAACACCAGCCAATCTGGCTCATAGTCAGTCCTCTTTACTTATTGGCTGTGGCCAGATTGTTTTTGTCAGTGTGCTTTTTTTCAGTGTGCTTTGTGGAAGAGAGGGAGACTCCATTTCAAATGTACCTTAAGAAGCTGGAGTCAGAACAAACCAGGATAGATATTTGAGAATAAAATGCACCTTTTTTTCTTCTATCAAACTAACACCTTGATTCCAAGCTAATTGAAGCTAATGATGTCCATTGGCCTCATTGTCTCTTGTCAAAAACTATAGAAGGCAATAGCTGGAAAAGGGTCTACAATATCCACAGCCCCCTTTCACAGGAGGATCTCCACTGTTATGCCAGGTACAAGGTTTATTATAAACTCTGAAAAAAAATGAGATATTATTTGTTTAGGGTTATATTTCATGTCATATATAAGAATAGAGTCACTGTTTTCCTGTCTGTTACTATTTGTGCACAAGAACTGTACTTCAGTTCATCAGCAGTATTCACCAACTTTGCATGGAGCTGGCTGCCAGAGAAGCATAAGGGCTGTTTTATCAAAGGCTCACTTCCTTACTGAAGCTTTTAAAGGCCGACCAGAATTTTATGTATCTTTCCCAAGAGTATTGACTGTTCTTCCACAGTTCTTCCTGGATTCTTGGAAGATCTTCCCCTTCATCCAGAAGAGAGATCTTCAGGTAGTTGTGGTGAAAGCTGTGGGCTACACAAATAAAGGACAGTGCAGTTGAAATGGTGCTAAATCCATCATAAGTGCAGGCTTTTTGCAAAATCACCACAAAAATACTTAGGCTGTCATTTCACATTAGACTTCTTCTAATGCTGTTGCTATTTTACCAATCTGTTTTTCAGGGATTTAGTTCTCTTTTGTAGACACAGCCATACTGTATTTCCTTGTCCAATAACTAGGACCATGTGAAATACTCTCTGTCAAATCCCAAACCACCAAGCACTGTCTTGGTTTCAGCTTTCATTATGACTCCAGATTCAGACCAGGATGGTCTGTTGAGAAAACGGTATGTTAAGGTTCACAAACCTTGCAAACAGACTTCAGGCCTATTTTGATTAACTCCACTTCTAACTGTTGGAGGCATGTTCGAAAGCCAGGCTGAAGATGGCTCCCCATGATGCATTTTCCAGGTCTGTGGCTAAGCCAAACAGATGAACCAAGTGCCCACTTAGCCACTGCCTCTGAACAAAATTTGAAGTGCAGTCTGGCACTCTTTACCTCTCAGTTGGTTAACCTATGTTGGAGCACAGCACTGAAAGGGCCATTTCAAATTGTTGTAAAAACTGCCTCATTCTCAGTGCAGGCTGGGAAGTAGCTAATCAGAGCTGCATGTATATAGTGTTCAGGATTCTTGGTCTTCATCCAAAGGTATGCAGAACTCAAGGTTTTAAGTTACTCAGTTAGTTATACCTTCAGAACAGAATGACAATTTTAACTCCTAAATAAGGTAATTAGAAAAGAAAGCCCCCCTTCACCCTTAGTTTTAACTCCTGAAACAACTCCCACCACTACAGCATTCAGGGTACAGGGGTATGTAATCATGACAGAGACATTTAGCTTTTGGGTTTTTTGTCTTTTCTGGTGTTATATTCCTGAAGACTGTTTTATCATCAGATGAAAGCATTGGAATTGAAATATTGCCGTGTGGCTTACATTAGTGATAGTAATAGTCTGCTCCAAAATTACCCACCCAACATGCCTTTGAATTTGTTTGATTGAATTGACCCGCCAAGGTCTCAGACATGGCTAATCTTTGTTCTCTGGCAGATTGTCTTCATTAGGACATTGCAGGGTTCTGCAGAAGCAGCATTCTGCTGGAATAGTGTCCTTTCACAGTATGCAGAGCTATGGAGAGTAGGTTTGTTACCTCATATGTAAATCAGTATTGGTTTTTTTGTGATTCATGTTTTTGTTTTATCCCTATGCATGATAGCTTCAAAGCTGGGGTTCCTCATACCAGCTCATACTAAAAGAGATGCCAAAAAAGGCAGATTGTACATAAAGGGAGCCCCTGTGTCTGGGAGAGGCACTAAATCAAGCATAGGTTGTGTCACTGTCGAAGCTAATTCTGGATAGCAGCTATGAATGAGACTGACTAATGCTGCAATCTATCACATCTCACCCTAGCTAGTGTGACAGCACTTGTTAGGCACCCCATGTAAAATAAAATATTTCTTTAAAAGTGTTAGAAACTGGTATGAGGTGACCTATTTGATTTGAAACGTGGAGTTATCAAATAAAACAGCTGTATGTTAGATCAGGTGTATCCATGGAGCAGCAGTCACTTCAAAGACTGCTGTGGGTTTGTAAACTTTCCATTTAAAATATTTTTCTCCCTTTCTCTTGCAGTACCTTAGTATCTCTCTATATTTAAATGTCCAACTTTCCATGCTTGATGTTCTGTTTATTTCACTGTATTCACATAAGAGGAGTTAAAAAAAAATTCCTGTGTGGCTAGGAGGCTGAGCTATTTTCCTCTCAATGAGCAGGGGGAGAAAGAAAGGGGAGATGCATTTAAAAAGGAAGTAGAGGAACATGCACATTTGTCTAACACTAAGCATCACAACATTTTCTGAAGATTAGGACATATACTGAGCATAAAAGAAAAACCTCTAAAATTGATTAAAAGAAGTGGTTTGATCATGGATGTGCAAATTGATCTGTCATAATCACTGCCACAAGGTGTTTTGAGATTAAGAAGAAAATCTCAAACTATCTGGGGAAAGGCACAATGCTTCAGGTGGAAGAATGACAAGGAGACTGCAAGAACCAATAGGAGAAAGAAGGAAAGTGATAGTGGGTGAGAAAATGGATGAACCTAGTGCTGACGGGAAAATGAAAACAATTAAAATATACCTGGACAGGATAAGAAAGGGAGAGCAGAGTGCTAAAGAGGAGTCTAGATCATGAAGCAGAGAAAACTAGAGCTAGCTAGCTGGGAAAAGATTTGAGGTCAAACAGTTAACAATGAGGTAGATACAAAGACTGTGTATATACACTATGTGTTGGAACATGGGAAAGGGAGACATGGCAGCAAAGAATGATAAGTGGTATGAGGCAGTCGTCATAGAGCAGCAAAAATGAATAGGTGAATTTGAATTGTAAACCTACAATTTAAAATGGGAGTTAAGGCTTTCTGGACAGTAAGACTAGGACTGGGAGAATAAAAGGGGCTGTGCACAAGCACCCAGAGGACTCAGACTTGTTAGGCAAGGAGAGAGATGTGCTGAGAGCAGCGACTGGAAAGGTTTCATGAGAAAGATGGAATTTGGATCCTGAGGCAGAGATTTAGATCCCTGAGGGAAGAGATTAATGAAGGCAAAGCTGTGTCAGAGAAGGTGAGACAGGAGGGGTAATGCTGACATGGCATAGACAAATAGCTGAGGAACATGGAACAGTACATGTGATATTTAGGTCTGCTCCCAGTTTCTCTGCTGTCAGCAAAAGTCTATTTAAATGCTAGCAGAGTGTGTGTCATCCCACTTCAGTATTGCATATAAAGAGGTCATCAACCTATTGCTATAAACTACTCCAATAAATTAAATTACCGAGACTTGTGTGGAAAATTCATACAGCTGACAGTGCAGTGCTTACAAATAGTTTCATGATGGAGCTTCTGTTTTTTCACTTTGCTTTCAAAAAACATAAAAATAAGCAGAGAAAAATACATATTAATAGTACTATTAAAGTTTAATTTAAGCATCTGGATTTTTTTTTGTAATTTTCAAAGCACTCTGAACTTTGCAATCATGATTTTGTTTCCCTGCCCATTCCCAATAATTTGCTCACCGATACCATCTTCAATTGCAAGCACACTGGGGATTTTTTGTTATGTTGGGTATTTTTTCTCCACAGGCCACTTACACACTGACCAGTTTTGGGTGTGAATCAGGAATGAGTACTGGGGTAAGATAATGTCTTTAGTATTCTTCCTTCATTTCTTCACAGAAACCTGTGAGATGTGTCGTGATGTAAGGTGGCTGTAGAACGAAAAAGAAAAGTTATGTGGCTGCACTAATTGAATACTGGCTCACGAAGTTTGATTCTCTCCTTTTCCCATTACCATTCGTTCCCTGTGCCTTGCCAGGCATCACACTTTTCCACAGGTGGTCACTAATTGTGTTTTCCTCATTTCTGGGGTCCTGACAGGAGACTCTAGGGTCTGGTTTGCAAAAGTGCTGAGCATTCACAGCTGCAACTGAAGTTAGTGGTACTTGTATTTTTAACACATAAAGGATTATGTAACATTATATACTCGGAAATATCCATATGACAAATTTTAAATGAACTGGATAGTGAAGTCAACTGGCACAAAAAATACAGGGATTTAAATGTGGGGAAGTTTGGAATTTCTCAAGTCAAAAATAAAAAAAATTTCTGTAATTTGGATCCCAAGAAAGTGGGTGGAAAAGTCTTACCTAGAGGGCCCCAGCTCCAACTGAATGAATAACCATTTCGAAAGGGATATTAAGACTAAGCAGGGAGCTTACAAAGGATGGAAAAAAGAATCAACCAGTGAAGAAAGCTATGTCTTCTATGTCAGAAAGTATTCAGAAAAAGTGAGAACTGCCAGGAATCAGAAAGAGTTGAAACTTGAAAAGAAAATTAAAGCAAGCAGCAAGAAGTTCTTTGGCTATAGAAAATAAAAGAGGACAAGTGAAGAAAGGAGATGAAATTGGAATGCTCTATAAACTAGGGATATGGCACAGGTTTGATTCTCAATGTATAACCAAAAAAAGGGAGTAAATACCTTTTTTCACATATGATAGGCAGGTTAACAGACAGGGAGAAGGACCTGGAGAAACTGAAATTATGTGAAGCAAAAATTAAAATCCTTGCTACAGTCAAGAGAGGAAAGTGGATAATCTCAGTTTCTGAATGCTTGCACATTAAATTACAGGTCACATGCAAAGTAATTTAATAATCCATAAAAAGACAAGTACAGGTAACCAACAAGAGTAAATTACACATTACTATAAAATTGTATTTAATATTTATAGTAAAATAAAAGTTTAGTGCTACTGAAAAGAAGGAAATCTGATTTGGAAAGTTTACATGCCTTCTCAGCTAACCTCCTCAACATGCAGCATTTTAGTATGTATTTTAAAGATATGGACAATTAGAAATCGTGGGGGAAAGAACTAAATGGCATCCAATGTGTATCATGCCAGGATAACTTTATATCTGTGTTCAATACTTTGTGTATTTCACTGAAATTTTCTCCTACATTAGGTATGGATTAAGAAGAAACAGACAGTGTTTAAGAAGGTAGTAAAGAGGTACACAGGAATAGCTGGTACTCATAGCTGAAGGACTGCTGGCAAGAGAACACACAAATATTTGCAAATATGATTTTGGTCCTTAGTTCTTTGAATATTTTCATTAATGATGCTGGCTCAGAATTAATTGTATGCTAATAAAATCTGCTCTTGACTTGATGGAAAGCACTGTCAAAAAAAAAGGAGAGATCCAAATATCTTACGAGAAGAGTTGTATTGCACTCATGAGTGGACTGTTTGTGAGATCATGCACATAAAAATAAAAAGCCAGAAATTTCTACTCTAGTCTGAGAACTCATCCATTTCCCTATTCAAGAGGATGAAAAAGGCCTCGGGATTTGGGTTACACGGTGACAGCAAATGTTCATGTCATGTTCATGAAGGAGCTCAGGAAGAAGCAAATTAAACCCTTAAACTATGTCAGAGACAACTTCAGTAAAGATAGAGAAGAATTAAAACTGCTTTACAAGTCAGGGGGAGATCCAAGTTGGGTATACCATGTACAGTTCTGGCCCTTTATGGTAAAGAACAATGAATTTAAACTAGAAGTTTTGTCTGTCTTATGGGAGAAGATAAAAACAGTTTTGCCTGCTTTTCTGGTAGGAAAAAAAAACAAAAACACTGGGACAGGAAATTGTTAATTTCTATAAATACATGTGAAGAGATGGAGCCAGTTTGAAGGTATGGGGGCAGTGAGAAATGGGAGCAGACAATACTGATTTCAAGGAAGCATTCTCTAAACGAAAGAAAATTAAGGGCAAAAGAATTCACTGACTAAAAGTTCATGTGTAGGTATTAGCCTAGGAACTGGGATGAACCATCTAAGCAAAGCATCAGAAGTTTACAGAAAACTTCTGTCAGAAGACAGAAGAGCATAAAGACGGTACCACAGCTGTAGCTAAGAAACCCTCCAGTGCATACTGGCTTTCCTGCTGCTCTCTCTCCCTCCGACTGGCAGCAGCCTGGGTTCCTCCCTCCAAGCTCCACGCAGGTTGCTGCACGTTCACTTTTAAATACGTTTGTTGTTGCCATATTCTTTGTGCCAGTACTTGCTGATTTTCTGAGGCCAGACATTACAAGCACATAAGTCACAGAAGAGACAAGGAATCTTGTCTTGCCAGCCCATTACAGCGTCATAAGTCTCACAGATGTTCAAATATATTGGTTTTGAAATGAAACTCCCACTATGTGGTTGAATTATTGCTTCTAGTGAAGGACCTGCTTCCATCCTATCTGACCTCCTTTTATTGTTTGGTGGTGTTTTCATGGTTGTTGCATGTACTGGCATATCTTATTTCCAGTGATGGCTAAAGCTCTCTGCATTTCCAAATACCGGGCTCAGTTCCATTTATTGTAACATATGGACTTTATGCTTTTATCCCATAGCAATATTTTTGTTTTTCTCTACCTCTCTGCATTTTGCCTACAAAAATGGGCTAATTAAACTTGAAGGTATCCCTAACTCAATATTTCATTTCGGAGGATGGTCGAGGCCAGATGTCTGAAAAAGGCTGGGAGAAAAGGCAAATGTAGTGAGACTTCCTCAAAATACTCTTCAGGCTCCAGGAATTTGTGGCTCGGGTAATTCTTGAGCCAGAGATGGGGCCTTTGTTTTTAATAGCTCTGATGGATTTTTCTTCTGTGAATTCGTTCATGAATTTTTAAATGCAAGTTAACTTATGGTGTCTCCCAACATCCCATGGCAAGGGGTTAGCTGGCTTTACTGTGAGTTAAGCAAGTTAAAAGCTAGCTTTTTATTTGTTTGAAAAATGCTTCCTGCTTTCCATTTGGTGCCATCTGGCTTGTATACCAGAAGTAGTGTGTAGTTGTTTCCTATTTACCATGCTTATGCCACTTGCGATTTTACAGACATCTATTATAATGTCTCCTAGGCTGAAGGGTCTTATTGTGTTTAATAATTCCTTAGATGTAAGCCAGTCCACAGCTTCTGTTAGCCTGCTGTGTATGTTTACCAGATTTACTAACTATTTGGGCATAGTGGACAGTAGTTCCCTCCTGGGATTTCATATCCAGCTAGAGTTGAAAGGTAAGCTCATAGCATCCTTTAATTCCAAGAATTTCATTCAGATGATGTTTTGGTTTTGAGCCTTTAATGTGGCTACATCCAGTGCTTAGAGCAATGCTCTGAGCTGGCAGCTTTGCAGACTTCTTCAAGGTACATAACATTGTCCCTGTTCCTCCTGTACTAATTTCTGCCACTCCTATTTCACTGTCAGTATGCATACAGCCTCTCTGGTCTTCTGCTGACCCTTTCACCTCATCTTGAGTGGCCCCATTTAAAAAATAACAGACATAGGTCTAAAAAGTAAATATCTTGTGCTGTACAACTTCAAATGCCAGCTGATCAGAGCCTGTCCAGTTTACCTCTCCCCCACCTTCAAACCTGTCTGCTTGACCACTCCTGCTATCACTTCCTACCTATTTCTCTGTATTTCTAGTCTCAGAGCCACTGTCTCCCACCTTTGTATCTCCTACCTGTGCCAAATCCTCTGGCATAGCCATCATAGCTATTCCCCAAAGCAGCCTTCTTTGAGCTAAGTATCCTCAAAAACATTCCAAAAGAGGAAATTTAGACCTAACCACTCTGTCAACCCAAGAGTCAGAGCTACACCCACAGCCCCACTCAACTTATCATTGTGCAGGGAAGAGAGGCATGGGAAGGAGCAGGCAGCCATCTGGTATCTGCATGTACAAAGGAGACCCTCAGCCTACCCACAATCTTTGGTCCTGTTGACTTCATATCCCCATGCCACCACCGAAACTGACTGAATGCCCTCATTTCAAGTGCCTGTCAGAGAAGGAGAAAAAGCTTTCAGGAAGGAAGAGAAACTGCAGGAAAAAGAGAGAAAAATTTTGATTGCCCCTTTCCCTTGCAGTTGTCCTGAAGCCATGCAGGTGAGATACCCCCATCTAAAAGGTGCTGCCTTTTTTGCCCCACAGACTAACAAAATTCAGGATATCTTTACTCTTTTTCCAGGTCCTTGTGGGACCTGGTATCTTTGTATGTTAATTGTCTAAGGCAGAACTTGGAGGAAGCAAGTGCCAGAAAAGCAAAAGGCTATGCATATAATCAGTGCATTTCCCCTTTCATGTGCTGGTCTAGACATGGCTTTTGTCTCTCTCTTTCTCAGGTCTGACCAGTATCTCTCAGACATCAGAAGGTGTCTGGTTTCCTCTTGTCTGCATTCATATGCATGAAGCTCTTGGTACTTCCTTGGGAATTGGTTGTGATTCTTATTGTGTAATTCACTGAATATCCTGGTTTTTTTAACTTTGGATACTGCAACAAGATTGTGGTGAACTACATGCATGGAGTTCCTCAATCTCTCTAGTTAGTGACCAGTTTCATTGTTGTCAGAAAACTTGGGTAGCTATATTTGTGACAGCAAAAATTGCAACTAAAGATAAATACAAAGTGTGATGGCAAATAGCCAGGCAATGGGCAATATGTTCAGCAGATCAAGGCAACAGTGACATCAAGGACACTGAGCCCTTTTGTCCAAAGCAATTATGCTAATAACCCACTGCCTTACTGGGGTAGTGAAAATCTTTTCAGGATTCAATTGGGTAGCACCCTTACATCTTCCTTTGAAGGCTTTTCCTTGATTACTAGAGCACTGATTCATTTTGTACTTGATTTTGGCTATAATGGGTAATGTCATTCATAGAACTAATGTTAGTCACTTATCGTGGTTAGATTTTGAGCTGAGCAGCAAGAGTAATTTCTGGCTTCAGAAGGTTTTGTGTCTTCTCAAAATGTGGCTTTCTATGCTGGAGAATATTGAACAAGGTAATTGTGCTTGTCTCAAACGAAGAAAAAAATCTGATTTAGTGCAAGATTTGTGCTGACCTGTTGTTAGTGGGTTGGCCTGTCAATGACACCAAGCTTTGCATTCTAGAATGCTCTTGTTTATATGGCTGTGTTTTTTCCTTCCTGATAATTTGCACTGCATAAGAATAAGTGAACTAGAAAAGTGTCTTATATTACTTACTTAACAGTGTTGTATTTCCAACAGACTGGAAATAAGCCTGATACATTTGTTATTCTAATACATTCATAGAAACCTTTTGGTGATAGATTAAATAAATGCAAAAGACACTTTAACTTATGGTTTGCTTGCTACCAGTCCAAATCTTTGCTGAGGCCAAAATTGGCATCTGTGCGAACCGTTTGCTACATTATTCCCATGGCCTACTCATGCCTAACTGCCCTAAACCACAAATCATTTGCTCATTCTTGTTCAAGCCATCAGTCTAGCCCTCTGGGCTTTGCAGAATCCAGCAATAAATCTAGCTCTGATGACCCAGATCTTCTGAACCCTAACCTTAAAATTAGAGTTAATAGTCCAGAGACCCCTAAAAGCAAGAGAATTAATCACAAGCCATTTGTCTCTGTTAGTCTAGCTGCTAGTCCTACAGGTCATGCTGTATCCAACAACAAAACTATCTCTCTAGTCCTTGCCATCCCAAAAGTAATCTGAGCTCCACCTTTTAATGTAGCCCAAACTCCAATATCCAGTCCTGAATTATTAAAGTTTCTTTGTCTGTGGTACAATTAAGAGATATTATTGGTTAGGCTTGATGTAGATGACATCGGAAAATGAAAAATAATGACTTACAGTTACCTGCTGGAAATTTTCATGCTAGCTCATGGATAGAAAGTCTGAATGAGTAAGGGCAATATTTGCTGTTTTTAAAGTCAGAAGTGCAACTGAAACTAACTGGTAGGAATGCTTAGTCTTGTGGCTGTGATACATTGTCAGGTTACAGTTAGGAGTAGAGCTGGGTGTAGAAAAAGAGGAACTTATGAAATTGCTTTACAACCGAATCATTTCCTCTTCTGTGAGGCAAAGAAAAAAACTGGAGCAAGAAACATCCAGGGCTGGAAACAAAGAAAAGGTGTAGACACAGCCTGGGCAGATGCTGCCTTATTCTTTAGATCTGAAAATACTGGTCTGAAAAATCTTAAATACCTAATGCTGACATTGTCCTTATTCTAGTACCTTCATAGAAACAATCTTTTTCAGCCTTGCAGTGTAGAGAAAAACAGTTTGTCTTCAAAACCCTAGCCTAATCTACACTAATTCCAAGCAACTGAGAATACTGAACTACATGCCCTTGCTAAGATCTTCCACCATCTTTTGTCTGGAGGACTTGCAAAATGATTATAAAAGGATTCTCTCATGGTGTCTCCTGCTTAGAAACTTTCCCTATTCCAATGCTGCTGTTGTCTTAATACTAATATAGAGGCCAAGAACAGGTAAAGCTACTTCTGGTACTTTCTCTAGTATTTGATCTTTGAGAATGGCAAATCTTCTGTCCTGTAATACAACCTACTAGATAATAGCAGGTTAAATACTCCATCTGTGATGCTCTCAATGCTAAATCTAAGCCAGTAGTTTCCTATGCCGGTATGGGGAAATGACAACTTCTCATTAGGGTTTGAATATAAGTTTACCTGAATGCTAGAATTCAGTTTAGGCTTACAAGAAACTGCGGAAAGTGAGAAAATCTGTGGCTAAACTTCACAGAGAAATTCTACTTGCCCAGAATTAACAGAATAGTTACCTGACAGGATCAAGATCAAACAAAAAAAATTAGTGAGTTCTATAATATTCTTTTTTTCTTTTTTTTTTTTTTGTCTCCCTGTAAAACATGAAGATAAATACCAGTGACAATATGGGGAGGTTAAAGCCTCGTGCTGGAAGGCTTGCAGGCAGACTTCTGGCACTGAGGAGGCAGTGAAAGCTCTTCAGCCATGTTCAGGTTCTCATTATCACTCTTTATATCCCCTCCTGTTGGAAGAATAGGAACCAAGGAAGAACTATGGATTTTTGCCAACAAAGCACACTTCAGCTTACCTGAAAACTTGTACCTTGGAAGATGGGGACTAAGACAATAAGGGAAAGGTGCATGCAGTGTTGAATTTTTTTGGAGGAAAAGCCTATGGGTTTGAGATGCTTTGAATATATCTTTCCTGAGGGGGAGAAAAGCTCCAGGGTGTCCTTGCCTAAAATGAATGTGTGCATCAATGACAGTCTGATCAAGCAAATCAGCTGACTACAGCTGGCAGCAGAGGAATGGGCACTTCTTGGTCTGCCACAGTGCTGGCCTTAGGTGATCATGGATGACCCAAGGTGTAACTTGTTCTCAAAGGAAGCCTGCTTTTATTTTAATCACACATACTATGCTGGGAACAGCTCCAGAGAAAACTAGACATTTTATATATTAGTTTTGCTTAAAAAGGTTTGCCATCCTCTCTATCCTCTTAATTTCTGATTCCCTATTGTTCATCAATGACTGGGATGAAGGGGCAGATGCCTCCTCAGCAGATTCAGTGATGACCCAAAAGTGGAACAAGTGGCTGATATCGCAGAGGGCTGTACTGACATTCATCAAGGCTTGGACAGGCTGGAGAGCTGGGCAGAGAAACATAATGAAGTTCAGCAAAGGACAATGCAGGGTCTTGCACCTGGGGAAGAACAACCCCCCATACCAGCACAGGCTGGGGGCCAAATTGCTGGAAAGCAGCTCTGTGGAGAAGGACCTGTGGGTCCTG
Organism: Erithacus rubecula; assembly: GCF_903797595.1. Classification (NCBI taxonomy): domain Eukaryota; kingdom Metazoa; phylum Chordata; class Aves; order Passeriformes; family Muscicapidae; genus Erithacus; species Erithacus rubecula. Next base: position 52,067,647 of record NC_136689.1, on the reverse strand, counting down.
GTGGACAGCAAGCTATCCATGAGCCAGCAGTGAGCCCTTGTGGCCAAGGCAGCCAATGGTCTCCTCAGGTGCATTGGGAAGAGCATTGCCAGCAGGTGCAGGAGGTGATCCTGACCCTCTACTCAGCCCAGGTGAGGCACATCTGGAGTGCTGTGTTCAGTTCTGGATTCCTCAGGACAAGAGTGACATGGAGCTGCTGGAGTGAATCCAGAAGAGGGGATTGGAGCATCTCTCTCACAAGGAAAGGCTGAGGGAGCTGTGCCTGTTCAGCCTCAAGAAAAGATGACTGAGAGGGAACTTCATCAATGTCTATCAATATCTGAAGTGGGGATGTCAAGAGGATGGATTCAGAGTCTTCTTGGTAGTGCCAAGCAATAAGACAAGAGGCAATGGATAGAAACTGAAGCACAGGAAATGCCAACTGAACATGATGAAAAATTTCTTCACTGTGCAGTGAGCATGCAGTGAATGTGCACTGGAACAGATTGTCCAGAGAGGTTATGGAGTCCTCTTCACTGGACATATTCAAGAACCATCTGGACACAATTTTGTGCTATGTGCTCAAGGATGATGACCCTGCTTGAGCAGGAAGTTTGGACTAGATGAACCACTGTGGTCCGTTCCAACCTTACCTTGTGATTCTGTGATTCTTTGAGTGAGATTCTTGCCGTGGGCTTGAAGTTTAGGGTGGGGTTTAGGCAATGAAAGCTGTTAAGCTAGATTTTTTCATGACTCTTACAGCCACTAAGAGAGTAATATGTTGCATGAAGTTAGCAGGGAGAAAGAAGATATGACAAATTTCTTATGCCTCATCAGATGAGACTAGATTAAAACAGACAATCTGCAATTCATGTGAACAATAAAATTAATCATAATATTTGACCTGGAGGCTGCTTACCTCATGTTGGTCCTGTTGGCTAGTTCCCAGAAGAAAGTCCCTGAAATTCTAGCCTTCCTCTTCCCCACATTACTTCTGCTCCAAAAGACAGATTCTTGAAATGCTGAAATTACTCATTACTTACTTTTTCATGCCAGTTGCATTCTTCATCTTACTTGTTATGATTTTCAGGGCAGGAGCACAAAACTATTTAGATACTTTCTTCTCCTCAACTTCGACCTCAAAAATGGAGATTTGCCTCCTTGGAGAAAGAAAACTTACATAATTTCTGCCATATGAACACATAACTCTGGAACAACTTGTAAGATTCTAGAGTAATATTTTGTCTTCTTTTTAGAAGGAAATTCTATCAATATACCTAACCATATGTCCTGAAACAGAAATCACAAACCATTAGAGAAAAAAGGAGTTAGGTTTGAACTAATTATTCCTGCTAACTACATCACTCCATCTTTATCATAGCAAGACTTGCAAGACTGAGAAATGAATCTCAATTTATATTTCTTATTTTCTTGTCCTGAAAATCCTAAGCACCTAAAAGAGATGCTTACAACTGAAGGTATTTGAAAATCCAAGGTCTTATATTAGGAACTAGCTCTATAGCTTTGCTTTTCTTTAAGAGTGCTCCTAACTATTCAGTCAGAGGCTAGACAGAAAAACTCAATCACACATCCTTTCTCCATGATAACAACTTCTTTATCTTTCTTTACCAGCACCTGCAAGACTGAGGCTTGTGTTTCATTCCAGTTTTTCTGGTGCTGAATTGCAACCCTTGAGCTGCCCCAAACCCTAGCCTGATGGCAGTGACCAAGACATTTTACAATGCAAGCCTATTGTATTTTACATGGCAAACTCACGTTTTTAAGCTGTATCCATCATCTGGTTTTTTGAAAATCCAAGATTCAAGGAGGAAAGCAGATCCTTGCTTCCTAATCCCAACTCTTGCCAGAAGCACACTGGCTATGCTGTTACTCTGTATCTTCTTGTCCCTAGGCATCCCCACTAGTGCTTGGACAAAGCAGCAGGAGAGCAGCCAGGGGAAGGAGATAAAGTTTGCTGAAGCAATCCATAGGCACATGTCTAGCTTAGTAGAAATTCCTGCCGGGGCTGATTTTTATAGGGAGAAACGTGTAACTGGCTGCTGCAGCTGCTCCTTGAGCATACAGGAGGGAGTAAAGATATCCTTCCTAGCTAGTTCCTAGTTTGATCTGTTGTCATGGGAGACCATTTTTTCAGGCAGTAACAAATTAATTCCTTCTCCAGAGCACACCATCCTATTCTTGTTATTGTCCTTTGCTATAAGATGCCCAAACACACTTCTATTTCCTCTGTCCCCAGGCAGCAGGAAGTGTGGAAACTCATTGGGCAATCCCTGGATGTCTGGCTTTGAGATTTAGGTCCATGAAGTTCACAGGAATAGAGGTTGTCATGGCCAAGGGTTTTTTTTGTCTCTCTACCTCAGGTCTCAGTGTGGCATGAGTGGTGCCCAGAGGCTGCAATAACACATTATCCTCTTATTCTAAAGCAGACTCAACCTAAATCTTCCTTTCTTTTTGGAAAGCTGAAGAGCTCTTACCTAATTTGATACTGAGTGTTGGCTTATGAATAAAAATATAAAGGGTCAGTCATAAGTACATTTTGCATTTCTGTTCTGGAAAGGAGAAAGTATAGGGACAGTGTGATAAGGATCTTTGGAAGAATTGAAGGGACCAGTAGTGGTCATTTGTGCACTGTCTCATTCAATACAAACCTAGGGTAATCAAATTAAATCAGAAAGAGGCATGTTTCAGAATGCTGAGGGATAAGTAAGGCACAAAATCCTTTGCTGGATGACTGTTTACATGTGCTCAAGATGAGGTGAGATTATGAATATTAAATTCATGGCTGAATATTGAGGGTGTTTTATTAGGCTTACTCTGTTTTATACTCTAGGCATCTCCCTATGACCAATGTCAGAGCCATGAGGACTGAGTTTGGTTTTCTAAGGCCAAGTCACATTTCTAAGTCCAAGCTCTATATGTCTTCATCAACTATGATCACTGATCTGAAACAGCCAAAGATCCACCCATAGCCACAAGCTGCTTTCACTTGTCTTATTAAATTAATTTCCTTACCAAGCTGAGCTCACAGTCAAGGAGTAAATCAAACTGGCCAGTCCTAGATCCCAATCCTGAGCTTAATGTGTCCCTTAAACCTGGGACACTAATTGCAATTCACTTTTCTCTGAAAGACATGCAATAAAGGATGGAGCCCAGCTTCTCAGACACTGTCATTTTGAAGTATAAGCTGATAATGTAGTTGTAGCCAACACTGAAGGGCCTCAGAAATAATCTTTGAATTTCACCCTTCCTTACTCTGTTCCTGCAAGTTTTGAAGGATGTAGCAATAATGACACTCTGTTGCATCTCTACTTTTCACATCTCTAACACTCTCCTGGAGCTGTACTGTAGCTTTTCGACCCAAGCTTTCCAGTAGGTCAGTGAGTCTTGCAGGATCTGGCAATGAAACTGAGCTCTCTTACAAATCCTAATACTGTCAGCAACCTTAATGCTAATTTTCCCAATCTTTTCTTAAATCCCACCACTGCCAGTGCCCTTATAATCTCTTAATCTGCTGAAAACTGTTCTTCCTTCTCAGCTGTCTGCATGCTGGGAAAGATTTGCTACACCCTCCACTTGTATTCAGTGGCTGAGAATGTTAATTTCTGCCTTTCATATTCTTCCCACAGTACATAGACTGAGCCATGATTTTGAGTCTGGCTATGTCCTGAGTCATTGGCTTCTTTATCTTGGATCAACGTACTTGTTCTGCACACTAATGGCTGTCACTGCTCTGATTTTTCCCTTGGACAGCTCCTGTGCTATTGACATTAGTATGTGTTTCCCCAGGGTTAAAGATGATTCTCTTTATATTTTCTCCTGCAAACTGAAATCACATGTCTCACCAATATTTCTGTTCCTGATTAGAGGATCTTTTTTGTCTCCAGAGTTACATGTGGATACCAGAACTCTCCATTGTGTAACTCACATATCTAACTTGCACTCTTCTTAATTCCAGGTAAAATTCTTGCCCAGCCTTCATCCCAACCCAATACCTATCCACAGTATCCTTCTGCCTAATCATGACAATTATTATTCCTCTATTTCCCAGCCAAAGCATGGGATATGAGAATGAGACAAATCTTTGCCTTATTAATCCTTACAGTCATTTCAGTATTCTGGATCCATTTTTCCTTTGTACTGCTTTAATGATTATGCAATTCTATTTGTCTGGAAGTCCAGCTTTCCTGTGGAGTGAGTCATATTACTTCTCTTTAGAAATGCTGTCTTGTTCTCTTCTAAAACCTGTACCTTTCTTCAGTGTGAGCATCACTCCCTCATCACTTCTATCCTGGCTAATAGAGTGGCAGGATTTCATTATCCTTGTATTAGAGAGACTCTTTATTAGGAGAAGCCTTTTCACAGATGCTACAAGTCAACTCCAGCTATGACTACATAATAAAAACAGACTGGTGCCTCCTCCAGACTTTCTTCTTTCGCTCACACTCCATCTACATTGCTGCATCACTAAAGAAAGATTTAAGCAATTTACACAATAATCGGTATGATTTGCACCATTTTCAAATTATGTTAATTTTGCCAAATTCCCTGATTCTTATTGATTTTCATGGCTATGTTCCCATGGTTAATCCAGCTCAGCAGAAGCCATTTTCAGCTATTTTTTTCAGTGACAAGATACCATTTTACTGAGTTCTCTGATTCAACCCAAGATAATGGGGAAGGACAAGGGAAAAGGAAAACAAAACAGGATGGTTGAGGGTTCATTTCTAGAATCGAGTTCTGACTTGTATTTAATTTCTGCTGACACGAGATCATTGATTCAGACACCACTACACCCAATTTGTACAAATTCAAGTGAAATTCAGCCTGGCAGACTCCAGCATATACTCTCTGAGAAATGCATCTTTCAGTACCTCCAAAAACAGCAATACTATAGTGATGCATTTGGCCTGGTGTTTCAGGGTGCTGTGCTCAATTCACTGGTCCCTGAACTGCATTGTTTTAGAGAGAGGTTTGTTTCATTCAATCTGTGGAGAGTTCATGTAATGTGCCCTCCAATCACTCCTTCCTTCAATCAGCTCCAGTAATGCAGCATTACTAAGAAGAGGTGGACATATTTTGTTCCATTTCAAACCCACTCACACACTTTTGAAATGAGGAACAGAACTCCAAAAGGATTAGATTTGTTTTCCCTTTAAAGGAGGCAAAATGCCAATTCAGGCTGCTATGAAGAGAAGGAAGTCCTGAATTAACAATGTATGAATTCCTAGCAGTGGCCAAACACTCCTCTCTGGCTGAGTTATGAAGAGGGATTAAATGCCACATTATCGGTGGAACCCACTTCTTACAATTGCAGCCTACAACTTCTGCAGAGCTCTCCCATTCTTCTCATTCTCTCAGGAGCCAGTTCTTCTGTGGACATAAAGCACAGTTCTCATGTTTCTTCATTTCTGAATGGAAGAAGTAATGGCAGCTTGTCCTCTCCATAACAAGAAAGTTGCTACATTCATCTGCTCTGAGAATCTGTTTTCAGGAGTCCTAACTCCTATTTTATTTTTGGATAGTGGAGCAGAGCACAGCTAGTGAAAATGAGGGAAATGCAGTAAAAGTATTATGCCCAAGTTGTGGCTGCTGTTGCTGCTGCCACTGTGGCCACTGCTGCCCAATAATATTTACTGCATCCAGTGTAATGGAAGATGTTTACAGCTGAAAGGAGTACAAATGCCAAAATATTCAGCTGCAGCTCTGAGCAAAGTGTTTCTGGCCATGCCAATAGTATGAGACTTTCTTGTTAGGCTCTCTGAGAAAGCAGTCTCCTTCACAAACAGGGGCTTGGTTGCTTCAGAGCAGAGCTAATCTGCATTTGTTTATGGTGGTATATCCACCTTGAGTTTTGCTTTCTTCTGACACTTTGCCTTTGTGCCTTTGCTGCAGCTGAATTTCAGTCTGGGTGGCAAAGTCTTCTATGTGGCACAACAAGCCTGGGTTTCTTTCATTTTTTTTCTCTCTGAATAAACAAATAAAAAAGCATCCACTTGCAGAACTAGGCTGGTTTTTTTTATTCCACAGCAAAAGAAGATGAGATTTTGGAAGGCTAAAGGCCTGTGTCTCCCCATGTGACGATTTACATGACTTATTTTTTGCAGCTGTCCAAATTACCTCTCAAAAATGTGCATTTTTTAATAGTTCTACTCACCATTCCCCCTCTCATTTAAGGTCTTGTCACTGTGCAATGAAGCTGCAGTAACAGCAGTGAGGTTTGCAGGTGTGACCTCAGATGAGGAGAGGTGAAGCTAGGTAACAGTGGGTGAGGGCAAAGCAGCTGGCATGTGGAGCTGTCTGCTTGGACAGCTGGATATCCCTGTACAGCAGTAACTCCCTGCTCCCAGCTGCTGCTGCTGCTGCCAGCAAAACTTCTGCGTTTCTGCTCTTGTTTTTTCTTTTTCTGCTTGGGACTCAAAAAGCCAAGCAAGGGCTCAGATTGTTTTTCTGATGTGCTTATAGGTAGTATCACAATTTTATGCAGATTTGTGGTTCAGTCACAGTTGCAAATCTCTTGAGTGGAGACAACATGACTCAGGACAGCTCCTTTCAGAAGACGTGATGTCTAGATTTTTGTTTCATTTCTTTATCCCTTTTTTTCTTTTTTCTAAAAGAGTAAAGAAGATTCCCAGTTGCAGGTGACATCTTGAGAAAGAAATACCAACTATCATAATGAATGCCATAAAAAATGAGAGGCTTGAGGTTTTCTGGTTATTCTCCACTCTCAGTTGAGGGAAGAGCACTCCCTCTGATCAGCTTGGGTGTGCAAGAGGCAATGTATCAGCCTCAGGGCCCTGCAAGGTGCACAGGATTTTGAGGCTAGAGATGAACTCCCATATTTTTACTCTCCTTGTCCTTTCCTATGTGATCATTACTGTTACTCCAACCAAAGCAGTGGAGAAGGAACAGAAAAAGGAAAGTCATGAGTTTTCCAAACCACTCCATTTTTTTTTCCTTAAGCCAAGATTTATAAAACTCTAACTCCAAAACACAATAAAAGCCTGAGCTGCTTACAAAACCCCTGGCTCCACAGGGTTTGCTTATCCTTAGTAATTATCACTTAATATTTGGCCCAGCACAGCTATCTTTCAGTCTTATAAGGATAAATGTATTTGTTTCACTGCTATCTGAGCTCTTTTTCACCATCAGACTGAAACCTATAGTTTATTATTCCTGGATGGAGGCCTACACACACTATATGTTACTTGTGTAGTTCCTTCAGTCAGTGGGAAATGTTTTAGTATTATTATCATTAAATATTTTGCCAGACACTGTGGTCTTCCAGCTTTCACATAGATAGGGAGGGAGTGGATGTGTGGCTAAAGTGCAGGCTTAAGAGATGGGAGACAGGAGTGTTTTTTCCTTATCTGTGCCAAAATGCTTAGAGACAAAATTCCTCTGGTAACTAGAAAGGCTAAAATGCCCTTAAACCAGCTACTATCTCCTTGTAATTAGGCTTCTGACACAATCAAATTGATTGAAGCATTTTGTAACCACAGGTGCATTTAGCAGTAAGGATCAGGCATAAATAATCTATGCAATACTTTTTGCATCATCTTTTTCGGTATATGTAGTGCAGTGCAGGCTAAGTTCATATTTTTATAAGAGAAGTTTAAAGATCTTCATTGCAAAGCTGAGTATTTCAGTGAGTTTAGTACCTTCTCAACAGCTGTTTTTTGTTGTTTTTATTGTTTCTACATATTTAATCTAAAAGTTTAAACTGGAGCTGTAAATAATGGAGTTTCAATGCATAAGAGCCAATACCAATTTAATAGTGCTCCAAAAGTATACAGTAATGAATGAATTTTAAGGTCACATCTTTCAATGTCCTGTGGTTCTGTGTCAGATTGGAAATGGTAAATGATAGTTGTTTTAATACCTATGAAGCCTTTAATTGATGCAACTTTCACTATTTTTGTTATACTAATAATATGTAGCACAGGGTGTTAATCTGAGAGGGCACTGTCAGAGCTGGGTGAGGCACAATATCATGGCAAAGTCTATTTGCAGTAGGAAATACACTAATTTCAGACTTCTAAATCCTCCTGTGCCAACCGCTCTCCTAATTTATCATTCCTCAACAAGGACCCAAAAGTTTTAATTTTGTTCATGAGAGTTCCCTTAGATACTACCTGAAAGATATGTGGGCCAGTCATCTCATCTGTTCTGCTGTGTCTGTAGTTTCACCAGGTATTCTCCACTGCTCAAAAGGGAAGGCTTAAAAAGGCAAGCACCAGTGCTGTTGTATGAGAAAAAAAGAGCAAGAGGAAACATTAGCAAAGGGCTGACTCCATAGAGAATCAGGGATCTCCAGTTCCCACAGCAGTGGTCCTACTGCTAAAGGAGGAGGGTTGAACCATGAATCTCTCAGAGATTCACATCTCAAAGTTTCTGTTGGATGGACTTGCAGTCCCCTGACCTCAGCCAGAGTTGCTCAGCTTTGAAAATCTGGCCCCTTTAGGTACAACTGGAGCATATTGATTTCAGGGCTGAACTGAGGAAATTCAGTTTACTATATTACCCATCCACCTGCACTTTGAGAGACATAACTGGACGAGGAAAAAATAGGGCTCATAGTTTGGCAGAAAGACTTAATGCAGGTGGATGTAGAAGAGCCATATTGCCAAATGTAATAGAAGGCTGATCCTTTTCACCTGCCCCAGGAGCTGCCTGCTTTTCCCCCAGCAGCAGAGGCCATAAGGACCAGAAACTCCCGCAGTGGCAAGTGAGTTAATAGTTCTCCTAATGGCCTACTTGGGCTACATGCATCAAATGAAACAAGTATGAAAACGGTTCATTACCTTCCTGCATTCCAAGGTTAGGTTTTTCAAAGGAATTCAGGTACATAAAGTTGCAGGTGGACAACTAGTAATGTTTGCAAAAGCACACATGTGCCAGATTCCCATGGATTTCAGTGTAGGCTAGACCCCTGAAGATGGAGTGTGTTTAGACATCCAAGTCCTTTGAGAGGTGAAGTATTTTGCATTTATTGCAGTGTCCTGCAGGGTGCATAAGGATTATTGCTATAGAGCAGCTTGTGTGCTGTCAGTCTCACATACTGGCTTACTCTGCAGTGACTTGTTCATCTTCCCATACCCAGTGATATAAAATCTGTTGTATACATCCCACCTATCAACCATCCAGGGAACCATTCTTATTTGTGTTCTGGAAGCCTTCTCTTGAGCTCACTTTTCCTATTAAGAAGTGAAAAGTATTGTGGGGGAAGGTGGGAGGCATCAGTGTCCAGCACACAGCACATTACCAGTTACCCTGCCAATTAATGTGCCAGGATTCCCTTGCTCGCACATGTTATGTTGTTTTGATGTAACTAAACGACAGTTGCTTTCAGCTGCTTCTTTCTATGGAAAAAAACATCTTCAAAAGAGCAGATGAGCATGACCCCATTTCTCATTTTGTTTCCCATTACTTTAATTGCATATATATTGAATATATCATCTATCATGGAAAATTGCTTTCGTCTCTGTAACATCTGCAGGACACTATTATGGCAAACACTAGTGCATCTGCTGATGCAAGTTTTGCTCTCCCCATTTTTTATTCCATTTCATATCCACAAATTTCAAACCTGTGTTACTTGAGCTATACCATTAAAACCACTGATTTCACTGAGAAGAGCAGGTGCTCAGTGACACAGCAGATCCGGCCATTTTTGTTTAGGTGTATAAATATGCCTTCACTAGCTTAGACATTTGGACTCAATGTTTTTGCTCTTGGGAGCATTAATCTTGCATCTCAAGTGTACACTAAATTCCAGTTTGCTTCCTCTGTCTCAGTCTGTCAAAAATTTGGTTCCATGTTTTTATTAATACCATTCAGCAGAGAGTTTTTTCTTTGTTTCACCACACTGTCAACCCGTTGCCTGCTCATTGGTAATCCCAGAATGATCTCTAAATAATGCCCCATGTATGCATATAATTTTTATTGTTAGAAGATGAATGTAACCCTCATGCTGAGCCAATACTTATAATTCTTTGCATGGTAGGTTTGTGTGATTAAGACTGAGGCTAATTTATTCTGTGAGTGGCTCTGCTTAGTCCCGTGACTGTCTGTGTGCAGCGCATGCATATCATTCCCAAATGCCTTGGTACACATGTTAACAATGGGAAAAGTACTTGGTGGAAGAATGTAACTTTCAAACTCAGCTGCTGCAGTTGGCACAGGCAGTTCCTCCCTTCATCCACAATTTGTCTTACTTGATCTTGTGACTGCCTGTGGAAATGCCCCAAATTGTTTTTCTTGCATTTTTCACCTGCAGGACTTAAAATTAGAGACTGGAAAAACATTTCAGCAGTATTGAAATGAATGTTTTTCTAATTGGACGCTTTACTTTTTTTTTTTTTTTTTTTACTGAATTTTTCAAAGCATTGTTTTAAAGACAAAAATGGCCAAATTGGGATAAAGAAGCAGCTAGGAAACTGCAAAGTTCCACACACTGAGTTCTTTTTAATCCTGTTTTTAGGGAGTAAAGACAGTTTGCTTTCCTTCAAATGAGCTGTCAGTTTACTCTCCAAAGCAAGTAGAAGTCTTTCTGAGAGCCACAGAGATACCTGGATATGACCAAGGGACAGGGGCATTCATGACAAGGTTCAGTACCTGGTCTTACTTCCTGCCTTTTTCTCTTCCACTCACTGATATCACCATACTCCAAGGGCTGAATGCTATTTGTGAATTCAGAGCCAAGAAACATATTTGGGACTGGGCCTGCAAATAATTTTTACCCTCACAGTACTAGCAGTTCCTTCTCAGATCCCATTTGTAAGAGAATCAGCTGAGCAACAAGACCTTGCAAGACAATACTTTAGACTTTAAACTTAAATTTGTGTTTGTGTGTGTAGGCCAGGTTTTGTGATCATTTTTTTGTATCTATCTATATATAGATACATAAAGCACATCATCTATACTTACAAAATTAAGCATGATCTACTCTGGTTTGCTTAAATCCCAGAAAAGCTTAAGTAGAACAGAACCTAGGTTAGAGACAGTGAGAATATTTCCAGAAGCACTGAGCCCTGTCTTGCAGCTCCCATTCCACTGTATCCAGCTCCAGAGGCACCATCTCTAACAGAGTGTGCATAAATCCTTACAGTGTTTTGAATCATGCCTATATTGTACCTTTTATCAGATTAATTGAGATTCTTGAAAAGAAATTAGTATTTTGTAATATGTTTGGTAACTAATAATCATCAGGGATTTTATTAAAGAATATATCTGGTTTTTACAAGGAATTGACCAGAATCATAAGTAAAGCTTATAGCTGAATTTTTTAGAAAACTGAATAGGTAATTTCTTTCAAATGTATAAATGTTTACATGTAATGCATTTGGAAGACTTTGAGTCTTTTTCCAAGAAATGTGCAAGTTCCTAAGTTCCTGTAACTTTCAGAGAGAATGAAGATTGCCGGATTTTCATTTTAAAAAACCCAAAGAAAAACCAACAAAGATTCATGCTTCTAAGTCACTTCTGGTGCTTTGCAAACGTTGCATTCCAATCACCTCAGTCCTTACTTTAAGCACAAAAGCTGATATTTTCACCTGAAAGCAGGTTTCTGTTCTCTTGCTGGTCTCTTCTTGCTTTGTCTTCTGCTTTTGAATCACAGCATAAGAGCTTTTAGTGGCCAGTAAACTGCTATTTTAAAACAAACTAACACACAGCTCTTGTAAATTCATCACAAGCTATAGATAAGAAAGTGGGAGCTTACATTAGAGCAAATGCAAACATGCATTTAGTGTTTGCAGTTCTTTAAGCCATTTACATGTTTATGCCTTTTTCCTGTATGCAAACTAGTAGAATGCTAGAATGTGCTGAAAGCTGTGGAAATAGAATTGAAAGAATCCTTGCAGATTTATTAGAAAAAACCCTACCACTTTTCCTAATGTTTCCATCCCTGGCTCTAGAAAATCTGCCATGTCAATCCTCTGTTGAAATCAGTGGGAGTTTGCCACTAATTTCAATGGAAATAGGTTTTAGTTCTTTTACTGTAAACCCCCTTTTAAGAGAATCCTACTGATCAGTAATGACTCATTCAGAAGCAGACCTGGTGAGCAGTTTGAAAAAGCCCTTTTCTGTATTTAGCACTGCTTGAAATTTATTATTTGAAAATTCATATTATTAATTAGCTGAGGAAATACAATTGAAAAGTTTCCTTTTTTTCCTTAAACCCAGTCTCTTCCTCTCTTTACCCAGCTCCTTCTCCTAAAAAAATATAAAATAGTGGAATATACAATAATGCCAGTAATTATGTGTTATGTGATTTTTATTGCTATGCAATTTATTACCAATGTTTTTGTGGGTGGTACAAAGTATTTGAACAGGTTTTAAAACTAGTTAGAAATTTATTAAATATTTGTGATTGTTATTACAGGTTGTATTTTTATGATCTAAGGTTGATTTATATGTATGAAAACCAAAAGGCAATGCAGTGTAACTCATTCAGCGTTCTTCTTTGGTAATGCTCTACAGTGCACAGTGAGCCTCACCAAGCCAAAGGGGCTCTACATATGCTGAACACCAAAAAGTGACCATTACTGAAGCAGAAACCAGAATATTCTGCATATTCTACTGCTTCCACTAACTTAGGAAAAGTTTCTAGATAGTATTCACAAAGACCTTTTTGCAAACTTTACCAAACTTGAACTTTAGATATTGGATTAAGAACATTTTGCTAAACTAAATGTTGAAGATCATTTGAAATGCATATGTAGAAGTACTTTCCAAAGGAGGAGTAAAATAATTGCTGTTATTATGTATGTATGATTAAAAATCTATATGATTGATTCAAGGAAAGGAAAAAGGCACATCATGTATAACAGCTAGACCATAAGGTTACCCAGATTATTTCATGGTGCACACATTTTAAACTGTGCAGTAATGAGTAACAGTCTGAAAAAGGACACATGGATATATTTGCCCAGCATACGTCCTTCTATCAGCTGACTTTCTCAAAAGTGCTGGTAGACCTTCCATATCCTATCCCATTTCAAATACAGACCATAACATCAACCACACCATGCAAGGATTCCCCATACATCTTCTCTCCTCATTTGTTTTCCCTGTTGGTCACCCATCAGAAATGGTTCCCATCTTGACTGGTTTGAGAACAGATAATAATGAACAGCAACTAACCACGGAAAATCTTAAATCTGAACAGGATGTTTTCAAATAAATAAGAAACATGCTTCTGCCTTGGGGAAAAAAAAAATAAAAAATAAAAAAAAATAAAAAAAATAAAAAAGGAGGGAGTTCAAGTTAAATTTCAATGGTTGTTTGTATATGTAAAGGCCTTCCCTTCTTTCTCCCTAGCTGCTAGAAAACTATAGATTGCTGATGAACTTAGAATTGTATATTTGTTCCACCTTGCTTTATGATGGAAAACTTGAGAGAAAAGAGCATGGGTGTTGCAGAGACTGAGGTGGCTTCATGTCTTCTCCAAAAGTCTGGGATATCAGAGTTTATAGACAAGTATCTTGCTGACCCAGAAACTGGTCAGTCATTTGTCTTCAACTGTCAGAGGTAGTGGTGGTTGGGAAATGACTCACATCTCCCTCTGCTTCTGTTGTTGAATCAGAGAGATTACCAAAATAATGACCTGCAAGACTGTCCAGGTTTTTCAAATTGTAAGGTCACAAAGGAAAAAAAAAAGTATAGCTTTGTTTGGGCCATCTCTATGTACTTGCATTGCAGCCAGCAGCAATAGGTTTCTGCTCCATTTCAGCCTTCAAAACTCATGGGATTTTTTTTCTACACACTTGAAGGCAATGCAAAAAAATTGGTATTCCTGAGCATAGAAAGACATGGTCCAAGTGACCCTCTGGACTGACAGCTGAGGGGAGAAATCCCAACAAGTCATATATACAAATTCATGGTGGACTGCTGAAGAATAGTGTATGTTTTCATCCAAGTTCATTCTGGCCTTGAAAGCAAATCCTGTCTAAATCAAGCAATGATCCACATGGACATTTTCTCTTCAGCTCCTTCCCCCACCATAATGTGACTGTCAGCATACTCCCAAATCTTTCCTAAATTAAAACATGACACTGCACACACAGCTCTCCCCTAAACAGCCAATGAGAGAAATGTTGCATAGCTTAAGCCACCTTTGGAAAGTTTAAAAATGTTGTAGTGATGTAAAAAAAAGTGTCATGCTGAATGTCAGTAGAGGCTTTCATTTATTCATTGGCTGTTGGAGATTTTGATTGAAAATTTCTGTAAGCTCTTAATCTTTGGTGCAAGTCTTAAGTCTCTGTTGAATCCATTAAAACTCTGTGTTGTAGCAAAGAGGCACATCAGTCCTTCTTTAGGCACTTTAGTCCCATTTATATCAATGGAAATTAGATGATTCACACATCTGGTCCTTCGTCTAACTTTCCCAACTGTGTCCTTGGGGTGCTGAACTTGAGACACTGAAAAGGGCCTATTTTTAATGCTAAGAAAGTCTTTTACTCACTGTTGCAGTGAGTAAAACTTGGCATTCCAAAGTGGAGGCACCTAAAGTCCCTAATTACTTGTAATTTTATATCTTTATTTGCTTTTATGTAAAGGCAGGCAAAACAATATACAGCTTCTCTAGCTATATTTGTGTCTTCCATCTTTAATTTCACATCAACACTGAGGTTATGGGTTCAATCCAAATGTTGGACTTGATGAACCTTGTGGGTCAATTCCAACTCAGAATATTCTGTGAAACCTGTCAATTTAACATACATTGAAGGTATGTTTCTTTTCTTAACTGTGAGGAAGGTTTTTCTCCACTACTCCTTGCTATTCTTTGATCCATCGTAAATGTCCCTTTTCATATTTATTATTCTCATCTTTCAAATTTGTTTTTAAGAATACACACATGCACATGTGCCAGTACACATACACCTACATCCATAAATACTGTTCAGGTGATTACACATAAAGGCTGTGCCTTTTTCATGATATGGCAAAAAAACTCATTAAAACACAGTTTTTATTGTGCAGTATGTGTAATGTCCATCATTCTCATTTATGTAATATGTACATTTCAGATGTATGTTTAAATTCAATACAGCTTAAAAGGCGAGCAATTGCTTTTCTATAAAGAATCTATTTTTCTCTAGGTAGGTGAGACACTTTTAATTTCTCATCACAGAACATTCTTTCAAGTCTCTTGATAATTTCATTGTTTTTTGCCTAGAACACTTCCAGGCAGTTAACTGGTTTCACAAATAAATACAAAAAATTCAGAGGATGTCAAAACCATCATGAAGATCCGCACACTGATCTTACGAAATAGCAAGTACCCAGAATGCAATCCAGAAAATACATTTATCTGTAGGCGCTTTCTTGTAGTATTTGTAGCCCAGAACTGAAACTTTAAATACAGCCAAATCAAAGTGAGATCTTTCAGCTCTGTAATGCTGGGGCTCTGCCCTGCCAATCTTTGATCACCAGAATGCTGTGGTACAGCTTGGAAGAGGGATCCTTATATTCAGTGACCCCTGGCTCTGTGACACTGCTCCTCATGGCAGTGCCTCACAACAATCCTTCTCCTACAGCACTGTGTATTTGGGTCAGGTAGAGTGACTTTATTTTGTATCTTCCTGGACACACACCTAAAGATCACATTAGCAGCTTGCTGGGTTGTCTCTGCCTCAGAAATATGCTTGGTGGCCTTTCATGGCAGCAGCTGTAATGATGCAAAGCTAGGCATAAGTATGCTGATCATAATCTAGAAACTGGTCTTTGCAAGGGATTTTTTTCTTTCTTAACACAGGAGAGTGGAGACAAAGAGGCCAAGGGTTCCTGGTAGGGGCACTGCATCTGACAGCAGCTGAACCTGGTTAAGTCTTGTGTGAGAGTGTATGGAAAACAAGGATGGGCTCATCCCAGCCCTCACACTCACAAGAAGGGACAACTAAGCCAGGACTTTGCCCTTTTTCAGAAGTCTATGATTTTTAAATCTTTTTAAGAGTACCATGTCTGTGGTTCAGACATTCTTCTGCTTTAACTTTGATCCCTGCTTTCACATCGTGTTGTCCTGGGGAGGATAAACTGGAAGTGTGGAAATGCTCCCCTGAAGCCCCAGATCTGTTTCCAAGAAGTGTGCATGATCCTGGGGCAGCACAGGGCAGGACTGACTGTGCTGCAGGGTTTCACCTCCCTGGAAAGGAGTTGTAGGAGCTCTGGGGCCCCAGGGAATGCAAGAGAAGAGTGTTGCCTCAGAAATGTCTGGGTTTGAAGCAGGTGGGACCCCATGGATTGAGCCCACTCACAGCAGACTGGTGACCTTACATAATGGGACTGAGCCAGGTTGTGACAGATGGTGTCCCTGGATCTGAGACTGGGTCCTGGCTCTTACTGTTTAGTTAATTAATTGGGAGGAACATAAAAATTAACTTGGTAAATTGTGTATACAGTATAAACCCCCTGATTTTGTAGACAGCAAATCCTGTGCTGAAGTGAAATTACAAGTGTAATCAAAGTTGCTGGTAGATTTTGATGTTTTCCTCACTGCTCTTGTCAATTAATTCCCAGAAGTAAATTTGGAAGGACATTACTAAAAGACGTAGTTTCTGACAAAGTTTATTGGATAGGGAGGACTGATGGGATGGAGCCATTCCTGGTGCTCATACATACCTCAGTAGCATTTCTATTTAGCAAGTTCTCAGTGAAAAACTGACTCGGTGGAGTGTATTTTCCACAGCTAACAAAATGTAAAGCAATGTATCTTACAGCAGGTAAATGCTGAAGTTTGATTTCTGAGACTATTGCCAAAATGTTTTACTTAGTTAAGAAGGAAAGAAAAAGAGACAGAAATATCCACCCTCTGTTGGCACTGGCTGACTTCCCTATGCCAGTAGGAAAACTGAATAGATTGGGTTCCATGCTGTGCTTTGGGGTGCAGGCTGCCACTTGTACAAGGGCTGTGCCTATCAGAGAAAAAACATAATTTTGTGTAACCAGACTGGCACAGGAAATCAGAGGCAGCAAGGCAAGGGTGAGCACTGGCATGAAGGCTTTTCTTGCAGGCACACCCTCCATGCCAGCAGCTCGAAGGGAGTCAATTGTCCTAGTTAAACCCTCAAAGGAATGTCCTTCCCTTTGGTGAGATTCCAGATAACACACACACACTTTAAAGCATTTTTCTATCCCAGCAATGCCAGTCCCTAGGCAGGAGACCCATCCTCTTTAGTCAGTTCTTTTGAGATGTGGGTGATACCTCTGTGCCAAGACAGTAATTTACCTCCACAGTGGCTTTTTCCAGCAGGTTTCCAGGAATGAGAAGAACAGCTGGAGAAACTGAATACTATGCTTCATTGGTGGGGGGGAATTCTCTGTACTGCAATATTAGTAGTCACTGCCTGTTGTGGTCACCAAGCACTGTCATCAAAGAGCTTTTAAGGGCTGGTAAGGAAGTGGGACGTACTGGAGCTCTCATGCTTGAGCTATCCAAGTCCAGAAGGGTAATGCAGGGAGTATGTTTATCATGTAAACAGTGAACTGCCTGTAAAAAGGGAAGTTTTATGCAGTGATGGAGTTGTGGGAAATGAGAAACCACAAATTAATGAGAAACACTACCGAGGTTAAAGTTATTTACTGATTAGATTTGATTTCACTTTGTTTGGTCAGATTGGAAGGGGGGAAAGCATAGCACTGTGTGATAAATCTTTTACTGGCACAGATCTGAGATTATTCATAAGTGAGACTAACCCACATCAGTACCAACAGCTTATGCTGTACCATTCTGCCAGCTGAATATGCCAGCTGAACAGCTGCTTCAGGCAAATTTTCTTAAACCTTACTAGAAATTGCTTCTTTTCTGTTTACCTGTGGTGGTCCAGTAGTGTTTTCCGGTATTTATTCTTTAGGGGGATTTTGGAGAAATAAATAAGTCACTAAAAATACCACTGTAGTTACATTGTGACTAGAAGCTACCCAACTTCCCAGTCTGATTTCTTGGGACCTTCCAAGTATAGTTACCATGGTGTGTAGAAAATCAGGAATCTCCCCTTTCTATTCAGGTCATGCCTTGCTCTCCAGGTCATGCAGAAAATTACTTCAGTCCCATAGCAGAATTTAATCTGATTGCTCTTTTTGGCCAAGGTGATACATTTGGGGAATGTTTCTCCAGTTTGAGGAAAGACTGAGAATGGTGGGATGGTAGAGGATACTTAGGAGCAGAGAAAGGCACAAGTTTAAAGGTTGGGTACTTTTTTATCAATGCAATTTATGACAAAATACCAATCTCTGATTGGTAATATAGATTATTGGTAATATAGATGGGTGATATAGAAATCAGAGTAATAGTTTGTAGCCCAGGACAGTGACATTTGAGGTGAAGGAGAGGATTTTTTACAAAGATAGGGACAACATTATAAACTTATTTTGCGTCAGAGTTTCAGCTGCTTATTAAACCTTTGCTAGCCTGAAAAGAAAGAAGAAAGAAAATGTCTAAATTCTAAAGCTGGTTTGGCCTGAAGAATTCAGGGCACACATAATTGCCATGCATCCATTGCTTCTAGCATGCAGCTGGCTTGCATTTGACCAGCTCAACACATGGCAAAAAGTTGAATGTTGCATCTCTCCTTGGACTTGGCTCAATTGCTTTTGTTTGTTGCAATGTAACATAATTTATGCAATACTGCTGTAAAAATGAGCTTGAAAGAAATAAGAAATCTTGGGTTGCTTCAGGAATGTTCTTCCTGTACTGTGGTCATATTTCACTTGTACTTTATGACCAAATTTTCAGTTCTTGAATTTGCTATGTCACTGTGATCTGAACGTACGAAATTATTTATTAATGAAGTAAAAGCATGTGAGAAAGAGACAATATTCCCCTCAAGATTGCATCATATGAGAAAAAAAATAGCCAAATGGGAAATTTTTCTCTCCTACACACTAGAAGTAACAGAGGGGAATTTCAAAAATGAAGTGTCTGCACAGACTGAAAGCAAAACTTCTGAAACTATTCAGAACTCTAACAGATGAGATATGCCTACAATGCTGACAACTATCAGACTCTACATGAAAATATTTTAACTTCCCAGGTGCTACAGATGTGTGTCACAATTTCAGAGCATATTCACGGTGTTCTGTGTCTAGAAGTACAGCTTTGACTTTCTGTGTATAAGCCAAGAGAATAATTTCTGTATGTAAATGCAGCTTAGGACAAGGTCAGGTCTGAGTTCAAAGAAGTCTAAGGTTTCAGTTCAGATTTGTTTACTCTGAAATCTTGCCAGACCTCTATTGTCCGTTATGTCCTCTGTGTCTTTTAACACAGCAGTTCAGTGATGGTGATTAATACACAGGAGCCCACAAAGAGCTTCTTGGTCATGTTTTACCACCTAATTGAAAATAAAATTGGGAGTCTTCTTTTCTTTTCATGATGCTGATGGAGAAGTGGGACTCATAAAAATATTCCTATCTGTATCACATTTTACAGCAGTAAAACTTCTGACGGATAAAATCCCTCTCCGCGTTCCAGCTTCTCCCCACTAATGACACCTATTGTGTAATGCTGCCATAGTTACTGGGTCTTATTAACGTAAGAGCTCTGATAATCCTTGTATCTAGACCAACAAAGAGCAAGACACTTCCTGAGATTTCTGAAAAGTTCAGAAGACCTACATAAAAAGTTTGGATCAATGAAAATATATAACCATTTCTTCATAAGGCAGGTGTCTTTTAGGCCACTTGGTAAATGACTGACGAGTCAGCAGTGTGGAAAGTGTACTGAAGTCACACTTTTCTACATATTTTTACCATCAGGTATCAGTATTTCACCTGATATCAAACTTGAAGCAGACTCAGTTTCCACTGAAAATTCACAGTATCTGAATCCAATGGCCCCACTTATCTTTGGCATTTTGCATATGATTCCCTCATTATGCAATGCTTGTGGGTTTTGATTCTATTATCCCCCTAAGACCCCATGCACCAAAGTGTATCACTGTGCTGTATATTTGGAGTGATATTCTCAACATGAGCAGTTTGTCAGTCAGGGCCTTTCACCCTGGTTCAAATGTTCCTGAAATCCAGAAGGGCTCTGATTTCATAGGTCTAGTAGAGGTTTCTCACAAAACCAGAGGTACTTTCAAGATACCCAGAACCACAAATTCGGCCCCCATTGAATTTCAGTTTCCCTTACAGGTCATTATTGTTTTCACCACTTTACAGTGGTACTGGCCAAAATCAATCTTTTACAACTCCACTTCCTACTCAAACTAAAAGAAAAAGGTTGGGGCTTTTAATTAGAGCTATTTATATTTTTGAAATGAGCAAGACATTCTGAAAAAGGAATTGTTTCTGCAGCCAATTTGGGGACCTTCTGTCTACAAAATCTGCTCTAGACACTTTCCCACCACAACTTTCTTTCCATTATTAGGAACTTACACCACTTCGTATTTAGCTTGGTATTTTGCCAAAAAATGTTCTTTAGGTCTCTATAGTACAAAATCTGACAGAAAGCATAACACAAGGAAAAAAAAAAAAAGGTATTTTTAAGTCCCTACTTTTTTCCATTTTCCCATCAGAAAAAAATTTTAAAAATATTAGTAATATAAATCCATCTCTGTTCCAGTTTTTGCTCTGGTTATTTATACTTTTTAAATATGATCCATGTAGAGAAGTCAAACGTTATTAAATCCATTCAGATAGTTCTTCAATCTATTCAGGAGCTGAATGTACCTGGCACAGGCACTGAATATTTCCTTTTGGTTTCTGAGCTAGAAATAATACTTGAAGTAAATTATTTTCTGCTGTGATAATGATGATAGTACCAGACGTCCTGAGTGGAAAAGGTCAGGGAGGTTCTGATCCTGACTCTCATTCTGATATTGTGTCTTACTTTTCTGCCCTAAGAAAACTCATCTGAGATTCTGTCTGTGGTTTTCAGTAAGAACAGTCCTTTTCCTTCTTCCTGCACAATTTTTCAGCCAGATTGACTGAAGTACAAAAAGGTCAAATGACTTACTTGAAGGGTAAATCATGAGTCAGTAGCACAGCTAGCACTGAATCAAATCCTTTCCTGTCTTCCAGTCCAACCACTAGACAACACACAATTGCTTTTATTGACCAGAAAGCTTTAATGAAGTCAACATTAGCTGTGGTATGTGCTAGCATGAGTCCCTGAACAGCTTTGGTTTATATTTGTATGGGTCTGTGAAAATCAGTCACCTTCCACCAGCAATTCAAAGGGCATGTGGCAGACAGCAGACCTCGTGTCCCTCTCTGTGCATGCCTTGTGTCCTGTCTGTGCCTTTCAGTGCTTGCTCACTCATGCCATGCAGCTGTGCTCCTCTGCACTGGGAGCTGGTGTCTGTGGTCCTGGTCAGCAGCTGAACTGCAGCCTTCACTCTCAGTCCTCAGTTCAGCTGCCCTTTCTTTGCAGGCAAGAAGAGGGGAAAGGGCCTGTTATTCTGCACTATAGTCATATGAGATCATGGTTTGGAAAATGTTCAGAAACACTGGAAAAGATAAACTCAACAATCTATTTTGACCTTAGAGTCTACCGATGTTTGTTTTAGCTGACCTATATGCATCTGCACATATTTTGGCAGATAGAGGCCTGGAAACTTTGTGAAGAGGCTGATGGAAAATACTGTAAAAAAAAAAAAAAAAATGGCTGAAAAGGAGCTTGAGCAGGCATCTCATCTGTCTTCATCTAAAGTAAGATGGGCTTTGTCTACATTAGTTCTAGCAGCTGACTCAACTGCTATCTTCTACCTCTCCAGGCAATCTGTGCTGTCACCTCACAACTCAAATTATTAGGTTAAACATACAGGGAACACTTACTGCCCTCCCATATAAAAATGTGTGTCACTTATGTATATGATGTAAAGCAATCAAAAATATAGAATGCAATATAGAATGGTATGTATTACAAAGTCAACAGTACAGAAGTGTCCTCAGTGAGGATTTCTTTTCTCTCATTCTACATTTTGCAGTAAGAGAACTTTCCCCCACCTCCTCTTTTTACTGAATTATGCTGAGTGCTGCATTTCTCCTAAGACTCTATTTGCAAATATTTTCCAAAGTTATTCTACACAGTTGCCCGAGTATGTGAAGAGAAAGTAATAGGAAAAAGAAATGGTTTTAAAATGATACTAAAGATTTGACTTTTCAGTTCTTGAAAGCCAGGAAATTAATATTGAATCATCTGACTGTGCTGTGATGTTTTAGCTCATACAGCACACAAGATAACCACTGTTCAGAGACCCTGCAGTAACTCAGCAAAATGGGATGACTGGAGGATGACGTTTCTGGTATAAATCATCAGGTCTGTAGTGTATATGTGTAATAGACAGGACTTGGGAAGTGGGAAAAATGGGACTGTTGTGGAATGCCAGAAGGACTTTTAGCATGTTTGTTTTACTGATGATTGGTTGGCAGCTTAAAAAACAGCTCTCTAGTATAAGGTCATCATATAAATTGAAATGGAAAGAGCTACTATTAGATCCTCTTTTCCATTCCCTGTCACTGTGGAATTGTTCCCTACAGTGTTCTTGAGTGTTTTGTCCAGTTTTCTCTGAAATAACTTAAGCAACAGGGTTTTCATTGCTTCTCCTTGGAATCCTACCCCATACTATAGTAGATCTCATTAATAGGAAATGTTACTCTAAAGCATAAATCTTCTTGATCTCCATTTCATCTCATTAATTCCACTTATACTCCCTTCTCTGGCCCTAATCAATCCTTTTGCCTCTTAAGTGTTTATATCCTCTTAAGACTGATGGGGAATTATCATAGCCCAATTAGGTATCATTCAGCCAAGATATGTGCAGAGCCCATTCCCTTCATTCTCCTTCAGCCCACATCTAAGCCCTGGCTCATTTTTTCCCCTCTCTGAAGTCCCTTCAGTTTGTCATCAAGTTGCCCTCGATGTAAGTGGAAGAGAGCTCTGGCCCCTGCACTGCAGAGAGAGATGTGGCGATCAGGTTTCCAGAACACCAGCGATCCCCAGCTCACCACAAAGTCAGATGGAGAGGCCACAGAGACCACTCAGGAAGAAGAAAATAAAGGAGACTAGCAGTTTGCAGGGAAAGAGCAAAGTAAAATGGCAACCAAACAGCACAAGCAGTGGCCCTGCAGGGAAAAGAGCCACAGGGAAGCTTTGCAGGAGTCCTGAGAGCTACACCATCTCAGTGAGGCATAAAACCATGGCTTACACCCTGGCTGACAGCCCTGAGGATTGTTGGTGGGGTAGAAATGCCCCCAGATCACTCCATGCCCACCCCATGCCAGTTTTAAGGCAGGGCTGGTGTCACCACCTTGCCAGTGTTGCAAACCCCTCTGCACTGTCCCGCGCCATGACCTCACGAGCGGCAGCGACCTGGGTGAGCACCAGCTTCACAGATGGACAAAGCCTGCTCTGTGTGCAGGTTTTTTTCCTTGTGGCCATAAAATTAAGGAGTGGGAGAGAAACCTGGGCTGTATCATAGTCTCCTGGTGGTCCACTCCCTCCACCCAGCCCTGCAGACCATCCAAAACTTTGTCATTTTATCCAGGAAGGCAAGAAGGCCTGGGGTAGATCCAGAATGGATTACGACATAATCCAATTCACAGGGAGGGGTATTTTTGAAGGAGGATTATTTTTTTTTCCTCTGGCTGGCTGCCAAAAATAAATAAATTCTGTAAGTATAATGTAATGTTTTTAGAGAACATGGTGATGGAAAGAGAAAGCTCATTTCCATATCCACATTAAAGGGAGGGAGAGGGCAATTTGATTTTTTGCAGCACTGTGCAAAGTAATCTGAGGGTATATAAAGTATAAGTGCCGGTATTTCACAGTGGACTTTCAAACACAGTAATAGTCTGAAGAAAGGAGGGCTTCGTTTCTAATCAGAACAATGTACTATGGCTGTTTGGTCTGCATTTCAGCATCAAAAAGCCTCTGCCTGAACCTTTTGTGACCTTCAGAGAGTTTTGCATAATTAGCTTGATTAAAGACACAGCACAGTTTTAGCACCAGAGACCATAAACCACAAATTACTGAGGATCACATGTTTTGCAAAATAATACCATTCATGTGATTATTTGTTTTGCTCTCATCATTTTTGAAATATTACTCCATTGCTTTGACTTGAGTTTCTGGTTGTAACAGATAGCCAGTTCCCAAATAAAATGTAAGTCTTCACAAAAATGTTTCCATTGCATAAAAAACACTTATTGGATTTCTGTAAAGTCATAGAGCT
Organism: Erithacus rubecula; assembly: GCF_903797595.1. Taxonomy (NCBI): domain Eukaryota; kingdom Metazoa; phylum Chordata; class Aves; order Passeriformes; family Muscicapidae; genus Erithacus; species Erithacus rubecula. Next base: position 52,043,471 of record NC_136689.1, on the reverse strand, counting down.
GTTTGATATTTGTATTAGGGATATGACTGAAAAATATTAGCAGTACAAAGACTTTCAGCTATCTAGAGTGTCATTTCACAGGGCTTTCCTTAGACTTTGCTTTTACCATTTTGATTTTAGTGTGTTAATCTCAAATTTTAAAGTGTGACAAAGCCAAATTTAAAGTGTGACAAAGACCAGATCAAGAATGTATAATAGTTAATACATCAAGCAACTTTCTCATCCAGAGAGCATTGGATCATCTTGCAGAGAGCAGTCTGGGGACTGCTCTGATCAAAGGATGCAGAAGATAGCTGTGGGGGCTTGCAACAGAGAGGAGCACTGTCATAGTGTTCCTTGGACCATGTGTACTCAGGGCATGCCCAGAGAATTGTCAGGGTGGACAGGCCTGGCAGTGGGACCCACCTGCCTCCTGCATGCTGAAACAGAGATTGTTCTTTTCCTCCCCACTCACACAAGAGGTAGTAATTTCCCACTGCCTGAGGGTGGTGGAAAGAAAAGTTCTCAGAATGGAGAGCTCTTTTATAGGATCCTCATCTCTGGCCAAACACCATTTTTCTTCGCAGCTTTGGTGCAGAGTGTCTCTGGATCCCTGCCCACCTGCTTGCCTTTGTTAACAGGTTTGCTGACACACTCCCTGTCCCTCCAACTATGGATACAAAGGACATGGGCAAGTGCAGTTGGGCTCATACAATCTGTGTTCATGTACCTATGCACTATGTAAGGCCAAGTTTACATCTTCTGCTCCTCTGTCCTGTTTCCAGTAGCTACCAGGCTAAAGAAAATGGTCAGCTGCATTACAGGCCTTGCAAGCTATTCCAAGTAACCCCGCTCTTGTCCACTCTGTACCTACAGCCTTCATGGTCTGCTGGAAAGACTGCACAGATTTATGCAACCCTCTGCTGTTAGCACACCCTCATTGCTGCAAAAGATCTCAGCTTGAGACCTTCATGCGTTAAAAGAAATTAAGGAAGTTGCAAAATCTGTTGGTACAATAATAACAGTGGGTGTTCTTACAGAAACCAGTATAAGCTGGTTGAGTGGCACATCTGGGACGGTTTTAAGAAGAAACTTGATTAATACCACAGATGACTGCTATTTAAAGCCATTCATTTTGATGCATAGTTTGGGGGAGGTTCAGTTTACCCCTAAGGAAAAAGCAGGAGTTAATATAGACAGTGAGTGTTTGTGCTCCACTGGATGGTATTGATCACTAGCAATTTAGATTTGATATTTTAAAAGTGGGGAAGTTGACTATAATACATAGGAGGGCATTTCAGTGAGACAAAAAGGAAAGCAGTAGCAAATCCCTCTGCCCGTTAGATCAGACATTTAAACTGAAGATCAGGTGTGACAATCTTATCGGGAAAATAAAAACATTTTAATATTGGTCATTCAAAATTTCCTTTTGCCAACACTCTCCTTTCAGGGATATAATTTTATGATCAGGGTTGAAGACTCTCGGATTGGAGGAACTTGGAAGAAACTTGTGTTCTGTAATGGAATGGGATGCCAGAGTACTCATCCAAAGGCAGTGAAGTAAGAAAAAATAGGTGGAATACCGGCACAGGTATATACTCTGAGTAATTAGATCCAGCTGTTGTTAACCAGGATTAGAAAGTCCACACACTGACTATTTGTAATAGATGAGAGGAAGAAGCTTGAAACATACTTAAAAGGGTTAAATTTCACATGCATCCTTGAGAAAGTGAGAAGTGAGTTAGCAAAAGTGAAGGACCATGTTTGCAGTGTACGGCTTATGAAGGACCAGGGCCTCACAGACTACTAAGGAAATCCAGCTCTGGTCTTTCCCATTGAGCCTGATCTGAGCATCTATGTTCAGAAGTAGGTGGAGATGGATGGTGAATCCTCTGTTACTCCACTGTAACTCTTCAGAAGCCCTGTGACAATGTCAATGTCTTTGTGGGATGCACAGAAATGCTTCCCTTGATGTAAGAGAGCCTAAAATGGATGCAGCTTTTGGGATGAACAGATTTGAGGCAGCATTCAGCTCAGCATACGGACTAGTTGCAGCACCATATGGAAGGTGACGATGTTATAGCAATAGATGTAATGGATCTGATTGTGATCTGGCTTGCACCAGTTCTAGGCAGATGCAACTCCTTCAGCTTTAATGGACTTACCACAGCTTCACACCAAATGAAGTGAAACGAGTCTTTGGGTACAATACATCTACATTAAGCAATGAAAGACTGGTGATTTGTGTGATATCTTTTTTAATTTCTCTTTTTTTTTTTTTTTTTAAACTGAAGTGCTAGCATGTTGTGTGGGGAGGCTTTTTTTATTCTTATTAACAGTTGGCATTCTGTTTGTTGTAAGCTGTGTGTGGGTTTCTGTGCAAGACAAAGGCATGGCACTGCTCTGGCTAGGAAGCTTTGTGCCAGCTCTTCACTGAGGAACTTCACAGCAGTTTTGGACATATTTTTCTACATTGGGAGTGGAGGGAAGAAAACAGAGCATGTGTGCACAGCAAAGGCAAACTTTCCAAACCTGGTTAATCTCACTGTACCCATGCTGTGCAAACCTCGGCTGCTCTAAATTAAATGGAGCTGGAGGAGGAGAAAGCACAAGGACTAAAAGAGAGAAAACAAAGGGGAGAAGCAGTGAAGAACATGAGGAGGTAATAAGATAGGGAGAGAGCATTGAGCAGAAGGCAGGCTGTGATAGTAGTGCTGTTCTTGGAAAAGAAGCATAGAAAGAAATATTTTTTACAGATAAAAAAGATTTGAAACTGTGCTGCCTTTCTTCTCTGTCAGAACTTGCTTCCTGGCAATCCATTTAGCACCACTACTCATCAGCCTTTCCTGAGAATAGGTGGCTGGAGACAAGAGGCAAATGCTCTTCTAAAAGAAGAGCTCCCTGGTGGTTTAGCATGTATATGCAAATATCTGCATAGATTGATATTGCCCCTAGCAGGCAATCATGCATTTGGAAGGAAAATGGGAGAAAGTGAACAGGGTAGGGAAGATGGGAAGCAGCAGAGGTCAGGGCTGAAGAAAACAGCAAGAATTTAATTCCATAGCCCTCTTCCTCATCTTCTAGCCTCCTTCTTGGCTATGGCTGGAGCACATCTGATGTGTAGGTAGCACTCAGGGCCCAGGAATTTGTATGGCCTTGACATTCACAGGAATAGGCTTCTACAGTTGTTAGAAATGCTTTTGTTTTGTCAACATGAAAAACAGCCTGGTTAAGTCCAGGCCTGGGAGGCAGTTGCAGATTAGGGAAATTGTCTTTGGAGTTGTTTGTATGGGCCAATGTAAATTTGAAAAGGACAGTAAGCTATTGCTTTACTTTTTTTGGCCACAATTAAATAAAGAAAATATGTTGTAAATATAAGAGGTATCTACTTTCAGCTTTGCAGGCTTAAAAACACTGATGATCTGGATTATAATCAAAGTTTGGGATTTCATTTTCCTATAGGCTGCTTTGAAGAAATCTGAAGAAAAATTGGCTTTTAAAATGTTATCCTATGTGCAGAAAGATATTGTCAATTGTTCCAGCTGATCTGTTGCCTTTGCAATTGCTATCTTGCTGTCAAGTAGAAGTCAGTAGAAGAATGTGCTGTGACAGCATGGTGGAGAGACTGGAAAAGCATCCCACAGGCTGACAGCAATTGATACCCACCTACCTCCTCTACAACAGTCCATGCCACGATACAGAACAAGGGTCACCCCACTGGACCAGGCTTGTGTGAGACCAGGGCTTCAGCTGCACACACAAGGAGCTAGAGGAGAGTTATGATGTGACCACAGACAGCTGAGCAAGATGTACCATGAAAGCAGCTCCTTCACCACTCTGCCTCTTCTTTTCACACACAGCCATTCTGCCCAAGCTCACCGAGTGAGTGTTGGGCCAGCCAGCAGAAATGGCCTTGCATAATTTCTTTCATATTTATCTGTTGGGCCACATGACCTGTTAGAAAAACCAGACAAAGAGAAACACATTTACAGTGCTTGAAAAGGGGAAAATAATTGTTGACGTTCCCATGATTCTTGGGGAAGTGATGAGGTGGGAATGCAGCACAAGACACACCATGTGAGTGCATTAGCCATCCTTGCACTCATTTGAGTTGCCACAACAGCTGTGCAATGCCAAGGGCCAGGGTATGCACTTCTGCAAAGTTACAGAAGGGAAAATACAGGATTTGTTCTGCTTTTAACTCAGCTGATGTCATAATCAACTCATGTGGAAAAAAAAGTTTTCTCTTTTGGTGTTTGAATGTTTTAATCTGTTCCATACTTCTATCACCGATAACCTGCCTTTAAATGTTGGCACAATCTGCATTATACTTAACCCAGAGCAATCTTTATTAATGTAATTTTTTCTAATATGTCAAATGCTGCTAGGAAACTACTCCTCAGTAAGGACTAGCTGTGTGGAGGATTTCAGCTCTTGGAGCTCAGCTGGATTTAATTACCCACACAGATAAGTGTAGCCATTTATTTTCTTTGAACTGGAAAAGGTTGCTTTTCTATTTTTAACCCCTGAAGACAGCTGAGTAATTCAACTGAAAGTCCTCAGTCCAGAAATAACCTTTTTTTTCTTTTTGTCCTATGAGGATCAAGTTGTTTCTCATGAGCCAAGGTTTAACCCATAGCTGTTCAGTTCAGTTTTATTATATTCAGGCCAGGTTTTCATGGATTGGTAATAACCAGAGTCTCTGATATTCATCCAGTGTGGCATTGAGCAACTTGGCTTGCAATTTCCTTTTGAGAGTCCTTTTGCAGCAATACACAGAAAAGTACTGCTTAGTAGGATTCTTCACTGAGATGCTACTCGACACGTATAAGGGTGGCAAGGTCTCTTCCAAAACAAACATGTATGATCAATTTTCCAAAAGTGCTCTGCATGTTGCCATTAGTGCCACAATGGGGAGAAACTGCGTGCTAAGCACTTACAAAAATCTGGCACTTGTTTGAATGCGAATGGGGGCTTGAACTCTTTAAAAAATCTGGCTGCAATTGTGGGTGCGGAGCACTTAGGAAGCAGTGGTGGTCTTGAACCAGGGCTGCCATTACTGATTTACACCCTTGTCAGCCATTGATTTTCAACAGAGTTACACCCTTCTGGAATTGGAGCAACACAGTCAGACTGCCATCATTTATGAATTAATGCACATATAGGTATGTATTTTATTTAGTTTTGTTTATTTTATTTTATTTTGCTGTACTTTTTGGTTTTTTAGGAAAATTCTTTTGAAATATTACCCTGTTGCCTGAATCCGTACTGCTCCTGACTGTCTGCCAGCTCCCAGATTAAATGTAAGTCATTACGGAATGTTTTCCTCACATGGGAAAGACTGGAGTGGCCCAGTGTTAGTTTTGCCCTCCGACATTAATTCTAATTACCTCAAAATGCAAACATGTTTGAATTTCCAGCAGATGACATTATTTTTTCTTTGACATCAGACATCAAAGAAAGAAAAATAAACATGGGACAGTGACAGCATTAGGCCTCCAGTCATTTTTCAGAGGATTTTTCATGTCCTGTTCCAGACTGGTTCTTCTTTAAGTCTTGTCTCGGATATTAGGGAGGGGAAAGGTTTACAGACTCCAAGACTGATGGAGTCTTTTCCCTTCCAGTTCTCTGAGGCAGATGGGGGGAAGGAAAGAAACAGTCTGGTTTAGATCAGCCTTGGAGTCTTAGTTTTTAGAGGCACACACACGCCCCCAGTAGTTTGGTTATTTTGTTAAATTCTATTTAGCTTTTTATTCTGAATATTCATGGATGGTACTGCTGCATTTAAAAATTGCAATAATATAAAGAGAACAGAAATTTGTAAATGTGAATGAGAAGCTCATAATTTTGCAGATGTTTAGTACTTTTGGGAGATTGTTGTTCAGGCAGGTGTCACGGCAGCTGAAAGCTGATGTTGCCAGATATTCCCCCTACAGGGCACTGACCTTTTGGACCTTTCAAGTCCACAGGATTTATAAATGGACCAATCAAGGGAGCTGCTTCTACTTCCATGTGTCAGGGTTGGGATGTGCTAGCCTACACCCACATGGTTTTTATGAGGTTGTGGCAATGGTAACTCCCAGTCAAGTTTCATGGACCCTGACAGAGAGCCCTGAGGTGATCTCCCACCTGCACTGCTGACTGCACCCAGAGCCCACCTCTCCCCAGTTTTTGCCAGGTTCCTGGGTTGGCCCTGGAGGAAACCATCTCTGCATCTGAAAATGGAAATAAATGGAATAGTACCACTGCTCAATCTGACAAACAACATGGAGAAATGTAAAGGCTCCATTATTAGAGACCCTGACTGTGTTTTGGTGAGGCAGGCTATAGAAAAATTCATGCAAGAAATCAAATTATGAGAAAATTACAGAAGTCTCTTCCAGGGCCTGGGAAAGCAAAGTTATTGCAGGACATGGTGAAGATGCACTGTGCAGGCAGAGCTGTGCAGGGAAGCTTGAAGAACATATCTGTGCTATTTGCTCCTCTCTTTCTGAGCACTAAACCTGACTCCCAAGTTTTAAAGGGTCAGCTTGTGATGGACCCAGTCTGCAGGAGCTGCTGCTGTGGCATTGCAGTGCATCAGTTTAGGATGCTTCTTTCTTTCTCTGATGGAAAAATAGATCCTTTCACTGCATTGAACAAGTAGTAGTTTCACCATGCACCCTCCCCCTCCATGCTTCCAGCCCCTGCTCCATTTAAAAAGTATAGAAACAATTTCATTCTCAATTAATAAATGACAATAAATAAATAAATAAGCCATGTGCTCTGCAGTTGTTGCCTGCAGTGTGAGCTCTAGTGTTTTGAAGTGTTTCTCATTGGGACCCACAAATGTTTGTTACAAAACTTGGCAAAATCATGGGCTGGAGCCTCTGGGCTGCTCAGCCAGCTTCACACCCATCCTCCTGATCCATTTTCCCTTGATGGGTGCCCAGGGCAGGCAGTAGCTCCCCAGGGGCCCTGCAGGGGCTGTGGGCTAGAGTGACTGGGCTGAAGGGCATAAGCCAGCTCACCTCAGGCTCCCTAGAGAATGTTAATCCTCCTGCTGAAGCATTTAGATGCACTAAAACGATTTTTGCTTTTCTCGCCTCTTCTTGCAGTTTGACAGCATAGCTTAGAGTCTGATGCTGTCAAACTGGGTTTTTTTCCATTCTCTGCAATACCTGTAAACTACACCATGACACTACTTCTCCCAGGAAGCATGGTAAAAAGGAAAATGGTAGAGAGAAAATACTTGATTGAGGTTACCTTTCCAAAATTGCCTACAGATTCTGAGAGAGATCTAGCAGGAGACATCCTGAAAGGCTCATTTGAAAACAAGAGTACTGAAAATCTGCCCTCCAAAAGTCAGTGTTTCCATGTGAGTGCTCAAAAATGAATGCACTTAAAATCAAGCTTTGTACGGAAATTTAAACCAGCCCGAATACTAATATTGGCAAAGGCTCTGCATGTTGGTAGAGCATACTGGTCCTCATCAGGCAGAGTGTATCATTTAGGGGTATGTTTTCAAAATTCGATAACCCAAATGCTCTTACAAATGGCTTTGATTATTTTCTGTCTGTGCAAGACCAGTTTTTTGTAAGGGAATGGACAACTGCCTGAGGAGAAATGGTGGTGGGGTATGTGAGTATCCTTTTTCGCACACATCAGTGCATATTTGGTATATGAGGTGGTGCTTACACAGTTTTCCTTTCACTGTTCAGGCAGCCAGTTTTTAAAAATGTGGCCTGTGGTGTTTCTGTTTCTTTGATGTTTTCAAATGGGATCTAGTTATTTTAACATGTATATTATATCTCATTTTCTGCTAAGGCCACCTCAAGGCTCTAGAAGAAATCAGACTTCATGTTGTCCATGCTGTTTCACCCATTTCTAAATGAAAAGGCATCTGTATCTGCTGCTAAAATGACATTCATCCTTCTTGTTTGTGATGTGAGAAATCCTCTTGGTTCCTTCCTTTCCACTCAACAGAGGGTCCATTAGCTGATAGAAACACTGTGCTAGTGAAGAGGGGTGACTTGTTCTCATCTCTTCTGAATGCTGTGATGAATGATAGCCATAGTCCCATGCACACATTCAGAATCAGCCTGATGCTTCACCCAAGGTCATAAAATGAGACCAATTATACTGGAGCAAGTTTACATCTTCAGCAAAATCTGAATCAGACAGGCACTTCTAGGACTCCACCAAGAGAACAAGCCTTACCCAAATCAGTTTGTGCTCAAGCTGTTGCTATAAACCAGCTTGAATGTTTTGTGTGATGTAGGACAATTGGTACAACATGGGCTTTTTCATGAGTGATACTGGGCACCCCCAGCCCTTTACTGGGATCATTGTATGTAGAGAGTCTGCTCAATAATTCCTCTGGTCAATGAGGCTAAATTGTAAGTGTAAAGTAAAATGTAAGTTTACAAAGCTGTACAAAATTATGTACATGTGTGATTAAGTAGCAATGCATCCGTTAATATTACATGACTTGTTGGGGGAAAGATTTTTTTAGTGCAACTTCAGAAGTGCTTAGGACAACAAGATATTCTCTGTGGGAGTCGTCTACTTTCCACGTGGAAAATGCATGATGGGGTTTTGGGTAGGATTGGATATATTTTGCTGCTTTGAATTACTGTCTGGATGAGTCAAGCTATTTTTTGTCCTGTTGGATCGCTGTGGTGTTGGTGAATAGTTATTTCTGCATGGACGGTGCATTAAAGTTCCTGTTAACAGTCAGGTTCTCTTCAGCAGCAGATGTTAACTTTTTATATAAAAACAAGCATTTAAAAACAGTTCCTCTCTTATCAATACCTGCTTGGCAGTTTCACCCTTTGGGAAACATATGTCTGGATAGGAGTCAGAGCTTGTTTTGGAAGAGATGGCCTCTTGCCATACCCCCTTGATGTTTCTTTTAAATCTTGCTGTAGTGCACCTTTAAGCTTTGTGGAGGTTTGTTTTTATTTTCTCTTTGTTTCATGCCTAGCAGTGGTGCCTTATACATTCACTAAGAATGAGTACAGAGATAAAGATAAGAAATTTAGGAAACTGTTAATGTCCTTATCTCTACTGCTGGTGTGGGTAGAATGAGTACCCTGGAGAAAAATATTGTTTTGTATGAGGTAACAGCTGTTGTTGCTGTATATATTGAGTGAGGCTATGCTGCAGTCATTAATCTTGTACTGCTGCTGTAGCCTTTCACTAATGAGAAATAAGAGCAAGACCATCACTGTTTCGGGATTAGAAATGGAGGCTGTACCATTCAGGAAGGAAGACCCAAACCCACTAATGAGAGTAGCTGGGCATTTCTTCCAGATGCAGCTTGGACTTCTGAGCTAACACTGTTTAACTAGCAGTGTTTCTTACAGTTAAATAGTGTCTAGGTGCTTTCAGTAGTTGCTGTGTGGACAGGAGGCAGCCTTTACATGCAGGCTCATATTGACTGGGTGGCAGCCTGTACAAAAAACATACCAGTCCTCACTGAATCTACCAACAGCCAGAACCTCTTCACAACTGCTCTCAGTAGAGAGCTCCCATCACAAACTGATTCATTGTCCATTATCACCATGCAGCTAGTACACCAAGGAATGATTGTAATGAAAAAATCATTTAGATTTAGATATTTAAAACCACAATGTTTTGCACTTTCTTGAAATTTAAAGAGTTATTTGGGAGAAAAAAATATCTTCCAAACCCAAAAATATAGGAGAAGCATGAACAATGTGTACTATGCTGTTTTAAACTACTCATGTTTGGGTTGTAGTTGCTTGTTCCTTTCCACTAAAGATTAACCTGGCACTATATCTGCAGGGACATGTATTGAAGTTCTTTGCAGCATGTTCAAGATTAACTCTTAGAAATGCCACAATAAAAAAATTAAAAAAAAAAAAAAAGGCAACGAGTAGTCAGGATATTCTTAGTGGTTTACCATGTGTTTTTTGGGAGGAAAGTGAGTGCCTTGGATGGCTAACAAGCCTCTTGTTTGTGCAGTGGTGATGCACCATGAAGCTTTTTCACTCTGAAGTCCTCAGAAGTTAAGGAAGGTTCTACATACTGGACCATGTCACATGTTATGTGACATTCATAGGGCTCCAGCTGTCCTATGTGGCCTCTTGACAGCCCCACTTCAGAAGGAGCCTTTTGCACATGCCTTTCTCAGCACATCTGTGTGTGAACTCCTCAGTGTGCTGTGTGAAATGCAGACTGGCCCTTCTATCATGGCATGGCTGCATCAGTGGGCAAGAGAAGTGCTGCAGATGTCATTTATCTGGACTTCTGACATCATTCCCCAGACCATCCTTCTCTCCAAATTGGAGAGAGATGGATTTGATGGATGGGCTATATGGTGGATAAGGAATGTGGCTGGACAGTCCCATCTGCAGAACAGTAGACTCTTCTGGATGGAGATCAGTGACAAGTGGTGTCCCTCAGGGAATACTGGGAACCAGTGCTGTTTATTAACTTCAGCAATTGCAAACAAGGGTGGAGTGCACTCTCAGCAAGTTTGCAGATGACACCAAGTTGAGTAGTACCATTGCTTGAGAGATAGGATGCAATCCAGAGAACCCTGGATAAGCCTGGGAAGTGAGTCAAACACAGGAGTTTACCCTCCAACTTCCTACTTCATGGCTAAGAGAAAAAACAGTGTGGTTAGTAGTTCTGGCAAGTGCTTAACTTAATTTTACACCTTTAAATTAGTATATGAGTATAAATACCATTACCTTTAAATTACTAAATTACCTTTAAATTACCTTTAAATTGGTAATTTATAGTGTAAGGAAGGTGAGGCCAAAGTTTACAAAGTTGGATAAAATAAGGCTTCTGCGGCTAATACTGTTAGTGGTGTCTAATTCCTTTTGATTTCATATGTCTCTGAAAGTCAGAGTCTTCTTCCAGATTGTGGCACCAAAGTAGTATAGTTTTAAAATGTGATGAGGACTAAATAGCCCAGCTGACACTAGAGACTGAGACCTCTCCATCAGAGGGTTTATGCAAGATATCAACAAAAAGCTTCCCTCAGTAGCTGCAAAGTTCCTGTTGGTCATTCCAGAGCTTCCCATAGCCTTTTAATGGCACACATCTATGCATGTATGCCTCAATATGAAGTGTATATGAGGACTAATGCTTCCAGCACAGTCCAACTCTCACAGCTTGGCACAGTGCTCATTTTTCAGCATATCAGTTAGTAAGAGACCAAAAGAGAGACATATTATCCTCCCAATATTTCTAGGTTCAGCCTTGAACCATAGGAAGAAACTTTCTTGTATGCAAACATAGGGATTGGGGCTGAGCCTGAGAAGATGGAATGGAAGAAAAAGAAGATTATAAAAAGGTACCAGTTGGAAGAAGGATGCACCAAATACCCAATTGCTGGGGAGGGGGCAGCATTTTACAGAGGTGGTATGTCATAATAATAAATTCAAGGAATCCACTCTGATTCAACAGCTGGTTCAATCAAACCAGATGAAACTGCCTTCAATACCATCCTGGACCAGATTTTTCAGAAGAATTCAGCAGCTTGGTAGCTAAGCCTTTTGCAAAACATCTTCCACTTATTGTCACAATAGAAGCTGCTGGATGCTGACCACTTCAGAGAATCTGGACCAAATGCGGGATGCCAGGCACTTGAAACTCTGGCACTGGACTCTGCAGAGAATTCGATCCATTATGTGCTGCTCCACTTCAAAGTGGTTAGCAGCTTGTGACAACCGTACAGCATCACAGCAAATGTCACTTTTTGTGCAAACATTTAACCAACATAAAGCGGCTTTTTAGCATGGTAGTAAATTTCACCCAAATCTAAATTTGCTTTGATTTTTTTTTTTTTTCAATTTTCACTGAATGGAAAAGAATTACTGAGTTTGGGCCTTTCTGATGGAAGTATTTACAAAATTTTTCAGGGTAGCTTGGGGTGCAAGAATGACACAGGAATGTTTTCTCACCAGTCTTGTTTACCATTTCTGATACAACATCATTAGCACAAGTTTAAAAACAGAGGGATTAAACCTATTCTTCTGGGATTTTCTGTTGTTTTCTGCACAGTTTCATATTTTAATTTTGAAAGAAGAGAAGGACACACTCCTTGAAGGAAAAGAGGAAGATAGTTTAACATAGACTGAGCTGAGGTTCAACTCTGCAATCTGGGTTCAGACCCATCTCCAGTTTTGAGTATAATCTTTCTTTGCATATTCTTTCTTTCTTTTTTTTTTTTTTTAATCAAACCCAGGAATTATACAGCTGTTGAGATAAGAATAATTAAGAACAATGCACTTCCTTTTAAAGCTTCTCAAAGGATAACCTCTAATAAGATGAATTGAGCGTCTCATGCAGGCCACACACAAATGATTGCTCATATTTAGTAAAAACATTTTTTGGGGTAAAGATAAGCTAATTTTGCTCAAGAGCAGAGGGTGGTCTTTAAGCCTTGCATTTGTCAAAGAAACAAGCAGCTTTTTATCTATTTCCTATAATCTTCTAGAGCTCAAGAGGAGTAATGTAGGGGGAGGGAAATTCAGGCAATGTATTTATGTTGGAGCACAAGCCCGAGCATTTGAACAGACCATAAAGTTAAAGAGACAATGGGCTGGATTGTGGAAACCTCACTTGCAATCCAAAATTTATATGTGCTGATTCTGCTGCTTCTGTAGGTACTCAGCCTTGCAAAAAAGTGCTGGGCAAGCTCTGATGTGCCACAAAGCTCATTTTGAAGCACAAGGCAACTGGAAATCAGTTCCTCATAGTTTCACATCTGTTGCTTTTTTAAATGCCCTTTTCTTGCCATGGAAAATTTCACTACTGATCTATGTGGAAGGTCAGCAACATCATCACAGTAGAAATGAGCTTGCAGGATGCAGGGGGATCCCTGTGTTCCGCTGTTCCCTCCCAAAATCTACCCTGTTCTATGCCCTCTGGATGCTTGGCATTGGATAAATGGCTCTGCTCTGGCAGTGCCCAGAAAGACACAGTCAGGTCAGGCATTAGGACCCACACCTTGTGTGTAGCTGCTAGGGCTCATAGAGAGACTGATTTGCATTATGCTCTCACATGCACACCAGTGTGGATCCAGAAAAGCACAGTGAGAATGATCCTTGGAAGCCTTTGTGCAGGGTGTTGGAGTGCAGACCAGACTAGTGCTGGCTCTCTGTACTCATGAAAACTGGCCTCACTTGAATAGTTCATGAGGGAAAGCCTAAATATGAAGAAAAGGCAAGACATGGTGCAAAACATGCCATTGACAGGTTCTCCTCCTCCCCTTAAGACATTTCACCTGAAAAAAGAGAAGTACCAGCTGGAGTTATAAATTATTCCAGCTCCTAGTTTCCAAATGTTTCCACTCTCCCCTTTGTATCTGTTACAGATGCATCATCCGCATATGAATGTTTCCTGGAATTTGGTTCCAGAGATTTGAGCTTGTGAAGTTTTGGGGCCAGACTCACTCAAATGGAACTCCCAGGGAGAAGAAATTGCCTCTCTGTTTAAATCAAGTGGCTTATCAGAGAATGTTAAATTATTTTTTTACAGCTAAAAGTCAAAAGATCTAACCAGTCTTCTCCTTGCTATTTGCTGCAAAGCTTTCAAATTAAAAAAAAAAAAACAAAAACAAATCAAAACAAAACCCCCAAAAAAACACACACCAAAAAAAACCCCACCCCACAAACACACACAAAAAAAAAAAAAAAAAAAAGCAACAAAAAATCTCAAACCCAAGAAAACAAAAACAGCAACAAAAACCCCCAAACTCTTTCCAGTCCCCCTTGTCCTCCAGACATCCAAGCCTGTTCCTGTCTCCACCCTTCTAATTACTAGAAAGACCCCTCTGGCTGGAGACATCACTGCAGGATTGTTTTACACCAACACTGATATTTTGCCTGCTTAAGCAGAATCTAAAAGAGTAACAGAGTGATCCATTAGCCAGTGGAGGAACGTTTCAGTGCTCTGCAGTTCTCCAGCATTTTTCATCTGAAGCAATTAAACATTCATTGATTACAGGCATTAATTAGGTCTAATCACATGCCTGCAAATGAGGTGTTAGGAGAACATGAAAATGAGTGCTGTGTTTTAAAACAGATTTTGGTGGTGAAGAAAGACATAGCCATCTTATGGGATTCCCAGACACGCTTTGTATTCGTAAAAACAAGGTACTGATCATCCCCCAAAAATCAGGCCCTGCTGTCCATTCTGGGCAGAGCTGTCAAACATTGCAGCCTCTGATTTTCTGTCTAGCTGAACTTCAACCACTGATCCCTGTTACTCCCTTGTAAAGAAACAGAGCACAGTGGAGGAGAGCAGGCAAGTGAGCCAGAGGCCTGGCAGCACTGGGATCAGTGGCACAGCCATCCTAGCCAAGGACAACACACTGAACTGCTGGGGACAAGAGTAACTCAAAGCAGTTACAGAGTTTGCCAGACTCCCTAGGACTACCTGGTGTGGTTATGCTGTCATTTTTAATCCAAGGGTTGCTCTTCTTCTTTTTTTTTTTCTTTGGCAATTCAATTTACACATATGCCTATGTGTATTTAGTGCTTTTAGCTAAAGGTGAAGTCACCTGGTTTTTGCCTGAGGCTGAACAGCAATTCACAAAAGCACTGTTAGCAGCTCTATACCTGTCTGCTCTTTCTATATCTACTGAGTTGGTACTTGGTGCATTTGTAGCACAGCTATTAGACAATATCTAAACACTTATAAGGGCTTTTCTGTCCCAAGCCTGGTCCTGCTTTTCATAAACTCAACCTTCTTGTTTTACACACTCCTCCATTCCACTCTAATTTCCATTGTTTAATCTCACCCAGCTCTTTCTGTCCCTTCCCTCAGCAGGACACAAAAAATAAAAATCGCCAATGCCTTCATTTTGCAATGTTGCAAAGTTGGGTGGGTTCATAGGAAAATATCAAAACAACAAAGAAGAAACCCAATCTTTTCTCCCAGCTCCCACGGCTTGATTCCAAGGCCAAGAAAAGAAAAGACTGCATTCACAAGGGCTATCATGGGCACCAGGCTGCATGGCTGCAAGGCTGCCAAATTGCTCCTTCAGAGCAGCATAAACCACGAGTGAAGCCTGGATCCTGCTCACAGGGTGCACACACTTAGCTTTTCATGCATCCCTACACCACTCCTTTTCTAAAAGTTAATCAAATGCAAGGACATGGGGAGACCCAATGCAGTTGCATAAATAAAATCAGTCATCATGTAAAACCCACAACATGAGGACACAGACTGCATCCCATCCCCGTGTATCCTGCCCACCCTTCCTCTACACGTGGGGTACAAACTTCCCTTTGCTCATAGGCTGCTCTTGGCATTGAATGTGGTTTGCAGCGAGCAAAATGCCTGACTTCTCATCCATGGTGCAGCAGCAATCCTTGCACACACACAGGAGGGATGCTCACAGCCCTCCTGTCTCCTGTCCCTGCACGTTCAGAAGGACCCATGGAAAGAACTAATTGCTTTGACTTGGACTTTTCTCTTAACAGCAAAAATGAGGAGGAAGGTCAGGGGTGTAGCATCACTGTAAACCAGAACATATGGCCTGCTACTGGTGAAAAGGCAATTGCTCAAAGGGGGTGATAATGATTATGATGGAATAAATTGCAATTAGGACACCGGAAATGGAGCCTTTCAGCAGAGAAGGTGCTGCATTAACTCCAGCATTAAAGTGGTTGCAGTATGTGACAGTAATTTAAGAGGGAAGAGAAATCTGGGCACCAAATGGTACAGCAAAGGACCCTTACAAAGCCTGTGAGCTGGGATGATGTGCAAGTGACAGAATGAAGATATGATCTCCTTATGGTGCTGCAAGGAGGTCCAAACCAGAACAGATCTAGATAAATTACTGACCTCTTACCCCTGGAGGTGGTGCCCCACGGAGTTAAGGGTAAGGCAGTGGGCAAAGCCAATCATGGGAGACCTTGCTAGTGCTGTTGCTGTTGCTCAGTGGGTGAAGTGTTTGGGAAATGCCTGCTGTTTCTTGGCATGGCAAGTAGGGTGGCAGCATCTGAGCCTCTGCTTTCTTCTCTCAGTGTTTAATGACTCCACAGGTCTCAGTGGAGTTGCCTCCATGTAAAACTGGAACATCAACAAGCCAAATCGGGCCTCAACATCTGCAAAACTGGATAGGTTCACAAGGATTTAATTCCCTCTTAAGTATGTACAAATCACATGGGATGACACTGCCTAATTCCCTGCATTTCTGCATAGCACGGTACTGTCACTATTCACTGGGAAAGAATTTCATATTTGCATTTTTTCAAGTGTGGTAATACTGACATTGCTCATCTTCTCCTAACACTCAATAGCAATAATTTTTGTCTCTGGAGAAAAAGGCACAGATTTTCCATATTGCATCATACTGCCTATGAGGGTCCTTGTCCTGATTTGATCACCTCTGCAGTGAAGTGGAGATGTTAGAAGCACATCTAACCCTGCATGCTTAAAAAGCAGAAATAGAAGCAAACATGAGTGTTTACCTATGCCACTTTTAAAGCTGCAGGGCAAGCTGAAGTTTGGCCTGCAGATATCTGGTAAGTGCCAACAATTAATACAGGCATCAGAGAGCAGATCAACATCATGCAATGCTTGTGTCAACTGCTGACTCTAACATCAGCTCCAGATCTGGGAGTACTACAGAGCCATTGGGTATCAGCTCTTCTTGTTTCAGGTGCAGTACTAATAGCCTGACTCTTCTTTCAGGAGTCACACTATCTTTCCTCATGGATTAGTGAGCAGCTGGACTCCCTCAGTTATCTGCACCATGCACCACTAAGAGTGGTAGTCTTGCACTAACAGTTCAAGTGGGGTTTTCCCCTTGAAGAGACATAATGAGCTTTCTGGGTTTTACTTAAAGGATTGTATGTCCAGGCAGTCTGAGGAAAGGAGGTTATGTCCAGGATAAGTCATAGACTTTGCTCTTTACCTAGAAGAGAGTCTAGCTCAAATGCAAAAATACAGTCCCAGTTTAAATGCTCTAGTCAACTAAATGCCCTTCTGAGTGCCAGCAGAGAGCATGTCCCAGTCCCTGAAGGCTGGGCTCCAGCCAGGTACTCCAGAACTGCTTCATGCCCATGCTAAGGCAGCTAGATCTGTGCATGTGGTACAATCAGATCCTTTCAGAGCAGCTGCATTTGTGATTTAAGGACCTGACCCTGCTCTACTGGTTTCTGTCAGTGCAAGGAACAGTCTTAAAGGACTGACAGTTATCAGTGAAAGGATTACATTCCTACCCCTTCTGAAAGGGCTGTCTCACTAGACAGAGACATGAAGATGATCAGTTGTTACCCATCCCTTTACATTCCAGCTTGGCCTATCTTCTAATCAGGCTCCTCACACCCAGGAAAGCCAATCTTAGGATTTAACCTGAAGGAGAACTTTCAGCACAGAGACCCTGCACAATCTATTACAGCAGGCAGTGGCAGACTCACTGGCTTGTTTGGAGCCCTGGTGAGGGAACACAGTGTCATGTGGAGGTGCACCATCTGCAGGGCTGCTGTGCAATGCTATCAGCTCAGCTGTGTGAAGGTGACATTGCAACTACCTCACCACATTCTGTCCAAAAATATTTTGTTTCAAAAGAAATCGCACCTCCAGGCCTGTGTTCACCACAGCATGCTGAGGCCATGTTTCATCTCACCCAGGAGAGAATGGCTGTGCTGGTCTGGAACAGGGTCATTCCCAACTGTCAGGAGCAATAGGGAAGGAAAGTTGGCTGTGGTTTTTGCCCTGGGTCCAGCTCCCAGAGGCTGTGCAGTTCCTGTGCCATTAAACAAAGCTAAGCTCATGAGTTATACTTGTGTAGCTATTGTCTTTACTGCTGTTTTTGTTGTTAATACCTTGGCTGCTGCTAAGTATGTCTGGTGTTTTTAGCACTGGAGCCAAGAAAACAGCATTAACTAAACAACCTCAACACAGCAGAGGTTGCCAGGTTGAGAAACCCTCTGATGCTGGGAAGCAAAGTGACAAACTCTCCCCTCTTCAAGTCTGTGACCTGCATTCACTTATGGCCATGGAAACCCACACAGCCCTGTGGCTGAGAGAGGAGTGTGGTAAGTACAAAAGTGAATGGCAGGTGCTTGGGTTAAATTATATTGTTTTGTAAACTACACCTGTCAAAAGTGAGAGTGAAAGCACTGGACAAACAGGCTACTTGAAAATATAGCAGCTACAATAGGAGAAAAACAGTTGGTTATATTGGGGATTTTTTAAAATTGCTTTGAATTATTCACAGTATCAGTGGTTTCCTGTGACATCAAGCTTTTGAACATCGTTTGATTGCCATAAACTGTGGTGTATCCAATTTTCCATTCCCAACTACACCCAAGCCACAGTTTGTCTGAGAAGCTGCATCTGCAGAAGGCACGTCCTGGCTGGCAGCTGAATAACTGATAGATGGGGGTAGCACAGAGCACCTGGTCCTCAGCACAGCCCTGGATGAATCCAAGTGATTTTTTTTTTTTCATTGAATTTCCAGAGAAATAATGGTAAAACGTCTAATGAGTCAGTCAAAGGGAGGAAGTGAGAGCAGAGGCTAACTAAGTGTGTGTAAGGCAGAGTTCTGTGGACTGCTCTGCCTATGCCAAGAACTGGGGAGTTTCTGTCAGCTTGATTGGGAAAGTCGAGCAGACAGAGTGTAAACTACTGCCTTGACTGTCCGTGAGCACTGCTGCCCTCTTTTGGGTGGAATTAGAGCCGTGCGGCTGTTCCACGCACCAGCGCACGCTGCTGCTCCCGGTGCGAGGAAGGGGGATCGCTCCTGCGGGAATGCTGCAGCGGTGCTCCCGCGGGGACAGTCAGCAGCGGGATGCCCAAGTGCAAGGGCTCTGCTCAGCAAGGATGCTGGCCGAGAGCAGCGTGGCCATGGCATTACAGGTGTAGCCCATCAGCCTGTTAGCATGCTCTGATCCAGCTCCTCAGACAGGCTCCCGTTCCTTGGGTGAACCGTGGCATCCAAGCTGCAGTTGCTTCAGGTGTTTTTCCCCACCTCTGGCATTGTTCTGCTCCATCATCTGCTGTGCAGCAGGAACAGAAGAATGGCTGAGCAATTTGGCTCCAGCCTTGCTGCAGGTAGGTGGTTATGTCAGTTGTTGCATGCCAGTGCCAAGTTCTGCTGAAAACACTGAGACCTTCACTGTGAAGGCATCAAAACCTATTCTGTTGGGGCAAGGTGCACCTTGCACTGAGCTCTCCCCTCCTTTGTCCCAGTGTTTTGCTGGAGAATCTGTCATTAACTTGCAAGGGCTATTGTTAGCAGAGGCATAGATTCAGGATATGGGTCAGTCTAATGGTTCAACACATTTGGTGACCTATGTCCAGCAACAGTCAGATCTTGTGGCCATGCTATTTTTCTCAAACAGGAGAACACATCCCTCTGAGAGCCCGCTCATGCCCCCAGACATATCTGATTACACTTAATTCAGCTTCCTCAGCTACAACCATGCATGGTTACAATCTGACGAAGTCCTTACAGTGACCTGGACATAAAATTTGAGTTGATGAGTGACACTTTTTATAAGACCAACTGTTTCATTATGAAACTTTTGAGGTTGGAATAAAAAAATCCCAAACAAATAAGAACATGTCCCTATTAAAATACTGTCAGAGCATTTTTATGTATCCTCCTTGTAGCAATTGTGGCTGCGTGTAAAATGCAAGCATGCCTTCTGATCGTGAGAGAGTGGCTGAAAACATGAGTCACACAGTCGAACCTTGTGACTTGGTAGAAATAAGGAGGTCTCCTTAAAGGCAATTTGTGGAAGAATTGGAGAGAAACGCAATTTTTCAAGGTCAGCCAAAGGCTAATGAGCACTCTTTCATAGTGCGATTGTATTGCCTGAATTTCTGTATTTCAAAGCCAGTCTAACTACTTTATTGCTGAAGCACTGTAACTGAAGAGGCTGTAATAATATTGACAACTAATCCTGCCAGAATCTGAGATGGTATTCAGCATAATATGAAACATTTTCTCTTTGCCTGGACAAGTACAGAACAAAGAGTTAAACAAATATGTGGTTCCCCAGAGTACCACTTATCTTTCTTCCCGAAGGGCATGTGTACAGATGCTTTGTAAGTTGGGTTGTCAACAGTTGGGGCTTGTGGCCAGATTCACATGTTCTCCACCTTTTGCTTGTGAGCTGCAGGAGAGTCATCTCCAGAGGGACAGTTTTTCATAACTTAATTAGATTGGCGCCATTTGCGCAGCTACGGTTTCAGGTTGGCTCAGCTTTACTTCTGCTCCAGCTCTCCAGTTCAGGGTATTACAGTAGCACTGAAATTGGTTCTGAACTAAACTTTTGGCAGCTACCTCGGGTCAAGGAGGCAATTTGTGTTACTGCTGTTGCTAAATTAGAAATAAATAAATAATCAATGTTGCGGGCCTTAATGACAGACTGAGAATGAGAGACAAAATGTTTTTGCAGCTCTCCACTGTGAATGTATTTAGGAATATGTTGGCTTTTTTTTTTCCCATGAATGAACAACTCTAGTCTAGTAAGCCACTTTAGTTGAAGAAGAGCAATCTCCAAGTGCATTGTCTTAGCATGGTTTTGCACTATGCTTAATTTAATGTAACTTTAATCGGCTGAGAATCTGGACAAGCTGACCAAAACTCAGCCAAAGTGTTCCCACTGGAGTTTCAGTGGTTTAACTGCATCAGTTTAGAAATGGATAGAAGTGAAATCACTGAGATTTTCAGCATGGAGACAAAGCCCTTAGCCCTGACTAGCTTCATACTACTAAACTGCAACTAAAAGAGATCTGCAAACAGTGAGTGTAGACTGGAGGAAAAGTAAGAGTGGGGGGCCTTTCCAAGCACCACATCTAAAATGGGCACATCCTGCCTGTGACACACAGTGTTGCTTAGACACAATCTATGAGTGTGTCTGGGCTCACTTCCATGCACTGTGAGCCACAGAGACTCACAGCCCACAATGCCCCTCACAATGCTGCATGTGGCTCCACTGAGGTTTTAAGGTTTTACCTGGGCAGCCAGTAGCTGGAAACTGCACAGTTGTGACTTTTTTACCAGATTCAGTGATGGATGACAGCCATCCCTTAGCGTGCAGTTTTGAAGATGTCAGCTGATAAATGGCACTTTAGCAGGTGACAGATGTAATAAATTAAAAGGCATCTGGCAAACCTGCTGGTAAAGGAAAAAATATAGATGTTTGCAGGGATGGAGAAAAATGACCACTTCTCATAGAGAGCAAATAAGAGATGAAAACAAAGTGTCTTCATGTCCCTCCTAAAAGCAAAGCAAAAGACAGATCCACAGATTTTCTCACAGAATCACAGACATTTCAGGGTTGGAAAGGTCGTCTCCAGCCTCCCTGCCTAGGGGGGGTTATATCACTTGGATATAAAGAAATGCAATTAGAATTGCTTCTGTCTAACTCAAGACTTTTGTTGCTAAAGTTATTCCTGCCTCAGTGCTTGCATGAGTGGGTTTGCCTGTTTACTGAAGGTAATGATAATTTTATGACTTTTCACTTTCTCTGTGATATGAGCCATTTGTGAACTGGAAGTAACCTGTGAAAGCCAGTTAGTTGCTACTCTGCAATTCTGAGCAAATACTTTATAGATAGAGCCAAGTCGGGGCAGGGGGAGGGGGGCAGATTGTGATGTGCTTGGGGCAGGTGTTTTATTCAGGGTCTGAATTGTATAGGTCATTTACTGGCTCTTCAGAAATGGCTATATGGATCATTATCACCAGTGCCCAAATTCTGATCTTTAAGAAGAGCCTGTTGTGCTGATTTTTCTATGGAGGACTTTCCTCAAAAGTAGGAAGTAGTTTGGTGCTACACCTGTCTCCCTGAGACCCTTTGATAATCAGGGGGTAGGAAGGGGGGCAGGGCTGAGGTGCGTTCCTCCAGAATGCATTTCAAAGCCAATGCTGAATTTAGGCACCCTGAATTTAGGCACACTGAATCATCCCTTATGGAGGATTTTATCTTTCTCCATGGACCAGGGAGAGGCGAGAGAGACTGGCTGAGTGACTTGGCTGACTGCAGCTGGTGGTGTGAAATCTTTCCTCGCTGAAGCCAATGAAAACATCAAGAAACAGAGCCATCCACAATCTCTTTAAGAAATTCAGTCGCCGTCATTCTTAACACTTGGTGCCAGCTCTTTCATCTGATCAGGTTTGAATTCTCTTGCTCGAACTGTTGTGATGGCTTTCTCTGCTTGATGGAGAAAGATTTAGTGGGGACTGTCTCTGTTCTTCATGCAGAAATTGAGATGCCTCTGAATCTTCTTTGTGACTAAATGAATAAACCCCGCTCCCAAAGAGTCTCACTTAGATGCAGTTTCGCCATTTATTGTGTGGCTTTTGGCAGGTTTTTAACACTCCTTTGGCAGTCACGACTTGCAGCCGCAGCCAGCGCCCCGGGGCCAGAGAGCAAGGCTGCAGTGCCCTGCTTGCCGCCTGCCCCCACCTCCTGCTCCATCCCGCCTCCCTCTCCGAGCCCAAGGAGAGGCATCTTGACCTTTCTGCTTACCTGCAGCCCAACCGGATATTGCTGGTGTTTCTGAAGCAGAGCACTCTCCAGGATGCCTCTTGACACCCCTATGGCACAGCTCTCAGGCAGAAGAAGATGCTGCTGGATTTTAAGAGTTGTTTATTTCTTAATGGACTGGTAGATAATTTGCCTTTGCATATAAAATAATTTCCTTGCCACTCATTTCCAATACTGAAGTAATAGGTAACTATTTCAGCTTTTTCTGCATGAACTTTGCCAGTTTTGCTATTAACATATTTTTAAACTTTTTGTTCTACCTAAATATAGAAAGCCTGAATGTTGAAGCACCATTTCCATCAAGGCCCACAGCTTCCCTTACTTAATTTCTGCATTTCACAATGCCATCAATATTCTTATGTTTTTCCTCCTTTTCTGTTACTGATACAGTTAGTAGTTTCCAGTTGCTGATGAATTTGAATGAGTTTTTAGCTTAAGCTTGATTGTGGAGGGAGGCAGATTCATTATTTCTGGTTTGTTTTTATTATGCCTGCATAATTTTCATTCATATTTTCTTTCTGTTTAGATTTTTCATCCTAATCAATTTTGAATGCAATTTACAGGAACTTTGGGAAATCTTTTTGATACAACAATTGGGTATATTAATCATTACTTGCAAATTTCTCTTTGCCCACAGAGACTGTAATTACATCTCAATTAATGGTCCTGACACAACCAGTGACTTCCAGCCTAAATGAGGCCCATATTAAAGTCACTGTCTCTATGTAATTGCTGAGTAAGTATTACCTGCTAGTTTTAGAAGCTCTAGACTGTATCTCAGTGGTATCAATGTAACCTGAAAAATATTTCAAACTCACAAAATTAATTTTTTTTCTTTCCTGCATACAAAACAAACAACGGCTGAAAGAGTAAATCAACCTTTACTTTTCCTTGGCCAGGTGATCCTGAGAGCTCCCTTTATTTCTTCTTGGGTTTTCTCTATGCAGTCATCCGAGTTCAAGATTTTTTGGCCTGAGTCCCTAGAGGATGGTGGCACCCAGAACGTATTCATTTAACTGCTTCTTCCATTCCTGATGAGATTACAGCATCCTGGTGTTGGAGGTTTTTCAGCTAGCCTAATGTCGTTTTTTATCTCATTTCCCCTTACCAGTTATACCAATTTTCAGAATTTATATGTAGGCATTTGAAAGACATTGTTCATTCTTTGAGTTAATTATCAGATCAGCTTGGTTCATTTTTGTTACACCAAATTTGAGATTCATACAAAGAAATTAATACAGCTGAGAATAAGAATTTGTTTTGCATTTGTTTTTTAACAAATATTTCTAGTCAAATAAAATTCTGACTTAATTGAATAAGCTTTTAAGTGAAAAAAAACAAATACATGCTTTGCTTAAGAATGGCATAATCAAGTATTTTACTGATTTTAGGCCTACATGGGTATTTCTCTCATTATTTGTACTTTTAAGTCACAGCAGAAATTACTGTTGTTCTTTTCTTTTATAGTTGCAGTTCCCTGCAGTTGTTTCCATGCAAACAGTGGTCAATGTGAATAGGAAAACCCAACATAAAAGCTGTCTAGAAAGGGAGACAAGAAACTGTATGTTTCTCGTGGAGGCTGTGTCTGTGAAACTTTCACCAGCCATCTCTCAGGATTGTATGTTTCTAGCAAGGGCTGATGTTTTTCATAAGTAATGTGTTTTGTTCTTGTTTTGTTCACTCAGACTTGTGTCCTATAAAAAACTTGATTTTCTGAAGATATTAACCATCTACCATCTTGTCTTGGGTTTGTCTTGTTTTAAAATGTTTCAAGTTGATTCCATAGAGCTGAAGGAACTAGTGACTTATAATTGTTCCGTTGTTGTTGTTTTTAATCAGGCTCCCCTTAGAATTATGAGAATGTTTTTGTTTTCCATTATTGTTTAAAATCAAGCCAGATATCAAAATCTGGAAGTCCTTTACCAAGACAGGGCTTCCCTCTTCATACAATTCTGTGGCTTCTTCATCACGAGTGCCCAAGATGGAGCCATGAAAAGAAGACAAAAGTCAAAATGCTACAAAATGAATTGTGCTTCTCATTGTTCTTGTGGTCCTTTAACCACAGGAAAGTAAAGCCCATAGGCAGTGGATTTACAGTGATTTCCCTTGAACCTGGCCGTGGTCCCCTTCAGCATAGTACCTGGTGAGGGCCTGAGCACCTGGGCTCTTGAATGACTCATGCATGCTGGCTTTGGAAGCAGCAAACCTTCCAGTGAAAGAGCCGCAATATCCGGCTGGCCATCGCCTTCTGCTCCCTTCAGCCTCAGCTGATACATTTCATATGTTTGTGTAGCTGAAGCTGGGCCAGGACTTCTCCAGCTTTGACAGGAGGGCTAAATGAGAGCAGGGAATTTTGTGTGCCTCTTCCCACAGCATTCCAGTGACCATGCAGGAAGTCATTGATCAGTGGGATTTAGGCAACGTGCACAGCAAGGTACGTGTGTGTGGCCCGGTGGCCTGTGCAGCGTGTTCTGTGACGACACCAGCCTCTGATTCAGTGAGGGAGGGATGACAGCCTCGGTGGTGAGAGACTCCAGGGTGGGCTCTTTAAAGCCTGCTCTGCAAGGCTGCCTGCTTCCTACTAACACTGTGGTTTAGATGTGGTCAGAGGAGACTGATTTTCCTGGGAAGTTGCTTAACGTCCTTTCACAAACAGAGGGAGAGTTCCCTGACCTGGTGGCTCATCCTACGGGAACAGAATCTGACCTCTCATAGATTGCTTAGTATTGTTTGACTGTCCTCATCTGTATGGCTCCTCTGTGCCATAGGCCAGGAGAAGAGCTGAAAGGGTGTTTCATCTCTTCAGATGTCTAATGTTCAGGCTATGCAGCACTGGGACAGTGAAGGAGCTGGTGTTCCTGCACACTGACCCAGAGCTGTTAGCAGTAATGGTTTTGCAGAAGTGCAAATGGTATTTCTGACCCAAATGTCATTATACTCAATCCTAGGATAAGTTTACTGACCTTACTGGAGTTGCATGGAAAGAATACTTATCCTGTTGTCAGATATGCTGTGGACACAGAGAGCATTAAAAAAAATATTTATCCAATACGTAATTTATGTACGTAATTTCTCTGTAACTTCTTTAGACTATTAGAATTGCTACGGAAAGGTCTTCCAGACTTCTACCTTCCCACATTGTACCAGGAGCTGTTCTACTGTAAAGGAAACCTCATTGCAGCAGTTTGTGTGCATTAGTATAGAAGGTGACAATTTGATTTTTCATCTTTCCTGTGCCTCAGTTTCTTTATTTGGCTACTTACATGGTTTGGGGTAGGATTCAGCTGTGGTGGGGTAGACAGGAAAGGGTTTGATGTCAGTTCAGTGGCTCTGTCATTCCGTGACTCGGAGCATAAATTAATGAAGTAAATCTGTTTTCCTTCTCTCTCTCTCTTTCTTATCTGTGATTTTCCATATACAAAGGAAATGAAGAGGGGGAGGCAGTGGGAGTTTATCATTCAGTGATGAGACAGGCCATGGAGAAAAAGATGCTACTCCTTCAGCAGTCCTAAATGTGCTCCCAAGTCTCAGAAGAGCTGAATCTTTCAGCTGAAAGAGTCAGTCATGAAATAATCTTGTCCCTGGACACCAAAATAGTTGTCACTATTGTACAGCATCAACAGCCCACTGAGCTGAATGTGGGCATCCTGAGCAGAGCTAGTGTTTCAGTCTGTCCACCTGCAGCCCAGTAAATAATGGCAAGGATAGTTTACAGTTACAGAGGGATCGGAACTGCTGACTAAATGGTCACAATCCAAGAAAATGTGTTTTAATTTAGCTAAATGAAAAGTAATACATCTGGGAAAAAAGAGTTCAGGTAGTACCTACAGGCCGGGAGACTTGCCTTGGAAAACAGGATTATGGGGTCATTGTGGTAACTGTCTCCACAATAGCTGCTGGTTCAATGGGGCTAAGAGAGCTCAGCTGATTCTGGGAACCTAGAAGCAAATAATAGGACTTGGGGATGGTGGAAGCATTGGCAGGAGCATCCCTGGGCTGCAGCACCAAGTGGTGGTCTCACCATGTCCACACCTCAGTGAGAAAGAGGAAACACTGTGGAGTACCACTGATAAAGTGGCTGGGAATTCCTGCATGGTCACTGGAATGCTGTGGGAATAGGCTGGGAATATAAAAGCCTTTAAAGTGTGCCATCCAGTCAACTTTTCTATGACAATGTTTGTTATGTCTTTGTAATGCTGAATCACAGCAGTGAAGTGAGGGGCCATTGAAATTGACTCTAATTCAGCTTTGACATGAAACCCTCCTTCCTACTGGTGGACAGGCAAGAGATGGTAAAATAACCTGTAAAGGAGTTTTCCTCTGCAGACACGTCTGAGTCCACCACAGGACAGAAACTCAGAAATTCTCTAGCACAAGTGTGTAGAATTTGATTGGAATTATCATCTCTCAGTTCCTATTCCTGTTCCTTTCTTTCAGGGTGGTGAAAAAAAAAAATCTACATTTCCCTCAGTTTTCTCATTGCTGCAGCTCTGCACTGAGACAGTGGTAGTGCCCACCCTTCAGCTATAAGGGTTTGGGCCAAGGTAGTGTGTTGTTGGGTATCTCTGGAAGCAGTGGACATAGATGGGGCAAATGTTTTGGAGCTGTGAGATGATGCAGTACATCTCTCTCCCCTTGGGACCTGCCTGTGGCCTCTCCTGTGGCTACCACTTCTGTAAGGATTTGCTGAGCATTGCTCTGTCTCAGAATGACCTGACAAATCCTCTTGGTAACATTAGCTCCCCCTTTGGTCTGTTCTAGTATTTATATGTGGCACCAAGTAGCTTTGCTTTCAGAGAACTGTGATGTCTTGGTCTGTCTGAAGCCCTCAGGCTCAGGTGCTGCTGACAGCCCTGAGCAGCATGGGAGCTCTTGCCAGTTGTTCACAACAGGCTAAATTTGAACTGTGAGAACTGGGGGTCAAAATATGATTTTGTAGAAAGCACCAGGTCATATCAAACAACAGGTTCAAATATGCAGTTTCCTCTGCAAATAAAGGTCATGAGATCATGGAAAGAGAATATATTATTATTATTATCATCATCTTCCTTATCATCATCATCACCACAATTATTTTTATTGACATTATCGTTGATCTCTCTGTTGTGTCATTTGCTGCTTCTGGAAGGCAAGGCAGCAGTTGGCTTTCCCAGCCTTCCTTAATTGTTTTTTTTCCATCAAGGAGTGCAGAAAGCACATGCTAAGACAGAATTTAAGGCTTTGCACATTGCTTCATCCCACCACAACCACAGACTGGCCTCACCTTCAGAGTTTGCACAGCAACTTACATTTGAACTTCTCCAGCTTGACCTTGGGTTTTGGGTCTGCACTTTAGTAAGAGGAAGGCCAGCTGAGATGAAGGGGTCTGGCTCTTGCTTCAGATCTTCCCAAACCATGGGAATGTGCCTCTTGCACAGCTCTGATCTGAGCCCATCTCTAAATATAACCGAAATGCAATAAAATGCACAAAAAAAACCAAACCAAAAACCCCCAAGAAATATGTCCAGCAGTGGTTATTACCACAGTTACATCACAGCAGAAACAGGTGCAAGGAAATAAGTTCCTCCCAAAAGTTTCTATTCGGGAGGGAGATGACTGAAGAAAGCAGAAGGAAAAGAGGAAGGCAGAGGTAAGGGTAGGAGTCAGGGGAGAAAGCAGAAGTTGTTTCTCTTGGGATATGGCCAACTTAGTAGCTGTCCAAACTCAGGAGATGTCTTGGAATGCTCCTTCTGTTACTGTCTATGCTTTTTCCATTTTAAGGCTGCCTGCTAGCAGAGTGTGTGATAGCACCAGTGTTGCCTTGCCCTCTGAATGCCCTATTGCCTGGAACCTCCACAGAACTCTGTTCAGGCTGGTACAAGAAGACACACACCCTTCTGAGCAGATTTTGCATAAATTTCAAGGAATCCTTCAAGGACTCATCAGCTCAAATAATTCTCTCTGCCCCAAAACTGTGGGGAAGGAAGGGAAGCGATTATGGGAAAGCTCACATTCCTCCAGCAGCTGCAGTCACTCGGGGTGGGATTCATCTGACTAAACACAGAGGCCTCCATCTGAGCTAGTCACATCGGGCTCCTTTATGGAGGAGAATATGGGGAAGTATAGGCACAGCCATGAGTCACCCCTCCTCATTGCAGAGTCTAGAACAGGTGAGGCGAATCGTGCCTATTTCTCTTCTTTGCTTTTCAAAGGAACAGCCGTGAAGGGGCCAAGTGGAGGTCTGTAAAGTTAGACAAAGCTCATCCTTTGAGCTTTGGTGTCCAAATCAAATGATTTGATCTGGGACCAAAGGGCCAAGCTGTGATGAGGGCATTGCCAGCAAACGCTGAGTAACCACAGCAGAGTGGGATAAATTGTCTCACCCGCAGCTTATTTCACTGCAGGAGAGGATGCAAGGAGAGCAGGACTGGAGAGGAAATGGCCTGAGAAAATTGCCTGTAAAAGTCACTGTGGGATGTCACCCTAGTGCCAAGACTATGTTTATTTTGAACCAGAACAGGTACCTCTGCTTTTCTGTTTGCAGCAAAAGTTACTGCACTCCTGGCACCACTGCAGTTTGCTCTGTGACCAGTTACTTCCCCATTCCCAGCCCCTCTTTCCTTCTCACTTCTCCTTTCCAGACTTCAGTACAGCAGGCCCATCTTCAGATCCCTGTGGAGCATCAGGGGTGCTGGTTCAGCTTACCATGTCCTTTTTCCAGATGCCTGGTTTTGTGCTGAGCAGTGTGTCAAAACCGAGGAGCATTTCCCATGCAACGTGTGCTGCTTCAGGGACACACAGGGAAAGGAAGTGCAGAGGTTGCCAGAAGCAGCAATGGAGTTATGTTGTTATCTGACAAGAAAAGTGATGAAACAGTAATGCTTTTGAGCATGTCATGAACCAGCTCCTCTCCTGAGGGATTTGTGCTGAGGACCTTCAGGACCTTGTGTGCATCCATGGCTGTAACCCATGAGTAAGAGTGTGAGGCATGCACACAAGGTAAATAAATGGTTAGACAGAGCTGCTTCAAGTCAATTTCCCCTCCCACTCTTTTCTTTTCCTTTCTCACCATTGAAAGACAAACAAAAGCTTAAGTGATGTCATGGGGCAATGCATTTGTGAAGTTCCTTGCCACTGCATCCCAATATGCAACAAGCCTATTTACTAACACTATTGTATCATTCACCAGAGGTGCAGGAATTGTGGCAGTGGCTGGCAGAGCAAAGCAGATTGCAGAGGAGACATGAGGCTTTTCAGATTGACTGGAACTGGTTCTGCTCAGCACTAACCAGCAGTTAATGCATGGGCCAAATGCCAAGTTTCCAACTCCCTGCTGTAGGTTGTTGGCTGACAGAGGGCAACTGGTGCTTCAGGAGATTTTAGTTTCTCTCTCAGAAAAAAATCAGAAAAGTGAGTTAATTTCCTTAAAAATAGATGAACAAATGAACATGTGTGTATATGTATATATTTTCACCTGCATATGATATGCTTCAGAAAGACCTAAAGAGAGGAAGTTTTCAGAAGCTGATATTACAGAATTTAGTAGCTCTCCAGAACTCGGGACTTAGGCTTCTCAATCTCAACAAGATGCTCATGGACAATTTGTGCTGGGACTTTTCAGAGATTGTCTTTCTTTAGCTGACAGGCAGAACTGTGATTCTGGTGCCTTTAAACCTGCCAAAGGATTTAGTGTCAAGGTAGCTCCTTGCTCTGTGCTCTGATATTTCTGGGAAAGCTGGCTGGTAAGTAAGGAGAGGTTTGTTCATTAAGTGCCCTCACTTAGAGTTAAAGGGCCAAGCACACTTCTGCTCCTCCTCCTTCACCCTTCTACAAGAAGCTCACGGGGGATAAATAAAATGGTTAGAGGTGCAGGATGGGAAAATAGCCTGGTACTTGCATTACCCCCATGGTGGAGTGGCTGCTGGCACAGCCCTGGGTGAATGCTGGTTCCTGTTCCCTCCCACTAACCACAATCCCTCTCTGGGACAAAGAGCCATCTTTGCTTCTCATTCCTTAACACACTGGCTGTGAGATTTGTGTGTTTGAGCAGAGAGGCCTGACCTGCTCTGTAAGACTTAAACAAGATCTCCCTCACCAGAGATGCTAGTGCATGGGATGGGTTTCCCAGGGATCCTGTGTGCCTGCACCCCATGGTAGCATTGGTACTCATGCCTTTAATAGACATAGAGGAAGAGATTGGAAGAATCCCAGTTCTTTCCTGGGCGTGCCTAACTCTGCTGGAAACCTTTCCTCAGTGCAGTGCATCACCCCAGTCCTTGTGCACCATGTTTTCCATCATCTCTACTCATATGGATATGGATATCTTTAGTTTTTGCTTCAGAGAGCTAAGAATCCTCCCCACACAGCTGAGCCCTCTGTGGCACCCATGCAATCTGCCTCACTTTGAAGCTCCTACAATTTTGCTCTGAGGTTCATCTTCTTGTCCCTTGCTTATAGCAATAGGGATAAGAAGCTTTAAGCTTTCCTGAAGGTGATGAGGGAGAAATAGCTGAAACCATGGATTTGCCTCTTCCACCAAGAAATATATCCAAAAATGTTTCACTGTTTCAGTCCATGGAAAAAGAGAGCTGGACTGGACCCCGTGGAGCTCTGGGCTTGCAGTGCTCCAAGAGCCAAACAGGCATGTAGGCTCTCTAGCTTTAAGAATTGATTTCCTAAGTGAACTGTCAACTCCCGGTGGCTGGAAAAATCTGCAAACAATTTCTAGGCACTGAACAAAGCAAATCTTTGTACTGTGCTGTAATAGTTCATTATTAAATAAAAGCTCCTTTGTTAGGCTGTAAGAAATGGTGTGTACTCCGCCACTCTTCACAATGTGCCTTGGTGTGACTTTGCAGTGCATATGAAGTTCTATTTCATGTCCTGTGAAAAGATGACATAATTATGTGTAATTTTAATTTTGGTAGGAAAAGCTCAGGGTGAAGCAAATATCACAGTGCAGCTCTGGTGACTGAACTTTATTGCCAATGCATTTTATTCACAACCATACAAGAGAACATGGAGACTGGACTTTATCTCATTTGCAAAAGAGTAAATGAGGAACAACATGGGCAAAATTACTTGTGACAAGACTGAAGGAAAACTTTAGCAGCTGCAATTCCTACAAGTTGTGTTACTTACTGGGCTGTCTTATTGCAGTTCCAGGCTTAAATGAGTCAAAACAGGAATCAAAGGGCGTTAGTGTTTTCCCATCCAGAGAAGCAAATGTGTTTCCAGCTCCCTCTTTTCTTTTTTTTTGCTCTGCACCCAGTGAGTTCCCAGTAATCTGCCAGTTTGGGCCCTACAGCCACATTGCCCTGTTACCCTGCTCAGCAGCTGCTTGTGCTGCATGCTGATGTCGCTTCACAGAAACCAGGCCAAGGCACGGGCATGGCAGCTGTAAGCCCTTCACCTCTACCTTTTGTCAGGCTCTGTTAACCAACCCCATCAGATCATGATTTAAGATTGTATCCCTCAAAGTTTTTCTTCTCTTGCTATGTTTTGCATGGGGTTGGCAGTGCATGAACAGGGATGTAGCTCTCCTGATCCTTCCTTTCCTCTGCCGCACCATCAGGCCATGGGAAAGCCCCAGAGCTGGTACTTCCCTCTCAGCTGGAAGAGGAGGCAGCCAGGGCTGAAGTGGGCATTGGGCAAGCAATTTCTCTGAGCCACTTTTGTCTCTTGGCTGGGCTTCAATGAGGCTTTTCCAATAAGTGTCCAGCTCGGCTCAGGCTGAGGCTGCTAATTCCAGTCGTGCCGGTGATTCATATGCCATCTATTAATAGCAGCTTCTGGCCATGCCAGCACAATAACTGACCATGGAAAACTCCACAGTGCTTTGGGCTGCCAGCCCATCAGCCTTCCCAAGCTGAGCTGGCCATGGCTGGTGGTTTGTCTTTGAGGGCAGCACTGTGCAGCTCAGCAAGAGGCTGCAAACTGTGCTGTGGGCACTGCTGTGAGTAGTGCTGGTCCTCCAGCACTGCCCTCTGTCCCAGTGCCAGTGCCACCACTGGGCCAGTTCAGGAGCTGTGGAAAATTGACTGCTCCTCCTGCTGCTATATATAAAGCAGCTGCTATTAATTACCTGTGCCAGCAGCCAGCCTAGGTACTTTGCTTTCAAGGGCAAAGCTGCATTTGTCCTTACTTGCCATCCAAATACAGTTTAGAGCATATGCAAAAATCTGCTCCATGGCTGCCAAATTCATCTTGGCGGCAGAGTCACTGCTGCTCCTGCTACTGAAAGGCAGCAGGGGTTTGATTGGGATGCCTCATTCACTTGTTTGGATGATTCCAGGGAGGAAGGGTGATGACAGGGCAAAATGACACACGTGTTCCCCCGACAGACTTCTGCACCACCTTTTTCCATGCTCCAGTGGGATTTACTCTGCCTGGTGTTTGCCCATCTAAAAACAGAGGCAGGAAAGTGGTGGTGTAGCCTGGAGAGGAATATGCAGCTGAAGCCTTCACAGGTGATGGCTCCATGTCTTGGCTGCGGACCAGAAGCCAGTCCCGGGTAGGGGCAAGAAGACCATCCCTGCCCTGAGTTACAGCCCCAGCCAGCCAGTTAAGGATCTCCCTTCACAGGGGGACAGCGGTTCCAGCAGAGCCCATGGGTGGGAGTGGCATGCCCACAGTGGGATGTTGCAGCCAGGCTGGCACAGCAGGCTGGCTACAGAGCAGGTCAGCATCACGAGCTGTGATTCTCACAGCCTGGCAACTCTGGACTGCTGCTACAGCTTCAGGACCTTGGGCACAAAGATGGTTCTTGCCCTGCTGCTTCCAACCATGAGAGCTGTGGCCCAGGCAAAAACACACATCCAGGGCAGGCAGAGTCCCTGCTGAGTTCTTGAAGGTGGAAGAGGATTATTCCTAATATTGGAAGAGGGTTATTGGAAGCTAGAAAGCCAAAGTGTGACGGAGTCAAGGAGGCATGTGAGACTAAGAAAGATGTGACAGCACAGTGAGTAGTCCTGCAGTGCACACCAGGCACCAGCCCCATTCCTGGATGGAAGTACTGGGCCAAGGCAAACCCCTTCCCTCCTGCTCTCAAACCCTGTGGCTGATTCTCACACAGGGGTCCTGCACAAGTACCCCAGAATTTGTCTGGGGATGGCAGCTGGTTGGGTTGGCCAGGCTGTGCAGAACTTGTGCTCCTTGGACACCATCACTGCCATGCCTCTGGCTCCCACAGCTGTCCCAAAGGGCCCCAACTTCCCAGTAGTCATGGGGCTGTGCTCCCACACCACCCACACGGCAGCTGGGGGATTTTCCTGGTAAGCAACTGGCTCATTGCTTCACTTTTGCCATTTGCTTGCCTTTCAGGAAGGTTTTTATTTTATTCCCCCTCTGAGCTGGAGTTGGGGTTTTCCAGAGCAGGGTCAGGGTGCTACAGGTCAACTTCCTGCCCCAGCTGTGCTACCTGGGGAAGGACCTGAAAACCAGGTACCAAAGTCCAGCTTTCCTTTTACCAGTGGGATGCTCAGCTCCTGAGGCCTTCAGATGTGCTTTTTGGAGCCCTCTTGTATGGCAAAAACCATGAAATGGTCCCTGGGCAGGGGAGGAAGAGCTGACCTTGGAGCCAGCCCTGAGATGGTCATAAATGGCTACAGCTTTCAAGGACATCCACAGTTTGAAGCTGGGCTGGCTCCATTTTTGCTGAGTGGTGTCTCTAAAATGACTAAATTTTGTCTGTTTCCTTTGTTTTTCTTCCTCTAAATCTGATGTTTTCATTGCAGTGGACCAGCATTTATCAGCTCAAAGACTGACCAAATACTTACACTCAGCAAACATAGTGGCACCAGAAAATCTAAGCAATGCCACCATCTATGGCACACTGGGAACAACATTTGGGGTTTTGAGGCTCTCCATTTTTAATTTTAGCACAAGGCTAGCCAAGCATGGGATGACTTAAGTCAGGACAATGTTGTCATAAAACGCATCATCTGGTGTAGGACAGGAGAAGAGAAAGCCTGCCAGTCTGCAGCCTGTTCTCTTGAAGGAAAATACTTTGTTTGAGAACATGCACAAAGAGAGGAGGATCTAGTTCACCAGGGTTCATATTAAACTGGGTAGATCAAAGCCTGCACTATTTGCTTCAGGACTGTTGATTTTGGTTCTGACCAGCTCCTCCTCCACAATAAAAAGTCCAAGGGGATCTTGTATTCTCCTGGGCTTTCTGCAGAATGGGGCTCTTTGCACCAGAGCTCCTAAGCAAAGCTTGGCACACAGGCCTCCCTCTATGGGAGCTGCCAAAGGCAGAGCCAACCCTGCAGCCCCCAGTCCTGTTTCAAACAGGAGAGCCAGGCTCTGGCTTTAGCATCAGCAGAGATAGGGCAAGAGGATTCCCTATTACATTTTGCTGGCTGATGCTCCAGCTCCCCCTTCCCTGCTAATGCTCCAGCTAAGCTGAGCCCGGCACTTTCCGGCTGCCCGTGCCAAGCAGAGCTCAGGTGAAGAGCAATTGAAACCTAATATTGAAACCTAAGAGGTCTCAGGGTACACGGGGAAGCAAGAAGTGCTACAGTGGTTCAAGACTGCACTCCACAGAGCTAAGAAAGGCATTGCTGCCTCCCTGACTGTGTGGCTAAGCCTCTGCACAGCTTCAAGCATTTTCTGTAACTGGGAGAAAACAGCAGCAATCTCCAAGAGACTAGCCAAGGAGAAAAAAATAGCATGCAGTATTTTTGGTTTTCCTCTGTGCTACAGCCCAGCCTTGAGAAGAGGAGGAAAGGGCAAGGAGAGGCATCCAAGGCAAGGGAGGGATTGGCACAGGGCAGGTGTAGGAGCTGTGCCCTGGGCTGGCTCAGTTCCAGCCCACTGTCCTGGTGGGCCTGGACTGAGACACTGCACTGCAATCTTCAAAGTGACACGAATTCCTTTAATTCCCTGCAACAGAAAAACAAGCATGGCATGGTGTGTCCTACTAATGGTGTCCAAAGGAGAGCTCTTTCCAGCTGGATCAGCAACAGGACCTTGCCTACTTCAAAGGTGATGTGGAGACAGCAGCCCTGGGGTACAAGTCACACTGCTCCTCCCTGGATGGCTGCAAAGGGCAGCTCCATTTATTCTTGCTGGAAGGGAACAAAGCCCAGTGCCCACACGTGCTGCAGCACACTTTGCCACTTCTGGCAGCCCTGCAGCCCTTGGCTTCTGCTGCACCAGCCCCCAGCCTTGCCATGGGCACTGGGACCTTTGCCACTGATAACTGCTTTCACAAAATGTATGACTTGGGAATTTTTAGCCCTCTTTTACATCTGTAAACTTCTGATGAGAACTCAAGTTCAGTGTCTGAAGCAGGATGATGCAGACCATTTTTTGTTCTTTGAAGCACCATCCAAAAAGCCATATTTAAGTAATGCCATGCCATGGGGTCCCACTGACAAAGTTGAAGGAGCTTACTGAAAGTAGTTGACTGAAGGCTGAAGTGGTCAGCAATGACAGGGATGAGATATATCTGCCATTTCCCAGCAAAAGCCTTCCAGATAAAAAAAATTTGCCAGTGAAAACATTGCCACAATTCCTTGGCACTGTGTGGGATGTGCTGTAGTACTTCAAAACAAAACTGCCTCAAGGCAAAATAGGCCAAGTGAACTTTTCCTATGTCTTGGGAGGGCTGGCTGTTATTATAATGGAAATGGGAAGTTAGGAAGTCTTCAAGCAGCAAAGGTGAAGCAAGAGCCATGCTCAGGATAGGAAAGCAGATATTTCTCATGGTTCTGCCTCAGGGGACGCTGCCTGGAGCCACAACCCTTTTTCTACCCAGTTCTGTAGGTGCCCCTGCTTTGAGATTTTTCACTAAGCGTTGCTATAGGAACTTCATTGCTTCTGTTCATCCAGGTCTGAGCAGCTCCCTGCTCCCACTCCTCCTCTCCCAGGGCTGGCAGCATCGGGGCTCTGAGGACAGCGGAGGATGCTCAGGTACAGCAGGAGTGGGGTCGTTCAGCTCAGCTAATTAGTGCTACTATTTCTGTCTCTGGCCTTTTCTCGGTTTGTATCCATCTGGGGCTCTTTCAGTCATTATAGAGCTTTCCACCCTCTTGTTTTTTTCCTCTCTCCTCCTCTGTCTTCCAGATTTTTGCCACTGTTTCATGTTGCCATCCAAGTTATTTGTCTCCTCTCTCTTGCTCCGGTCGTGGGAACATTAGTAATGTTTTTCTGCAGAGCGGGGTGGCTCAGAGACCGCCTTGCAGACCTGACAGGCATCCCAGTGCTGCTGGCAAAGGCTGGAGCAGCTCAGGCTGGGATGGGAAGTAATCCTGTTTATGGTTCATCACCATCTGATCTACCCACTGCCTCTTGCTCCCTCCTGGGCCCAACTGTGCCGCTGTGTGGATGCTCCCTGTCCCTGTCCCTGCTCCCTATCCCTGCTCCCTGCTCCCTGCTCCTTGCTCCTGTCCCTGTCCCTGTCCCTGCTCCCTATCCCTGCTCCCTGCTCCTTGCTCCTGTCCCTGTCCCTGCTCCCTGCTCCCTGCTCCCTGCTCCCTGCTCCCTGCTCCTGTCCCTGCTCCCTGTCCCTGTTCCTGTCCCTGTCCCTGCTCCCTGCCCCTGCAGCCCCGGCGTGGGGGGCCAGGGACAGCATGACTCACACGGGCCTCCCACCCGTGAGTGACTGTGCTGGTCTATCACGTCTCAGCCAGCTGGGGCAGCTCGGGGGGAGGGCGGCTTCTTCCTCGGGGAGCATGGAATGGGTCACCCCAGAACAGGGGTGGAAACGGGACCAAGGCATGGCAGCAATGAGCAGTCTCACATCAGATGCAGGAGCAGTACCCTGGGATGGGGGGCAGGCAAGGAAGTACACACACTGTGGGGATTCCTGTCAGCTGTCAGTTCTCCCTTCTTCCTTGCCAAAACCTGCTCCTCTTTTCCTGTTAAATGAGCAGGAAGAGTCCAAAAGCAGTGAGAGAAGACAGGCAGAGATGGTGGGAACACAAAGCAGTTATGTGCTTCTCGGGGTGGAAAGAGGCCCAGGTTATTAAATAGCAGGCAATTTTAACATGAGTTATTAATACTAGTTGTTTGTACTGGGAAGTGGTGCCTAGGGGCTCCCATTGCACTAATCATGTAACAAAGCTGTGTTCCTAGCACAAATAGCTTGTGTTTCAGCCTGAAGAGAACAAGTCGTCTCCTTCCCATTACCCTCTCTTTGAAAAGCAGCTCAACGATTACACAGTCAAGCCCACAAAAGCTGGGAAAGGAAAAAAAATTGCACTGGGCTGCCCTACAGTGCCATTGCCTACACCCAGCCAGCCCAGTAACTCCATCAGCACTGTGGGCCACACTCTCTGCTCTTCCCCTGCTTCATCCCTGATCATGGCAGGCCAGGTCTTAACATTACTGGTGATTTTTCTGTTGCCCATCTTTGGGTTTGAGTGTAGTAATGTCACTTGTTTAGGGTACTGAGGGGCTGTGGGGAGTTTTCTCCTCCTCTGCTGATTGATGCAGTATATCTCTGTTGTAATTTTTTCAGGCTTTGCAAACTGCAATTCTCTCTTGGGTACGTGCCCTTCTGAAGTAAGAAACCAATTTAATGAATTAAATTATTTCATTTACAGACTTGGCACCAAAGCACAGACTAAAGGTCAACAGCATCTGCTGATTTTGGATGGTACAAACCATGACTGCCCTGCTATTTTTTGTTTTCCTGAGAACTTGGCATTATACTGAGCTTTACCACATGGCAACACAGGTCCTCCTGTCTCCAGCTCCAGCTTTGAACATGCAGCTTTTCATCAGCCCAATCCCAGGTTAGGCTGGAGGACCAGAAGTGTGACCTGAAGTCCCAGCTCTTCACCCAGTGCTCAGCTCTGGAAATGCTGTAACCCTGGTGCCTGACCTTGCACTGCCTGGCAGCACCTTCATCTGCAGCCCCAGCACAGCACACAGCCAACGTGCTGAGCAGGACAGCGGGGCCCTTGGCATCTCCTGCCCTCAACATTCATCCTGAAGTAGATCCAGCTGTGGAGGATACACAGCTGGAAGATGAACATGCAGAAGTTGGTTAGAGGTAGTGGTGCAAGTTTGGTGCACAGAGAGAGAGATGCTGTCACTCCAGATGTGTGAGCTCCCTTCTGGCAGCAGCTATGCAATGCTGGTCATGCTTGTTTAGCACAATGCTCTGCACACATGCATGTGTGCAGGACTTTACTGCATGAGCTCATAAGAAGTGGGAGTTCCTCATCTCCCACTACCTGCAGACAGCTGGTAAGGCTCAGAAATGCCTTGATAAGGCATATAAGCCCCTGACAGCCATGATCTGTGGTCAGCATGGATCCTGCTACTGACTCCCCAGTCCCCACAGGCCTGCTTGTTTCTCTGCTGGTCCATCATGTCTTTGTCTGAGTGTTGTTCCACCCCTGATGCTGATCTCCTGTTGGCCAAAGTCGTGGGGAAGCCACTGTCACACACACCCAACCCCCAAAGTGAGCTGATACCAAAGCACTGCCAATGTCTGGGAGAATTATGGATTGCAGCATACAAGCTAAGGCACCATGGTCACCATCAACCTGTTTTTCAAACTGCAAGGTCTCCTTCACCCCCACCAGGCCACTCCCAGAGATCTCCTGCCTCACTGGCTTCTCAGCTGGGCAAGCTTTAGGCTTTACCTCTCCCTTATACCCTTTGTCCTTCCTAAACTTTAAGACCTGTGCCAAATGACAAAAACTTAATAACGGTGAACAACAAAACAAAACAGGACACACACACAAAAGAAAAAAGTTAACATGACCAAGTAACAACTGAAAGTTACCACCCACCACCTGGGAAATGGCTCAACTAGTTGGCTGAGGAAAGACTAAGGCAGAAGCTGAGCATTGAGCTCAAAAGGGTGCTCTGGGTCTTGCCAAGGTACCAGCAATGGAAACAAAAGACCTTGAAGTGAGAACAGCTCAGACACCTTAAGACTAAGCAGCACTACAACATTTTCTGTACTGTTTGCCACCACTAACTTGACATCATCCATAACAACTGTACTCAACAGGATCACTCATTAATTATGTCCAGCTTTGAAGATAACTGTGCCTAGTTCTCTGAAGATCACGTTGCAACCCACCTGAGTGGACACCTACAGATTAACCCAGCCAGATTCTCTTCTTCCTTCCCATGCTTCTTCATGGGTGGGGCAAGCCTTTGTGAGACACCCTTGGTAAGCAAGGGAAGAAAACACAGCCCCCATAGAACAGCCCAAAGTTTAGCACAAGTTTGCTTTGGCCTCTGAACATATGTTCCTGCAGCAGTTAACCAGGTCAGTCTCTCTCCTC
The DNA here is from genome assembly GCF_903797595.1 of Erithacus rubecula. Taxonomy (NCBI): domain Eukaryota; kingdom Metazoa; phylum Chordata; class Aves; order Passeriformes; family Muscicapidae; genus Erithacus; species Erithacus rubecula. The sequence goes on along the minus strand of NC_136689.1, from coordinate 52,003,780 downwards.
CCTTCAAATACTTCATCTGTGTGACACAGCATTTTCATTTGTTTTTCAACCCAACACCCATCAGCCATTTTTCTTCAGTGAGAAGGTAAACACCCTGTTTTGTTTTCCCATCTGTATTTAAACTGTGAATGGAGTGAAGCAACAGGCTGGGAAGCAGAAAGAGGAAAGCAGCCTGAGTGGAAGCGATACAAGCACTGATTGCAACCAGGCTTTTCAGATGTATGAAAAAATAACTCCCTCCCCCAAGGAGATACTTTGGAAGCTGAAAGCCAAGAACTTAAGTACAAAGGCTTTTGTTTTTATTGACATTGTAAGAAACATTTTTTCTTTGTTACAAAAAAGCTAAGTGGTTCTGAAAGCAGAAGTACAGTTCATATGTACACAGTGCTACAGACCCTTCAGATCAACCTAAGGCTTGAGAAACATCAGATCATAACTGCAGGTTTATCAAATGAAGACCACTAAGGCCTGTTACAGCTGAACACTATTCCTACCGTACATAAATGTATTTACATGTTCTCTTTTTTTGTTTTTTTTTTAAAAAAAGGATTACAAGCTTTATAAAAAAAATTTAAAAATTGAAAAAAAAAAGCAACACTTTTTTATCTTACACATCTGCAGGACCAACAACAGTAACTGTTCCATAGGAGACATTCCACCAATCCAAGGACAATAACACATGAATACCAGAGGTTTACAAGACGTTTTGGACACTATTAACAGTGGTATGTGCTATTAGGTCAATGGCAAGTACAGCCTCATTAGGAAAATTTGGAAAACACATCCTGGTCCCTCTCTTTTACAGGGTCAACGCAAAATAAGGCACATACATTGTGAGAATATAAACACTGCTGTCCAGGCAGACAATCCATGGCGAGACAGGCATGACCTGCCATCTCACTGAGGGGCAGGAGGTCAGCAGCCAGCCAGCATCTTAATGCAGGAACCATTTGGGGCCATTCTCCAAGGAGAGAATTACATAATCTGCCACATGGATGTGTGGAACCACTGTACTCCCCAGCAAGGCCCATGTGGGAGCCCACTGACCTTCCTGCTGACATACCTTTCCTTCACCTGCGTGTAACTGGCAGATAAACTCTTCACTGGCAACTTCCACTTCGTGGAAGGTGAAACTGTCTGGAGAAACACACATGCTTCAGGCAGGCTGAGTGTTACTGATGTGCCCAAGGCCACAGTAACGAATTTGGAAGACCCTCACAGAGCCATTACAAGAAATGGTGATTTAGACTTATGCTGCAATGCTTTAAAAATAGAACATTCATGATATTTGTGCATTTTCTGTACTCTTGGCTGAGCAGTCAGTTTCCAACAGCTATGCAAAAATCAACTGATGTGCCAGGTACTCCAAAGCAAGCTTTGACTCCGAAACTGGCAGAGGAAGAGTAGAGGGGTGCTAGTAAACTCATCCCACCGGTGTTGAAGGGACTTTCCCCAGACTGCCTGCTACAGGCTGAGAAGGAGGTTGACAAGTGAAGGCTGGTGTCCAGTGTAACAGTGCTATGCTCAGACAGACAAGCCTACCTCATCAAAACAGAACCAAAACCCAGGATAGATGGGCTATGAGGTATTGCTACCCTTACAGGTACAACAACCAGACTCTTTAGTATAAAACAGAAAAGCGTGAGAAAACACTAAAAACTGAAAAGTGACACATGAACATAATGGTACATACACTTAATGGTGAAAATGATAAATCATTTGCACAAACTCCCCAAGGACACAGTGGAGTCTCTGATTCTTCAGCTTCAGCCAAATCAAATGGGATGCCTTTCTTGAGCATGTGGTTTCTACCAAGACACACTGTTGGCCCAAGACAAGGCTAAGTGAGTGACAAAGGTTTGTCAAATCCAGGAAGGCAAATTGGCTACTCAAACAGTCCCTTTCAGCCTGGAGCAATATGAATGGCTCCTTCTAAGCTCTGATGGATCACATCTGTTAATAGCTTCCCAGCATCAATTGCACCAACAGATACAATTATGAACTGGAAAATTGTGTTTAAAAAATAGTTGAGGATGTTTGGGGGTTTTTTAATGTATTGGCTCCATAACAATAAAAGACTTCTCTCCCCAGCCACCTACTCCCAGGCTGGTCATAAGTCTCCCTGTTGAAATTGTTTATAAACATGTAATTGATGGCTTTAATAAACAGCCAGGATTGGTTACTGAGAACTGTCTGAAACATGTCCAGCACAGCCTCTCCTCATGCCTACAGTGCTGCTTCTCTGCAGGGCTGTGAGCTGTATCCCAATGCTGCAAAGCACAACATGGCCCTTGGAACATCCTTGCCCCTGGGGACCTGCCCAGTGGAATGCATCCCTTCTTGTTCCAGCAGCAGGGCAGGGACAATGGTTGTGTACAGGCAGCAGGTCTCTGCAGGGCCTTTGGACAACGAGAGGGCAACAGGGAGCAGCTACCTCCTGCTGCCACAGCAATCCAGTGATTTCCCATGGTGAGCTGTGCCCAGCTGCCCGTGCAGCCCAAGGAGCACTGCAGGCAGCCTGTGATAGCTGGTCAGGGGCAGGGAGGCTGGGAGGGCAACTGGCAAAGGGAACAGTGCAGGATGAGTGAACATCTGTGCATGGACAAGGTAAGAAGAAATGCTGGCTGAAGATACAAAGAAAGACAGCAGCTAGATCATGATAAAAGGTGTAGGCTATTTACATTTGTCTTGATTTCTGACATTCCAGCTCACAGTGCAAATCTCTTGGCACATGCTGTGATAAGCTCAAATGTGGCCCCTGCACCAGATTCCTATGATGTTTTCCTACTGATTTATAGATTCATCCTCTAACAGCTGTTAACAGATCAATGCTATCTGTCAGCTTCACTGAGATTCCATTCCTACATATTTCCTCAAATGCCATGTCCTGAATCAGCTGGTATTTCACTCTTTCTTTCACAACTGAAAAAAAATTATGGTTTTCTAGCCTACAGAAGTTACCTTCTGATTTTGACTGGGCTAAAGTTTATCTGTATTTTGAAAGTGACTATGCTCCCTCTTCTCCCTGTATGTCTACTATAACATCTGCTCCTTACAGGCATGAAATCCATGACTGTAAGTGCCTGCACAATTTGCATCCCATAGTAGGACTTCAGTATTTATTGGGATTTAACTGCAAGGGCTGGAATTCCATGCAGCTTCTAGGAGTGGGTGAACCTAAACCGTGGTCTTGTGATTGTTCCCCTCAGCAGCCTGTTCACCCAGGAGCACTGTGTGTTCAGGGGTGCAGACATGGAGCCCAGCAGAGCCAAAAACAAGCCAGGGCTCCCAGAGCAAATGCCACACACCTCTACCAGTGAGCAGCTTCATGATCACAGTCCGTTGGTTTCAATTTTTGCCAGTGTAATTGACCCTGGGCAATGACCCACTGGTTTGCTTTGAAATTAAATGCACGTGGTGTCACCAAGAGAGAGAGAAAGAAGCTGGGTTGGTCTTTCTGAGCTTTGATTAGTTGCCAGACAACTCAGTTGGTTAGAGCATGGTGCTAATAGCATCAAAGTTGTGGGTTTGATCCTCATACAGGCCATTCACTGAAGAGTTGGACTTGATAATAATTCCAGATCAGAATAGTCTGTGATCTGTGATGACTTGCTGCTCCTCTTGTTTCTTTGCTATTTTTAATGGCAGCTTAAATTTCTTAATTTTGTAAAGCCTGGATACAGTGGAAAAACATTTAAGATTATCAGATTGCTTGCAACTGCTTTGATTTATTTGGCCAGTCTGAGAACTGGGCCAGCCATTCATTTTCTACTTCTTTTTCATGATATGCCCCTGATGTTTTTGAAGCTGTATGTATTCATGGAGATGTTTGGGCTAAAGGGGATAAACACACAGTTCTTCCAGCCAATAAGAACCAGTGGCTCAGCAAAATACACCTCGACAATTTGCATTAAAAATAAAAGTATTCCCCAGGATGAAATACTGCTATTTTGTTATTTCATTGTATGAAATACTTCATAAGACCCTGATTGTACCTCCACAAATGTGGTATACATTGAGAAGACTGTAGACTACCCAAGTCACTGCACACGCCCATAATTCTGCTATCCAGTCATTTAAAAAAGAAGGCTGAAAACCAGAATACCAAATATTGCAAAAGATGAGAGCTGGACTATGAACAGCTTCCTGGTCCTCTCCTTCCTCTGAAATAGGTTGAACATGACACAATCTTAGTACCATTATCCATGGCAGTGACAGCTATCTCTGTGTGTGTTCACAAAATCCTTAAGTTTTTTGCTAGAGATCAAAGGGCTGATGGTTTTTACATTTATTTGCTTGAACCTCCCAACTTTTTGTGCTCCATGTTTCTGAAAATGCAGCCCAGAGGTACCATGGCAGTGCATTTCTAAACTGGTTTTCCACCTCAGTGTGATGTGTCCAGTGCATCCAGAGAGGATTTCATCACTGTATGCTCACTTCACATTGTGCCTGGTTTAAGGTTCAAGGGGAAAAGTTGCAACAGTTTTAAGGTCTAGCTTCATTTGAGTAACAGAAAATTGTCAAGTCTTTTCATCAGGTCTTTCTTTACAAAAATACCCCCAAAACAAAACAAAACAAAAAAAAAAAAAAAAAAAGAAACAACATGCACTTCACACGTTTACATTGGTTTACAATTAAAAAACAAAAGGAAAAAAAAATAAGCATACAGACATTCAGAAAGAGAGAGAGGGAGAAAAGAGAGAAAGGGAGGGAATGGGCATAGCAATACTGATTCAAAACTGAAATGGAAGACAGTTTCTCCCTAGAACACTTTAGGGTTTTCAGAGTCCTTATTCCATAAAAGGAATATACTTGAAACACATCCCATTTAGGTGAGATGAGATTGCTAAAATACATACACAACTAAAAAATATGAGTCCTTTTTTTTTCCCATCTGTTATCTCCTAAGTGTTTTTTGTTTTTTATGTCTATTGCATAACAGCAAGAAACTTGCTTTCTTCTGCAAGTGAGGTCAACAAAGAGCTCATGTCCCCAATAGCCATGTTGGTTGTGCTTACAGGCATAGCTGGGAATGTAAGAGATGCTCGGGGAGTGGTGAGGCGTGAGGAATTGCGGGAGACATTTTGAATGATACTTGGGCTCAGGGCTCCCGAAATTAAGCTGACATGGTCCCCATCATCTATGATAGCATCAAAATCTATCTGCACACTCTCTAGACTGGTGTTGTCAATGCTGTCAACTGTGCTTGACACTTGGTTAGCCCCCGGGGAAAGAAGCTCAGATGAGTTTTCAGTTGCAGTCCCCTGCAGCAGGCAGCTGGCTTCTGAACCAAAGAAAGAACCTGTTTTCATAGCTTGGTGGCTAAAGCCCATGGTTTGGTCATATAACTGACCAGAGTAATTCTGCATGTTAGAGCAGAACTGCTGTGATTGACCTTGCATTTCCATCTTAATGGTGTTTACCCTGTACATCTGGTTGCCATCACCTATGTGTCTTTGCTGTTGGGACAGGTTGTTTCTCAACATGTTTTGCCGTCTGTTGCTGCTGTAATTAGAGCATGACTGGTAACTTTTGGCCACTGACAAACCTGAAGGCTGGCTACCAATGGTGTGAGACACCAGTGGACAACTCTGTGGCCCTTGATACAGGCTGCCTTGTGAGGTAGGACTAACCTGCCCTAGCATCATTTGCCCAGACTGATTGACTCCCTGGTAATGAACACCATCTCCGACTGGCTGGCTTTGCAAATATTCTTGTTCCATCAAATTCCTGTCCTGCATCCCATTTGCCATACTGGTGGTTTGATCGCTGGATGCCAGGGGGTGGCTGAAATTTTGTTGGTTCCCATTCACTGGCATGTTGCTGATTCTCAGCTTCTGCCCTTGCACTGCCATGCCACAGGTATTGTCTGTCACCCCAGACATCATTGCTTGCCTGCCCATGCTTTCGCTGTAAGGCTTGTTGGACTGCATGCTGAAAGAATCCCCGGCTCCGCTGCCAAGAGTCACATTTTGCTGTAAACTGTAGGAAGTGTTGTTCTCCACCAGGTTCTGGTAGCCATTCTGCTGGGCCATGTTGCTTCTCTCCAGGTTCTGCTGCTGAGCCATCATATTGTTATACAGTCTGAAGGTCCGAGCCTGCTGCACTGCTGACCGCTGACCACATTTCAGCTTTGAAGGAGACAAGTCAGAACTCCCTGAGCTTACTTCATTCCACTGAATGGGCAAGTCGCTCTTATTTGCCTCGGGTCCCGCCTGCTGGCTGCTCGGTGGAGGGGCTTGGTCAAAGTTGCTGGGGTTGTTGCTTCCTGAAACTGAGCTGTGATGCATTTTGTTGCTGTCTAGGACATTGTTCAACAAATGGTCGTATATGCCCTGATTCTGGGAATTCAGATACTGGACCACATCATCTGGCAGGAGATCCTCATCATTCAGACTGCTACCTGCTTCCATGGTAGCAGCCTCCAGGGCGACATTCTCACTGATGCTCGGAGGACAGGGGGAGCCGAAGCTGCGGAAGACGCCACCCTCAGAACGGGTGTAGTTCTGAAGAACAAGGTTGCGTTTTTCCGTGGATGGAGGCAAAGCAGGAGGGTTAAAGCTATTTAGACTGTTGAAACGCTGGACTCTCGGGACAGAGAGGTTGTCGGAGGCCATTCTGACTGGGTCACTGGCTCTCCTTGTCCCGTTTCCTACAGCTTCGTGAGACAGAAAATGCCTCCTGCTGTAACCGTTTGCCCCACCATCACTACATCTTCGAGGGACATTCACTGGAGGCAGTGGAGATACTCCAGACTCCCTGCAGTCACCCAAGAGTGCCATTCTTGTCTTGAGGCTCATCCTCTCCATGTTAGGCAGTGGAGTTGGTGGGGGTCCACCAGTAGCTGCTGCATATTTAGCTTTCAGCCTGTATTGCTGGGCTGGGGTGAGGCTGAGAAGACTTGGCAGGTCATCACACTGGCTGGCTTCACTGGAGCGCCGGGAGGCGTCCGTCGAGATGGGGTCGTAGGAGTCTGCAACGCTCACGTTCTGTGGCCTTCCCTCTGCCTGCGAGGCATCGCTGGACCTCCGGCTGGAGAAGCAGGGTGAGATTCCAGAGGACCTGCGGCTGCTCAGGTAGGCTGAACTGATTGTGCTAGTATTGCTGTCCCTCCTGTTCAGCATGTTCAACACAGTGATGTCCGTACTCGAGAGTTCATTCCTGTTTGGCAGAATAGTCATGGATCCTCCGACACTGCAGCTGCTGTTTGACTGGGTACCTGCGGGTAAAATTCACAGTTGAACAAAGTAGTATGATCCAGAAACTGGTGTGAAAAACACACAGTAAAGAAGTAAGTGGAGTCTAAGTGAAGAACACCATCACAGCCAATCACAGCAGTGCTCTTTCTTGAAAGAAGCAGGGATAAAAACTGTGTCCTTAGGTTAAAAGTTAATTCAGAGACTCAAGGGTAACATTTCAGTGTGAATCCCAGCAGAAAATTTATAGCCTGTAGCCACAAACTGTCATCAGCTGGTGCAGTGCAGCTATGCTGGCTGATGTGCCAGGAGGACACATTTGTAAGGGAGCTTTTTATAGGCAAAATATAATTGAACAGGCATTTGCATGGGATGGCAAAATATACAAATTGGAGGCTATTCAAGGTCATTTCTAAGACTTCTTGAAATATTCTTGAAATAACTCCTAACAACTGCAAAACATCTTTGCTGGTTTCCTTGATTTGGTTTTAAGTAAACAGGACAAATTTCTTAATTTTACATAGTTTCTTTTGATTGAATGGGTCTCAGAAAACCTGGGCTGTTACTGCTGGGTGGAGCCCAGAAACCTACAGGCATGCTGTAGGCAAAGTAGGGGCAGAAGCAACATCCAGTTTGGTCATGAGCAGCTCTTTGGAGGAAAACAACTGGGGATCTTCAGAGTTCAACCTCGCCTTGGTCCCACTCATGGGTATCTGCCCTTTTCAGCAATAGCATCTGTACATATGTTTTATTCTATGTGTGAGAGCAGGGTATTTAAAGGGAAGCCCACTACATCTCTGCAAAGGCTGCCTTGCAAAAGCCTCAACAGTAGGACTTTCATACAATAAACTCAGAGGTATTTATTTCTTCTCCATTTGTCTAAAAACAAGACAGAATTATGATAATCTTGAGTCAAAACCTTTAACTGAAGAGAATATTTAAAATGTGATTATTGGCTCCCTCGTTAGCCCTTGTTCTGTAAAACCCAGGACTATCAGACTTCTCAGAGGGTGGGTAGAAGGACTTTCAGTGAGGGAATAAACATAAAGTGATCAATTTCCAAATCATTTCACAGCTGCTGAGTTTCCTAAGCTGTGCAACTCTTGCAAGAGTTGCAAGATTGAGCTAGTAAGCAACAAGATTTAAGGACAAGAAGTGTTATCACTCCTGTTATGTGTATCTCACCGTTTCCTATGAGAGGCGGCAAGGTCGGGGCTTTGGAAGGTGGAACGGGGTTCAGTCTTGGAAGCATTCCATTAACTTGTTTCAACCTTTCTAATTTCACTTGCTCCATCCATTTGGTCCCTGTCATATTCCTCCTGGCCTGTAAGCCAAGTGCTGTGGTGGCTGTGGAAATGGTAGAGTCCATGATTGGGGTTTCATCGATGACACTGAGGTCTCCTACACTACCACCACTGGTCAGAGTAAGCTCGATCCCATTGTTGGAATAGTTGCTGATGGGGGACTGTTCGCTGCTGCATGTAGACTGACCACCAGGGCTTGGCTGAGATGTCTGTTGGAGGGAAGCAAGAGACAAAAGAGCGTGAGGATTAAGCAATGTTAACCAGAGCATTTGTGCTAAAAGAAGGTCTAAATGGAGCTGAAGATACAGGTATGTAAAAGTTCAGCACTGAATGATAACAGTGATCATTCATAAAGAGACTGTCTAGATATTTGCTTCAACTGCAGTGAATGGCATTTTAAAACACAAGACTAAAATCCCCTTCACATGTTGCTGATGGTATACAATGTATCTCCATAAGACATTTATGAGTTATTCCCAGAGTTACTTCTATCGCTTCAAACCATTTGTGAGCAGGTACGGATGGATACCCTACTTTGCTTATGTGCTGTTCCCAACTGAAGCTGCAGCTTAGAAAAACCAAACCAGAATTGAGCCATGTTACAAGGTATTAGCTTACCCTGCTAGGCTTGCAAACAAACAAACAAACAAGACTCCAACAACACTGGAATTTGGGTTTTTTTAATTAGGCTTGTGGCTAAAGAATGTAAGCATTTTCCAGGCTTAAGGCTCATTGTTACAAGCAGTGGTTGGCCTGAAATGCTGGCATGTAATAAAACAGGGACAAAGCATCAGTGCAAAAAATACTGTATCATATTATCAGCAACCCGTGACCCTGGCAGCATCAGGTCTATCTTACACCTCCTCTTATACCTAACTTCTACCACCTCTGCCCTGAATCAAGACAGTGATGATCCACTAAATAAAACCCTTTGTTTCATTTGAATTTAAGAATTTAAGTAGACCATACAGGCTGATAATCTGCAGGGATATAAACAGGCCACAATAACATCTTTCTTAACAGGGAGTGTTCCCTGCTGCTCTAGCAGAACTCTTGCTGTGGGGAAACACAGTCTTGATTTACTTCTGGGACTTTTTATAAAGTTCTCACAAAAGAATGGAGAAATTGACAAACTGACAGACAAAACAGGAAGACAGACAGAAGTCTCTGGACTTAATATCTCACTGTAAGGTTCTATCAGTGTGATCACAAATCAGTGGGGCATGCAGTATCATTTTGCTCACAAGAACAGTTTCATGTAAGTATTTAACTTTTAGGGTTTCTGATGTGGTTTTGTTTTTTGATGTTGTTTTTTTTTTTCTGCCACTCTGTGATCTTTATGTACATTTTACTGAAAAATGAGATCTTGAATTTCTGATGTGGCAGGGACGACTCTCACTTTAAACATCAATGAATGAAGACACAGATTCATGGCACTGCTGTAGTTTCATATGCCCCTAAGGAGTCCATTTGAGATTCAATAACTCTTTTATTATTTCTAACTTGAATGATGATACTTAGAATTTATGAGGCCACACTGAGTAAGTTCATTTCCAAATCCTGGTCGTAGCAGATTTGGTGACAAGAATAGTAATAACAGTTATTATACGGAAGAAAGTTTTGTGTTTCTGGACAATAGCTCCATGCTATATGGAAGAAGAGTAATAGTGATCAGAAACCTGTTCTTGTAGCAGATGTCAAGATTGCAGTGAGGTAGGGTACAGAAACTGGACTGTATTATCAGGACATATATTTCTAGATGTGCAATACAAAAAAATGGATGTCTCATCTAGAGGGGAAAGTACAAAGACATTTCTGAAGATATTTCACCAATATAAGCCAGATTTTTCACGTCAAGTGTTGCAAAATGCTCACAACACATTACAATTGGGAATGTGCTTGATGGATTGCACATTACTAAATAAAGGAATGATTGAACAAAAGGCAGAAGACTAAAATAAAAACATAAATAATGTTGCAATAAGAAAAAGAGCAGAAAAGTTAAAATGCCCTCACCTTATTACCCACTGTCCTTAGGAAGTTAGAATAAGACATTTAAGAGCATTAGACAGAAAAGACATTGGATTAGTTGAAAACCAGAAAATATACCCTAGTTCATACATGCAATGAAAAACAAGAAACACAGAATTATTTTTAAAATGCAATTTTCAGTGAGAAATATTTAATAATGAGTAAGCTATAGGCATTAGTACCCCTCTTCCACAAGTTTTCCTGCTAAAACTGTGTTCAACATACTTCAGTTACAGGTTTATCAAGCAAAGCAAAAGAGATTTTGTTCCTTGGTAAACTAAAGTAGTTATCACAAAAGATGGTAGAGGACCTCCTTTAGACTTCGGGAGGAGCCTGCTCTTAGTCCTTTGAAGTTTTGGAATTTAGTATTAATACTGAACAGTTTGAGCATAAGTCTTAGGCACAACATAACAGTAACTCATATTTCAGTGAGTAATCACTTTGAATTGCAGCATGATTAACAGTATGAGCAGAATTTGGAGGGCTCATATTTGTAGTCCCCAAGGGCTGGATACAGATGAATCATAGACCCAGATGGGGAAGAGGATGGAGTGGCTGCCTTTGAATTAACCCTTGTGAAGAGGGCAGATGGCACATGAAATTCAGGCAATAAAATAACTTGTATATTTAAGATAGCATCTCAAAAAATGGAATACAGTCCTTTCAACAGTTTAATGCAATATGTCAAGGTAAAACAGAGAAAGGATCTGCAGACTGTCAATTCAGGTGGATTTAGTTAAACTTGGATTAGGTTAACTTGATTAAGTATCAGATAAACATAAGAGGTCACATCACAACAGAAATGTTATCAAATGATGCCCATCTGCTGTTTAAGAAAGTCAATTAATCAGTTTGGTCCATCACCCAAAAAGCCTCAAGCCCCTAAAATCTGGCTGCTTCCCCAAGTTCTCCAAAAATGGTCATCAGCAATATCATCATTTTAGTCATTTGGACTTATTGTGGCTTGGTTTGGTTTGGTTCTTCCTTATTCTGGCTTTCAGCCTGCAAGATTCAGATTCACCCACTTTCTTCTGGAAACAGAAGGGTGGAAAAAATGTGTTGGTTTTTTTTTTAATGAAAATTCTGATTTTCTCATACTATACTTATTCCAGAAGATGGAGTTTTTTAAGAGAAACAATTATTGAGGCAGCTGCCAGCACTGCACTTATTCCATATTACACAGATTAGATGTAATCTTTTTATTTTCTATTTCTTAGTCTTTAAAAACAATTTACAATGTAAACACAGAAGAAGACCTCACAAAACCAAGCCTTGTGAGCCAGAGCTTACAGACTTGAGCGCTTCATAAAGGGATTGCTAATTGGTTGCAGGAAGAAAAGGATAAAGGGGGTGGCACGGCGTATTGCATACCATTGGTTTTTCTGACTTGACGGCTTTCACTTGGAGGCATTCTTCACGCTTTGAGGTAGTGTTGCTGAGGTCCTTCTGCTCGCCAATCGCACCCTGAGTCTGCTGGCCTGGTGACCGGGTCTGGGAGTGGCTGCCTGGGTCCCTTGGTGGCGGGGGCCGTGGGTGGATGTCCCCCCGCTGCTTCTTGGTGACGTGCGCCTCGGGGCCGTGCACGGTCTTCACGTGCTTCCGCAGGGAGCTGGGGTCGGTGTAGCGCTTGGTGCAGCCCGGGATCTTGCAAACGTAGGGTTTCTGACAGCACACAGAAATCACTGAGGTTAGACTTGGTTCCATGTGGGACTCCTGAAGAACTCCTTGCAGCACAGCTGGTGTCACAGTTACATGCTTTCACAGTGAATCTGTTACCTAATTTATGGTCTTTACAACAACTGAATCATAGAATGGTTTGGGTTGGAAGGAATTTTAAAAATTATCTAACTATTCACTTCCTTCCCAGCATGGGCAGGGACCCCTTGGTCAAAGCCATATTCAAACCTGGCCTTGAACACTTCCAGGGATGGGGCATCCACAGCTTCTCTGGGAAACCTCTACCAGTGCCTCACTAGCCTCACAGTAACCAGTTTCTTCCTTATACTAATCTAAATCTACCCTCATCAGTTTAAAGCCATCACCCCTTGTCCTATCCAATTGTCACTGCACCTAGTCAAAACCATTAGCTCCCCTTGGTTCAGAAGTTAGCATTTAGTGCTGCACAATTGATTGAGGGCAGAATCTCTCATGGCAAAGCACAACTGGCACAGCTTTCATTAATCTTAGCAGAAGAGTCAACTCAGCTATGGCACTTTATGAAGACTAATCTAATTTTCAACCCTGGCCCTGGCCCTCAGCAATTGGATAGCATTCCCAGTATGCCTAGTACCTATTACTTGACACTGAGAGGAACAACCCCCTTCAAAAGATGCTGGGCCATTTGTTCAGGCAGAATTAACTGAGAAAACATTTTTTTCTGGCTCCTTCAGATCACCAGTACAAAGTCAACACATAAGATACAGTGCCATGAACATTTTCACATTGCAGCAATATATGCATTAGTTCTATTATTACTGCTACTACCATAACTCACCACTCATTTCTTTAGAAACCACTTTATCTGTGAATTTCTATAGTTCACTAAGCAATGTAGAATAAAGTAAATTTACTGTCTTATAAATTAACAAAGCCTTTGTTCTCGTATTGTGAGGGGATTAGAATGAAGAGCTGAACACTTCCTAAATCCTTTAATTGCCTCAGGAAGCAAAGTATTGTTCACTCACTTTTATTACTGAATTGTTTCCAAGAAACTACTATTTTAAAGGATTTTTTTCAAAGAAATAAAGAGACCTTCATGCAGAGTTTCTCAGAGGGGTTCTCTATCTGCTTACACATGACACTGTGGAGCCTTTGACAAACATAGCTTTGTCACAGCTGTCTAAGGCCTGAGACTGCTTCCACTGACATCAGTGGAAAAAACCCTCTCATTTACTTGACTAAGAGCAAAAATGAGCAATTTAGAGATGATGTTGAGCTACTGGGGCAGGTTTTCTCAAGTTGCTATGGAAGTACAAGTCACTGAGCTCTCCTCTGCATGAGTAAGGCATATTGTCATCAAGATGTGTCAGCTGTTTTAAAGCTCTCTGTAGGTTACCTACTTAAAGCTGGTACTGCAAGCAAGTGCTGAATTTGGTCTGTGTTTTTCATTGTGTTCACATCACACCACCAGGATATGCTGCCCTAGAAGATTAGCCTGTTTTGGTGTGAAGTAATGGTGAAGGAAATGCTTCATTTGCCCCTGTGGCTGTACCTATCAGAAATCATGTGCAGCATAACTGTTAGACATACAATCCTGATCTTAACACAGGGGCAGGTCACATTGATAAATATGAGAAGGTCTAACTCACCAACTAGGCAGCACACAGACTGGTTCAGAAAGTGAATGAAAAAAGAAAGCTCAGGCAGCTACTGGCAAGGCTTGGTGAACTTCCTTCTACCTTGGTGACCATTCATGAAATCACAGCAAGGCTTCAGTGCCATTATTAGGTGGGCTGCTGAAAACACATGTGGCAGGGATGAGGAAACTCAGAGATGTGCAATGCCCTCTGCTTCCCTTGTGACTGAAGAGATGCTGCAGGGCAGGGACTGGAAGAAAATGAATGCTCCCTGGAGATCTGTTGGCCCTAGTGTGTGCCTGCCACAGACCCCACAGCCAGCTAGAGAAAGATACAAGCTGTGTGGAAATGGATATAGCTGCTATAGTATGCCCCACTCATCCAGGACTTCCAGGTTTAGGCTAGAGGTGAAGCAGTATATGTCAAGAAGGAGAGAGTGGACTCTGAGATGTGAGATTGAGATGATGTGACTGTGCAATTTTAAATGGGCCAATAAAACATGGTGTGATTCCTGGAAGTTGAGGCAGCAGTGACAGGAAACACAGTAATAATGAGATATTACACTGAGAGTTTGGGAAACAGATGTGACTGCCACAGCTGGTTTCCTTGAGAAAGGTCATATTTCCTCTGCTGCATCCCTAGTCCATGAGGTCTGTTCAGGACAGAAAGAAAGAGTAGAAGAGGCCAGACAAGAAGGAAAAGGCATAACTCAGAACTTAAAGGGCAATCCGTGCTTTCAAGTGTGGAGACTGTGGCTGTCTGCTGCACACCAAAGTATGCTGGGGAAGCTGCATCCCAGCAGATGCCTGGTGCCAGCACAGGCATGGGGATGGGCCCAGGCAGTCAACAAACCCTTCCAGATCCAGAGGGAAAAATGATCCCAGCTTTACAGGGAAAACAGGATCTGTCCCTGGTTAATGCATGTGTTTCCATTAGAATCCCTTGTTCAAAACTCTCGTGCACGTAATAAAACGCCAGGTCTGTATGACTTGCTGTGCCTCTCCTCTGTAACACAATGCTATGACCACACTGTAAGTCTGCTCAACAATGAATTAGATTAATCTTTTGAAGCTGTGCTTACTTACTTCATTGGAATGAGTCCTGTTTTGGTGCTTGGCCCTGTCAGAGGCATTGGAGAAAGCTTTGTTGCAGCCTTCATGTTCACATACATATGGTTTCTCTCCAGTGTGAGATCTCAAGTGCGTTTTCAAGTTTTCTAGTCTGGAGTAGGCCTTTGTACAACCTTCAAACTGCAAACAAGAAATAAGTCTGGTTTAGTTTTAATCTTTGGACTTGCAGAAAACAGTAAAAGTAGACTTAGAAAAGTTCCAAAATTTTCAAAGCCTTCATAACCTTGTCTAAGGTAGTTTTGATTTGGAGTGTTTTAACGTTACCCAAGCAAACTCCACCACAGCTCTAGTTCAAATGCTTTCAGCATTATGTAAATCTTTTCTTACAGGAGACCACAGTATTTGTGTACTTTTACTAAGACTGAAATCCATTGCAAAGC
This sequence comes from Erithacus rubecula, assembly GCF_903797595.1. Classification (NCBI taxonomy): domain Eukaryota; kingdom Metazoa; phylum Chordata; class Aves; order Passeriformes; family Muscicapidae; genus Erithacus; species Erithacus rubecula. The sequence continues at coordinate 51,988,443 of NC_136689.1, read as the reverse complement.
CACCAGGAGGCTGGAGGCCAGCACCATTATCAAGCTCTGTGAGAGAAAGTTCCTTTAAATAATTAAGCAAACTAAGCCCTGTTTAATAATGCCTTTTGGGGCTCCTTTGTACTTTAAACTTGAGGAAGTGGGTCAAATCATCCAGGGAATCCCCTCTCCTAAAGCTATTGTCATGTGGTCGTGCTGGATAACAAAGCAGACATTGCAGTCTCTTCTCCACAAGAGTCTGACAGATAAGAGCTCAGGGAATGCAGCACTCATCCTGCTCTGTTTGTTCTCTGCAGCCCCAGCCGCCCTGTACCAGTCTGGAGTAAAGACCCCTTTACTTACAGTGCATTTGTGTGGCTTCTCCCCTGTATGTCTCCTCATGTGGACCACCAGCATGTACTGGGCTTTGAAAGGTTTCTGCTCTCGGGAACAGTCCAGCCATCGGCACACAAACTCTTTCTTCTCACCATGGATGTGGTCATTGTTGATATGCTGTTCAGGTAGAACAGAGGTCACAGCTTAACAGAAATACAACATCAGGGGCAGCCTAATTGTAATTTTGCATTGGAAGAGCACCAGAGATTCAGGTATGAACTAGGTCCTTGTGGTACCAAAAGAATAAGATCATCTGCACTTCCAAGTGACAACAGTGTTCAAGTTACAGATCCCTCTGGAAGTCCACTAACACCCAAGATTTTTTTTTTCTACTGTGATCAACAGACTTTGGATCAGACCTCAGGGATACAAGGTGACAAATGGATCCTGGATAATCTCATGCACGACTCCACTTGTGTGATTCACATTGTACTGCTTTTGCAGAGCAGGGAAGCGTTACTTAAGTGCTGCTCAACATAAACAAGATTTACACAATTAGGCCTTTAGAAACATATCCTCCAAAGTGAAAAATCAACAGAACTGCTAAATCAAGTTTCCAACCCAAATTTTAACTCACTTCCTGTTACTCATATTTTCTTCCACTCAATGTATTTAGTTCAGTAAATGTACAGATCACGGCATACACTGTGAACATAAACTCTGAGTACTGAAGCACACATCAAGCCAGTTTTTGCCATTGCCAAGTCTGGCTCTGCCTGAATATGTGTGGGAGTGACATCAGCCCCAGCCCTGCTGACTTGCAGGCACATCTTTCCGTGGTCAGTGTCATCCATGTGAGTGTATCCAGAAGCAGGACAGGGCTGTGTACCTTTTACTCTTCCACAAAATTAGCTTGCTCTGCTTCTTTCACTAAGTTCTAGCTCAGAAAAGCATTTAAAAATGGATTTAATTCTCTCTGAGTGGAAACAGGCAGGTGAAGCAGGGCCAGCATCAAAATAGGTTTTTTTTAAAGGTTTAACTGTTTGAATCTTTTTATATAGCTTTAGAAAATAAAATTAAAAAAAAAAAATAAAAAGAAACTTCACCTGGACTTTCAGAATCTTTTTTTTCCCAATAGAAGCTACCCAACTCATCCTCCCAGAGTCTTGGAGGAATCATTCCACAGTGCCGTACTTCTGTCATTGTGCCACTAGATGGCCGCATTACTCAGCGAATGACATTATTCCCACTAAGGCACCCCCAAAAAGTCTTTCCAGTTTTAATTTGATCACAGCACAGGAGTGAAATCTGTATCTGTTCCATAATGGGCCCACAGAAAATGCCAGCAGTACAGAAACTCAGTAGCTCATACTGGAACACAAAGAAAATAATCCAAATATTTTCTGAAGTCTTGAAATCAGTCAGAAAGTCACATAAAATCACATGTGCTCAAAATTATGTACCATGTCCATGGAAAACAGACATCTATTGCCTGTAAAAGATGGCAGATCTTTTCCTGAAACTTTATTGCCATTTCTTAAAAGTTGTTATGAGGTACAGTTTGCATGAACAGAGCAGAGGTGCTGGGCAAATGGCATCAAAAGAGTTCACTGAGGGTAATGTGTGCTTTCTTGAAAGAGAAAGAAGTAACAGGACAAAATTGAATGCATTCAAGTAATTAATGGCTAAATCTCTCTGTAACCATTGCAGACTGTGTGTTATGTGGTTAAACCTGCACAGCCAGGAAGGGGATGGAACTTGAGTGTGTGACACAGGCTTTCCATTTGATACAAAAACCTCAAGGCTGGATCAATCACTTCACCACAGCACCTCTCTTTACCTCCTGCTGTGTGGACACTCAGGCACCATGAGGGCTCTTTCAGAGAAAATCTCCATAGGACAGTTTTTTCTCTTTGTCCCTGCAGATCAGCTTGCTCCCTGCACTCCAGACCTCTAGTCTTTAACAGCATGGGAATCCTCTAGAACTGATCTTTCTCATGGGCCCAAAAGTCCTTTCCTCACTCTCTCCCCAGCCCAGGCTCACTGCAGCAGCTGACAAAGCCTGCTGAGAGTGGTGATGATCATTTGCCTCTCTCCATCACTGGCTTACTTGTCAAGTATCTTGTGATCATCCTCTGGTCTCTCACAACTGTGGCCCTCCATACACGTTTGCCCCGCTCTCTTATTCGATCAATCCTTTCCCAGACTCTCTGATCTTTGTATAATCAAACCCCTCTTTGTGCTGTTTCCTCTCATTGCTCCAAGTGGCCCCTGAGAGCTCACCTGCAAATCTATCTCATTCTCATTCAATCCCTCTGAGGATCTTACCTTTAGGGAAAGCCTGCAATAAATGAGCCTGTGATCTGCTAATCGAGTAATTTATTTGTTTCACAGGTGAGCTGCTTAATTGCTTTTTGCAGAGGGGTGATATTTTAGGATACCTACAAACATGTCCAAATACTGAAAGACTGGTCTGGAGGAAGACACTAAACACAAAATCAGCACCAGCAGTGCTCTCAGCTAAGGACATTCACAGTATTTGTCATCCTGAGATTCAAACACCCTCACTTACTCAAATTATGATGAGAAAACTCACCAGTCATCTGCTATGGACATACAGGCAGAAGTACACAAATGCAAATCACTGACTAAATCTACACTGGGATTTTTTACCATTATCACTTGGCGGGAAGAATGTGCAATTTTTGCTACGTTTAAAGAGGAGGGAAGTCTCACTGTGCAAACAAGATCATTTAGAAAAGTTCAGAAGTTTGTGAACTCTAGCATTCAGGTTCTTTGACTCAGATAATTACCTTTGGATTTTACACGGTGTTTTTGGCTCCCTAGTCTCTATTATGAGAGGAAATGAACAGTTTTGAGCTTGTAAAACAAAGAACAGTCAGGAATAAGAGTATTATGCAAAGCAGAAGCTTTGGTACAGTACAATAAGGATTTATAGGGTTTCAATTTATAATCTGTTTGTAACCTTATTACACCCATGAAATGTCACATTCCAGGGACTAGATCAGAAGGATTTTTTTTTCCTGGTGAAATTGAATTTTGATGAAGTTTCAGGGTGTGAAAAGGCTTTTCTTTTAATTTTGTGGGCCCAAACCTGCAAGTTTTACTTATGTCTGTAATCCTTATTACAGTAAATAGGCGCATGAAAGCCAATGATATTACTCCCTAGTGTCAGGTTTGCTAGCATAAGGCTCTGAAGCACCAGCTCTGTATTATTAAGAATTTCTGACCTGAAAAAAAAGCCCCCATTAAAAGCTGGAATTCTACAAGCTATCTCCCGTTGCAGACAGCTCCAAAAAGCTGCTAAACAAGGGTCATTTGCAGAATACCAGTCACTTTCATGCTAGTTCAATGCTTATTAGCAAACCTCAGTTTGCCCTGGCTCATTTTCTTTTCTTTAAAAAATGTTATTATTATCATCCAGTTCCAAAATACCCTAAAACAAATAGAGGGAGCTGACCTATATACTGATTTTGGTCTCAGAATGACCTGCCTTTGAAGGAGAAAGCTCTAAGATGGATTTCAATTCCAGAGCATAAAACCCACTAGATTAATTGAAATCAAGGCTGAAGTTTGCCTGTCATTTCTACTGGGCAATCTCAAAATCTAGGTATAAAGGGAAATTCAATCCACAGTATCCTGTAAGCATAAATGCTTACATATTAAGAAGTACTATTGAAAAGGGAACACCTTAAATCATGCATGTTCTCATATAATCCATGCCAACTGTACCTGTTACCTGTATATTGTAGCAGATGAGATGAGGTGGCATTGAAGGTGGGATCTGCAATAATCTTGGTGTTCCATTTCCCTCCTCCAAGACAGTTTTTAGAAGGAGAATCTGCACACCCCCTAGCTGACTGCGTGGTACCCATCAGCTATTCAATACATAAACAAATGCCAAATGTGCTCTGGCAATAGTCAAACAGCTGGAGGAAAAGCCTCTCCATATCAGTGGCAAAACTTAGGAATATCAGAAAGAGAATGTCACCATAACTGGGATTGCATCTGAAAACAAAGTGCTATTTGGTGGCAAGAGCAGAATACTCTGGGAGAATCTCACATTTCTGTTTTCTAACCTAGACATGCTACTAAAGTATAGGAGAAAACTAGGAAGAGACCATCCTGTATTGATATAATGTGATAAGTTAGTGGCAGAGTGAAAAATATATCACCATTGCCAGAATTAGGTTAATTTCAGTTATGCAATGGCAATTTCAGATTTTTATCTTCTCACAGTTATTTCCCTGTATTTAAAAAAATTTAAAAAGAGATGCTAAATAACTTCTCACTAGATCTCACCACCGACATGAAGCAGAGGCAGCATTTAAATCATCTTCCAGCACAAATCTCCCCCTGTGCTGTACTGTCACAAAAAGTCCCTCAAACCAGCACAGCTGCTGCATTTGATGCACAGGGGACAAAGTGCTAAAGGTGAAGAGACATTGCAATAGAACAGCTGCTAAACACAGCCCTTCCTGCAGCTGCACAGGAGAGCTCTGGAGCCCACAGAGGGGACATGTGCAGAGTCTGTGTCTGCATACCAGGCTGGATACCTCTGAAACTGGTTTGGAAGGGGATTAGCTGTCCCTGACCTGCAAGTCCTGCAGGGAACACTTTTATTTCTGTGTTTTGTGCAGGGAATGTAGATTTGTCCTTAAGCCCACATACAGTTAGAAATGGTTCTTGGTCACCAGGCCCGTCCCCTCACTATGGCAAGTCCCACTGCACATAATCCTGGTCATGAACAGAGCTTCAGCTTCTAAGTACCTTGGTGATCAGCTCACTCTGCTCCCAGTGGAATGCTCTTCTAGGAACTCACTCTTCTGCTGGTTAACAACTAATTTCTAGTTTCGATTTATTCACAGCCAATTTATATTCATTTGTTCTCATGCCAACGCTATCCTTCAGCTTAAACAGCTCTGCTTCCCTGCAGAGTGTTTAGTTCTCTCCCTTCCCCACCCTAACTAACTGGCAGACAGCACTCTCCTCTCTGTCTTCATTTGCTGGGTTAAATAAATTAGTTCCTTCTGGTCTTCTCTTCAACGACCAAGTCCTCATTCCCCCCTTAACCTGCTTTGGCTTGAGGTGGGGAAGTCCGAATCCCATTTGTCACTTTGCTCCCAGATTCCCCATTGTCACTTTGAGGACTGTATTAGTCCATCAGTGGCCCTCTCAGCCTCTTCACCTGCTCTAGTACTGCTTCAACCTACTTGACCAGAATAGCGTGAAGTACACCTACTGAGTGCCTCGTAGCTTGTGAATGTGCCTCTCCTAACACAAACCTCAGAAAAGAGTATCTTCTACTATGGCCACAGCTGAGGCAGAGGCTTAAGGCCCAGGAAATCTGAAGGCCACATTCACAGGAATATTTAGATCTTTGATTCCCACCAAAAGTAATATGTTCATGAGTGGCGTGCATACTTCTGAGGTTCTTGACCTACACAGCTTCCTGAGATAACCAAGTGATTGCAAAAAGAATATCAGTGTTCAGAACAGTGACAAGGCAGCTCTTAAGCAAGTCCCCAAGCTTGCCTGCTCCCCAGGGATGCAATATGCAACTCATCAGTGCTCCTTGTTACCATTTTAGGTAGTCAGGCAACTGAGAGATGACATCAGACAGGCTTCCCTACCATCTCATTAACATCTTGATGAAGGTTGACTCCATCATCCACAGCAAGATGAACAGACAAAGGCATTGTAAAAAAGTCAGGATATAAAGGAGGTCCTGGTGAGCCAGGAAATCTCCCATGACAATAGAAATCTCATTGTGAGGAGGAGAAAAAATGCATCTCCATGGAGTGAAATTCCCAGCAGACTTCTCGGACACATTCCAATCACTGCAGTCGAGTCTCTCTCTAACCCCTGTGACTCTCTGTTAGAACAATGTATGCATTTTAATTTCCTCTTATCTGATGGAAAATAGGTACAGATCCTGTCTGTCCTTTCCTTACTAAAGATTTTGCAGTCACAACCAGGCTAAACAGCCCCAAGAGAGCAATGTCTCCTCCCTGCCGCTCAAGTTGAGAGTACACTTTTGACCCTGTGTCCTTAGGGTGGCATAAGTACTTAAGCCATTTTTAGTTCCAGAGATGGAAGAAGCACTTAAGCTTCTTTAAGCCCTTATGGTGGCATAAGCTCTTAAGCTGGTTGTAGTTCCCAAAGCCAAGTGGACACTATAGCTACACATGAAGAACTCTGCACTTCCACATAGTCACATGCCTGTGGAGAAGCTCAGATAAGTATCTCCAATCCTGCTTCCTTTCCTTTGGGTACACTTAGTGTTATTTCTTTAGAGTTCTTGATGCTGTCTTTCACACTTTATGGAAGATTTAAGAAATGCTGTTGTGACAGATCTCTGCTAATGCTGATTAGCAACATGACATTCATACAATTTGCCGATCTGGCCCAAAGCAGGTCAGTGCCTCCACTGCCTTGACACCTTTACTAAAATGGAATACACACAGTTAAGATCATCTGGATCTTAGAAACACTGCACAGCAATTTCCTCAGAGTATAATGAATACAATGTGCACTGTCTGCACTGCACTCCTCATGTCACTGTGTTTGATCTTGTCACTCAATCTCTATACTTAATTTTCAACATTTTCCACTAATGAAGCCCCATGTTCACCCTAGATATGGTCATGATTGTAAACCTAAATGAAAATTAGTGGCATGCCACATTCCATAATCAGCTATTTTTGGGTTACATGTGAGAGGAGTGTGACTTTTTTAACAGCTGCAGTGGTTTAACACTAACCAACAACTGCCTACCAGCTTCATTCCCACCATCCCCTACCAGCAGAATGGGGTGAATTGGAAAAAGGTAAAATCTATAGGTTGGGATTAGAGTAGTTTGAAATCCAAAATAAAAACTATAACAACACTAATAATGATAATGATGAAAAGGGAGATAAGAACAGGGACATGAATACTAGCCAATAGAAACAAGCAATGCACCATACCCCTGAGCAGCAATTTCCAGCCCCTGGTTTATATCCTAGGCACAATGTTCTGTGGTATGGAATATCCCTTTGGTCAGTCTGGGTCAGCTGTTCCCAGCTGTGTACCCTCTCAGCTTCTTGTGCACCTGCTCCCTGGCAAAGCATGGGAAACTGAAAAATCCTTTACTTAGGGGAGGCACTGCTCAGCAACAACTAAAACATCTGTATATTATCAACCTTATTCTCATGCTGAATCCAAAATGTAGAATGTACCAGCTATTAGGAAGAAAATTAACTCCATCCCAGCCAAAACAGGATAAAAACATGCAAAATTATATATATACTCAAATATTTGTAACTTCAGTGTGACTAAAAGTGTTTTAGAAGTGTTCTAGAAATGTCCTAAAACTCATTAAAAAAAAAATTCTCATACTCATTAAGAAAAAAAGCAACTACATAAAGTTTCAGTAAAAAAAAATTGTTATTTTTTATAGAAAAGAGTGAAGCATGTGGAAAATGCAAAATGTAACTTACCTATTTTACAAACCCAACATTTGAACTCTGTGTCCATGACTGTTAATACTCAATTATAAGAATATAAAGAGACTCCAGTCAGCATTCCAGCTGCATTAATGCTTGAAGCTCATTTATTACTGTGCTGTTCTGGATAGCATTTCTGTCCCTTGAGAACTGGCAATAGCAGTCAATGAAGAGGAATCACAATTAGAAGCCAAAGTCAACTGAAAATTATGATGATTGATAACTTGGGATAACCCATGTACAGAGAAGGATGGGATGACAGGCACAGGAGAAGGGCAGCAAAGGCTGGAAGAGAGGATGGAAACAGAAAGGAAGGAGGACTTCAGTGTCTGAGGGAGCATTCCCAAATCAATGGTAGACTGAAGGGAACCTCAGAGATGTTGCAACAAACAGCTGGGGTCAACAGCTTTCCTGGACCAGCTCAGCTGCCACTGGGAGAAGACTCGGTTTACAGTCATAGTAAAGATTTAGTAAAGATCTGGAGTTCAGTGCAACACATGGACAGAGAATGTCCCTCTTTCAGAAGTCATACAGATTCAGAAGCAAAGAATGCACAAAGGCCAAGAGCAATCAAACTAATAATGGCTAATGAACTTTTGCATTTTGTGGAGTCTATTCCTGCCTGAGCAGGAATCATCTTTCTGCCTCAAATGCTGTTTAAGCAAGCCATGGTGAATCAAATTACTTTTTACGTGTGGGATTGGACAAGGCTTGTTCTCTTAATGTGAAACTGTATTACTAATAAGCAGGAATATGCTAATTCAAAGGACACAGTTCACCAGGACTGTTTGATTTTTACCTCCCTCTTTCAGCTGAAAATATAGATCTGATTTTTTTTTAATCTCTCTGCCCAACAACAGCAATAAAATTTCTAAATCCCCCAGTTTAAAAAAATATATATTTTTTCTTTCTGTTTCTCCTTTTGTTCTCTTGCAGTAAATCCTGTAGTTGTGTTCGTTGCCTATCAATAGGTTAAACATATCCAACTTGTATGTTTAAATGCTAAAGACAGAGAAGTCCCCATGGATACGTCAATCATTGGCTCTTGTACAAAGAAAACACTGTATTTTGCTCAGAAGAGCTTTCTGTGGCAATTTAAACACAGTGAGACAGACACAATATCCTGGAGAGAGGAAAACCTGCCTTATTACATTCCTGACCCAAGAGAAAGGATCTGCCCTTAGGATATAAAGAGAATCAGTGGGGGGAAAAAAAGAGAAAAGTTATCTAATCCTAAAAATAAAGACAGTGGTTCATAATACAGCATGACCTTCTTTTAATCTCTGATATAGCAGCTATCCAGTATGGATGTGGTAGAATACCAACAGGGCAAACACAGCTTTCTTGTCAGGCTGGGAACCAACTCCCTCAGCCTGTGTCTGTTTCCAGGTTTTGGACAGCTTTTTGGTTGACTCTGGTATATTCTGTGGAGTGAATGAAACTTATGGGATATTGCAGGGATTCTTTCCCAATAAGATCACATCTTGTTCTTGTTTCATTTATATACATATATTCACATATGCAGTAAAGTCTGTTAGCAGCAAAATGCACTCCATCAAGGGCAATGTTTTACAGCTCTCCCTTGATTTCCTGTGTCAGAGCATGCAGCTATAAAGCAATGGGCAGAAATCACATCTTTATTTGCTACACCTGAAAATCTAATAAATGAGATTCTGCGGCGACATCAACATAAATGTTGTGGACATGAATCATTCCAGTTTTACAGTGGTAGGAAAGGTGTTTTGATGACTCTCAGGTTTGTTTCTTCTCTGATGTTCTCTTCCATAGCCCTGTCAAAAATCACGTGCCTGTTTTTTCTTGGAACTTGCATTCTTGTATTACTAGATGGGACACTAATAGGTGAAGCTGGTATAGTGCAGGAATTCCAGCTTTCTTCACTCCATTTTTTTTTCCCAGTTGTAGAGATGTAATTTTTCAATGCATGCTACCATGATAACTGGGTTTTACCCTCACTTGGAAGAGTACAAGGGGCCAACCACAAGCTGAGCACTCTGGTGTTTCTCCCAACACCTTTTCCTACCTTCCTGTTGTCTGCCGTGCTTCCCAGCTCTCTTGGCTGCCCTCCCTCCCAGCTGCATCTGCTGCAGTGCTCCCTGCACAGCTCCTGCAGGTTGTGTTGCTCCCTCCACTGCACTGCATGGGTGCTGGCAAACTCTCCTCCAACTTCCACTTGTTTCAGGATTTTTGTTGGTGTAGACTGTGTCTGAATAGTCTGAGTGCTGCTCTGAGCACCTGAACTGCTGTGCTAACTGCACAAAAGCCTTTGCTGTAGGGGTTTTCCTTTTTAAAAGGCAGCACCACAGGTAGAACTCCATAACTTTCAACTTCACCAAGACTTCAGCAATGCACAGAATTCACTTTTACAAAAATTAGCTTTTATATATATATACCTGTGTGTGTGCTTGTGTCTGTGTGTGTGTGTGTGTGTGTGTGTCTGTGTGTTTGCCTCACTTCTACTTAGTTTATTTTAATGCTCCTCACATTTCAGTCCCCCAATTACACCTACATTTCACCTATCTTCTATTTAAATGTCATATGAGAAAAATACAGGATAATTAGGTACCTGTAGCATAACAAGAGCCCCAAAACAAGCTACCAAGGAGAAAAGCAGAGGGAGGGAAAAGACAGGTGAAATGTGTACCAGTGATAGAGAATTTAAACTTGGCTCGAAGGACCAGGGCTGGAAGAGGAAAGTTAACAAAGGCATTTTTCTGAAGGGTTGAAGACCCACTGCTGATGACACGATCAAACTGTGATGTTGATCTTTACAGTGCAATAGCAAATGAAGGTGGTCCTCTCCCAAATCCTATACTCTAGCCCTGCACTGATGATCATCAGCCTGTTCTGCCTGCTTTCTCTCATTCTCCTCCATCACATGTGCATATCCAAGCTCTCCCCACAGGCTTTCTGAGCGCTGGCTACAGGCAGGAATTCTACAGCTTGATCTGCAGGAAGGACTCCTGCCTTCAGGAAACAGCTTTTCAGCATGATTGCAAAGAGGTGCAGTGCCTGTTCAAGCCATAAGCTCACAAGAGAGGAAATTCACTTTGCAAAGAGCTCCACATTCCCCTCAAATCCATTAGACATTCCTCTCTCAAATAAGCCAAAGTAGTAGTGCACAAACAAGGGAGAGGTTTTCCTACAGTTGGATGGGGAAGAAGGTAAAGACTGGCCAAACATCTGCCCTTCCCTCCCTGGTTCTAAGACTGCCAGAGAATGCTGCCCAGAAAATGTATTGTCTGATACCTTCTAGGAGTGGCTGAATAGGGAAGGAGAGAAAACCACCTGAGGCTCCACTTCAAAATTTTCTGCTTCATAATCTTTGCATTTAAGGATAAAAATCAATTTTATGTGCAACTGCTGGAGAATTTCCAGGAAAACCATGTTAAAAATCTCTCTCACAGGCAGTACCCAAGGCAAGCAATGGCTTATTCTTCTTTACAAATCTGAATGTGGGTACATCTGTGTACAATCTTTAACAAAAACATACAAGACTTACCTTAAAAAAAAACAACAAAAAAACCCACCAAACTTGAACAGCTTGACACTTAGCACTGCTACAGATGTTAGTATAACACACTTAAAAGCATATTTTCTATTTCTGGATTTTTCTCTCTGGCAAAGACAGACCACAGAGGACTCCTGCCAGCACACATGAGAAGGAAATAATCATAAAGAGGCATTACAATAGGTTATTTCATCTTATTAGCAAATAGTATTAAGAATGAAAATACCGTTCCTGCTTTTGACAGAAGCACACCAGCACACACAAGGCAGAACTAAATACTTTGGATGTTTTCTCACATTTCTGCAGAAGACAAAAAACTATAGGCCTCCTTCCTGCCACCATAACTCATCTGACTTCAATGAAAATCAGACCTGTTGTATATATTAAACCTGAAATCAACTATTCTCCCCACATATTGTTTGGCTTTGATAAATTCCAGCCACTGCTCCTGGCCAAGATGCACAGATCCTGGATCAGTGAGCTGCTCTGCTGACATGAGCTCTTATGGCAGCCTGGAGCCCATTAAATTCAATTGGGTCCAAACACACTGAGGTCTCTGCAGGAGTGGGGCTTTAGCAACTCTTATAGTTACTTATTCAGCTGTGGGTTCAAACCATGCTAAAAGTAATAATATTCTCCTTTAACACAGGGCATGTTCACAAGAAAATAAAATTGGAAGAGGTTCCTAATCTTTAAATTCCACAGCACAGACCAGAGTAGTGGAGCCAAGAAAGAAAACCTTAAAAGTAGAGATGCCTAGAGAAGGAAAAAAAAAAAAAAAGTAAGAAAGAAAGTACCCTGCAAAATATCCCAACAACTGGTGCACCAAATGAATGTATAAAGACAGAGCTGTTTTATAAAAATTGTAAGGCTGTAATGAAAAAAAATCTGTTAAAATTTTTACTGCCTTTCAATTCATGTGTTTGGAAACACACTGAAAACAGTTTAGAATCAAGAGGCTCTTTGAGTTAAAATGTAACTGTATATTACAGCAGCTCTATACAGTTTCATATTAGAACAAACTGCTTAATCCCATGAACCAACTTAGAAACCTATGAAAGGCTATAGCAAGAAAGAACAAGGAAAAGCTAAAAAGTACCATTTTAACAAGATTTTGCATTTTTCCAAACTCCAGGAGTGTTACAATGGGTCATCTACCTATGCAGAAAGATTAGCACAATATTTGGTCCTTTACAAAACAGTTAAACCTCTGCCTCTTTTACTGAAAATCCTTTGTTCTTAAAGGGGATAAATAGCAAGGTAAATGTCAGATATTTCAATGGGATCTGCTTTTCAAGGTGCATTAAGCATATGGGCACAAGCACTAAGCATGTATACAGGACCTGCTGAAAAACATGCACCTCCTTTGCTTTAACATTGGACCAGATTTTGTAAAAACATGCACTTTCTTCTACTGTTAGTACTTTATTAATAATTATAGCAAGCTAATACTGATCCACTTAAAATGAAAGAAAATATATTCCTCAGCAGGATCTTCCTGTGTAAATCAATCAGTAAATCTTTCTAATTTTTTGTAAAGACAGTCCTTGTGCTTACTGCATGGACACAAATTGTTCATATGATTAAAATACCAATACTTTGTATGCAGAAAGAGATTATTGAATAACAGCTTTTTTTTTTTTTTTTTCAAGAAATGCACTTAGTGGCTCCTTATACATAAACTATGAAAGATGCAGTTCAGATTAGAGATAATGCCTGATCCACATTTTTCAATGAAAGGCACTAAAAACGTCTACAAAAACTGGAAATAGAGTGACTTAAAAACACAGAATACTTATCACAGAAACTACAAAGAAAAATGCTGGCAGTGATAAGCAATGCCAAAATATTTAGCAATGTATGTTTTAACATATATTTAATCACAGAGGAGATCCTGGTGAAATAAATCCAGCCTCAGTAGCTGACAGCAGCAGCAGTCATTGTTAAAGCCACAACATCACAACTGGACTGGAGGAAGTAACTGAGGCTCTTCTTCCTAACACCTCCAAGAAACATGTTTAACAAGCTTCAGCACACGCAGCATTTATTGCTGCTCTAAGAATTCCCTTGGTTTTCTTTTAGCAGGCATCTACCTAGAATTTCCTTTTTGCATCCATACTAGGCTTGCAGTCCTTCACAGTCCCACACTGTATCTAAATATGTATGTTTGAGCTGTTGCAATGAAAACTGTGCAGGATCTCTTAGTAGAACATGGGAGTATCACCTAAAACACTTAGAGAAGAGCCAAGGCAAATTTTTTTCTGTCCCTGCATTCCACAGACTAATTTTAATTTACTTCCAGTGAACTTACAAGGGCTTTTGGTAACTAAAAATCAATCCTAAATAGTCTAGTTTATCTCAAAGATACTTATCTTTTCCTATATACCACTGTGGCACCATCTGAATGGGACAGACTTGTGCTGGCAGTCAAACACAGAAATCTGCAGCAGCAAACCAGAGGACAGTGTGTATCTCTGTAACTCTTCCACACCCAAAAACTTTTCAGAACTGCAGCCTGCTGCCTTCAGAATGTCATATAAAACACACTTCTTTGTTCAGGCTTTTTTAATGAACCACAAGTGTTGGAATCCCCCTGGCAATTAATTTCCTGGCTGGTAATCCCTTGGCTCTGATCCATGTGGAGAGAGTGGCTGCACTGGAGGGAGGAGTGCAAGGCACATGCTCTGACTTTGCAAAATATAGTGGTCTCTCGATTTAAATGACAGTGGCCAAGCCTGAGAACGTTCTACTTGCCCTGCATAATGGAGTAAGATCAGCGCACTTTTAAACACTCTTTAAAACAGAGTATAATGTGGCAAATGGTCAAACACTGCAGCCAGGGTTTTCTTGGTTATCTGAGGCAATATTACACATAATCTAAGCACAATAAAGAAATGTAAACACTACCCCAATGGTAGTGAGATAGAGGAATTGTACAACACATTGTTTGATAATTAGCACTGATAACAGTTTAAAGGATTCAGCCTTCACTTCACTTTAAGAACACTTGCACTAACAACAACAACAACAGCAGCAAAATCACTTCATATCCACAGTGTACTAAGATTCTCTAGTCTCAGCTCTTGTACAGAGATACAGAATTCTCATGGCAATCCTGCCTGATGCTGGTAACTGGCAAAACACTCTAAAATGAACAGACCAGAGCTAGAGGAATGCTTTTCTCTGGCAGCCAGACCAGGTGGGCTTGATCGGTTCTGACATACAGATGTTGTGTCAGGTATTCAGAAACAAAGGAACAGAGAAGCTCCTATAAGTAGCCAAACCCTCAATTTTTTTTCTACTAAGTTTCCTTTAGTTTTAGACAAAGGCTTTCACAGGAGAAAGAAAGTAGGTACCATGCTCACATGTGCTGTGAAGAGTGAGATATTATCTTTTTAATTAATTCAGCCTAAAGTAATGCAGTTTTAAGTAATGTGCTCCAATCCTGGATTCCTCAAATTAGGAAGCATAAGAACTAAATAAAAACAGGAAAGACATTTGTTCTTCACACTACAGAATCCTAAAATAATGCACTACAACCCTCCCCTCCCATAAACCATACTGGACCTCCCTGCATGCATTCAAGGTGTGTTGCCCTTGTCTGGCAGGAATCACTTCTGAGCTAAGGTGCTAAACAGAAGCAAAGGATGGACTTATCTGTACTGTGCTTCTCTTTGAAAATTTAGTGAGTGCCTACCCTCTGCTGTGCTGCTGCTGTTCTCTCTTTTCATTCTTTCTTGGCACGTGTAGGAGAGGATAAAAGCCTAATGGGTGCGAGTGTCAGCACAATATAAATTGCTGCAAGAAAAAACTTGATGCATGGCTTGGGATCTGAAAGAAGAATGTCCACCATTGTTTGTGATTATGGATCACATCACAATCTAATAGCAATTTTTATTTAATCAATAATTTCCATGCTGAACAGACAGCCCTGTTACAGAGAATCGACAAGCAAGTACTGATAGCGACAAGGCTTGTTATTAATCTTTACCCTGCCAACATTTCAACCAAACTACTGTAAAAAAGCACCACCAAGATGGATTTAGAAGTAGGTCTTTGGGTTTGGGTTTTTTTTCCTCTCTTTTTTTCCCTCTTTTTCTTTCTCTCTCTCTTTCTTTATCCCTTTCTTCCTTTTGCTTCTCTTTGCATTTTAGCTACACAGTCCCATTAACCTTCTCCCTTTTCAGGTATGTAATGTTTCATACACTTTATATTAGAAGTTTATTTGAAAAACCTGGGGCTTGAATTGCACAAAAAGGCAATTCATATTAAGCAATTTCACAAATCAGTGGGACCTAGCCCAGTGCTGAGTGTTAGCCATTATAGGCTAATAAATCATACTTTCTCTTTGAGATGTCAATCGCCAAAGTGCTTTGTAAAAATGTTGGCATCTGTAATTCAGCAAAGCCTTTTCATCTTGAAATAAGATGCTCCAGACTGATAACAAGAATAATCCTCTCTTGATCAAAAAAAAATCTGCATTTTACCAATTAAAGCTGCTGCCAGAAGCCAAACGGAGCAGCACTGAGACTCCACTGTAGTTTATCTCTGCTAAACACAAGGAGGGATACAGTTGGAGCTTTGTTTCATTTTCAGCTTGACTACTTTATCTCACGGAGAACTGCAGCATCTCAGCCCTGTGATACACTTAAGAATGGTATATGCAGACCTCATACCTACAGTGCAAGCCACCAGAGGACCCACTCCTGACAAAACAACCACCCATTCATTTTATAGATTAGGTACTCTACATCTTGAAGAAAAGTCACGCTCACACGAAAGTTTAAGCACAGGAAAACACTAGACTTGTTTCCTCATGATAAAAAGCTCATCTGCTTTTCATTTTTCCTTTTCTTTCTTTTAAGAGGTTACAGAAACAACAGAGACTGCAAAAATGAATTCATGCAGCCCAGCCTTTTCAAAACCAAATGCAGAAACTTCACTCGTGCCTGTATTTAAGTTGCCTGTGTCTGCATCCATTTGTACATGCTGATCTGCCACTGCTGTCTCAGAAAAAGCACTTCCACATCCAGCTGAGCCAGCAATCACAGATTTCTATTCTTCCCAGGACTGGTTTACTATGGATAGATTTTTTGGTAGAATATGGGTGACAAAAGCAGTGCAGAGACATACTACACCAAACACATCAAGGTGGATCTCCCAGTAATTTGCCCTTATAACACAGGCTATGTAACATCAAATCACGTAACAGAAGAAAGGCATGAAAAAGTTGCACAGAAAGAACAGCTCTGTCCAAGTGAATCTGCTCTGTCCTGGCCCATATGTCAGGACTGAAAGGTACCTGAAGTCCATGCATTAGCCAGCTCTCCCTGCAGCTCTGAGACAGCAAAATTGGGGCAGGGAGGGACTCCCCTTTTCTCTCTTCTCCATGATATGCCGAGTCAGGAGGGGAAGAGTCAATTCAGTTTGCTGCTTTGCTCTTGCCTATGTGTTTGTCACTCAGTCAGCAGGAGCTCCCCTGGGACTTGGCTGGCACCTTCTTATACTGCATTTCTCCCCAAAACTGGAAGTCACCAATAAAATATCAGTAACTTAGAAAAGTTCACCAGCTGAACTCTCAGGCAAACACTTCAAGGAAGTATGCATTTCCACAAACCACCTAAACAGAGCTGTGTGATTAAAAGCATGGACCAAAGTCAAACCCTGCACAACCCTTTCCACCCAGGTGCTCCTTACTATGGGTAGAGTAACTTCCCATGGCACAGGGGGAGCACTGTTCATCCCTACCTACAACAGTGAAAAAGAAGTGTTATTTAAAGGACATGTCATAGTTTAGCAACCTCTTTCAGGGATACCAATTCAAAGACAATGACTTTGGCAATTCATATGAACAGAAGCCATAGCAGCAGCAGGCCAACAACAAGTTTTCTTAATGCTGTGAAAGAAATGCTAATTACAGAGGAATTAAAATTAAAAAATGATTACATTTCTCTCTCTAAATCCCCTCTTAATACTTCACAGATTAGGGTGGATTTATTTTGTTGTAAACCTTTCTCTATCAAAAAAGAAATCCCCATGTTATTTTTTCCCCCTTCTTCTCTGTGATTCATCAAAAGCCAGACTCTAGACAGGGAGACTGCTGATGCACTTGTGTAGTGGAGTGCTTAAGAGGACCTGAGCCAAAGCACAGCTGGCCTTTGGGTCAAGCCCACAGTGAATAAGATCTCTTCACAAGGCAGCACCAATGACTTTTAACACTGCTGGGAGGCAAAGGGCATCACGGTGACTGACTCAGAACAAGGATGTGCTGAGAAGCACAAGCAGGGGCCATGCCAGAGCCTGGGGGCTACTGAGGCTCCAGAAAACATCAGTGAGGTCCATCTGTGGTTACTTAACCTTAAAACCCAACAGCACTTACATGGATACCTCTGATGAGGGGTTAAAGACTTGTTTAATTTAAACAAGACTGTGTTAGGTACCCAGACAGAAACCAAGAGAGAATGAACATGCTCTCAAGGGCACAGATCTGCTTACCAAATATGCTGTGCCATCTAATAAATTGCTGGCCTGTAAACAATCCAAAAATTGTGACACAGTTCAAAAGGATGGGCTCAGCAGTTTATAATCCAGCACAATAAGGTGGTATCTTAATTATAAATCGGCCTTTAAACAGTTACCAAGGAAGAGATTTCACAGTCTAAAAATTTCTGTACAGATGTCTCTTATGATTATTTGCTATAGTCTCTTCTTCCTTTCCTTTGTACCCTCACAGATACAAAGATCAAATATAATGAGGGGATGGACAAACTGGAAAAAAAAAGCCTTCCCATGGCACTTGCTTGTCACTGAAACAACTCCCTGCCTTCTCCAAGTTGTCCCAACTTTCAGCCTAAGCCTTGGGTTTGTCTCACTTGAAGAAATGAATTTTTTTGTCCACAGCATTCCTTCTCCAAGTATGAGTTAGGGTCCTGACCCCAGTGAGTAGAAAATAAAACAAGATGAAACTGAATAAAGCCACCAACAAACCCCCCTTTGCTGTTGTACGTAAAACATTATCCTTTTGTCAAGAAAAAATGATTACTATAATGGATTCCATGTTCTTATCTAGTCCTTACTCTTTTCAATTTAAAGGAAACATTCCTGAACCTTTCAGGGCAGTAGCTGTCACTGCCATGCACAATGAGCCTGTGAATGGGCTGAGGCTTCTCTATGTTACTGTGTTAGAGCCAAATAAAGCTGTAATGAAAATGCACCAAAAACTGCCTCTGCAAAGAAGCATTTAATATTAAGTAAATACCTCGACATATTTTGAGAAGCATGCCAACTGGGATGTAGTTACACCCCTTTGGGATTGTAAGGAACTTGCTTCACAAAGCTGTGACTTCACCTGCCCCATGACCAGTCTGCAAGCACACCTCCAGGACCTGGAGAAAAGAAACTACTAATACACAAAGGATAATATGTTTGTTGGGCCAGATGTGTGCAATTGCCTCCATTTAGGTGCAGATGCCTGCTCACACAGCTGCACCCAGCACCTGCTTGGCTTTGGCAGCTTTGGGGCCTTTGCTACCAGGGCATTTTCTCCTCTTGCAAGGGTGGGCAGTGTGCAACTCTCAGCATCACTCACAGGTCTGCTGCACTGCAGGTGATACTCAGGGGAACTGCTTTAATCTGGCTTACCCACCTACTGCAGTTGGATCCTTGTTTAAAGCAGGGTGGTGAAGCTCTTTCCAGTCCTTACCTACAGCTCACCTACAGGAGAGGAACTGAAGAAGAAGCCACAGGCTAAAGCCAGCACAGTAACAAAGTGAGACTTTCAAATCAATTGCGTGTCCATATTTCTGGGCACCCCAAATCACCGACTGTAAAGAGGGCTAATCCTTCAGAGGGGTGTGTTCCCCATCTCCTGATGTTCTTAAGTGTTTTGTGGTGCATAAAATTGATTAAGGCACCTCATATATGCTGTAACACCTAAGCATCCTGTGCCTTGGATGTGGGCACAGTTTGGGGTTTTATGTAGGTCTCCATGGATTGCTGGCCAAATTCTGTCAGTCAGAGTTGAACCCACTGTTTTCTGTAGGAAGAGAGAGCAGGAACATTAAGAAACTCCAGTCTCAGAACTCCATGTAATGGTTCTTTTGGAAACCCTCAGTGCACTGAGATGCCTTGGGAACCTGTGGGTATCCAAAAAACACAAGAAGCTGACCTCTGGTACAAGAAGGGAACCATGTGGATCTGTACAATCCCCAGGGATTGGCAGGAAAGTGCTCCAGACACCAGGGCTTTCCAAATGGGTAGGAAGATCTCAGCAAATGGAATCCTGAATGTAAACCATTGCTGATAGTTTAGGGCTTTTTGATTTCATCTAATCAAATGTAACAACAATGGAAGAATTTTATTGCTGTACAGTTCAGGAGAAAACACTAACAAAAAAATAGCTCTACAGTTTTTCAAGCATGTTTTTGAATAAAAAATAATTATCATCAAGGCTACGCAGCAAGGGGGATGAGAAATAGGCAGCACTGCATTTTTCTGATTGCCACTGTATTAATATTTAACAATAAATTCAGTCATTTCCTTGAAGGATAATTTTCTTAAATAAACTTTTATCTTTAGCGTCTAACCCTTTTGCAATATTTTATTCTTAGCTGATTTCTGGGGGAAAAAAAGGATAAACTGCAACAAAAAGCAGATTTATAAATATATACAATATCTTATTAGCTTCTAGGCACTCACATATTTAAAATAAACTTAAGCTCAGCTAAGCCAAATTATAGTATCTCGCTGGGTAGAGAAATTAATTAAACAGCTGAACGATAAAGACCCCAGCAGCAAACTGAGGCTTTAAAATAAATAAGATCTTTTTTTAATTTTTTGAGGAGAAGAAAAAAGAGAAAGAAAGAAACCTATAATAGACATTTCAAGCACCAATCTAACCAGCCTTTTCAGGAGTGCAATGCACTGTAAATAGGACTACCTGGCAGGAGGATGCAGTGGCAGCCCTAACGCAGCTCCCCAACTTTGTGTCTTGCTAATGTGCAATGCACGCGCCCCTTTTGCATCAACTTCAAATAACCCTGGGATCTCAGCAGTGCAGCTCAGCAACAACCAGAACAAGGGCAGAACTTGTCAGGATTTAAGAGCTTTCAGCAAAACCCTTCAATTGCAGCCGGTACCCTATTCCATAGAAGGATATCAATTATAGATAGTGACTTGCTTTAGCAGTGCAGTCGGTACTGTCAGACGCTAGATAGACAACCATGAAGAATCATGAATCTTTCTATTAACTGTAAGAGAAGGAGGGGGGCGAGAGGATGGATGGATAGGTGTTATAAATAAGGCAGAGCATCTGATGGTTTAACACCTTGCCTTTTGGTGCATGCATCATGAAAATGTAACCATGCTGAATTCTAAGTGGCTCATATCACTTGAAAATAAGAGTACCCGTGCCAAAATAATTTCAATGTCAGACCCTTCTGGGTGGGTCAATAATGATTCTTTTAGACAGCTTTTCAGTTATTTATTCACAGCAGCTCAGGTTCTGCTCATAAATTCAGTCAGAAAACATTGGGACTGAAGAATGCTTTCAGTGGCACCCACATTTTATACTAATAATTGCAGGACTTTGCTACAGAAATGCATAAAATGACATCAAATGCTGACTTCTGTGCACAACATTGCAATTTCTGCTGCAAAGCTATACCACATATTTAGACAGATTTTGTTTGCATTTACTGTTTCATACGTGCTATGTCACATATCACTTTGTAGTGCTGATTCAACTACAGTTGATTTCAAAGTAAATCAGGTCTCAAAATTCCCCAAGAAATAAGAAAGTTATGCATATATGACAGAAAGACCTGAATATACACAAACTCATATTTACGTTTTTCAAAACACATGCATATGTGCTTGTGTATACACCCTAAATATAGTGGGAGTAGTGACATCTATACCATGAACTGTGTGCACTATGTATTGTGGAAAAGCTTCTTGAAACTCTACTCAACCTGGCATAACTAGAATTCATGTGAAGTTACTTAACCCTTCAGGAAACAAAACAAAAGAAACAGCTAGAAATATACTTCCATCTCTTCCCTTAACACCACAGTTCCTCTAAAATTTAAATGCATTTGGAAGCAAGGCTTGGAGAACAGTCTGTCCTGTGCCATTGGACATTCTGGGTCTGATCTCTTACTATTATGCATGGTTACAACCATACAGAAAGATGGCAGATGTTGCTGTATGAGTCTTGCTAGGGCAATTTAAGCCTTTATTACCTTTATCTATGCCAGTTGCCTCTGTCTTGGTGATTACTACCCGACAGCAGAATCAACAAAACTGAATGGTTATCTATACTTTTAACATCCTGTCTAGCATCTTTCTTCCAAACATTCAAGCTCTTCAAGCTCAGCTGGAGCAGCTCAGGCTCTGCTGAGTCTGCCAGTGTGTTGGGGATCACCAGGAGAGCAGGGGCATGTGCCAGGAGACAGGAGAGGCATGGTGGCAGACCTCTTCTGCCAGGTCAGGTAGCTCCTGACAGCACAAGCATCCCAATGTGGCCCCAGAGCCACAGGGTGAAAGGATCTCATGCCCATGTCAGGTACACTCCTCATCCTGAGTTTGAACAGTGTCTGGCATTGTGAGGCTTGGGGCCTGGGGAGGCCTCCAGCTGCTCCCACAGTGCCAGGGCTGTGGAGCCAAGTGTGTGCACAGGCCCTGAGACACACACCGTGCCTGTGCCTGTTCGGGCACACACAGCACTCAGAACTGCACTGACACAGGTTTCAGCACAGCAGTTACAGCAGTTTGTACCTACTTGGACTTACCCACAGTATTTGGATAGGAGGCATACATAAGGTGCTTTTTAAGCTGAGATTTTCAAGGACCTAATGCTCAGGGATGGAACACTTTGTGCCAGAGTGAAGCCAGGGCTGCCCTCCCACGAAGCCCCACTGAGACCAGCCCTCATTTCCCAGATGTGCATCAGAGGGCTGTGGCAATCAAGGGCAGACAAAACGTGCAAAAGGCAGACTGGGGTGAGTGGCCATCCTTTTAAACAGTTAGATGTCTGAAGCCCTTTGCAATTCTGGGCAGAAATAACTTGCTCGAGTCCCCACAGCAGGGCTCTGCCGGAGCAGCAAAAGAAATCACAAACCATGGCCCCATCACTGAATCCCGCTGACTCTTACAGCATGATTTGTGCTACTTAAATGTGATGGTTGCCATGATGAATTTATTGTCTTCAGGGTATGGAGTCAAGTCTTGTTCCTTGTAATCCTAAACACCATCATAACACACCTGAATCCTGAACCTGGCCAAAAAGAGCTCCGTGTTATAGAAAAACTTTATATTTCTTTTTCTATGTCCAGAGAAACTAGTTTCAGATGCTGTCATTGTTCAGAAGCATAAGAAATACACTTTTTTCAGACTTGCTGTTGACCACTACAGTGTAGGCAGATTTGCTATGAAAATCCCACCAAAACCAATAAATCAACTTTAACATTAAGCTCCAGAAGAACTAAATTACCACCTTGTAAATTTAATTAACTTTAAAATAAAAAACACAAGCTATTAGCTAACATGCTCAGTGGACTTCCATTAAATTTTAAACCTGGAACATGAAAAAATCCTTTTTCTTTTTTTATTGCCAAAGGTACCTTTATTCTGAATTTCTCTTTTTTCATATATTTTTGTGTATATTATTTATCACCATCACTGGGATAATTTCTGAATACTGAAAGGTTTGCCAGGCATCATAAAGCTTCAGCCTTAAAATTGCTAGCAGATATAAAGACTATGCCTATGTAAAGCCCCCTATGATGTAATTTGGTCCATTTGCACAGAATCAGTTCAAAGACCAACGTTTGATCTTTCAATTGAAATGTGTCAAACTACTTGTAGAAGCCATTCATATGGCATTTCTTCCCCAAAAGGTACTATGGCACCAAAAGAGTTTCTCTTCACATTTCAATTTGGGGAATTGTAAATTCCTCAATTTCATTGCTAGGGAATGATGTGTCTAAAAGAATTCTTGGAAAAATGTCACATTTTGGATATTATTTTAGTTGTTGATTGTCTTTCATTTATCAGTACTGTAGTTATTATTGCTGCTACTTAATAATAACAAGAACCTGAAAATACATCTTGATGAATAATTGCAACACCAAGAGGTTCTCACATTCCAGCAAGTGAAAGCTGAAACCACTTTACAAAAGTCAGCTTTGCAAGGTAAGTTTACCATTTGGCATAGTGTTTGGAAATATATGGTGGGTTTGTTTTAATTTATTTTGGGTCAAAAAGTGGATTTTTCAATTAGCTATTTCAGAAGTACTAGCCAAATTCTGCCATAGATTTTGCATGATCTTCAGTAAAGTATTAAACAGTTTTCTAAACTAAATACTATTCTGTCACACACTTATTTGCTGAAGATGCGCTCTGTTCTGTACTAAGAATTAATTTTTTATTCAGAGTATTCAATATGTTCTATGATGTCAGTAAATAAGAGAGGTGCTGCTAGTTAAGGAAGTTAGAATTGCAGGGGATTGTACTTGTCAGGTTGTATTCTGAGTTTTGATTGCTTACTTTCTATCTTCCAATATTATCAAACAGTACAAGTTGTTTATTTGGAAGAGGGGAATAAAAAACAAGGGAGATAGAATTAATATTTGGTGTACCACAGAAAAGATTGTACACGTTGCTTTTGCTAAAATGAGTGAAGAAACTCAGTCCCCATGTATTTAGCCAAATAATCCCTTTCAGTCTATACACAACAGTAAATTGATAGCAAAATCTCTCTTAGGGAAGGGAAAAAATTCCCCTCAGCCATTTCTACTGCTACAGCCCCTTTGGGGAGAAAAAAATCAAACTTGACTAAAGGTTAATAATCATTCATGTCCAGCTTACTATTACTCAATAACTATCAAAGTCTCTAACTCAAAATAGCGTTTGCTGGCTTACAGGATCAGAGCCATTACAATCTCTGTGGAAGACTTTATTGAATTTTACACTAAGCTTTAGCTGACTGAACAGGTCAAGCACTGTGGCTTCGAGTTTTCTTTATTCTCAGAAACTCATAAACCCCTCTCCAGTTTGCAGCTCTGTTAGCTAAGAAACTTGACTCAGCATAGGGTCAGAGAACCTGACCCCCATGGAAAAGGTCACGTAGTTTTAAAACCTAGTTCCTGAATACCATTAACTTACATGCACTAGCTGTTCCTGCGTGTCAAACTCCCGGGAACAGCCTTCCCAGTGGCAGTTTGTCTCATAGACCACTTCAGGCTCCTGTTTGCTTTCATCTTTGTCCCCTTCCTCTTTTACCAAGGTCATTCCTTCTGGCTGTTCCTGGAGAGAGGAAAAAAAACAGGGGTGAGAAGAAGAGAGAGGAAATTCTGGAACTGAGAAGGAAGAAAAGTGAATTACTTCAGCATTAAAAGAAAGATGATAGGGAGGTGTGTGTGGAGAAGGTAGGGGAGGGAGGATTATTTTTATTCTCACTTCACTATACTACTCCATTCTACAAAATACAGAAGCCCAAAACAGGCCTGATAAGCCAGAAGCCATTTGCAAATCATACATGTAAAATAATTTCTTTGTTCCCATTACATTTCAATTAAAAATAAATCATAATGGTCTGGATCCCCTCACACTTTATTTAAGCAGCTTGCTATTTATGCACCTGGCTTCCATGATTCAGTGGCACCACTAATGTGAAAGGCACTATTCAATATAGTTGAATTAATTGCCATTTGATTTCAGTACTAGAGTTGGACAGAAATTGGATCACCAGTAATCCAGTGTATTTCCATTATTAAAACAGTAACAGGTTTGCATGCTAAAATCGGTATGCGTGCATAAAAGGGGTGAGTGGGGGAAGAAAGTATTTAATTTTGGGGTTAGATTTCCCACCTCCAGTTCATCAGGTGCCACATTGTCCCCAGCTTGTTATTTGCTGAGGGTAAGAGTCAGATGTTAGCGTTAACATTTGGTTCAGATTATGCACTCCTGCTATTTTTCAATTTCAAACCTGCTGAAGGATTTAGGCAGACCTCTGCTTTGTTTTCATGGATTCACTCTCAAGACTGAGGCTCTGATTCTCATCTTCCCTGAGTCACCGTAAATCAAGAGTCACTCTGCTAAAACCAGTGGCATTAACTGGTATAGAAAGTGCAGCAAACGAGACTGGAGCCTGACACTGGGGCCTCAGAGCAGAACAGTGCTAAGACCCAGTAAAAGTCAAGGTGGCCTTAAGTATTTTTGCTGAACAGAAAACATGTCCTTAATAAAGACCTGAATAAAGTCCCTTGTTCACTTTTCTGTGGCAAACAGAGCGTTGAGCGTGCTCTGACTGGTCGGAAGTGCCTCTCCATCAGCCTCCTTCCTCTCTGTGCTCATCTGCAGCTGCTCCCATCACCCTGGCCACTGCATGCAGCCCACCCAGGGCAGGGAGCTGGAAGCCCGTGTGCCACAGGCAAGGTGCATGCATTGTGCCTCCAGCAGCAAGGGGGAAGCTCATGGCTGGGCCTGGCTGCCGTACCTGCATGCTCCCTGCTCCCGGGCTGGGGAGGTCCTCGTCCGGCTTGATCTTGGAGCGCTTGTTGTGCATGGGGTCTCCGGTGCTGCTCACTGCAGATTCGCTCGTGGGTTTATTCTGCTGCAGGCAGGTGGGGGTTGTTTTCCACCCCAGAAGAAGACAAAATTAGACTGCCATAAATATGTGGCTCCAAACAAAAATATGCAGCATCAGCTCAGCAACTTTGTATGGAGAAGCTTCACGTTAATTATATTTGATTTGCAATTGCATTGTTCTTCAATTACATAGTATTAACTTATGGAAGAACTGCATCGCTCAACCTTGTAGCTGAGCAGGGAGGGAGTGGAAAGGGGAGCATTTGATGTAATTGCTTGCTACAAACCAATGCTGGTTTTGTCAGAGCAGTGAGAGGTAGGAAGAACATGATATTCCACATAATGACAACTTTGAAAAGGCAATTTTGAGAAGAAAAATCTGCATGCTCAAAGAAACACAAGAGAAACATTTATTTTTTCACACTTAAGGAAAGGTTTTGCATTTAGTATCTGCACATGAGAGCTCAGCTTCTTCACTATGCTTCCCATTCACTATGGTTCCCATTATAATGGGTGGATAGGAAGAAAAACTGAACACTAGTGTGATACTTGGCAAAAAAATCCTAGATGAAGTCCTGGATCCTCACAAGTTAGTAGCAAAATAACTGACATAAACAGGCCAGAATCCTGTTTTTCTCTGGTTGTGCTTGACTGAACACCATTATCTACACCTGCAAATGGATCTTGTAGGAATCTAGAGATCTTTTATAGATATCTGAACTTGCAGGGACCCCACAAAAAATCAATGTTTTCTACATCAGTATGTTCTTCTCCTACATTTGTAAAAGCTAGTCAGGAGATAAACAGCTTCCAGACTGATAAATAACCTCTCCCAGGTCATCTAGAAACAAACAACAGTAGTTAATACCAGGCAAATCACAAACAGTGATAAACTCCATATAGAGGCCTGATTCACTGCTGCTCATTCCCAGGTTTTAAGAATACACCTTCCTGAAATGATTAATTCAGAGTCAGTAAGTCCAATTTTACAAAAATCAGAGTAAAAACCTTCAGTCCTCTTCACTGCTCTTTAGTTACTCTCTTGCTCACAGAATTACTTGCTCCAGGTTACTGAGAGCTGTACAAGGAGGGCAGAATATGACTTTATATATCCTAGGGTCAGCCTGATTTGAAGGTGAAGCTGCTGATCTTTAAAACATTGGTGGTTTTGATGTGTTTTGTAGCTTTTCTTACTCCCCACCTCTACGAAGTTCCTGTAGAAGATCAAGGAGAGGCAGTATGGAACGAGAAGCTGCTGCAGTATACTGGAATATTTATGAGGACTAAAAGCACACTACCAATCAGGAACTACACCAACACTCCTGTGATTCATAATAAAGTGACTGCGAGCACTAGAGCTACAAGAAAACTGTTATCAAAGGGTCTCTGTGACAGTGGTGATTAATTGCCATCAAGACAATGCCATTTATTTAATTTTTAAATTAATGGGGTGTAAAGGTTTCTTTTGTTGTCTCTCACCTGTGTGGACTCAGAAGGTCCAGAGCTGACCTGGACAGGGTTCAGGACACTGGGGATTCCGGGGATAGGTCTCTGGGTAGGAAAGGTTGGAGCAGGATGGATGAGTGGAGGGCTGTGTCCAAAGGCTGAACCTAGGGTTTGCTGACGACTTATAATTTGCTGATGCATTTGCTGGAGGGACACTGGTGTAGGAGGGTATGTGAAACTCAGAGCAGGGCTGAATTTGGGAGAAAAAGGAGGGAAGAGGGAGGAAAAAGATGAGGATCATTACGGTAAGGAACCATACTGATTAAAACTTTAAAATATATTTGATATCTTTAGATTACTTGAATCCGGATTTCCCCCTCCCCCTCATATCCTTCTTTGTGCCCCAAAGGGTGATAAATCCTGATTTTGAATCCAGAGTTGCCCTGCATTTACTAATGAATACAAAAATGATACCATAACAAAACAAACAGTTTTTCCTAACCTCTACCAGAAACCACAGAAAGCTGACTGAAATAAAATTCAGAAAAACTGAAATAAAAGGCAGGCTGTTCAATAGCAGCTATTTATTGCAATAACAAACTTTATATAAAGAAAAAGAATGGGTGCCTACATGCTTTATAGTACTTTTATTGATAATGCAGTTCCCCTACGTTCACGTGTATGAAGCAGTTCCTTTAATCTTGGCTCGTGCTACACTCTTTCATATGTCTCTAGATCTTATTACAAGAGGAGAGAAAATCAATTGGTTAAATGTGTTCTGAACACCATGCTTGTCATATCACTCATTTGTTTGCAAAGATGGAAAGCTCAGTTCATCCAGAATGTCACCTAAAGAATTTCCATCAGTGCCGTTTGGTTACAGAAACTGATGGATTAACCTTTCCCCTATGAAATTGGTGATCAATGACTTCCAATGTAGAAATATTCCAATGGGAAAGCACTTCCCCTTCTTCCAGTTAAACAACATTAAATGTCTATTAAAGCCCATTATGCATGTTAATACCTGTCATCACTTCATTACTTCACCGTATTTCCCAGACCACAGTGACTTAGGAGGAAATCGCACTGCCATCTAAGGACCTATTTTGTGGGTAGTGCAAAAGCATTCTTTGTGTCACACTTGAGAAATAAATGGTGTGGAACTAAATCTTCACACACAGGAGTAAAAGATCCTCCTGTAAATATTTGCCAATGACTTCCAATCATAAAGGGGGAAAACAAAAAGAAAACAAACATTAATTGATTTTAAAAAATACACTGAACTACTAGAGTTCAAAAAAGCCACAGGACTACAAAACATTTGGTCTCAAAGGAGAGGAGAGTCGGCATTATACCTTCCAAGAATCAAGGCTTCTTCTAATGTCAAATTTATCCAAATTAACAGTCTGGATCTTAATTGCTGCTGCACTTAAGTGCATTAACTGAAAATACTGTGATACAAAAAGCCAAAGTAATTGCAACCATTTCAAATAATAATTCTACAGAAATTCTGTGTTCATTATATGACTATACATTTTGTCTGTTTCACTTCAGTTCATAAAAAGACAGTCTCAATATGATTACATTACTATTATTCCTGGTGAGAACTCTGCATTACAATAGTTTGCCCATTTAGGACAGAATATCATTAAGAATACCCTGGGAGAATTTTACTGGTCTTTGAGGAACTCTCTTTTCATTCTGCATTGTATTCTTTCTAATAAAGGGAGGCAGAAACATAGTGAAAACAGTAATTGTTCACAGCAAGAGTTAGGGAGAAATCAGTAATAATATTCAGTTATTGAAGCTCTATAGTCCCTGCTAGTGTTCCTGTAAGCAACCATGAATGATTACAGCACGACTTAGCTAAGGTAGCCACTATGGATGATTAATAGGACATTAATCAAAAGATGCATATCAGGCTCAGAATTTGTTCACAAGCTTTCTTCTAATAGCTGATTTCATGTTCACTGAGCTCTATGCCAGTTTGTTCAATTTATTCTTCAGTGTACAAGCCATTCATCAAAGAACATAATGATTTAACACCCCTTTTCCTTTTTAGTGAACAAACATTACCAAGTGTAACTACTCTGGTCTGTTCATTAAAAAACACACAATTACACTGCCATATATGAGGTTGAAAAAAAAGCCTCTGACTATATCCCTGGTGTTTTTTGCTTCCACACATACACTGTGAGGTCACCTCGTACACTCAAACGCTAGACGGCACCATCCTGAGGATGCTGGCAAATTCACCAAGATCAACAAACAGGACACACAAACAATTTGGTATTTTATTTCTCTGTGAGTGTTTAAAGCCTAGGATACTTTCACTCTTCAGATGAGTCAGTTTAAAAGAAAAAAATAAGTGGACTGATTTCACTGGCAGGTCCAAGCACATAGCAGCCTTTGGAAATACAGGTTGAGTTCTGGGTTGTTTTTGACTTTTTCTATTTGGCCATGCACAACAATACACAGCTTTACAAGTCCAGGTTAAAAACTTTTATAATATGCTTCAAACTTCACATAGTAAAAAGACAATTGTATGACTCAAACAGTGCAGTGCTTAAGCATTCAGTAAGTATACTTGCTATTCCCCTCCCTACATAAATTAAAATGGCCTCCACCAAAAGGATAGATTTTACCTCCTAGAGATGTCCTTGTTATCTACATGTCTTCACACTATACAACAGCATCCAGAAGGAGGATGCTAAGCCAGGCATTGACAAAATTGTAGAGCACAACAGAGGAGACAGACATCATCTTAGCTAGAGGCTCTTACTGGAAAAACGATGACACCAGCAGCAGGTGCATTAAGACACAGCTGGACAGATGTGCTAGGGGAAGGAGAAATCCTTTCTTCCTTAGTATCTTTCTTTTACCTGGTGCTCATCAGCAATGGTTGAGTCTAAGGAACCAGGATTTTCTTATGGAGCCTGAAAACCTGCATTTCGTTCCCTCTACCTCCAAACTTCAAATATCTCAGCATAAAATGAAAAAGTGATTGTGAGGGAGCAGAGGAGTAGCCAGCACAGCTAAGGGGAGTATCTCAGGAATGGAGACAATGGTTCAGCCATCAGGGTGATTTCTTAAATAGCCCAGATAGCTGCCTTCAAATAATGATCCTCTCCAGCTATTTCTGGAGAGCTCCTCCAAAGGCAAGTTGACCTGGCTGGGTTTAATGTCACTCACATGCAAGATGTTGTCACTGGGCAGCCTGGAGGATTTTTCTGATTTGAACAGATCAGAAGGTTCTGAAGAGAACAGAAGGTGGTAGGTCTTTCTCTGCCTTTCAGAAACCATACATTAAAGTTAATGTTGAGGGCCAAAAAGAAGAAAAATAAATCAAAGCTCTCAACATTGCTGGCATGGTGTGCTCTATTGGGAAGGCCTGGATTCCTGCCCTTCTTCCCAAAGTTTTTCACTGCACTTTGTTCAGCAACTCTTAAATACAGGATGGAGGGGGAATCTTGAGCCCCATGTGATCCCTCTGTCTCACCCAGCAGTCATATGCCCTCCTGCTGGCCCTACCAAGCTCACACTAGCCAGGTGGACAGCATCAACAGGAATGGTGGACAGTTCCTTGTCCAATTGTTCCAATCATGTCTGCTTATAAATGTCCAGCATGACTCAGGAACCACCTAAAATTCATGTCCAGAAGAAGTAAACAAGACCTGAAAGTAGTAATTTTGAGACTTTGGAACTACTAAAACCAACAATCAGGTTTTTTCAAAAGCAATGAGTAGCTCTAGAGGCTTCATTCTGAGTCATGTTTCTTTTAAGACAATTTTAAGAGGCTGCATTTCAGACAAGGAGAGCTAAAGACTTCTGAAATCCAGATGCCAGAAGAACATGAGATTCCTGCACCAATTGTTCATGTTTTCCAAAACACAATCACTTCCAAAAAATCTTGGATTCACAGAAATGTAAATGAACTATGGATCTTTTCCTTCCATCTACCTACTGAGATATGAAAATTTACACCACTGGAGGGAATTTAATTTGTATTTCTGTTACAGACTTTTAAACTAAGTAGAAAAGAAAAAGAAGATGAAAGCATGTATAGCCATTAAAAATTACATGCCTGTTATCTTTCTAGTTGTTGAGTTTTATGAGGAATAAGGGTTAGAAGAAACATGTAATATTTCTGCTTAAGCATTCAATAACTCATATACACTGACAGAAAAGCCCATCAGTGATATCATTTATTTTATCATACTGTGGGCTTCTGTGTCTGTCAGTCTGTCTGTCTGTCTCTCTTCTCCTCATCTGTCTCAAACTCCCTTCACTGGAGGTAATGCAGGGCAGTGAACTACATTGCAATTACATGAACACATCAAATTTTAAAGAACCGACTTCAAGAAGAAGAAAAACAGACATTATAATCAAAACCAAACTTTGTGGCTACTTCGTGGCTGTCCTGCTAATAAGGTCCTTCAGTTTCTGGTCACAGCTGTGGAATTTACCACAAAACATCTGTGAATTAAAGTCAGGAAAAAATTCTTCTTTCCTATACATTGCATAGGTGTGCCTAAGGAGGCAAAAAATGCAGAGGAGATTCCAATTTGTGAATACTGCAAGGGCTGTCTCACTTTCTGGTGCTGCTAGCAAGGTTTTAGGACAACAGCTTCCCAAGCATGTTAATGAGGGAGCATTTAATGAAAGACATAGGGGAACAACTTGAAAGAGTAAAAAAAAGCATTTGTGGACTTTTGGAAGCTGCAGACATAGACAGAAGGTTCATATGTGACTAGACAAACCCAAAGACAACAGGTCTGTAAAGAAATACTGAAGGGTACAATAAAGAATGTCTTCTTTGGGGTTGATAACCTAAAGAACATTGATGCTGGGAGAGCACTAAGAGAACAAAAATGAGCATGCAGGGGGGTTCATTTGCTTCCTAAATAGCATCCCGTGTTTGTACCATCAGAGACACACTGACTAGAGTAACACCTCTAGTTTGACACAGTAGGGCATTTCTGATGTTTTTAATGGTTTTTTTTTCTTCATTTTTAAACTTCAGAAAGAGAAATTGGTTTCTTTGGTGTATCTTTATTTATTCATAAAGAACATTATGTTTATCATATTAAAAGTTTCTTTCCTATCCTATATCTTAAATATTTCCTGTGTCCACTGAAGATCCAGCACTTTGTTATTCTATGCAGCACTCATTATCTGCCTTTCCCTTCCTCTCTTTTATTTTTTAAATATTTGGAATTATTTCTATACCTTCTTCCTGTCCAGTCTGGAAAAAACTGGCAAACTCTATTTAAACTCATTTGTATAATTTTTTCAGACCTCTGATCTTCTTTCTTTGCTTGTCCTCATAGTAGCCCAACTGTCCAACATCTTTTGAAGTAAAACAATGCAGAACAAGTCACAGACAGGAACATGGGGCATAGTGAGACACATTGTCTCCATCCAGATCATGGTACAGGAGAGGGCTTCAGGCCTTTTGGCCTTTGAAGGTCTCTGATGTCCGGGTGGAACATTCACAATCCTAACACTCACTTCAAGAGGGAGGGTGCAACCAGCATTGCAGGCCCCTTCCCAAGCTGTGGAAAATGCTTGGCACTCCTTGTTTGCTCTACAGCCTCCATCACTTTTTTTTTTTGCCATCAGGGACTTAGATAGATCAAATTATATAAATCCCTTCAAAAAGGACCCCAGTTCAAGAAAAGGCTAAATAATTTGTAGGTGGACTGCCTTCATGTTCAATAAAGCTGATCATCACAAACTAGGATAACACCTAGCTAACTTTAAAATGCACATCTCTTTGAAGCAATTTACCCACAGTATATGTAATACTCATGCTCAAGTAGGTACAGATGTCACCATTTTGTCTTTTTACCCCTTAAGAATTGCACAAAGCCTATGGACAAGGGAAACTGAGAAATTTGAGTTAGTAAGAAACTGCTAATGTTGGAAGAATATCTGGACTCATTGAATTCAGTGATGTTTTTATCCTTTGCTTAGACCAGTCCAGCTTTTCACCTCTAGCTTTTAATTTTGATTTTCAACGTCCGTATAAATTGTTTATGAAAGTTGTTGAGAGGCAAACGAGCATCTTTACTGCTTTACAAATGGACCCAGCTACTGTTCAGGAAAGCACCCCAATAACTCTTAAATACTTCTTAAATACTGACTTCAGCAAGTCTTTAAGTGCTGTCCTAAAGCCTGGGTTGTACAGACAGAGTAATCTCAACTGAAGTAAGTCATAATACAAGTCATAAGTTAATAGTGATCATATACTGCTTTTCACATGCTCAGATGCTTTTTATTTATTTATTTATTTATTTAAATAAAATCTAGTGTAAGAAACAGCTTCATTCATCCCATGATAAACAGACATGTAGTTTAAAATATAGGAAATATGTAAGAGTGGCTGGGAGCTGAGCCATGAGTGCTGAGGGGATATGCACAAGCTGACTTCATGCATAGAAGTTTGTATAGATCTTTTGATGAAACAATATATATGTATAAGATGACAGGAACACTGCATACTCAGATGTGCAAAGCTGTGGACAGTCAGCAGGACAGACCCCAGCAGAGGTGTAGAAGGAAACAAGCCAGTGAGCTCTCCTTAAACGAGGACGCAGAAGAAGCAACCGGTAACAACAGGTAAGAAAACTGTCTCCTGGTGTTTGGATTGGCAGAAACAGGACTTATGTACATTCCTTGTAAACACACAGGAGGGAGTAAAAAGACGTTTTGAACGCTGTCCTCTACTTTTCCTTATGGTAACAACCTGCAAGAGTGAATGCTGACAAATTTCTCAGGACACAGGAGTTACAAATCACTTGGCAACCTTGCAGCCCTGAAGAGATTTGTGAAACTCTTGCAGTTTCAAGTATCTTAGACACAAAACCAAAACCTAACAGCACTACAGGAAGAGAGACTTTAAAATGCACTTCTGTTTGGAGCAATATATGTAATACTTTTAATAATAAAAAATTGTGCTTTAAATTCTGTTCCTCTCCCTGAATTTTTTAACTGATAGCACTGTGCTTTGAGTAGGCAAAGCAGAAAAGTCATCAGAAGTTTATATGGATTGTTACTCAAGTACAGGGGAAAACAATACTGAAGGTTGACTATGAAACCAGACATAATGTGATCTTGAATGCAGGTATGGGACTTTAAATCTTTTTTTGAAATCTGAAAATATTATTTAGAAAATATTTCAAAAATTACTAGGTATCCCTCTGCATTTGCAATGTCGACACATTGCATTAAAAATCCCTAACTTAGAGATGAGTCATCTAAATGAATGATAAAAAGACATATCTTGCATCTAATAAAGTAGAGCATGTATTTTACGAGGTTTTCCAGTTTTCAGATAATAACCATCATTTTACAATCGTATTTAATTCACGTACATCATTGCACTTTTTTTTTTTAATTTTCTATTACCAGTTTAAAATTAACAGAGTCTGTGGTTTGTACTTTCTCTTCAGCTTACCTTATTATCTATTCTGTTTTATCTGCTAGGCTAGGTGAAATTTTTCTTCATGAATACATTGCATATCCAGAGTAAAATGACACAGTTTCACTGAGAGGAGCAGGGCCACACTGATTAACCTTATGTGCTCAGACAGCACTGTCAGCTTTGTCCTTCTCACTGGATTATTCCTGTGAAGGAATCCTTAGGATCCTAGCTGGACTTTGTATTAATGGTACCTTGCATAATTTATCTGTGCTCCCTCCATGCAAGCTCATGCCACTTCTAGCAAACATAATTTCAAATTAACTTCATGGCTAAGTACTTCTGGGCTTCTAAAACTGATATAATTTGTTACATTCAAAATGCTAATTAATACTTGCTTTTGGGGACTGAAAATGAAGAAATGAAGTGCTAAACTCCAGCACACTTGTCTCAGCTTGAGAACTTTCCTGGAACTGATATTGCTGTGGGTTCAATGACTTTAAACACTTTGAGTAACACTAAACCAGTCTGGAGCAAGTTGCTTCAAATGGACTTTTAATTAAAGATCTGTGACATGATTTAGGCATGTATACATAATGTCACTTGTATACAGGTGCACGTGCACATGTAAATGTGCACACAATACATGCCTGCAGAGTCTGCATTCTTTATGTTGCTCAGCTCCTTAGATTTTACACTTTCCAAAGGCAGAAATCTTGCCATTCATGTTTCTGGTGAGAAACATACACCACTTTCTAATGCAAAATGTAGGTGACCTCCAAAACAATCTCTCTGAATGTCACCCTCCTATAATCTGCATGAGTTTTGTGCAGGAGGCTAGCTGCATGGTTATATTTCCACAGAGCCTGATACAGATGCAACTTTCTGTAATAGTGGTGAATTTAACGTTTATTCACTTTTTGGTACTTCTCTGTTATTCACACTCCTTGAAAGAAGGTATGAAATTAAGATGATATTGCAGGATAGAGTATTATATTTCCTTCTTTACATTAACCATAGTACAAGACCATGGAGAATAAAGCCTTATATTGCAAATATGTGAAGGTCTAGTTATAGCAGGACCTGTTTCAGTGGGGTTACACTGGGAGTGCATTTAACACAGTCTGAACTGAATCAAAACATTCATTTACAACATATTGCACACAATCTATTAGAAAGCTTTTAGTGTAAGAAGGGCTTTCAGTAAAAATCAGCTCTGTATTCTAACTTAGGTAGATCCCAATAAGAGTGATAATAAAATAACAAAACACCTATAATGCTGACATAATTTACAAACTCTTTATCCTACATATCATAATGAGTTTCTTGCAAAACATTGTTGTGTTTTGTTCTACCTGTGCTATGCTAAACATGTCCTTTTTAATTTCATTTACCAGCAACTGATTGTGTCCTTTTACACAGACATAATTAAGAAATACTCAAACTTTCAACTCATAGTCTAAAAGACAAATCAAAGGTAAGAATTATGTAGTTGGATTTAAGTAAAGGTTAGATACAAATTCTCAGATGGGGTCTTCTCTTTCATAGTGCAATTGTCAGCAATCTGAGCATGGAGTTGAGAAATGAAAAAAATTATATCTGCATATGTGACAAAATTATTTTGAGCAGCATGGTGAAAGCTAAGTGGTTATCTTAAGAGCCCAGTATGCTAGATGAATGAGCAGTACTGATAGCAAGATGCATATCAATACTGAAATGGAGTCAGAGCTACTCATACACTGGTTCTAAATTAACTGAGACAAATGACAAGAAGCACTTGCTTGTCTCAATGCAGAATTCAATGAAGGAATAAAAATTTGATCAATATGAAGCTATGGCAAAAACATGTTAAAAAAATTGGCTGGGGAAAAAAAACAGAAAAAAAAACCATGGTCCATTTAAATTGTTGGTCCTCCCCTGGAATATTATTGCATATAGTAGAAGGAGACTTTCAGACAGTATCAGCAGAAAAGACAATGCAAGAACTCTAAGGAGCACACTGAAAACAACATCAGAAAGAAGATGGATAAGAGAAGTCATAATAAGAGTATATAAAATATTGAATAAAGAAGGAGAATTGAGAACACGAGGGTTTCCTGTCTTATAACTATGAGACTTTCTGTTAAATTCAAAAACTGGATAATTTAAATCTGATAAAAGGATACTCTTTCCTTTTTTTTTTTTTTTTAATAGAGTGTATAATTAGATGGTTGGGCTCTCTGCTAAAGATACTTTCACTTTTCTCTGTTGATAACTTCATACTTCATTTGGATATCTTAACTCTATTTCTATTTTTCTCTTGATTTTCTCTCTGTGTTTACAAAGGAAAACTGGAGAAAATATTACCTAGTCACTCATCTCTAGATACAATGCACTGACTCATTATACAACAAACATTCTATACAAGGAGGTTATATGAAATGAGGAAATAACTGAGAATCCAATACCTGCTTACAGAAACACAACCCTTGTTTTCCTCACAGATGTCAATCCACTGCTAAACTCACCCTACAAACCTGGCTATCCCTTTCTAGTGCTCCTGGTGAAAGTATCCTTGCCACCATTCCCTGATGCTTCAGATTAACCCAGAGCAAAGTGACAGGAGAGAGAGCAGCCAGGGTCTGGCTGTAATTATCCACACTCTGTTAATTGTTCTGATACTATCAGAGAAGCAGGGCAGCGCATGAGGGGGGAAAAAAAGTGCTACTGAGTTTTCTCAGTTTCTTTCAAATCTTCAAGGAGATTCCAAAGGGCTTTTGTGCCTACATGAAACTGAATTTTCACAGGTTGTGAGATGGCTAAGTTATATTCACAGTTATATCTGCCTAGACCAAAAGAAAATCTCTTGTAGTAGGGGAACTACTGACTTAAACACCTTGGATCTGACGGAGAATTCAGATTATTTTCTCAAAACAGACTTTGTAGTTTTGGTATCACAGCATTGCCAAGGAACTAAATTTCAAGGGACTAGAGGTTCTAAGTTTCAAACCTTATAGAACATGAAGTCCCAGCCTCCTATGTTTATTAAAGACCAGTTAATCTTTTGTAAAGGTTTTGAATCAGTACTCTTAATATCATGGGAAGTGATTACCCCCTCTATACTCACTCTAAACCATGCTGTCTCTCAAAAAGAAGTGCTACTGAAGTGCAAAGTCTAATAATTGTCACAGGGAGCAGACATAACATTAAGTAGGTCTTGACAAAGGATTAATAGCAGGGGTGCTGCACTGCAGGACTGAGGCAGGTAACCAAATGAGTAAATGTCAAATGAAGGATTATCCTCATTTGATGCTATTTCACACATCTCCTTTCTGCATAATCTCTCCCAGCTGAGACCTAAACCAGGTGTTTTCAAATGCACAAAGTAGAAGCTCTACCTGGTGTGCTAAAGGAGATCCACTATTAGCTGCCAGCAGGAGTGGCATCTCCTTTTCAAGTACTCAGCCAGTAGTCAGGATACAGCACCACACTGCCAGCTGACAACAGCAAAGCACCCGCCAAGCTGAGCTCCCTCTGGCTTGTGCTAAACTGCTAGAATTTATTATTCAAACTACAGTAGTATCCATGTCAAAGACCAGAGCCCTTCTGTGCTTGGCTTTGTACAAACAGAGACCAAAATGTGGCTCTTTTCACCTGATTTCATCCTCAGCATCCCATAGTGCTATATAGAGGATCCAATGCTGAAAAGCTGTGTGAAGCACAAAATGTAATCTTTCAGCCTCTTTTTTTAGCCAATGCAAAGACCAATGAGGTCTTGCAGACACTTTCTTAACACAAGCAGTACCTTTATAAAAATGGGTGTAAATTAATCCACAAAATTAAACATACCAGAAGTAAACCTGCTCATATCTTCATGTGCTGACTCATCAGCTTTTAGTTATGTGACAGCACACCCCTTTTCCCCTCTGCACGATTCTTAACTCACCCAGTCCACAGGACACACAGTAGCCTTCAGCAGGAGGCCCTCTGGTATTTTTCTTCTCTGTGCCCAGAGTAATGCCCATAGGCCTTCCTTCCCTTGTATTTAAACCATCAGTGAATAAATAATTACTGACACCCTCCTGAGCTTCTCCACTGTGCTCATCACTGTATAATCTAATTGCTTCACAAAACATTAATGCTTTCAACCACCCTCTGAGGTGAAGGGGAGGGATTCATTTTGCACAGAAACATGAATCAAAGTAAGATGGAGGCAAAAAGTGCCACTTGTGGTTGCCCAATTTCAGGCAAGAAGATCTGGGCTAGTTAACATGACACAGCATACGGAATGTTCAAAGCAGCTGTCTATATTTTCAAGTCATGGCTGTG
This sequence comes from Erithacus rubecula, assembly GCF_903797595.1. NCBI lineage: Eukaryota > Metazoa > Chordata > Aves > Passeriformes > Muscicapidae > Erithacus > Erithacus rubecula. The sequence goes on along the minus strand of NC_136689.1, from coordinate 51,949,337 downwards.
AACAATTTGACTCCTCTGCAGAATTAAGAGTGGTAGGTTGGGACTCCAGAAGACAAACTGAGCCTGGTGGTCACTTGTGACTAGCTCAGTTTGGCAGCATCAGTCTGGAATTGTGTTGCAAGAGCACAGTCTGCCCTCCAGGCAGCAAACAAACAGGTAGGAGGCTCCCTCCTTTTTTAGGCTGCCTGGAACAGGTGAGGCAGTGTCCTGTGCCCCTCACTGACCCACGGGGTATGTCCAGGATGTTCAGGCTGAACATGCACTGAAGACAGGGGTCCTACAAACACTGTGCAGCCCTGAAGTTAGAGATGGTATCAGAGCACAATCACAAGGGGGCAGTACCTCCATTCTCCACGTGCTGTATTTTGCAGCCTTTTCTCTCTCCTGCTGCAAGTCTATGTTCTGTTAAAGAAAGGCATTTCGTGCCAACTTGCTTAGCCTGTACAGTTTCTGGGCTGACTCCTGTCTTCTCTAAAGACTGCTTTCTGTTTCACAAAATTGTTATGGCTGGACAGACAGCTGAGTCTCCACAGGCTTCCCAAGGAGGTACCAGAGCTGCAGCTGCAGGGAAAGATCCTCCTTTTTCTCTGTGGGCCCTGGACTGGAACATGCTGAGTGCTTAGTTTATTTAAAACATGCTAATAGAAACTTCTTAAGGGCTTATCACTTGGCTGAATGGGACAATTTCTCAAGAACAGCAAAGATCACATTTATATCATCTAGGGCAACATTCCTGACAAAGTTCAGCTTCCTAGTAAAAAGGTAAGCAATAGTTCTTCTAGTTTGTACAGAAAACTCTCTCCTTCTCGAGCTTCATTTGGATAAATCAATAACCTTGCTGATGTATTTTTGGAAATGTTCAGCATTAGATAGTATTTACCATGAAAAATTCTGCCAAGTGTAAACTATTTGGACTAAGTTAAAAAAAGATAGGAAACAAAACCAAGAAGTAGTAGGTTTGTGTAATGTTAAGTATTGTTAATGCTGCTGATACTATTGAAAGCAGAAATCCTTCCTGTCATGCAATTCCATTTAGTGGTTTGCTGAATTGTACCATTTTCTTGCAGCACTTCTGATGATGTTAACCTGCAAGTTTCCAGAAACTGGAATTTTACGCCAGGAAATTTTTTTTTCTGTACTTTGATCATGGTTGATGACAGGATATTAAATGGGATGAACCTATGGTTTTATTCAATATAACAGTTCTTGTGCTTAATGCATTATTTGCAAGACAGTGAATAATAAATTAGGTTTTACTGACAGTCTTGTTCGCATTTAGTCTTGAAATTTATTAAGGCAATGAAATGTGGTTTGGGTTTAATACCTTACATCACTGTTTATTTTGGTTTATATAGACAGGTTCACATGGGAGAAGAGCACCAACACAGGTGAGTTACAAGGAAGAAGAGCTCTCCCTTTCCTTCTTTTTAACTGAGAAGAATGGAGCTGTACGTTTCCAACTTTGCGTGCTGAGTAGACTCTTATCAAAATGGGGAAAAAAACCTTAATTCAAAATCAGATGAAATTTTGTATTATGCATTCCTGAGAAGAATGACCAGGAAAGGCTGAAAACTTTGGTCAACCACAGGTTCAGTCACACAAGCACTTTTTCCTTCAGTGACACCAGTTCACATGCCTCACTTTGAAGGCTGCCTAGCATCCTTATTCAGTCTTTGCCCACAGCTTCCTCCAGTTCCACGACTGTCTTCAACAAAACTATTCATCTGACTCCAGCTTTGCTTTGGAAGAGTAAAAGGAGAGAAGACTTTCTCCACTGTAGAGACTGTGCCAGCTTTCATGCACTGTTTGCTTCACCAAAGGTACAAGCTGTGGGAAAGGAGTTTTAAGTGCCATCCCACCTGAGGAGTGCAGATAGTGCACCTCCACACAGTTATGTGTATTTGATAGATGTGGTCCAACTGCTGCCAGCCATTGACAAAAATCACATTACCCATTAAGCAGCTTCATAATTGGGGCCATGATTCCATTGACTGCAAAGTTGTGTTGCAAAGCTATGACTCTGTACCTGTGAAATACTACACAGCTAGTCAAGTATTCCAGAGCTACAAAGCATGACTATTTAAAAGTGCTTAAAAAGAAAAACACAGCACTTACACTAATACCAATATTTACAGTGCTGTCACTCTCAGAGTTTGTCAGGCTCATGGTTTCTTACACACCAGTTGTGTGCCCTATCTTCTCCAGAACTGAAAACCCCCACAGCCTGTTTTCAAAGCTGTAAATGTGTCATTTTTATCACAGAGCATTTCACAGATTTCACAGAATAATCTGAGTTGGATGTGACCCACGAGACTCATCAAATCTGACTTTTTAAGTGAATGGCCCATACATGGGAGTCAAATCCATGATGTTTGCAGTGTTTTTGAACCTTGCTAAAATGGGTGCCCCATCTCAAGAAACTGCTGTAGGGATTTGCTCCTTTGCCTCATTGCAAATTGAAGATGGAAGCTGCTGTTAATCCAGGGCCCAGAAGCACTGTTTGAGGGTTATAAATGCAAACTCAGCATTTACTGGCACTTTGGAGAGATGGGGGAATTTTTTTTCTCATTTAACATATAGCCATGCCACAAATACAAAAATGTTCTGCAGTTACATCTCCATTTTTCCTGCTGCAGCTCCTAATTTTCTTCCCTTTTTTTTTTCTTTTTACATTATTCCTTTAGTTCCCTCTCTTTTGTGCTCTATTTTCTTCTCTTTTCTGTACAACTTCTGTCCATCTCTTCAGTTGCTACTCTGCTCTTCTGCCTCCAGAACAACAATTTTCAACTGTTCTCTTGCACACACAAGTGAAGCAGCCAAGAGCAGCCAAGTGAAAATCATAGTATTTCTGATGACAGTACTTCCTTGGTACCAAAAACAAAAGAAAATTAAAAAAAAAAAAAAAAAAAATTAAAGCCAAACATTTGAATTGAACAGTGCCATGTTTCTCTTCTTTATTTTCTCATGATTGTAATGTAGGAACATTTCACTGTCCATCATAGTGACTTAAGTCACTGACCCGTCCTAGAGTTTCTTCTCTGCAAACAGATCTCTGGACACACAAACACACACTGTTCCTGCTGGTCAGATTAAATATTACCTGCACTGGACAATAATAGGCCAAAAAAGTTCCTTATGTTTACTTTTCTGAGCAAGAAAAAAAAACAAAAAAACCCCTTTAAATTAAGCTCTGATGAGCATATATTATAGAACCTGCAAATACACATATTCACAAAAGAACCCTTAAAGATGTGAGTATAGGTTCACATCCATGCGTGTGTGTGACACAAAAATGGGAATATACAATTCTTACCTTATTGCACTTGCAGACAAGTGGCCGTAAGAACCACTGGCTGAGGAACTGCTACGAGAATTATTGAGAATGGTGACCAAGGAGTTTGGAGATGTCCGAATCATGGTCTGAAGGTCAAAGCTGTGGTCAGACAGGGGGGAGATGGACAAGGTGCGCTTGCGGCTCGGTCTGGCTGACAGCCTCGGGCTGGGAAACCTGGCGCCTGTTGTGCAAACACAAATAATTACCCACCAGGGCACTTGACTGGCTTTATTTGTTATCACTGGTGGGTAGAGGGAGACACCAGCACACTGTGACAAGCCCGCTCTCTTCATTTGTGATCTACTGGCTACGATTGAGGAAAATTAGGAAGAAAAATCTTTCTTCCTATGGCTTACCTCAGGGGAGCTCTGTTTATTAATGTGCAAGCAAAATGATAAATGGCTAAACAAAAGGAAAAGACTTTTATGAGTTATCCCTCTCATTTCTGGTGATTTATGAATCTGATGGCTTCTTAGACATTCACATCATTAATTCAACCATGAGCAATGAGACAGTAGTTCAGATCTGGGATACCAACAAGCCCAAACCCACAACACTTTAATACATACAGCCAAACCTACACATGTCAAATACAGTATAGAAATGAAGAGGCAGTTTTTCCTTTGTTGGCCATAATTCTGCCAGGAGGATATTTGATGCAAAACTTAAAATCAGAACTGAAACACTAAAGGGCCAGCTCTATTAGCAAACTCAGATTGACACTCAGAGCATGAAAATGAGAAACATTAGGCTTTATTTGAATCTGTCCAAGATCCCATGATATTCTTTTGTTGGTGTGTACAGGGGCCTACAATTGCTAAATTTCTTTAAAACTGGAGATTAGACTTTTCAAAGCAGCAAAGTGAAGGCAAACATACAGATACCACTTAAATAAATATATATTACATTTCTAAATTTTATGTCCTGTTCTCTACCTCTTCTCATCTATTTTACCACATCATCCCAACTCTCTGCAGTCCTGACAGAAGATATATCACCTTAAATTTATTCCCTTTATTTAATTATTTTCTATCTTGGTTGAGAGCATGGAGAGAATTAGCTTCCCCACTGCGTACTGAACAATTTCCTTTAACAGTACTGCTGCTTCTACCTTTTAAATCCCTTTAACCTGTAGTAAAGGACTGAATCCTAATGATCCTGACAGCCAAGGTCATGCAGGTCTTGGGTTTGATGCCTACTTTACAGCTACTTCTCCTAGAGTCCCTGACATTCTCTGTAACTTGCTAATAATTCACAGTTGGCCAGAAGCATCCAGTATAGGTCAGCCTTTCCTAACATCTTTGTGTCCAGGATCATTTTTTTGCAGGGTATTTAGATTTACATGTCTAACAATAACCAGGAGAAGAGCCCAAATGACTTCAATTAGACTCATCTCAAGATCAGAGCTAGATTACAATCTATTAGTATGCTTTCTTACACATCTGAGTGGGTTTCCCTTCTTCCTGTGCATGTTAGCCAAGATTTTAATACAGTATCAATAGCTGCCATTTTATTGCTGTTGTGACTGTGAGATCAGATCTCCATTTATAATCTTTCTCCTCTTTGGCATTTGGGTAATACAGAGTTTTGTTCCTTCTTGCTCTGTCTCCAGAATAAACCTTAGTCCATACAGCTCTAATCTTTCAACGAATATTCAGACTCTTGGTTCATCATTTAAAATTTAGGTATAGCCATTTATTTATTCATAAAACCTACCACATGCTATTTTATGCAATCTGTTTTATCTCCTTTTTAGGAGCTTGCTATTGTACTGTGTCTGGTATTTTATTAGTGCTGTGCTTCATGTCTTTCAAAGCCAGAGATCTTTTACTTGTGCTAAAATAAGAAACAACAAAGATCAGCAGCTATAAGAAACTGCAATATATCTAACAAGGAAATACAACATCCATGTCATGGTAAAACAAAAATAGTTGTAATTTGCACTTGCATCTTTCATCCACAACTCTTCTCTGCTGACTGTTCAGCTGGAATGAATTAAAACAATGCATCTGAAGTTAGTGCTTGTAATGTAATTTACCCCCGATGATGATACAATTCAAGTGCTTTATCATGGTTTTACAAGGGCATAGCTAAGTACAGACATTATACTCCCTGCAGTGCCCTGCACATTCTCAAAAACTGCAAAGACTTCCCTTCTCCTCCTGCTCCTCCTCCTCCTCTTCCTCCTCCTCCTCTTCCTCCTCCTCCTCCTCCTCCTTGCCCTTTCTGGACTGAACCTGTCTCCTTTACCTCTTGCCTAAGTCATGCTATGGCTCTTGCACATCTGCCCACTTCTTGTTACACCTTTGCTTTGCCTGCCAGCTGCTGCCAGGTCATCCCAGGGTCTGTTCTGGATGCACCAGATCAGTGGCCAGGGATGGAGAAAAACTCTCCATACAGCTGTCAGGGGCAGCACCAGGGTTTGACCCACGCATACAGGGTCCTCCTGATCCTCCAGGCAGTGCCTGTTCCAGGCCCATCTAGCTCTGGGAATTCAGCACTGCCCTCCATCTACCTGGGACAGGAACATTCTCCTAAGGGAGATTTGGCAGTATCCTGCAAAAAGGGAACATTTCTGCTTCAGCCAGGCAAGAGCTCTATGGAGTCTGACCACAGGAGACAGGAATTCAATTCAAGGGGGCATGAGTTTTAAAACTGAAAATACATTGAATGGAATTACTGGTTTGTAATATCTTCATGGTTTAATTTGGTCTCACATGCCTAAAAAGTCTTAAGCATGAGCTGGCCACTTGTTACAGGACATTTGCTTAACCATTCATTTAGCATAACATGAATTTCAGTTAGTATGCTACTATGAAAAGGAATAGCTCACAATTTTTGAGTGCCTCTGAATACTAAACCAAACTTTCCAGTCTTGCCCAGCATTTATTTTAAAAACAAACACTTCAATATTTATTTAGCAATTTGAGATGTTCATTTGCTCACAGTGCTCTCCCACTCAATAATGCTTTAAAATCAGAAAATGAAGGAGCACTGTTTCCCTAAAAATCCATTTACCTCTGTGGAAGTGCTGATAAAAAAAACCATCAGCTTAGGCAAACCATGCAAATGGAAGCTGACAGTGAAGATTTGCTTAGAAATGTCCCCCTCTTGGAGTAGATGTAATAGAAATAAAAAGTCAGTAGTAGACAGTAAAGACTTGAGTGTGCCAACAAAAAATCCTGCAGGTGTCAGAAGATCTTATTGTGAGGTGGAGATCAATTCTAAAATAACAGATATCTATCTCCGTCATAAATTTCAAAAATGGAATATGCCATCCAGCAAATTTGCCCATGAATTTGATTTCTGAGTTGAAGTTTTTAGCATTGCTTAATCATTTATAAGGCAATCTTCAGACATGTATCATTTATTCCATCCCTTTAAATCAAACTTCATCAAACCTTTTCTATTCCCTTCCTTTAAATCAAACTTCTTTGAACATGTCTCAGGCATTAGTTTTTATTAAAGGTTGTGAACATGGGACATTTGAGGCAGTGGGTTTAAAGTCAAACCATTTTTTTTTTCTTTTCATTCTGCCTTCTGTTTACAGATGTGTAAAAACCTTGTTTTCACTTGATGAAAATTTATCATAAATTTTGTCTTAGTTTTCAAAATGGTAAATCTGTCATCAGTATGAGAGAAGAAGAATGGCTTTGATACTCCACCCTCATTCTCCAACTGCACTTGACAAACAGAAACCAAACCCAGTCCAAAGCTTCTCACTCTGGCTTAACTCTTTGGGCTGGTGTTTGGGTCTGGCTGAGATGATGTTCATTTTTTTCCCCACTGCAGCCCTGTGCTTTGCACTGGTGGCTGGAAAGGAGTTTTGGCTGCTGATGAGCAGTGCTGGCACAGCACTGTCTTCCAACATTCCTCCCCATTAGTAGGCCAGAAGTGGGCAAGACCCTGGACACAACCAGGCCAGCTGACCCAAACTGACCAAAGGGATATTCCACACTATATGATGTCAGCACAGACATAAAGACTAAGAGAAGGAGGAGGTGAGGGAGCATTCCTTATTTACAAATTTGCCTTCTGGAGCAACCCCTCAGTGTACTGGAGCCCTACCTCCCGGGAAGTGGATCAACATTGCTTGCTGGTGGGAAGTAGAGAATACAAATTTTTGTTTTCTTTTTGCTTCTGCGCATGCAGTCTTTAACTTTTGCCTGAGTAAACTGCCTTATCTCGACCTATGTGTTGTTTTCCATCTATTTTCTCTCCCAGATCCAGCTGAGGAGAGGAAGTGATAGAGCAGTTTGGTGAGTATGTGGCACCCAACCAAGGTCAATGCACCACAGCTGCCCAAACTCTTTAGGTCAGCTGGGTTACTATCAGAGTCTCTAATGCCAAAAGGAGCAGGTCAATACCAAATATCTTTGAAAAAGAGAAACCTCCTGTTCTGAGTGAGCATAGAATAATCAGAGTGAGGATATTAATAATTTGGAATCCTGAAACCTCAGGGAACATGCTTGTGTTCCACTGAACCCCACTTAAGAGAGTAGAACATATTCCCCAAGTGAAAAATGAACCTATCAACCCAAAGGATTTTGAGAATTATTAAAGTGCTTAAAGACAATTTTGGCATTCAATATCTTTCCAGCCACAACAAGCAATTTCTGTTGTTGCTACTGTGGTGCTGCCAATACTCTCCACATCTACTCCACTCCTATTTTGATGCTACATTTAAAGGTAATAAATCTCACTTTTTTAGAATGAGCAAGAAGATGGCACAGCTTGCTCAAGGTTTCTGGCCACCAAAACTGTAGAAAAGCTTTATCGCAGCAGAGAAAATTTTGGTCCAGTTTTCATGCCACTCAGGACAGGATGAAGAAGAATTACAAGATGAAGAATTGCAATTAAGCACACATAATCTTGGCTTTACTCTTCTGCAATGTATTAGACAGCTCATGGACAGCAGAGTTCAGTGCTTCAAGAAGTCTACTGCTCTTTGGGCAACTTCTGATTAACAATTCTCTCACTCTCATAATTCCCATTTGAAATCATTTTTTTCCAGCACCACAGAGCAAAACAGAAGACCCCAAACTGCACATATTGTATGTAATACACTTTGGAACTCAGTGCTTGCTGAGTTATTATTTGCAGTACAGGATGGAGTAGCGATTCCAAATTTCTGTACTAAATGCTGTATAAGCACACAATTAGGAGACAGACTTGCTTCACAAAAGAAGAACAATGTCTTGCTTGTATCTATTTGGTTGTGTGGGATAAATGAGCAGCAGCCTTCCAGTCATTTGAGTCAACTCACTCAGAATTTGATAGCAGATAATGAGGGAAACTACTCATGTGTCTTCTGCTTCCTTTGACAAGAGGGGGAAAAGGCAAAAGACTACTTTTAAGATCACCATACAAATCCTTACAAAGAAAGATCCAAACAAATGGCATTGCTTCACATTGATCACTGTACTTAGTTATTAAATGCATACATGGGGATTTTTTTTTAAGTCTTAATATCAGCTTCCTGCTAATTGTTTTGTTCTTGTTTCTAATCTAAAAATCTGACAAAGAAGAAAGGGGTTTTCTTTAGCATGATGAATGATAGGACATTCAGAATCCTACTTAATGACAATTAATTTACTGTATACCCATGCAAGTTAAGATAGTTTTAATTAGTTTTTACAAAGTAAAAGGGTAACTTCATACTCTATTTAGATAAAAGCAGCTATTGCCTGACTAAACACATTCTCATCAAATACAGAAGGTGAGCTGAGTGACCTTACTGGGATTCACTCTTATTTTAATTCTCTATTTACTGTTTAAAAATAACCCATTTGCATAATAGTGCATTTTTTGTCTCTAACTCTGAAAAAATGCCTAATTGAAAAGTTGCTGGTATAATTAATCTCAAATGTGTGATCATAATTTTTAAAAACAAACACAAAACAAATTAAAGTGTGCATTTCAAATGTATCCTAGCTAGAGCTGGTGAAGGCAAATATCCTTATTAAAGATGGTGTTTAGGTACCTTCTATGAATGGGCTGAAATTATGGGCAAAGGTCAAAACATTAACTGTTAAGTAAGAAGTGATAATATTCTTAGGATGCAATAGATACAGTTCTGTGCAGATTACAGCATACACAGTCTCTGCTAACACATAAAGATCCTTCTGCAAATGCCAGTGTTTGTATGAGTCATTGTATGAGTTTGCAATGTCTTCTGTTTTGCTCAAGTTTTCTGGCATATGTATGGGTATCTACCTTTCTAAAGGCTGAATAAACCCATTAGATCAAATCTGCAGCCAAGAATGTGGTTTGGTACTGCTACTTTTGTGAATTCAGACACTCTCTCACAGTAGGAACCAAAACCCTGGAAAATTTAAAATATCCCTGCTCATTGCAAGTAAAGTTTGACTAGATGACCTTTAAAGTTCCCTTCCAACCCAAACTGTTCTAGGATTCTATGATTCTTTTCAAGGAAGCCATGCTCATTCATGCAAGCTGGGGATTTGTCCTTGCAGCTGGAACACAGCAGCAAATTTACATTACCTGAACAATGTATAACAGCATGTCCATTCTGCAAGGTATTATTAACAACCATTCAGTGCTTTAGCAGTGTGCCTCATCTCTCCCTATTCCTCTCAAAATCCAAATTAGGAAGTATCATAATCTTAAGATTTCAAATACTGAAGTCTGCACATTAATTTCTGGTTTAAGTCCAGACTACTTGTGTGAGTTTATTATGTTTCTCCAGTGTGCTCAAGATGTGTTATTGTAAATTCTTTATGCGTGCTACCAGTAAGTGAGACTTAAAATAGAAAATGTATTTTAAGCATCCTTCATTAGCAAGGAAACAAAATGAAAAAAGCTTTCCTGCACAGTTTTGCAACTATCTGTCTTGCCTGATTCTTATAAAAATTATTGGTGAGTCAAGTACTTCACACTCCAAGGCACGTGTTCATATATAGCAGGGCTAGCTATATATGTGCTCCTATGTGTTCCAGAGGTAAACCTCCCAACACCCACTCTCCTTGAGATCACCAACTGTGGTGTGCAGCCAACAGCAGGAAGAAGAAGTCACATGTAAACAAAAAGTTTAAAATTCTACAAGAAAGCAAGTGTTGTCTAACACTATTGTATTGGTCTGTACTACCAAGCAAAAGTCAACATCACCACCTTTTCTTGCCACCATTTTTTATTGCCCTCATCAGAAGGAACAGAGTACATCCTGAAAATCATGTAAGCATCTATGACTTGAGGGGAAAGCTCTGCATAATCCCTTCTGGCTGATCAAAAGGAAGCAGTAGCAAGCAGTTTGCAATGGGTTCCTCTCTTTTCCTCCTTCAACACAGAAACAGAGACACATTAGAGGACTGAAAGATGCTGAGTGGATAAAGAAGGCTCTTAATATTATGGAAATATTATGGCAAACTAAGTCGGGATCCTTGAGAATTCAGCAAACTGCTCCACTTTACAAGTGGTTGCTGGTCTATTGGTCTGTGATACACAACTTGTAAGTGCAACTAGCACTCTGAAAGGTGCAGGGCATGCTCTCATAACAGAAAAACAGATGTAAACAGAGAGCTCATCAGGGAAATACTCAGCCTCACTATGAAAGTAACTGATTTCAAATAGAAAAGGACATTTTCAAAAGCACTCAAGCCGTGCTAGAAATAAAATTTATAACCTGTTTTCAGGAGCAGCCCTGCTTCTCTCCCTACTTTCTTTCGAAGTTTACTTTAAGGCTTGATATAACCCTTGTGCATTTGGCAATCAATTCTCTGTCCCTCCAGCTGCATGAGGAGGTTTATGTCGACTCCCACTTCTCTATCTTGAGGTCTTTTGGGTCAGACCACGAACAACCCACGTGGTTCCTTTGTAGGACCATCTGTATTTCTAGAAAAAATCACTCACTATCCATGGCATGAAGATATTCCATGTGAAGAGCCCCGGCTCCTGCAGTGGCAGCTGAAGGAATGATGTCTGCATAGGGGCTGCGCTGGCCTGCCAACAGAGCCATCTGATGATAATATTCAGCTGGGCTGACGCCAGCGTGTGGAGCTAAAAAAACAACATAAAAGTACCGTTAATGACGTAAGATAAACAAGAAGGAAAGTTTTATCACATTGCTGGTTTCTCTGGCTATTAAAACAGCTTGTTTGTTTTTTAATGTAATGCAAGGTCTGCAGTATGCCACCACGAGTCAATATATTTCAACCAATGGTACTGTAAAGACACCATTCAAAGAAATAGCAAGACATAAAATATTAATGAGCTTGGTGATCTCATATTTTTGTATTTATTATTAAGTGACTCAAAAAGTGACAGGCTGACAGCAATGGAAACAAGAATGATTTATTTAGTGACATAAAAAAGCAGGAAAAGCTTCCTAGCATTTTATTCATGTTTACCTCATCCCTGGCCCAAAGGAATCCATATCTAAGGTAACAGTGCAGCTGAACTTCCATAAGCATTCATGTATCTGGAGTCTCTACTTAGGGACTAGAAGATTCTTCCTCACCTCGTCCCTCTGTGTCTATGCTTTGGAGCAAATAGGGGCAAAGCATGATTCCAGGACAAATATTAGCTGTCCATGAACAACACAGGGTCAGTTTTTTAGGAGGACAGACTGAAGTCAATAAATGTGACCATTGCATCATTCAAAGTTCATGTATAAACATACTTGACATACAAGCCTGTTTTCAGAGTCAAAACCACAAACTGAATAGACTCTACATCCCATCAGTGAGGTTACCATGATGAAGTCCTCTGATAAGGACTTGTATTAGCTGTACTCTCATGTAAAAGTAACTTAAGAACTTTCTGTTCCCCTCAATTTTCAAGCAGATCTTCAACTAATGGGAATCCCTGGACAAATATCAAAATTGGCATCACTTTAAGATTATCTCCTCTCAGCAGGCTTCAGATGCTACTAATGGTAAAGGGTCATTTTATGAACTTGTGTAAGACATACTCATAAAATTATATAGGCTCCTTCTCCTTGATCCTGCCACAAAACCTGAGGTGAACAGCCCTTCTCTCTGGTCTATCCCTGTCCCACTTGCAGAACAGTTTACCCTCTGGTCACCACAAGATGGTATGCATGCTTGCTTAAAACACTCAGGGTTCCTTAGCTTAATGGGCTGCACCCCAAGCTGGTACACCAGATTATTTTTAATGAGATTTTTCTTTAATCTCAGCATCTGAATCTTGAAGTAAGACAAAATTCTAGGTTGAAATTATTTGAATATTGTTACCAATACAGAGCTACTAAAAAGATAATTTATATTTTCATTAGAAAATCAGATCCTAAATGCAAACCTTAGAAACAAAGAATCAAGAATTACACTTTTAATGTTCTTTTGAACATAAACAAGTTATTAGAATTTGGAGAAAAGTTTATTCAGCAACAGATTGCTGAAGTGTGTAACCTGCCTTTACTGCTATTGAATAAAATGAAAGAATGTGCTTTTTATGTTAAAATGTTAAATATAACATATAAGAAAGGGTTGTGAAAACTACAAGTATGACGAACAGGAATAGGCATGAAAAATTAGCTAAATGAAAAGTTGCTGCTATTTTTTCCAAATTACAAATTAATTTCACAATGAAATACAATCTTTCCACTTTCTGTCAAATGGTAAAGAAATTATTCAGACCAAATTTTAAAAGACACATAACTCACACTGAATCACTGAAAGTTTTAAAATTTTGCAGTAGTAGGCAACCATGGTATATTTCCAGACAGACTGAAAATACTTCCTGAGCTTTCTGACATAAGTGTCTGGGTTAACTAACAATAACATTGGCTGCAAACTTTAAAATTAACTGCTGCAGAAAACACAGTGAACACATAATTGCATTACTAAATGTTCCTTATGCCAAGAAATGCTCTGGTACTCTTAAAAGATTATTACTTACTACCTCCCCTCAAACGTAAAAAATTACCCTACTAGATGATGTATTGCATGAAGGGTAAATGAAGGGTAAACAGAAAGACCCACAGCCCTGAAATCTTTCCTGTTTATTCCCGGGTAGCTTCAGCTTTGTTCCCACATTTCTATAAGCAGAGGCATTTGCTTCTGCACCGTAGGCACAGCTGAGCTTCATTTGAGCACTTTCCTCTACACACACCACCAACTCCATCCTTACCCCTGCTCCAAATCCTCTGGGAAGTCCTCAGCCACCCCTGACCCACCAAATCTGCTGGCTAAGGAGAAGTGACAAAGTTATGTTCCAGATTGCTTTGGCTCCTGGCCATCCCCAGATCTGTGAGTCAACAGACTGAGCCCAATAGTACGCTGATCTAATTATCTAACTGCTCTAAAGCAATTAGGGCAGCAAGAGAAATCTTGCTATGGCTTTCAGAGGAGCAATAACAACTTGCAAGTTTTCATAGTTCAAATGCTGTATCACTTAAGCCATGGTGTCCACTATTGGTACATTAACTGCATGTACCCCTTTAAACCACAGGAGTGCTTAAGCCATGATTCAAATTCTTTGATCCCAGGAACTCACATCCAAAAAAGGCATTCCATTGTATACCTGATTAATCATACAACAGACTATGGATTCCAGGGAACAAACTTGCAGTTTTTTGCAGCATGCTGTTTGATTGAGATACCTTCAAGTCTCAATCAAGCTACTGGATTTTCATTGGATGCTGTGCAACATCAGTCCTGTAGTAACTGACCAAAGCTGTGAGCCTACAGGGAGTGTGAAGTAACATGTATTTGTTTAAAACCTGTAGAGAGATGCTTAAGCTAGTAAATTTAGCATGTACTTATGACAGATTAGGGCTGTGTATACAGTCTGCAATCGAAGCTCAGGGGATGAGCATTAAGGCAGAGTGCACTCAGCTGTACTGCCCACACCTGGGTGTCTCATGCCATCTGAAAGCCTGAGAGTACCCAAGCTACATAGGCTGGCAGAAGAAAACTGTCTTTCTGAGGGGGCAGGTGGAGTTGAGGCAGGGTATTTCACAGACCTGAACTGACAACAAACACCATCATAATTATGACAGAGCTCCAGACTCAACTGCTAACATGCCAAGTGTCCATTTGTTGGGAAACTGAATAGTTCCTTGAGACTTCACTACCTACAACTCACTGGATTACAACAGCAGAGCAACACAGCAAGATCACACATTTCTATACTGTACACATCTACATTTAGGTGCCAAAATCTGATACCAAATTCTGCCCTGTGACATCTCTGTATATTTCTGGAGCGTCAGTTGGGTGCTGGGTGAGAGAACACCATATGCCTACCTCTTTGCAAGTGAATTCAGTGTGGTACACCTCAGACCAAGATTTTATAGAGCTTAAAATCATAGGTGGTGATAGGTGGCTTCCTTCACACCTTCCTTTGTCTGCCATTGCAACATATCTTAAGCATAAATTAAATTCTCCATGAATAGGACCTGAAGAGTATTGAAGATAGCCAGGAATTCTGCATATTAGCCCCTGTGAAAAAGCCCAAATGTACACCACAGGAGTTTTTCCAATATATGCCATTACATTATAGCTCTGTCATTTTAGTCCTGTATCTAAAGCTCCAAAGCTGCTGAAGTCAAAATTTGCCTTTCTGACCATTCAAATATTTTCTAATTATTTTTTAAATACTTCTGCTAAAACAAAAAGGGGAGAATTAGCAAGAACTCATGCAAAATCCAACGTGCTGCTAGAAAAGCCCTATGTGCATGCTATATACCTTGACTGACAATAGGTCATTAAAATTTTTTCTCATAAGAATATGTGCCCATAACTAATGGATTAACTGTAAAGGTATATGTTCCTATAAACGAGGATTAATTAGTTATCCATTTGGATAGGGTGCACCGCTCATTTTTCAAATTCAGCTAAAGGCAGTTTAACTCTGGTAAGTTTCTTAATTCACTGAGAAGATCTTTCCTGTAGCTAAAGTACCAGTTTCATTACCTTTCTCTATATAGTTGATTCTGACAATATTATATTTTAGTTCCCTTCAGCAAATGCTACAATTTTGAAATGTCAAAGTGCTTATGCTTACCCACTATTGAAAAGCCTTACTAACAAGACAGCCTTTTTTTGCAAGTCTGTTGATGGCTCACTTTGGCAAAATTCCCATTGAAATGAATAGGAAATGTGCTAGAGTAATGACAAGAGTAATCACAGGAGTTCACTTCAGCCCAAAGAGCCTGTAAAGTAAAAGCCATGGTCACACCAAGACCTAAAGCACTGAATTTGAAGTATACTGCCCACCATTCAGATTAAAAGGGACAATCTTGATCATCAGCCACTTCTACGGAAGCGTCATTGCATTTGGCCATCTTGTTGGCTGGGATAAGCTGAAATAACTATACATAACTTTAACAGAACTGTTGACTAAATGAAACTAATTAGTGCGTGCTTTGTATGATTGAAAAATACTATTTTAATTAACAAGCCTTTTGTGCCTGAAGAACACCATGGTTGTACACTGATAAAGCATCTGACTCAATTCAGTGCAAATACAATGGATTTTTGGGAGATCAGAACTACACCCCATGTCATCCCCACAAACAAAAGATATCACAAGACATACACCACCCTTCCAGCATAAATTTTGAATGAAGCAGCCTTTTTTTTTTTCTTCTCCCTGAAGTTTCAACATTTGTGAGATGTACAAATGAGCCATCATCGGCTGATGAAGTATTGAAACATTTATGACATAATGAATATGTCTGACAAACCTGGTGAAGCTGCTTTGAATAAGGGGGAAAAATGTTGACAAGATTAATATAACTTAAGTTGCTACAATGACAGAAAACAGGAAGCCTGTCTTAACCCACCGTCTGTTGGGCTGAGTCCACGGGCTGCCGAGATCATGGAGAGGGACGGGCTGCTGTGCAGGGACCTGATGTAGTCCATGTAGGGGTTAATGTATGGGTGAGGGGTGCTGAAGGGAGACTCTGATGTTGCAGCAGGATTTCGGTGCGGGGAAATTCTAAGGAATGGAAGCTCTGAGTATGTTGGGCTACTAGATAAGGCAGAAGGCCTGGAAGAAACAAAAGGAAGAAAAACAAAACCAGACAGGTTATCCGTACAATAAAGAAAAAATACAATAAAGGTAACACACTTGTTTCTTGAAGAAAAACAACTAGGTTGCACATGCACAGAAGTCAACTGCTTGGAAAGAAGAAGGATGGGAAATGAATTCTTCTCTGTCCCCATTATTAGCAACTTTTCTCTGACCAATTTAAACATGATTTTACATTTGGTTTAATCTTTACACCCCTCAATACCCTTTCCCCAAGGAGTTGAGGAGAAAATCACTTCAATTAGTGCAAAATATGCACACTGTTTTACATAGTAATTCTTAACTGCAATATGAAATACATACAGAGATTCAGAATCATTTACATCTTCAAAATCATGTGGCTATTGAAAAAGGAGCTTTGAGAACACTGCACTCATGCCCTTCATTTGCCAGCTTACTCTTTGTGAAAGTGTAAGATGGTATGTTTATATAGAAATCACTTTAGGAGTCCCAAACTATGTAAGCCATTTAGACAGATAGGTCCTTTGGAGCATTTTTTTTTTTTGTTGCTGTCCCTTCCCATGAAAAATGTGCAAAATTTGGTAGCAGAGGAAGAAAGATTGCTGGATGTGTGTGTTTTTAGTACGACACCAGTGACCAATGTCTTTTAACAAGACCCCATTAATTAACTACATCATTTTTGTGAAGGGAAAGCTTGGTGCCCTCTCATGCTATGTGTGATGAACCAAGGCTGAAAGCTGAGTTCACAGCTGACAAAAGATAAATAACCCACCATAACCCTCCCCACCATCCCACCCTGTTGATACAACAGCATCTGGGCTCTGCTTGGAGACTTTTCTCTCACAGCATTGCATCTCCAAAGGCACTGGAAAAAGTTCAAATTTCATCAGAAGGGGTTGGAGTGTCTGCCCTTGCCAACCTGCTCTTTGGCAAAAGACAATGATTAAGCCTGTCGTGCATTTGCTGTAGTCCAACTGGCTGACCCGAACTAAATGCCTTTTTGTCCCTGTTTTTCCAATTAATTTAGCATATATACAGCACAGACACAGGCAGCAGCTGTGAGAGCAGTGAGGGCAGCCTGTTCCTTTGATGCTGTTGGCTTACAAAGAGTAATCAAACAAGAAACATATTTTTTTCCCTTTAACATACACATATCATGATCAATGGAGGTAGTTGTCATCACCTAAAAGGCCAACAGAACATAATCTTACATAGGAGCCAATTCTGCCCAGCCATCAGCTCAGACATGCTAGCATACGAGTGGGACAGTGATCAAAGTCATGAGTTCCTAACATGACGCCAGCTTCCCTGCTACTAAATCCATGAGGGCTTGTAAAATCTGAGGAATGAAGATTTCTCCTGATGTGTTTTTCTCTCTCTTTTCCCTTCCCTATTTGACCTTTTTTGTGTTTCTTGCCCTCCAACAGCTTTCTGCAAGGTAAGACTGTTTAGCCTTCCTGTATGAAAATACCTCCTAGCTCCAGAGTTTGTTAGAGCATTTTGTGCTAGCAGCAGGTACCAACAGTGCAGCCACTCCTCTGGCACCCGAGGAAGTGACCTACGTAAAGCTAAGCCACTCACTAGCCTACCTTCACCATATTTGAAAGGCACTGAAAGCCCAAAACCAGAAGCCACTTTCCATCACTGTGCAAATCAGACACCTCCTTTCCTCAGAGAACTTCTTGTCTGCATGGTTTTATAGACTGCACTTTGTTTTACAGTGGACGTGCATCTATTATCTTATGAAACCCCATCAGACACTAAATATTCCTTGTCTCCTGATTCCCTATGAGGCCAAGTTTGGTAGGCAAGAGCTTTAAAATCCATGGTGACATAGGAAGCAAAAGTACTACAGCTGGGTATTACATTACAGAGTGAATTTCCTATCCTGGCAGTGAGGAATATACAGTAGTACAGCAAATTTAATACAAGAGTATCAAAGAAACTAAGTTTGGATGTCATCTTACAAGTGATTCTTTTTAAATGTGATCCCAGCTCATAGTTAGAAACATGAAGAGCAGGCAAGCAGGCTGGGGCCCTGGCCTTATCTGGTGCATATTGAACAGAAAACTCTTTAAATGCTTATGCAAGAAGGCTGAAAGTCTGTATCAGCCTCAGTGATTCACTCTCCAGCTGGCCATCAGCCAAATGCTGCCGCAGGAGCAAGATTAAGAGCCAGGCTGTCAGCTTCTCCCTCCAGATCCAGCAAGAGCCATTCAAGGACACCAGGACTCAGCTGCTCTTCTCCTCCTCTCCCCGCTGCTCTCTCATCTTCTGAGCTCCTCAGTTTTGCTAGGATGCTAGGGAAAGGACACTCACCTGGGTAACATCAATCAACAGCAGGCTTAAAAACAGTATTATCTGAGGCAGAAATAAAGAGTCATCACATTCCACAAAGAATTCCTAGCTCTGGACTCTGATGTTTCCCAATTTCTCTCAAGCACCTTAACATGCTGCTAACTTCTGTGCTCATTTTGTTGCTCCTCTGTGTTCCCAGACCCTCCTTTCCTTACAGACCCACTTTCCCTCATGCCTTCTTCATCTGCTCTCAGTCCCACAAATTGAGTCATCCTGATTTTATTCCAATAAATGTCACATATCCTTCCTCTACCTCTGTGAATAAACTTCACTGTGATCATCTTTAACAAGTATTAACTCCCTCTGTCAAACTAAAATGCAGCTTTTAGAAAGGGTGCTGCCAAACACCCTTACTGCTGCTTTGCAATCTCATTGTGTAAATTCTCATAAAAAATTAGTTGTGTTCTGTAAACAGCAAACAGTGCAGCCCAGGAGTGGCTGTGCAGATACTAATTCAGTGACTAACAAATCAAATCTCCAGATGTGGGTGGCAGTCCATCCCCATAATTTTTATTTCACATGTATAGAAATAAGAGAATGGTTTGGATTGGAAGGTACCTTTACAGGTCATCTAGTCCCACTCTGCTGTCATGAGCAGGGAAAGAAGCTGGGGACCTTCCTTCAAACTCAGGGCCCTTCAGCCCAGCATCCTGTTGAATGGTGTTCTGCCTTGCGTCTGAGGCTACCTCATGGGATGCAATGAGGCTTCAGGATGAGAAGAGGCAAGGAGGTTTTCAGTGATACTGCTTGACAATTTATGCCTCATCTGTAAACCATAGGAAAGCAGAACTTGCTCTGCATCTTCTCCTGTGCAGGGCTTCTTCTGTTATACAATATATTCAGACCACTTAAGGGAGGAAGCAAAGCAGATGTATGCTCTTTTCTGAATCGGGACCTCTATGTCTACTTCTAGAGACCCTGCAAACTCAAATCAAATTTCATACAAAGCTGATCACACTTTCAAGACATAGTTGAAGGTCTCCAAGTTTGTGAGTAAAAGGATCCTATGGCTGTTTCGCCACTAATTTTCATCCTGCCACATTAGGATTATTTTAGTATTTTCTCAGTAAACTTGATTATATCTACAACCCCAACACAAATGAGAAGAAACAGACAGCAGGGCTAGCTGTGAAAGCATCTCCTCCTCTCTGTCTAGCAGGCCTTCCTGTTCATTGGTAAGGTGCTGAAATATCATGAGTGCCACACAGCTTCCACATCTAACACAGGACTTTCCATTCCCCAGACACATCCAGCCTGCCAGCTTCTTCCTGTCCCAGTTCTGATGCTCTGGGGAATCTCAGCTACTCAGGCTGTGAATGGTACACATGTGCTGAGGCAGGGAGGTCAGGGTAAGGGCAAACAGGTGTCTTTTTTCATATTAGTCATGACATTATTTTGATGAATTGCTGCAGAGGTGTCTGCACAGTCTTAAAAACTTACATAGTCACACAAGTTCAGCAGTTGTGAACAGCATCAGTTGTAGGGCAAATCACAGTAGGTATGAAGCTGCTTTTTTTAAAAATGGGTTTTTTCTGACCACTGCTGAACCACAGGTGAGTTATCTGTAGGATTTCAGTTATTACTCATGAAAATGGTGTCATTTTGTTTTGTTGCTTACAGCTGCAATAGATTAACTCTGCACAAGAAGACTGACTAGCAGCAGGTTTGGATTTTAACCACCAAAAAACTGAATCAAATGCAATTCCCTTTTCAGCCCATACAGCCCTTTTTTGACTGGTGAAGGAAGATCATAGGAATCTGAGACCTCATGAGGCAAGCATGAGCAAGTTATACATATTTCAAAATGATCTCTATGCACAGATCATTACCTAATATTATCTTGAAAGGATCACACATTCTTTCCATTAGCAGAAAAAATAGATATGGGGACTTCTACCATGTATTTTAGGCTGTTTTTTGTATTTAAGCACTAGCCAGTTTTACAGAGAGGGAGTTTGGATTGCCCAGATTCATACCTATCCCTTTCTTTGGTGCTAATGGAACAGCTAACTTGAGGTGAAATATTTCTTTCTGGCTATGACTAGAGGTGAAAGTCCCTAGGTAGGTAAGCCAGCACAGAGCTTGTTGACTGTGAGTCCTTTCAACCACCCTCTCAGCGTTCCACTGACGAGATTAGAGGATCAGCCCAAAGTCCATGAAACTATCTTATGTGGATTCATGCATGTAACTGAGCTAGGGATTGAGGAGGTGGGGTTGGAAGGAAAAGAGACCCAGTTCAGGGTGCTGGGGACAGCAAAGGCCAGCTGCTCTCTAAGAAAAGGCAAGCCAGGAACCACACATGGGCAATGCACTCCATGCCACCAGATCTGAGTGACCAGAGCCAGGTGCTACTAACACAGTCAATCCTCAGTCTGGGACAAGGCAAAGTGACAAACCAGGTCTGGGTTGGGCCAGTCTAGTGCAGAAGGAGACAGGGACAAAGACAGGTCAGGAGACAAGATACACCATGGTTCTGAGGGTTCTATCCAGAGCAGCTTCCTACCTTGCAGATCCTGAGCTCAGCCAGGAGCAGGACCAGAAACTGGCACTACTTTCAACACAGGTCAGGCAGCTCAGCTAAAAAGGAGTTCTTGGATGCATAAGGTGTTGGTAGAGATCTCTGGTAAGGCCACTCAAGACAATTACAGCCAATCAGTGGCCTCAGGGTACTTACCTGTTTTGGAGTACTTGAACTGTTTTAATCCATGCCAAAATACCAATACAGTGCAAATTGTCCCTGTTCCTCTATCTCCTGCAACTGTGAAAACCACAGGAGGCCCAACCCCCACACTTGTCACAGGCATTCTTCAATAGCAATGTTTTCTGGAAGAAGATGTAAAGCCACTCAGAGCAGCCACAATGGTCTATGCCACAGGAAAATTTGGACTACTATTTTTGAGGTTGGCTTGATGTTAGAGATCTGTCATAAATGGCTTCCAAATAACTTTAAGCTGTGCTTGGACAAAACTCTCGTCTAAGCACAATCTATCTTAAAAAAAAAAAATCATGGTGATTTAAGGTCTTTCTGATTTTAAAGGAAACTATAACTCCAGGACTGGAAATCTTAATGCCAAGTTTTGTCCTGATAAAATTTTAAATGGCTCTTTTATGAATCTGTTGAAAAATACATTTATATTAAAAACAGCAAGTGATCCTTAACTATAACATTGTAAATATGACACTGAGCTGAGGTTACAGATGGAACAATAATCTATCTCACAGAACAAAGCTTGTCAACGAAGTGGGATGAAATATTGTAACATAACCTAATTTATTATTGCCTTTTCATCCATCTTGTTATATTATGAATGTGTCAAAGTTCAAACCTCGATATTTAATCATTTAACAGTATGTTATTCAATGCTGGAGCAAGCATTGATAGCATGACTCTCATACCAATGACATCCACACTGTTTCTCTGATACCTGTTCAATTCAGTCCTGCCTGGAGAATTGAAAAATATTAAACTCATTAAACTGCCTATGATACTTTTATATTTTTCTTTTTTTTATTTTCTGCAATAATTTTCTGATGTGTGCCAACAAAACATTAACACTTATTTCTACTAGAACCTGGAAGATGAACAAGCAAGGACTTTCTTGGTATGTGGTGACTCCTATTCTAAAGCACATGGCTCCATTCCTTTGGTAAGATCTCCCATGTTAAATTTCTATTGTTTATTTTATACCATAGTTGCTTGTACAGACTGACTGTTCAGCATGAGCAGCCAATAACTGGCTAATAAAAGGGTTTTATATTAATAAAGTTGAGATCTCAGATTTCAATGTAAGGAGACTGAGGCCAGCACTGAGCATTTTAAAAATGCAATGCACAGTCCTTTTCCCTTTTCAGTTCTCGTTGACTTGGTAAACAATCAAACGTATAAATACATACTATGGGAAATCAATAATATAATTTTTAATACCTTTTTTTTTTTTTTTTAGCTTCAAATAGGCACTCCATTCCCCTAGAATCACTCACTGCCTCAAAACTGCTATATTATTTTGGACTTAGGAAAACAAAGAAAGTAATTATGGACATTTAAAAAATTATTTGAATACATGGAAATGTCAGAGCACACTTCATATAAAACAACTCAAGTGCTGCAAAAGAGTAAGCAATGTTAACTATATTTTCTTAATGGTGGAAATTAAGAAAAAGAATGTGAGCATGTTTTTGAAGTCCTAATGCAAAAAACCCTCTGGATTTCCTGTATAATTTTCCCTGTTTCACCAATACTTGGTGAACTTTTGCTCACTCTTCCTCCAAAATTCACACTGGAACTGTAGTCAGCATAGGGAAGTAAGTCACAGAATCTGATTTGGTAGCAAACTTTCATTCAGTAGATACATGTACAAATAAATCATGAGTGAGTCCATGCCTCAGTAGTTCACATAGTAACTGGATCAGGATTTAAGGTAGACAGGCTCTGGTTTGATTTCCATCATTTATCTGCTGTTCACTTTGTATGAGTTTGTTTTCTTCCTGGTCCACTCTTTCCCCATCTTTAAAACTGTGGTAAAGCACTTGGAAAATGTTCAGTATCTACAGTGGGATGGTCATACAAAGAGATCCTATGTTATGAATATTTTCTGACAGGAAGGCAAGGACAATGCCTTTAAAAATGTGTGCAGTTCTGGTATGCAAATTCCTAAAATATACAAATAACCTCACTTGGGGTTAGAATAAAAAGTTTCTCTCACATAAAGTTAAAAGCCATCATTGCAGAAAAAGAAAAAAGGACATAAATGACTGTACAAGAGATGTTCATGGTTCAGGAAATCTGCATGACAATTAGGCAATGACCGACAGGAAAAGAATATTACTCTGGTTGCCCTTTCCTTCTTTGGGAAGTGTTAACATTATGTAGTTACAGTTAAAAATTGACTACATTAATCAAGCACTAAATCCTTAGTCAGTGATGTATTCATATTTTTCAACTGACAGACTGCCTGAACATAGACCCAGGTTTTTTACATACACTGTCTGATACTTATAAGACTTCATAAATAACCCAACCATCAGCTTGTGTATTTCCTCAAGAATAGTTTATGCCATGAAAAGCAATGAATATTATTCTGTTATTTAACAGAATGCTGTTTACAGAAGGTCAGCTGTAACACTGGTAACCTTCAGCCCACAGTAACACATGTACTGACTACAGCAATTGCTGCTTCAGGTGATGCAGTCTTGACTTGGAGTCTTAACATGCATTCCTTAAATGTGTATGCTGATACAGTTTTCACTATTTAATTTTCTTCATTATGAAAAATATAAATAAAACTATCTACTGTCTCCCAGTATTTGTCAAATCCAGTCTTCTTGTTCTCTTCTTCACATGCTAGTAATCTCCCCAGAACAACCTGTCTCTCATTCTTCTCTTCCTTCCATCCTCCCACCACTGTTGCTCCTTCCTGGCACTGCTTTGAAACACTGTCCACTTCTCCTTTGCAATACAGAGCATTCCTTTCCTCTCCTTTCTTCAAATCCTTCTCAGGATGCTGCAAAGGAATCAGTGACTGGGGGAGGATTATATGGATTTACTTGGCAATTTCTTTGCTTATATAAAAGATGCAAACATACAGAAAAGTAACCAACAGTTAATACTCCCTGCAAATGCCACCTGCCCATTCTAGGCTTCTACCACAGGTTATCTGGCAAATTTTGTGGCAGCTTTGTAAGCCTCCGGGTACCCAGCTGGTGCCCCTCCCAGGTAGAACATCTCTGCCTCTGGCCACTTCATTGCCTGGTTTCAGGAAGCCAGAGCAAAGCTGTGAGACTGTAAATGGGGCAAAGGCACGCAGCCCTGCTGAGGGAGAAGGGATGATCCCCAGGGTGAGGAAACAGCTGGGGCTGGTAAACCCTGAGGCCATCAGAGCTGACTCACCAGAGCGCATTTGCCAAAGAGGTCTGACTTGGAGCTCTTCCTGGAGGAGCAACTTGTATTTGCACAACACTCAGCAGAGCTCCGATCCTGCACAGAGCTGTTGGACACTGCAGTAATGTAAACAGTAAATAAAAGTAATGCTAACATGTGATTTCCATCACTTGCTTCTGCTAGAGCCTTACCCAGGCACATTTTTTTTATTTTGCTCACTTGCACTGAACCATAAGACCTTATACCTTCATGGGACACCCCAACCTCAGTGCTGCTAAATTTTTCTTCCCATCTTCAGCTGGTTCCAAGTTTACTGACTTGTAAATGCAATGTACTGACTTGTACATTAATATATGGAGGATAATGTAGCAATGTTGCATCTGATGCAGAAATCATCATCATGAATATAAAACAGATGCACAGGACAAAAAAGTGTTATTTGAATAAGATTGCCATGGACTTCCCCACAATATTTCCTCTTCAAACTATGCAGTAGTACAAAGGCCAGCTGGAAAATCTAAAAGCTCTACAGCCAACTTATTATCTGTTTGTTAGTAATAGACTGGGCAGTGAAATTACCAACTGCATTCCTACATCAAACTTCTCTGCTCTGCAATTCTCTTCCGATGCTCTAGAGGTGGTCCCATTTGCTATTCAAATTTTAGCCTTCTTTAGGCCTCCCATCCCTTCCAGTGCTTAACCAGAGGCACCATCATATGAGTACATGGACATATAGAAATCTGGACTGCATTCATGTACCCCTTTCTTGCCTCCCTTGCCGCTCCTCTCCTCTCAGAAAAAGTGGGTCAAAGGAGTGTCAGAAGCTTTCTCACACTTAATGCTGTTAAGTCAGCTAATTGAATAAACATTTGTTTAACATTTGCTCCTATTTTATTAATGCACTGTGAGAATGAGAAGAATTTTATTCCCCTTCTTCCCCATCCTCCCCCTTCCTCAGGAGTGCCACTAGCTGTTATCGCAGTGACTAATGTGCTGTATGTGGCCATTATAGTCCTCAACTCTGAAATTACACCCAGGATGAACGATAGGCTCTGCCTGTATGCTGATTGGAGTTGGATGATGATTGATTAGAAGAAAGTCAGACTACGTAGCCATGCAAAAAGAATGCACTAAGCCACAAGCTTAAACACTAAAGAGCATTTCACCAGTGGCTTCAGAGCTATTAGATGTTTTCATAGGAACAACATTTCTCACATCCAGGTCGGCGCATTTTATCTTTATTCTTTCAAATACTGAAATTGCTTGGATAAGAGGGTTATATATTTTTATATATATATTTATATATATTTTTTTTATACACATTTCTAAGAGTAGCCTGAACTTTTAGAGGAAATTGAAGAGGCTTTGTGTCAAGTACAGCTAAATCCAGCCTTTCTATATCAAACCTCTGCTAGAAAATTACTGTGCAGATGATAAGGCTGAAAGATATAATAAAAAGTGACTCTACTCAATTTACACTGCAATATTGGTATGACTGAATATTTTTCATTCAGGTGACTGATAAAATCACTAAACTGTATTGCAGATAAATAAAGGAGGCTTCTGTCAAGAATAAACACCATTAATCATGAAGTCTCACCCTCTGAGTGGCTGTGCTATGCAACTGCACAAATGCACCCTCACAAGTCGCATGTGACCCACTGCCTCCTTTTCTCCCCAGCTCCCCAGTGATACTGTTTTCTTAGGAAACGTTTCTGTTGCCTTTACAACATTTGGAAGCCCAGGAATGTCTTTTCCATTCAAGTTTATACACAAGTGCAAATGAAATCTAAATTTTAGTGGCAATACATTCAGCTAAAAATTAAACCCATGAGATACAGAGAAGCCATGCAGACTGTGGCTGCACTGATAAAAATCCAGAATTATAGTGAAAACCCTGTGTTTAAACTGGTGAGGATGAAGCCTTTATAATTCCAGAAACAAGTAGGAAATTTTTCCCCCAAGCCTTCTTCCCATTTTGTTCCAAACTCATTATTTTCTTAATGGTTTTATTACTTAGTTTTGCTGTTTACAAAATAGGTGCTGAGCTTCTTTTTTGAGCATATAAATATAAAATTTCTTAAAATCATAAATCTACCTCAATAGAAACTATGGGTCTCCTTTCAAAAAAGCAACTTACATGATAAAAAATGGGCATGAGCTGAAAGAAACTTACCCAGCAAAAGCACAGTCATACAAAAAGAATAACAGACAACTTAGGTAACCTTTTTGTAACCTATTTTAGAGCAAGTGATGATTCAATAGTGGCCATGTTATTAAGCCAGAATGAAGCAGTGCCCTACACACTAATGAGGTTAAAAAATGTAGTTAGGTCTTCATGTTAAAGGCACTTAGCAAGCAGCCTGCTTGGCAAAGACCGACTGTGTGTTGGAGCAGAGGACTAATCACACAGGCAGGAATCAAATCGACTGGAAGAATTAGGAGACTTGCGGCCCCGAGGAATGTAATTCATGCAGAAAAGCAGTTGTCAGAGCGAGGCCAGGGAACTGTGTGGGAAGAAAGCAAAATAAACAGTTCAACAAAGAAAACAAAGATGCTCAAATAGTGGCTTTTCTAATGCTTGAGTACACCGAAACTTCAGTGGGCACATATGACAAAAAACTCATCAAAGACGACCTCTATAAAAGCAATATACCGGTAAATAGTGAACTGGCTCAAGAACACTCAGAAAACGCCTGCAGGTCTTTAAAAATAACCTCGACGGCATTAGGCAGGGCAGGGAAAGTACAAATACATACATGTATGCATGACTGGGAGAAGAAGCAAAACAACCAAATGGTACAAGGCTAAGAGAGTTGAAATGGTTTTATAATTACTCCTCAATTCTCTCTCTACCATTCACAGGCAAGAAGACAATGCAGTCTGCATGCAACGAGTGCTCCTGCTTGCGTGCAGCAATACCCTCCGTGGAAAAAACAGCATTGCTAATTAGGATCCACTCCCACGGCGCGAGGACCAGATTACTGCATCCACAAGGGGGATTATCTGACCAGAAAGAAGAGCTTGAGGCTTGTCCTAAATCTCAAAAAAACTCATGTGCAATTCATGGGAAGTTTTTCTCATGATGGGTATGATCCATGACAGTAAAATTAAATTTTGAAATCAATTGATACATAAATATCACAAATAGTTTGTTGTCTTGAAAAATAGTGTTTTTAACATGTTAATACTGTCATAATTTAAAGGGGTTTTTTAAAATGATTTTTAGAGAATGAAGCTTTTATCACATTTAGTACTTTGGAACCTTTCTCCTCATCTCACACACTCACAATTTTTCTAAATCCTCACTACCTCAAACTCAAGAATGCAATGCACAGTATTGTTCCAGCAAATTTTAGCTTCTCTTCTTCCCTTAACTCCTTCCTCCCATTAAGGCAGGTGTTCCTTCTCCTGGAAAGGAACCTGAAAAGCTTCTCACACTACATCAAGTGAACACTGTCCTCAAAATCTGTTGTGTGATGCTAAGAAACACTCTTTTTCCAAATTCAAAACCAAACCAAAACAAACCCTTTCATTTCCAATGCCTACTGTAAGTCACACTCACAATATTACAAAAAAATGGGATTTGGAGAAGAAATAAATATTTTCTTTAATTCTTTTATATAATAAAATAATAACTTCACTGTTTAAAACAAAACAAAATTGTCATTAACAAAAGGGAAGCTCAGGGACTAAATATTGCACTTGCTACCCATATTTGGTTGTGAAGAGAACGTTTGACTAAAATTCTAACTTTACAGGACTACAGCCCTGACAAAACAGTGATGTGAAGGTTTAGCATTAATCATTTCTGTTGAGGTATGGTTAGATTTGCTTAAAACCTCTGTACTATCATCAACAGACAGCCCAAAATTGATATTCACAGGGATTAGTGACTGTTACTGAACAGGGTATCAGCTAGAATTTCTCATCTAAAACTACATTCAGCAGGAAAAAAATAGATAATACAAATCCATAGAAACTCCTGAATAAAATTCTACATATATATATTTCTGTATAAAACACACAGATTATTTTCTGAAATGCATCCTCCCCCCCTTTCCCTAGACAGACACATGATTTGGGAAAGAAAAGCCATTTTGAGAGTGCACCAGAGTGACAATATCAGCTGTCCAGTATACATTCATGCTGTACCCAGGACTGGAGTCAAGGCGTGACCTTATGAAAACACGATTTCCAAGCTTCTCCCGTTCTCCAAGCAGCAACACAAACAGCAAGCGTGCAAGTCACAGATCAGCACCAACAATCATGAGGGCAGTAGGATTCACAGATATATGAAGCACGACTTACATCAAAGGTGAATGCTGCTAAGGGGGGAATAAAGATATTCTGCTAACAGCCCCTTCTTGTATTTTCTCTGCTAGTATTGAAGGTCCAGGTATGGGAGCTGGCTGAGGTGCAACCAGAGAAGGTCAGAAAAACACTCAGTTCTCATGGCAGGCTGAGAAGTCTTGTCTCTGTCAGGCCAGCTTTTTGATCATGCAAGCACTGAAAGATATTTTGCTGCTATGTAGTCCAGAGCACAAGTTAGTACTAACAAACAGTAAATATATAATGGCTGGAACACTATAGCCATCAAAAGAAACAGGAGCTAAAGTCCTCACACTGCTGTTCTTGTTCTATTTGTGTGAAAAACTGGAGTTAAAAAACATTTCCCAGGCAAAGCTGTAACTTTGAACAAAAAACATAAAGGAATAATATTCTGGCTGCATACTTTGTTTTGAAAAGTAGTAAATTCAGTTTTGAAAACTTCAAGGTAAATGCACTATCTATGTGCTGGAAGTATTATTAATTCTATTTATTCCTAAGGGAAATAGCCTGGCCAGCTTGGAACACACCTGCACAAGCTACACATTTGCTCCCTCAGCATCTCTGCAATTCAATCTAATCACAGGAGTAGAAGCACAGTTCCCAGAAAAGGTGTCAGGATGGAAGCCTCATGTCCAAGGAACAAGCAAGGACAAGGAAGACAGAGGCAGGCTTCACAAGCTTTCTTGATACTGTCTTGATGATATACACTGATAGTGATCTTCCAGGGTAAAGCAGAGAACACCTGATTGCTCCTGGTCACTCAGCTACTGCTCTCTCTGCCAAATCTGTCTACAATGTTGTTAAATGGGGCTATTTGCGTTGGTGGCCTCTATAGACTGGACTAGACTATCAATCTTTTCTTCCATGGGCCAGTGGAAAAGACATGATAAATCTAGGCTGAATTTCAACACAAGATAGAGGACTGAAAGATGTGTATCTTTAAAGAGATAGCTACTTAAATCTGATATGTTTAGAAATTCTCCCTTATGTGAAATACTCCCTAATTTTCTGTTGATCTTTAACACCAATGGTCACAACACCTCATAAATAATGCTTTCAAGAAGATGATAGGCTAGTTCATTCCTTCAGAAGCTTTGTACTCCAGACTCATGGGCTGCAGGATGGCTCTGTGTCTAACCTCTGCAGTATCTCCAGAAAATTGCCAACACACCTATAAAGCTGACTATAAATGCAGACGTAATCTATTGTAAATTCAGACCTCCACATTTGCTGCTGGAAAGGATTAAGCACCTGCTCTTTAATGGCAGCTTCACAGCTTCAATGTAAGCATTACTCTGAAATAAGGTCCCAAGCCATTTTTTGGTCAAGCATCCTAAAAGCAAAAATCAAACAGAATAACATTTTTCTTTAAATTGTTTCCTCTATTAATCAATAACATCAGTCATCAATGACAGCTCAGCCTGGCCCGAGGCACAGTGATGAAACACCCACTGAACACAAAACACAACCCTTTCAGGGAAATTAAGGTATCCTTGGGGTTTTTTTCTAGCATCACACAACACAGAATATGCAAGGGACAGACAGTTAGTCTCCTACATCTCAGAAGCACAGCTTCAACAGCTTATGTTTTGGTACAGATCTGTAAACCAGTATAGACACACACACACACACACACACACACACACACACACACACATTCATCCTCTGGGAAAGAAAAAGTCTCAACTACATTCAATCCATACTCCAAGATTCTAGGACTTGATGTCTTTGTTGGGGGAGGATGGAGTCTAAGTCAGGGAAAGATTGTGTGAGAGTGAGAGCATGATGAAGATACTCTGTGTTCCTACAACACATCCCACTCATCACTCACGTTTCTTGGAGTTTATACCTACTCTAACTTTAAGGAACTTCCAATTCACAATACGGGAATCTCACAGGTACACTTTAAAAAAGAAAGAGAAAAAAAAAAACAAAAATCCCCACTAAGACTGTAACATTTCAGCTCTCTTTGAAGCAAGATTTAACATGAGTGGAAGAATTGTACTGAAAAAAAGGAGTCTGTCACAGTCCAGTACCTCACAGGCTACTGCAACAAGTTTGACAGCAGCCTCTATAGAGTTGGCTTGCTTCTGGTTCACTGCACGTGAATACCACAGTCAATATCTGCTCACTCGACTAATACTGCTGACTACAGCACAAAGAACACAGGAATTTTGTCCAAGAAACCACAGGCTCAGAGCCTTTGAATGTGCACTATATTTAGAGCTTGCATTCTTTGCAGCTGATAACAGAATGAGATAATAGAAATTTCAAGCAGCAGAACTCAGCAGCAGCAATTCTATATATTTTTTTGTTTAAATGTTAAATTAAGGTAATGATCCACATGTTCTCAAAGGTTTTGCCATTGATCATTTCTTTCTAAGCATTGTGTTTTCCATCTTTCTCGGACTCTGAGTAGCTCCTTTGCATTAGTTTTAACTGCAGAGATCTAAAATTACTCAATCCACGACAAACATACACAAAGATATTCATCCTATTATGTAAAGAGGATTCATGCACACACACAAATTCACACACTTGTGTACACATCTGCACATAGCAAGCACCCAAACAGCTTGAAATCACGTCTAGCTATTCCTCAGTCTACACAAAAATGTTACATAGAACAGTGACCTGAGGCATAACTTTGCTGGCCATTCTTTTTGCTTCCATCATTCCTTAATTCACACTGGTTTGAAAGCTTGCCTTAGGGAACCACTTCTCACTGGCAGCTAAGAATTCATCTAAGGACTGTTAACTGCCCAGATGGAGTAAATCAGCTAAGTGGCAGTGCTGATGAGTGCTGATAGGCACCTTACTGCTGATAAACCTTGGAACTGCTCCTCTGCAACAGCATAATCCATAAAAACCTCTTTAAAAAACCCTTTTGTTGGAGTGGGCTCCACCAGGCAAACCTGTACCACTCTATGTCTCAGGTGGGCATGAAGCAACCTATCCCCTTTAGACCATCAGAGGGGTGCTCCCAAGGGCTTTTCCCAATTTTTCCTCTGCTTTTGTCACACCAGGAGGATGCCCTGCACATTGTTGCTGCTCCAGATTGCTAAAGAGACGTGAAGAGAGCCAGCTGCTAGCCACTGGAGGCACATTTTGCTCATTGGGGCTGGGGGCCGCGGCCACTCGAGTGCTTTTTTCAACACTAAAAAACCACAACTCACGAACCAAAGATTTGAGGGAACTTTCTACCAAGGATTTTCAACAAAACAAACCATTACATTTTACAAGTTTTTCCTTCTACATTAAAAATCTCACCAAAATTTTCCTCGGATTTCAATTGCTACAACTTCCCCCGACAGCCCAAAATCAAGCTGCCTGCATGAAAAGAACAAAGAGCCTCTGTTAACACAATATTTATCTGCTGCTGTTGTTTCTCCTTTATAAATCTGTAGTTCCTTGGCATTACAATTAGCTACTCCAGAGAAAATGATTATGTCACAAAGTATTATCCACCACAGAAACAGATGAATGATGTGAACCAAATGTAATCTGGTGCACTTAGAGGCAATTCTGTTGACTTTCATGTAGATGTGTTGGCTTAAAACTGGGATGGATTTTAGCAGTGAATCCTTATTTGATCTAGAATTTATTTTTCAGTAGAAATTAAATGAGATAGTTTTTTCTAAATACTGCTTTTTTCCTAGAAGAGAGAGAGAACATCAGTGAGAAACATAGAAGAGTTGAATTGGCTGTGCAGTAACTACAGACGGCAGCTTATCTAAACAAATGAATGTAACTGAACTTACATAAAACAACATCAAAAATATTTAACTATTTTTATCCCCCTATTAACCTACTTTTTTCCTTTAAAATGTAGCTCAGAATCAAAAAATTAAGAGGAAACACCCTTTTTAATGCAATTCAATATATGCCACTACTAATTTGCTTTCCAAACTTTTCACAGTTTCAGATAAATTTTAAAAACACTCTGTTTCTGAAGCTACTCTGCAAGCATTACAAAGCTTATGAAGGAGAATTTATGATCTGTAAATCTTAAGGTAAATACCACTAAATAAGAATGAACAGCTGAACAAAACACTGATTAACTATTTTAAATGATGCAAAACTATACACTGAGTGAGACACCACAATTTTAGCCTAGACAGAAGCTTCCTATTCCCAAACTTCATAAAATGTCTGGCACTGAATGAAAACTACCTGATGAAGTTTATGTGTGGGCATCTGGCCCTGGCATTTTACTTCTCTGAATACCACTAAGAAAAGAAGGATACACACTGCTTGAAGAGCCTACAACATGGAAATCTGTGGCACACAACAAATTCTGAATAACCTAAACAAGTCACCAGACCATGCTGATTCTTTCTCACAGACTTGTTATAAAAATCCTTCAGGCTATTAGCAGCTTCTTATTCTTCATGCTGCACTTCACTTCCAGGGACAGGTTTCTTGGGGTGTTTCCCATTTAATACAAGATTTCTTCCTGTGCAAAGAAAATACTTTCACGGATGATTTTAGAAAGCTGTAACTACAGTCATCTTTTCATGTCCCAAGAGCTTCCCAGCCTTTCTTCTTTGATGGCTCCTGGCAAAACCATAAAACCCACTCCAAGTCTTAAAGTAATTAAAGCCAATTCAATAAGTGATGTTTTTCATGCTGGGTGGGGCTCTCCACTGTGAAGGGATCAATGAATGCTCTGACAAGCTGACAAACTCCTTGCCAAGACTAGAACTTAGAGGTATGCTGAGGTAAAGCAGCAGGTAAAAGATTTAAGAGGTTTAAGCACTCCAATTTTAAAAAATAAATTAGAATTTAGAAATTGAAAAGAAAAATCATAATGTCAGTGGCAAGGCTGGGAAAATGTAAGCATCCTATCAAATGTGTGGCTAGCAGTTTCATAATCGAGGCTATGCTTTAATCTTTTCACATGTGGGCATCCCCTGTTTTGCTGCTTGGTCCAAAATCAGACAATGATGAAAGCTGAGTGTCTGGGCCTGACTTTGCTTTTCTTTCCACCCTTGTGTAACTGATGTGTGTATAAACTAGGTATGAAATGGCATATCTAGAACTAAAGAACTAAACTGCCTTTTTATCAACATGGAGCTGACTGCAAGCAAAATACATGCTTTGGTTTCATACCAGAGCATGAGAAAGTTCAAAATACCTGTTCAAGTCATTCATGTTAGGCACATACGCGGTTATCTGCACGTGCGTCATTTCAGGGTGTAAGACTGCCAGACTTGCTAGTTTCAAATCAGCAGTTAGGAAACAGAAAGGACCTTGGAATATCATAGATCCTAGGAAGCTAAAATACACCAGCTATACCTTGCAACTTCCTCCTGGCTGAGGCAACCTCCCCCAGCTGTATGCACACAGGTAGCATCAGTGCACCTTCCCTTAGATTTACCTGCTCACTCTTCCTTATGTGTAGTCCAGAGCTAAGGTAAAAATGGGATGGCAACAGAAAGAGATGGAGACTAAATGGATGAATATTTTCAAAGATGCATGATGAATCTTGTAATCCTGAAACTTTCAGCCCTGAAACTTTAACTTTCCACTAGCCTCCTGTAACACCCGTATTTACCACTCTGAGATGTACACAAGCCACCACCTCAGAGCTGTTCCTGATATTGCACCTGACTGTTGTCTCTTGCCACATCTCTGCAGGAGTGTGTTCCCTCCACAGCCACAGTAATTGTGCCTAAAAATATCAGGATAGGTCACCTTCAAAGGCTGTTCAACTCAACTTTGAAATGAAGCATACTGGGGAAAATCTACTGATGCAACTTGGTTGAAGATGCAAATGAAGGAATGTCCAAGAACAGTAGCTTCCTAAATTGCTGAATTTAAATGCACCAGTAGAATTCTGCCTCTGCCTTAGGAATTTTTTTAGAAATTACTAAATAAAAACTCTCATCTTGGCTAAGACAGATTTTAATAGTTGTGGGACTATAAAGTTATTTCACTTGCACTGTCAAAAAAATAGACAAGACACCCTTCTGTTCACTGCTATCAACTCTCATTACGGACAAAGACACCAAGCAACTGGAAGAGTTAGTCAATAATAAACTTGTAATTTGGATTTTGAAGAAAAATAGCATACTCATTATATTAATTTCAAATAAACGCCCTCATTAGTGACATGATTTTGAATCACTGCACACCAACCAGAGAAGGCATCACACTCTAATGGATGACCTAGAAGATGTCAAGGACCAAAACATAGATAAGCTTCAGTTCCTCCTTTAATACTTTAGAAATCAATTTTGGAAATTAGGAAAGAGCTGGACAAAAACAACAAAGAAAAACAAAGCAATGAATGTGATTACTAAAGCCATGCTTCTTTTGGTTTGTTTTAATCGTATGGTGTTTATGACATAATTTAACCTCCTAGTTCAATGTAAACCAGCAAAATTGAATTACAGTTTACTGATTTTTTTTAAAACTGAATTTGAGAAAACTAAATAATAAAAGGAAAACACAAGCTCTAGCCTCAATTCCGCCATTCATTCATTGCCACTGAAGAACAACTCAAGTTTCATACATCTTCCTGAAGAATAAACCAGAGATGTACTGTAGAAATTCCAAGGTAACTCCACAGTCCTAACAGGTTTTGGTAACAAAATGTGACACATTTCAGTACATATTCATAAGGGTTGGGGGTTATTATTGGGCTGTAATTGCAGTTGTTCTAACACCTAATAAGCCATGGCTGGAAAAACAAAGGCAGGTTAATTTGTGATTTCCTCTACTCATTCAGAGGCAAATTAAGTGTCAAACAGCTAATACAGAACATATTTCATTTTATGAGATTTTAATTTAATTCTGCACCATATCGTTGATGCCTTAATGTAGGGTGGTTTATCTAAGAGGAAGAGCAATTTATAAACCTCTTTCAATTGAAATCTTTAATGATAGGATAGGATAGCATAATTACAGCAATGCCTGCTAGTCCTACTATACATAAGCATCTGTCAGCAATTCCATCATAAACATAAACCCTTAAGAGTTTATAACTCAAATTATAAAATTTGGCTCCAGGCTGAAATTTGGGATGCAATAGTTCTCACCATCAGCAATTAAACTATAAGAATCACACATAAGAATACATATACCTTTATTAGAGCTGCAAGTATTTAAGAGCTCTGTAATATCTTTAAAATTCCTGCTTTCATTTTTTCTTTTTCACTTGGCCAGTGTGTTCAAAATTATGTGCCGACACTGTAGGCACCTAGCAGACAAGACTCTCCTCACATTTTTTCTGCACTTGTATTATACTTAAACTAATTCCACTAAGGCTTGACAGGTTCTGGAACATATTTCAGGAGCATGAATAACTAAAATCATGCATTTTTTTAAATTTTATTTTTAATTTCTATTACATACACACATTTGAGAGTACTACAAAGCTGAGGAGAAAACCACTCATACAATGAAGTCATTCTTGAAGCTGTAGGTAAACATTTGCTTCCTGACTGGTTTCTTGCCATTTTATCTCAATTCTCAAATATCTTCTCAATCCAGTTCTTTGGTTGTTGTTTTTTTGTTTGTTTGTTTGGGGGGTTTTTGTTTATTTTTGTTTTTGTTTTTTTTTAATGGGTGCTAGGACAGCTGTTCAAGTAACGGCTCCAAATAATTCCAAGTGTTCCTAAGTGCTAC
The DNA here is from genome assembly GCF_903797595.1 of Erithacus rubecula. Taxonomy (NCBI): domain Eukaryota; kingdom Metazoa; phylum Chordata; class Aves; order Passeriformes; family Muscicapidae; genus Erithacus; species Erithacus rubecula. The sequence goes on along the minus strand of NC_136689.1, from coordinate 51,912,828 downwards.
TCACACCAGGTTCTGCAAAATTTGCAAGAAAACCACTGGATGCTTACCTCATGTGTATATACATTAATATATTTTCCTGAAAACTTCAAAAACATGACATCTAACATCTACAAATATGTTGAAGTCCAAATGATTTTTTTAAGGTTGCCTATTGCCTCTTTATATTTAATTACACCAATCACAACAGCTCCAAGAGTCCACTAAAACTCATCATTCCAATGGTGACATAAAACAAATGAGCAAAAGAGTCAACATAAGTTCATGAGGAAAATTGGCTAATATCAAAGGCAGTTTTGAGTATAAAGCTTGGGCTGCTATCAGAGTATATTTCTACAGCAGCTGCCTGCAGTCATCACATCTGGCTAAGACCTCCTTGCCTCTGCAGGGCCGGGTTGAATCACCATTTAGTCAGGGAGCAGGGGTGCACAGCACACAGCAGGGCACCTTTCCATAGAAGGAGCATGATTTGGGGGTCGTACCTCTGAATGCCAAACAAGGTATGAAACAGGTATTTCTAATATCTATGGGGGCTCTTACAGAAATCTTAGCACTGAGAACAGTGTAGACTACTAGTCCTGATTTACCTCTGTCACCCAAAGCAGGTGACAGTGGTCTACCCACCCAAAAGCCCTGCTGAGGGCATGGGGTGCCTTGCTATGAGCTAGGTTAATGAGATTGAGGCTCCAGGGAGGGCTCAGCTCAGCAAATGCCATCAGGAAGGGTTCCACATGGCACAGAATTCCAGAAGCCTCTTCCATGCTGGTAGGCAGTACTTGTGTCTTGGATGATGGTCCTCTGCTGACACAGGTTAAAGCTCCCTACCTCATCTGCCCAATACAAAGAGAAAGGCAAATTCTTCACTATCTTCAGAATGAGCAGGATCATCTCCCCCAGCTCCCAAAACCATCCATCCATGTAGAATATTGACTGCACTGCAAAATCTAGGATGACCCTTTAATGACTGTCTGAGCCTGCCACCTTCAGCTTACAAGAGTATTTAGCAGCAAATTTAAGCTTGTATTTGAGTGTACTTCATTATGTGGTAGATTGTGGTGTAAACAGTGATGCATCTGAGGAACCCTTAGAAATAAATCACAGATTTCTGTGCTCTCTCTTTCTATAAATACCCACTTTTCCTCTAATGCCCAAGAAGACTGCAACACAGATTTATTACTTACCTCCAGGCAAATTTGCTCTGAAATTACAATTCAGTAATAGAAGACTGACTCAAAAAAACCTGTTAGTAAAATATTGTGTGTGTACTTGGGCATGTAGTTAGGATTGTTAATATCAATTAATTCTGCTCACAGAGGAGGACTTGTTTTAAAACAACTTCATTTTTCTTCTGCATATATGTAATTACACAGCTGTAACTAATAGCCATAGAAAAGCAATCTGCCATCTAAACAACTAGCATTATTCTTCAAAGTATTACTTGTGCTTTTCTTCTTGTATTTTCTCTGTGTGAGAGGTGATTAGTAGGTATGATTAAATGTATTCATCAAGTCTTTTAGTGAGGTACCAAGCCCTGCTTTTTTTGCTCCATTTTAATGGTATTTAGCAGTTTTCTGGACACATCTGCTGGTTTATTCTGCAATGCTGATACCCGTCTCCCTATACAGAATAAGATAAAATTTATTTCTACAGGATTTCACCACTACCACCCTTTTCTAATGCATGTTATCACTGGTATTCATTTCTTTTATCTTTGTGTAAACCATGTGCTCTATCACATTTGCCATTTTGTTTGGGTGACATTCCCATCAATCAACCGATTGCCTATATGTGCACACAACAGGGACTAAGAAAATTTACCAAAAATTTCATTATGCTTCATAGCAGTCACTAAGGGAAAAAAACCAACCTTTTGGTTGTTTTGTAAACAAACCTTTGGCATGAAAGGAAATTTTAGCTACGAAGAATACCAAGATTAAATACATGTTTATCTGGTTGTATTTCACAGGGCTCAGCACTTTTAAATTTAGTCTTTATAGAATGACATAATACAGAATAAATGTCAGCAAAACACATAAGTAACTTCTGCCAGCTACCTATTGTAACATGAATTCCTCAAGCACCAACATGGGCTTTCCTTTATGAACAGATAACCTCAATGCTTTCCAAAAGTAAATCTCACACTCTGGCAATTCTGGGAAAGTGCTCCAGGTCCCTGGTTTCAAGCATTGCAAAGGTTCATGCATTTGTCCATTTTTTCAGGAAGCAAGGGAGAACACTGAATACTCACACATGCAGAGGAGGAATGGGAGATGGTTCGTAATGGTAGCGTCCCTCATGATGTCTCGCATCAATTGGTACAGGAGGGTGGAATGCTGGAAAAAGGTGAGGAGGATCTGAAAAAACAAGCAAGGTTCCCGGATCTGAGTATCTCCAATGATTCTTTAAAAACAACATTCATAAAGACAGAACAGATACTGAAAAGTATGTGTCAAGAGTGCTATGACTTAGGGGTCACAATCTCCTTCTGTGCTCCTGTCACTCAGGTCTGTCTGAGAGAAGAATTTGGCCCAGTGTTTGAATGAATATGTATTTACTAATTTTAATATTCTCTTTTTATAGATAAAATGGAAAAGGGCATAAAAAAGGTCTTTAATAAATAATTATGTGTCCATATGCAAAGCATCAGATCAAAAGGACCATCATGGCTTTCATAAGCATTCCTGATTTATTTATTTTGTATTAAAACAAGAAAAAAAAAATCATCACAGGACAAAATGCCTAAGCAGAGAACACAATGCAATAAAAAAGTTTATCCTCAGAGATGTATGCACAGTCCTACAACAGAAAGCCAAACTGAAGTGATATGCTGAGAAATGTAAGTATAACTGGAGTAAATCAGACAATGATGTTTGAAAGGAAATGCGACTGGGAAAAGCTATATTGGAAATGTTTAACCACAGCATGCCAATGGCTGAACCTGCAGAAATGCGTATGAGGACAGAGGGACTCAATTCATACCCAGCTCTTAAAAAGGAAGGGTGTTTTCTTTGTCCCCCCTGACTGGGGACCCAGGGTCTCATGTCTGCAGTAAGCTGCCCTGCTCTATTTCCTCCATGCCTTTCACAGGATGGGGGATTTTGCAGCTGTCAGAACTCCTGCTCCCTGCTGTTTCCAGAGAGCCTCGGAGACAGGCTGACAATAGGGGGAATGCACCCCTGACACCCCCATGGTCTCTGCCCTGAGGAGTCAGCATCAGTCCGCCCTCCCCACTGCTTCTGCAGCTGGATTGCCTCCCAGCTTGGAGAGGCACAGTTCACACAGCCCACAGCTCTCCTCACCAGCACACCGCTGTGATCTGTGTGCCTCAAAATGTTACACGCTGCTGTCACTGCCTCCCAAATGCTCACAAGTCCAACGAGATGCTGAGCACCTCCAGCGGCATGAAACAAACTGATCCCGAACCATCATTACCCAACTGCCACTTTGGGTGATGCCATGTGTTTATCTGTCATCCAAGGCTGAGATGTACAGACATTAGGTCATGTCACAGATTTACTAAAATGCTTCTAGAAAAAAAGAAAACTTCATCCTTGTACTGGCAGTAAAATTAATTCTACTCCAGTTTTGCCCACCAACTCTTGAAGGTAACTTTTCTTTATATTTCCCACCTTTCCTGTTCAGTAAAATGTAAACCTCCTCTTATATTATTTGTAAAGCAGTTCCCTGGTCTCAACTAGAGATGGTTAAAAAAAAAAGTATTTTTCCTTATCGTGTTTTAAAAAGTTGAGTTGCTTTATTACTGTATTTTGAAGTGCAAGAAGAATGATAGGAACAAACCTCATTGCCCTGAGGGAATATACATAGGGGATGAAGGGGAAATAATTTCTGAGGAAATATTCCAAATATTTCAAGAAAGCCTGGAAACATCTCACATAGACTGTCCACTTACATGGCTTGATTTTGTGAAAGGACATCAGCATGTGATTAGCCACAACGCATTTCAGCCATTTACTGACTTAGGCACCATAAATGAAAAATAACTGTGGCTTATGATGTAAGCTGGGAGCTCAAACTTATGGTATTTTTAATTCTGGTTCTGCTGCACCAACTGGACCTTGGCATGCAATCTGTTAGGAGCTTCTCTCCCCATGCCCAGCACTCATGGTCTTCAACAGAGGTTAAAAAATGGGTCACAGATGATCAGGAGCACACTGTCATTATCAGAATGGAGGATGCTTGCTGCCACCTCCTGAAACACATTCCCCACCAGACACCAAGGTGATGGGGAAAAGGGATGTGGGAAGTGTGTTTTAGCACATCTCCCTGCCTGCCCTCCTCCCTGCTAAACTGGTGTTTGACTACAGCAGCACAGGCCAAAGAGAGGAGGCTTCAAAGCAGATGTCTAGCATTTTACAACACAGTCTGCCACCAATTTTTCAGCAAAAAAAGAAGTCACTCACACCCTCATAAATACACAGGCAAATCCTTCTCTGCCCTATGCACTTCCTTCAAAGACTGAGTCTGGAGAGTACAGGTAAGACCATGGAGATTTTGCTACCCATATTCATGCCAGACAGGATGTGGTTCACCTGGCCAAAACATGAAATCCCATTCAGGATGCCAAGCCTCCTCACTGTCCCACCCTCACCCAGCCTAAGAGCCTACCCATTAAAAGCAGCCCTAGTAATTATGCAGTGAAACACTTTTTGACCCTCCTCAATGTCTAATTTACTTTCAGCTGAGAAATGGAAACTTAGTATTAAACAACTCAGAAAAAGGTATTTTTCTCTGTGGGGCTTATGCAGTGCAGATCTTCAACAAGTTTTATTTATGCATGGGCTATAAATCTCCAAGAACATCTTTTTGAGTCCTCTCACATTAAGCTCCTTTGTATATCTTGGTTGCATCTTGTTTGTAGTTTCCATCTGGGAAACAGCCGTACTCCATCATGGCACAGGGAGCTGTCTCCGTCTGCCCTGAGCCGTCCGGAGCAGAGCTGCATATCAAACCCCAACATAATTATCCATCTCACAGTTTATTATTTACACATGAGCAATACAGCTGGTGAACATCATAACTCAAGTGTATGTGTAATAAGTTACTACACTGTAGCCATCTCTTGTTGCAAACCTTAAGAAAAACCACATGATGACTTTTCCAAAGTCAGGCTAAAACTGCTGAAGCAGAATAAAGTGCCACTAAACCTGGCTACCTCCTATTTATCATACAATTTCCTGACTGATGGTTCCACAAACCAGCTGCTAAGTGCTGTGTACTCTACTGTCAGCAGACTAACATGCTAAATGGAAGACAGGGAAAATAATGTACAGAACTATAGAACTGGTGGAGTCAATTTTACAGATGGAAATCAAATCCTGCCATGTTGGGTCAGCCCGCAGCACAAAAGCAGCTGGTAAATTCTGCATGCTGGGGGGCCTAAGACCACTCCACTTTGAAAAGCACTGAATATTTATATGGAAAGACTCTGAGATCAGAGAGCTGCCAACGCACCCATCATCCAGGGCTTCACTTGGAATCCACTTGAAACAGCATAAAATGTAATCAGTTGATGTGTATTTATATGGAAATTAGATAATAAGAAGTTTACAAAGCAGTAACTGAGGCTGTAGACACTTTGACTTTTCACATCCCACCCAGTAACTGTTTCATTAAAGGCACCAGCAGAATATTAAGGGCATATTCTACCATGATTATTGATACTGTAGGTAAGTAAAAAACTCAGACTAGCCAAGCTAGAATTCAATCTGAACCTATCTTACTCATGGTTGTTTTTGCAAAATGCTTTACCTATCTAGGGAAACCAGGGGAAAAACTCAGTGTCAAAGACAGGACAGCTGCTCTGACTATGCTTTCATTAATTCATTTAAACTGTGAAGAAAAAAACTCTTACCTTCAACAAGAATAAACTCCTCCCACCAAAACAAACTGACAAAATCTAACTTCCTCTTCTGCTAAGGAAATTACTTTTCACCTTCTTAAAAATTCTGGCTAAGATGCAAACTTGCACAGAGTATGCCAGGCAGTTTTCTTGTTTTCTTACAGACATCCAAATACAACTGTGAATTCCTGGGCCAATGACATTCTTGCAGAGACTGATGTAAGTGTATAGGTGCTGGCTGTGTATTTGCAGCCCTCAGCTTCAACTCAATAGAAGTACCTGATTCTATGCATAAATTCCACTGTTTTCAAGAACTTGTAAGGGCATGCCAAAGCATTGGAAATATATTTGAAGACACTGTTCACACATTGCTGAGTTTGGCAGCTGTTGCTGCCTTCTGAATTTTCTGCTGCCTTCTACTGTAAACTTCCTTCACAAGCTCTCCTGTGTCCTGCACAGCTAGCAGGGTCTCTTTAAAACAAAGTGGGAGATACAACTGTAATGCTATAAACTATTAATTTTATCACTGTGAGATTTTCTGGAAAATATGTCAATTTATGCTGACTTTCTGTTGTATAAAACCTGCCTTCTTATTTTTCCTTCAAGAATCAGTCTTACCTTCTATAAGAAGTGAATAGGATCATCTCTTTCCAATTACAATCATTCCCATACAGGAAAAAAGAAGATCCCTACTCTTGTTCTCTGAAAGTTGACACCTAAGTCTCTGCTGCAGCATCAAGAGAAAGAAACTGGGAGAAAGAACAGGTATGTATGATCCTTGATGCTGAACAGCAAACCTGAATTGAAGTCTGATGAGATGCAATTCACAGCAAGACTTGAAAGGGGGATGATGCCAGCTGGCTCAAAGGTGCTGTGCAACACCCTGAGACGACAGCAGAAGGGTTAGGCTGCTAGGAAGCTGCTGAAGGTCATGATAACTTTTCTGTACGCTCTGCAGTCTCTCTCAAATAAGCCTTACTTAGGGGATCACCGCATTTGGAAAGATAGGCTGTGATGGTGACACTCCTCCCTCAGCTAGCTGACTTGCTCAAGCACCTTGTGATTCCTGCCAAACGCTCGGGAGACGGCTGCTGAAATGACAGGCTGCATTTTTCAGCACATCAAGAAAACATTTGCTACCATAGAAGACATCTGCACTGGTTTGAACTCACCCAGTGTGGCCCCGATGTCTGCACCTGTGTCACGAGGTCAGGGCCACAAAAACAGAGGTCCTAAGCTCAACACAGGAAGCCCTCATGTGCTTCAGCACATTTGTCCTTAGGACAATCAGCTCACCAAATTACATCTCAGAGCTAAGCCAGATGCAGACTTCTATCTCAGATAGAACCTCACTTAAGGTGAAATCTACTTCCTGCTTAAATCCATTACAGTCTTGATGCTGAACGACAGTACCAAGCTTTCACACCAGATGTAACAGATACATTATGATGCAAAATATAGCCTCCATGTTAATGTCTTTTCAATATGCAGAACAGTTTTGAAGAGTTTGCCAGCAAATTTCTACACTTCCTTTGCTTCACAAGCTGATCACCAGATGAGAATTTTCTAATATTCAGCTTTGCAGAGTCCCTAAGGGCACCACTGTTTCTTCACATACATTTGCTTCAACTGATCTGAACTTAATGGTATTGCCAGGTTTTATGGCAAGAATTAGGTTCTTAGTTGCCAAGCAAAGATCTTATTTTGGATTTCTGTTTAATTACAGCTTGCATTAGGGCTCAATAAGAGCACATGTTGTCTCTGAGGGTTTTTTTAGTTCTCTTTCAATAAGGAGTGATTTATGTTTTCTATATCTGCTTATTCAGAGACTTTAATCAGGAAGGAAAAAAACGACTGAGCCACAGCTACATGTTAATGCATGCACTTAACTCTGTGCACTCTGAAGCGTTTCCCGATGGTGACTGAGCTGCTGCTTCAAGCGTGGCTGGTTGCCATCTGAAGCACTGCTTGTTTGCAGGCTGATCCGCTGCCGTGCCACAGCCAGTTATCTCAGCATTCTTTCCTGTGTGTCCGTGTGCACGTGCACGCACACGCTTCCAGTGTGGCAACAGTCACATGGACATGGATGCAGCTAACGAGAAGGGGAAAAAGGAAAAGCCATGGAAAAGCTGGGAAAAAAGTCAACTAAGTGCATAAAGCCAAGAAACAGACAGAAGGAAATTGAGGAAAAGAACTTTTAAGGGGCAAGTCCCCTCCATTCCAGTAGCAATAAATGTTAATTGTGATAACATACAGTAGATGTAACACATTCAGAGAATAGACAATTTTCTATGGGCTCATTTCCCTTCCATGTGTCTGTGTGTATTAATGATGATCAAACTTCCCCTTTCTACCCTCTGCTGGTGCTCACGAAGCTTATGTACTGGCCTTAAAACTAAACCACAGGATTTCCAGGCCAAGTCTCACAAACCAGAGCAAAGCTTCGGCTCTTGTTATGGCTCAAAAATACTTTCTATTTTTGCAAAAACAAAAATTAAGACTTTGGAGAGTTTTAGATTCTTGTTATCCATTTTAATACTTTCAGTCTGTAAATCTAAACACCTTGTGGGAACATGTTTTATTGTTAGCAGTTCCACAACAACCATTATGCCAAACACTTGAGGGAGGAGCAGCTATCATTGTGCTGGAATAAAATTTGCTGGAACTGATTTCATCAGCTGGCACTGAGAAGTGTTTTAATATGCCAGATTTGCTGCAGGTATTGGCTAAATAACTGCTGGATTGATTTCAGTTTGAACACTTTATTATTCTTTCCAGTCAATGCAACTCTGCTGTCTAAGGAGCAGGACTGCCTTCTGGAATACTAACTAAACTTTGTCAAGTCCATTCAACAGACTCCAGTGCTCACTCCATTTCCATCCAGAAGAAAAAAAAAAATGCAGTAAGAGACAGACTCCCAGGGTAATAAATATATCGCATGTACAAAACACCTAGAACAGAAAAGCCTCCATTTCTTTCAGAGCTCAATTTATGATTCAATCACAGCCCAGTGATTTGCAAGACTCTTTCCACTGGGGTAGATGCACTGGTAAGTGAAGAAAGAACCCCATGTACTGCCCTGATCAAGCAGCCATGAACTTGCCTGGTGAGTGGGGTGGGAAAAGCACTGCTTCCCCACAGTCCTCTCTGGACACACTTTTTAGAGAAGGAAAGCCAAGTCAGCTCAGTTTGCCCAAGAACAAACAGCAGTGGGTGGAAATCCATCAGGAATATCCTGCCTTCCACCCAAGAAATACTGGCTGCTTCATCCTATAAGCAACCTTAAAAACTTGCATGAAGAGGAGCACAACTGCATAAACCCAGCGCTTATGTATTGGCTATGGTCTCAGGACAAGAGGATGATGAGCCTCACCATCCCATTACTTAGAGGTATCATTGTTTCATCTAACACAGCTGGTTCTTGGTACAGCACAGCTCATCTTTTTCCTAACCCCTGGATCACATGCGGCATTTCTTTAAAAACTTAATAATGTGATTTCTGCAAGAAAATGACAAATTGCCCTCTGCCAGGAAGCTAACAAAAGAGATCCCTCCCTCTTCTACCTCCAAGGGACGTCCAGTAATAAAATTATTCGGCTTCTGCTTTGCAACACAGCTGTTGTCTTGCTGTTCCTGCCTCTAACTGCTAGTGCCACCATGTGTCAGGGTAGCCTTCACCACTTCAAAATCCATGCTTAAAAATTATGCAAACCAAAATGAACAACCATGTTTAACCCTCAAGAATCACAGGCAAGTGGTTTTACCCAGCTGCTCTGTAATGCTTCTCACCTTTTATTACACATGTGTATGAAGGATCACATTCTCAGCATTTCCTCCTCTGCAGGCAGTGAATAACTAGATCCATAACCACAATATATATGAAAATAATTTGTACCTATCTACCTCTTCATATCCATTTCTGTAGCACACTGCAAATTCCAGTAGTTGAAGGTGAGCTACAAAGTGAAAACTGAGGAAATTAAAAATCCTGATCCACACTGGTGAGAACTGAAGAAGAAATCCCACAGCAAGGCTTTCAACTCCAAAGAACTTCTAAGCAGAAGTTTAGCATGGACTTCCTGAACAGTAGGAAGAAGGAGCTGCCACACATCAGCTTGGTTATTTCCTAAGGCTCAACACAGCTTAAAGAATGCATCTGAATGTCCTGATATCAGCTGGACACATTAACTTAGCAATGACAAATATCTGTAAGATGCAAAGATAAATGTGGCTAAGGAAAGGCAATAGAAATCTAGGAACCAGTGGAGGGGGGACTGGAAATACCCATGTATTGCTGCTGATTTGATGTGGGAACAAATGAAGACAAGTTAGGTAATTCAACAAGCTTTGGTGACATTCTTAGAAGTTTTCAAGCATCAGTGGGTCAGTCTGCAAACATTATTTGTTTAAATGAAGGTCTGGAGACTTGTGTGCTCGTCTCCTTGTTTAAAAGCTATTTGAAAGGCCAAACCTCAAACAGTTGGGTATCAGTACAGCACAGGGAAAATCATTGTAGCTGAACAGGTTTTCCAGCTGAAGGTCTGGACCACAGTGTGAAACACTTGGAAATGGGTTATACTTAGCAGCTTTGATGAGTATTTTATGGCATGATAGGAATTAAAAAGAAAAATGTATAATTAGATCAATTATGTCTATTTTTAGATATTAAAACTCCTCAGATTCTATGGGATACACAATCAGATGAACACTGAGAGATTTCTTTTCCCTGCTGTTCAACATGATTTTTAAAAATTTCAGCCAAATATTCATAATTATTTTGCTTCTCTCTGTATCATCCTTAGCAATTACTCTCCTTCTGAGGTGTTTACATTCTTCAAGCTCTTACAGATGAGCAGATAGTTATTGCATGTCCTGTCAAGACTACTTGATAATATACATTTATTGCAACCTTTAATTTATCTGTCCCTTTCCTAAATTAATCAGGGTGACTTGTTTCTGCTTTCTGTGTTTCTTCCAGCTTGGGTTGTCATTCCTGCACTCTTGGGCACCAGGTTTTCATGTAGGCTGATGCTGTTTAGGAGGAGGCAGCCTTAAAAATTTATAATAGAAATAACCCATTTTTGAAAATTTCCATTTCCAGTAAGGATATGTATTTCTTGCACATAATCTCTGGTTTCTTTGTTTCAGATAATTACTGAAGATGGAAAGCACAGTGAGTTCCCTTAATTTGCCCTATTGACATTTATTCTAAGTGCTCACTCAGGCTATTTTTGAGATGTCATATTGTCAATATTCCAATCAATCTTAGTAACTTTTACAGGTCAAAATTTGAGGAAAATATTTTTAACAAATATTTTTAACATAGTTAAATTATGTCACTTCCCTGGGCCTCAGTCTGGTCACTGTTAACAGAGAGCTACCCTTTCTGAGACACCCTAAACCTCTTCAGTAAGAAGTCCCAATAAAGAGCTAAAATGACAGCATTTTTTTAATTCCCCATTATTTCTTCTAAAAAGAGTGGTTAAATTGCCTGAAACTGATTGTTCTTTTACTCATCTCTTGGCTTTTGTTCATGATCTTTTATTAATTTTATTTTTCGTTACAGGTAAATTTTCTGTTTCCCACTACCCAAACACAAAATGACAGTATCAGCTTTAGATATAACTACACTTTTTTTTATATTTTTAGAAAACTTTTGTTAGGATTTCTGATTCCCCAATTCCTCTTCCTCATCAATGGCCATTCCCTCTATGAGAAACTATGGAAGTTCCTCATAAAGTCTTATGAACACTTTCATCCTGCCTCTTGTTCTCTGCAGATGTAGTGGCAGGATCTGATGTACATTTCTCTTGCTTTGGAAACTAAGTGCTGCTTACCCAAAGTGGCCAACCATTTACATCAACCATTTAAAGCTGGCACCACTGCTGAAAAACAGGAAGAAGGGCACTTTTGTCTGAGCACAGTTACTTAAAAGCACAAATCAAAAATGGAAAATCTCAGCTTAATTAATATTTATGGTCCCTACCCCTCATGAAGACAGCCCAGAGTCAGTTACACAATCATTCACAGCCACATGCTTCAGCTTGGTGATTGAGGGACAAGACAGGAGAAAACACAGAATTAGGTGGAACACAAATCCACAAATATGGGAAAAGAGGGAAAGAACTGTTCTTCTGCCCACCCAAACAGGTTTGGGGGCATTAAAGGGGAGGGTGCTTTTCATTGTTGTCTACGTCCTAGAGGAGAAGTCAGGAGTGCTACAAGGAGACAAAAGGAGCCAGAAGAGAGGAAAGATGGCTACATAAGGACAAGGCACATCATTCCCTGCCACACAGCCAAGTGACACAGGAGGCTATGGACCCAGGAGGTTGGAATGGCCTCAAGTCACAGAAAAGAAGTGTAGTAAAGATCTGAAAGCATTGAAACCACAGGACCAAGGATTTCCTCAATTGAAAATTTTGTGAAACTGACAGAGGAGCAAAACGAGAGTAGAGTCACCTGTGAAGTCCTTACATTAACCCCATGGCACCTGCTTTTGGTCATTGTTTAGAAAGGAGACCAGGCATGCCAATACAGTCCCTCATACTCTGTGCACTCCTGGCATATTCCCCAAGAAAAACCCCTTTCTCTGACATTCAGCCAGCACATCACCAAGGGTAGTGCCCTGAGATTACAGCTCTTGGGCATAATCATGAAGACATCCCCAGCCTGTAAAAGCTCATATTTCAACTGCATAAAATAGGTGGTGGTAAAAGTAACTTAAGAGGTCTGTTTCCTGTCCACCGAGACTCAATCCTCTCTTCCACATTTCTGTGGGGATTTCAGATGCAATCAAGCTATAAGAAAACAGGGGACTTCATTTACACTTCAGCAGAAGAAGGGAAGACAAGTTTTCTTCAGTCCCACCCTCTGGCAATCTTGGACCTTTTCCAATGCATTAAGCATCAGTTTCCCGCCAGTGAAGTGTTTGAAGCTCTACTAAATGCAGTGGGAGTGAGAGAGGTATAGTAACCCTCCATATAGAAAAGCCATTTGACACAAAGGTTGGAGGTCAAAAGTTTAAATGTTCATGACAGAGACCACAACAGTCCTTTTCTGGTCAATAACATCAAAGGATTTGCCAGCTCTTAATGCTACTATTGTCGCTTGTTTGGATCCTATTGAAATTGTAGCATATTTATTGCACTCTGGGAGCATAAGGACTTTTTGTTTGTTTTTATCTCTGTGCCTAACCCAAGGAGTCTGAAGTGTTGTGACTCCCCTTGCTCCCAGGGAGAATGAGCAGAGAAACAATGCCAGAGGATGTGGCATTGTAGTCCCAACCAACTTGATGCTTTTTTCCGCGCCAAAAAATATAAATGATGGATGGAAACATATGGTCTCTATTGGACAGGGCTGGAAATATCAGCTCCTGAAGTCCCCGCATGCCCGGTTTTAATTGTTCTGTGCTATGACAGGGGGTGAAAAGCACTCCCCACCATCAAGGTCTGTTTTGCCAGTCATTGTTGAGAAATGCTGTGCTGCAGACGACTAACACTCCCATTAGGCACAATTGTGGCAGAGCCAGGAGCAGCAGTGAGGTTCTCTGAGACGAATTGAAAAGCCTTAACCACAGAGAGTTTCATTTCACCGAGCCCTCCTTTGCTCTCTGAACTTCTGCTTGTGGTTGGGTAGAAACTTACTACCAGAGTTCTGCAGAGCATGTTCCAGGCATTGTATTGCCATCAATACCTCATGCCTTGCCAGGAGCAGGATCCGAGTTCATTTGTTCCTACCTTCCTCAGATTCCTGTTCCCCTCTCTACAATAAGGATTAGCAGTTTAAGTTATGTTGCTGACCTCCATCTGGCTAGGCAGAAACAGATGTCTGTGCACTCGGGCACGATCTTATTTCAAAGTGGGGACTCTGGGTTACTAATGACGTTATAAAGGCAATAGCATATGTTGGCTCTCAACAGTCCATTGTCTAATTGGGATGGTTTTAATCAAATATGAATGTACCCAAGTTTTCTCAGCTAATGAATAAATCCCCCTTTTAAATAACGACAGCAATTTTGAAATCTCCATCGAGGCAGCATCCTGAGGAATGCCTACATGAGCAGCAGTCATCACTGAAGGCCTGTAAGAGGCTGCAGCAGCAACATCCGCTGCAACCCAGTTCATTGTTTAAACAACTAACTGCCTTTCCCAGAGGTAAGCTGCAGCCAAATTGTTTTCCTTCATTTCACAAACCAGATATGTACGGCTTATGTGAATAGCCCTAAAGTTTACTTTAGTCTCTGTGTAAATACCTTCTACCACATATTTCAAACAAACAGTTCACTTCATTAGAAAGGCAAACAGCGTAGCCGCAGAATACGAGCACTTGAGGAGAACCACACCGGGCAGAGAAATCCTCTGCCCCTGTGTAAACACCGCCTGCTCTGCAGCTCCGGGCTGCATCCGCCTGCAATGCCACTTTAAAAGCCTTTGCACAAATACTTCACACGACTGTTTGCAAGTAAATGATAACCCAAAGAGATTATCTGAAGGGCTGAGAGCCCTGATGAGTATCACTACCACTGCACTAGCAGAGAAAGAAAAGCCAAAACACTTGCTGCCAGCCCAGGGTGAGATAATATAATAAACTCGGTGGCAAAGCAGTAACATCAGCTAAACCTGTTAAACTGGAAAAGTAGTGCTGTTTTGGTAGCCTGCTTTGGTGTATTTGGCTCCACAAAGGGCAGCAAGTTTTACTCTTAGCAATGAAAACGTTATTGCACCTCCATTGCTTTTTAACTGAGTTGTTAAACTGACAAATAGCAGAGAGCTTTACAAAAGCGTGAGAAAGCTGCATAGCCAACAAATCACCAGATAAAGCACTAAGCTAATTCCTTCTGGACAAAATACACATGGCAATTCAAATACCTCAGGAGCACACAAAGTACTCTTATGTCCCAGAAACAAGTACAGAAGGTGAAGGGAATAAAAAGACAACTGGAAGCAGAAAGGAGAGGCAATGGAAGCAAGCAGTGCTAGGAGTTTCCTCTGCCCAACTCTCCCCTCCTCACACCCATGTGATTCCTGGGAACGCTCATTGCTGAGCTGGGAATGCACCTCCAAGAGAGATATGCAGCTTAGAACTGCTTTATGCCAGCTGAAGGATTTTAATTAAAATACTGTCATTTGCACACTTGAGGAGAAGGACACAAGGCAGTTTGTTACAAGTTAAGGGCATTTTCACCATGTTCATCACTACTGTCATCACCAGAGTGATCACAGCGAGCTACAGGGATGGCATCTCTGCATCAGTCATAAAGCACAGGCCCCCAGTAAGCCCTGAGCTTTCACAGAACCTTCCAAATTAAATTATCAACTATCCATACACTCTTAAATCAATTTTCAGGCAAAAAAGAAACAATCAAAAATCTAAATAGTTAGATATATTTTAAAAACATATTCTTCAGAAAGTTTGTAGATAGGGAGGCATTGTACCTGGCTGTATAGCGAGGGCTCACAAGCTCTGAAGTTATTTCAGTTATCATATAAAGAGGAGAGGAGCACAGAACATTTTTATTAGTAGGAATCAAGTCTTATCAAATATGGACATGGAAGTTAGGACACCTCAGCAACTGTAAGTTCAACCCTGCAGTGATGCAAAACATACTTTTCATTTATTTCCATTCTTAGGGTAAAATTAAGTCCCACTAACAGAACTGTTTTATCATTAATTTCAGTGGAGTCAGCAAACCTGACTCTTGTGATTTTATCAGAAGACTTATTTTTCTTTTCAGTGTTTTGGTTCTTTTTAAAGCTCTTGTATTTTCAGTCGTGTCAGTAAGTAAGAATTTCAGCTTTCATTTAAGGGAAAAAAACAACAAACCCAAAGACAACCAGAAACCACACATATGTTTCCAGCTGTTAGGGTTGCAGAGAAAAGCTGGAAAATGAGAAAGCTGTATGTATCATAACATGTGAGCAAATTAAAAGCTCCAGAAAAACCATACATGACCAGGTATGTAGGTACAGACAGGACCTTGCAGTTGGATCTTGCAAAGTTGAAAAATTTTGTGTATGTGTTTTGCATGATCACATACACAAAGTTATTATTTTGAACACCTAGATACTAGGTCAGGACAGTATTCCTGTGCTGCAAATTATATCTGTTGGCATTAAAATCTGTGCATTTTAACAGTGATTATCTTTAAAGTTGTTTGCAGAGATTTTGGTCCATACCAGAATTGCTCTTCATATTTCAATGATTTTTTTATGTGACTAAGTAGATGCTATCTGTACAGAGAGTAATTTTTTCCTATCTATTAAGAGTTCATTCTTCTAAATTCTCCCAGATTATAGTCTTAAAACATGCCACATGAGGTAGAAAGATCCATTCTGAAAATTTTAGTAGAAAGGCAGAATTTAGGTTTAAAGCGGAAATTTAAAAAACTGTATATTTCAGTATGAGCTAGAGAAAATGACAGTCATAGCCAGCTCTTTTAGGGGCTACAATCATACAAGCAATACATTTACTATATTATTACAACAGATAGCACAAGCTGACCTAATGCAGCTAACATATGTTCTAAACCAGTTCTTGGAGAGCTGATAATTCTAACCTTTAGGTTCCAGGAGTTGGGAATTTCCCGGCATACCAAGCTGGTTGACTTACTGACACTAAAAATAGGACTCCAAACCCTGCTGCTTTTGTGCTTTATGTACAGTAAGATTTTCTTCAAGCAACTCTGATCCATTCAAAAGGGTGAAAGAAAAATAGAAATCCATTTCTTTCAAGATGTTTATGGCCTGAGGCTTTTCCAATACAAAAAGGGGAGAAACAATTTATTTTTATTATGCCATTCCCCAATCTCCAAGTTAAACCAGATCACTTCTGCCGTTTTTTACAACATTCCAGCAAGTCCTCTGTTGCAGTTTTTTGTTCCCTAGCACATTTAGCTAGTAGCTGAAAAAAGTTATGCCTACCCAAAAAACATGTGATTTTGTGGGGCTGGTGGTTCAAGGTGCCAGAGTTAATCTAAGCTCTATCTCAGGCACCAGCCAACAGACCACAGCTTTCCTTCCAAATCCATTAAACCGTCTTGCCACAAATGTCCAACCTGCTTGGAAGATTCAGTTAGGAGAAAAGGAAATCACACATCCTCTGATACGCAAACACAGAGAAGAATCCTAGAAACACAGGAAAAGCATTATCCCACCTTTCTCAAGAAGTATAATTTCTGCTCCTTTGTTTACTTGAGTAGTCTTCAATTAGTTCAATTTCTTCTACCCATGCTGCAGCAATAAAAACCTCAAATGAGCTAAAGAGAACAACTCATGTAGGCATCACTTTTAGGAGTGAAATACATAACAAGCATTCAATGAAGAAATCCAGGTCTCTATTTTAGCTCCATGAGATATCACCATGGCTTGTCTTTTCCAACTGTTTAATTTGGGGTGACATTTCTTTGCAAAAAATGACCTCTCACTTGATGCCCTAGCCCAGGGTCATCCTTGAGAGACTCTCAATCACGCTTGAGTTCAGCAGCTTTCTTGATAGAGGAATGTGAACAAGTCGGACCAACAATAGCCTTGTGCTCCTAGATTCCTCTTGATGACATACTCTCATTAGTCAAAATGAGATGGCAACCCTTCACTGATGTTTACAATAATGGTGGCACAAGCTGCCTTTCAGTGCAGCTGAAGAGCACATAAGAGGAGTTTGCCCCTTTCTCATGCACAAACACCATCAGGGCTATAAAGCAGAAACAAGTACACTTGGCATTTTCTTCAGTTTACCAAAATGGATCTCCAGAACTTGCTGAACACTCATTAGTACATGATGAGTAGAACCTGGGGAAAACTGACAACAGAGGCAATCACCACCACCAAACTTTATTGGGATGCAGTGAATGACCCTATGATGAGGTACGGCAGAAGCTGAAACTAGCAGAAGCTGTTTCAAAAGGGCCAACATCTATCTACCACCTTCTCCTTCACATAAAAGGCTGGCCTCTGGCCTATTCTGTCAGAAATCTAAGGGGCTACTTCCTAAAGCACCCAGGCTGTAAATTCCAGGCAGCATGTAAATCCTCAGGACAAGAGGTACATGCATTTCCTCCCCTCTCACCTGAAAGATTTTGGGACGTTCAAAGTGAGGCAGCAACAACCAGGATTAAATGGAGAAGACAATGAACATTTGAGCATCAAGGAGGCCCTCATGGGCAAAGTCAGGGAGGGCTGCCCCTTCATGCCAGGCAAATGCTGGGAGTTCTTGGCCAGGTGGGAAAGCTGTTTTCAAGATGAAAAGCTCCTTTTGGCTGCTTTTGCTTCTGGCATTCATTCCTATTTGTATCTGATTACGGGTTTGGCAGAGAATTTGCCTTTTGGAAAAAAAAAAAAAAATCAGGGGAGAGTTTCCTTTTCAGACACAGGCTTAGAGAGAAAACAAGAGACTCACATTCCCTCCTCTCCCAAGCTGCACATAACTGGGTAGAGGTCAGGAGGTGCTGCAAACTCTCTGTAAGTAATCCCCAATTAAGTTCATTCTTAACTGAAGCACTTGGCTCATGGGCAGATGGCGTTTCTCCTGTGCACGTGAGCTCAGCAGACAGAAATCCCCAGCTTGAAGCAGCGTGCCTTGAACAGAGGAAAACTCCTCTGGCACCGAGCTGGTGCTCACAGAGGATTGTGAAGACCTTGCTGAAACCAGAGCCAACTTAAGGGGACATGCATAGCTCCAGATTTGCACCAATATGCTGGTCAATAAGACTGAAAACCCAGTTTACTCCCACAAAAACAGCAAACTACACAGCAGACTTGGAATGTAATGACTTTTCGGGAGCCTGAAAGAGGCTCGGCAGCAGAAGGAATTTAACCAACCCAAAGTAGTCTTAAGTGCTGCAATGTATATTTGGTTCTTCAAGGAAAGCACAAATCTACCAGGAGCAAGGACATTTGGTACATGCATAGAGCAGCTCACTGAGGCTTTGCCTGCATGTGGGAGATCTGACCTGCATATGCAGACATCAGACAATAGCAATGCTGTGCTGAGGACTGGGAGCAGTCTCCCATGCAAGAGTCACACAATGATCTGGTATGCTCCTTCAGCCCTAAACTGCCACATACAGCTAAGCTATCACAGAGACACCCTCCTCCAGCCCCAGAAAGAGGCCACAGCCTCCTTCCTCTGCTTTGGCAACACTCTTCTCCTTGTCCCTCATTAGAGCCCCCTGCCATGGCTAACACAGCAGGGACAGTGGAGTAGGATGAAAAGCTTGGAGCTGCTACCCCACATGCACAAAGTCATGCCTGCACTGTATTTGCCCAGTCTGGTTCACAAGGCCCCCACAAGAACAGAGCTGTGGTAATATAAACCATGACAGTATAAACCCTGGCACTGCAGCTACTGTCCTGCCCTGTTTATTCAGGCAGTGAGCCCAGAGCTGGGGTAGCCTGCGTGTCGCCCACCACACTTGGCATCAGCACCTGAGCTGGTGGGATGCTGCTGGGCACAAGCACCAGCAGCAGACACACCTCTGACTGCGATGGACTTGCAGGCTCCTTGTTCACCCCCCAGCCCAAGGGAAGTGGGCACAAGCCCAGCTGTGAGAAGCAGGATGCTAAAGTAATGCTCCAATTCTGCTCCCAAGGCAGCAGTGATCAGAGCCAGTGCCCCGAGTGGTGCTCAGCTGCACGAGGCACTCTTTGACATATACGGACACATTCTCTCTCCTGGGGACGATCATACCTTACCAGCTCTTCAGCAGACTGAGGGCTAGAGCGGGCCAGGGAGTTTCCAGCCTGTCAAATAAAAGAGGCGTTTGCTGGGAAGAGCTTTACAAGCCAGTGGTCTCTATTTAATATCCTAGTGCCTCTTCATATGGTGTTAACCCAATCATGGAAACAAGAAAAAAAAAAGGGGGGTTGGGGGATAGATAAAAATCAGACTTTGGACACAATCCAAAACCCACATTCCCAAAGCGGCTGAGAATCACCATGGGGACAATTCACTACACACTGTTTTTCATTCGACAGCTCAGACTCAAACCCCCAGGCACTAGCAGGGGGGACTCTGCATTTAAATCCTGCCACACTGCTCCAGTCACAGCATCTGGATGGTTGCAGCAGCCTCTGCTGCCGTAACAGGTATTACTTTTGCTGCCAAACCAGCTGGGGAAGAGGTATTGGCAAAAATGTGGCATAAGGATGTGTGCAAGGGCTTTTAAACCCCTTACCCCCTCCACTTGCTGGCAGCTGCCTGTCCAATACAGACACTGTGAAACAGCAGAAGAGAGAGAAAGTTGAAGGAGAATAAGGAAATAAAGTACAGACTAAAATAAAAAATCCCCAACAAGCCAGAGTCCAGCATACATGCATGTTTTAGGATCTCTGTGGATAATGAGCAATATTAGAAAACCTCTGTGAGAAGGCCTCATAGAGCTCATTTGTTTCTGAAATAGGTACAAATCTGGAAGGCAGCAACTGCAAAGAGGAGTAAGAAAGGAGAAGGGAAAAAGAGACCGGAGCTTGGCTCATGGATGAAGAGAGAAAGGGAAACTGGCCTCCTGCCAGGATTTTTGTGAATGGGTGTGTGTGTAGTATCCATTTCCTCCCAGTTCCAGGGGGGAAAAAACAACAAGGAGGTAGGGAAATGCTTGAAATTATATGTTATTTGGTCATGCTTAAAAAATGTGCAACTACTGTCACAGAACTTGATATTTTCCTAGTATTTTGGCTATTTTCTTGTAGACCAACTTCTTTCTTAACAAATATTTTTCACTGTATGCTGAATGTATTCTTTTACACACTAAATGTCTATTCATAAAAATGCAAGGCCTTTAAGTGAAAAATTCTGAATTTCTAAGTATAAAGATTTTAATGTACCTTAACTGTCTTAAATTGTCCTTCTGATTTCTGCTGAGCTAACATTTACTCCCAACATGAAGGGGCAGCATCAGTGTTGCAAGATGTCTAAGCAACAATTTCACAGGCCTTCAAAAATTACAATTACTCTCAAGTATATTTAAAGCCTAACTGTTGTACTGCAGTTCTGGAAAGACAAAAAAGGAAAGACCATCTGATGACATAAACAATACCTAAACACACAAACAAAATTGGAGGTGTAACATGGTGAAGTTTGAGGTGTTGCTGCTTTTCCCATAGCTGTATAATCAAATCTTGTCCTTGTCTTTCATTGTTTGGATTTAGTTTTTAAGTACAAGTGTATACTAATTATAATGCATGTCAGTTGTGCAGTAGAGGAATTCTAAGCTGAAATAATCATGTAGTATTGAAAAGATTACAACAATTGGAAAGTTAAGTTATTCAAAAAACAAAGCAAGCAAAACTGTCCAGAATATGTCACAAAACTCACAGGAGAGACTAGACATAAGAGAAAGAAGTATAAAATAACTAAAGCCAAGACTAAAAGAGTAGGGATCCTCAGAAGAGACTGAAATACACAATTTGTAGATTTATTTTAGCTCCCTAAAGTCGAAACAAACCCAAGCTTCACCATTAGTGACAGTTTTTTTAACATTCTAATTCAGGTTTTCAGCAAGCTTAGTAGTGTTTTCAGTGACTGGTGAGAAATGTAAAGCTCACAGTAAGATACTGGAATAAAAGAATGATGTTTAATTCATGGAGGATACCAAAAATGAAATATAACTTAGCCCTGCCACCCTCAAAATGGAAGAGATTTAGTTTTCTCCTAACCAGCAGAATAGTTGCAGGACTGTCCCTTGGGAAATTCAGCAGCCATTTGTATAGTTACTGTACCAACAGGTTCATCAAAGAGCTTCTAAATGAATAGCTTTAATAATCACAGGTAAAGGGGGACTTCAGCCCACCAGCCACAAGCCCCAGAGTGAGCTGACCTACCCAAGTCTGCTTCTGTACCAGCAAAAGTAGAAACTCTGTTTATGACTGCTCCCCAGCTCAGCTTCACTGCAGGATTAAAGTAAGACCTCAGGGCCCACCTGTAAAAAAGAACAGCCTCCAGCCCTGAAAACTAACTTGTGCTTGGAAAGCATTTTGAGGATGCAAAGTAGAGGCTGTCACTTAATAGAGTGCAAGTATTAAATAATGATAACCATTTAACATTCCTGCAGAGCCTTTTGAGTCAACAACTTGTCACCTTGGGCTCAGCTGACAGAAGAGCAGAACAGCCATGTAAAGCAAACAAAGTTCTCCTTGAATCTCTTCAATCTCTCTCAGGGTTAGAATTTCTTACAAACTTCTTATTTTTCTTCCAATACCTTACCTCCAGAAAGGTTATGCATTTTGTTGCTGTCCTGCCACCTTGCATGAATTCAATTTTTATTCAAGTTCAGACATAAAAGGAAAAGAGAAAAAAGCCCTTTTGGAAAGATTATTTTAAAAGAAATATATATTCAGCCCCTGAAGGTTACTGTGGTTTATGGAATAGCATATCTTTTGTTTTGGTTTTTTGTTTGTGTTTGTTCTACTGAACTATATGTTCAGTATCATGAATACACATGGGTCTGGTGAGTTGTGCATACTTAACTACAGTATACCACTCATGTTGCCCACCACCCAATCAATATTCTTATTTTCAGTTCAGCATAAGTTCACTCAAACACCAGGATGTGAGCTTTCATGCTGAACAGATGTATCAAGTATACTCTTTCACCTATTAGGTAACATCAGTTAGTCTGATAAGAATCCATTCTTCTTAAGTTAAATAGAAGTTTTATTAAGAAAAACATCTATGAGATAGCTGGGACTACAGAAAAACCTATCACTTCAGGCATGTTCTAGACACTAGCAAATATGGACACAGGAAGTGGAAGAAACAATGAGGTTCTTCTAAAAAGCCCTGAACACAGATGCCTCTTTACTAACAGGTAAACTGGAAACAAAGAACTCCACAAGACAATTCGGTCATGTAAGATGTGAACCACAGTGGAAGAGTTCTTTATATATTCAGTGGGCACCTGAGAGTTTGATGACAAGGCTGACATCTCGCATGTTTTCAACCCTAGGATGGTTACCTGGTTTCTGGAATGCTGTTTGCACCCACCTTTAAATATATCTTAGGCCAGGCATTTGAGTGAATGAGAAAACTTGCCCATCAAAAAGTTTAGTGCTCAGCCCAAGGGTTTTTTTTCTACGCTGCCAGAAAAATCAGAGACCCAAACACCTACAGGACCAATTTACAACACCTTAATGAAAGTGTCTACATGTCACTGGCTGCCCTGCACACTTCCAGCTCTCACCACTGACTACACATGCCTTACACCAGTCAACAACTTAATCTCTCCTTATTTGTGTTCATCTTAATTCTTAGCCTTCATCTTTCAACCATTCCTTTCTCAATAAGTACAAACCAAAGGAAGAAGGGAGCTACCAGAACACAGGCTATGAATGAATGCTCTGCAATACAAGACACATACATACATGTACAGAGCAAGAGAAGCAGGGAGCAAAAGTATTCCCACACCAGGAAGTTGGTTATGACTTCCAGGTGAAAATAATTAAGCATAGGCAGGGCCACAGAAAAATATATAGAGCATCATCAGTTTCTTTCACAAAAAGAGGGGGATACTTATGGATTCTGGAGCATGGAGAGTAAAGACAAAGTGACACATCAACTAAAACCTGTGGGGTACTAGAGTACCAAGTGAAAACAACTAACAACAACTGCACATATACATTATCAGATGCATATGCAGTTTTCCCCTACACAGTGGAGTCTGAATGTATGAGATTGCTGTTTAAATGTGATCACCAGAATAAAGTATGAGAGAGCTCTATCCCTTAAATTTTGCTGCCTTATCCCCTGTTAAATGAAAAACTCACTGTAGCCAGGTGTTCTGAGTCAGGATACCCATTAATCAGTGTCTAAGTATGCTGCAGAGACACTGTATGAAAAGAGAAGGAAAAATATCTGACAGAAATAAAGTACAAAGTGAGCAGAATCCAAGAAAGAACAGATAGGAGTGGAAGCAATACTTACATACAATAGAAGCGAAACACTTCTGAGATAAATTCCTCTAATTCCTTGGGCACCTCATCCTGCTTTATGTATCTAGAGAGCTCCTCAGGATAGCCCCAAAGACATAGTGACGATTAATTCATACAGATAAGCTGAAAACCACTAACTGACCTATTGATAACATATAGACCAACACTGACATCAGTAAAAGACTTCAGTTTATGGGGCATTAGCCCATATGTTGAATTAGGCATATTTTAGGCATATTTTTAAACTGATTTTCCTTCCCTTGCAACTAGAATTCTGTTTCAGTTTACTAACATTTAATGCTATTTTCAACATTAAAAAAAAAAACAAAAACAAAAAGCAAAAGAACTCATGAAGAAGCTGCATTTACATAAACTAACAATTCAAATTAAATTTATACATGTTTACTTAGAAAAAAATACGGGTAAGATCTTGCAAAGACTTTGTGGTTATTTTTAGCTGCCATAATAGGTTGTTAATTCAGTGCAATAAAACTTATTATTAACTACTGCATGACTACAAAACCACTTGCTTAGTGAAGGTGAAAGACCTGTACTGACTGCATTCCACTAATTGTTTTCTATGAAGAAGTGACTGCTGCCCTGATTATTTTTTAAATTTTGAATTTAGTCTTGAATGGCATTAGATTTATTAGATTTATCTACAAGAACATAAGAAAAAGAAATTTGAAAATATGCAGGCCAATAGCTTTTTAATGTCTTTTATGTATTAGAGGTGCCTACACAATTAGGCAGAGCAGTTAGACACAGGACAAACTCAAAGTTGATGTGCTCTCTTTAGCAGAAACCCTAAGACTATATAAATCAATCCAAGCTGCAGGCCCATTCTCTCTCCAGCTTGCTTGTCATGAGGTCAAATCAGGGCTCAGAGCTGAGACAGGTCAGACATCACAGCTCACACAAGGGACCAACTGCATGAAGTTGCTCCTTTACTTTCTCCCTGATACATAGTGTTTTCAATATGAAAAGTTCTTCCTACAGCTTTCTTTCCTCTTCTTTCTAAAGGTTAAGATGGCCAAAACTGAGTTACATTGGTTTCCCCTAACAGAAGAGCAACACAGCATATCAAGTCAAATTCTCCACATTCCACCTCAAAACTGAGCAACTTACCTCATTTCCCACTGACAATGTCTGATTCTCACCACATCACGCCTCAGCCCAGCGGTGAGTGACTCAACCAGTGGTGAGTCTGTGATAAATAGCATGCACTTTTCCATGAGGTCAGGAGAAATAGTTCAAATAAAACTTTGAGCTTGCTTTGGCACCTGGTTTTCATGTCAGCATTGTATGAGTATTAATAGGGATGCAAAACTATGACAGACTCACCCAGGCAACTCTGTGTAATAGCACCCATGTACATCAAGCCCCTCATGTACCAGTTTTGAGAAGAAAGCTTCCTTACTGACAAGAAGTCACTCATGCTAATTGAAGTTCCACACTAGGGTACAGTAAATGACAAACATCTCAGGAACTTACATGAGAAAGCTTTCCTTTGATACATCTACAGGCTTGTCATGCTTTTTTGAGTTAGTGTAGAATAAAGACATGGGACAGGAGGCTTTTGAGGTTCCAAAAACATGAAGAAAAATAATGGAACTCATTACTGAGCACAGTTTTGACTTGTTTAAGGTCTGTGTTTGCTAGTGAATGGAACAAATGATGTTACGGGTGAAAGCTGCCAAGTTTCATTAGAGTACTTCTGTGAAAGTGTATGATCTCAGAGGCTATACATGTTAATTTACAGTAGAGTTTAGATTAAAGTGATGAATGTATATCTAGCATACATTTAAGCACAATTTTAAAAGAAAACCAAGCTGAAGCCTTCCTGTTCAACATGCCATTGCAGATTCTCCAGTGTAAAATCAGAGCACCTCAAGCAATTGTTAGAGTCTCTATTGGCAGAACAACACTGTATTTAATTACGTGTCCACTAGAACTGTAAACTTCATTTCCTAACCCTGAGTTCAGCTATCAGAATACAAGCAGTTTAAGCAGTATTTCATATCTGCTTGATGGGTAAAAGCTGTCAAAAGGTCCTGTCAAACATGAAATAGAGTAAAAGATTAATTTCCTGGTAAATTTAGTTGTGTCTCTTTTCCTCTTTAGCTCAAGATGCTGGTTAGCATTTAGTTGTTTTGTTTCACAGCGAGCAGACTGAATAGAGCCCACCTTTTATTACTATTTATTTTTTCTCACTTATCTCTCCTAAAATTTTTTTCTGTTTTTACACATAAAGTATAAATGAGACAAACATGGGTGCTATGTATTTATGTAGAAATGTGGCAAGACCATTATTCAGTGAGGATGCATTTAGATATTTCTGTTTGTCTCCCCACAACACATTCCCAAACCACACCTAAACTTACACAACTCTAGAGCTCCAATTCTGTCATTGATGTAATAAAGCACACAAACAGGCTTCCTGCTTATGTCTCACATACTTTTTTTGAAAGCAATAGGTGATGTCAGGCCAGCTGGGCCTGCAAGAGAAATTACACACTAGCTGTAAAAAGTAAAGCATTTCAGAGAACCTCCAAATCACAACCTCCCCATCTGGTAACTTACCATCAGAGCAGAGCAGTGGACAGATGATGTTCTGGGGCAGGACACCCAGCTCAGCCCAGACTGGCACGAGCAGCTCCCCAGGCTGCACTGGCACCTTTGGTGCTCCAGAACTGCTCCAGGCAGCAGCTGGATGTGCACTCCTGCAGCTGAGCAGCACAACTTCATGCCAAGTAGCTGCATGCATTTTGATCAAAGTTCACTTTTTTCTTTTTTTCTTTTTTTTAATCAGGTCTGTTTAAACTGAAATTGAACATGGTGCTTGTAGAAACAGGACCTAACAGCATCTGCTGACAGCTGTGCTGATACAAGCACAGCTCCTCTTCAGCGTGACATAGGAAACTGGGAATGGATTTTGCTCTCTGTTCTCTGACTGCAGGACTATCGACTTCAGCCAGAGATGCAGACAGACACCAGGATAAGGATCAGAACACTGCTTCACAGAAAAGACTTCCTAAAAATCTCTACTATTCTCCATGAACCTTGCACATTTAGGTGAGAGCAAGACTTCAAACCATCTAACTAGCTAAAGAATGAGGTAATCTGTGGGAAGCTAATGTACAGAAAATAAGAATGTCTTTTTAAATGTATGGGGATGTTTCGGATTATAAGAGCATAGGTTGTACAAAAACAGTAATGAATGATACTCAAGTGGTATTTTCTTTTATACTGAAGCCTTCAAGTTAAAAACAAAGGCTAGTAAAAGAAGAAGTTGTGTTTACTGGGTCCCTAGACTTGCCATCTAATACAGCTATTCATCAAAATACTGCATGCTTTTTGCATGACACGTGCGTCTTGTTCAATCAATGAAAAGCTGCAAAAAATCTCCTAAATATTCTATTCTAAACAACACTTTGCAGCTACAACCACAGCCTGATTTTGATTTATTGAATAATTTGACTGGAGAACACCTTAAGTCACAACAACATTAAATGCAATAACTTTCTATTCCTTTGCTGAACACCATATGAAATTAAACAAAATAAAAATTGACAGCACCAAGTTATCCTGAATCTATTCCAGATGGATTAAGTTCACTGTATGTATTAAGTGGAGATTTTAGCTTAGGTTTGACATTGCATTTCACTGACTCCCCAAAACAAATCAAAAATAACCTATGTGTTACCAATTCCATTTTAAATCTAAATATTTCTGATACTAATTATAGAGCAAAAGGAGAACGTTGAAGACATTTCAACTTTAACAGCCCTGCCATTCTGATTAAAAATATCAGCTTTACATCTGCAAGAAATTTATAAAGTGGACTCTTTACAAATTGTTAGGGAGCAATTTGTGCACAGTTAGTTCTTTGTTTAATCGAGAAATCTGCCCAAACCCTGATTGTGTGCTTATTTCCCTAAGGCTGGGAGTGAAGGTTATTTCATTATGCCTTTTGGGAGCAGCAATCTATCTAATACGTTTCTGAATTATTCCAGACTGAGCCGAAGCTGAACATGAGAACAAAGCCTTGCTTCCACAGCAGAAAGACCAGACTAACTCCCAGCTGGGAAGATTTAGGCAGAGATTTATAAGTACAAACACTGAAGAAATTTGCAAGTAATTGCATGTATTTACTCTCTGTTGTAGCATGCAGTAAACTAATATTTATTAAAACATATCAGCATAGGTGCTCATTGCACCCTTCCTAGTCTCTTATTGCAAGGTTGTAATGAAGGTTTGTTTTGCTTTTTTTCCTTTATTCTTTCAGGGCAAGAGGACTAGAAGAGGGCAGGAAAATCAGGATTACTGAATGACGGCTGCTGTTTACGTATGTCATAATGCACATAAATCCTATCTTTGTAATTAAATAAATATTGTAACTTCTGCAAATGAACAGTACACCCATCAGTTCTATTATTAAAAAACATCAAAAATCTGGATACTCAGTTTTACTATTAGCTATCTTTGGTGTTTCTTGCTACATAAAGAGAATACCCATTTATTTTATTAGCATCTACACACTCTGCAGGTTCATGCTTTGAAACAATGGTTAGTTTAACTTTTGCTGAGGTAATAGTTCAGCAAGCACTGGTTGAATCTTACCGGGCTGGAGCACCAGTTGGTTTGGAGATCACTCAGTGAGCAGGAATATGGCTCTAAATGCCAACACAGTTACTTGTCCCTGTGGTACCCTCATTCAACTCCAAGACAGGTGGGGTTTTTGGAAGATCAGGATCTTACTTCATGCAAAAATTTTGTTAAAATTCAAGGCAATTTGAAAGCCATTTGCTTTCCAAAGGTTTCGTAACAAAGGCAACATCTGGAGAAACTATAGCAATATCTGCTTTTGGATACTGCCAGGGATACCCAGGTTTGTTCCATTCAATGATTGAAACTGCCTATTCCAAACACATTTCAAAAGTCTGTTTAACATTGCTGGGTGACAGAAGCCTACCTAGATCACACATCACTTTAAAAAATCTACCAATTTAAAAGTTAAGAAAGGAGTAGCTGCAGATAAAATTTGACTCTGTATCCTGATAGATCAGGGGACCTTGGGACTAGTTTCCAGTTGGTTGGAGAGGTGCTGGAACACCAAGGTTGTGGGTTCAGTCCCTGTGTGGGTCATCCACTTCAGGGTTGGAGTTGATGATCCTTGTGACGTACCTTATCCACCTACCTGAAATTACAATATCATGGCCTAAACTGATGAGATTTTACAATTGTATTATATCACATTATCAAACTGTTCCATTTTAAGAGAGGACATTCTCTGTTTTGTAAGTTTACTTCAAGTCAAGCATTTCTGTTTAGCACTTCAAAATGCAAAAAAAATATTTTCCTGTACTATTCTGCATGAAGTTCAAAAGGATATATTTATAACACAGACTTTGGTAAAAATTTAATAGCTAGTGACTAGTATTTGGGGTCTTAAGTAACAGATAATTAACAAGTACTTAGCATAATATATCAATTTTGGTAATCTTTCATACAAGATTTCTTTGGGGTTCTTAGTATTGGACATTACAGATACAGGAGCAGCACTTGGAGTTTTCCAGCCAAGAGTCCAAATTCAGTCTGTCTCCTACTACAAAATTAAAATTTCAACTACTAATTATTCTGAGTTGAGTTAATGTAGTTTAAAGCTGATAAGAATAAAATGTGCTTATTTAGTATGAGAAGAGTATGACAGCCTTAACTACTAATTTCCACATTTATAAGTGCAATGATTATAGAAACTATGCGACAGGTTAATTCCACTGTTGTCATTTAGTAATTGTAACTGGGTATTACAATGAGTGTTTTCGTTAGGGAGTTTCCCCATGAGGTCCCTATACTACCTTCTGTGTCCAAGTTTCTTTGGTGTTTTTTCCTTCTGTTGGGATTGCAGAGTTTCAGCCTTATTGCATGAAAATTCTATCTCAGGGACAATTCAGCCAAAACTCAACTTTAAGAGATTTTTTGAAACAATCTGCAGTTTGTGGGTTAAAAGGACAAGAATACTGCAATATCACAATAAGCTTTAGAGTATTCAGTTTTTTTAATTTTAAAAAAGCAACCAAATAAACAAAAAAAAACCAAAAAAAAAAACCAAAACAAAAAAAACAAATAACCCCTCTCTGAAACCTTTTTCACTAAGTGCAGAAAAAAAGTAGCCCATCATGTAGAAATCTAGGTGTGAGAAGAGCTGGCCAGGGTGATAATTGCTCTTCTGAGACCTGACACACTCACTGCACACTTGACATCATCTGCACTTTCATTGTGAAACAAAATTGACCACATACATTACAGCACAGTCTATATTCACCTTGGTTACTGGCAAAATACACACAAAGATATCCAACTTCAAGACTAGAAACTAGGACTGAGGTTTTTAGAAATCTAAGTATAAGTTAGACTTTAGGAGTGAGTTAGAGAAAACACTCTTCATTTTCAAATTACCAATCCCCAAAGAGCTTCCAGAAAAATTTCTCAATGCTCAGCACTTCTGGAAATGCAGTCATTTACTTACATTGTTGCATCAAGTTGTAGCTTGACTCCAGTTCTTGAATCAATATTTACACAACCTAAACGATAATCAATCACCCTCATTCAACCCTACTGTCCCATTCTCATTTTTTAAGCTTCAGGTGAAAAACTTGTGACAAACAACACTTCAAAAGGGCATCTAAAAAAATTGATGGTTAAAAAAAGTTGCCCGACTTGAAACCCAGGTTAGGAAGTGAGATTTTAATCCACTTTGAAAGTTTTTCTAGTTAATTAGTAAGGCATGGGCATAGCACATTAGACAAAGATTTTTATTTGTGGCTTTGCCACAACCTTACTTGGAAATCCCCAACAAAACTCAAACTGTCTCCCTGTCAGCTGGCACAAAAAGGAAATGGGTCTGTACATACCCGCTTTGTGAGAAAAATAGCACTTCATACCTAAAACTACATGGGGCCTTTCTTAATCAATCCTGGATTTTCATTCATTTTTTGGAAAAAAAAAAGCGGGTCAGTGATGAAGGAACAGTCTGGACTAATCACTGTCCTATATTGACTTTATGAAAAAATCATGTTTTACAACTCCTTTACTATCTTAGAAAACTCCTTGCATGAGCAGATGTAAAAAGTTACTTTCCTCTTCCCTCAGCAAAACTACACCTTGAAAAAATAAGTAGCATGAAACAGCAAAATAGACAGTAGATCAAAATTCCAAAAAGAAATCACTTCTAATCAAGCTATTTTTAGAAATACTTCATCTGTGTTCTAGTTTTAAGATTATAAAACCTAATCCTGAGCATACTAGAAAGCCTTCAGCTGTTTTGGGTGTGGTGGGATTTCATTCCTAATGAGTCCAGAATCAGTTTGATTGCTCTACAGAACAACCACAGCTTCACTGAATGAGCTTTGCCTACCTGCAGAGCCAGGGCAGTGTTTCACACTGCAGCACCCACCACAGAAAACCCCTGCTGGCCACTGATATCCCAGAGCTGCACATTCCTCTAAAACCACAGAGTCTTTAGACAGGAGGGAAATAATGGAGCACCAGCTGAATACCCAAACCCTGTCAGAGCTGCTTGAGTAACACTTTGATTCTGATCTGATACCCAGCATTCATGCCCTTGCTAGACCTTATAGGCCACAGTTATGCTGCCTTTTCCAAGACAAAAAGCTTAGCAGCACATGCAAGCTCAGGACATAATCTAACAGAGCAGAGTCCACAGAAATAACCTAAGTTTTGAGGATTTTTCTCTTAACATGAACAGAAGACAGATCAATAAATCCAAAGCAGCTCT
This sequence comes from Erithacus rubecula, assembly GCF_903797595.1. Lineage (NCBI taxonomy): Eukaryota > Metazoa > Chordata > Aves > Passeriformes > Muscicapidae > Erithacus > Erithacus rubecula. The sequence continues at coordinate 51,881,249 of NC_136689.1, read as the reverse complement.
TGCTCTGGGAGACAGGGGCCAGGAAAAAAGTATACAGAGCAGTTAGGAAAATGAATGATCCTGTGCATATTTAAGCATGATGAGGAGACTAATGTTGGAAGATAAGGGAGAGATAAGATTTCACAGAAAATAAGGAGAAAACTTTGGATTACCTTGACAGAAAGACAAGACTAAAGAGTCATACACAAGGAGACTCTAAAAGGCTCTGAAAGAAGACAATTTGAAAATCCATCAATTTTTTTTTCCAAATCAAACTCTCTGTTAATATGATTTGAATCTTTACTTAGTGTTTAACACAACACTTCGCAGCTGAAATTCACTGAAGCAACTTAATTGAGGTGAATTCCTACAGTTCTCAGATCACATTGCTTATAACAGATTTTTTGAGTATATGTTTATTCTTACAGGGCTAGCAACTACAATTGCTACAGCCACTTCTGAAAGTAATTTGTATGTGCTAACAACAGCAGTCAGCAGCTTATGACATCTGTTCATGTAAATAAATAAATTAAATACTTGATACACACACTTCTGCTGTATTGCTTTTTTGAATTATCAGGTTATTAAGTACTTTCTAAATACAGATAAAGACACTGTGGTATAACCATTGGATTTTTAACAACTCCTAGTCCACTCTACATTTGTTAGCATGAGATCAGTTTTGACTACAGTTTTATTCTTTTGTAGGAAAAAATATAGATTCCACTGCTAATAATATAGTATGCAGAATTTATTACTATTGAAAAATTTCAGACTCATGAGAGACATAAAGTCCCAAAGCTGCAAAATATTTTTTAACATATGCAATACAAATACACATACATACGTGTATGTGTACTTTTGCACATATAGAGAGAGAGGTTTGGGTAGCACCTACTGCAGTGGATTTATATAATGTCTTAAAAAAACCTATTTTTAGCCCATCATAACTTTCTGGAAACTTCTTTTTCAGGATTTAAGTTTTCCACAATTATTCAAATAAACAGAATCGAATATTATATTTTTGCTTTATGTCAGGAAAAAAACCTGAAAACAAACACTTAGATTTTAATTTTCATAGATTGTTTTACTCTCACAATAAAAAAATGGCTGAACCTTATGTTTTGAACTCCCAGGTTGGCCAATCCCCACTGACTTCTAGTTACTTTTGTTATTTAGAAAACACTAATATTATTATTAGTAATGTTCCCATGGTATATGTACTAACAGTGCAACACCCAGCCATTTCACTTCCTCATCTCCAAGACACATTATTTCTTACAGCCTGGATAAAGACAAGTACAGGAGTCAGCCCAGGGCCCAGAAGGAAGCTCTATCCATTTCTTGCCTCATTGTCAAGTGTGCAATTGAGTCTTTGGATCACAGCATCACATTCCCAGCAGCTCTCTGAAATCAGCCCTCCCCTTTTTTCTATCCAGCCCACTTCTGTTTCGGAGAAAAAGGCGCCAGGGCTCTTTAGAGAAGAGGTCACAACTTGGCTTGGTGTCATCAAGCACATTTTTTCACCTGGAAGACACTTAACTCTGTGATGAAACATTGTTGAACTGCAGTGCAGTTGACATTCAGTTTGAAAAGATGCTTCATAACGACACCTTTGTACTAAAATTACCTAAATAGCCATTAAATTCAGGTAAACCTAGCACTGCCAGTTTCCATGCATTTATCATCAGGTGGAATAAAAAGCCCTCACTTTCCCTGTGTTTTATGAGTACAAAAATGAAACAGCAGCCTCCCAATTAGTTCCATAGAAGTCCAAACTGCTGACAGCTAGCTCTAATATGAAATTGAAGAAGGTGAACAGAAATTTAACATAATGTTATTCAAAGAATTTGTAGCTTATGGACTGTAAGTATATAATATTCTATTTATAAACATATTCAATATGTGCATTAAGACTACAGCTACAGCACTTGATTGCATATGCATAAAATGGCACACCTGTCTGATTTACACAAAGTTAGGCTGCCAAGAATATGTCTGTATTTCTTCAGACAACAGGTCTTCTTGAAGGGATCTACAGCACCTCACATCATGACTTTTCATTACCTTTATTTGAGTTAGAGTTTTTTTCATCCTTAGTTTCTGTTTCTCTCATCCTTCTACCCTCTCAGAATTAGCTAAGGGAAAAAAAATGTATGGGCAGAATTTAACAATCTTCACAAACACAGTAAAAATTAAACACATGCACTAATTTTAAATTATGGGCAGTGTATGAGGGTAACAGGCATATTTATAGCTATAATAGCACCATACAGTTTTATATAGCCAGCATTAGCTATAGGGTTTCCTATAATAAATGTATATATTTTAGAAAGTCTGCTGTACATACATCACAAACACTCTTTAACATACCAGATAACTTCCAAACAGAATGCTCAAAACAAAACCAAGAAGGTTTATGAAGGTCTTGTTTTGCTTGCCTTTTATTCATAAAGTAGAATCACTATGTAAGTCATGACAAGTTATTCTGTAGGCAATGATGCACAACTCATTATTTTAAACCAAAAGGATTCAACTTATAGCTACTGCTGAGTTTTCTAGGTAGAAAAATTTTGTTGCCTTTTTTAAACTAAAATACACTAGCACTTGTCATTATAATTTGAATTAGGGCCATCAAGATGCTCGATATGTGTTCAGAAGCACTAAACTTAAGGACTTCCACTGCAATATAGACCTGAATCCCTTAAACTATTTATTACAGTCAGAACAGTAACTTTACTTTCACTTGTCAGGATCATGGATACTGTTTTCCGCAGAAATTTTACTTCAGCCAACATCTTGAAGTTACAGTATCAAAATTACTTGTAACACTTTATTCAATTAGAGTGATAACGAATGATTCTGGGAAAAGAGTCTCCAGGTCAGAGCAGCGCTCCTTCCTTTAGCATCAAGGATGCATGCCTTTTTTTATTCTCAATAGACAGATCTGTAACAGAGTTACACAGAAACAATACCAAGAACACAATGTACTGGGGACCTAAAAGGCACTTGCCTGCTACCGCATCTCAAAAACCAGGTATGATTCCCACACAAGTGGGAATTCCAGCAAAAGCAAGCTTTGCCATTTTAAAGTGGCAAATGCATTTTCAGAAACAAAACCTTATAAAGCGCTGTTGTGTTCTTTTAAGAAATTAATGCTGATAATTGATGACATTCCCATACCTTGAACACTGATCAGAACAGCACAAATGCAAATTCTATCAGTGCAGGCATGGGAATAAACCAGCAAAAGGATGATTTCTGATTCTGAAGCCAAACATCATCACTTCCCTTCTTTTAGAACCAGAAAGGGGGGTGAGGACATGGAAAGAAAAGAAAAAGAAAGACAGCCAAAACCAGCAGGCTAAGTAGTGTAACCGGAAGCATACAATTTACTGCTAATGGTTCAGTGTCTGCAAAGGACTGCTCAAGCTGTGCCCAACAAAACCTCAGTAATAGTCAAAGAGGGAAGTAAAAAAAAAGGCAAGATGTTTGGCTTTACTTTCTGTCAAATACTGTTAAATATGAGCCACTTAAAAAAATAGAATGAAAGAATCCAATAATGCTTTGTACAGGTGGTAGTGAGGTCCCTGGCTGGGCCTTCAGACAAAACCATTCCCATGTAAACCTTAAAGAGGATTAATCCTCAAGGACCACTGTAATGAGACCTTAAAAGGCTGAACAACAGCAGCCTATCACGGGGGGAAGCAGTAGCCTGCTCCCAGAAGTCTTCTCTAGCAGAGTTACATCAAAGCAAACTGGGACCAGATAGCAGGATTCTGCAAGAATCCCTTATCTCAGCGCTAGCGGATGCTTCTCCTCTGATTGTCTTGAACTGCCACCTGTCCCAGACATCTTTGAAGGGAATGCTAAGCCTGTGATGGATCTGACCTCCTCGAGCTGAGATTCTTTTATGTGTTTCTTCATTTTCTGCTCTGTTACATTCTTTCCCTGCAATGCACACTACATGAAACAAAGGGAGTTCTCACTCCTTGACTTACTGTCCCCAGCTATTTGAAAGCAAAAAAACAATGTTAAGGATTATACTTCACCCGCAATATGGAGCTGTCCTCAGGAGACAAGCCTCTTATTTTTGAGAGTTATAACTAGATGGCTTTTACACGAAGGGACTTTAAAATGAGGTTCAACATTGCTGGGAGCCAAGATATGAAAGCTGCATATCAGAGATAGCTTAAAAAACAAAAAGGTTCATAATACAGAAGTATATGAAAAATCACATTACAAAAATGAGCAGGAAAATAACCAGGAAGCACCAAGCCTCAGAGAAAACACCAAATTATTGTAGTATATGTATGCATCCCATGTTGCACACCAACAGCCTTTAATACCAGTGTCTACCATACAGCGCCAAAATCATCCTAGATTAAAGAAAAAGAATGGGTCACTCCAAATAACACAGAGGGTCTTCTACCTGAGACATGCCTACACTGACACAAAGTATTACAGTCGGCTCCCACGAGGGATATGGCTTCACCAGGAATGTTGTACATCAAGGTTGGCTTGTAACCAGTGATGCACTGGCAGGCACACTTGCCCTGACTTGGTGACATGTACTTGCAGTAGGATCAGCCGGAGTTACAGAGCTGAAGGTAAATTCAGGGGAATATCATCAGATTTTTATCTCATAGCTACAAGCCGTAATATACAAGTCAACATGGTCGTAAAAAGGCTGGGCTGAGGAGGAATACTGCTACAAATCCCACCTCTGGTTTCCCACTTTTGCACTCAGTTAATTCTGGACTGTTTAATAAGTCCTTTTCTTCTAAGCACATGGCACTGTCAGAAGAACAAGAAGCAAAATATAGGTAGGCGTCCAGCAGCACCTGTCAGTTCCCCACACTGACAAAATAAAAGTGTGTCATTAGCTGCAGTTAGGTGGGACTCAAGGAAGCACTATGCAGCAGGATGGAAGCAAATAGGAAGAGAAAGCACCCTTCTTGAGTGCTTTTGAAGCTCCCTAGGAAATCACAGCTGGAAGAGTTCAACCAACCATATAAATGGCAAAATTCTGAATCAAATAGCTGAGCTAGACTCTGTGAAAGACTGCAGCAAACAATGAACAGATATAGAGTCTGAATAATAAGTAAAAAAAAGGCATTACATGGAAAACACTGAGCAGACCCTGGCATTTTCTGGAGCCAAGATCTACTGGCACGTGTTGCCAAATAAATGTGGCCTAGAGGCATGCTCAAAAAGAATTTGAAGATGGCTTCTTCCCATCTATATAACAATTCTGACAACAGGGTATTGTGCTTCAAGACCACAAAGCAATGCCAGACTAAGCACCATAAGGAAAATACAAAAGTCATTTCTCAACAGACACCATTTCAGATGAGTGTCCTCCTTAGAGAGCTGTGTCAATACCTTGTGTAACCCTTAACAAACAGTATCCATGTCTACATCACTTCTTAAAGGCAGCCCAGAGGCCACCCCCTCAGGGTAAGGCACAACAACCTTGTGTTTTGCCAGCCTCCAGACACAGCCTCAGCAGCAACTGGCCCAACACGCCTCAGGTCCAGCAGGACCTGCATGCCTGGGCAACCCCACGTGTTAAAGCAACACAGGCAGCATTGCCACAGGCTACCTCCCAAAGAATTCCAGACAGGGACGCTGGCCACAACACAGAGACACAGCATGCCTTAACCATCTCTACAGACCACCTTTGCAGAGCAGAAGAGACCCAAAACTCACATCTATGGGAAGAACCACTACAGAAGTCCTTGTCCTCCCCGACCCTGGTTTATAATGCACAAAGAATGAATGGGGTACTAAATGCCAGGCATGTGTTAATCTGATAAGTAACTACTGACTTTGAAGAAATGTGCTATTTCCCCACAAGAAGCAGAAACATTTTCACAGGCCAGCATTCTGTGTTTCATTCAGGTTTTTGATTTATTCTGCGGGATCATATGAAGCCAAATCAGGCCTTTAGCTTTTATTTAAAGGGGTTTCTTCCAGTTTGCTTTATGTGTTCAAATTTAAAAAAAATTAACAGGAAATTTGTAAGAATGAAAAAAAGCAAAAACCATAGCCATTGTCAGTCTCATGCAATGTAAGGACTTAGATGAACAGGACATACATCAGGCTTTCCAAAACAAATCCCATCCCAAATACTGGGCAGATCAATAATTAGCTAGTAATGTATGATTAGTGCTCCTCTTTTCCCTCCTAGTTACAAGAAAAAAAAAATTCCCTCTTATCATAGCAGTAATTAATGTTTTTGATGTCTGGCACCAATTTTATTGTTAACAGCACTGTTAGATCAGTGGTGTTAATGCCAATTCAAAGATTGTCCAGCATGAAGAACAGCTTTGGTGCCAACAGTTTCCTATCACTGTACCATGCTGGACCATCCCGGTGAAGTGAGCAACCAATGTTTATACAGAATACAGGCCTTGATCCAAATTTCATTCATCCAAGTAACCCAATTCCATTTCAACAACAATGTCTAACAGAAGGCAAGGCCAAAGCTTGCAGCTTTCATTAAGTTGTATCTCTATATAGGCTGGTAAAAAAAAAAACAACAGTATGTTTTAGCACTAAGGCGTCTGAAATGCTAGAACAAAATCTAATTCAACACATTCAACTCATTAGTTATTTGCTTCTACTCTTGGTATGGTGTTACACTCAGACATTACCATAATCAGCCATTTATTTTGAAGTATTTAATATGCCATTACTTTTGGCTTGTTACCACTGGCTACTTCAATGGGGACTGTAGACGGAAGAATAAAAATGTTCAGCTCTTCATTTGCGAAATGGCAACATAGATTCTTGGGAATTAAGATTTTAAATTACAAATAGCATGGAGAGCAGGTGAGATAAAGGGTCGAATCTAAGGCAACTGGGGATTATTTCAAAGTTTATTGAAGCCAGGAGCTGTTGATTCATTGAATTCACTGGGTCCTGGATCAGCATCATTCAACTGTTTGGGAAAAATGACGGCTCAGGGCAGCACTGAAATGTGAAAAGGAAACTAGAATAAACAATGGGGGACCCTCTATACCACCTTATTCAGTGTGAAACATGAAGGAAGCATAACCGAGATTAGAAAACAATTCTGTTATCTGGTAAGCTATCTGTTTTGAACTCAAAAAAAAAAAACTGCAAGACAATAAAAAGGCAATATAGAAAGCAAAAATCAAAAGGCTGTTTTTAAAGTGATAACTCCCACTTTTTAAAGGAAGTATGAAGATGTACAAACCTGTACATACATATATTCACATGCACATACTGGCTTTCTTGCTGCTGTACCCACCAGCACACAATGCCAAAGACCATATGGCAACACAGCAGCTGTACTCTTGAAAACACAGCTATGAGTACATCAATATTGAGGATAATACTGTTTCCCTGCACTGGGGGCTGCTGCCTTGGCTGTAAGCTGTATTATCAGAAATCAATAAAGGTAGCCAGTATGTCTGACTGAAGGGGTAGGTATTCCTGACATGATCTCCAAACACAGATGTGATCCACTCAGAGCAAGCTCAAGAGCTCCAGTTGAGGAGTGTTTTAATAAGAGTTTAGAGAGTACTGTGTAAACTACCAAGGCTAAGAGGTAAAGAGCCAGACTAAGAGGAAGCTAATTGTGCTGGTAGGTGTGAATAAAAGGAAGTAGAGGCTATGGCTAAGTGGCTCTCATCCTAAGTATTGAGCTCAATCAATAGGAATAAAGCTGTATCTGCAAGCGATCCTGAAAAAGGTTCAGCAACTACAGCATTTAAACTGTCATAAAAGCAAAGGCCTGTTTAATCCTGCACTCCAACAGGAGGCTAGTACTGACAGACTTACCTGGGATGAGCTTGAAACTGCACTTTGACAACGGGGCCCATGCTGCCTTTCAAATCCTCCCCAGACAAGGTCAATGCCATGCAGACAGCAGCCCCATGGTGCCCACACACCCCCACTACTCCCACTGCCCATCTGAGGCATCCTCTGTGGCACAATGCCCTCCTTCTGTGCCCACACAAGGGCCAGGGGGCAAGAGCAATGAAAAATACAGCATGTCCAGATCTCAAGCACTCAGAATGAAAGAAAATTAACACAAGAGTCATGGCAGAGGACCATCCTGTACACATTTGCTACTCTGAAACTTTTTATTGCTATAGTTTGCTCAACAAAAGGTGGACAATGACAGCAGAGATGGTGCAAAACACTCTGAATTTAAATGTTTGTTTTCTACATTTAGACATGATAACTGAGGATTCTGCTGCCTAAGTGCAGACACATAGGGGCACCTTAGATCCCTGATATATCTGGACATTCATACAGAGTTAACAGATGTGACCCAGGATACAGGGATTCACCAGGCTGGCAGTCAGACCACTTAGGATCCTCATGGGCATGTAAATGTCATGCAAACTCAGGTTCCAATCTCTACTTAGGCAACTAAATTCCCTCTAGAAAGCTGACCTGAGAGAACACCAATGCACGAGAACCATCTCACATTTTCCCCACCTTCCAGCTGCTGATGCCACAGCAGTTACATTGTATGCACACAAAATCAGCCCAAATCCACTACAAACCTTTGGTTTCAAAAGCACTGTGACAAATGTCTGTGTATCAAGGGATATAAGGAAACTACTTTTGAAGAAGCTTTTCACTCTCTCCTGATTTAGGGGCAGCTGATCTGCCTTGATGCTCAAGAGATGGATTACATTATTTCTTGGCTTTTTCTTTTCAGTTCTGAACCATGATTCTGTGGCTCTGAGCAATGAATTCTGTCTCTTTCCATGAAGGCAGTATACAACAAACACATACTGTAAAGCAGCTAAAGAAGCTTAAGCTGGAAAAAAACAACTCAAATTCATTAGAGAAGTGGGTTTGCATTTCTCCTGTCCTCATTTTCCCCATTCTTTAAAAAAAAAAAAAGAAAAACAAACCAACCAAACAAACAAACAAAAAAAAACCAAAACAAAACACCACACATAAAACCTCATCCTACAGCTTCCTTAGATGCAGTTGAACACCAAAACAAGGAGAGATTAATAGAACATTTTTAATGTGCTTCTCAAAACATTTTTAGAATTTTGAAGTCCAACATAATTATAGGGATAGAAATATTTTCCATAATTTCTTATTTCTTACTTAGAAATAAGAAATCTCAGACATTCATTTCCACCAGATCAAACCAAACCAAACAAAAAAAAAAAACCCAAAAAACCAAAAACTCTAATTAAAAAAAGCAACAAAACCACAAAAAACCCACAAAAAAAAAACAACTGCAACAAAAAAAAAAAAACAAAGAAAAATAAAACATAAAAAAAATAAAACAACAACAAAACAAAACAAAACAAACAAAAAAAAAAAAAAAAAAACAAAAAACAACAACCCACCCAAAACTACATGATCACCTTTCAACTGCTCAATCACATTACACTTCAAAGCTTTCCAGATATTGGCAGTTCTGGTGTCTGTCTCATGCTGAGGAGAGAAAAAATGCATAAGAAGGAAGAGCATATCTACATACTGTAAATCTATAGGTGCAATTGTTACTTCCCAGTGAGACCATCACAAAAAGGCAGCAACTCTAGGGCTCTCAAGACATTTCTGATTTCACAGGGCTCCAGAGAAATGGGCAGGAGTACTTCCAATAAGCAGTTTCAAAAACAATGCGAGAGGTTTGGAAGGCATCTTGGAGAAGCTATTTCCACTTATACGCTGCTAAGCTTACAAGGTCTGCAGCACCTTCCCAAATTTCACACTGAAGTTGCCTCTGACCATAAGTTTGAACTTGAGAACAGTAATGGTTTTTGTTGGAGGCTACTGAAAGATGCTATTATATTTTAGACTTTTAATCCCAAAAATGTTTTTGCAAGCACGCAAATTTTTTAAAGATCCACACTTCAATTGCTCAGCTGACAAGAGCAGTCTGACAGTCACTTTTCTAACGGAGGCTTTTTTCCTTGTGAGTTCTATTAAAAGCTTTAGATTTTACTTTTTTCAACTACTTCTACTTGACAACATTCAGAAACCACCCCATAAATCACTGTCAGTAGAGGGTTTTGTTACTAAAGTGCTTAAGCCTCTCCCCTGCAAAATGCTGTCGAGTTGAAGTAGGACCCAGATTCTCAGAGTTTGAAACTAAAGAGCACCTAAATGTATTTAAAGACTCTGGCCCAAAATCTCTACAAGGATTCTCCACTGACACTCTCCTACCACTGTTCAACCAGACTAGGTAGAAACTCTCTACAAAAAGCTGTCCTGGTCTCCTGTCACCCAAAGACACTGTGAAACTAGAGGTGAGATGAGAAACATGCCTGCTTTGAGGCTATCCAGAAGTGTCTTGGTTGTCTCTCCTGAGTCCAAAATTATGCCAGGGAGATGACAAGGGAGACTACCACCTACTCCTCTGTAAGCCCTATCCATGAGCCCATCTGCTGGTGGTGACCTGGACTGCTCTCACTGTCAAATGTGCCGCACAGAGCTGGCCACTGTGCTTCAAGGGTCATTGCCATGAAAAGTAATTGCTTTCCAGTTACTACATTTTAAAATAGTGTTTCCAGTTAACAGTTGGCATTTTAGAGACATTATCCAATTCCCTCCCCCCCCCTCCCCTTTTCCTTTCCTAAGGGGATATGAAGGAAGAATTCTTCTCAACAGAAATTAACACTAGTAAATGAACAAGTGCACCTAGTGAACCAGCATTGTATTTTCCTTGCTGGGGTCTTTTGTTGATATTGCAAATTGATTTTGAGGTGACACTAACAGTGGGTAATCTAACTCAGGCAGTTATGCAAGGCCCAGTCCTTACAAAGCTAAGTCCAAGAACAGTCAGTGGGAACTGAGGGCAATCAATACCTTTGGAGGGCTAATCCTATGAAATGTGCAACAAGTTCCCACTTCCTCAGATAGATACAGAAGCTTCAAAATCAGCAAACTAAATCCTTGATAAGAAGAAGGATAAAAAAGGAAAGGAAAAGGAAAAAAAAAAGAGTGAGTTCCTGCTTTCAGCTAGTGCAACCTCTTTGAGACGAAGTGACTTACTGCAAAGAGAATCCTGCAAGGGCCATACGTTCCTGCATATATCAATTTTTGGATCGGAGCCAAGTGTTCTGTCACTTGGCTTTTTACTTAAGATAATTCTTCAGGTTTTGCTAATTAGGTACTAACAATTCTTTCAGACGAGCTGTATAACCCAGGGAAGAATATCAACTATATGTTTTAAATCAAAGTGTTTACATCAGGAATGATTCATTTTTTCCATGAGGAATGACTTGTGAGACAGGCAGTCTTAGTCTGCCATAAATCTACATGAAAATTAAAATTGCGGAAGAGAATAACAAGGGCAAGTTGCTATCCCCATCTTCCCTGCCTCAGCCCCAACTTGAGATGGAATTTACATTAACGAGGGGCTCCAACTACCACTGGAATTAGTGTTTGAGAAACTCAGGATTTTAACTCCTTTTAAGAAACACTGTGATCAAGGTTTGTAACTCTGCTTTCCTCAACAAAGAAAAGGAGCTAACTCCAGCATTTCTGTCCTCTGTCCTAAAGCCTTTTTAAAGAAAAAAGTTTTTAAAAGTGAAACAAACAAAAACAGCATCCCCCCCTTCCTTTGTGAGCTGTGTTTAAATAGTGGTTAAGAAATCCATAACAAAAAAGGCAGAAAAGAAAAAATTCTGGTTTAGGTCTGTGTTTTGCCTTTTGTCTGCTGGAGGATAGAAGGCTGTGAGTTGAGCATGGGACTGTACTCACATTCCCAGTCACTAATGGTTGAGGGGCTCTCTGGTGGTGCAGAAGGGCCGCCAGCTCCATAGCATGTTTCATCCCAGCTGTTTGAAAAGCTGGTTCACTTGAAACATTACCATTACCCCCACCCACACTCTGCAGGAGAGCTAACTCCCTCTCAATGAGGGATTTATTCCACATTCATGGTAACTATTATTACCAACATTTACAACATCAGTCATTTTAATTAGAAAAAAAATTAAAACAAAAAAAAATCCTGCAATGCAGAAACAGACACATACATATTTACATGTAAAAATGCAAAGCACTCAAGTTGTTTCTAATAACTGCAGCTCATGGGAGGGACATGCGTTCCACACACAACTGACTTAAACACTCTTTTTCTTTTTTTGTCATAAAAATATACAGATGTCTTTCTTCAAAAAAATTATTTTCCCTTTCCTGTGTTACAGGAAGCCTGCCCACACTTTTAAATACAAAGTGGGTATAAATAGAAGCACGAATTAGGCATCTTGAAAAGTCTGTATTTTCCAACCACAGGGAAACTAAGAAATTACTATGAGTGTTTACACATCTGACTATGTTGAATTAAAACATTTTCTATTCATATGCCCAAGAAAATTGGCAAGAAATTAAAAAAGGAAAACAATAGCCTCTCTGGTTCTTTACCTGTTGCTACAGTTTACATTATTCAGCCTTCTTCATATGGACCACTAAAAGTGTCAGTCTGAATACAGTCACCACTCTGATGAAAGCATATCTTACATATATAAATGATATAACTACTATGAAAATTTCAGTAAGACTGTCTGCTTTCCTATAAATCTAACTAGACATTTGTCTTTTTAGTTGTCTCTCTGTATCATAGCTATTAAAGGTAAATAAAAGCATGATGGCTCTTTTTATGACATTAATAGCTTGAGGGACTTTACAAATCAGTGAATACAAATGTACTACTCATTACAGGAGAGGGAAGTAGGTCTGTCCATCTGATGCTTTCTGACTTAGATTTCTGCTTTAAGATCTTGTGGCTCATTTAAAATTAACTCATCTCCCATTTCTCTACTGTCATATGCTGGATAACTTCTGGTATTCTCTCAAATACTGACATCAATGCTTTTCTAGTAGTACACACAGCCTAAGTAGCTAACATTAATGGTCACAATACAGACACAGCAACTTCATTAAATCTTGACAACTCTTGTCATAAACTGAATTTGGGAAAATAAACCAAAATAAACTCGTTGCAAACCACTTAGATACATGCTGATTCACCAGATATTTTTCTTTTGTCTGAACCTTCAGCAATTTCAGTAACACTTTGAACAAGATTTAAGGGGTGAGCTGGCAGCTGGTCAGATGGTCAAAATGGCAATCTTCCTCACTAAATTCAGCATAAGGTCTGTTGGTTGTTTGAGGGTTGTTTTTGTCACACATTTCATTTCTCCCCAGCTGTACTGCCTACAAACAGAGAAGCTATTTTGCTTCCCCAATAATACTTGTTTGTTTTGGTGGGTGTCTTTTTAGACAAGATTTGGGCATTTGTTAACCAGAAGCTAGGAATGGTGCCTCCAGCCCCTGAGGTAATACTTGTATGCTCTGCTGCTCACGAGTGGCAGTGTGCACTGCGCATTCATGCCTCTCTAGCAGGAGTCTGCCACGGGTGTGCTGCAGCACATGCTCCTCAGCAGAGAGATGAGTAACTCCCCCAGAGGGTTTGAGCAGGTCTGTACGAGAGCAGGAGAGCAGGGTGTACAAAAACCAACTGACTACACTGAAACAGAGCTCAAAAGCTTAACTGTAAACTTTTTCCCTAAATACTGATCTAAACTATACAGACAACAAGTGTTCATTTTCTCATAATACCTCCATCCTTATTAACAATCAGACTCTCTTCTTTTTTTTTTTTTTTTTTAAGAAGGTTGGTGAGACTTAAGGTTGTGCAAGACATACTTTGATCTGCACCCTGATGAGTGAACATTCCCCTTTGCTGCTAGCCCAACTAATGAAGGGATAAAATTAGCTTTTATCCCTGGCACTTTCTTTAGCAAAAAAACATGCACTAATCAGCTGTCCTCACTAATCAGTCGTCTGGCTAATGACCTTTTGCCTTAAAATACTAAAATTTCTGAATGATGTTTAAAAAAAAAGAAAAGCAGTGCAGACTGCTCTCTCTTTGTGGGTCTTAAGCCTATCATCTGGAATTGGAGACTGAAAGGTTAAAATGGCAAATCTGTATCCTGACTGGGTGATAAATCTATAATCAAAAGGCACAAGCCTTGACACCTCAAGATGTACTTCATTACTACACAACTAAATGATCTTTTTTCTCTTTTTTCGTAAACTAGAAACAGATGAAAAAAAAAATTGCTTAACTCCTTCATACTTTGCCTGTGGAGAAATCCACTCCACATCTGTGTTCAAGTGTCGGTTAATTTCTTACTTTTTTATTAATGCCTGAGCAACAATTCAGAAGTTGAAACCATTTGCCTTTTTTCCTCCCCCTTACAACTTCAGGGAACTATAGCTGAGAAAGAAAATTGCAAAACCACTCCATCAAGCCTGCATTCTCAAACACACTTGTGAAGGTCTAAAAAAACCCTCCAAAACAAAACAAAGAGTCCAAAAGCACAAAAATAAACCTTCCAATTCCCCGAAATCTCAGTGTATAGGGCACAGTCCTTCTTCCTCTCAAAAACATACTTTTACATTGTTTAAAAGAGGGATTTTTAAGGCCTGTTTCATTTTCCTTCTCTGCTTTCTATAATGAGGCCCGTTTTTCTTCGTGTGTTAAGGAGGTGGAGAAAAACACAACCCTGGATGGCTGAGGAGGATTAGCAACAGATGAGACGTCCTGTGGAAGTCACTTTGCAGAGGCCTGCGATAATTCCTAGCTGCAGTGCAACTGCAGCCTGGCTTTTAACTTCGGGAAAAAAAGAAATTGCATTTACCAAAAAAATCCACTCCCTCCAGATAAACCGGTTGTCCCTGGGGGCGATGCAAAGGGACAAAAATCACATTAAACTTGGCAGCCTTCCAACTTTGCATCCCCAGTGATCAGTACTCACGGTAGTGAGGGTCCATGTAGCCGTTCCGGGGGTCCATGGTAAAGAGCGTCCCGCGGTAAGGTACGGAAGGTTCGGGAAGGTGCGATATAGATCCATGGATCTCCTTCTTGATTAATGAGGCCCTTTCCTCACTCGACGTGGAAGGCTCTTCACTGATCTTGCCGAGGCCTTGCCCACCCTGCGGCTGCATTGTGATCGCGTTCCGTCTCTCTCTGTGATAGGTCTGCCCAGGACTTTCATCCTCTGCAAAAAAACGAGGGAGAAGAAAGAGAGAAGGGAAGAAAAAAGGGAGACACAGACTTTTAGCCCATTTATAGCAAATACAATAAAGAGAAGTTCTCCCCCCTAGCCCTCCTCCTCCCCCCGGTGTAAGTTTGTGGCAGGAGGTGCCTGTGGCTGTGAGGGATGGCTGGGGCCGCATGCCCGTTCGGGCAGTAGATCACCGTCACCCAAGCACCGACGCTCCGGCCAGCGGGGCTATCAATTGTGCACAACAGAGCTGGCTGTTTCCCTGCCTCTGGGACAAGCAGGCTGGGAGCCCCTGATGGGGAGTCAAGCCATGATTTGTCACGCAGAGGAGAAGATGAACCCCACCAGCTGGGCCTAAATCACAGCCAGCCACCCACCACAGCTCTGCAGCCCAGCTCCAGGTCCGGGGTTTGCCTGTGTCAGGGGCTGAAACCTCTCAGGGAGGTGATCAGAACCAAGGTGGGCAGCCATAAAATGGGTACAGCAGCTCATGATACAGGACCAGCAGCATTAGCCAGGCACAAGCATGGCCACCTGCTCTGACAGTGTCACCACGCTGGTGCCTGTGCAGCATGGTGGGGTGCAATCCCCCTACGTCTTTTTCCCATATCCACACAAACAAAGCCACAAACTCTTAATGAACAAGGAGGAAGGAAAAGTGGGGGGAGAAGCAATAATAAATAAGAGAGTCAAACCCAAGCCCTAGTTTGGAGTAAGCCTCCATGCCTGTGGTACCCCTAGTAAGGGGAAAAGAGCCTCCAGACCATGGTTCTATCAGCCTTCCCTGCAGACAGCTCCAGGACTAGGTACTAAAACACCCCACTGCTCCCACAAGAATTTTAACCCCTAGGGACTACATACACCCTTCAAAAACCAGACAAAATGGTTCTGTTCCTCAGAGTCAAGATGCATGTTCCTAAGTACATTTCACAGATGCCATGTGGCACAGGGGCTTTGCTAGGTACATAAGTCTCCAATGTAAATGCTCTTCTTCAGCTGCATTATTGGTTTAAAATAGAGATATTTCTCTAAACAAGGTTGATTCCTTGCTGGCTGTAATCCTTGGCCAATACCAATACTCCAGGTACAGCCTTGTTCCATCAACCACACTGCACATGCAAGTGTGCACCAATAGATCTTTAAGGAATACTGATAAAGACTCCTCATTTCAAAATCACTCTGCAGCTGTAGAAGCACACAAGGAATCTCAAATAATTAAATGCTGGGCACAAAAATGGTAACTAGAAAAGGAAATGAAAACACCCTTAGGAAATAGAACTAAAGTGCTCTTAGTCTACAATCCACATGCAAGGAAGAGTGATTGACACCAGCCCCAAGATTGCAGTTCAGCTGTCAGAGATTTGAGGTCAGGGCTAAGTTTTCTCTTGTACCTTTCCCTGGTGTACTTGTTCACACAGCAAAAGCAGCAGCTAGCAATTCACCAGGTGACTACTTTCAGCAAGCCTGACACCAGTGTAACTCAGCCTATGTGCCTTTATATGAATTAGATTAGAAACAGGCTCTGTACATACAGATACCTGGCCATTATATGTGCAAACTAGCCACACCATTGCTTTGAATGAAATGCTAACCAGTTTTTCCCCTGCCCCCTCTCCCCCATAGCAGCAGCAACACAAAAACTCAGCAGCATAGCCTATTGAGCACTTAATTATTTTTCTATCTCCAAGTATTACAGCAACCAGGGTTTGCTGACTTATCAGCATCTTCCAGGGACAGAATTCTTTTTGCAGCCAATAATTCTACATACAGAGCTTTTCCAGGGTTGGGTCTGAGGAGAAAGAGTTAATGGAAATAGACAACAACATTACAGAGTTTAAACCCTTTGCCCTTTTCTACTTTTTATTAATATGCACAGGCATTGGTCCCTGCCCTGGATTAGCAGGGTTTAAGGTTTCAACTTTTTACTGAAGCTGGTTTTAGTTAGAGAACTGCAAATCAGGGACTAAAACTTTAAAACTTATATGAGGTTTTTAGAAACTCGCTTGTATAACTAAAAAAAAAAAAAAAAAAAAAAAAAAGAAATCACCCCAAAGATATATTTTCCATCAAGTTTCTCTTTAGCTAGAGTCTTTTGTCTTTTATGTTAAATTTCAACCTAGAGTGAACTTTTACAGATGAGACATAAACTCCTATAAAAACGGGGTATTACACTCCATTTGAAATTCTGACAGACTTAAGTAGAGCAAGCTAACCGCTGCTACAAGAGTTCAGAAAGAAGAAAGCTAGAGTGATTTGTGGGGCTGTATAATCACTCAGATGATCAGATAGGATTTCAGTTCTTTTACTCTTCCATATAAAGATAATATTTGTTAAAACTGCCATCCTGGGATACAACTAGAAGCTGACATCTGTTTGCAGACTCTACTTTCATATTTTTCTTCTCAAAACATGCAAGCGTCATGAATCAAGGTACAAGTGACTGTTATGGAGAAGGCTGATTTTTCAAGTTGCTGAATGAAATTCAAGCACTACTTTCAGTAACTTAGAAACTGAAGGAAATATATGGTTTGCTTTAATAAGCTTTTCCCTTTTTTTTGGTTACTTGAGAAAAAAAGAAAACAAAACAATTTTGCCTTCTGCATCAACGATCTCTCTCCCCATTACAAAGTTATCACCATGTGCTGTTACAAGTCAAAAGTTTCTGTGCATTTTCCGCCACACAAAAATTGCCCCACAAGTATTTAACTAAACATGATGGCGTTTTTGCAATAATAGTAAGGTTTATTCATCAGCCAAACGTTGACTTCACACCACTGGGTTGCTTGTGATAGGAGGCAGATGAGAAATCTGACAGCACCCACGCTCCAGGACACCAAGAGCCAGGCATTTTGCAGGAGCTCCCCCGGCGCCGAGCGGGAAACTCCTTTGGCAGCACCGCTGCCGACTCTCACGGCAGGCGAGCCACTCCAGTGCGCCAGAAGGGGAAAGCTGCCTCATCTTGTTCTGCCTCAACTGCAGCGCTCAATAAGGCTTCGAGAGGAAGAACGGGCAAGGTGCGCCAGGCCAAATTATTGACAGAAACACACTGCCTACCATGGCAACAAGTGGGATTCTAAAGCAAAAATGTAAGCAAACAGCCCACTTCTCCAGCAGCATCTGCCAAAGGGGTTTTACAGCCAAATAAGAGAGAACTGTTCTGTTATTGCTCTGCTCACATTTTAGAAGTGACCAGCTTTAGGGTCAAAAGAAATGTCTGATTTATTTAAATGTTGTAGAGAGACAAATGCCAAAGTGAAAGATTAAGTTGGCGGCAGCCGAACTCCGGCATAATTCCTCTCACCTTTTCCCAGTGTAAGAGTGAAGGGTTAAATAGGAATAGAAAAAAAGCAATCATGCCCAAGAGCAATCTGCATAAGCTTCTCTTTATTCACATACACCCTTTCTCTGACTTAACAAGCCAATAGCCAGAGACACATGTTAGAAGTGCCCAGTCTTGAATGATCACTTTAATCCAGGATTCTCACATCCACTGAGAAACACCTGATTTAGTCCTGCTATTTTGATCAGAAGCCAATTTTATTAGAAGTGCAGAGCTCCTCACTTAATGGAGCACCTCACACTCAATCAAAAAGCTTTGTCAAAAAAAAAAAAAAAATCACACTGGACAGCATGCCTGAATAAACACACTTTTAATTGCACAGCTAATTTACTCAGAAAGTTTTTTAAAAATCAGCACAAGCCAAAACAGCACAAAAATCCTTTAAACTTTCTTTATCTATTGAACTTTTTTGTCTTTTGCCTTTCTTACCATAGACCAAGACAAAGTAAAAGCTTTTTTACTTTAAACCACCTAAAGTCAGAAATTGAAAAAAAGTTGAAAGAGCAGACTAAAAGTCAAGCCAAACACACTTCAGAGACACCCTTGCTTAAACAAGACAACACCAGCCCAGTTAAATCTCTGTATGTTAAGTTCCATCACTGTATTTCTGCTAGTAACTTTCAGAGAGTATTACTATCTCATGAGAGATCTGACAGCACTTCAGCTGAGTAGGAGAAAAAACAAGGTACTTACAACTCAGTCCAAGAGACCCTGGCTGATGTTCCCTCTAAGCTCTTCTCTTCTCTTGACCAAAATTCTCTGGCTAACAGGACATGGGCATTCCTCCCTCTTTCCCTCTCTCTCCGTTCTCCCCCCCCCCACCCCCTCCCACCCCCATCTCCCTCCCTCTCTCTCAGAGGCAGTGCTTCTCCCATTAGAGGAATTAAAAGTGGTTGGTGCCATGCTAAATTTAACAAGCTCATTAGTATTCTTCCTGTGTGCTTCCTAGTGAACTCTCCCTATTCAAGCAGCTCTCTCTAGCTGAGGGGTCAGGCGGCTAATCATTAAATCAAACTAATGTCACCCTATCACAATCAGCCTAAGAGAAGGAGGGTTTATTATTTCAGTTTATGCTAAATAAACGGTTTTACAAATGGTCTCCAAGCAAGGTCAACAGCAGCTTCAATTACAAGACAAACTTAACAAGAGTTGCTATAAACCAAGTGCTCCATATTGACCTAAGCACAAGCTCCACTCTGCATATTGCCACTAGCAGGATTGTACAGGAATGCATATTGTAAAATAAAGGAAAGGGTAATCTTTTCTTTGCGAGAATTTGTGACTGCACAGAGACTGCTCATTCACCTCTCCCCAACCAGATTGCTGCTCAGCTCAATTCACCCCACACAAAGGCTGAAGACCAGACCTCAATGGACCGAGTGAAACATGTTCAAAACTAGGCTCTCTATTGTGACTGAATTTCTTAACATCTTTTCAAAAAGCGGAGAATGCCTTGAGGCTAAAGGAAGAAACAGGCTAATGGTGAATTGGGAATACTGAGCAAATTTCAGAGCCCTTTCCTCCTAGCTTTTGAGGTTGAAAGCAAGCTCTTTCCTTTCAAGTTTCAAAGTCCTTTTTCCTCCCGCAGTGTCACAGAAGGATTTGAAAAGAAGGTAATTGTGCTCACAGTCCCCCTGATCAGAGCTTACGTCCTATTTCTGGTATTTCAGAATACTTCTTGCAATAATGGTGCATATAGCTCAATCCCTTAACCGTCCTGCACTCTGCAATTGCTCATTAAATGAACAATTGCTGGTATAAAATGCCTTTTATGTTCAAGGTCTGGATATAAGATAAGCATTCTAGTACTCTAAATTTGGTTTACTAAGGAAACTCTCCATCATTAAATTACAAAACTGAAATCAGAATATCAGTCTTTCCCAGAAAGTAGCATTTTAGATGTTGTGAGCCAGAAGGAAGGGGGAAGGTGGAATGTAAAAAAGATTGACTACTTTGATTCTTAACAGAACATATACCTAAGTAAGAAAGCAATTTCCTTCCCGTTTAAGAAAGTCTAAGTTTTTGACACCTGATATTTTCTTCCTTGAAATGATGCAATAGAACAATTGCTAGGCTCATTAAGACACCTGTACCTGCACCTTCTTGTGTACACACACTTTTCACCACTCTCTGGCAACCTTAAGAGCAACATCGGGGGAATAGATCTGTAGGATTGTGCCTGCCTTTACAAACAGCGTATGTTGTAAGTGGAATTTTGTTTTGGGTGAGTAGAGTAGTTTAAATTGGACACCCCTGGTCACAAGTTTGCTATTTTCCTGCATTTGGAGCAACTGCACAAGAAGCACTCTGGAAAAACTAACACAGATATGAAGGACAATGCTCATAATTGGTTATAAAAATAGACTCCAATCACACAAGAGCCTACAAAATTTGCTAGATAGCAATACTGTACTCACTTTATTTGCAATGCTTAAGCATACCTTATACAAGACTTTTGTGCTTATAAATAAGGTACATTATCTGAACTTACCACTCACATGCTTAGTTTACTATTCCCATTTGCAATGGATTTTTAGCTTAGTTATTTTTGCTTTATCCTGTGTACAGTATTTTCCAAGAACTGATTTGTGATCTTTGGAATATGAAAAAACAGCTCTTTAGTGGTTTTTTTGTTTGTTTTGAAAAACATGTTATATTCTTTGTCGTCAAATTTAGCTTTCACTGGAAGAGAAAAGATCTATCAATGAAGGAGAGAGGGGACCCAATCCCTACAATACCTACCTAGTGCTCCATGCACACTCCCTTATTTTCCTCAAATGACACACACATTCATTTTTGCTGCATCTGCTGCACAACCCGGTTCAGTTCCTTTTTTGCCAGTACAGAGGAGGACAGAGTACACTGCAACAAGACGGTGCCTATGACTTTGGAGCCTGATCATGCATTCCTCTGAGTCAACAGCAGAATTCCCACTGACCTGGATGAGGCAAAACTGGGCCTTTACAGAGTTCTCACTGCTCCAACACTAAACCGGGAACATATTGTTATCAGGAGAATATCGCTCACAGCCTTTTACAAATGTGTGAATAACTCTTCCCCAAGACTGGTGAGGAACCCAAGAATAGCATGAAGCAGCTTAAACTCAGGCAAACTTTTGCAGACCCCTAAATCAGAGAGCTTTGTTACTAGCAATGGCTTTATCTCAATTTATCTCAATCCAGATGAGTTCACCATGCTTGCTACCTTCCCAGCCACTCCCAACTAAAACCAACTGGCTGAAACTAAACAGACATATAGGAAATTATGTAAAATAAAACCACCTTTAAAATTTCGTACAAGCAAACACCTATTGTATTTAACTGAGAGTTTGCATCTGCAAATCCTTCCATCAGATCTATAGGGAAATGCTAAAGAAATCTCATATGAAAATCCTCCTGAGGAAATACAAGAAGTAGCTGTAGACACTAAAACTAAACCTCCTTGTCAGTCCCAGGACTCAGCCTCAGATGGTGGACAAAGAGAGCAGGAGGCAGGGCTGGGCTGCCTTACACATGACCCTGCATCTCACTGATCATTCAGGACGTGGGAAGAAAAGGAGGAACATTTGGGCATATGCCTGAAGTTACTAACCTGGCGCTTGAGCCATCCCACTCTCCTCCATGACTTTGGAAGAAGCTGCCAAAGTTGCTTGTTGTGAACCAGATTTCTTCAGTATCCTGTAGGCCAAGTGTGCCTCGAGCTGGCCAGCTGAACCTCCAACTAGGCAAGACCTGGAGCTTGAACCCTGCAAAGCCCAGCTGCAGCCCCAGCCTGCAGGGCTCAGGGTCCCTGGGAAGCTAACAGAGGGACTAATTCTCAGCAACTCGCAAGGTCAGCCTCCGAAGAAGTGGGAGCCTCACTTCTGAACAAGCCCTCTCCCAGCCCGTTTCCACACGGGCCTTAAAATAACAAAAACAAACAACTTAAATCAAAACAGCTGAAAACCATTTTCTCCCTTCCTAAGTTCAGGGCTACGTGTTTCTCCCATGGCAGCCAGTGGATTATTGCAGTGATACTTAACTCCGCTGGCAATTGCAGCCCCCAGCACTCTGGTTTAGGTGTTAGTGACAACATTGACTGCGGCAGGAGAAACACTAAACCCTGCACCTAGGTACCAAGCAGGTGGCAAGATTTTAAATTTACCTTCATGGGGCCTATAAGCCCCAAATTTTGCTTGCTTTACTCACACTGAAATTCTGGGGATTCAGTGAAACTACTCGTGCAAGTAGAGCAAGAAGGATTCATGTCCAGCCTCAGAAATGCTCCAACCATTGGGCACAAAGAGTCAGTCTGGAATATGTGCCAAAGATGTTGGTTAGCACGTGGAAATGTTGTATCATTAGCTTGATGAGAAAGGGGCTCTCAGTAGTGCCAGTGCTTTGAAATTTCAGCGGACAAGAAAAAAAAGAAAGCCATAATGCAGAAATAGAAGTTATTTGGAGGTAGAATTAATTGGCAAAATTAACATATAGCCTGTCATTTCTCCTTTTAAATTTGCAGAATGAGAAGGCAGTCAAAAGCATTTCCCTTTCTTGGTATAATAAATTTTATGTTTTGATTTTGCTATTTGAGGACTGAGAAACAGAAATGAGAAAAAAAAATTTCTTTCAAGAACAAACTTACTTTTTCATTTCCCCTTTCAAAAACCTGTTCTACCTTACAAAATTCAGCAAAGACTGCAAATCACCATGCAACAGCCTCAGCAAACTAGAACATTTGTTCAAAGTTTGCTGGTCAGAGCTAAAACTCAAGCATTGCACTTGCAGAATATCTCCAGGATCATTTCCCTTCTCCAACATCTAGACTGTTCAAAGAGCCAAGAGAGTCAAATATAACTAAAAGACAACAATAGATATCAAGATCTGAGCTTTGGTAACTATTTTTTCAGAAGGATAAAGCTCCTCAGCCTATTGTAAAACTCTCAAAAGGATCCTGATTTAAAAACATTATGAAGTTCCTTCCATTAGCCACTTATTAGACTGTTAGTCATTGCTTACTTTGAGCAGGCTAATTAGTTACATCAAAGGCACTACAATAAATTCCCAGGAGGGTTTTGGGAGGATATATTTCTCAACCATCTAATAGCACATTTATGCCTATCTGTGGGTAACTGCCTCATTTCACTCAGACACTGGGGGACATATTCTGTGCTGTCACTTTCTACCAAGCCAGGAGCAAGACCAGGCCTTAAAGCTGTTTGAAGCCCGATATAAATTTGATTAACCATGCTTAAAAGCCACAAAAGAGTGAAAGAGGCACTATAAACCCTTTGGTGCACCATCTCTTTTTGCAGCATCTACAGCACAGACACCTTAGCCTCAAGAGAATAAAAAAAATGGTTATTTATTGTATTGCATATGAACGGAATTATATTTCTTCCCTTTTTCCTTGGATGGGTTCAAACAGCTAAATGGAATCATTAGAAAATCACAAAGTGGTTTGCAACAACCCAGGCAACCCTTCAGTTTAGATTGCAGATATCACCTATTTAGTTGGGAAATTTACTTATTACTGTGTCCTTTTGCACAGTTGCAGTAAGACTTTTCTTTCTATTAAATCCCTGCACTTCTGGTCTCCAAAAAATACCAGCTGTTTAAAAATATGTCATGGGTTACTCTGCCCTGATTTACAGTGGCTGCAATCTCCAGACAATGATTTCATCAAAGTTTTCTACGGGCAAAATTTGAATGTCATGTGCAGATGTGTATGTACTTCTACATACAAAATTGTGGTCACCCTCAAATTCAGCTCCACCTTACATTCCATAAAATTCAACCGATTGCCAATACGTGATACATGATGTCAGCAAATAAGTTCCACACAGGCAGGCAGGATGAATGTAGAAATGAGATTTTTCATAATACTTATCAGTAGTCTAAATAATCAGAAGAGTGATGCAAAACAGTTGTAAGGTTTACAGCAAAAGATGTTTTCAAACAAAGAAAAATTCTTGAGCCCTGTACCCCAAGCAATTTGATGCTTTGAATTATCTTCTAGACATTAGTGCACTAGTTTAGAACATCAGAGCTACTAATCCACAGATTTTGCAAAATATTCATTTTATCAACACTGCTTCTCTAGCAGGAATATCTTCTGAAGGCCCCAAACCTGGCCTGTTTACCTCTAAAGTTAAAGCTCAGGAGCTTTCTTCCCTGCTTGGAGACACTGCTTACAAAAACTCTCCTTAATCTTTAAGGTCTTGACCTTCCCAAAGACCAATCTGTTTATTCTCCCCTCTATCCATTTTCTTCTCAGTTTTCTCCACTAAAGAGGATGTATAAGCATGTCCCTCTGGCAGAGCTGCACGCTGCCATGCTCTCATAGTTCCTGCCTCCACATTCCAGTCACTAAAAATACTGCTAACAGCCACAGCAAGCAGCCTGGACCCCAGAATGGGTGCATGCAAGTGGGAAGGAGGGATGGAGATTGGAGAGCCTGGAATGAAAGGACAAAGCAAATTCTTCATATCATGTCCCCTCCCCTCACCTAGGGGATGGAATCCTCTCAAAAGCTTTGGATCCTTGGATGGGGGGAGTTGGAGAGTTAAGACAGCTGATGACCACTCAGTGGCTTACTTGTCAGTGCCTCTCTCCTCCCTTATCATTTCCACTGCACACTTCTGGCCAGGCTTTCCAGCCTCTGGTAGAAAAGGCAAGAAAGCCGAGACACACCAGCTTTTTCCTGCTTCTCAACACAGCCCCACAGGGGGAGGAACTGAATGCCAACCAGATCACTTTATGGATTAAAACAAGGTGATGGTTAATGTTTTTTGTTGAGTTTCAGGGATGAGCAAAACTCGTTTTGAGACTTCACTTTTTCCAATTTTTTATGTATTTGTCTTTCTAACCTTAATGCTGGATAACAGATTTTTAAAGACAGTGGAATATTGGCCTCAAGGATTTACTGATTAACTACATACATGTACTTAGGTGCTTATAACTGCCTTAAGTAATATTGCATATTTCCATTTATCAAAATGCAATGGGCACCTGAGAATATAAAGACAGCCAACTCAGAAAACCAATCCTATGTTCACAAAGAAAATGGCAGAACAATTTAAAATAGCACTCTCCTTCTACCACACTGGCCATGCAAGCTCAAAAGAGACATTCTTAAACTGTTAATCAGGTTTTGCTGGCTTAATCTATACACAGTCTGGAAGAAGGAGATTTCAACATTTCCTTAATATTTTTTCTCATTTGTATTCTTGTATTTTTTTCATTCTACATTCTCAGGCAACATCCATTTCCAAGAAAAATAAAGTTTCATCCCTCAAAAACATAAAATAAGCATGATTTGTACGGTAGGAAGGCTGGGGAAGGGAAAGGGAATCACCTGCAAAGTTCATTTGGCTATAGGCAAAGCAAAACAGAAAAAAAAATCCCCATGCAATTCCATGACTTCTGTGTGCTGTAGAGGAATGCATAACTGTAGGTCTTCTTCACTCACCAAATGCATAAAATACTGATAACTGATTTCATAAAAGAAAAACTATTTTTATGCAGCAAATAAGCACAGTGTAATTGAAGGACTCAAGGTCCATTTGATTTCTATTCAGAAACATCCACTTAGATTTGAAGGCTAAATGTGTTGAGGAGTTAGCCCAAAGCTGCCCTACAAATCACCCTGCATATTAAATGTTCCAGTTCTGAAAAAACAGAGCTTGTCTCCCATTTCTATTACGTCAAATGCTTGTCCACAGCTTGCACAACTTGCCCACAAATACATAACTGTTGACTAATAACTATTTAACATGTCCCTCTGAAGGCAAGGGAAAAAAAAAAAAACACCAAAAACAAAAAAACAAACAAAACAAAACACACAACATAAAACCAGAAGAAAACCAGTAAATCAGCCTTTAAGGGCTCATTGCCCTGAATTCTGGAGGTCTACCCCATCCAGACCCCTGCTCCTCTTCCAGCAGCAGAGAAATCTCATCCAAAACACTGTACTTCACCCTCTTCATAACAGCTACTATAAGTGCTGAATCATGGCTTTTCATAATCATCCCAAATTATTGAATAAGTACGCCTGATTTACCAGCATTTCATCAGGTTGCTAAATAGTCAAAGAAGCTTTTTCTCCAAATAGTAGCTATGTTCCTTCTTCCCCCATGCACCCTCTTGCTGGCATCAACAAGAATTCATTTTTTTTCCTTTATAAACAATAGCCTTTTGGAACTTCAACACAGATACCTCCTGCATCATGCTGTCAAATTCACCAAATTAAGGATAATACTTTATGCTAATCTCATTGTTCATATCAGTTTTACCACAAGTCTTGTAAACATGAAAACTAGAAGACAGCTTCTAGTCCAGATACCTCCAGGTACTTCTACAGTTATTCATTACTATGTTGTCAACTGTGCCACAATCATTTGTTTTATTAATACATCCTCCTTGCAGAGGATATCAGATTTAGCACATTTGTCCTATAAAATTAAATTAACCATTTCAGATGCACCAGAGTTGTAACATCAAAACCAGCTAGCTTTAAAGAAGGAATTCCCATTAGAAATCACAGTTTTTTCATGGCAAAAAGACTGACAGTCCATAGCCTTCTCACAGCAGAATACATATTGGGCTTGCATGTTGCAACTCCTTTTTAAAGACTAGAAAAAAATCTCCCAGAGCAGTAAGGTTACCACTGTCAGCTGCACTGAACTACATACTTCCCTCTCTTTTGGGTCTTATCTTCAAAAATCATGGAAACAAAGATGTAAACTTGGACATTAAAGAGTGCTAACATCAAAGTATATGCACTACTTTTGATATTAACCAAAGCCTTGAACCAGCAATCTAACTGGCACAAATCAGGGGTGTCTATGTAATTTCAGAAACAGCTGAACAGATCTCTGTGCCGTGGCCTGCATTTGCTCACCGACTTTTCAAAGCACAGTATTCCTGTATGTTTTTACAACTACCTGCCAATCAAGAAAGCAGCAGGAATCCAAATTCACTTCTTGGCATTTTCACCACTTACCTGTCCACATTTCTTAACACATGAAGTTTCTATTTCTTTTTTCTTCTTCAATACATTTTAAAAAATGTAACATTTCCATCCAGAGCAACTTCTGGCCACTGGATCAAATCATGGCCTATAAAAAATCCCTGCCCTTTGGTTTACATAAAAGTAAATGTATATCACAATTCAGATTAAAATATATATATATATATATACAAACACATAAATAAATTATGTAAATAGATGTCAATAATAGATAAATACTTGTTTATTATCCCACATGTATTCCCCCATCCTCCCCCCCATTCCATCTATTATCATATGTATCACTCTTATGGTCTGCATATCCCAAGAGAGAATTCAAATTCTCTCATCAAAGAATTTAAGTGAAAAATGATGTTTATGATCTCCTAACATTCACTATTTCCCACAAAAATCTGGGTTTTCATCAGCAGAAATACACACTCCCACTTGTTGATGACCATTCCAACACCATCTTCATAACTTGCATTCAAATGAGGCTGTGCCAGAGCTTAAGGACAGGACCTTACGAAAGGCCAGTGACCACTGAACTAAGCAGGCAACCTACAGAAAAGGCAGTGCAAAAAGTGCATATAGAGAGCTGGACAACACTTTGAATGTTAACTTTCCCTTGTGCTTTAACTTACCAGCTTTGTTCACACTTAAGTCTACACAAGACTCTCAGAATATGTTAACTCATAAAACGCCATAAAACTTTAGCTGGGGCAACACACCATGGCTTGAACATATAGCATATATGAACATACATATGAACATACAGCATATGCATCTCCAGTTACAAGTATAAACTTTAAGATAAATGAAAATAAGAGAGGAAAGAAAAAGTTCAAGTTTGGATTTCTAGGATTTTTGGTGCCCTATTAATGTTTTATGCTAACAGGACAAAACCCAGGATGCTAGGATGCATGCTGTGATGCAAGATAATGTATTACATAACTCAGAGGGATGGCTCTCTCCCCATAATACAACATTCTTTTTGCTTCATTGCTGAAGGAAACAAGACTGAATAATATTAAGGGAAGGCAGAAAGGAGTTTGGTATCTATTCTACATATCTTTGAAACTCACTGATTGGATTAAACCATTTTTGTCTGAGGCAAGAATTTCTATACAAGATTTCTACCAAGAAAAAGAAAGCGTCTGGGTGGAAGAGATATTGCATTACCAACCCTCTAACATCAAGTTTGCAGAGTAATTTTTCTACATCATACAGAAAGCATTAAGGAGCAAGGTATAACAAGCATTCCAGAAAAAAAAAAAAAAAACAAAACCAAAAAAAACAAAAAACAACTTTGATCAGAGCCAGCATCTTACCAGGCACCAGAGAATCAAGACAGAAAGCCATGCCCTGGAGGCAATTCCCAGGAATGTCCATTTCTACTCCAACCAGCTTTGCATTTTGAGCAGACCTGCTGATTAGGGATGTGATCTAAAGCAAGTTTCTAGGACAAATCTTATAAAAAATCAGCACCAGAATGCAACAAAATCACATGAGGTTCTGTAGGCTTTAGCAGTATAGGATGATTCAAACATCCACAGTACTTGCAAGTTAATAAGTACTCTCTTGAGGACAAAGCATTTGCTTTCCACAATCCCCCTCAACCACTGAGGGATAGAATTCCCAGGAATACTTTCATTTACCCAGCAGGTTATTAACCACCCAAGAAACTCTATGCAGGCGTGAAGATGGAGACCGACTATAGAGCCTGTTTTGCCAGACTGACCATAAATTTCATCACAAACTAAAGAACTATACATGCACAGCCTTGATGAAGAACAGCAAATAAAAGTGTGGCCCAAGAGTGATTATTGTCATCTTCACAGACCAGGAGAATGGCTGCAGAAATACCAGACTTTTATATCAGAAGCTGGGTTCACTGGCAAAAGGGCTTTCTTCTCAACAAGACCTCTCTTCACTTCAGCAGAAGCAGGAAAAAATGGAGGGAGTGGAGTTCCCAAAGGAAGCTGGGAACAAATTGCACCTTAAACCAATAAAATACCCATGGTCCATCAAGTTGTCTCAGTACTGAGAAGTCAGTAATTAAAATTTTAATGGCATGCAAGCAAGTTTCTAAATCATTAGGCAACAGAACAGTGTCAACAATATCGCTGAACAGAGGGATAGAGAAAAATCAACCACCACTTCTTAATCACTTAGGAGTCTGTCCTGCAGCTATTCATCTGCGGACCACAGAAGTCCTTTATACCACTGGAACCACCTGCTTTGTAGCACTAGATCATTAATTTATCTTCCCTCATCTCAAGTTGTAATGTTTTACCTGTAAAGACTTGAGAGTGGGTATTCATTTTTGCCACAAGTGCAAAACAAAATTATCATGAACTGTTTATGAAGCATTACACATCTCTGCACACAGAGAACTGCTGCAACACGAACACCACAAGGAAAAGAAGCCAACAAAGTAACATGCCATTTTTCTCTGCAAGACGCCAGCTTCATCCAGCACCACCCACGGGGTGGAAAGTGTGTGTTTCATAAACTGTTTGTCAATACCTGGTTCTCATCCTGGAGTTCAAGGTATGGCCCCTCTGCTCCATGTACTGGCTTCATTGAAGCCCAGCTCTGCAGACAGATTATTAATTTCCTCCTGGACTTTCTCTGGCACTCATTGCAATATCCAAGTGCTTCATTAGTAGTATGAAAATGTTTTTTACAACAGTTCTCACAAGGTGAAGAGATGGTCTTGTCCACTACCAACAAAAACTGTGCACTTAATGTCCCTAGCTATACATGCATAGTCTAGAGAGCCTGAGAACCCATTCTCAGAGAACAGATTTTCAGAGTATTTAGTATCAAATCTACTTTACACAGTTTGTGTTTTCAAGCAATATTTATAACTGTGCTTGTTAGCAAGTACACATGCTTGCCATTCTAAAAACCAGATGCAAGTCAGATACCAAGAAACAAAAACAAAAATCTTCTATATGGGTGATGTTGAGTTGCTCCAAGTAGTAAGAGCTCTAGGTTCAAGGTAATTAATGACACTGGAAAAAATTCCTACATATTTGCACTTTTGTGTTTAAAGTATATGAAAAGGTGGGAGTTGTGACTGAAGAATTCCTCATTTCAGGGCCATTCATAAAAAGCTGCTCTCTTGGCAGGGTATTTTATTATCTAAATATGAGTTCAGTCTGTAACACCTTCTATGGTAGCAGAAAGATATTTTGTCTTCTGCATTATGTATTTTGATGAAATACAGAAATTTTTATCACCAAGACCTCCACCTCGCTGTCAATGATGCAAAAGTTGGCCAAGGGGGTAACAAATTATTATAAAAGAAGAAAGTGGGGGAGAGATAGAGAAATATTACAGCTGCATGTCTGTTTCTTCAGGTCAACACACAAGAAAGGGATGAATGCACGTGATCATGTCATTAAAGACTGCACTATAATGGGCAGGCACAGAGAATTCTATGTTGGCTTTCCTGATTTTGTGATACAAATAATATTCCTTTATTTAATGACTTGCATGTAGCTTCATAGTATTAAAAAAAAAAAAGCAACAAAGGAAAAAGCAAAATGGGAAGATGAATATGGTAGCTATAAGAAATAGGTGATTTAATTCAACCCACTGACCCTTTGAAAGCAAACAAAACACCTTGTAGCCTCAGTAAATTATCATTTCCCAAGACATTCAGGGCGGAAGATGACAGACAGCATATCAAGGGTTCACAGGAAGTTGATGATAAGAGGAAATTTTGTATGTTGAATCCCACCCTAGGTTTTAAAGAGGAAATTTGCTT
This sequence comes from Erithacus rubecula, assembly GCF_903797595.1. Lineage (NCBI taxonomy): Eukaryota > Metazoa > Chordata > Aves > Passeriformes > Muscicapidae > Erithacus > Erithacus rubecula. Next base: position 51,850,135 of record NC_136689.1, on the reverse strand, counting down.
TAGTGAAAACAAACTTGATGCTTGTTCCACTAAAATGTGTATTTTCTGTTTCATCTTTCCCCTTGTAATTTTGAAAATGCTTCATCTTCTCCACTACTATCTCCTCCTCCCAGATTTAATTGCTATTCCAACATGCACACCACAGACCTCTCATCTCAGACCCATTTTCTTTAGCAAGTATCTGTTAGCCATGAAATCTAAGCTCTTTGTCCTATTCCTTGTGGGAAGAATCTCCTTGCTCAGTTGTTCATCTCTTCTCTGTCAATATGTCTTTTTCTTAATCTTCAGTCATGCATGCCAGTCATTATGCCCCATTTCTGATGATTCCCTGTCTCTCCTTCTAGGTTCTCTGGCCAATCTCAGTAGACTGAGCTTGGGCTCCTTTCTTCAGCGTTTTTTTATGGGATCTTTTCTCTCTTAGTCCTTTTCTCCCTTCTGACAGGGCTCCCACTCTCCAACCCACACTCAACTAAATAGAAACCTTCCCCCATCATTCTCAGCATCAAACCCTGGAAAAGCACAGGAAAACTGGTGGAGGTGCCCTTCACATGATATTCAGAACAGCAGATCCTGTATGATCATCTTCATTTTCCTCTCACTGTTCCCTTTATATTTTTAGCATCACCTTTTCTTTGATGCAGCTGGCTCATAATAGTGATAGCTGAAAAACATCCTAAAGTCCACTTGCATGCTTAACATGAGGAAGAAAGATAAACCTGAGGAAAAATTATCTCTGCAACTCTCACATGTATGGAAGTTGAGAAATGCCACTTCATAGAACAAGAGTCATAAAGTAGGATCCATTTCACCTAACTCTGATGTACTCTTGTTGTCTAGGCTCCTTTTATTGTTGGCTGAGAAATGATGCCTCCAGACTATGATTCAGCCTATCTCAAAATGGAGGGACTCATCCTTTGAATGTACTGATCACTGACTACAGATCACTCAGTTAGACATTTACCTTTCAGAAAGATAAGGGTTGACAAGATAGATCTACTATTCAACTTTTAGAAATATGGGGAATGCAAACTGTTTTTTCACAGTTTTCTACAGAAGGTACTATTTTGCCATCCAGTGATAATAAGAATAATAATAATATCTGCCTCCAATATTGAATTTACTTCTGCAACTGTTTGGTCTGATTTAATCTTTAAATAACATTGGTAGTCAAACTGAAGCTAACAAATTTCATTCTCTATTTCATTACAACAACCCAATACTGCAGAGGAACTTGAAGAGCAGTGAATAATTCTCGCTTTCAGATGACTCATCTAGTCTTTACTGGAAAAACTTAAGTCCCAGTGATAGATGCAGTTTCTTAGGATAGACCTGATCACCTTCTCTCACTGCTTAGGTAAGGCCAGGCCGGCCAAACAGCACCAAAACTGGAACATTACCACTGAAACAGCAACCAAACAATATGACTCATCTTGATTGGTGGTTTTCGTCAAATATACAGTCCACCATTTTGTAATAATGGTAAGGCAACCCAGCCAAAACAATACAGCCATATTCCTCTAAAGCCTACAGAAGCACATCAAGCACTTTCAGCTTTATATTCTGTAAGACTACAATAGGTGCTTTATGAGATAGATAGATAGATAGATAGATAGATAGATAGATAGATAGATAGATAGATAGATAGATAGATAGATAGATAGATAGATAGATAGATGGACCCATTCCAAAATAGGTTCCCTGGGTCAGATGCCACACTTCAGAGATATCTCACTATAGACATCTGACTGCCTGAGCTACAACGATATTGAGTGTTGGTAAGACCATTTACATCAGTGAATCATTTAGTAATGTTCATTTTCAAAACTATACAGACTTCATCATCACTAACCAATTTCAGTCACAATTTACTGATCTATAATGCATTCAGCAACTGAATTTCCAAAACATGTATGTCCTAGTGAACAACTGGCACTAGTCTGTGCCTACATAGAAGACTGGAGATGCAAGGGACCTGGATTCCCACAAATGTTGTGCAGCTGGTACTTCTGTGACTTTTGTCTCTCTGTCTGTATCTGTTTTGGCTCTTTAGACTGTAAATTCTCCACAGCAGGAACTGTCTGTTATCAGACATATATCCACAAATGAGCAAAGTGAGGCATCTCAGAGTGGGTCCTTCAAAAGCACCACAAAAATGTTTTGTTTTTTCAGGCTACGCAATTGGAGTTTTTCAGAGAACTACCAGAGAGCCCATATTTAAAAATCATTTACCCAAAAAATATATGTTTTTTTACCATTGCAAAAAAACTGGTGTACTGTTCATTCAGTGTAAAACATGGCATGGTCTCAGTCATGTTGGAAGTACAAAGGAAGTAAAAGCAATTTTCCCATGTCTAACTGGCATCACTAATGTTTTACAAAGTAGCTTCTTGAGTGCAACACTCAGAATATTCACCCTTCCCTTTGAATTTTCATTTGAATGTGCCTTTCTTCACCGCTGCAGAGGTAGCTTGCCCGGACAAAAAAAGATTGAGAACTTTCAAGTATTTCCCTCTACCTCCTTCACTGTTACTTCCAGTAAAAATTTTGGGAAATATCACTTGAGTTGGAAGGAGCTGTCTGGTATCATTGTTCTGAACAAATGGAAAAGAAAAAGCACATGTACCCTATCTTGCTGAGAAGACCTGTTAAAAAAAAAAAAGTCCAGAATCCAGCGAAGATTGATGAACTGTACAGGACAGTTAATTGTCACTGTTCCCAGATGAGTTATTAAAGCTGCGGAGTAATTAAATCACATCTCGTCTTTCTTCTTACACAGCCAGGACAATCTCCATGTTGGAGAAATGAGGGTAGAAATAAGAGGAAAAAAAACTACAGATTGTTTTATTTGCAAAGCTTAAGACAACTTTGAAGCAGCCCCCACTGGGATACAAAATCATCCAAGAATTGTTATAAGTGTGGGTGTTTGTAAATAAGGCTAAGGGTAGCCTTAGAAGTTCAAGAAAAATTCTCAAGTATTTGTGCTTAGCTGGTATACATTAAGATTTTATCTTTTGAATTTTAACTTGCATTGTCAAAATGCTTGATTTCCAATTTGGGAGAGGCTATATTTACCATTGAGGGATAATGAGTTTAAAACATCGTTACCATCGCTTAACAGCTAACCAAACTGGAGAGAAAATCAACCACAGAAGAAAACCGGAGCAAGGGAATTGTTAGCAAAAAATAGTTCTGCCTTACAGCTCTACAAAGAGATCAGAGAACAGTTCTTTACTCAAACCAGATTTTAGATGCTTCCTTCCGTGCACAGTACATATGGCTTGCATCTATTTTTTCTTTAAAACAGACCTACATTTCTTCCTGTTAGTAAACATATCAAGGCTTTTAGGAGAACTAATAACAGCAAAACTTTTCTTACTTTTAATGTAGATTGAATATGGTGAACATTTCTAAACATTGAGCATTTCTAAATAGGAAATAATTTCTCTGACCATATGCATAAGCTGAATGGCTTTGTAAGAGCTAACAGGTAAAAATACTACTTTACATAAATATTCATTCATTTTTTACACAGCTAGCATTTGAGGAGCTCTGTGTCTAGTACAAAAGTACTTAAACAAAACTGAATTTAACTTGACAAGAACCTGCATTGCCTCTTCCCCTCCAAGCTCACTTTCCCACCTTTCTCCTTATTCCACTTTTTTCTTTTATACACCACCCCTTTCATACTTGCCTTTTTTCTTTAACAAAAAGTCACTGCTGAGTAAAATATAAACGCCAGCACAGGAACAGATAATTCCTTCCCACTGCCCTATCAACCCTTCCTCTGCCATCCTGAAGGCAATATAGTCACTCGGAAAGAAAAGTTGATAGCAAATTTAAGCAAAGCTAACAGCTGAAATATTGCAGGTTTTCCTGCTTCAAGCTTCCAACATAACAGAGCATTGTCCACCCACTCGCTCCAGCAACTGGCCCCAATGTATTTAATTTCCCTCCCAACTTTCTCAGTTTGGTATCAAATACAGGAAAGAGTTGGACTGTAGATGTAAGGGATTGCAAGTCCAGACTGCTAGTAATGCTATTTGCCCATTTTGCACCCAGAGGGTGGTAAAAAAAAAGCAAGGAATTCACATGCCATGCAAAAAACTGATTCAGCAGCTACATCTTGTTAATATTAACGATAAACCCAGCTGGCAAAAACCCAACAGCAAATGAGAGCATAACTGAGATGTAGAGAGGTAACAGGATCTGGGGGCAGCTTATGCAAATATAGGCAAAAAAAAGCTCTTTGCTTTATGAAAACAGAGCACTAAGGGTGGGGTGATGCACAGCAAAGAGGAAATCCTAGCTTAATCCCATGGGCTACTCAGCTCTGGATGTGGCACTAACCTCCAGCAGCAGTACAAGTCTGCAGTGGAAGACAAAAATGGTAGTGGGGAAGACAAGTCTATGAAAGAGATGTTTAAATGCTCTATAAATTAACTTCAAAAACTATAGACATAACAGAAAAATATGCCACAGTGATGGCATCCAGCATTATCTTGGTGACAACTGTACAGTGCAACGAGCTTGGAAACGGCCAAAACAACTACATGCCAGTAATTTTGAACAAAAAGAACTGATGTATCCACCCAGCTCTGACAGACTAGTTATTTGATATTAATTGGGTTCTGCTAACAGCATGGCAAGAAGAGACTGTACTGTGGGGCTACAGACAGCAGTCATTTATCTAATCTTAACATTTGAACAGATCTTCGTTATCACAGCTTGGCATCAATACTGTACTCTGGAAAGTACCGTACCCTGAGAGCCTCCCACTCTGGTATTTCCACAGTTGCTGCTATGCCAATCACAATGACTTTCTCTGAAGCATCCCACTTTTCCCAGTAAAAGGCACAGACTAAACAATGACAAGCCAGAAGCTCTCTCATTAACAGCCTTTTTCATCCGTCCATCCATCCATCCATCCATCCATCCATCCATCCATCCATCCATCCATCCATCCCCCCAAATTAACAGCATGGAGTGCATTATTTCAACCTTTGTCCATACCTTCTCTTTCATGGTCAAACTGCCCAGACATCACTGCACACAAAAGCATCACAACAGTATCCTTTTTTTCCACGGGTACCATGCATCTCTTGACAGAAACACCAAAAAAACAAGGTTTCTTTCCCTCTCAGAATCAATACACATAAACAAGGCTACTGTCTTAGCAAGTTTGCATGCAGCTGTATATTATAGATGTTATCTCTGTTGACATTTTACTTACAGCCTTTAAGTCAGGGGTCTTGTCCATAAAATAAGCATTTATTTCAATATAGAATACCACTCACAAGTATGTAGTGGCAAGAAGAGCAGCTGAGCTGTGTCTACACACCATTTGGGAGGGCCCTGGCTAAACCCCTTGTTCTTCTTTTGAATTAATTTCTAGAAATATCTGGCTATCTACCCCCAAGGTCTCTTGAGGGCTCTTGCAGGAGGCAGAGTGCAAGCAGACCAGTGACAACACGCACTGGAATGTCTCACTGCAAGAAACTGCCCAAATCAGACATAGAGGGATGGTTACAGCAGCCCACTGAAATAAAGGCATGACTGGCCAGTAACAGAAAACAGCAGGTCTTATGCTGCTGGCCTTCATTAGCATTCAGGATTCAATCACATCATTGCTTATAAACTCTTCTCAGTAAGAAGTTGTAACTTAGATAGTAAGGGAGGGGGTAGGCAGGGCTCAATACAGGATTTCTTTAAAGCCCCTGACAGTTATCCCTCATTAGTAGAGACGATCATTTCTTGGAATCAAAAAGACAAAATTTGAGGCTAAAGGAAGAGCAAGTTTTGTGTCACGGCATCCAGAAGGACGTGACTTTGAAGTGTTTCTTCTTTGAAGTATAAGGAGTAATGTCAAAAATATAAGATTCTTGTGAATGAAATTAAGCAATAAGGAAAAAAATCAAAATACTCCTAGCATTCCTGAAGCTTGCCAATAAGCAAGAAACCGCAGCTAGGCCAGGCTACATATACTCCCACTCATGATACTGCAATACCTCAACCAACACAAGACATACTGAGGAAGAGTTTTAACTGATACTATCCCATAAACTCTCCCTTCTTTCTCCTCTGTGTCTTTTCAATTGCCAGCATGAACAGAAACACAAAAGAGCAAACTAGAGAATATGATTTCAGTCCATCATAGCAGCTGCCAGGACCAGATTTCCAGGACAATAAATCACCTGGCTATGGATACAAAAGTTCACATATTATTCAAGTTCACTTTAATGGTGAGAGATAAAAGATCCATCCTTTCTACAGCCAAGTCTCAGTACTGAGGATCCATCAAACAATAGCACCTCATTCTGCAAGGCTTCTAGAATTTCCCAGTAAGACACAGTCAGCTCCAGTGACTCTCTTGAAGGACTTTAGCAACACCAGCCAGTCCCCAGAGCCCAGGGTTCCAGGATTCAGAGCAGTGCACACCAAGGCAGAGAGATTATGATATCAGTGAGAGCTGGAAGTACATTCCAGCAGCTGCAGTTTGTCACAACCACACCCAAAACACTCATCGTCTTCAAACTGCAAGAGTCCATGTGGTTGAAAAATCCTGGTCTCAGTCGTGGCAGTGAAAATTGTTGTTGAACTATGTCCCACACCTTTTAGCAAGATAATAATCAAAGAAAACCCCTCAGTCCAAATGATCAGTGTTTACTCAGTGTGATGCTGTTTACTCAGTGTTTACTCCATTTATGATCAGTGTTTACTCTCTGTGACTTTGTGTGTTTCTCTGACACATACTATCTTGATATACTGGGTCAATATTAGCTCAGAGCAGGTTACATTAAGTGCCAACCACTCTTGCATCAATTTTTATCAAGTCAGATGGAGTTCTTGTATCCAAAATCCAAATGCTTTGTTTTATACCTTTCTTGTACAAATTGTTAAAGGCTTTGCACTGTTAAGCATCTGGCAAAAGTTGATTACACACCATTAAATATCATCTTGCACAGGAGCGTAAGTAGGTTCAGGGCAGCTATTAACATATGCCAAGGTAAAACAGCATCATCCAGTAATATCTCCATTTGAAAAAAAAACATCTTAAACATTGAAAAACACAAAGAAAACACATATCTTTCTGTTCAATATTATACCTCTTCATTTAACATCTGTGCTGTTATTTTTCCACTAACAGAACTTTCCCACCTTCTTGGGTAAAGACAAAATGTGTAGCCTGCTCCTTTAGAAGAGAAAGTTTTCAACAAGTCTTGTGTTTAACACAGTAAGCACCATCTAGGTGACAGCCAAAGAATGTACATTTGATTTATACAGGCCAGAGAGTTGCCCCAGAGTATTAAAAAATCTCCAAAGTACTCACATCCCCAGAAATCTTTCAAGTAAAAAGGAAATAAGGCAGGGTGCCTCAAACTTCTTATGAGGTTGCTCAGAACTTAGTCATTAGACTGGCTTAGAATCTAACATTTTTAATATTTACATCACATATACTGACAGCAACTACAGAAATTACCTGTCCAAAAAGAGTAACTACATGCACCTTCTAACCGTGCCTAATGCATTTCAGCAGCTTCAAGAAAGCAAGGAGCCACTGTTATGTGACCCGTCAGCAAAGCAGCAGCACAGACAGAGCTGGTCAGCAGGTCAGCAGTGGTGCACCAGAATTTCCTGGAAATAATCCAGTATGGACTAACAAAATACTTAAGGACCCATGCATTTAAACACAGGCAATGAGTCACACTCAAGTTATCACACACACACGGGGTGTAACTTTCTCCAGATCATTAGTGGCTCACAGAGGAGAGTGAATACCCCAAATCTTTTACAGACTTCAGCATGGGGAAATCATTAGAATCTGTATTACCATGCTATGAGTACTGATATGCAGCACACACGATGCAAACAATAAATGTGATCCTTTCTATGCAAGTTAATGAAATATGATTAAATATGTTGAAGGATTCCAAAGAATACCACAGAAGTCTTCATCTTACTGGCCTCCCAAAGGTACGGTAACAAGCACAAGCAGTTTATTAAATCCTCACTAATATCTCATAGTGCTCCACACATCATTCTTTCCCTTTTTGTGACAAAAACCAAAGACTGTTCTTCCCCACTTTCATATCATCCAGGCTGCAAATGGTAGCTGTGGGAAAAACTTCAAATACAAGGATTTTGATCCGTCTCGGCAAGCTGAAAGAGGAAACACTGTTCTGTCTCTGAAACTATCCCAAACACTACAACATAACCTCTCCAAAAGCACTCAAATTTCAGTCTGAAGAAACTGTTTTCAAGTTTTGTTCTGAGTGTCAGACTAAGTACAGACCTTTTACTGCGAGGTTGCATCATTCCTAGAAATGTGACAACACAAATCAGAGAGGATATTCTCTTGGAGCTTTGTACCGCAGAATACAGCACACATTAGATAGATGCACATTTTACTTAATTATATTGTGTTCATCATCACATCCAAGGAATCTGGTGGCAAGAGTTGATGAAGTGTAACACATTTGTTCTGTATCACTTCTGTTTATAAAGCACACAGAACACAGCCCTGCTTCCAGTTCTACACAGAAGGCACTCAGCAGCACCAGCCCTGCTCAGCAGTGCTCAGTTCAGTCACTGCAGCTTTCACAGAGCTCTTTGTAGTGCTGGTCACCATCACTGCAACTGCAGACAACGCCTGCTATACTGATGCATCATTAAGATGACCTGTTCAACAGGTCACATTCTTCCCTGAGATCTTCAGAGCTAACAACTTTTCTGCTGACTTAGCTCAAACCAGTCTCCAGGATGGCTGCAGAATGAGAGAGAAAAGCTGCTCGACACCTGGACCTGGGCTTCAAGGAAACACTTATTTTATGCTCGGCATATTTGTGTTAGCTTTTCCCAATTCTTACAGGCAGGACACTTTTGGGACAGGAATTAACAATTACCCCTCAGCTTAATCTGGAAAATAGCAACCAATTAGTACATCAAAATAAATTATAATGAAAACACAGTATAGGTGAGGGAAATGGCAGTTATGTACCCTTGAACACATTCTGTCAAACTTTTTGCTGAACTTTGGGGCATCCATATCAGCTGTCAGAGTGTAGCCCCTTCACAGTCATGAGAACTGCATTGCTGACCAATATACACAAGACTAATCAAAGAGTACTTGAGAAATTCACTTTTCTTTGGATCAGCATTTGGCATTGAAGTAAACATTTATAAAAAGAGGAACAGTTTTCTTTGAGCATACACACTATCAATAAGCAAACACAAAACACCAACAAATAGTGTTTGCTTACTGCAAACTTTGCAATAGTAAAACACACTCATTTCTAAACCAGGTTTGAATGCTTACAGCTTGCAAACATCACCATCTTGGGTCTATGGAGAGCCACAGTGCCAGTATGCACAACCAATTATGTGATGTGATTCACAGATTCTTCTGTGTTTTGTGTATGTTGGCATATCTTGAGGGCATGCTCAGTCTAGTGTGTTGCCTGTTTTTCATTAAATGGGAAGACTTTTTAAAGCAATAAACACAGGTTTTCATCAGGGCCCTAAGACATCCATTCATCACCTTATCTTGTCGCAAACAGTTTTTGAGGAGACATGTATTAAAAGCATTCTCATTTTGCCAATTGCATCAAGTATTTAGGGATGGTGAATGAACAGAAATCAAATCTAGTTACATACTTTCTACATTTTATTTAAATGCAAGAGCAATGCTGACTCTTTCATTCCCCCCATCCTGCAGTGACCAGAGTCACTTCGCTAATTCAGTGCTTGAGATTCTCACTAAAACTAAAATATATAGGTAGCAGAAAAAGTGAAACTTTGATAGATCCCCAGCCAATCTGAAGAAAACTAGAACTGCTATTTCCATATATAAGCACAGCTGAAGAGCAGCTCTATAAAGCTCTAGGAATATAGAAGGTAGTAAATTCTGCTCAAATTACATCAAGCCATAAGTAAAGCATTAGAGACAGGTAGGGCTGAAATCAGGTAAGGTTATGCTGCCAAAGCAGCAACCGGGCTGAAAGATGTAGGGAAAATTGTGCATGACAACCTCACAATAAAGGGAACTGAAGGGAGGGTTGTAGTGAAGACAGGGAGCATGACAAAGCAAATGCTGATCTCAGAAGTGCAGGGCAGTTTTAAACGGGGTCACCTTAAGAAATGGGCAGAAAAATAAGAAAGAATGGAAAAAATTTTAAATTAGCATATGATAAGACCAAAAAATAATTGAGAGAGCAAACAAGGTGCAAACAACAGGAATCTGACATAGAGAAATACTTAGCAAGGTGATAGGAAGATCAGGACAGAAGGGTAACTTGAGAAAACTAAGGAAGGAAGGGAAGCAAACTGAAGAGGAGTTAAAGGCAGGAGAATAAATAGAAATGGCCACTATTGCCACAGTATACACAAACAGAATTCCAGCTCCAAATTCTGGGAAACTCAGCAACTTCTTGTGCTGTTTTTCCTTCTCTCCCACGTACACAGTCTTATCTCCTTTTCCTGAAGCAGGGCATGATCCTGCACCAGTAACAACTCCTGTCATTCTCCCCTGGGCAATTCTACCAGGAACTGTGCCACCAAGAAGCCAATGGCAGTTGATTTATGCTGGTTTTGTAAATACCACTCTACTTCCATGTTTACCACTACATACTTCACCACTCATCACTTGTAGACTTAAAATAATGAGAACCCTGGTGACTCTCAAAATACTTTCAAACTGAGGTTTCCTGTTGTGAGAATCATCACTTGGGGCCTGACTGAAGATTACCACCAATCTGTGGGAGAAGTTATTTTTGTTTCAGGTTTGTTTGGCTTTCTTAAGGGGAAAAAAAAAAATTTATACAGGCCACTTCTTATACATGAGGTTGTTTCAGCAGAATGTCTGGATTTCAACTCAAGCTGTGATCTCACCATCTCCTCCAACTTAAAAACACTCATAACAGACTGTTTTTCTAACTCTCAACATCCTAACCAAAACATGTGACATCACTCTTTCTATAGGTGTAAAAATGCCATCTCTCTTTTACACACACAGTATTGAATTACTTCATTAATCAGAAGGAAACTCAGAGTTAGAGAAGCAGGGCTAGAAACTGGGGTTCAGTATGTTAAAGCAACAGTATGTCATTAACATGTCTCTTTTATTTCAGACATGGATCTTTGTTGTATGTTTTCCTCTACTTGGTGACTTTCTGTTTGTTTCTCTCTATCGTGCTTCTGCTGATCTATTGTCTTTTCTATTTAGCTTTTGATTTACCACAGATGTCCTTTCACAAAAAATGTTCACACATTTGTCTTTCTTTTCAATTTAAGCTTATGTCTGTCTTCCTTCATCCACTTGATCTCTTTCTCCTAGTTATTTAACACTTATTTTTAGCTTTGTTTTGGATGTCTTACCTTCTTTCTCTCACGATTTTAAAAATGCATTTCTCCATTATTTTTTTTATTCCAGATGTCTTTTCCCTTACCCTGTTGGAAAGTCTCCTTGTTTTTTGATCTACCATCTTTCACCACTTCCCATTTAATTTTCCAGCATCCCATAGCCCAATCTTCCCAGACTGAATCATGCCTCCAGCAGAGTGCAAAGCATAGGCAAGGGAAGATGAACCAAAGCAGGAAGCAAATAAATACAGCCCTGACTTAAATTCCAGTGGTCAAAACTGGACTGATGCCCCCACCAGCTGGTGCTGGTGGGAGTCCACTCCCTTTTCTGATGAAGAGAGCTGATGCCTGGCTGCAGTGGCACCCAAGCTCGTGAGCCCTTGCTCCCTTTGCTGTCCTAGGAGAGCACAGCACCTGCCTCCTGCACCACTCCTATGGCACAGCAGGTCCCCCCTGTTTCTGCTCCCTAGCCCTGGCAGAAGGAACATCTGCAGCATCAGCCCTGCTCTGAGCAAGGCCAGTTTGATCTAGGCTGCTGCCTCTGCCAGCACCTCCAGCTCCAGTATCTGCTGCCTGCTTCCACAGAGACAACACACCATGGAGGCAAAAGGCTGGGAGGGGAGAGCAGCAGGAGCTCAGAGCAGTCTTTCATGGGGATGCAGTCAGCACACCAGCTCTGCTTCCCACTCCTCCACTCCCAGGCAGCAGGGAGTGAGAGCCTGAAGAGATCCTCCCTCCTGTAGGCAGCTAGGGGAAACCAGTGCAAACTGTTCTATTGTCCCGACTCCTCTCCTGCTCCTCCTCCTCCTTTTGCACGGGTGCCTAAGGAAAGGAAAAAGATCTCATTTTTCTGGTGAACTGAAGCTGCATGATACATGGCTTCAGATTAACAGCAAAGTCCTTCAGGAAGCAGGACAACAAGCCTCATGCTCATCAAGGTACCAGCTTAAACATCTACATCCAACAGTCCACTGAATTCAAAATTCTTCCTAAACAATAGACAATTAAGGGTAAAATATATAATCCTCCCTTTAACATGCTCTGAAAGAATAAAGACCCAAGTCACACAGCAAGTTGATCAGACTCAGATTGCAACTGGTTTGGTCCCCAGCTCTCGCTCCCTACAGAACAAGGCTGCCTCATTTTAAACCATAAGAGACAGCTTAATATCTAACACACATTTTTAAAAGAAAATCCGGTGAGTGTAAGAGTTCCTTTTATTTCTCATTAACAATTAAGGAATACCATTTACAGGCCCTGTAAAGCTGTGCTCAGCAACTGAAAAGTAGTGTGGAGGTGATCACAGCCAGGGCAAATCACAATTCCTGTTTAAAAATTTAAGGATCCTACCTCATGCTCAAACAGTCCCGGGGAAGACCTCAGAGAAAGCACTTCCAAAGGGTAATGAACAAAGTGCTATGAAATAAACAGTGCAAACTTGTTTACACTCTCACTCAAAACCAATGTAAACCAAGAGGAGCCATTCAGAGAAGCAACTCCAAGATAAAACTGATCCCAGCCTCTGAAGGAGCACTGCCCTGGGGAGACGAGCTTCCCCCTCACCCAGGCTGCCTTATAATCAATGGCTGTCATTGTTCTCCTTGCTGACTTGTGACTCCAGTGACTCTTATCTCATGAAGTTTCATGAGCAAAAATTACCCTCTGTATAATAAAGCCTTCCTAGGGCAGGCTATCACTGATTCAGTTGCTAAGCCAATCTTAGCTAGTCTGCAAACACCAGTAGCTCCCTGTTGGCACCCAAGCTGACCTTTCCTGTGTTACAGTACAATGGCTCTTACCATACCTTGATATAATAGCATTGCCTGCTTGATTTCAGCTCTCACATGTTACTGCTTACTGGTTTGTTTTCATGTCTGGGAAACCAAGATTCCTTGTTACAAAATTAAGAAAATACCATTAAAAATGCTTTGTCACTGACAAATGGAGCTGTAGTTGTGCTGTAAGAAACCAGATGGAAATTTAGCTCATGATTCCAGTAAAAATGTCAGTGAAATGGAACAAGGAACTACTCAAAGACCAGTGGAGCACATATTGTTCCAAAATTTCAGGGTTTATCAGGACCAAATAAAATCTGGAACCTAAACAGCAATGAGCTGTTAGCCTCTTTATTCCATACCAAAATGGTTCTTTCAGAGACATAAAGTCCACATATACAATAGTCAAAGACTTTTTTTTCCTGGTGCTTTGGTGATTCCTGCAGAACAGGAAGAGACTAGCCAAAAAAAAAAAAAAAAAAAAAAAAAAAAAAAAACACCAAAAAAAAAAAAAAAAGAAAAAAAAAAGAAAAAGAAAAAAAAAACAAACAAACAAACAAACAAAAAAAACCAACAGTAAATGTTTATACTAGTTTCTTGATAAATACAAAACTGAAACATGGCATTATTTTGGTATTAACTTGCCAGTGTAATTATAGTGATACCATGAGCTCAAGTGAATATGGCTGACAACGCTTTCCAAATTGAATACTTTTATACCACTATCCCCACCAGAGGTACCATTGAGAGTTTTGGGGTGTTGCACACCAAGTAAAATCATGCAATCTGCCTTTTGAGTTCAAACACTAAGGCTTGGCTTGCATTTGCTTGCAAAGCACAATCCACCTGCAGCAAACAGTTTGGTGCAGGTAAGGAGACATTTTGCTCAGAAGAAGAGCCTAATAGAGTCTGGGAAAGTGTCAGTGTTCATCATCAAGTCCTCTTGAGTTTTGGTGGTTTTTCCCTATGTTAAAAAGGAGACTAAAAACCCTATGCTGAGTATTTCCAGTGCAGGGGTCATTGTGGAGCTTGAAGAGAAGGATCAACAGGCTGTTTGCACTGACGCAGGTTGTGCTGCAGAAAACTCACCCATTTCTCTGAAAGCAGAGTTGAGACAAAACAAACTATAATCCCACAGTAAATTCCTACCAATGCATAAATACTGGACAATCTTCCTTGCTCCTCTCATCCTCACAGGCCAAATGTGTGCTCCACACTTCACTGAAAGCAGACCCTGTGCCCTTAATCTCACATTTCCATTCTGTGACAGACTGACTCCTGACCTCTTTTATTACCATGTTCCTTTAAAAAATGAAAATTATGCACGAGACACAAATGAAATAAATCCTTACATCAAGGAAGAACATTCCTGTATTGTGAAGTCTAAGATTTTGTAAAACTCGGTTTAAATCAGTCTGATGTTAAAATATCCCATTTCATTTTGCCTTCTATCAAAATGCACATAGTCAAATTAGTAAAAAAAGAAAAATACAGAATGATCAAGATACCAATAAGAAAAATATGAAAAAAATAGAAATCACACTAAACGAAATATTACTTCTGTGAAACAAGTATTTTTCTTGGAACAAACTCACCCATCACACCAGAGGAAATCAGCTTAGGCTCATTATGATGGAACCTTAGTAACAACAAAATTTACTTTCCATGCCTCTTTATTCAAAAGTTACAAATTTTGAAAAAGAGATTTAATAACTAAATAAACTGATTATTTAAGCCCTCAACCTGTGAGCACTCTATGCATATACTTAGATTTACAGGCCTAAGTAACCCAGTTCCTAGTAGTGTGTGTGCTTCAGGACACACACATTACCTTGAGTGTTAGAATATTTTGCTTATAGCAGTACAAACCAAAACCCAAGGGAGCCACATGACTGTACAATGCAGCTGTATCTATGAATTGAGAATTACTGAAATCAGGGGAAATGGAAACCCAGATTTTCTCTAATATCACAAATTTGCTCAGCAAAGAAAGTTAACTAGAAACAGCTAAAATTGTTTTCTACTCAGTAATTCAGGATAAATGGGAAAGAGACTGACCCTGGGCATTAACTATATTCAGTCATCCAAGTATTACAGTTCCTTGCTGGCAGTCTGCTAGAACCATAACCAAGTCAGGTTTTATCAGTATGGGAATGCACAGACCAGGCCTTCAAATATTAAATATTTCTCTGATGGTGTGGAGAATAAAAAAAAAAAAAAATTTAAAAGGAAAGAGGAGAAGGAAAGGGAGAGGGGGAGAGGGCCTGTGTGTGTATGGAAGGAATGTGAGCTCAATATACCAAGTTGCTACAAAAGAGTCCTGATTAACATTTCATTGCAAAAGATGCACCACTATACTAACGGCCTTAAAAATCTACATTTAAATGGAATACAAAAAATATTGTTATTCAAAAGCATTCTCTAGGCATTCCCTTTTAAAAGCAATAGGTTAAAGGTTTGATTTATATAGACTTTAAAGAGGGTATACACTGCCTTTGTCACATCACAGTTTAACTGTGTAGTTTCACCTCAGCTTTACATTTATGAACTGGATGAAGACAATACCATTTCTGATGTGCAAATTCAAACTTTTTTATTTTTTATTATTTGTCTGCTAGAGATTCCTTTTGACACATATAAATGCTAACATCTAGCCTTTGAGGTGTTACTCTTTTTATTTTTCCCCCACTTATTTCCCTGAAAAACTAACATATGCTACAGGTTTTAACTTTATTTTACAGAAAACAGCACATGAAAGCATTGCTGGAATATTTATTAGATTCATCTGTTATCGTTTTGTTACATGATCTGCAAAGGAGAAAAAACATGCTCATGGTTGTACCAAAAGAGCATGGCTGGTGCACCATGACTAGTACCACACAGACTGGTAGTTCCACACTGGGCCCTACACCAAAAATGTGGCTTTACCATATTTCAGTGGGTTAAGTGCTTGCACAGGCAATGCTGCTTGAATTATGTAGGGACTCTGTTGTGCATCACCTATAGATTGATAATTCTCGCTCCATGCAAAATCCAGCTAAGCTAAGGACAAGCACTAAAGATAAAACTCAACACTTGCTAATCAGTTGTTCAGGAGTGAACCACAGCACAGAAGGGACTTGCATGGCAGCCAGGCTCTGTGGGATGCCAAACTGGGGGCCCATCTTCCCCCAGTGTTTACACAGGGAACTGGTGAGAGATACTAAGCAAAGGCACTGAGCCACAGGAGAGAAGCCAATACTCTAATAAATGCAGAACACATCACAACCTAAATATGTTAGTGTAAATGTTGAATGACTCCTAATTATTTATAATCAGCAGTCATTAAGAGTCATGCTTTTCCCCCTTGATTCCTTCAGCAGAGAGGAGGCAAGCGTGAAAAATGGGTTAGCAGCCTTTCTGTGGGCCAATTGCTCCTGTTCTCAGAGGGACTCAGCCAAAGCCCATTAGGAGGGTACTGACCTCAATCTGCTGTGGATCAGTCCCTGAACGCCACAGAAGTCTCTAGATTCCTAAAAGGTTATGCTCCCCCTGGCTTTAAAGGCAGAGGGAGAAGACTTGAGAAGCCTTATGCTACAGTCTCTTTCCCAGAAGATTTTTAAGTGTCCCATGAGATGCAGTCAGAGGTCAAATAGTGCATAACACCCCCTCACACAACCTGCTTACCTCCCAAAGACTTGCAAAGTGGGGGGCACCTTCTGCAGAAATTAGAGGAGGCAGGAGTAATGCAACGATGCAGAAACCCAAAGGCATGCCAAGTGTGCTCAGCATTGATGTGCCATTGCAGTAACATCTGTACCTGCAGATTGCCTGCTCCCACCCTATACAGAGAACCTGGTTGCATAGTGTGCACAGGTGGGTACTCCAAAGGAAATGGTGATATAACCCAAAAAACCCCATTTTTAAGCATTCTTCAGCATTCAGACAAAAGAATCATTTTACATACCCTACTTCATATCAGACCTTTGTTATCTTCAGTGAAGCTCACTGCTTTTCTCCTGAGAGGGTCTCTTGCACAGAACAAATGCAGTCCATATGTAAAGCCTAATTAAAAGACCTCCTGCAGTCATTAGCCAAAATCTCTCTCCTATCATCTTCACCCAACAAAACAAAACTTCTAATCAAAAGTTCAGCAATGTCAACTGGATTACACATTCTTTGATGGTGTTGAAGACCCTAAAGGAGAAATACTTGACAAGCTATTTGTATTTTTGCGAAACATTTTCTAAACAGATGATCTGATTGTACAGAGGTACTGAAAAACACGGTTTGTGTTTCCAGCTACTGTCCACAAGCTCATAATCACAATGCTTCTAAAACTCCAGGGATATGCACTGTAGGATACTTGATGACACAGCAAATAACTCTTCCATTGATACTGCAGTAGCAGCTCTCCGAAACAACTCTGGCATTTACTCCCTGAGAAGTAAATATTGACTTAACAGCATCTACCAGAGCATATGCAAAAGCCATATGAATGATTGCCTCTGCCAGTGCAGACTCACATGCTCAGAACCACACCTGCCACTTTATTCTAAATCATTGAACCATGTAACTCATGAGAGAGAAACCTCCTCTTACAACTGCCATTGAAAAGAAGCCAAGGGACTCTTCCAATTTGATCCAACACATAACTATTCTTAGATGGACACATCCATCTAAGATGCAACATCCCAGTCCTGCCACCATATAAATGACTCCAGGGGAGCAGCCTGTGCAACACCCATCAGCATCCAAAGACCATTTGCCACCATGTTGACCTGGGACTTTTAGGTCATGTTCTTTAAGTAATCACTGTTTTGAGACAATTTTATAGTAAAAAGGTTGGATTAGGAAAGTTTGGAAAGCCCTAAACAACAAAGCTTCCTCTGCTCAGCTTAATAGACTTCAGGCAAGGCTGCCTGGGAGGACCTTCATGTTAAATGACTGTGGATCACAAATATCCTAACAGATTTCTTTTTATTCTGCAATGCGTCTTAGGATGCATTGTCCTTGTCACTCAAAGCTTCTCAAGAGTCCTCAGGGCATTCCAACCCTCAACAAGACCTGTAAAATGCAAATAACTAGCATCATCAGACTTAGTACCAACAGCAAGGGTTTATTGTCAAGCTGAGGGCAGTTCTTGACATAAAATTAGGCCAGGAGATAATGAAGCTAGATTGCTCCCTACTGGCACAGAATTTTGAGAGCATGACTTCATGCTTCTGCATGAAATAACCCAAACAGAAGAATGAAGTGCTGAATTGGAACATATATAGCTGCACCCAATGTGCTCATTTGCAGGTTTCAGAATGAAATGTGCATTCATAAAGGAAAGGGCTCTGCCACCACAAACAGATACTTCCCAGTGCTACCACCATGACAAAGGCAAGAAAATGCAATCTGCAGTGCTTAGAGATTCCAGCTGTCTCATCTGCACTAATGGTGACTTAACAATACTGGTCCCAAATGTGAAACTCACTAATTTGTTTGACATCAACAGCTATCCAATGGAGTAAGGACAAGGCTACACATCCCATCTTAACTGCAGCAGAGCCAAGAGCTGAACAAACATCCACAGAGATAAAATACCATCATATAAACAAGCTGTGATGGCTCACTTCTTGAAATCCAGCAAGGCAGTCTAATAAGGCAGTCACACATCCTTAATTATGCTGGCTCCAAAACAAGTTTAACTATCGTTTAGGCAATTCCAAAAACATGGCAATTTTAAAATAATGTATAACTCAACCATAACTGCTTATAGGAGTAATGTACATTGCATGCTATTTTCAGATGACAGTGAAGTAGAGAGGGGTAGGACACTGATTTGGCAAAGGTTTCTAATGACTTTCATTAACCCCAGAAAGGAGAGAGAGAAACAGCCATCATCATCATCACCACCACCAACACCACCACTCATCTACTTCTGTCATCCCGGAGCTAAAGGGAACATAGGAATACTGGTTATATCCTGATATAATGAGTTACAAAATAGTCTTCCCCAGAGGATACAGACAAGTTTATATAACCAGCAGTGAAACTGGGCAACTTTCCAGAAAATTTATCCAACTGCCGGCAGTCTCCCATTTCAAGGTAGCTGGAAAAGCTAACTGCTGAATAAAGTAATTTGATCCACATCCCATGCATTTTAATAAATAGAAAAAAGAAGACACCTACTAGTGTTTACTCATTTTTATTTCCTAAAACACTGAAAGGGAAAACATCTTCCTTTCTTCACATGCCCTCATGGTCTCTTTTAGTTCAAGACACTGAAAAGCATTTCCAGCACTGAACAAGAAGAAATACATGTTTATGGATAGAAGCAGAGTGTTTTTTAAAAACATAGAAATAGTCTACTACATTCTAAATTAAAAAAAAAAAAAAAAAAAAAAAAAAAAAAAAAAAAAAAAAAAGGTTTGGTTGGTTTTTGGTTTTTGGTTTTTTTTTTTTTAATGAAAGGACTGTAAATTTCTAAGTGGAATCTTCTTGCCCCTTTCTATCACTCTTTACCTCTCCCTTTCCATTCTATTTCTTAAAGTCTACTAGGATCATATGATGGCAGTCACATTAGCCAACTTCACAGTCCTTGCTGACCACTAAAGGGAAAATTTAGACTGGACAGACCTATCCCTAGAAGGGAACGGTTGAAGGACATAGGTCACAGTTTGCAACATCTTTATTTTTATTAACCATTTTTATTTTTATGTCTCATTTTTCAGGTTGGAGGCTGATTCTGTCTGAACTCCAAAAGAAGTGAAAGAAAAGTCTATAAACTGAAAGGACACAAAGCCAGGAAACAGATTTTCAGTGAGATCATTTCATACCTCTTCATGGTTTATGTTTACTCTAGCTAACATCCACCTAACTTCAAGGATTCTTTACATTTTGAAGAATTGTCTGTTGCTTTCAACTACAGCTTGATAGCCTGCAATGAGCACACAGTGCCCTCTGCAACTCCTCCAGCAGAACCTAGGAAAAGAAATTTCACCACTCTCTTTATTGCTAAACAAAATATAAGCTCAACATAATAAAGGGTTTCACTTAGACTCCTCTGATTTTCTCATTGTTTAGGTATGTTCCACATTAAAATAAGTTCAATCCTGCAGCACAGGGGACTTCCACTACCAGACTGCCAAGGAATTGGTTTCCTCAGCAGCCAAGACTCCTGGAAATCCAGAAGCATCTGTACAAGGCAATAGTGTGTGCAGCCAGACCACGCCTGAGACTTTGCAGATATGCAAGGGATGCCCATGGCATCCCTGCTGAGCACATGCTCAGGGTGCAGCTCCATTTGCACAGAGGCCTGGCCACTGAGTCTGACTTCTCTGAGATGCCAAAAAGCCAGCAGAAAATGTTGTGCCAACCTGAGCCGCTCTTTTGTTGGGTGGAGGTTCTGTCTTCACCTCCCAAAGAAGTGAAGAGATTTCACTTCCCAGAGGGCAAGTGAAATCTAGAGCAGTATGTCTGCGCAAATGCAAGCACAAAATCAGCAGCCCAATTAGTGTTCACCCACGCAAGAAAAAAATCTCTGCTGCTCTTCCTTCACGTCTAAGATTTCTGTCCAAAGGCAACATTTTGTCCCATAATTAAGGAATCTGAAATATGGTATTTTTCTCAGGTTCACCGATTTAGTAAAATTAAGCTTTTCTATATCAATTATTCTGCACCTACCTGTAAAATCTTACATTCCTGCAGTTAAGGTACTGATTCCATGAACAACTATGACCTCAGTCTTATAATGCTAAAATACTGATTTTTGACAAGTTCTAAGTCCAACATGACAACAAAAAAAATTCAGCTCAAATCTGCTGAAGTGAGAGCACCTCAGAGGAGCACAGAGCTTGCTTTTTCTTTTCTTTTTGTTTTTTTTTCTTTTTCATCTTCTTTCCTTCTTTTACTCTTTAAATACCTGGTGAAATTTTTGATATCTTTGCCCAAGGTTCTTATTCACTTATAGACATAATTATTTTTTTTTTTTTTTAGGAGTAAGCTTATTTTTAGCATCTCCTTGAGCCTTGAAGATAAATGTAGCAATAATTACAGTCCCTTGAAATATTTTATTACTTGAGATATTTTGGTATCATTCATACTAAGGTTATTTCTCAGAGGAAAAAAAATAATTTCTTGGTGCCAAAGAAAATGTATGCAAGTCTTAAATTCTGATTTAAGTTTGATGGCTGAAGGGAAAGGTCTTTGGGAATTTAAACAGCAAAATGAATCCACCTCCCCCTATTCTCTGAACAATCAAAAGAAAATGTTCAAAGCTGAGGACAGGACTTTTAAAATTATTTCCACTCTTTTATATGCAATATTATCCTCTACCATTATCAGCAAACAAAATGGTGTCTTGGAACAGATATTGTAAGCTCAGAGTGACTGTCAAAAGCTGCTGATGGATCTTGAATTGAAAATACAAAATAAAACCAACAATTTATATTTTTCTTTGACCAATACTTTAGAAAACTTGGCGCTGACTTTGACTGAAATGAATGTTGGAAATTAAGTTGGTAGAAATCTCCTGAGCGATTCCAGATCCCTGCTTTTTTGGCAGGGACACTGTGATCCTGTACCCATCCTGGTGTTTGAAAGGTATTAATATCCATTCACTCAAACTCTTCAGCCAAATATCTCTGAAGAATAATTCATCACACACCTTCAGAAAAGCAGTTTACAATAATGTTCAGAAAGCAGCTTACAAGTCTGGCATTTCTCTAAGCAAAGTTGTGCTGTTTTCAATTCTGCTGAAAAAACTGGGAGAGGTGTGGGTCTTTATGAAGGCCCTGAAAATGCCTGTAAAAACCAGCAGGTTTTATACCACTTTGTGACTGAATATTTAAATATAGATTAAAATAAAGGATTCCCATGCTGTTCACATAGAAATTAATGGCAGCTGGCTTCAGGACAGAGGTCAAGTTGTGATCTTATAAAGTCTCTGAAATGTGGAGTAGTTCAAACTGCAAGGAGTGATTCTATATACAGCTGCATGGTAACTAAGATATCATTATTCTTTCCCTTCTTTGTGATCATACAGAAGAGCGTTCAAATAGAACATTTGTAAAAGAAAGCATATTTCCAGGATGAGGTGCTGAGATGGCTTCATGAAAAGTTATCTTAAGTTTCAGAGACGTGGTAATTCAGAAATCAAGGGTGCTGGGAGCCCAGATATCTTACTGAAGGGAACCAGCTAAAATACTGGCTTGAATTAGGACTGGAAAGAGATACCTAAGATTGAATATTTAAAGCCTGGACTAATTAAAGTTGCTAACATTATTTGCAGTATTCCAGAGAGTCTAAATATCTTACCACTAAAGAATAATATGAAATTACAATTACAAGCACACCTTACAGACACCTTTTATGGGGTTAATTTTATCTCATCCCTGTCTCACCGTTGAATCCTGCAAGTCCTACTCCCTGTTTCGAACCTTGACCTCAGAATGGGATGGATATCCTTGACCTGCAGGGTGCAGGCAGCTTGGAGCAGTCCTAAGAACCCCAAGAAAGGGTAAGGAAAGCACAGGCTCCTCAGCAGAGACACCACATGTAACTCACAGAAGCTTCAACTACCAACAAGTTAAGCAAAAACCTGAGGTGGAGAGAGAATACCAAACCTCCCTCTGACCTCTGGCAAATGCAATCCCCAGCCACAGAGAGATCCTGGCTGTGAGAAGCTGAGGATTCCCAGATATTTCCAATGGGAAAATCCACAGAGTTGAGAGAGAAACACAACATGCAGTCCAGCCATCTCCGGGGTGAGCCCACTCTGCATCACTATGCAGTGCAGTCAGCACTGAAACCAGTCCAGGCTTAAGGGACCATCACAGATGCTGAGTACCCCAGGGAGCCCCCAGCAACTGGCAGGATCTAGCCTCCACCCTTCTCCTCTACAGCAGAAATACAAACTTTAAAAAAAAAAATAAAAGAAAAGAAAAAAAGAAAAAGCAGGAAGACAGTCCATGAGGAGCATTTTATCTGAGTTAAAGTTGGAATGGGCTGTAAACTCCCATGGGACATCTAGGTTTACACACTTCAGATGAAACCGTAAATTGAATATTAAGCACACATTTTTATCAAATCATATTTCTCCCAGAGAAGGCTGAGGACTGCCTGTTTATTTTTTTAATCTGATTCACTATGTTTACAAGTGGTAGGAAAGCTGGTTATATCGGCCAGTCCATCTTTTTAGCTCTATTCGAATGACTTTGATTTTGTTTTTCTAACACTGCTAAGAAAACTATAATGCAAAAAAAGAAATTAAATCTATAATCTGTGAAAAAGCACTCTGAAATCCATCAACTAAGTTGTATCCATAATTGCTTCCCTGGCTTATCAAAAAAAGGCTCATTTGCATTATCTGTTATCTTTAGATACCCATCCTAGTCTATAAACAGAGTTATCAATCCCGTTCAGAGGCCAGTCCACAAATTGAAGTTTTCTATAGAGGGAATTAGCTATAAACAAGCCTGAGGCAATTTTCTTTGACAGCCAATGGTAAACCATAGGAAGTAACTTCAATAGTGATTTACAGTTCTTCTCTGGTTTCCATCCAACTTTTCCTTCTTGTGCTTCTGTTCCATCCAAAAAGGAATTTTTCAGATGTTCTAATTTCCCATTCAAGATGCAATCAATCCCAAGTCTAGGTGTGTCTAATCCAATTTTTACGGTATGTTCATGGGCCAGCACCAGAGAAAAAGAACTCTCTTTTTATTTTCTTTCAATTGCCTCTGCTGCAATCACAAGACTTGTCATCTCCTGGTGTGAAATGCACAACAGCAAAAGAGAGAGCGAAGGAGATTTGAGAGAGTGAGAGAGAGAGAGAGAGAGAGAGAGAGAGAGGGAACGCCAACTACTAAAAAGAAAGGGGAAAAGAGGTACACAAAAACAACACTCACATTTTTAATAACCGTACAAACTGAAAACTTGTATTTAGCAGAATAATTAATTAACTCCGACTTCTTAAAGTCTGTGTGGAGTTTTTAAGTCCTCATTCAAGTCACAATATACCATTAGAAGCAGGATATTCAGGAAAGGACTCCAGCTTCACACTACCCATCCTCCTCATGTATGCCACAGTGAAGTCAGGCTCAAGTCCTGTACTGCTTGCTCATGCACACCACTCTTCTGCAGACAAGCAAACCCCATTGTCCAGCCTCCCACACCACTGAGAGTCAGAGCACTGCTACTCTTTTACAAATGAAAGGTCTTTTCTCTTAGCAGCTTAACATATATTTTGGCTAGCTCTGACCTTAGGAAAAAAAACCTGAGGATTTAAAATATTTATTTTTCAATCAGTAATTTAAAAAAATCTCTAAGGCACTGACATGCACAGTGGATCTTCACGTGACCCCAGGCATAGAAAAGAAGTAACAAGCAGGGACATGATTCCTCTCTGAGTAAACTACAGCAAATGAAAGCAAAGCAGTCAAAAACCCGATGTGAGAGAAACCAATGGATTTAAATCTGTGAAAGAAGAGGCAGAAGAACAGACAAGAATTACACCCAGTGTCAACACAGACCAATAAAAACTGTTTCCTTTTATATTAAAGCAAAATATGTTTATATCTCAGACTACAGAGCTTGTACACTTTCCCCTTCCTTTTCTCTATATATGCATTTACCTGCAGGACATATATATGTGTGTACATATATACATGCACAGGTTATTTTTCCCAGGACTGAAAGCTACCCTAATGGGTAGGCACTAATGGATTTGAAGCGATAAGGTAAAGGCAGACATGCAAAATGCTCCAGAACTTCTGTTCCTAATCAATCACCAGAGATCAGTGACATCATTCAAGCCTTTGATCAGAGCTCCCCTTTCAAGCTTAAAAAGGGGTATAGATTGACCCACACCAGTGGAGAGACTGAAGAAACACCTAGGATACAATTCACAGTGAAATATGAGAAGTCACTGGCATCCCTCTTCAGAAAAACTATCCCTTCCCACCTTCCTCAAGGAATACAGCGCACATTCCAGAGCAACCAAGCACAAACAACAGATTTATCTCTTCCCCCAATAATTAGAAAACAGCCATGGAAACAACACATCGCAAAATCCCTTCAGATTTTATTTTTGAAGACTGCACATACATTCTATCCTAACTGGTGGTTTGTTACATTTACTTGCATTTTAAAATCTCCTCAAGTCCATTAATAAAAATTAAAAAAAAAAAAAAAAAAAAAAAAAAAAGGAAAAGAAAAAGAAAAAGAAAAAGGAAAAGAAAAAAGGAAAGGGAAAAAAAAGCAAAAAACAACCTTATTTTCCCAGAATATCTGAGCTTTAAGAAATAAGGCTTTTAAAATCAATTTTTACAGAAGAAAATTTTCAGGATTTTCAGGAGAACTAGCATCACGGCAAGCATTCAATACATTTAGCACCAGCCTTTGTCCACATCAGGGCATTCAGAGAGTTTGGATCACTAATCCCACTTCAGCTAAAATTAAGCTCCATTGTTTCTCCTTTCATCTGAGTTTCCATGGCACTTACTAGGACTTAAGTGTTATTTACTTAGTGCAGTTTGTTAAAAACAACAACCACAAAAAAAGTACATCTTAACACGAGCATCAGATTTGTTTTACTTTCAATAACCTCAAGGCGCAGTCAACATTTTACAGTCTCGGAGATTTCTTCCACATAAAAAATCTTCAAGAAAAGCAAAGTTGAAAATAGACCTGAAAACACTCACTTCGTTGTTTTGGTTTGGTTTTCTCCCCATCTGTATTTTAAAAAATCTAATTGAGCTTCCTGAACTGCAGCAAAAATGTAGTTTATTATCTCCCTCATCAGGTGATCAATGATTTCATTAATAAGACAGATAACAAAACTGTCGTATCATCGACACAGTTATGAAAGATGATCCTGGCTTCTTGCTCCATTTTCCAAGGTCTGGGATTCTCTGTGGCAGCTCTGAGTCCATTCAATATTTTCCACAGACAGAGAAAAGTGAAAATCCATTTTGAAACCAATTTCAATTAGGATCCAGAAGCTGTTATCACAGGTGTCGCAGAATGGGCCCGTAAGTGGAAATGTCGCCTATCCATTCTGAAATGAAACCTTATCAGGGGCTACGAAGATGGCTGAGGACAGCCTATCTGTAAATTACTTTTCGTCCTGTGTTAACTCAACCCTAGTTCTGTCATATGGAATTCTTTCCAGCCCCTCGTAATAATCTAATGACTAACCAGGCGCTGTACCAAAACGGCTTTTATTCTGCTCGGGCTTCCCCGCCAAACGAACGGGCCGCAAATGCAAATCAGCGGAGGCGGCCAGGCGAGCCCGCGCCTTAGCAATATCATTTAAAGCTCCCACAGTTTATTGCAGGCAAGTAACGGGCTTGCATTCTGCAGCCTGTCTCCACCCATTGCATTCCTGGTGATTTTTCAATTGCAAACTCCAAGGCCCAGTTATTTCATTAATTCAGCACCCAAGTAGTGAGGCTTTTCTCTCACATCTTTCAGTCTCCTTTTAGCAAATTATCCCATGACGGAGGATTTATTCAGTCAAAGACCTCGGACTTTGAGAGGCAACAAAAGAATCAAGAGACTTTCTGGTCCACCTGCCTGGCGAATGATGAGGCAGGGTAAAGCCTCCCCTAGAGAAACCAATCAAACCATTGTGTGGCACAGTCAGACCTTTTCAACTGTCAAGCCAGGAGAGCAGGAAAAGAGATGAAAGAACTCAGGATGAAGCTACCATTTACAGAACCATGTGGGAATGGTCTCCGAAGATTTAATAATTGGGATGGAACTCAACTTTCTGAAAACTAAAGGAAAGAGCGGGGGGAGGGAGGCAAGGAAAAGAAAGAAAGAGAGAGAAGAAAAAGGAGAGAGCAGAAAAAGGAGAGAAAGAAGGAGTGTGAAGTGAGAGACCAGGAGGAGGGGAAAACACTGCTGGTCAGGACCAGAAGGAACTTTTCCACACATAAAACCCTCTGTTGTTATGTATGAACCCCTACACTGGAAAAGATGAGAAAAGCAAGCACAGGAGAGGGGCACAGAGAGAGCACACAGTCTACAAACCTAACTTCAGTTTCAGCAATTTATCATCCCATCTTAGGAAAAACTGCATCAGTACAAACCTGTTCTATTTAACCAAACAAAAAAATCCCCTTAGTTTGGTACATCTGTGTGCATTTTCAAGCTATTGCATTTGTGGGACTTAAGTTTCCACTTGGCTGCATGTGGAACATGCATGAAAAGTCATACTAAATAATGGAAAACAGCATATTTTAAGTGGCTGGCATGTGCAAAGAATGTGCTGCTCTATAGTAAGACTCCAGTTGACTGCAGGCACAAGATGAGGACCTGCTTTTTGATAATCTGACACTCAATGTCTCAAAAGCCAAATTTCAAAATGGTCTGCACAAAACCCAGTATTTCCTGTACACTGCTATTTTTCAAAGTGCCTCTGCACACTTGAAGTACGCATTTATCAGTAGGTCCAGATCACATTTACAAGCAAATCTTTCTTCTGAATTGCCAGCTTTATGAACAAAAATAGAATCTGCAAATTAAATTGTGACCATTTGCAGTATACATCAAAGGCAAACGCTTTTAATGGGAAATAAGATAATAACACAGCACTAAAAATCCCTCTCGTTCTCTTTTGGTTGGGATGTCAAAAGAATGCATCTCCCTCCCCTTCCACTCTCACCCCAAAATAATGAGATATGGCTTGGAAAGAATACAGAAAATGTAGTTAAAATATGGAACCTTCTTTACATAATCGCTCTTAGCTCACTTCTCCCACTTATTGGCATATGTATTTAGTAATAATTTCTATGTAAGCAGAAGCTGAAGTTTTGATTCCTCTGCAAAAGAATAAAAAGAAATGTGGGGGGAAAGTAAATAGAAACATACAAGCAGGGATATAATCAAATGCAACACTGATTCCTGATTATTTCTTTTTAACTGGAGACAGATATGAAATAGAAAACATCTAGAAGAGAAAAGATGAATGCCATTTGAAAACCTGTTAAGTAATTTAATTACTTCAACTGCCTTAATTTACACAGTTCAGATCATAAAGCCAAATACTGTGCCTGCCAGAAGGGTTGCCTAGCTCTAAGTCAATTAGAAAGATTTTTAAAAATTCTTTTTTATTTACTTTAAGAAGATGATCTGCTCAGCACAGCTCCTTCACTTTTTTGGGACCCAGGATCCAGAAGTTTTCTGCCTTAATTTTTAAAGTGCCCTTCCAATCCTCCCAAGCAACCTGGCACCCATTTACTTGCTGACACCCATTTCCAGCAGCTGGGAGGAAGGTGCCATCACTTGGAGCAGCAGTGCTGCTGCCCTACAGCCTCCCCATTTCGGTGGCACGGGCTGGCACAGCAGTGCAAAGTCCTCAGGAGGCCTGTTCTCTCTTAGGCTACCTTCCCCTGAGACCAGCAGTCAGTGGTAGTGAGTTAGCCTTTTTTGGAAGGCTAACAATATCATTGAAGTTTCAGCTGCCAGCAGCCCTTTTTATTCTAAAATTCAAACCTCTTGGTTGCTTCTTCCTCACCAGTACTGTGGGCAGTAATGGCTGAATTTTTTGAGGTCTGACTGACACTAGACTCCTGTAAAGCACAAGATACAGAGCATGGTACCATCACCATACCACAGGGATACAGTTTAAACCCTTTTATTATTATCACTCCTGTGTCAAAACCAGGTACAAATTTAATATGACTGCTTGGGAGTTTTAAGGTTGAGTCTTTTTTTCAGGAAAACAACTGCCCAGTGTAAAATTTCCTAAATTTAGCCTGCACCTTGAACAGGTGGCAAGCTTCTGCTGCTAACTAATGTTTTCTCCTGATTCCAGCTTGTGTTATCCAGCAGGATGTTAAGTCATTACTTACTGATTACAGTGATTGCAGGGATAAGCCACTCAATCATCCCTTTCTGGAACTTGCAAAGGGATACAGGAGGATTGACATTTAATATCCCTTATGCTATTAACCACTGCAGGGAGGGGAAAGAAGGGGGGAAAAAAAGAGGGAAATCTCAGCAGAATTAATGAAGCAATACTGTATTGCACTTGCAGATCACTGGGTTTAGAGTGGGGTATGTGTAGGACTGGCTCACTGAGGAACAACACTAGAAAATAGTAGCAGGCAGAATGAGTTATTACAGCCTACAATAAGCCATAACTTGATGACTGAAATTTTATTATTAAATATAAAGGACCATGGGTGCATTACTCCAAAAGAACATGTATTTAATCAGCTACTCACATCAGATTACAATACACCAAGACATGCAGTCCCCATTAATTACAGCCTCCAATACTTCCAAGCACCAAGGTAGCCTATTCTATCCTAAGAAAAGTACCTTCTTTTAAGTTTACCCTTTTACAACCTGGCCACAAATATCAGAACAGAAGGCTACAAAAAAATCTTACAAGTTCAGATCTTTGCCCTTATTTTTCTGGGCTACCACATGTCTACCCTTAACTTTCATGCTGCTCTATACCACTTGTAGATAGGGATTACTTGCACTATTTTTCTTGCTGAAAAAGAAATTTGTCAGAAAAACATGTATACTGAAGTTATAATTTCCAGCATTTAAAACTACAGGATGTTGTTTCCTCCTTGACTCCTTGAAGTGAAGAGGGCCCCTCCACCCCCTTTGATTTCAGGGGAAGAGGATGGCATCTCCTGATCACTTTGTAGAATCAGGTCTTGTATAATCAATTCAGGGCTCAATTTGCACGTCACTAAAATAGTACAGGCAATGTTTCTTGATACCTAACAACCTCTTTTGAACCCTGACTTCTCAACAGGACCCTGAGCACATCAGTCCAATGAGGGGGCCAAGAATGGGTATTATGATTAGCACCTATTTTATGGTGAGGCTTGAAAGCATGCAGCAGGACAAGCAACCAACTGAAAGTTTAAACAGGAAATGTGACTCTTATGGGGTTGCAGACTGCTGAATACTTCCCTCAATCAACGCTGGAAGTGCTAGAAAGTACTAGGAAGAAGGAAAAAAAAACAGACCTAGAGGAAACTTGCTCTTCTGAAAGAATCAAAGTGAGCGCATGAACTTCCTCTGGTTTATTCATCTATCAAGCTTGGTTTTAAGTTACATCATCATTAAGATAATAATTTCTGCTTTCTATCACTTTAAAGTATGTTCTCAATAACTATCTGATTCTGATAAAGGTAGTCAAGTCCACAACCTACATACGTTTATAATTAGCTTTTTTTTTAAGGCAGAGTAATAGGTTAATAAGAAATATCAGATTACACTGGAACAAGCTCATGGGTCAAAAACTAGACAAAACATATCAAACTGAAAATAAGTGCTTGCCTGTCAGACACTGAAAGAGTTCCTATACAATAACTGCATTGTTTTAATGCAATATTAAAAACATCAGTTTTGAGCCAAAATGTTCGAAAGAGGAAAGCATTCAAGCCACCAACAAAATTCACAAGCCAAACAGTAAATAAATACAGCATCACAAATTCCTAGTGTTCTCCAAGCAATGTTGTGAAGTGCAGTCTTACATTGTACAAGCATCACTTCACTCCTTACAGAAATTCTCTCTGCTATTTTGAAATTAAGGCAAAAAAAAAAAAAAATCTTTATGGTACAGATTAAGTAAAAAAAACCAAATGGCATTGATCTGAAGGCTGTGTTAAGTTAGTATGGGTTTTTTTAAACAATGCCTCTGAGGAAGCACCCTAACAATAAATCCAATTCACCAACAAAGCAGCCAGCCTGGTAAAGCACTAAAGCCACTGCCTAATTGTGAGCATGCAAGTACCCACATTATTGGGGCAACCAGAAGTAGCCCCGTGACTAAAGCAAGGCATTTGCTTCAGCTCACCTGGCTGGAGCTCATGGCTTTACTGCAGGGCTGGGGAAGGCTGGCAGCTCCCGGGGCAGCAGGAGGGCACTGCACAGTGCAGGCAGCACAGCTGCACAGGCAGGGCATGGCAGCAAGCAGCTGGCTGCTCCAGCCACACACATGGACCTGGTCTCAGCTCACAGTCAGGCTGCGAGGCACAGGGGCCGAGGAGCAGCAGTGGAGAACAGCCTCCACCTGGCACTCATCACAATGCAGCAAGACAAGGCACTGGGCAGACTCCTGCAACATTCACAGCACCCACCTGATGATTTCTTTCTAACCCTGGAATTACAGGAGGTACTGGATTATCCACCAGAGGTCTGGTTTTGCAACCTGCAACACCAGACAAAGGCTTTCCAATGAGAGCACAGAACTAATGTCAATGAGTTTATCAATGGATACCATCCCTAAGAAAGCCATTCTTTGCTCAACTTGATAGAAACCTGTGTGTGCACAGAGCAACCTTCAGAACTAGCTAAATCCATGCTCTGACATGGTAAGGAACAGGCTGTTTTGTTTCCAGAAATGTGGCATGAATGTGCACATGAGAAGACAAGGCTGGACAACGCAGCCCTGTGTTAGCAATGTGGTCCAGGGCACTGGCCTCTACTCCACTGTAATATGAGTGGCACAGCCACAACATAAACATGATTTTTTTTGTTGTTGTTATTACCTTGCCAAAGTAGATCAGCCTGAGGTTATCAAATCCCACCATAAGCAAAACTAAGCTTACTTTATGAGTTAGCACAAACTTTTTTATTCATATAACCTTTTGTGAATTAACATCTCCATTAGCAGTTTTCTTTAGCAGTTTTTGTCCCCCTGGATATTAGCCTAGCAGTAAATATAGCAGTCAAACAGAGGATGAAAAGAAACAACTTGCAAAGGAATGTATCCTAGTAAACTGCATGCAGTTTGTTTTAGACACACAAAATGAAACACAAGAAAAAAAACCAAAAGCTTGCAAAAATGAATTCAAAGCAAAGCAAGAGTTGTTCCACTGGGAATTAAAGTGCACCAAAGATTTTTCTTATTGCATTTCCTTATTACATTGTAGTTATTACAAATTATGATAATTTTTTTAATTTTTTGATCATATGTATTTTAAAAGAAGTTTTAATTTGCTCAGTCCTGGAGCAAATTTTAATAGCTTGGTCATAAATCATGAAATTTACAGGTTTATAATGGAAATGCTGGTAGGTCTGCATCTAACACATTGCAGGCTTCTCAGCAATACAGAGTCAGGTGAATGCAGCAGAAATCTTTATGGCATAAGTGATGACAGGATCTCAGAAGAAGTGTAATCTGTGGCCCATGTCTGCTCAGTGCTTGAGAGTACAGTGCAGCTGGTACCTTCCAAAGGGTATCCTTAGTCTGAGCCTCAGAACTTCTACTGCATTGCTCAGGTTAACATGTGAGCTCCCCTTCCAGGTCACCTTTCCCACTTTCTTCCCCTTGCACCTAGATTTACACCAGACTCCTCAATACACAGTCTGCACAACATATGATGCAAAAGTTTTCCACACTCAATAGCCATATTAACATAGATCCTACTCCTGGGTGTGCCACTTATTTCTGGGAGCTGTAGAAGTAATGGCATTTTCTTTGTTTCTTCATGACTGTGTGCTGTGCATAAAAGCTATAACTAGCAGCTTTCCATCTGTTTATGATCCAAGTTCTGACTCTTTCAGAAGACAGCAGAGCTACTGAGAAAACACTAGTCTGTACATCACACACCTCAGACAGGCATCAGAAAAACTCTACCCTGAAAACTTTGTTAATTCGTGAGTTGTCCAGAAGGACAGAAGCACTGATACTAGACATTATTATGAGGTGACATTGATATGGCATAGGCAGATGTTGCTCTGCAATGACATCAGTCTTCTGAGAAGAATAGCAGGGATCATTCTGTCCTTTTGTTATTTTAAGGGTACCTTACCTTGTTTAACAGAGCATTCAAATGCAAAACACAACATTTAACATTACCACAGCCCTTTACAAAAAAAAAAAAAAAAAAAAAAAAAAAAAGAAAAAAAGAGGCACTGAATCGACAAAAACTGCATGTTTTGTAGGAGTGGTGTCTTATAGCAATTGATGATGTTCCTGTAGTAATACTCATTCCATCATTAAAGAACAAAAGATGCAAATGCGATGTAAGCTCCAGCTTTCGTGCAAATTGTCCCTGTAACCAAAATTCATTATGACAATCACAGCTCCAAGAAGCAAAACTTTTAAAACACTGCAAGAGTAAAATTACATTTAAGTTACTAAAGTTTTAGTACTAGTATTTGTTTTGGCTAGTATTGTCCACAAAGTCTTAGACTAAGAGGAAATTTTTCATATCAAAGAAGGAATCAAATTTTTTATGCTTTGAAGCCCAGTTCTGCATCTCTGGAAAGCCAGTTGTGTCTCTGTTATGCATGAAGGTAGATTAGAAACCCAAATCTTGGAGATCCTAGTAACTTCCTTAAATACAAAGACTAACAAGGCCTACATTTACCCACTAAAAACAAAGTTAACTGTCATTGTCTTAAGAAAAGGAAGCCTTGGGCCCCAGGACATGTACTACATTAGCATCTCCTTCCATTAGTAGGAGATAATTCCAGTGACACAACTTTGTAGTCGTTCACTAGACTTTAAGTCTTTCCAGATCTTGGGAGTTTGAGGACCCTGCCATGGAGTTACACTCCCCATATTGTAGTTAAGAACTAATATTACCATTGAAGAAAGAAAATTATTTGACCACATGATAGATCAGTGTCAGAATTAGGCAAAAACATCTTCAAGGCTTTCATTTTAGCCCTCTAAATCTGAATGTTTACCAATAACATTTAAGCTAGCCCAAACAGTCAAGAGATGAATGTTTAAGTACAAACCCCTGACACATCAAAGAATATGCATATGTGTTTAACTGTGCATCTGTTTGAAAAGTTGGGCCAACGTGGAAAATCCTATTATCGATTAAAAGAAAAAATACAATGGGGACCTCTTCAGCTAATGTGAACCACTGTAATTCTATTGACAGCAACGGATCTGTGCTGACTTACACCAGCTGAGGATCTAATTTCAAATGCCTTAGAAAAGTGATGCAACATTTTCCATAGTGGCTCAAGGGTTTTTATACTCTCAAGGGGATCAATTCCATCTAGTAGGTCAGCAGGTGTTGAGTTTGCTTTGAATCTGAAGTCCAGTCATACAGAAGGATACTGGGCCATGTGCCATCTAATTTTTACTGACCCATGGAGATTCTCCTCTAGTATGTCTATAGGACTCGTGTATTTTCTCCTGCAGTCTAGTGGGACCTAAACTGTTTCTTTGAGAAAGCAGGAACCTTTATTCAGGATATCAAAGTGAGAACGTGACCTGGACCACAAGCCCAGATAAGTGAGTATGATGGAAGCAGAAAGTGTGAACAGAAAGTGATTTGCCAGAAACACACCAGGACCACAAAATATACAGAACGGCTTTTTCTGCTTTCAGCCACTACTAGACTGATTTGTAAAAAACCAGCAGTTAATCAGCAACTATCCAAAATCTATAGGTCTAAACTCTGCCAACACCATTTCAAGCCATTTTATTTCCTAATGCAACAGGAGTTTTGCACTAGTAGGAATCAATATGCTCAGCCCTCTTACACCAAACAATGAAAAGGTCTAGGGCTGGGATTAGGTCACACTTTTCTGAGAGGCAGTGAATATGTAAAACTGTCAACTGAGAAATAATCTCTGGGGAGAATTAAGCAAACAACTCCAGTTTTGCAAATCTACAAGCTGTACATCCACAACTTTGAAATTAATCCACTAGAGGATACATACTTAGCTTGATGCTTTGTTCTGGGCATTAAGGAATTTTGGGGAGGTGGAACAGCCCTTTGTGAGAAGTAAATTTTTTTGTAAAAGAAAAGAAAAAAATCCTTTTGCCATTAATTTTGACAGACCTACTTCTGTCTCTATAGTAATAGCTAATTACTAACTAGTGTAAGAGATCTCAATGGCCAAATGCAAAGCGCTTGCAGGCCCTGCCAGGCTAATCAAAACAATTTCCAAAACTCCAAAACCAGGAACTTCCTATAATAAATAACTTAGCACGTTTACATCTCAAATTAGAACATCTGGAAGAAAAAGGCTCTGCCTGATGCCAAAACAGACCTTATTGTATCCTACCACTTTCCACCACCACCCCTCCTCCATTCGTTTTCTTTAGCCTTTCTGTAGAACAAACACTGATCCAGGTGCAAATGCTCAATTCACAAGGAATGCAGTGAACATAAAATTACTGTAGGTTTGGCTGCTAGTAAATCCCTGCTGTTACTCACCATTGGAAGTTGTGCTGGAGGCAACAGCTTTTTCACTGACATCTGTTCGACTGGAGCATTTCACAATGGAATTCTCCACTTTTTTCTTCTCAGTCGTGGTAGAGCTATGGGACTGCGCCTCCATGATGACTTCTCATTACTTCAGCTCTCCTTGCACTAATACCTGAATGAAACAAGAGAGTCATAAACTTTAAAGACTGTTTGAAAGCTTAGCCCAAATCTTTTCACCCCTCTCACCTGAAGAAGAGCCTGGAGCATAACTGAATTAGCAGTTCACAGTTCTGTAAGCTCATCAAATCATGTTTGCATGCATGAATTCCTGAGGAATTTAAAGAAATACTAACATGAAAACTAGGCATGTTTGCCTTTCAAGAGAATCAGCATCACAAACCATTATGCTGTTTGATAGGTAGATCAACTTTTTTCAATTCTGTGGGGTTTTAATGGATTGGAGGGAAAAAAGGCCGGTATTTTTCTCTTATGCCTAGAGCACTTTGGAGCAAGACAAAAAAAAAAGAAAAAAATCAAGACAGACCTTCGTGTTGACTCTAGAAGCCAAATATTTAAATTTCAACATTCATGGTGTTGGAATACACTGCAGCAGGAATTATCCTGTCTATCTCTACACCTTGTTACTCATGTAAACATCTCTCACTTTGTTTGTTCAGAAATCTAACTCAAACAAAATTATATTGGCGAAACACCCCGAAAACCACAGGGAAAGACAAACATTATTGCTGGTGGCAGATAATGAGATCACTTTCCTTTGCATGAAAACTCTGGAAATAGAAGGCTCTGTAGAGGTGCGTATCTGGTTATTTTGTATTTCCTGGATGTTCTCAGTGTCATCTCCAACAATACATTCATTTTATACCCCACAAAAAAATTCCCACTATTCTCAGATATTTTACATTCCTGATAGAAACACAAGAAGCCCAAAAACTTCCAAAAGTGTATTGCTGCAGCAGTGCAGGCACACCAGGTCCCAAGATTAGGGATCTTAGGCTATGAGGGACATAAATGTTAAGCGCTACTCTGCAGCTTAACTTTGTCTGTCCAAGTAAGCTTTACACAAATCATCAATATTCCACACATATCATGCTTAGAACCAAATACCTGATACTTTTGTAGTTTGAACATGAATCTATGCAACAACAACAGCAACAAAAACAAAAAAAAAAAAACAAAAAAAAAAAAAAAAAATTTTGTTCTCTGAGCAACACTGTCTGGTAGTCAAATGGGTCTAAAATGGAAAGAAGTCATACTCTTCTGGGATAGCATTTAAATAAAATTTTAAAAAGCCTTCAAAAAGCCACAAAGTATAATAAAGTGTAATTATATTAACAACTGGTTTCCCAAATTCTGACAGTCAAAAAAAAAAAAAAAGAAAAAGAAAAGAAAAGAAAAGAAGAAACAACACCAAACAAACCAAAAAAAGGCTACAAAATCAATTCATCACAAACACAGCTGTCTAGTAAACCTTCCCCTTCCCACCTTCCTAGTAGGAGTTCTTCTTAATAGTACAATAAAACACTCCAAAGCCTCATTGTCATACAGTAGGGATCAAAGTAGTGCCCAATCACTAAATGAATCATTATTTAGCTAGGCAGCACAGTCAAGGAACTGGGCTAGATATCAGAGACTCTCTGCCACTGACCTACTGTCCAAGTTTTGGCAAGGCATTTTTCTTCCCTTGAGTTTCTTGCTTGCTAAAAACAGGAATAACAAAGCTCTGCCTGCCACAGAAGACAACTTCTAAGGCTACTCTCAAGATCTATCTGTGCAAGTGCTATAAATATTATTGTGATCTGTGAAACAACTTCCTACCAGAACACTAAGGGGAATGTCAGGTGTCTTCCAACAGAGTAGGAGATATAAGAATACTCTACTTGCAACAGCCCAGCAATGCACAAATCTTGAGGAGAGATCTCACATAAGCTTTATAAACAGCATCTTTCCAAATTTCTCATATGCCTTCCCTCTCTTTCCCTTTGCACACCTTGTGCAAGGGTATCCCCAGTTTAGTCAGTGAACTTGAATATCTTGCTTTACAGTCTATTGCACTAGTAGAGAGGGGGAAGGCTGGCACTACTGCCAAGCTGTTCACCCCACACTGTGAGGAATGTGTTTGTTTTCTCTATACAGTCCTGGCCACATAAACACCAAAACCTGCCTCAACCCAGCCTCCAACCACTGCATGAGTGAGTCCTTCAATGTACCCTCCTATCCTCTGACTAACCACCTTTGAGTTATTTAACATTCTCTCAAATTAATAATTTCCTATCTGCCTCTAAAGGAACTAAAAAGCTATACATCTTTAGTTGTGGTTATTTTTCTTCCATTGCCTTTTAAGGGCCAAGACTTCTATTGAGGTGGCATCATCATTTATATTTATGACTTTGAAAACTTGTAAGACGAAGCTGCAGAACTCATCCCCCTTTTTGTTTGGTCCTTGATTCACAAACACGTTGATTTTGACCTAAAGTCATGAAAATAAGCAATTATACTCCATATTCAACCAGAAAGGAAGAATCCATATACTCTGCCTCCCCACAGCCAGTGAATGGCATGAAACATTTGGGAAGAGGTCACGAAAATGTTAACAGGAATCTAAAGTGGTTCCACTGCCTCCTGCCACACAGGTGTCTATGCAGGTACATGCAAGGAGCCTTCACTTATCTCCACCTCCTTCCCGTCTCCTTCATGACAGGCAAACTGTTCCTACTCTTCCCAGGAAAGGAAGGTGATAGAGGTACTTTAAGGAATTAATGCCTTAATCTCATAAAAAGTATTTTTGGGTCATCGGCAATTCAAGAGCAACATGTGGCTGATCAAACTGACATCATCCATTCTCTTGGCTACTTTATTTCTTTCCCCAACAACCTTCCAATGAGATTTTTCTGGTGCTCTGGGGTCATTTCTTTACTGGAAGAATAGCAGACATAATTCCATATTCTTCATCACTCTCTATCACTTTTCTGTTGTATGCTACCTGGTGTGGACCAAAGCATAGAAGAGAGGCCTAAAACAGCACTTAAATTTTTGGACAGAAAATTGCAGAACTGGCCGAGATCTAATATAAACATCTGCTCTTGGTACCTGCTCTGGTTCATGCCTACATAGTATACATCCAGAAGGCTGCTTTTATTCATGCCAGCATGGAAGAGGGAGCAACACTAGAGAAAACTTTCTTACTCACACCCTTCACCATGAGCCAATGGCCCCAGCACTGCAGGCTTTTCCTCCTGTGCCTTCCTTCCTCTGCTCCAACCCACACACACCTGGCACGGACACCTGCAAGAATTCCTGCAGATCCAGCAAGCCCCTGTGGTGCATCAACAGTAGTAAGCATGGTTGGGAAGGAAAGGAAGGCCACAGGAGATGGCAGGACTAATAATTAGAGGGGTGTGCTTTGCTATGTTTTGCCAAGCATGCCCCTCAAGGAAGCAGTCATCAGGAGATCAATATGGTGCCCCAAAAATTTTTTTTTTTTTTTCTTGAAGGCTACATTAAGACTAAGTTGAACACACGTCTTCTAGAATCATTCTCCTTAAATTTGGCTGATTGTTTTTTTCTCTCAGAAATTGTACTGCAATATGGGAGCTGCAAAAAATAATAAAGTCCAAGGTTTTGTAAAGATTTCTTTCCACTGGTTGTTAATGCCTATCAAAAAGCATTCTAAAAATCAGCCAGCCCAACATCATCCCCAGACTAAAATATAAAGTGGCTTATATTAGGGTGCATGTGTCTTTCTCCAGCATGTGGGTCAGTGACTTTGCTTTTCCTGCCTCCAGGCCTGAGATAATCTGTATATATTTGCAGCAAGGAGTTCCACTTTCAAAAAACCTGAAAGCTAGTTTCATTGGCTATCCAGCATCTCCATGTGAATATGAATGGCAAGAAAAGGCTCTAACAGTATATAGGCAAAATCCTGAACTTCCATAGGTAAATAGAGGGATAAACATTCCTTCCTGAAAGCAAACATTCATGGCTTTTTCCCATTCAACCATGCTTGAACCTTTTGTAATTTCCCTGAAGCCTGAACCCACTGCTCAATTAATTCCAGATCCCCATTTTAAACATAATCCCTTTCAAAACAGTAACCTGCCTGCAGGTGTGTCTCTTCTTTTCAAGATATAAATGTAAACCTTCTCCAATTGTATATTATATTGGAGAAACAAGCTACTGGAGTGAGCTAGTTAAATGAGGAAAACTATGTCTTTTAAAAGGAGTGTCAACAAATCACAATATGTTGGAAAATCATTGCAAACAAAAAAATTCTTTCAAGTAACTTAGTGTTATGTAATTTCTAGTCTTATGCATGCTGGTTATAAAACTGTGCCTTACAGTAGTAAAAATTATCATATTAATATACTGGGGAGGAAAAAAAGCATATCTTTTTGTTCATTTACTCACAAGTACAAACTAGCCAAGACCAGTGGAGCAGCCCTGTGCTTGGAAGAACAAGAAACTTGATTCTTTCTGAACACACATTTTATTTTTCCAGTAAATCTTCACTCTGTATCACTTCTCTCTGAACTACTTTTGAAATAATTTTATTTATATTGCACACATTACCTTTAAAGACCAGATCATGCAAATATTTATTGATAGGAGTAGGCTCACTGACTTCAACAAGACTGCTCACTTTGGTCAAAGTGTTGAAGTGGAAGGATTTAAAATTCTCTATTTGCACATTAAGGCTGGTTTACATTTCCTGTGAATTTAAACCTTCTGCCTTTGTTTGGTTTGTTTCGTTTTTTGGGGTTTTTTTGTTGGGTTTTTTTTTTTTTTTTAGGAATATCTTTTAACATGTTGAATCAAAAAAAAAAACAAACAAAAACAAGTAAAACCTTTCCCTGCTTTACTTGATGCTGCTATAGTTGTATTCAATTCATTAACAAGTGGTTTGCATCCGCTGAGAAGAGCTGTCTGAAATAGCAGTGTCACAGCATTCATCATCATTACATCAGCAGTAGGGAAGTTCATACTGATTGCTATCAGCAACCAGAGTGCCCCAATCAGCGTGCAAGCAAACATAGCATGTTTAATTTTTCAGAAATGACTCTGGGTAGTTAGGGTGTTCATAGGTACTACTTTGATCCACACTACTGGAAGCAGTCTTTGGGGATACAATGCATCTTGAACAGCACAACTGTATGAAAGTGAAAAACACAAGGGGAGGCATGAAGAACAATCAGGAAATTACAGTCTCTCTCAACCATAAAGGACCCTTTATCAATGTTATCAACATGGGTTACACTGTTCCTTGGGATTATTTAAGGATAAAAAAAAAAAATGCATCTTGCTCAACTACGTTCAAATGCAAAATTTATATGAGACAAGCTATTACACGGAAGCTACTTCACACTAATTTATACAGGCTTGATTCAGGTACATTTAACTTCCAAAACCCACCTAGATTTCAGCACTGCTTTCAATCAAACCTGCTGGCAAAGCTGCACTGACAAAGTTACCCCTGACAGAACCTGATGAAAAACGTTCGAGTACTCAGACATTTTAAGAAATATCTCCCAAACGTAACATTAACCTCTTGGTATATCTCACCATTTTTGTAACAGCTATAGGAACTAACCTGTATATTTTTAGAATAGTTTTATCCCTTCCCAACTCTTAGTAAGATAAACCAGAATTCTGCAACCCTCATTAACTACTCCAGCATAAACTTTATTTGGGTTCCTCCCTGTTGAGACAACAACTCACAGTAAGACTAAGACCAGTACAAACAGTACAAAGAGTCTTATATCCACTTTATATAAAACCACAATAAGCAATAAGTTGGGGGTGAGGGGCAAGGTATCTTAGATTTCAAAATTCCTATCCCTATTTCAATTACATGCATGATGCACTAGTTGCTATCTGCATATGTTTAAAACTGCCGGGGGGGGGGGGGGGGGGGGGGGGGGGGAAGAGAGAGGGAGAAAGAGAAAGACAGAAAGAAAGACTGAAAGAAAGACTGAAAGAAAGAGAGAGAGAGAAAGAAAGATAAAGAAAGAGAAAGAAAGAGAAAGAAAAAGAGAAAGAGAGAGAAAAAGAAAGAGAGAGAGAGAGAGAGAGAGAGAGAGAGAGAAAGAGAGAGAGAAAGAGAGAGAGAAAGAGAGAGAGAAAGAGAGAGAGAAAGAGAGAGAGAAAGAGAGAGAGAAAGAGAGAGAGAAAGAGAGAGAGAAAGAGAGAGAGAAAGAGAGAGAGAAAGAGAGAGAGAAAGAGAGAGAGAAAGAGAGAAAGAGAGAGAGAGAGAGAGAGAGAGAGAAAGAGAGAGAGAAAGAGAGAGAGAAAGAAAGAGAAAGAGAGAGAGAAAGAGAGAGAGAAAGAGAGAGAGAAAGAGAGAGAGAAAGAGAGAGAGAAAGAAAGAGAAAGAGAGAGAGAAAGAGAGAGAGAAAGAGAGAGAGAGAGAGAGAGAGAAAGAGAGAGAGAGAGAGAGAGAGAAAGAGAGAGAGAAAGAGAGAGAGAAAACTTGACCGAATCAGATAGGTGGATTTGTAGCTTGAAATTGAAAAATATCCCAAGTTAAGAGACACAACGTGTATTAATACAATCTTTCCAAACTCATTACTATCTGCTGTCTTTTCCTTGTTACTTTCCTTTGATTTCTTTGCCCCCATAAAGAATGAAAAACAACTAGACCTAAAGCCTGGTTAATGATGGTCTGATCTGTTCCTGATAGGTTAAATAGCTTGTGGCAACAATAACAGAGGATCACAAACACAAAGGCAATCAGCAAGGCAAAACAGTGCTATTAGCATCCTCATGATTAAGATCCTAAGTGAGAAAATATTCCGTGGCATACACTGAACTACTGATTGATTGTAATATTTGCTTGACTCCAGGGGAATTATATATTTGCTTATTTCTGCTACAGATAAACTCAGCTGAGAGTTTAACCTAAAAGTTCTGGAAATATTTTAAACATACACATAGAATAGTATCAATAAGTGGCACTTTCTACCGATGCAGCACCTCAGTTGCATTAAATACACATCAACCACACAATCTAGCAAGTAGATTATATCTGCTTTTGTTTTTGGATTTAAAAAGCTGATAGTATAACACCAATTAAATGTTTTTACTATTACTTCAAGAGATTAAGCTCTGTATCTAAATAAAACAGATCTCTGCCAGGAAGGAGATGATTCATTTTCATACTCAGTAAACAGAACTTAATGGATAACAACACTGAAGGATTCAGGTCAAACTGTCCATCTCCAGTCCATTCCTCAAGATGCTGCTGTTTGGGAACATGCAACACAAAGCTGAGGAAGACAGAGCCCAGACTTAGTGGTTTTACAATTCAGATATGATACATCCTCTGAGGTAAAATTTCATAATCAATTCTCTGTCTGAGAGTCCTTACAATAAAGAACTGAACTTTAAGAAAAACAAACAACCCCACAACAAAAACAAAACAAATCAGATCATTAACTCTGCATTTAATTATTTGCTATTAATCACATGGTCTTGGGTTTCCTTATTCCTTTTTTGACTCTCTGACAAACTATCTAAATACAACAGCAATAATGAAGTTTATTTCTTAAAAATAGAAAGTGCTACATGTCTTTCAAGTCTCCAAATACTTTAATATATTTGGGGAGAGGGGTGTGTCTGAAACTAGTAATGCACTTACCCTGAAGAAATCAGAACTCCTTCCAATTAAACTGCCTAATATTGCTCAGAAATTTAGAATAAGCTGTTACTGCTTATTTTGCAATCCTACTTGTTCTTGTGCTTCAAATTCTGCAGCAGGAAAAACTCTAATAATTATGTCAAAGTAAGATTAGCTGTAAAAGAATTAGCACGGGGGAGTAGGAAAAAAAAATCTCCTGTGGGCTGTAATGTTTGTAGGAATAGGTTACAATGAGGGGCGACACTTCAAACTTCCCTACCAAGTCTATGCTCTGCTTTTGCCTCTGTCTTTTTTCAGGAATTCAGCAGCTAAACTAAATCCAAAACAAACTGAAGTAACAGTGCAGAGACTTCCTTTGGCAACACATTTGTTTTATGAAACCTGGATTTTGGTTCATTCATTTGTTCAAGGTCTGGAAGGCCAGGAATATTCTGAGAGAAAAGTGAGGGGAACAAGAGCAAGGCTTGCTGTGTGGATAACACACTCTATGACTTCCTCTGCTGATGCTGTTTGTGAGATACTTATGGTGACAATACAGGCTGGATTTTTTCTTTGCCTTCTTGTCTTGGCAAAGCAAATTACAAACATCTGTAATGGATGTGCTTTGCACCACTTACTTAGTCAAGTAAGAAGTCACCACAACTTCAGCAGAAAAATGCAGAAATACTCTAATTTCAAGTACTGGAGCTCAACATTCCAGTGAAATGACCACTTTCTTCACACATTTTGTTTTATCTCATCAATCCCAATAGATGAAAGATTCCTTAGAAACAAAACTAGATCTATATATCAATGTCAATCTATACAGGAACTGAGCTCAAGGAAGAATGTATTTAATGTACATCTATTGCAAAGATGTGCCTTCTGTTCCCAACTTATGATATGCAAATGAAGGAAGAAAAGACTGTATTCCATATTTTACAATTAGCATTTTAAAACAAGATCAAAGGAATCAAGTAGAATGTTTTTGAAAGTGCCATGTTTTGATCACTTTATCTCCTCAGCATACTCTCAGGTTAAGGGATCCCTTCATCCAGAATTTCATGTTCTAACCCAACACAGATGTTTTAACACGTAAAAGAGCTAGAAAATCTCCATATACCCAGGAAGAACTTCAAGTGTGAAAGGCACTTTATAAAACTCTATCTTCAACTTTTACATTTACTTTAGGTTTTACACCTGTCTCATAACAGCAGGAAAGCTGCATCATGATTCCTTCGTGTTTTTGTAACTTGACAAAGCACAACAGCACAACTCCGAACTGTGCATTACAAATGCACTATCCTCTTCACAATCCACTATCCTTGTTAGAATAGTGTAATCACAGAATTGCACAGCTGTACTATTTTCCTAGAAAAAAACATCCATAGTGAATTGAAGAGCCAAGCAGAACCCCACCAAACTACAACCTGATAGTTAAGCATCGGTAGTGCTAGGAGTTCATTTTAATGTATACGGTTCAGACCAGCGTACTGAACTGACACTAACTTGATCTGTGTTTCTGACTCTTCAGTTTCAGGTATTCATACATCTTATCTAATGAAGGCTTCATTCTCTGGGCAGCTGGATGATGTATTCTT
This sequence comes from Erithacus rubecula, assembly GCF_903797595.1. Lineage (NCBI taxonomy): Eukaryota > Metazoa > Chordata > Aves > Passeriformes > Muscicapidae > Erithacus > Erithacus rubecula. Next base: position 51,805,650 of record NC_136689.1, on the reverse strand, counting down.
TACATGCAGTTGATTTTCTTGATGTTAACAGATTTGTGTGCAGAGAAAACAGAGTCTCATACAAAAGCAGCAAACACTACTGTGGGAGGTTCAGCTCTAAACCACCAAAAGGTCTGTTGGGTACATTAGCCTGAATATCAGATACCAAAAAAATACAGCAACATTTTGAGCACCAATAAAAATAAAGAAAGAATAAAAATTTTAAAAGGCCCAATCATCTTGATAATCAGTGTAAAAAATAACTTGACATTTGAGTGTCAACTTCAGCTAATAAAATTATTCAATCAGATCTCCTTGTAGTGTATTCTGATATTATCAGTTCTGACACCCAGCAACTATTTAGAGACAAACACATTCTACTCCGATTACTTTGTCCCTTGTTGTAATCTAAATAACCTTGCAGGGGTTTTTAACATCAGTGTATTGTCTCATTTCTTATTTTGTTCTTAAATAGAAAGAAACCAACTCCTCAGATCAGCAGCCAATTTAATACACTTTCAAGGTAAGGCAGGTACAATTTACATGTGCAGAGTACACCACAACAAAACCACAGTATGATGCCAGCACAATCTTTAAGAAAGTTTTCTCCTAAACCTCTACAGAAAGCAGCCTTGAAAGAAAGCAGGGATTAGGCTGAGCTGGAAGGTAGGGAGGGGACTTACCTCAAAACCAGCCAAGCGGAAATCAGAGCAGTAATTCCAGCAGTCGGCAGAGAACACTTTTAGAGCTGTAATGGTGCGAAGAAGTGCTGGGCAGCATTGCCTGAAGGCAGCACTAATACACTGCTGACTAATGACCGGGCCATGCGGACAATGAATTTGGGGGTTGAAAACTAACAGAAACCATGCAGTACCTTGACAAATGGGCTTTCAAAATTTCATTCACTGAATAACCTTTAAGCACAAAATTGGCTCAAGTTCTCTCGGGAATAATATGACACATGTTGTTGGACAATAAGTATTTTTTCCTTTTTAATTAAAACTATTACACCGAATACATAAACATGATTACAGTGAATAAAATATAAGAGTTAACTATTTAGCACCAGAAAAGACCAGACTCTGAATGTGAGGGGCAATGCCATACGTTCAGAAGGGTCAACAAATCTCAGGGTTAACCACCTGATTCACTGAAATTCATTCTAAGCAGAATATATTTTCCCTTCTTGGAGGAAAAGGAGAACAAGAACTTCAAAGGTATGTTTAATGAGCTGCTACAAACACAATTGGTTAAAAGAGGCTCAGAAATTATGTAGTAAAAGCTTCATTGTGCTAAGAATTACAACTGAAAAAGTCTTGTTTTAAAAAGCCTGGTCAAAGTCAAGCCCCATAAAACAAATCAAGCCTCGTATAAAATTTGTCACCCTGTGTACTGACAAACACATTAAAACAACAGAATCCCTCTCTAAAGGAGCTCCCTTTTTTTGGTGCAACTCGACTTCTAATTTGAAAATAGCAATTTTGGCTCTTTTTACAGACAGAATGAAATACCTAAAGTGTCCCTAAATTAACAAGTACCACTTGCCATAGACAGCATCGCCCTTAGCAGCTCCTAAAAACTTCAGAAAATGATCTTAAAACAGGAAGCTTAGTGAGCTCATAAAACTGTTGTTGGAGCCAGGAACACATAGCATATTTAATCTGCAAACTGTGAGAGTCTACAATGATTTCAGCAAGATCTGAGGCATGCCCTCAAGGTTTGCTGGGATCTGGGATTAGGGAGTTGATAAGAACCCTCTACTGCCCATGGACATGTTTTTCTTCTGCAGTTAAACACAAATGCATAGAGACGTTTGACTGCTGCTTGGCGTTACTGCTCAAGTTATATAAAAGCTTTGCAGCTCCTTTTGCTGTCAATATATCAAAGTTTAAAAAAAATCATCAAAGTGTGAAATTTCATTTAAAGTCTGCCAGTCTACAGCTCTATTTCACAGACCTATCAAATAAAAGTAAAGATGAAAAATGCACTGAAAGAACTTGAAAAGTTTGCAGCAGCACCCATGCCCTATTTTTGTTTATTCTGCCTCATTTTATTTGATTTTAAAGTATAACAAATCAATTCCCTTATAAAAATGACAAAGTCTAAAGGGAGGATGTCTATAAAACCTGTGGTTAAAAGACAACTTGAAATCATTATTACAGCTGAACCTTTTGTTGAATAAAAAGCCACCTCTGTAGCCATTTTAGCATTTTAATTGCCTAACTGCAAGTTGGCAGAAAATATCTTGAATCTTCCAAAACAACCAGAATTACTACAGAATATGAGTGCCAGAAAAACTAAAGCTTTCTTCAAAGTATTCTTTAGCTAGGGATTTACAACAATTGCATAAAGAAGAAAAGCCTGACTTTTAAGGTAATCTACTATAGTCTAAAAGCATTAACATTCCATTACTAAGGTTTTCCTGAGGATTTCATGACTCGTTGATTCACTTTTCCTTCAAGTCTGCTTTTTTTTCTTTGTACATTTCTCTCTCCATATAGTTGAACACATGCAAGCTGATCATTAAAATGCCTCCTTCCATAACTCGAAATAATCCCTGCCTTAATAGCCTTCAAATTCCTAATTTATCAGGCAAAGACAACTAACTTTTCACTAACACTCTGCAACATAAAAATATGCCATTCTTTCTTCCAATAAGCAGAAAAAAAAAATCAAATACACTACAGGAGTGCAGGCAATTCAATAGTTTTCCCCAAAACGAGGCAGGAAGTGTAACTGAAACTTTCATGGGTCAATATCAGTGCATACATTTATCTTGTTAAAAATTCAAGTAATCTGCAAGATAAACAAATTATAATGATGTCTCCAAACTTGAGTATTTTGGTTTTTCCAACACTATTCAGGGGAAAAAAAAAATAATTTGTAACCACTGATATTTTCTTAGCTACAAACTGGTTTTGTGTTTAAAAATGAACAATCTTTCAACTGATGATTACGTATAGCAGTAAAGCACTTTCTTGGCCACTGCACACCTTCTCAAGCCAAAAATGTTACTCCACTTATACAGGAAAATGCAGGTGGTGTCTTTGTTTTGCAGTACTTCTACAGAAAAGCTTTGGGAAAAAGCATGTCCTGCTGAAAACCATATGCTGTTATCAGAATGCAAGAATGCGTTCATTTGGGCACCTTAAGCCATAGTTTTGCTTCCACTGCTGCTTAAAAGAATACACATACACTGAGAGAGTCCTTTTCTTACTCATTCTTCCTACTCATTCAAAATCACATAATCCTGCTTTTAAAGAAATAATCCCCTGTCCTTAAAATAGCCTTCTCTCATAGTTACTATTATTTATGCTTTTAGAATTGGGCTATACACAAAACTGAAAGTATTTACATACTAGCTAGTTATACCCAAACCTTCATTATATAAACAAACTCTCAAGAGGCTGCCTACAGTTTACATTGCTAAACTCATTCACCATTACTTTTAATATATATTTCCACAACTGAAATACAGTGGTGTGCACATGGCAATTTTTACATTTTAAGGTTACTTTACTTTTAAAACACTGCATTCGTCTTCCTTCAAAATAATCATGACATATATAATTAAGAAACTGTCAGATCATTATCAATTTTTAATAAAGGACCTAAATGAAATAATTATAGGAATCAATCAGTGAGGCACCTTTGCAAATTACAATGCAATTGCACAAATATTCAAACTACTTAAGGCCAGTTCTGGCACATTTCAATTCATAATCTCGTTGAACACAACACCAAAAACAATTTTGGAAGACTGAGATACACAGAGATTTCTCACTATTCCAGTAACTTAAACGATTTCAAAATAGATACCTACAGCCCAGAGAGACAGAGAGGCAGCCGTGCCCTCCTAAAAATGTTTGTTGGTTTAATCAGCCACATATCTCAAGGCCTCTGGAAAATTTCGCTTCCAAGTTTTTCTGTAGCACGCACACAAAAGAAACAAAGTCTGCACGCTGAAGCTTAAAAAATCATGTTTATTGAGCCTTGGAAATGAAGCGGGAAGTAGCAGGGGCGCGACGAAGAGGAGCATTTTGCAGTGGGTTGCTACTTAATGCTCCTTTAGTGAAGTAGCCTCTAAAACGTGACACTCTGTATCAAACAGACAGCTATCCGTACCTCCGACTAAAAGGCTCTTTGAGATCCGTACAGTCCATCATTTCAAACTGAAGTGGCAGCTGGAAAATGTGGAACAGCTGGCAAGGAGCTGGGAGAAAATGTTTTACATAAATATATCTACATACAAACTGGCAGAAGGCCACGGATACCGTACCCGCAGGAGCGGATAAAAACTCCGCACCAGAGGGTTAAAAACCAAACTGGGGAGTGCGATGTGGGGAGCGGGGGGCGTGTGTTTCCTTGTACCTTCTCTCTTCACGTGGTGCGGGCTGCGAGCGGGCGCTGGCAGCTGCGAGCCGCGGGCCCGTCCGAAGGCGCGGGAACGGCGCCCGCGCCCACCGGCTCCACGGGACAGTCGGAACCGGGCGGACCGGCGCTGCTGCCACCCTCGGGAGCCGGGCGGTGCACGGCCGGGCCGCGGTGCGGCTCCCAGCAGCTGCCGAGGGGCAGCGGCCCCGCTCGTCCCGCCCGCCCGGCCGGGCCCGTCCCGCCCGATCCGCGGCGCGGAGCGGGCCGAGCGCTGCCCCGCTCCCCTCCGACCGGCACCGACCGTGCCCTTCCTCGCAGGGAGCCAGGGCCCCCGGGCGCCCTCCGCCCCGCCAGATGTGACAGCGGGCTCTCCCGCTCCTCTCGCCTTTCCCCCTGCCAAGTTTGAGCCGGCCTCCCGCCGCACGGGCGTGAAAACCCTCGGCGGTCGGTCAGGGAGAAGGGGCGAGCAGAAAGAGCGGGGTGCGAATAAAACAGCGGCTGTCGCCCGCACATCGGCAGCTCTGCCGCGGGACGAGCGCGGCCCGGAGCGGGGCTGGGGGGCTGCCCCGCCTGGCCCGACCCGCTCCCGCGCTCCGTGACAGCCATTTTGGGGTTAGACACCCCCCTGCCCCCCGCCTCCAACTTAGGAAAGCGGGAAGGGGGCCGGGAGCGGGGCCGGAGCGCCGGGAAACGAGAGAAGCGGCCCGGAGCAGAGCCGGGGGAACAAAGAACTTCTCGCCCAAGTGGGTACGTACCTGCCGCCGCTGCCGCCGAGCCCCCGCGCTGCCCATGGGCGAGGGCCGGGGCCCCGGCTCGTCCCCCGCCGCTCCCCGGCGCGCTAGCGGGGCCGGCCCCCGCCGGGCATCCCGCGGGCAGGGCACGGACGGGACACGGGGGGACGGGGGCGGCACAGGAGGGCCGGCGGGTGTTGTTGGTGGTTGTTTTATCCCTGCCCGCCTCCCGCGGGGAGCAGCCCGCGCCTCTGCCTCCGTGTGGGGGTGTGTGTGCGCGGGTCCGACATCAGTTTCAGTGATCTTGTAATCTGATCCCTTCTGACTCACTCGCACTGACTGACATTTCTGATTTGGTTCAACAAAAAGAGCGGGGGGGAGGAGAAATAGAAGAAAAAGAAGAGAGGGAACGAAAGAAAAAAAAAAAGTATCCCCAAATCCACCGCCTGGTCCCAAACAGATTCGGAAGGGAAGGGGGGACTCCTCCGTCCCGTGCCGTGCCGCCCGTCCCCTCCAGCCCCGCCGCCGCTCCGCATTGTTTTGGCTGGGCGCAGGCACCGAAGGAGGGGAGCAAACACATCGCGCCGAGGTACTCACGTGTCGGAAAAGTTGTCCCTCTCGCTTTTCTCCGTCTCGCGCGCTCCTCTCCGCCGCCTCCTTCAAGTTTTACAGATGTTGCAGGGCTGCTCGTCGTCGCCGCCCCCTCCTCCCAGCGCTGCCCTCTGGATCAGATCAGGGGAAAGGCTCTTTAGGGATAACTCCCGACTCAAACACCCTCCGCTAAACTTTCCCCCTTCCCTCCCCTTCCTCTGCGCGGCGGAGAGAGCTCGGCTCTGGGTCCCCCCTTCCCTCCGCCCGCTCGGGACGCGGCTGGGCTGGCTGCCGCCCGGGGCCGCTGGCCTGGGGGAGCGGCGGAGGGCTGCGCCCCGGGGTGCGGGTCGGGCCGCGGCCTGCCGGGCTGCGACGCGAGCTCTCGGCATGACACCCCCGCTCCCCCCTTCCTCCTCCTCCTCCTCCCCCGCCATCCCCCGGCCCGGGCCGGCCCGCCCCGGCGGCGGCCCGAGGGCGGCGACAGCCCGCCCACAGCCGGGCGGCAGCGCGGGGCGACCGCGGGCCCCCCCGGAGCGGCCCCTCCGCCCGGCTCGGCTTCCTCCCGCTCCCTCCTCTCCCGCTCCATCCTCCCGCGCCTGCAGCCCCTTTCCCGCGCACCTCAGACACCCCTTTCTCCCGCCTGCCAGGAACTCGGGGCTTTTGGGGGAAACGTGCCCCCCGGGTGGGTTTGCTCTGCGTGCTGCGGCTCTGGGCTCGCGTTTGCTCTGGCGCCGCAGGCTGACTTGACTGGAGGACTTCAAGGAAAGTTTCACCTAAGCCATGTGGCCCCGAAAAATAGCTTTTTGGGGGGAAAAATGCAAGTGCTTGGGTGAGGGGAAGGGTGGCGGTGATTGCCTGCGCCTGCTCCTCCTTTCCCAGCTCACCTGCCAGCCTCCTCAGCACCCTGCCAGGCTCCTCTGGCCTTCACCCTACAAAACAGGGCTCTCGGCTGCCTCCCTCTTCGGCCCTCATCTGCCTTCTTCTCCCGGGCTCCTTGTGAGCAGGTTTCCCACCGCAGCATGCTGCGGTTCAGAAACAGCAGGAACTAGGATGCCACTAGTTACAGTATCTCCATCCTTCGGGAAGTGATGTGTCCTGACAAGACACCTTGTCTTTTTCTAGTTCCGCAGATTGCTTCGCTGATACTAAAAAAGTGTGAGAAACATAAATGAACATTACCACAACCATTTCCCATCAAGTCACAAGGTGGGACTGGCTCTCAGGAAAAGTATGTATTTTTTTTTTTTTTTTAAAGTTGCCATCACAGTGTCAGAATACTCCATATGCACCTTTTTTCATAAGCTGGCTCGCAACACAGACAAGTATAGATTTATTACTGATATATACAATTCAGTAAGGTACTCGAGCTCAGGCTGTGTTTGGGAAGTCTGCAAAAAATTATGGGTTTTGGAAAAAAAAGGTATGTTTGGTGGTGGAAGTGAAAGACTGGCTTTTGGTGCTGTGCATTTCATTAAGCTTCCCTTAGTCTCACCATTGAAAATGTTAATTTTATTACAAAACAAAGCTGCAAGTTTTTGTGGTTTGAGGTGACCTGGTCCACAATTTTTTTTTTTTTTTTTAGAAACAAAGAGAAAATAATCTTACCTGACTCAAAGGGCCACTTCAACCCTCATTTCCTCCGACTAACTGTTTTGGTGTTTTTCACCTGGAAATCCTTTCTGAGTGCAAGAAGCAGCTTTAGAGAGATGTCTGTAGTACATGGATCCCCCTGGTTTGGTCAGTCTGATGGTCCTGGCTGTCCCAGGGATGCCTTTTTTGTGCAGGTTTTGCAGCACCACGTCAGCACACCCTGACTTTCAGGACAGACATGGTGGTCAGGTGCATTCACACAGAATGAGAGGTGCACATCGCCCAAGCTGCCATGCACACACCTGCACTGCTGGAGCTGGCAGTGGGGCCCAGGATGAAAGCCTGAAAATGAGGAAAATGATGAAAGCCCTGGTGCTGTGCCTCATAGCCAGAGATTTACCAGCACACCAAGAGACAAATCTGCCCCTGCTCGGAGGGAGCAGCCCAATGCTGCTCACAGGCACAGCGCTGCACAGGGAAGAGGCATGTGCAACACCAGGATCTGAATACCAGCATGAAGGGCTGATATTCTTCCAACTTTTTTATCTTATATGACTTCCTTTTCCAGTCTCATGTTCCCAGGAAAATGTTAGCTGTTTCATGATACATGATAATAGTGGTGCAGTACTGGGGATGTTTTGTTTTAGCTGTGTGTATTATATATACCACCACGTGTATGGATTTTATGTAACACGTATACCATCCCCTGATACATGTATATGCAGTGGGGGAGTGGTGGTGTACAGGATGATTAGGCAGACCTCAAGTCCCTTTACAGATCTGTTTAAGAGCAATATGATTTCTTCAGCCCATTGTACTCTTCTCTCATTTTCTGCCTATTGCATATTCCTTTCTATTTCATGCAATCAATTTTCTTTAACTCTTTTTTCCTCTTTGTATAATGAAAACCCTTAAAAGTAACAGGGGAAATTAACCAACATCCAAAATGATACTTTGTGAAAGAAACAAATTAATGTGGAAAATCCTGTTTGCCTGACCATTTATAATTCAGTATTGCTGATGTTAAGATAGTGCTTTTAAAAATAGCTTAAAAGACATTCAAACTGGGGCATGATTTTAAGTTGAGAGTAGGCCTTCAAATCAGTATTCATCTTAGACGTTTTTAAAAAGAAGTTATTCCCTCAGAGCTTGGACATCTTGTTACATCATAAAACAACATTTTTTTTAAATTTTGGGGGTTTGTTTGTTTGTTTTAATATCATTCGCATCAACTCTGCTCAAGACACATATTTCAAATTTGAGATAAATAACCCCAAACATTTCTCTACACTCAACTCACACCAGCTTAGGACAGAAAAAAAATATAAACTAAAGAGGTGATAGAATGCTTTAAGATTTGCTTATGAAAAAATTCCTTCTGATGCATTTCTGAGCAGTGAAAGTCTTGAGAGAAGAGAAACACAGAAACAATAACTGAATTTTTTGCCTGTGCCTGTGTCTGCTCAGTCCAAGCCAAAAATAAAAACCCATGTTGAGTGGGTGACATTTGCCATTTGAAATGTATTGTAAATATTTCAACACCTTGACAATGAAGAGTGCAAAAGAAGCTTAGAGCATCCAAGACCCTTCAGCTAAACAAAATGAAAATGGGCAGGTCTGTTCAGGGAGGTGCCTTTCTTATCATCTTTCATGTCTGGTTCAGAGGAATCATACTTGAAAGATGTAATGGGAAGACAAAAGCTACACATAAATAAAACATAATGATTTTTCCACATGTCTGGATTACCCTTCTAAGAGGAGCTGACCTCTGAGATTTTTCTGTGATGTTTCCCTGCAAGTAGGAATTGGCTCCTGCAGAAGACCTGTTGTCCCGTGCCAAAACTCATTTCTCTGACTCAATATGCCACAGCCATGGGGCATTTCTGCCATAAGTTATATGGTATAAAGTATTGTATATGTACAATACTTTTGCATTTCTTCAGCCTACCTTGTGTCTCCACTTCTTCTCAGCTTCTGACTTGAAAATTACACAGGCTGTGTGCTTGTCTTCCCTTTTTGCTGCACCTGTTGTTACAGGAAAGCACAATCAGGAGGAACAGGGATTCTGCTCACATAAGCTGCATTCAAAAGCCCTGGTACTCAGTGACATCAAGAGCCACAGTGACATCTCCTCACCACTCCCAATTCCACCACCCTCCACTTCCTCTCCAATTCCTGTGAATGTTCCACAGGACATATTCAAGGACCTTAACTGTTGCTATTTATCCAGGTGACATCCACTAAAAGACAAAGCTTTTAAGACAGACACTTTCTTGACAGTAGGCAAATACCTTACAGGAATAAATTCCATTAAATAGACAGATCTGCTGTGCTTTCACAGGGGCAACCTCAGGTAAAGCACCAGACTATGGAGCAATGGCACTGCTTTCTGCTCATTTATGCAATATCCATCACAAAAGAACTTGACCTAAGCATCTCCCTTGTTGCATGGCTGCCTCATACAGAGAGGTCTCAAGAAGCACCTAGTTGAAGGAAAAGAAGAGTATGAGATGTTACCATGTCAAAATCCTCAGAGTCTGCAGAGGTTGCAGGTGGGAGCACAAGGAAAGAGTCATGACATAAGGTGGGATGCAGAACTGGTGTATGGAGGTGACCACATTTGGGAAGGATGTAAAAATCAGGGCAAAAACCTTGTCTGCTGTTACTGGCAGGGAATTGATTTAGGAAAGGTAAATGATGTGGGGCCTGAGTAGGGAAAGAACTAGTTGTTTAGAATCTATTGGTTTTGAAAGAAATTATAAACTGTACCCTTGATGTACTTCTGCACACTAGTGTAAATTAGTAACTTTGGATTCTTTCATTGTTTGGGGTTTTGATTTTTATCATTACCATTAAAAAAAAAAAAATGGAAATTTATTAGCAAATATCCAGATGTGTCAAAGTAGCAACCCTCATTCAAGAGTCTGAGTTTTCTTGAGGATGCTTGTTGCAGTCTTTCACAGACTTGATATACATAATTCCTTCTGGCAGTCCATAGCAAAGAATCTTTGTGTCTTTCTCCTTCTGCTAACACTGGGAATATCACTAGATTTCAGTGGAAAGAGATCCCTAGTGAACATATTTATCTTTCTACTCTAGCAGATCATCTCTTGTACACCATCCAATTTCTCTGAATGTCTAATCTAACTAACCTAGCTATTTATAACACATTCATCACTATTTTTTTTTTTAATGCTGTATAATGAAATTAAGCAGATCAAAAGGCAGTAATTTTTTTAGCCCCCTTCTATCTTGTAAATATGTAAAATTACATATTTCTTTTTCAAATTCTGTTGTGATTACTGAAGAAAAATTAAAGCTAAGAGCTGAGTTTATACACAGACAAAAAGGACAATTTTATGCAGAAAATTCTGTACTTTTGGGCTGTCTACATAGGAAGTCTGAGCTCTCCATCTCTTAAATGCAAACTTTTTTCAAAATACTTTTGCCCTCCTTGAGTTTAGATGAATGCTTGCATTAAAACTCTTCATTACGATGAACATTCTTCAAAAGAATATTTTCTTTTTACCGGAAATTAAAATGGTGTTGTTCTGCCTGAGATATTTTGATATATGAGCATAAACACACACCAAACAAACAAGCAGAGTGAGTTTCCTTTGTTTGCTCTTAAAAACATCTTATACATGTTAATTATCAGGTAGGTAGCATATGGGGAAAAAGCAATGTCTCTACCAGGCTGCATCTAATAAAGACACAAAAATCATAACATTTCATGCAGAATTGGCATAAATAATCTGTTTATCTCCTTTTTGCCATGCTATAATAAGAAATGAAATTGCTAACAGTGATGATATTTAGGTTGTTATAATTAGCTAGATCATCATTAACATCCCCTTTAAATGATCTGGGATACTTTCAACCTCTCTCTAGGGAGTTCTCAGCTTCTCTCCCAGCTGAGCCATTGAACTACACGTGAAAAAATTTAGAAGTATTTTGTAGGGTATACTCACAAGCCCTTCTCTAGGAGATGTAGTCTATACAGACTGTTCTGGTAGAATTTAAACCAGTTCCTTGAATGAAAAAGTACAGTTTTTTCTAGCATGTCCAACCCTATGTTAACATTGCCTATTGTAGCTGTGTCAGTCGGGATGGGGGAATGGGGAGAATATCACAGATATATAAGAATCCATCAAAGTGTCTTTTTTTGCCAGTTGTTGGTGCAGTGAATTGGACAGACACATTCTGAGGTGAATTCAGACACTCCCCTAGGAAATAACTAGGTTTTCCCCTAAGTCTTAAATCTACTAGCCAACATTTTAAAGCTTGCTCAAATACCATGAAGGCTTGTAGTCTTCAGACATTTTGTCAGCTTCTTAAATAATTATTTCAGTAGCTGGTGGATGTCCATTGTTCTTGTCCAAATGCACATACAATGGCTTTGTTTGCTTTTTTTTTTTTTTAATGGCAATGGAAAAAAGTAGATTAATAACTTCTCTTTCATCCTGGACTTGCATAGCTATAGAGTCACTGCTTAGTGGGCATTTGCAAATGTCTTTTTCATAGTATGTTAATGCTCTACTACTGCTACACTTCCAACAGATCATCCCCAGCTGGAGTTATCCCAGGTAAGATGTGACAATAGCATTTGTAAATCAAGTAGCATCCCATGGGCATTAAGGGGATCCTGAGGAGTGCTAGTTTTTCCTTCTGCCCACCTGGGTGGAGATTCCAATCTAGTCAGGAATCCTGCCAATCTACTGGCCTTAATCTATCCTTGGTGGACATTTGTCCTTACAGAAAGATACAATGCTACGTATTTGATGATATCTAGACAGGAGACATCTGAGATTAGTGAATCTAAAGCATGAATTTCTCATACATCAAGACCTCATGGTATATATCTATATATATCTACCTCTCTCAATCTCTGTTTCACATCTATCTGTCTGTACCAGTTGCTTAGTCTCACTCTGACTGGGACATTGAACTGTGCACCCACACAATGGATCAAATGAAATGCTTATCCTGCATCAGACAAGGGTCTGATGAAGGGACTGTTGGTGACTGTGCTCCCACCCTTACTCCTGTCATCGTGCTCCATATCAGGCTACAGTTCAGACAGACATTAAGCCTCTAGTACTGAATAAAAAATGCCACACCACTTCAGTATAAAGCTATTCTATAGGTAGAAAGTCAGGACATCAACAAGTTATGAGGAGCTTGTACAGTCAAGATTTATAACAGATGAGATCTTTTCCTCTGCAGTCAATATAAAAAAGCTCAAGCTCTGTCTGGTTAATTCGGCAGAAAGGTGATCAGGTACTCACAGAAGATAAAGTTCTTGCTGGTATTTGACCCAGCAGCATACACAGCTCTCATTAACAGTAGAGAACAACAATCCCATGAACACATACACACACAAAAATGCTGCCAGAGTCTTTAATTTTCCCTGCAGTTATTTTTCCTTGTATCTCATTATGTCAGACTATTTGAGCTCTCTCATTCCCTCTTCTGTAATGAAGAACATCCACAAAATCCTGGGAAGAACCAATCAGCAGGAGACTTGCACTTTTCCTCGAGGGAGTAACACAAATTACACCTCTCTGTTCCCCAAACTCGAAGTCTGGGTAGCACCTCAGTTGGAGACAAGGAATCTGCAGCTTAAGGTCACACAGTCTTGTTCTAAGGGAAGCAAGGCCATGCTACTTCATAAGAAAAACAAAAAACCAAAAATACACTGATTCCTCTTACCGGGGCTTAATGACACATCCTTGCCTAAGCACCTTTAGCAAGACAAGCCAACCAAATATGGGATTTCAGGATAACAACCAATCACACAATATGCCCCCGTTCCTTGAAACTATAATCACACTTAGTTCTTTGGTACTATTTTTTTAAATTTCTCAGTAGCAAAAATGAAAAATATAAAATACCATAAACCTGAGCTCTTTCTCTCCAGATTTGAGGTCTTGGACTGAAAGATTAAGTAGCTAGATCTCAAAGGTACACCTTACTAGTTATACAAACTAGAAGTTTGGAGAGGAGCCCCATGGATCAAAACCAGCCATCCTTGGCACTGGTCTGTCTATAATGCTCACTGCTAGTGGTCTGGAGTGGAATACAATGCCAGGTGGTAGATAACAGTAACTGAACTTTCTGGCTCTTTTCAGGGTTCTTTAGCAAGGCAGGGCATCCAGGGATATGCAAGTCTTAAGTGAAAGCAGATGTCACATTTTCATCAATCATATCAAATATTAATCTTGCCTCCCAATTCAGTATCAGCTCCCAGGTTTCATTGAAGTGGATCCAATTTTTGCCATAGGCTTTGGTGGGCATGAGGTATGTTATTTCAACAGTAAATTCTGAATTTTACTGGAGTTACCACACACTGATAATGAGTAGTAGTCCTTTCTGTGTTTGTAGGATCTCATCCCAAGAAAACTAGGTGGAAAATAAGAGATAGAAGAGAACTTTCCTTAGGAAATTATGATACTCCGTCAACATGTCTCAAATTTGTCAACAGATTTCAAGAATATCTTAAGTATATGTGACAAATTGGAAGAGCTTTATGTTATTTTGCTTGAGCCTTAAAAGTTTCTGTTCTGTAGTGCTCAGGCAAACAAAAAGTCTGTGAATTTTACTTGAATAAACACAGCAGGCTGGTGCTAACTTGTCATTGGTGCTGACACAGACCAGCAATTGGCCAACTAAGAAAACAGCAGACAAGGAAAACAATATGAGGCATGCTATAATATATAGTCCTGAGTTTTGAACCAGCAAGACAAAGCCAAACACAAGTTTAGAAAACAATCACCAGAGTTTTTAGGCAGGAAATATTTCTTCACAGTCTGTACATTTACCCAGCACAGTAAGACCATGCTCCATCAAAGGCAGTAGAATATTTTACAATGGAGACCAACCATGGTTTTATGATTATCATCATCAGTTCAAGTAACCACCACAAATAGCTGTGGAGAAAAAGCAAGCTTGCAGAATATCTCAAAGTCAAAAATTAAGCTATTAAAAATGAGACAAAAATTTTACATGCATTTAGGGTGAAGCACAATCCAAAAGAAGAATACCAAATACCATAAATGTGCTTCTATAATGTGTACATTGTAAGTTTACAACTTTTCCTTTTCCAAGTTGTAGCTAGGGTGGATGGATGAGTTCTTACCCTTTTGCTTGATCTATTATTTTACTCTCTAAATTTTATTCTGCCCTTGCGTTTTTTTGTTTATTTTATTGAACTATTAAACTAGACTTAGAAATCAGATTCTTCCTACCTTTCAAAATATTAGTTACTAGGAACACAAATAGGACCAAACCACTTTCATTTTTATGTAGCTTTCTGAATGTATTTGCTGAACAATGCACATTATGCCACACAGCATATAATAAAAATAGAGACATCAAAGTGTTCAAAACCAACTAATTTGACTCTTATACATCATGAGATGTGCTTTAAAGATATGAAAATTACCTGAAGTTAAGAGTTGGAAATCTGAAGACACCACACAAGAAAAAGTTTTACAAGGCTGAAAGAAAATGAAGGAAGGTACTTCTTATTTTCCCAAATTCCTAAACTGATGGAAACTCATAAGCAGAATATGGTAATATGATCAAAAGATGACAGAAATCATTACTCATCCTTCACCATATACAACTTTGTGACTACTCATACTATGACCCAGATATAGATTAAGATCAGCTAATGGATGGAAAACAGAAAAGCAAAGTAACAGGATAAAAATTATGCTGGTGAGCAGTAAGAGCTTTATGGTGAACTTGTAGCTGTGATACTGTGTCCATCTAAATATATAAAAGCATTTGGGCAGTGCATTCTGCTGTTCAAAAGAGCCTAATCTTCACTCATACTTGTGAGCAGACATCGTGTCCACTGTACTTTAATGAACTAAAGGCTCATTGTCCAGTTTGAACTTCTCATCTGGATGCCCTGACAGTCCCTGTGTTGCAATTCATCTCTTCTAAAACAGGTGACTGAGACAGGATGAATCAGTCTTTGGAAATCTAGGGCCAATTAATCTTGCCAACTGCAAGGAAGTGATGGGAGGAGGTAAGCATCTGGCTGCCCCAGCACTGTCTGGTGAGACAAATCCCACCTGGGCTCTGACCTGCCAGCTCCCTGAGCAGTGCTTCCTTCCATCTGTGGTTCCTTCCTGGCAGCCAGTGACCTCACCTCTGACTTCTGCCTTTGCCTTCTTCACCTTTGCCTGATAGAAGTATCCCATACAATACTTCTGCTGTTAAAACATGAAAAAAAATTCTGCTCGTGAAGCTTCCTCAGCAGCACAGACTACTGCAAGCAAATCAAGCCTGTCCTTTGTCCTCTATACTGGTTTCCCAAAGAATCCCAAAGAAGATGACATTCATCATCTTACTGTATCTAAAAAATATGCCTAATGCTTAGAGGTGATAACCACATAATAACATCATTCCTCAGACACACTGGAGCCTACCAGAGAGAATCTTGTTTGTATAGGAAACTGGGCTAAGGCAACAGTGAGGCGAAATCTTTACTGTCTTCTGTTCCAACCACAAAGCTGCGAGCTTCTACCTGCCATCTCCATACAGGGAAGAGAAGCTCAAACAATTAAAAACAAACAGAAAACCACCAGCTGTCAAGGCAGACCTTCAACATTTGTGTGCAGGAAGACAATGAACAGGGTTTACTCAGCTCTGCAGAGCTTGGAGAAGGTATGACTCATGAGCAATATGGAGGACAAAACATTCTGAGGTGGAGTTGAGGAAAGCTTAATTTATAGTTATGCCCTCCAAATCCCATTTAGAAGGCCAAAGTGTGATTAATTTGTTCTACCACATTGGGTTGTGTAAGAGGATGTGCTGAGCACTAATATATGAGCAGTCTAATATCACAAACTGTATCAAACCTTTAAAAGTTCCTTTATACACAGTCCTGCCTACTTGAGGAGGTTACAGACAGACAGCAATCTACCTGTGCTGTATGATCTTTGATGCAATTATATCACTGCAATTATATCTGTTCAGAAAGTATGGAAACAATGTCCAGAGAACATGGACTTCATTAAAAAACTCTTGGATCACACATAAATTCTTTTCATATTGATATTCTTTATACGCCACACAAAGAGCAGCATATCTTTATGGTCTAAGTCAGGCAATTTCTATGGCACAGGGAGAAAATGTGATGGAGTCACAGATGCATTATACACTTACACATACTATTCCAGCAGCTGGTGATTGATTTGTGTGCTCTGCTCCTTCGGCCTGGGTGCAGGTCAGTGGGTTATACTCTGCAGTCCTTATCCAGTTGCTTTTTCGTTGTTTTTTACTGCCTGAGTCTGGTAGACATCAGTGAGAAAGCTGCCTTCAGCATGAACAGCTGAATAAAAACTTCCAAAACTGGTCCTGTATCTGGTCTGCTACCTTTTGATAATCTGTTAGGACTCATGGTAAGAAAATGAGGCTGTAGCTTCTCAAGACACCGAATAGCAAAAAACCCAAAAAGAGCCTATTCTGAAGAGAAGGACAAGAACTCCTTGCCTCTTCCCAAGCATGAAAAAGAGATGAACTCTGCTACAGGGCCTGTTAGCAGCAAACATGACGCCCTCTGGCTGGAAGAAACTCAGGGGCTTACTAAAATTCCCTGTTTCCCAGGGCTGTGTTGGAACCAGATGAATGCTGCTGATGTTGTGAAGATGCTTGTAGGAGGGTAAGAGACATCCTTGCAGGTAGGCCAGCTTCAGGACAGCATGAATCTTAACAAATCAAAGCCAATGCAGCATGGTGTGCTCAGAGTGGGGCAGCCCAGCTGGAAGAGTCTCCAGCTATGCCTGAGATGGGCCTTGGTGGGGATCAGCAAGGCCGTGGTGAGTCTGCACGTGATAAAGGCATGAATCACGGAACGAGGTGTGCTTTGGAGAAAAGGTAACCAGAGAGAAATGTGAAGAAAAATGTCCTTCTCAATTAGTCTTGGATTCTAGTTATGCAGAAAGCTAACCAGGACTGGGAATATGAGTAATAAGTGGCAGGTACACACCCTAAGAAAGGGATGGATATTATCCCTACCATAGCTCCTGATTGTTTCCCCCGATAATTAACAGCAACACAGTCTAATCTGGGTGGCACAGCCATCAGCTGGCCCACACCAGTGCCCCAACCTCGTGTGGCAGGGGAGACAACCAACCCTTCCAGCCAAATCAGTACAGACAAAACCAGAGCTGCACTTTGTCTGGAAAACTAACAACACAGGGTTCCTTCCCTTCCCTTCCCTTCCCTTCCCTTCCCTTCCCTTCCCTTCCCTTCCCTTCCCTTCCCTTCCCTTCCCTTCCCTTCCCTTCCCTTCCCTTCCCTTCCCTTCCCTTCCCTTCCCTTCCCTTCCCTTCCCTTCCCTTCCCTTCCCTTCCCTTCCCTTCCCTTCCCTTCCCTTCCCATCCCATGCCCAAACATAGAATTTTGGGTTTGATACAAAATCTCAATCTCTGTTACTTTTTTTTTATTAGTGTACAACCAAGAACTGCATACCACCCTGTTAGATGCAATACTCATGAACCCATCTACCCTGTTTCAATGCCAATCTTACTTTGTCTTACTTTTCAAAAAGCTGAAGATTTCACAATATTTCTCAAAAATTAAAAAAAAAAAAAAATTTCAACTGAGGAAACCCTGATAACAACCAATGGGCTGCCAAGAAAAATAAAATAAATACTTATTTTTCTGAAACAGGGTTACCTTTCCCTGCCTTACTTGTGAGACAGGGATTGCTTTGAAAGTGTTGTTTCCCTCATACGATATTAAAATGTGGCATAGACAAGTTTTCCAAACAATGTCAGGCTGGACATAGTCCACCTTTCATCCTATCTCAAATGGATTGCCTTTGAAATGCAGGTAGAGTAAATCACCAAATTGACCCACCTTCCTACATCATTTGCTAAGGTTATTTTTATTGTACAGAAGTGTTACATCTGTTACTGAAGACTCAAACGTGCAACTGTATCTGGACTTACATTTGTGCACAGACAGTAACACGGTATTTCTTACCTAATCCTGGGAAAGTTCATATACATTTATGGCTAGGCCAGAGCCCAAATCCAATTAAGGGGAAAAGTGCTTAAAAAAGTTTTAGACAAAAAAATCTTGTTAATTTTAGTGGAAGGTAAATATCCAAATACCCAAGCTGATATTGGGAATGTCAGTCTTAATCTCTTACTGAATAAATTTCTAGATTTCCTTTTTCTTCTGATTGAAAAAGGCTAAAATTTCCTTTATAGTGCTCAAAATTTGTTATAATTGTTACTGCATACAATCCATAAGAATCTGGTTCTCCTGGTATAAATAGGTTGCTCTCATTTAGCTTTCCAATGTGAGTGACATAGTAAAAGAACAACACTTTTAATATTCTCTTAAGTGTTGATTTTGGGAAGGGATTCTTTAAAAACAAGTATGCTTGTTTTTCATCATCCTAGAGCACATTCAGAGCAATTCTGCTGATCTCACTGAACATATCTCGCTGTAAATCTAGTTTCAATGAGGCAGACTTGAACTAGAACAAATAGATTTTTTTGACCAGTCATTGTCAAGTTAATGACACGAGCAAACTCAGAGGGCAAGACTTGCAAATCTGCTTACATTAGAGATGTTTTAATCAGAATCTTCTCAAGTGGTGTATTAGCCCGACAGTAGATCAATAAACAACACAGAGAAACAAGTATGCAAGTGTTTCTGCAGGGGAAGGAGTATGACCATTAGGATGTTTTTTAAACTGTAAACACATCATTACCCAGATGTTTAATTCCCCTCTTAGACTGCACAATAATAAATACAAACACTTTAAAAACTCTGGTTAGCATTCTTTAGAGTAACTTATCAAACTTATTTATTCAAGTCCAGGAAATTCTGCTTGCATTCCTGTTTCTTCACTACCACACACCTAATATTTTTGGTCTAATGATGCTCAAAGCTGAGTGCCTGCAAATCCCACAGGAGTCAGGGAGCCCTTCAACTGTTGAAGTCAGTTTTTCTACATCTTTACAATATGTCTTTTGAAATTAATTTTGCTTATCTATGAATATTTTGATAGGTAGAAAATAACTCTGCCAAAAGTACTCACACAGGAAACTGAGTAGGAATCTTTTCAGTGTTTATAGGGAACCAGCTTCCATTAAGTAACTGATCTTTGTCAGTCCCGTGAGTGCTCACCATAAACAAGTTCACCATATATGTCCACACTGCCTATCTCTTTCCTTCCTCCTGCAATCTGCAGCACAACTGGAGCTTCCACTCCATTTGTTTTCCACCCTCTGGCTACTTACTGCCCTGGCAGGCTTTGCCCCATCACTCACATTGGGAAAAGCTCTTAAAACCTTGTGGGAAATAACAGGGCTGTTGGGGCCAGACAAGGAAATTCAGCTCCAAGTGCAGTGTTAGGGAAGTGGCTGGCAATGAAAGGTTTTCATGACACAGTGATGGAAAGTGTTAGGGGTGAAAGGAAGAGAGAAGACATAAGAATGGAAGAGAGTCAGATATCTGACTGGAAAACTCAGGAAATATTAAAGAAAAGGAAAAAAAAAAAAGAGAGAGAAGCTAGAAATACATCAGCCTACAGCTGGCACTTTCTCAAGTTCATTACAGCAGCAGGAGCTGAATTCAAGATGAAGGAGCTGGTTAATACTGGGGAAGAAAAGGATGGTTTTCATATATTAAAAACAAAACAAACAAACAAACAAACAAATTAAAAAAGCAAACAACCCCAAGCAAATGAAGTGGAAAGGAATATGTATTCTTTTGCTTTGACTCACTTCTTTTGGCTTTGGGGCTTTTTTTTTTTTCAGTAAGACCTGGCAGGGATTTGCTCTACCAGGGGCACATCCCTCTGTGGCTGCACTGGTCCCATTTCCAGCTACAAATGGACTTGAGGGCACTGCAAAACCAATGGGAAGAGCTTTGCTGGGGGTATGGTCAGGGCTGCAGACAGTGATGACCCAGGCAATAGGAATGCATGGAAGCAGCGAGTGTTTTCTACAAGCAGGAGCCACTTTTCTGAGTGTTCTGGCACAAAAGACTTCGTGCATCATGAAGAGGCTGCCGTGGCATCCAGCTGCTACAAACACTTTGAAAGACCCCATTTGTTTACACACATGGAACTTCATTTTCCCAAGCTCTCAGGTTCTGGTTACAGCTTTTTGCGAAGAAAACACACTGACTTCTAGATTTCTACAAATGCTACTATTTCAAATTTCAAATTTACTAATTCAAACTCTCCCTTTTACTATTTTTCTTCCTTTGGCTGTTTTGTGTTCCTTTTCTTCTTCCCCCCCCCCCCCCCCCCCATATGTTTGGAAATTCTCCAAAGAAATTAATTAAACTTGAAGGACATGATATTTGTTTCTTGTTTCAACCTCTTTCCCAGATTCCTTCAGCTGGGCGTTGCCCTTAATTAACAGCATTTTTGTTTGAAATCACATACTTAATGATCCCTATGTTCTCACTGTTTTGTTTGGTTTGGGTTTTTCCTATTTCCTTCTTCTGTTTCTTTTCTTTTCTTTTTTGTTTTGTTGTTGTTAAAAAATGTAAGTTTATTTATTTGCAAAGACTATACTGTTTATCCAAGTGAATAGTATCTTTAAGTGGAAAAATAAAAACCAAGCCAATTTTGTTGCTTCTTTACTGTCTCAGCTTAATAGCTCTGTGGTTTCTATTTTTTTTCTCTCTTTTTGTGTGTATTTCTAATTCCAGCTGTGCAACACACATCAAACCATTCTGTGGTTGCATTTCTTGGTAAACTATGCTACTTAACATTTCATTTAAAGAACAATTATACTTTCTTCCCCCCAAGAAAACAAAATGAAACTACAATAATATTCTTTCAGTTACATCCACAGATACAGGGTAATTGATTTCCTCTGTACATTAAAAAAGCTTTATTCTGTTTTGTTGGCAACACCCAATCTTTTTTATTTAATTAATGTTTCAAAAAGTAAACTGATTCAATTAGGATAACTTTTCGATGGAAATAGTGAGTTGCAGAAAAAAGCTTTTCTTAAATTAGTTGAAGGATCTTGTGTGACTTCCCTGTGAGAGGAAAGCAGCCAACTTGAAATCAACTGAGTTTCATCAATAAAAGGAGAATGGGGCCTAGTGGAATCACTCTGGAGCTCAGCTGCTTGCAAAAAAACAAAAATCAAACATTTTATTTCCCACACTAATGTTAAAAAAACGGGGAGCTTATTATAAAAATGCTCTTCTCCCCTCTGCCACCTGCCCCCCACCAATAGCGAACCTCATTAAGCCAAAAACAGCAAACAAAACACTTGCAAAAAAAAAAATAAAATCTGATGAACTCTTTAAGGTTGCAAAATGAAGATAGAGTCTTGCAATAGATAATGGATGTGAGTAGAGAATAAAATGTTTAGGTCTGCATCATGTCTTGAACAGAAAATAATGTTACATCCTCCTCCTAGGAAGTTTTGTTCCTCAGCACCTCCTTTGTGGTAGGTGGACAATTACACACTGATGATGTGCCAGAAACCATTAGAGACAGGTGGCATCCATGGAAGGTGACCTACTTGGGCCAGCAACAGGGCAGTGAAGCCAACACTCCTTTCACATCCATCTTCTCCCCCTTGCTCTGCCAGGGCACCAGGAAAGGGACTGCTCTTTTTCAGCCTGTGTGAGGATGGGCTTCACAAAAGGACAAGCATAAGGAGAACCAGCCAGCTCAGGCAGTGCAACCTGAGGACTCTGAGATCTGGAAAAGTTTGTGACTAGCACCACTAAATGTCCCTGCTCACTTTAATAGTTCATAAGAGCGGCACCACTGTTTTGTGAGACCCAAAACTCATCATCCTCCCTTTACCACTAGGGGTGAGATAATGTTACCCTGAAACCAGAAAGAGACAGTAATTCTACTTTCCATATTCAAAACCAGATAGTTTTAAAGTACAGTTTGTACAGTTCCTACTGGATCCCCAAAACCCAGGAAAATCTGTTCTTCATTAAGGCTTTGGGTCATATGCCATTCATCTGTGTGCATGGCACCCTACTGATAGTGGCTTGTGGGACTGACACACAGAAGAAAACCAGCATGTAGCCCCTTTCATGCTGTATTTCTCCAGCTGTATTTCAACCTCAAGCTGTAAATGCCTTAAAATACAGGTACTGCCTCTCATTATTTGTGCCCAGACAGCCCACTGATGCTACTGAAGAGAGGCGTGTAGGAAATGCAGGGTATTGCCTTATCTCATGAGTGGAGGTTATGGCACTTCCTTTAAAAAATCATTTTCTCAATCATCAGGAATGACATCTGCTTCTGGTGAGAACAACTCAAGTCAGCTAAAAGATTATGGGGAAATGGCCTCCTGTTTTCATCCCTGAAGTTACTAGGTAATCATTTGTCTCTCTTATAAAACAGGAGTCATATTCCTTTTAAATTTAGATAAGGGAAATGGAACACATCCAGCAAAAAATGCTAACTGTCCTCTAGCAGACCACAAAAGTCAGGCAGATGCCAGCCCTGAAGGAGGCTCACTCAGGTACACAGACAAACAAAAGAATTCACACACTACTTCTCTCCTCCCCAAATTGTGCAATGGAGAATTACAGAGCCTCTGAAAACATGAGCTAGCAGAGCATGCAGGACACTCAGAAATGCCTGTGTAGCAAACCCTACTGGGTTCTGCAGGGTGGTCAGCCAACAGGACTTTGTCTTGATGATGCAATATCTGTAACTTGATAATCTGCTTGAGAAATGTGATGAAGAAGTCTCTAGAACTATTTTGATCTGTATTGGAGCCTCCGTGCATACTTGCAGCTGAACAGTTAAAATAAATCCATGTTAGGAAAACACCAATTTCTTCACTAGTTAGGCTTGATGGGTAGCACAAAGCCCATCTCTCCTCTCAAGCTCAGCACTTTGGCTAACAGACCAAACAGCATTGTTGACAATACAAATTACTGACTAATTCCTTTCACACACCTTGCTAAGGAGATAAGATAAGCCCAGACTCAATAGGGGTGTTTACACTGGTGTGACACCTTGGTATCTCTGGTACCATGTCCTACTCTCTATTCATCTGCCAAGGAGAAGTCACTGTGGGACAGGAGGGGATGATGACCATTCTCACACACAGTAATATTGCTCAGAGTATGGACAGTGAAATGTGGTTTAATCTTTTCTCCTGGTGAGACTGGGCCATGGAAGTGGAGGAATATGAGTTGGATGGGGAGAGGAACAAGGTAAAACAAAACACTTTTCCCCCCTGAGTTAGAAAAATGGGGACTTTTCCTGCTCCCATCCCTGTCTAGACACATAATCATGATCCAAATGAAAAACATTTAATTCATACTTGGGGCAGGAAGCAGGATTAACTCCTCCTGTGTTAAGGGAAGCCCACTCCAGCAAATCCCTTTGCTCTCTCAGCCCTAAAAACTGATCAGACTCAAGGATAACAGCCACAAGAGAGGTTGCAAAAAAAAATTTACTGCATCATCACATTAACAAATCAGGCAAGTACACAGTCACCCTCCTTCCCACCCTGGCCCCTGTCCTGAATTTCCACTGGGAACAGATGCCCAAGGTTCCTGACCCCACCATCAACATTCTTGTATCACTTAGGGCTTTTATGTGGCATTCATGGAATGAGGATAGCAACAGTTCTGGCAAGAAGATTGTACTTTCAATATGCCTCATGGTGTTCCATGTAAAGCCATACCAGCATGTTTTCAGAAGGTAGAAAAAAGGTGCAAACACAATAGAAATAATAATCAAGCAAGCTTGAGCAGTGGGGGAAGGAAATGAGCTAATTTCCAAATGCTCAGTGCCCAGTCATGGAGACCAAGGGCAGGTAAACAGGAAAAGAGAGGAAGGAGGAGGTCATTACACCTTTGGCTAGAGAAGCTTCTTGTGGCAGTTGTCTGAAGCAGCTGCTGCACTTATCTTTAAGAGGTGAAAAAAGATGTAGGTTGAAGGACTGTCTGAGAAAGGATACAAGATGAGTGGGTTGTGGAGTCCATACAGCCAGCCATACAAGTCAGTTGAAACATTGTGGTTGTTAGGTGTTGCTAAATGCATTTTTGTTATTTTCTTATTTTCTTTCTTCTTTTTTTTTTTTTTTTTTTTTTTTTTTTTTTTTTTTTTTTAATTTTACATTGCTGTAAATCTATGGTTTTAATTCTTACTTTGAGTTACAAATAAAAATGCATCTTGGCTAGGGATAAAATTGATTCTGATCAATTTAATGCATGATATACACAGTGAGAAATGAAAACTCCCCACTCTCAGCTCCCTCACACTTCATTCCACTTATTTTCGTTTGAATAGTGGGGGCTGAAACCTGGAAGAATACAAACTCAGATTTGTTGAATGGGCCAGACTCATCCTGGTTCCATGATGATTTGCAAAAGTAGAAGTGGGCTGAGAACTCACCTTAAAAATGTTCTCCCATGTCAAGGTACAAAGTTAGGCTTTTCTCCATACCAAGAGTACCAGGAGTGGCCAGGGGCATATTTCACAATGAGATTTGTGTTTTTCTGCCAGCCATGCAGTACACAACTCAGGCAGCTTGCAGAGTGGGTCTTTGTGGGTCATGGTCCAGTTTTCTGCTTCCCTTCAAAACACATCCGAGGGGTGAAAGTGGAGGATGCTTAGGACACCACAACATCTCTGCAGATTAGCACAGGCCCAGCAACATTTAGGCATCTGAAAAGCTCCTAAGTATCTTAATGGATCTTCTCTTAAGCCTTCAAAAGGTAGAAAGGACCAGAGGAATTTGTCAATTAAGTGACTTCAACCAGTAGAATTTTGGGGGATCCTGGACACTGAAGTCAGAGGAGTGTGGCAATAGGGCACCAACAATAATATGGGCACTCCTCCCTCACAGCTCAAGAGAGACACTGGCGCAACAAATGTAATTTTAATTTCCCTGCTCATGTTTCAGGGAATCTTTGAATTTGCATTTAATTCTCTTTTTTTCCTTTGCTGCTTGTATTATGCTCTCCTTGTCCCAATAATCCAAAAGTGTTATTTTCTCTCTAATTTGTTCCCACAGACGGCAGGGTAGGGAAATAGAAAACAGAAGTCAGAGACCTTGGGAGTATAATGAAAATGAAATCATGTGCCTCCAGATTAAAAAGAGGAAATGCATTAAACCTTTAAAAATACAGATTAATCAATTATGTATGCAAAAGAGGACACAAGAATTACAGTCATGAAAAGCGGAAGGAAATTCACAAGTACAGTATATGCCTCTGGGATCCTCCTGACTCAAATCCAGCAAAGGGATGTATTTTCCCTTCATGCATGCCCATAAATCCCATGAATGTCAAAGGGACACTGTTCATTTAGAATAGACCCAAAATTTAGGTTTAGAGAAAAGAAAAAGGATAGAGGTTTCATAAAACACTATCATAAAACAGCAACAGCCTCAAAAATGTTAAGCACATTTCAGTGACCACTAAGCAGGGGAAAAAAAGAGAGAATGAACAACTTCTGCCACCTTGTTACAACTCCCACACCAGAAACTATCCTTTACCTACCTGGCTATATTGGCTTTCCTTACACATTATACCAGTGGAAGAGGCCCGTGGCTCTCCAAAATGGATGCAGCAGGGAACAGTGTGGGGAAGCACCCTGAAAGGATGCCTTGTGCCCTTCAGGAAAATCCAATGACCTGGCCTGCCAGCAATACTGCAGAAAAGAGAGTGATCCAAATATCACCGCCTAAATTTAGTGTTTAGTTTTCTGCTGCTGCAATCCTTGAGAGATACTCGGTGTCTTCTGCATAAGAACAAAAATAAGGAAAAAAATTAAGTACCCATTTATTTATGTGTGCTTGGAGAGCGAAATTTTACCCAATCAAATTGTTTGAAACAGTAAGTTAATTTTAAAACCAACATAAAAGTGGTTTTAAAACCTCACACTGTTGGTGTTTTCCTTCATTTCTTCCATGACTCTCACTAGGTTTCCAGGACCACATCTTTTGCAATGAAGAGTGAATTCCTCCCTGTTGTGTCACCTAATTACATAAATGTAAAACTTACATCACTTTATATAGAAATGTAGTGTGTCAGAGATCTGTTGATTCAAGTCCAAGAATTGATTATCTCAGTCAGCAATATATTAAGAACATTTAATCACTGCCAAAACAAAACCAAGGGAATATTTCCCTATTTCCAGAATTCTCAAAACTTGCCCTGAACTTACTGTAAAACTAGCTGAGTTGCTTTCTAGGGTGTCTTTCAGGAGAGCCTTTCTAGATCTTCCCCACTTTAATGGTTGTTTTAATTATAGATATATTTGTGGCTAGTGGTTTTCCTTTGTGTTTGTATCAACATTGACCTGAAAAATGCTGAAACACTGCTTTCCCTACCTGCTCTTTATCCTCCTTACCACTGTAGTTATATACTTCTCCCAGACTTTGCTTTGCCAAGACTTCCTGCTTTCATTTATGTTGCAGCTTCTGGATCATCTTACCAGTTCTTTCTAGTATTTCCTTCAGATCCAGTCACTTAATCTGGAAGGATGCACCTACACACACAGTCACTCTAGCTGTCTTTTTCTCATGCCTAGCACAACTCTGATGGAAATACCTCACCAGTGCAGGATAGCATGTTTCTGCTTGTGGCCATGTATCCATCAGTCTTTTTCCACAGGTGTTGGCAAAACAAAAGCTCCTGGCCTAGGGCAGAATGCGAGGTATTAGATCCTAAGTGAAAGTTTTCTGCTGTTAACTGCTGTTAACTATCATTGCATTACTACTACCTCCTTTCTCAGAATCATTTGAGCAACAGTTTTTGTAGCATGTTCTCTACAATTCTCTACAAAATATTGGCAGTATCTTCCATTTGCATCTAGGAAACTTAGTTAATATATATTTAATCATGGCATTCATTAAGAAAAATTTTAAATAAGGTCCCGCACTGGCTACTGCTGGCTTCAGCTAGCTACATCTTAGAAAGCACTGAAAGCTTTTGCATAATTAGAGTAAAACAATGACATTTCTGTTGAAGAGAGAACAATTTGTCACAGTCAGTAGTAAAAGATGAAGATTAACAAACAGAGGAGATAGTTATAGTGATGTCCAAAGAGATTTTAATTCTGGGTTTCCTTCTGTCCCAAAGGAATCTTTAGGTCTGTAAAAGACACATGTGAGATTTTTTGGGATCCCTGGGAATAGCTAGATAGCACAATTTAGTACAGTTTCACCCACTACATTTTGGATTCATTTAACTTACATATGATTTACTTTTCCTCTAACATTATATGTATGGATATTAGTCCTGCCATTTTCCCCCCCAAAAAAGTATATCAGCTGATGGAATTTTGACTTCAGAAGGATCATTTTTTTTTCCATCTTGATTTTCCCACCACTTCATTCCTTCATCTTTTTTTAGCTTCTTATCTGAATTCATTTACAAACTGGAATCCTATTCAGAGAAATAAAATCAGTTAGTTAATTATGTCAAATATACAGGGAAAATATCCCCAAGCTGAAAAGAAAAGCAAACAGTATCCCAGTGTGTATGTCTGAGGAAAGTGCTCTCTCTACATTTCTCAAAGAATCAAATGCTGTGATTTCTGTGAAAGGAAGCAAAGTATACCAAGAAAACTCTTGTGACAGCAACTTTGGAAGGTTTGTCATTGTGCAAGGAATAAAAAGACCTTTGTTGCACAGTGCCATCAACCTGCAGTAATGCATAATAATTATCACACGCTATAATAAAAGCTGAGATTTTTCACAATTATACACACATGCCATGCTAAACATCGCAGTATTCTAGTCATCTACAAACAAGAGGAATTTCCTAATTCCCTTTCCAATTTGTTTCAACATTAAGGAATATACTCCCTTGTAAATATATACAATGACTTTATGAGGCAGCTGAAAAGAGAGGTTTAGCCACAGCACAGACTATCAGGAAGGGAGCAGAAGTGGGTGTTTGGGGCAAGGTCCTATCACACTGGGTGCTGACTCATTCAAAGTTGGTTGCAGATGGATAATAGGTAGTACTCTGTGATTTCCATGCAGCAAATGGGGTGCAGGGAAGAGATGCTGCATGCTCTCGGGGGCTCTCAGGCTGTTTCTGTCTCCATGATGTTGCCCTTCCAGTGACCTGCTTTCTTCAGAATTCATTTCAAAAATAAAATATGCTTTTCAGGCTACTTTGAAATTACTTTACTTGAGGATCAGCTTATCTTAAAATAAATACAATTAATGTAAATTTGTACAGTGATGATTGTCTGTTCCTATCAAGTTTCTAGACTAGAAGTTACTGTGATCACTCCCCCTATTTGTCCTGTATACATTTAACTCATAAGCAACCACACAATATTATGGTTTCATATAGTGTAGGATACATTTACCAGAGTACCAGTATGATGTTGTCCCAGTAGCTTATTCTTATGGCACTTTTGTCCCTTAAAATACAGATCAACTCACTTAGAGTGTCTGCTACATGAAACTGTTACTCTGTTTTAGGGGTCGAGCACAGCAGCCTCACCTACCTCTGTTTACAGGATTGAGTTCAATTCCTGTTCTAAAAATTTCCCTAATTCACCTATTCCAGTATAATGTACTTTGTTGCTAAGTCCATACCTTTCTATAACCTAGCTCATGCAGTTTAGACAGCATCATCTTAAAAATGTCATGCTTTTATAAAATCATGTAGCAAAATGTGATCCTCAAAGATAAAATATTAGGTTGCTATTTTAATAGGATTACTTGCCCTGATCAATTGATTCATCCACAAATTTAGCTACAAAATCAACTCAAATGTCTGTGTCATTTCCTGAAGAGCACTACCAATACCAAATTATACATTTCCCTCTTCCCAAACTGCAGCTAATTTTCTTCTGCTCCATGTAACACAAGCCACATTTGCTAAGTATTGCAATACTGGTACCATGCATCAGAAGTTTCATTAATTTACCAGAATTTCCCCCAAAAAGCACACATTTGACAATGTGCAAAAAAGACATGTCTCATTTCATACTGTTTCTTAATGGCTGAAAAGCATGTGTCAATTTTTTTTTTTGCTGTTTAGCACTTATGGTGTTCGAAACTGGCATTTTTGTTCTGCTACATGCTCAGAAGTGCTGAGGAAAAATAACTTCACTTTTGTATAAACATCAGAAGTGTCATAAAGAAGGAAATAGAACTATTTGGAGGCACTGAAAATCATTACTCTCAAAGTGATGAAAATGTGTAAAACTTAGAAGGTTAAACTCTGAGCTTCCTGCCTCACTCTTTCAGCTAAGAATTGCTCTCAAAGAGCAAGAAATCCTGGAGACCTGGCTCCCAAAGCAGATACCCAGGGAAGATATTTGGAAAGCAGGCAAGATTTCATGAGGATGTCATTAGTGCTTTGTGAGAAAGGTTTTGAAATGGGTAGGCTTCTGGAAAACTTTTAAAACATCCACTTTTTAAGGAATTTTCTGTTGAGCTAAGTTTTAGAAACTATTCAATGAGGTGTCGCTTTAAGCAAGGATGAGACCATGATGTACTAGACATTTTAAAATCCAAACCACAAAGACTTGTGTTAGTGCAGAATATTGCTGTGAACACAATGTAGCCTTCAGTATTATTCTGATGAAAAATGAACCCCTCACTCTGAACACCCCAATGGCCTTCTGCATTTGAAATATGTCAATACCAACACCATAAG
Organism: Erithacus rubecula; assembly: GCF_903797595.1. Classification (NCBI taxonomy): domain Eukaryota; kingdom Metazoa; phylum Chordata; class Aves; order Passeriformes; family Muscicapidae; genus Erithacus; species Erithacus rubecula. The sequence continues at coordinate 51,775,762 of NC_136689.1, read as the reverse complement.
CTCATATGCTTTCATAACTTCCTTTTTATTTTTCTGTAGTCTTCCATAATCAAAAGATGTGTTTCTCTTTACAAATGTCCTGCTTAGGAAACCTGAACTGAAAATTGAGCTGCTTCAATTAGCATGCCTTATTTGTCTGTGTTTCTGTTTCTTGACTTCATGTGCTTAGGTCTTCAAAGCAGATCTTCAGGGCAAATTCTTGTGGATATCTATTCCCAAATGCATTTCCCACAAATAGCCTGTAAGATATATTTAAAAATCAGATATTTTGTTTAACATTCTTTCTAGATGACCTTTCGCTTGTCACAGTGGCCTCATCCTACCCTTTCTTCCAGTCTCAGTGTTTGCTGTTATCTCTCCTTTCCTTTTTCATTTACCTCTCATTCTCATTTGGCTCTTTTCTCTCTCTCCATACTACAAAAATACCTGGTTTCTTCTCCTGGCTAAAATCTTCTACCTTTCACCTCATTTACATCTATAATTTCCACTCATCTCTTTTCCTTGTAAACAGGCTAAAGATTTTCTTTACAATAACTCCCTGAATTCCTTGCTTCTAGTGCTACCTTCTATTCCCCATATGTTCTCTTCTCTCTATGCCTTGCAGAAATCATAAATGGCAAATCCTTAGCTAAATCTCAGTAGTCCTTTCACATCTTCAACTTCCTGGCCCTGTAAGTATTACTAACACTATCAAATGGTCTCCTCTTGGCCACCTTTCCTTTCTTTATTCTTACTATTTCCCCTTCTTTTCTCCTCAAAGTATCTTCCCTTCTCTTGCCTTCTCTAAGCATTCCACAAGATTCCCTCCTTTTCCTCTACTATCCATTGTGGATAATTTCCTGCAAACTCATGCAAACAAGTCACAATTTTCATAATACAGGCTCAGGAGAGCTCTGTTCCATAGCAATTTATTCTTTCTATCCCAGTGAGAGTCTTGATAAGTCTCAGGGTATCGTACATGGTGACTAAAAGCCCTGAATGTTCCCAAATCCTTTCTCTTGTCTTCATCTTTGATCGTGGTGAGCAGCGCTGATTCCAGCCTTGGATGTCCACATGCAGAAGCATGAGATCCTGTCTTCTCACTGGCTCTCCCATCTGAGCTCCTGGTCCAGCCCACAGCAGTTTCCACATACTATCTCTGAACAATAGTCTTTATTGTCTCTTCTCACTGCTGAGGTTCTTGTCCGACGCTCATCTCGATTAGTGCAGTGCCCTTTTCTCTGGCCCTCACAAAAGCACTCTTGCCCTGCTCTTTTCAGGCCCCAGCAATATAAATCATTTTCCTGGCCTGTTGTTCTGACTACACCCATTATCTTTGAACCCTTTCAATGATTCCTTTTTTCCTCTGGGACATCAAGCTTATTGTGACTCTCTTAACTTTCAAAGCCCTTCATGGCTTACTCCCAACTTGTCACTTTTTATTCACTATCAAAATATAAATGCCCAGCATCAGTCGGCCCCAGATGCCAGCTTCAATTGATCAATTTGTTAAATTTTCCAACAAGCATCTTTTGTGCTTTCTCCCTTGCTGCCCCTCAGGCTTGAGAAGAGCCTGCATGTGCATTCATAAAACCAACTGTTATCCTCCTTTGAATCCCTTATTAAAATTCTCCTTTGCCAAAAATTTGAACATGGCTAGCTTACAGGCGCATGGAAAGCACCCCCTAGTATGATGTTGTTATTCCCTTGTTCTTATCCATCTGTGGTCACTGGTCTTATATTTTGATTACATTATTTAAAGCCATTTGGGACAGAGCCTGGGTGTTTCATGTTTCTCCAGCGCTCGGTGTGCAGTGGTTCTAGACCACGATTTGTCCTGTAAGGTGCTGTGGTAACACAAATGAGAAAAAAAAGGCATAAAGAAAAGCAACAGAGAGAGAAGCAAATGAGCAAGCAGGGCAGAGTGATTTTTTTAAAAACATTTTGTATGAACATCTGCAAGAATCTTCCTGCTGGTTTTCGTTGGTGCAGAAAGGAAGACTAGACAGCCTGTTCAAGTTTGGACAGCCAGGCACAGGAACAGGCACATGGCAGACAAATAACACATCAGTAAAGACCTTTACATATTCATGCCTATAAGCTAAACACAGACTGTACTTTTTAGAAACATGGCTTTGGAACTGCTCACAGAGCCAAGTCAGTTACAGCAAACAGAGTATCAGACAGTTTAAGCTGGTTTGAGCTTCCAGCACATAAAAAGATGTATACTTACTTTCTCCAGGTTCCTAATTTATTTTTTTTTCCTAGCTATTCAGTGGTACAGTAATGATCTATTATTTGACTACTATTTTCATGCACACACCTCACTAGTAGAGCTAAATTGTTCAATGTTTCCTTCCATTGCAATGATTTTGAACAAAATTTTATACTAAAAGGTTTTGAAGGCAGATGTAGGATGGTGAAAAACATAGCAGCTCAAGCACACACTGCACTTACTGTGTGCTTTCTGGGGGACTGTCCAGAACACTCCTGACCTTCCTTAATTTTAAAGAGATGGCTGGGAGAAAAAGTACCCTACACCCTATCCAAGATTTTAAAGTAACCACAGCAAGCCCTCTTATAATTAAGCTGCTCAACTCCATTCACTTTCTTTCTAAGTTCTCCGCAACCAAAATTGCAGTGAAAGAATTTAGGACCTTTATTCTCTTTCATTATAGCTAGACTTTCCTACATGGGTGATTCTCAAAAGGGGAATTGTTAGTGGTGGTTTTCTCTCTGGCTCAAAATTACAGCACCTATTTCTACTTCTGCACGCACAGCTCAGCAGCTCTCTAGGGTGCCTGCTGCTTACGAGACAGAGCTTCTCCTGCTCTGGGCTGGCTTTACAGGACACGTCTGTAACTTATGCATCTTAGACTGATACTTTTTAGGAGCTTCATCTTTTCACCTTTCTGAGATAAGGTCAAGTGCTGCAGGAACAGAGCTCACTGATTAGAAGCTGCATGCTGAATCAACAATTGCTTTAGCAGCAATTGGGTTGGAGAAAAAAAGAAAAATGTATTGGCCACATGAAAAGCTTGGGGTTTGTTTTGACTTAGATTAATTCAATGACTTAAAAAAAAAAGTTAAGTTCCAAGAATAAGAAATCAGTAAATTTACATAGAGATTAGGTAATAAAAGGTCTGTTGCACTGTATTCTCATTGGATGTCATGGCTTTCACTCTAAGTCAGAATTACGAAATATCACTTTTAAGGAGATATAGGTGTCTTAAACTCCTTTCTCATTTCTTTTCTTTTAAATTTCACCTAAGAGCTTAACTCCTTTGCCTTGCAATGTAGAGTGCTGTATGCATATAGAATTCTTATTGCTGTGCTTTAAAGCTGCAATGCCCTGCAGGCTCTCCCTCCCTCTGCGTTGTATCCTATTTGAAGACCTTAATGAAAGGGCCTGGTTCCAGAATCACAGCAGCTTGTCTGCACAACCAAATTCCATCTCCTAATGAGTTCCTCTAAATCTGCCATCAGGTGACTTTATTGACTCTATGATCATAATGAGGTAGCAGCTCACTTTCTGCAGTTCTGCTGGTTTCAAGCCTCAAGTTCTCCTCTGCTCCCGGACTTCAGCTGACATTTAATGATGAGGAATCAAGCAGGGGTTTAATGTCTGCAAGAAATGTCCCTGAAGTGCAAAAAGCCCCAGACAGCATTCTTGAAAATTTCCAGAGCCATATGACTGTCTAATGATACACTAACAAACAGGAAATCAGCCCATCAGTAGCTAATTGACATATCTGAAGGTTTAATTGCTTCCCTATTAGGGAAGGTGATGCAGTATTCAAGTTGTCATTAAAACAAACACGCTGCTTAATACATGAGGATTTATCTGAAACACATATCCCTATCTAATCTCCAAACCCTTGGTTTGAAACTGTTCATCTCCCAACATTGTTTCCCTGCTCCATTCAGGGTAATTGGAAGATTATCCTATGACATGTGAATAGGTACAAGCTGTTCAGGAAAGAATGCAATCTTTAATGAGTGCAGTGCAGGCAGCCCAGACGAACATTGAGTCCCATTACCCTCAGGAGTCTAAGTGAAATTTCAGTGAGCGACAGCATCTTCCTACGTGGCTGTAAAGCGTCAGGCACACTTTTGTTCTCATATATCTAATAAGGGGATGGAAGTGTGGCAAATGAAAGTGAAGAGGCCACCTGCCCCTGGCTGTTTTGTCAGGGTTTTATCAGAGTTTTCTTTACATTTTTCACTGTAATCTTTAAATAGCTTCATTTGTTGAAAAAAATGTTTGTTAAAAAAATTCACAGTGAAATTTTAATTATGTTTGAATTCTTCAGATTCCACTCAGTCCTGAACTCACCTAGAAGTTGAGCAAATATCACTCAGGGACAGGCAATGTTTATCTTCACTTCCATTTTTGCTGTCAGTTTTTGGTCTTTTTTTCCACTTAGGTTAGAAATGAAGGTGTCCAATCACCAGCAAAACATCAAGATTGGAAGATTTGCAATATCCAATATGGTTTTGCAGATTGGATAGAAATTTTCATATAAACTATTTTTTTTCTGACCTTTAGGCTGAAACTGAAGCTGAGATTCAGATCTTCTCTCCATGAATTCTGGTAAGAGGTAAGAATCACAGAATCAAAGATTGCCAAGTGTTCTTTTGGTTACTTGAAGCATTTAGCAAGAGAACCCAAGCCTTTACATTTCTGCTTTAAATTTGAGGAGAGATATTTTTATTATTCCATTTTCACAGATCCAGTGTTTTTCACATTTTCCCCTCCAGACTTGTAGAATTCTCACATTGCTGGTGGGAATATGTATGCATATATGTGAGTGTGTGTGTCTTTGTGTGTAATGTACAGTTAGTGTAATCCTTTAGGCATTAGGTCAGGAGTGCTCCCAATCATATCCTCTCATAAATAGCACTTTTTAGCAGAACATCTGGAATAGGTATCAGCTACTACACTTTCCCTTGTTCAGTTTTACATTCATTCTATAGCACTGACAAAAGGGAGAGATGCTGATAGCAAATATATCACTTCTGTCTCTCAAATTTTGTGCTAATACATTAAAAAGTATTTTAAAATACATTCAGTTAGATGCTGGTAACTCTGTGTATTATAATTATGTAGTAGCATTCACTGGCTTCTGTAGCCCTAACCACAATATAATTACATTACTGATGAACTTGAAGGAGGCCAAAATTACCAAAATGAAGAGATTCAGTCCCTCCATCAACAATGGAAATAGAGAATAGAAATAGAAAAATGTGAGAAGAAGTGTGAATCTGGATAATGGGGAAGAGTATCTCTAAAGGATGTTTTCAAGGGTGATCCTCTAAAATAGGATTTGCCAACAGCAATGGCCCTGCAGCCCAGCTAACCCAGGGATGACCTCAGGCATTTGAATACATACACATGCAGTATGCCTGCATCAGCTGCACAGTAAGGCTGGAATGATGCAGGCAATGCTGTAACTGGTCTCAGTGTGCTCCTTAACCAAATTTGGAATCCCCTATACCTCCAGCCACACATATGGTCTCCCTGCTGGCTGGTGTGTCCCTACAGCAGCCTGGCTGGGGAGGCTTGGCATCCTCATTTCACAGCACAGTGTGTCAGGGCAGAACTGAATTCAGATGGAAACTTGAACAGAAACTGGAGGTGGCTGATCCCAGCCCCTGTGACAGCTGCCTCAAGGGTCTGCACTGCTCAGCTCCTGCCTGACCAAGGTGCTACAGAGATTTCATTAAATTCATCTCAGCGATCACCTAGACTGGTACTAGAGGTACCAGACTGGTACTATTCTTTCGTAAAATATTGTAAAGAACATAATTTAAAAGACCCACGTATTAAATCTCTTTAATCTTCTTAACACTAAAATCATATCTATATTTCTCCTTTTTACCAGTATGGAACTTCTTTGCATACAGGGAAAAAAATGTCCAGTCTTGCTTGGGCCTACAGGACTTCAAATTTTGAAAGCCTGCACCATCAGAATAGTATTCCAGAGATGTGAGGGACCAGGAATTTTGTTTAGGTGGAACAAAACAACCATTCCTGTTTTGATTTCATGTGTCTAGCATCTATGGCATGTGTACAGCAAGACATTTTATCTTATTTTGCCCAAGAGAAATTCCAATAAGGTCCATCCCTACAGTCGTATTCCGCTGCATCCCTTTTGCTGTAATCCCCGATGAAAACACCAACTTGCTTTTCCTCCTGTGATTTGTAGGAGACAAAGAAGGGAGACCGGTTTGTGTTCTGACAGGTCTAGAGAAGATTTCACTGCAAAACACAACAAAATGCTAAGTGTAAATATCAGCCATGCCTTGGGTCAGGCATGGTCAAAAGACCCAACACAAGAGAAGCCAAATCAAAACCCAGAGATCTCAGAAATGATAGTGATTGAGTTCTGACTATGGTTGATGTTTTCCTAAGCCTTGCAGCTCCAAGCCTCTCCCATTGTGCCCCACAAGCAGATTTTGAGAGAAGTAATCCACGAGGTGCCTTGTGAGCACCAGGTGTTGGTGAGATTCCCTTACAAGCATTCTCCCACTTTGCATCCAGTGGGGCGGGTGCAATGTGGAGACTGGTTTGAGCTCCAGAGAGAGCAGAGGTGAGAATGTCTTTTGTATGTCTACAATGCCAGGAAACACTAGTATGTGACTTCAGCTCTGGAGGGTGTTGGACCAAGGAAAGTGGGAAGGAAAGTCCATCTTTGTGACACAACTAACCTGTCTGTGCACCACAGCTGCTCCAGGGCAATAGTGAGATAGACCCTGGAACTGCAATACTGCTCTCTGGCCAGTCTCTTCTCTCTTGTCTGATATTCACTCTGGGGGAATATCAACATTTTGCCTGTATGTTTTTGTGTGCATGGAGATGAGAGATGAGGCTTTACCAGTAGACACTTCTTAGAAGTACCTTGGTGTTGCTGCTGACTGAGGAGTTCATGAGAGACCATTATTCTTGTCAGGATAGTTCACTAGGCAGAGACACATTTGGAAGCAATTAAAAAATAATGGGCCAAACTCAACCCTGATATAACCCCACTGAAATAAGTCACTGAGCTTAGCCTGGGGAATTAGTTTTATTACTTCAACGATAGTTTTGACCTCAAATGGTTTTTCCTTATTCTGCTTTAGACTTGGAAAACTGAGTTTAAGACTATTTAATTGTTGTCTCTCTCATCTATACATGGTGATGATTCCACTTCTATAGATATAAATGTGGTGCACAGCAATCATGCTGATCACATAAGGCAGAATAGAAGATTTGGAACTTTTTACTAGGCATGAAAGTGATATTTTTAAAATTGTTAGGAGTAATTGTTGTTATTTGCAGTACTGTTCAAAGGCTGAAGCTGGACTGGGGTTTCTTTGTACTTATTATAATTTCAGAATAGGAAATATTTCTCTTCAAAGAAATAGAGGCAAACAGTAGACAACAACATACTGCCACAAACAGGAGTGGGGTACGATAGCTACATGCTTCCTAGAAATCAAGCATTCTTTGGCTTTAATTAAGGTTATAATCAAGGGGATGTGCAGAAAATGAGTAAAAAAGGGAAGAAGAACCACCACTGGCATTTATATGGCCACAGGCTAACTCTGGCTAAGACCATCACAAGCCTAAGCCTCTGGAAAGGGAGTGAAGAAAGATAAGTTTCATGCTTCTTGTTAATAGGGGCAATGGGGTAGCATGAATGAAGAAACAAAAGTTTTTAATGTAAAAGGAACTGTGTTGAAGAAAATGCTTGATGTCCTCATAAAAGACATCAGAGGCTGTCACAAAGAATTTTAATGGCAAAACTGTACATACAGAAAACTTGCTTTTTCCTTCCAACTATATTTTCTCTGTTAGGTAACTTTTTGTGGTCCTCAGAATAGGAAAATCATGAAACTGCAAAGAGGATTTTTTTTTTAGTCTCATACCAAGTCAGCCAAATTGCCTGTTATGTTCCATTCACAGGCAAAAAACAACAGGATTTGAGAATTTGGATTGATTTCAGATCCCAGTTCATGGTTACAGACCTTACAACCAAGCATGGGCAAAGATTGTCACACTTTGGCTTTCACTAATGCTAGCAGCACAAGTGTAATCTAACTTCTCCCCTGAAACCTTTTAGATTATGCCCAGATGAATTCCCTGTTTTGCTGATGTGCTCACTTGAAAGGTAGTGCTATACCTCGGTGCAAACTAAATTAATTAGATTTGGAGTAATGAAACTGACAGGTAAATAGAAGAATGAATCAAATGGACATTCATCTCTTGTCTGAGCAGGTCAAGGGATTTCTGCAGTACCTTAGGCATCTCTGGTTTTTGTTGTTCACAGAGATGAATAATTAAAAGCTATATGGTGTGAAGTCTACCACAGACTCTTGGCTACTGGGAACCAGCCACTATGTGTGCTTTATTAAAATTCTGCTTAAATTATTGGTGGTGCTGTACTAGCAGTAAGAACAAACTGATCGGCATCATACGGGGTCATTTGCTCCTTCCTGCTCCTGCTTACTAATTAATTCTGGCTGTAGTCGTGCATTAAGGGAGGTGCTGGAGGCACACAGATGCTGTGATATATTCAAGTCATACATCAAAGGAGGTTACTGAACTATTAGCCTTGAAGAAAGGATCTCTGGCAAGATTATTAACATTCATGCTTCTTCGCCCTGGATCCTTTCTTTTGTTTGGATGTACACCAAGAGCTCCTTGTGTACACCTAGCTTTTCCTGTGTTGCTGTTTGTGCTGGCAATCTCACAAACTTCTATGAGTTACAGAGGTGATAAGCACAGTGCTTGCCTTGTGCAGTTCTGGGGATAGGAAGCTAATATTTTACTGCATTAGTCCTACATGGACTTTGCATTATGCTTGCAGCACACTCTCTCCAGGGTTATTTGCCTGTAGCATCACCATGAAAGAAGTGTTTGCATTGCTAACATTTTGGAAGCATATGCTTCATCTTCCCTGTTATTTCCCATGTCTAATGTCATTCGCTGATCTGAGTCTTACTGTTTTTTGGAAGCCTAGTTCTCATATATATTCCTTAGTTAGATGACACTGCAAAGCTGTTATGCTTCTGTTGGAAGGGAGGTGGGAAGGAATGTAATTTTTTTGCCATGATTTGCTTTCCTTACACTTTAAGTATTATGTTTTACATGACTAGTCTAATCTAAGAAGATTCTAGTTCCTCACAACTCCAAAATCTTTGAGTTGGAGCAATTTAGCCGTGAATGAATTCAAGCCTGAGAGAAATACAGCAGAAGCTGAGGCAAGGATCTGAAAGAGAAAATATCAATAGGCAGTCTGAAGCCCCAGGGAAGTGTCATACAGAGAGTATGATCAGCAAAGATTTGAGGATGAGTACTGCAGAGCCAGGAACTGGAGGACAGTAAGGCTTCAAAGCCTGAGAACCCAGGAAGCAGTGAGATACAACACACAACTTGACTAAAGTGAAAAAGGATGACAGAGAGAACCAAGGGAAGATTGGAGAGGACAGAAATTTCACCCATACGAGCTATGTCATATCCTGACTTAGCTTATGGGAGTTAAAGGTTCAGTGTGTCTTGAAATGTAGGGGTTCACCCAGGTAAATTTGTATATCTGTTCAATGACTGCTGTCTTACAAAACAGAAAAAGTCTTAGTTTGGAGTTCTGTTTGAAAAGAACAGTAGGTACACATAAAATTCAAGAGAAAGATACAGTCTTCATTGTAAACCCTTGCTTTTGCTGAGAAAGCCAATGAGAGTGGCAAGAAAGAAAACTTAAATTTGGATGAGCTGTCTCTTTACAGTAGCATCCCAAGCATCCTCAAAATGAGAATTTAAAAAAGCACTGGCTAGTAGGAATTTGGGAAAATTAGTTTTTGGTTTTGTTTGTTTGGTGTTTTGTTGTTGTTGTTATTGTTGTTGGGGTTTTTTTGTGCTTTTTTTTTTTTTTCAAATGCACATTCATTAACCAAAAATCAGTGTTTCATGGAAAAAAACATCAGTTCTGAACATTTTGCATTTTGACAAAATTTGGGAAAATGTCTTAAAGATATCAAATTACTGTTTTAATCATGTTGAAGAAAACCTGCCCTTTTCAGTGTAAAATCGTACTAATTGCAACATTTTGGGCGACCAAATACAATATTTGATGTTTTTCATCTCCATTTTGTTTGAGACTTTTTTTCAAAATATTAAAATTTTTCAGAGTATAAGAGCATGGTTTCCAACCCTGCCCACCCATGATTTGTGTCAAATTCCAACAGCAGATAATTCACTTATCTGTCCCATATGGACATGCACCAATTTGAGCTTACTCCAATTGTTTGAACTGTCTTCTAAAAACCCAACACCATGGACTCACAAGTGAAAATATATCCTCTTTTAATTACTCTCTTAAATACCAGTTTTAAAACTTTTGAAGCAGAAGCATCCTGGCTCAGAGCTACACAACAGTCATGAATGAAAAAGGAGCCACCCCTGGGACATCTTCAAACAATATTCAAATACTGAACCATGAATGCATCAGTCAGGATTGCTTAGCTTTGCTTTTTTATTATATAGGAAGTATTTCTTTTTAATCAATAAAAGCCCTTAAGTTTTTAAGAATAATCCATGGACCTCCCAACTTTTTAGATATACTCACAATCAACTGTTGCCACTTATGTTTGCAGACATGAAAAGATTAGACTATAGTTTGAATGCTTTTCCATTTATTTTCTCTCACATTGTTTGCCTGCTGTCTTCCATGTGTGAATATTGGAGAAAAGTCATGTCATTTTGGAAGACATGGAAATTTAAATTATTTTGTGGCCTAAATCTGATTGCTATTGTTCACAAACCAGAAAAGTTAGTAACATAAAAATAGGAAATTTGTCTGATGGTAGAACAAGTAAAACCAGTAAAATCAGAGAATCTGCAATAGAAAGTAGATATTACTAAGATCTGAAATTCAAGAAATACTTAATTGTCTTCAGTTTACACACTCTCAATTTAAACTAAGAAGAAAGAGATGTTTTCCCCCATTTGTTTAATTTTCCAAAGGAGGGAAATATCAAGCTTTTAGTTGAAAACTAAAATAAGAAAAAAAATCCAAACCTTTTTTTTTTTTAATAAGGAGAATGAGGAAAGAGCAGGATAAAAGTAATCCAGTTGGATGATCATTTTTGGAAATTCCTATTAATTCGCAAGACATAGAATAGTTAAAAAAAGTTTGGCTTAAGCTATTATGAATTCATGGCAATTTTGAGAAGGTTTTGAGCATCAGATACAGCAAGGCCTTTGTGACATACTGAGTTTACAAGGGTGTCTCCCCCTGCTCACTGAGGTGGAGAAAATCAGGATGAGCTTTTGAAGGTGACTGATACTGGATCAAGGTCTGGACTGTGAGTTTGGCACAGTACATTGTCTGAAAAGTGTGGTTATTTCTTCCTGTCATAATCTCACAGGCTAACAAAGGCAAAGAACAACCCTGAGCACTGGAATGTGTGCAGATCTGTGATCCAGAGGATGGGAAACAAAATGGATGCCCACTCTGCTTAGACCAAGAAAAGCAGCAAAGATTTGCTGTTTCACTCAGAGGAAGAGGGACCTTTTAAGGCCTCTCTTCAAAGTGCCCACAGCTGGCATGAATTAAGGTAAATTCAATGTTTACCTCAAAACTCACATTCCCCAAGTATAACAAGTGGTCAACAGCATAATCTAATGCTGAACCTCCTGACCAATTCCTCAGACTTTCTGACCAGTTTCTCATTTGCAGCTCATCATTCAGAGATGGTCTATTATGTGTAAAGCTAGGTCATCTGATGAGCACAGCACTGATCTTCCTCTAAATGGCAAGAACTCCTCCTTCATTGCGGCCATGCATGAGTCACACATGGTAACTAAAAAGCTCTGGAGCCTACTGGGAAGTTTTGTATCATGATGATTCAAGCACTTTGAATCTCCTTCAGGAATAACTTCTCCTGAGTGTGCTAGACATTGGGAAACATACATTTTACAGAAAAAAAATCTTATATAATAATATAATGTACAGAATGTACACAAATATGCACGCAGTATGAGTAAAGAGGGTTTGCACTTGTGGGAATTCCAAAAGAAAGCAGCAGCACAGATACAGTGGCATGTTTTGTAGAGCCAGAAGGGCAACACACACTGGTACACCTCATGCAAACATGTAATGCAAAGCCTGGAATTAAGGATCTCTCTACTTTTTAAATTTTTAACATTTTGGAGCAAAGAAGCAAAAACTAAGCTAGCTATCTTAAAAAAATTAAAATTATATTCTGAAGTCCCATGAATACTCTAAGTGTCTTCACAGCTTGTTAGTTAAAAGTTACTCAGCCCAGGTGGTTTTGCAATGATGCAATGAAAAAAATCCACGGTGTTTAGTGGCTCTTTCAGACATGAGCCTGTGGAAGATGCCATGTTCCTGCTCAGGGCTGCAATACAGAACATGCTGGCCAGACACAAGACACTCAGACACTGAGAGGGGCTGCACGCTGCATTTAGAGCCAGTTTCCCCGTCTGCTCGTGAGCTCCACCGAGGGTCACATAGGCACATCCATGAATGTCAGGCAGGGTGGGCTCCCAGGAGCCAGCAGGGAATGTAGGGCTGCTAGGGAATCCTGAATTACCCTGCTCTGAGAACACATGTGCTTCAGCTCCAGCAAAGTCAGCTCAGCAGCCTTCACGAGATCTGAATGCACCTGAAAAGACATAAAGATCTTCTCTCCTACAAGTGTTACTTGACATCCTCAAACTGCAGGTTCCCACCCTTGTGCCTGCTTTGAGCTAAGGACTTATTCATGTGTTTAAAATAATACTGCTCCACCAAAGCAATATTTTCCTTTGCCCTATCAGTTCCAGCTGCAGATTCCCATCCAGTCCCTGTTTTGAGTTACACTTCAATAAATATACTTGCAATTGAAATCATCTTTCTTTTTTGTCCTCTCTGCACTACAGATTCCCACACTGACCCCTCCTTCAAGCCACAATTAATACATAATTTATGTCTGAAATAAAAATCACCTCCTCCTCCTGCATTACCCATTCCAGCTGCAGTTTTCCATTGCCATCCCTGCTTTGAGCCATGATTAATACATATGTTTAAAATAAAATAATAAAAAAGTAATCTCTAGCCTCTGCTCCCCAGCTGCAGGCTCCCATTCCTATCTTATCCTCCACTTCCAGCCTGTGAGCTCTCCCAGCATTACCTCCCAGACAAAGAGGGAGCCTCCCCCTCACGGCAGCAATGGCCTGTGAGGCACTTCTTCATGGATCACTTCCATCTCCTTCAAGGATCAAACCTACAGCGTGTGAGGAGGAGGTGTCCATAAGTCTTACATCACTGACGTTTTCAGGAACAAAGGGAAAAAAATGCACTTAGTTAACAGTCACCAAAACAGGGGGCTGCCCATGGGACACACATCTGGGATTTTCTATTCTCACCCTGTGAGGTTTTGCTGTTCTGTCCAAAGACAATGGATTAAGCCTCTACTTCAGTTCTGCCTCAGGAAAGATTTTCAATTGCTTAAACAGAACTTGAGTGACTGCATAACCTGGTGTGAGATTTGGCCTTGCTGCATAGTCCATGGCACTGTTTCTGGTGGAGCTGACAGGATCCTGGTAGTAGTCATCTCCTAACCCCTTGTCCCAACATTCTTTATACTTTTATTTACACAAAAACCCTTCCACACATGAAATTTATCAGTAGTGTTATGCTACCCTGAAAAAAATCCATGTCAGTTTTTGCCCTTCTTCAGTGAAGGAAGCCTCAGTCATCTTCAGTGGGATGGAAAAGGGGTCACCATTGTTGCTGGCAGGAGGAGAGGACAGTCTGGAGTTCTTTACCATCAGACTCAGTGGAGTGGTTGCCTGGACTGACTTTCTGATTGCTATCCAGGTGGGATCAAGGTTTAGGTTTGAGGTTGGTTTCCCTGTGCATCTTCATATTTTTCCCTACTGTCTTCAGCAGACATGAAAAAAACTTCTTGTTTGGGAAAGGTGAGGACAGAGAGAATAAGGGAAGGACCAGAAAGAGCCTGGGGTATATTTCTAGTCATGGAGTGAAGATGAGATAACCTGGAACTTCAGTGCCTCCCCAGGCCTCTGGCATAGTAGTTTGTCTGCACAGAAAAAGCACGAAGCTGACAAAAAAAGCTTGTTTCTGGACTAAGTGACTGTGGGAAGTCTTGCTGCTATTCTTGCATCTGCTCCTCTAAGGGACTCATGCAGAAAGGGCATGATAATGGGCACTCCCATCCTGACCCTGCTGCCTCTCAGCTCTAATTGCCTTTATTACAGATACTCGACCAATTTATTTCTGTTTTATTAAATAATTTTCAGATGGTACAGTTAGCAGAAGTAGCAGCTTGTTAGTTGGAAGCAAATGTCCTCCCAATAGAAGAAACAGTGTGAGTTAGCACATGGACAGACACATAGGTGACTGCCCTTTCTTGCACATCATGTTCTCTTTACCTCAACCTATGTATTCAGCTCAGGAGCTCATCAGGGAAGGGTTTCCCTTCTTTTTTTTTGTTTTTTGCACTAGTAGGCCTGGGTTCTAGTTTGGTGCTAGAAATACTGCTATAAGTAGCAAAATAGCAATTGTTCAAAATTACAGGAATTTGCTATTAAGTTTGGTTTGCTCATTAAAACAAATATCTAAAATCTAAATTCGAAATCCATGTGTTAATTGGCTTCTCTGCCAAGGGAAGTACTTTTTTTAATAGAAGTAACCTTGAGATGAAAACACTATAGAAGGTATGTGGCAAGCAGATTCTGCTTCAGTGTATTTCTCACTGCACCTCCTGGGAGAAGGGATCAGTGTTTTATTTCTTAAAGCTAAATCCAGAAACATGGCCTGTATTACACTTGCCTCAGTGGACACTGAAGCCTCTTCTAGGCCTGGAGGAGTGTCAACAGAGCTACCCTGCAAGCATAGGAGATCTGATCTTCTTCATGAAACCAAAGAGGGGAAGAACGGTGAGCGAGGAAGCAGCAGTGCTGGGGGGCTTGGTTGGGAACCCAGGAGATGCACACTTTTTTTACATAACTCATTAGTGAAGGCCTTTGAGATCTATTCATGGAAAGTCCTGCAGAAAAGGTTGGCATTGTTAATTAAAGCTTTCATCTCTTTCTTACTTGGTAGGAGATGAAATGCAGCTGAGTGTTTGCTGTCCTGACAGCTGTAAAGATGGTGGGCCACGACCTTGGTTCTGTACATGATACCTGCCCTTCTTCTCAGCCATACTTGCACCAGCTTTCAATTCTGTATTCTGGGTTGAAAACTTTCTGTGTCTCTTGTTTTAAACAGTGTCACTTGCCTGGAAGCAGCAGAGACAAAGGATTGCCCGAGGTGTGCAGGCCTGGTGAAGCATACCCACACATGACACAGCACTGCCCTCTCCAGTTGCTCACAGCCTGACAAATTTGCCAAGCAAAGCTGTTGGAGCTCCTGCTTCAGCTGCTGGGCACAGCTGTCTGGCAGGGCTTGAACTCTGCATGTTGGATGGAGCATCACCAAGGGGCAGGAGGGAAGTTCTGGCCCTGCACTGCTGGGTCCACACTCACAGGGTTTCACTAACAGGCACATTTCCCTCCTGCTCCCTGAAAAATGTGGGTTGCTTCAATGCAAGGGATGTATTCAGTCACGTCAGTGTGTTGAGGACTGAGCAAACTCAGCTGGTTTCTGCCTGGGTGGAAGGTATGTTAACAGGCACAGGGGACCCATAAAGCTCAGGGAAATCAGCTATGGCTCATACTGAGGGTTGCTGCAAGTTCAGTCAATGTGCACTCAACATGAATGATCACTTATATATTTAAATTTTGATTATGTATGAAATGAAGGGGGAAAAAACCAAAATAAAGTTAAGATTTAATAGCTGTTTTGTAGCTTTTGAGGCATTTATGAACACTTTGTGGATGATGGATAGTTCTGAAAATATTACTTTCTCAAGAAAATCAGTCCATTTTGCAACTCTAATGAATCGTGATATACAGTAGTCCAAACACTGCTTGCCAGCCAGCTACCTTAAAACAAGATGCTAAGTGAATATTTTTCTTGATTAGATAATGGGCTGATTGAAATTCCTTCAGCTTTACTGAAACAGAAGTTAGCAATTTCAGACATATCAGATGATGCATCAATTTTCTGTAAACAGAAGACTGTGCAACCCACTTTATTGAAAAGGCCTTTATACCGAGCTAGATTTAATCTCTCAATTTGAGAAGCAGCCCCATGAAATAAGATGTTTGCATGCAAAATCTCCCAGATTTCCAATGGAAATATAAAACAAAGAAGAGCATGTTCCCTTGGGGACTGCACCTATCTTGGATTAGATTTTCTCTGATGTTTTTGCATCATATTACCAATGGCTTCAGGGAAGTGAAACAGCAGTTTTCTTTCTTGAGAACAAAGGCTTGCAGAGTTTAAAAAAATGTTAATATATTTAAAGCACTTTTGGCTACTGTTCTTTTTATTACTCTGAGAATTCTGGACAAAAAAGGTATTTTATGGTATTATTTTATCATCTATGTTAATGAAATTTGCATTTAAGACTCCAGCCTGAGAATTCTGTAAAAGAAAATGATTTCTAAATGAGCACTTTCTGTTTCCCATGGACACAGATGTTTTAACTATTAGTACTGCTCTGACAATACAGATCTGGCTCCAAAACACACTGGAATCCTTGAAAGCATTTTTCTTTGGTTTGGTGTTTTGTTTTGGTTTTTTTGTTTCTAACTCCAAGGATTTTGGAAAAGATCTGATAGACACACATGGAATGTGTGTAAACTTTATAGAAAGTTTTGGACACTCAGGATCAGGATTGTTTTCTCCTACCCTAGATTTCAGTTCTGAAATCTTCCCTTGTTTGCATGAGTTTTTCACTTGTTAACATTTGGCTTTAGATCAGTTGTAGGAGTACCCAGTGCCGTAGGTTTTGCTCATGTGGTGTGTCCTCCTGGATACAATGGGTTGGTGCCATGGGACAGAGCAGCACCAAGCACTGTCAGTAGTTCTCTGTCTGTTCAGATCCAAGGAAAGCACTTGGCTTTTCCTTTGCTTAATCAACTTAACAGATAGTTATTATTAATATAAATGAATTAATAATTTAAAAATCCTCATTTATTGATAAATAATTTAAGAATGTGGCTTTGTCTTCCCTGTTTGGCCAATGTAAATTAATAAATCCCTTTGCAAAGAGGTAATATTTTGTAAACACTTCAGGTGGAAAGACTCAATTTGGTGTTTAAAGTACTCAGTGTTGACCTGAGCATGATTTAATCCTGAGAAGTGTTAAAATGCTTTGTTATAATGTTATAAGTGCTATAATGCTAAATGCTTAAAAAAGGTATTTTTAGAAGATCATCCCTTTCCTCAATAAGAGATTAGAAAGAGGTGTTATAATTTAAAGATAGATTAAATAAAGCCCATGAGAGTAGATTGTCTGGGAATTTATATTCAGCCTTTTTAGAATATTCAGTAACAGGAAACATGCAATGATTTGGAAAAGGATCCAAAGGAAAATCAACACAGAAACAGCTTTTCTGTAGGAAGCTCACTTGATTGTGGAACTTGTGACTTCAGAATGGTAAGAAAGCAAAGCAATGAGCAACTTGTTTTGGTTTTCTTCATTTTTCAGGGAAGTGCAGGGAGAGATTTGGACATTGCTATAGCTGGCAAGAGTTTCTGGATTTCTGATTTAGGATATTTAAAACAAAACCAAGAGCTTGGGAATTATGAACTACAATTCAACTAGTTGTAAACAAACAGCTAATTCTTAGATCTGAGTAAACACCTCAAATACTTAAATTAATCTGCATGCAATCTCAAAATCCTTGTCTGTATCTGCTGGCTAGAAGAAAACCCTAAATTAATCTGTACATACCATACTAGGGCTAAAAACAGTTGTGGTTTTACATTTTGATAGGTCAGCATTGACTGAAGAGGCTTCACCATATTCCCTCAAATTATTCTGAATCAAACAAAACAGACTCTAGACACAACACTAGTAACCTCCCTGAAAAAATGGTTCCTGGAAGTCACGCTCCTCAATTCTCTTTAAAAGGCTTAACAAAGGGCAGAGCTGAAATAAATCTTGTATCTAAGCCTGATGAAAATAATTTGGAAATGAAAAGGAATGAAAAACTGAAGCATAACAAACTTGCAGGTAGCACCTAGATTGGCATGGTGGAAGGTAGAATATAGCTCCGTGTTTACTTCCATTTAAATTTTATGTATCTGCTGTTTCAGCCACCAAGATTGCTCTTGAAGCACACCAGTGCTACCATTTCCACTCCCAGTTCACTGACTGGCTAAGAGAGCAGTGTAAGACAAATTAGCCCACTCAGCAAGATGATGGGTTAACAAGAAAAAGAGAAGTGGGAAGAAGAGACCAAGCCACAATGCCATGATTCATGTGGCAATTGTTCCTATTGCCTGCAAGATGAGAAGATTTAAATTTCATAAGGTCAAGAAACACAGTCAAGCTGCAGCAGAAAGGAAAGAACAACAGAATACTACCGATGAGCACTTTCTCTGCTTGTGTTGCTGGACAAAATAAAGAGCAAGGTCTTCTTGGACCCCTGGGTATGGAGAGTAATACATGCCAATCAAGAAAGCAGATAACCTTCCTGTAAATTGCTCAACTACTTGTCTGCAAGCCATGTAGACAATCCTTCGAGTAAAACTTCTGCTGTTGTAAAGTAAATCAAGGAAGAAGGAGTAGAATTAAATTTCACATATGACATATAAAAGGCAAACCACTAGTATTGAATGCAAAGGCACTAAAAATACTTGTACAAAGCAATGCATAAATGTACCCATCCTATCACTGTGCAGACATTCCTAGGTTTATATCCAGTAATAAAGATCTTGCAGTGTTTTCCCAAATGGTTAACATGAAACTCTACCTGTTCCATATAAAATCCCTTTGAAGAACATCTAAATTTCAATTTAAGAGCAGTATAGTTCTGCTCTGCATTAGTTGCCCTTCAACTTCCCAGAAATGCCATCATGTTTCAATGTCCATACATAACAACCATGTAGATAACTGCAAAATCTGTGTGTGTGTATATGTATACATATCTAATGAATATGTAATGAATGGACACATACTATTGTACCGAACTCTGTAATACAACACTGCTACCTGTATCGAATGTGATAATCAAAAAACAATACAGAAAGAAATGCAGTTTTAATTTTGTCATTGCTAACATTCAAGCCTTGAGAGGAGCTCACCTGGAGCTGACCTGGGGCCTCAGCCTTTAACTAGTGGTCCTTATTCCCTTCATAGCCCATGGAGAAAAATACATACTTGTATTATATCCTTCAGCTCTTCCTAAAGTGGAAAACTTACACGGCCCTGATGAATCCCTGCTTGCATGATTCTGTCTCTCTTGTAAGTTATCTGCAAAGTTCAGACAAGAATTCCAGAAAGGCTACCAGCCTAGGTAGTCATGGTGAGCACCAAAATGGGATGTGACTAAGTCCGCATTCAGATAACAGTGGTGGAGGTCTGACCCTCCACAGAAGAAAATAAAACAAACCACAGCTAGGCATTAAATATTGAAATTGCATGAAGTTGCCAAGTCCTTGTGAAGCTCATTGTTCCAAATTACTGGATACCTTTGATTGGCTTTTTATTTTTTATCCCAATTCTCCTGTCTTCATGTGTAAAATTGAGACCACAGTCCCACTGTATCTCATATTTCAGATATCAGTCTCACCGTTTCAAAAATGTTCACCCAACTCTTGCTCTCATAACAGCTCACAAGTGAGCCTACAAGGAAATTAACAATTCTGTACTCACTACAGGGCCTGATGATAAGTATTAAATAAAGCCTGGAGCCTCATGTCACCTGGAGGAATAAAAATAAATAATGGATGCTTCTCTGAACTGTAAAGCACCACAGAATGACACTAGAAGACTAGAATAACAGAGAGACAAACTGACACTTTCAATTCCACTGTTAAAGTGGACATAAAATCACATATTTGTGCATTTACCCATTCAGACACATTTTCTGTCTACTTCTATGTTACATCATGGCTTTTAGAATATAGACCAAACTTGAGACGAATTATATCTAAGATATAATTCAGTCCTCTGAACACCAGTTACAAGTAAATACAGGAAGAAAACTCTATTTATATAGACAGGTCCTCTTTGGTTTTTAAAAAAGCTGGCTGATCACTACCAAGAAAAAAAAATACCAGCAATATTCATCCCTCTAAACATGAGACAGAAAAATGTCACCAAGACTGGTTTTATTATGAGGTTTCAGGTTTTCAGAAGTGGTATGGGGATGTTCTAATGGTTGGAGCGTGTTCACTTACAGCACCAAGACAATTTGTGTGCTGTAAGACACAGAAAATACACATATTTATGCAGAATAACTCTCTGCCTTAAAATTAGAAAAAGACAGAAAATGAGAGCAACAGTCTAGACTGATATGATAAAAGTATTCATATGTGCTGGTATGAACTCCCCTTTTCTCTGAGTTACCTGTTTTAAATTTCAAGTTTGGATGTAACAGAATTGCATGCCTGACTCTGAGCATCCTTATCTTGGGCCCATTGGAATGAAGAGGTTTGACTGCAACTGAATTTTCATCTGTGCTGTGAGATGTGTGAATCTCACTTCAGACTCAACATGACCCTCTGAGGCACAGTGCAGTGCAAACCATCAGGCCTTTCCAGGTTATCTGCAGCCCCTCTGTGCTGTGTTTCCCTTTGAATCATATCCTATAAGATAAAAACGAATGAAACACGTTAAGAGAACACACAGCTAAGTTGAAGAGAGAGAAATGTATGAGAATAGGTAGGACTTTTGAAAGGATGACTGAAAGAGAGCTCTTTTCATGCAGCTGGTTGCTGTGATAAAAAAACAAGTTCTCCCCATCCATTTAGTGTGGATATGATCTCATCTCAGGTGGTTTAAAAAATCATCTCTTAAATATAATTAGGTTCAAAAAACATGTGCACTCAAATCTGGAGGTTTTGGAAGCACAGCATGGATTCTGGTGAAGTATGGCTGAAAAATGCAGAGGCAATATCACTTCTCCTATCTGGTGATTTGCAGTTGTCCTAAGACACAGAAGTGCTGGAAAGGCAGCTCAGGATGTCAGTAGCTCCAAGTACCCAGGGAGCACAGCCCTGCTTGCTCACTCTTAGACTGTGCTCTTTAGGTACAGAATTTTGGCCCCCTTTTTCAAATCTCTTCTACCCACACAGCTCATATTTCTAATATGAGCTCATATTTCTAAAACTTGCAGCTTTCCCAAAGTCAGCTACAACACAGAGTCACAGTGGTATTAACAGGACTTGAATCAAAGGACAACACCCAGGAAAACCAGAGACCTCCAGAGCTGGACCTCTGGGTTTGGCCAGCCAACTCCTATTGCCTTCATCAGGGCTTCATGGAACAAGAACAGCTGTGTTTTGCAGGGCTGAGCACTTTGAAAAGCAAGGGCCTTCAAGTTTATACTTCAAAACATAGGAGAAGCTAACACCAGTATTTCCAGTGGGTGGATGATTCCTTTGTAAGCTGGAAACTGCTGACAGCTCCCAAACACTTGTGGTAAGAGACAGCATTCCTCTGGGCTTCTTTCAGCAGCAGTTCAGCTCCTCCAAGGAACCAGCAGAAAAGTGCTGCAGAAGGTACCCAATTCATCCTCCATTTAGGGTTACATAGTTCTAGGATATTAGAAAAGTTCTGGAGACAAAAAAGCTAAGAAGGACTACTTTGAATATTAACCCAACAACCTTACACAAATACATTTGCTAAGGTGACTGGGGTCTTACCACTGAAATTCAAATGCTGATGGATGCAATCACCTATACAAAAGGATTTTTCAAATTAAAATCACTGTAGAATGAACAGGGAAAAAATATGGTTGTCTTTAAAAAACACACAGAAGTAGCATGCCAAGGCTCTTTTTCCCTGAATTTTTCTTCCAATACTCATGGTTGAAAGCAATGTAAAACTTGAGTGTTTTATTGTGCAACAAAAGTTCCCACAGACAGTGTTCAATAGTCTGCCAGGTATTTCCCATCTGAAAATAATGATAATTTTCCATACCTTAGGATAGGTGTACTTCATATAAATGTCAAATAACCACTCAGCCTTGCCATAATTGGGCTTTCTCTGCATTAGAGAGAACCCATATGTTGATTTTTAGTCACCTCTAGTAGTGCAGCTTGCAGAGAAGAGATATAATTTAGCCAAATGTAAAATGTAAGCATAATTGCACTTTAAAGAAATGCAGTTTTCAGCTGCATAAACTGAGATCATCTGTGATGACCAAGTTCTGTTATATCTGGAGAAAGATTAATTCTCTGACATCGAACCCTGAATTTCTGTTTTGTTGAACTTGCAACTGTTTAAAGATTCCTTTTAATATAAACTTGAGATTGGCATATGAGTGCTGCAGATTACTGTGTAAAGCCCCAGCTGGAGCAAGTCTCTGTATTGTGTAATTGACTCACACAGGAAGGAAAGCAGAACCTGGTAAAATACTTCATTCACTTATAAAATATGAGCTAAATTTTTGTCTCTACCAGCCCTGAATTCAATGCACACTTATACACAGGTATAACTGAGAGAAGAATTTGGCCACCTCAAGAAACAATAAACTCTTTATTTGATTTGCATTTCTTAGCAAGATATTTGTATAAATAAAACTCTGTATGTTTTTATAACTGCATATCTTATTGCCACTGATTTTAAATAACAAAAAATGTAGGAAACAAGAAAAAAGCAGAATGCCTATAAAAAAACTGAATAAAGATAGATGCTTGCCCTTTTTAATAATTTCTTATGTTGTGTCTTATTCTTTTAATGCTATCTGCTTGATTAGATAGAAAAAAGATTGTAGGAAAATTATCAACAAAGGATCAAAGCAGTGAAAAAAGCCCACAATTTCTGTCCCCTGTCCCACTCATAGAATCCACCAGGTATAAAATAATTCCATTGAGATTAAACAATCTGGAGAGATTCTTTTAAATGGCCAATACCATGAAATATGACACAAGCAGCATCAATGAAGTTTATTACAGAAGTGATTTTTAGATCCCTAATGTACTGCCAGTTTGTGATCAATTAATTAGTTTAAACAGCATGTGACAAATCCATTGCAAACTATAGTACTTACTAAATACTGAGAGGAAATATCAAGAACTACTAAAAGTGCAATCCAGCAAGAATAAAATTCAGTTCTTGTTTTCTCTTCTTTACAATATACATTTTTATGGACTCCTTCAGAGGGTGCTTCTGCTGGAAAGCAGCCCCCATATTAATCTGGTGGTCTAGCACCATTCAGCTTCTAGTGGCTGTGTTCCAGACACCAGAGATTATTTTTAAGTTATGAAGCAGATTGCTTGCTGATTCTCCTCATATGAAAATTGTCTTCATAGATGCTGCCCTTGTCTGACAGTCTTCCTCACTTAACAGAGGTTCTGAGGTACAAACACATGCTCATCCTGCACACCCTACACACTTGCTACATATGCATGTGTGCACAAACACACAAAGACACAAAAAAAAAAAATTCTACAGGCACATATTCCATCTCTGCATCTGAGTCTCTTGAAAGGGACACTCGTGTTGCACCCAAAAAATGTCATTGTTTTCCACAGGGACAGTGGCATGGAGTTTCCAAGTATGAGGTGCTAACACAGATCCTGCATGGCATGGGAAAACTTTGAGGGTTCCTTGGTAGCAAAGACAAAATATTTCAGGAAATGCACAGAAAGGCAGAAGCACATTCACAGAATACTTTGTTGTCCATTCAGTTCTTATTTAGCAATTTCAAATCTGATACTAATTTTGCAATTTTTTCAGATATTTTACTTCTCAGTTCACTAGCCAAAATTAACATCCTTGTGAGCCAATACTCCAACCATCCCCATGCCTACAGCAAGCATCACCTCATCCAGATGTTCCCTGCCAAAAACAGGCGTAATGTGTGTGGAATTGCGATACATGTTGTATTTACCTTAATTTAATAATTATTCTTCTGGATGACAGTGACCACATCTCAAACATTAATAGCCTCTATTGTGTGATCACTGGTATCAATCACAGCTGTTCCATAATGAATCTCATAAAAATATTCAATCAGTGATGGAGAGGGCCTTTGAGATCCACAGAATGAGTTTCAGATGTTTGCAAAGTACTCTGAGGTAGGCTGCAGCTCACACAAGGGAAACTCTACCAGGTGTTTGCAGTTTCATGCCTGCTGCATAAGTAATGTAACCCATAAAAAGGGTTTTTTTTTTTTCTTCCCTCAGAGCAACTCAGCCCAGGGAAGCAGAACAAATAAGAAGATAAAGAAGCACTTTTAGAAATGGAAATTTTGGCCAATAGGGGTGAAATTCACTTTAGTGTTATAACATTGGGTAGGGAAAGGGTAAAATATGTTGGGTTTTCTTTTTTTGGGAGAAGGGGTGGGGAATGAGGTGTTTTAGTTGTAGAAGAATGCATGACTATAGTTTGAATGCTGAAAATCATAATGTGTTCAGCTTTGTGACTGAAATATTCAGCATTTTCACAAGTTCTGTGGACTATGTTCTATCCTGTCTTGCAGACATTATCTTAAATGTAAATAAACACATCTAAACTTTTCGCCTGTTAGCCTTGGTGTCTCAAGCTATATACCACATTACTTCCCTCTTAAATGGTTTCTTTCAGTGAAGTACAGTATACAAAACCCTAGACTCTTGAGCTAGAACACTGTGCAACAGCTCCAGGTTTGAAGAAAACAATGATGATATGTGTTGGTCATCTATACAACTATACAGAAGGCAAAATGGGATAAGGATCCAGAAAGTTTCCTACTTGGATTCAACAGTATTTCCTTCCAATAACTGGGGCTATGTCTACTGAAAGGAAGCCAGGATGCAGCCCTGTGTGCTGATCTCATGTTGCAGATTGCTTTCAGGCCCTATATCATCACAATTTTCCCTTAAATAAGTCTTCTTTTACTCAAATGCTAGTTTTCCTGTGACAATTGCACATCTCTGACAAGAAATTTTACCCCTTTGACTCAGTATATTTGTATTAGTGTAGGTGTAGGATACATCCAATCTTACAGACAGGCCAACCACTGTAACTTACATACCAATTATGTACCTTCAAAATGAGGCCATTACACAGCAGCTTTCATGTGAAACCTATGAGTAGTTCTGCCATTACTCACAAGGGGAAAAAAACCAAAGCAGCAAAACACAAAAGGGCCAAACCCTGAGAGGGAAACCCCACGAGAGAAAACTGGCTTGTTAAAGTTTCCACTGGCAGATCAGCCACCTCAAGAGCAGCTTTTGGTGGTAAGTGAAGTTACCTGTTTCTGGAGACTGATGGGGATGCAAAATTGGAACAGATTAAGAGGGGGGGTAGAAAAGTTAACCAACATTTCTTTCAGTCTTGAAAGTACTGCTGGACTGGACAGCTCTGCTGCTCACAAACACACAGGTCCCAAGCTGAATACAGAGCCTTCAGCAGTTGCCACAGCAGAGCCCAGTCAAGGCGTCTGTCAGATGCACTCCTTTGATTCCCTGCCCAGTTCCAGGGTAGCCTCCAGCAGTCTGAGGCCGAGGGACAGCCTTAATTTGTGGCAGCTGGACACAGTCATTGAGGAACCATATGGCAGCTGGGAGAAGCCAAGTCAGGCCAGCCCTTCCCCTGCCCTGGGATACCCTTTGCAGTGCTGGGAGGGAAGCTCTGGTGCTGACTGATTCCTCCCAAGCCCTGTGCAGCTTCAACCCTAGACCTTGCCAGGTGTCTTAAGGGGACTGCAAAGGGTTTTGTGCTAATTTGTCTCCAAACATCTGTCCAGACACACCCTCCAATATTCAGAGAGACTACAGTCCCTCTCTCCTCCTGTGAAATCCCCTATGGAGCTAAATGCTCTTAACAAATGACACAGAAAGCAAGACCTTTGCACCAAGCCCATCATTTCTGCCCCACTCTGGTAGCAGCCCCTGAGACACCTCCCGTGGTGTGCCTTGGGTGATAGAAGTTCCCAGGGTTTGTGGATTGGACAAAGCACCACAGATTTTGGAGCTAAATGCTGCAAAGCCATCTGGTTTCGATAAAACTGGAAACTGGGCCAAGTTTGGTCTGCAGAAGTTTCTTCCAGGTACAGCACTGACATCTTATCTTAGAGGCATCTTAGCTTTTCCATACCCTTGCATTAAAAGTCAAATAATATTTATGTGGATGCACATACAGCTCATGTGGCAATCTTCTTAAAATAAATTAATGCTATATCTTCATAGTTGAGACAGTCACAATACCAAAATTATAATTATATATATAATTTTATATATTATAACAATAAATAATATACACCATAACATGTCTCTCTGCATCCCTTAGGCCCTTTGGTTTGTATTGCAGGATTCAGAGTTGTTGTTTATTTTTGTTTGATCTGTTTTTTTTAAAAAAATCTATATACAAACTAAGACAACAGCAGTAAAAGGAAACTGAAAAATGTCTGTCCAAATCTCATATATGAAAACAGGTTTTTCTATCTGGTTTAGTCTAAGAAAACAAGACAATCTACCTTCCCAAAAGGGTCAGACACCAAAACAACTTTACTTGAGGCTTCAGACATTCAGCAACACTCTGGACTAGCTTTAACCATTAGGTAATGTTAGATTCAAAAAACATTAGCCCTTTCATAAACCCAATTCATAAACCTTCAACTGAATAGTGCACTGATGTATTTCATGGATGCATAACCCAAGAAATAAAAGTTTAATAAATTCTTCTATTCAATGACTGGTTTAGGACATGTGTCTTCTCTTTAGGAGGTTTTGAAGTAGATGCTCACACTTGTGGGAGCCCAGGGCATACCCCTGGCCTCCTTGGGGGGTCTCAAAACCCCCCTGGCAAGGGTCTCAAAGACCTCTGAATGAGACCCTGATGTCACAGGTGCTGAATTCTAATCCCTGGGGGAAGTTGTCAGCACAAGGAGAATGGAAACAAGCTACCAAAATTAGTGAAGTGTAAATTAGATTGTTAGAACGTAGATAAATAGACTTTTGGGAATGTTTATGATAAGGGACACGTGGCCAAGATGGAGAATTTGGGGGGTGGACACCTTTTCCTCCTTCTTCTCCATGTCAGCCATGTTAGGTGACACATTGGCCTCTTGGATTGGTTAGGGTCAGGGCTGGACCATTTAATAAAATTGTATTGTATTGGTAAAATTTTGTAAACATGTAATACGTAGTACTAACTATATAAGATAAGCCCTGCCTTCACCAGGCAGATTCTACCATGGATGCCAGGCTGAGCAGACCGCTGCTGGCCAGGCAAAGTGTCCCAGAGATAAGAGGCAATAAACTGTCCTTGGAAAAAGAGAAAACTGTCTCTGGCAGTCTCTCTTCGGCAGCTTCGGAGAAAACCAGGTTTTGAACCACCTTCGTGTCCCTCTGGGGTGATCTCGGGGCAGAGGAGGAACCCCAGACTGGGACAACACTGAACACAAAACTCAACAGCTTTTTCATCAATTTCTTCCCCCACAAAGGCTTGTGAGCATGATAAGGTATTTTAAAAGTTATTCAGCTCACTCCTTTTTGAGGTTCAATAGTGTTTGAAATATCTTTTTTTATTATTTTTAATTAAATGAGAAAGAGATACTGTGTTTAAAAGTGCTTACCCTCTGCTACCCTTAGGTTTTACTAAGTGAAAAAATCCACTATCAGATATCAGAGGGTCAGTGGGACTTGAAGACAAAGGGAGAAACTCCCTAGCTCATCAGGTTTGCACTCTCCCTTTTGGCCTCACAAAGCAATCACCAGGGCTCCTTGCAGCCTGGGAAAGCTTTCCTGTTAGATTCTGGTGCACAACAGAAAACTGTTTCTTTCATAGGGCCTGGCATTCATTTTGAATATGATGTGTGACAATGTGAAATAGAAAATACATTTGGTGCCAAAGATAGTATGCTACTGAAAAGAAGCTGGATCCTCTGTTTACTAGTTGTCAGTCACTCTGTGTCCTGTGGTCTGAAGCTGCAAAGGCAGCTGCTAAATCTGTAGCTGCAGTGATACAAAACTGAGGCATTGCTCAGAACTAAGACCTGCATGAACAAAAGCTGAGAGCAACCATGTGCCCTATACAGCTCTCAAAATGCCACATTAACTCACTTCACTCCTCTCCTCTGTCTGGAACTGAAAACTCTCCAGTTAAATATGGGGACTCCAGGACCCTCTGGCTCTCTGCCTCTCCCCTGGTTGACAGGGAAGGGCTGTGACTGTCGAGGGTGAGAAAGGAGGTGGTGGGATCAGGGGAAAAAGTTCTGGTAGCAAAACAATGTGGGACAAGGATGGGCTTGCCTGGATAGTACAATGACAGACTTACCTTATATTGCTGTAATGAGCTTTTGTTGACAGATTAGTTTGGAGCTGCTGAACCTCAGGCTCTCTGCTCCTCCCTGTGTCTCCCATGGTTTTTCTGTACTCCTTCTCGAAGCTTCCCTTTTGAGGGATGGGGGAAGATGGGACAGAGGTGCAGGAGGAAGGCAGTGTGCAGCATGTACCCTTTGCTAGCAGGAATGTCACCTGAGGATGATTTGGGTGGAGGATTCTGAGGATGGGGCAGGAGTGAGCTGCAGTTATCAGCCAGGCACAGGGCACAGCAAGATCATAACAAAAGAGGAATATGAGCCATGCCAAGGGATCTGTACCAGTGCAAACACGTATGGCAAAAGAATGGCAGCACTTCGAATTTATAGTGGCAGACCTTAGGTCAGAATGAGTCCCACGGGTCTGAAAAAAGTGGAAAAGGGAAACCTATGCAGAGAGCAGAATGTGAAGGCGCAATGGAGAGATAATGAGAGGATATGGTGCACCAGGATATTGTATCAGCAACTATGGAAATATGAAAGCAGAAATAGTTGAATTAAATTAAGTTTTAATGTTCATTCTGGTCTGCTTGACTATCATGAATATTATAATCAAAAGATTGATAATTTTGATATCCTAGCAGAACAGAAGTACACAGTACCCAAAAAGTGATAGATTGTATCAGCGTGGAAATCCCACTAACAGAAAATTTCAAAGATCTCCAGACAGATCCTTAACTGCTTCTGTGGCAGTGCTCCCTTCTCCAAGATTACATTTTGTTATTTAATTTTCAGAAAAATATCTCTGCTAATAATTAACAAAGATTTGTATCTGAGAAAACAATCTCATTTGCCTGTTAGGTAGGAGGAGATCAAAACTTTGCACAGTGACAGTCCCAGGGGACAAAGGGTGTCAGCTCCAGCACTGTGCAGTGCTTCATCAAGCTAATTCACAGTGTCACAGGCAGCAGGAACCCACAGGTGCAAAGCACAACCTCCACCACGAGCCTGTCCTCAACAGCTTTTCCTGAAGAACCTTGCTTTGTGCAAGGGAGTTTGCAAACATGGTATTTGGAATGACTGCTGTTTAGCCAAACCAATGAATGAAGCAGCCCACACACTGACCAAAATGACAGAAAGCAAAAATATCCATTGGGCTCCCTGTCTGTCTTGTGCTAGAGAACTCACTGGTTTGCCAGAGGTGATTTCTCATTGTTGCTGTGACAGGCAGCGGGTGTGACAAGATATTCACAACTTTATCCATGTGTGCTAATGATTATGCTGCTACTGAGAAAGGATACAGTGAGGAAAAAAGAGGATACAGGGAGGAAAAAAGCCAAGTCCCCGAAATAGACTTTTTTTTTCCAATCCACAAGTGGCAACACAGCTTTCCTTTTAATAAGCATTCTGAGTTGGATTGCCAATGCTGCTGTTGCAAATTTCTGCCAAATTTCTCCTGCAAATTTTTCTCACTTTTTAGTCTATCAAAATCATATTCACCTCAGTTGCAGTTTTATTGGCATTGTAAATGAATAAAAAACCTGAGCAAGGACTTTGGAATGTGCCTGAGATATTATATGTCTTTGCATGTGTGTTTATTCATTTTTAAACATTATTATTTATGCCCTCTGGAAGCAAGGGAAAAGAAAAAAAAATTAATGTGGGGATGTCCTATAGGTTAGTTTAACAAAACAACAATGATTTGCATTGCTGCTGACAACTATCTTGACTCTTCAGCACTGAGAAGTGCCAGATGGTGAGTTTGGAAGAGTTAGCAGCAAAAAATGTGACCATCCCAGGTTCAGGGAGTCTCTGAAAGGAGGATTTGGAAACTGGAACTCCACATAAGGATACAATCCAGAAGCAGATCTCACTTTTATTGAAGAGGTAGCTGCAGGTAGCGTGCAGTGCTTTAAAAGTTCTTTAAGGTCTCCATTCTATTGCTTGTCTCCAGCTGCTAAAAATAAGAAAGAAATATGTCTTCAGAATATGTATACATATATATATATATATATATATGTATCTATGTATGTATAGTGGAAGAAGAGACTGACAGCAAAGAAGTCAACTTAATAAATTGGAACATGTACCATTGCAAGCAGGAACCTAGAACAGAGTTCCAAGTCAAATTTTTTTTAAAGATTCAGTGAGTATATTGATAATGTATGCTGCCCAAACAATCATTTTCCTTTGACTGATGCTACCTGGTGGGATTTCACACCTACACATTTTAGTGAGAAGGAGTGGTCACATTGCTGGCCAGCTGTGGTTAGAGGGACCAGGAGCCAACATATGAATCCAGCCTGAGAGTCACATCCATGTTTATTTTCTTAACAGAGTCAACCCTGATAGGAGGCTAAAGAAATGCTGAATGGAATTCCTGTCTCAAAATTTTGCATCTCTAGGTAGTTATCCAGGAGATACCCTCTGATCCCTCTAGCACCAAGAGACAGACATATGATCTGTGTGAGCTACTCCATCTGGAGGTGCATACCTAAGACAGCCTGGGTAAATCCCACCTTTTAGGGTACATATTTTTCTTGACTACACTGAAAGCCTTTAGGTGAGAACTGAGTGCACAGACACATCAGGGAGTGACCCACTTGGGCTATTACTGCCTCCCCAGAAGGGCACAAGTCTCTTGATCATCTTCTTCAGCTCTGACTTTTAAAGGAAGATTTTCATTATATTTTGCAGCCCTCTGGAAATGTTCTAAATGTTTCTGGACACATTTATGGTGTAGCCAAGCACCTGAATTGCTCTCCTCATGAGGGAGCAGTAACCAGGTAAGCATAAATCCATTTTGTCCTGTGTTGGAAATTTCCCATTAGCAATGTCCCACTCTTCAACAATTTTCAGTTTGGGAGTTCTCAATTAGGATATGGTGCTTGTGTATTTCATAATCTTCACTGGTTTTTCTTCCAAGAACATGTTCCATCTGGCCTTGAACTCAAACTAACTTTTACCAAAAACAGAAGCAAAAAAAGAAACATCCTGCCTTCCCCAACCACCAGCAGTACAGAAACATAGCCAAAAATAGCGAAAGTCCTCAAAGACCATGCAATCACTGCTGGCTCAGTAAAAGATAAACAGAGTGACAGAGCAGAAATAATTTCCAATTATATTCCTCTAAATATGGTGTTGGGACAGGTTACAGGTAAGACACATAAACATCAACCCAGCTGCATGAAGGCAATGCAGGACACCCAAGACTATGCAAGTCTGGAAAATATTGGCCTTTTGGAGGTCCTGGGGAACTACAAGAATTATGTCAAGATATTTTTTTATCTATGCTAAGCAATGAAAATAAGTTATTGCAGTATAGATGGAAAATGAGTTTCCTTAAACATCCAGTATGCACCCTTGCTAATCCTTCAGTTAAAAACTCACCTTTAAAGTAACTTTTCATTATCAATCTCCATATTAGGACATTCTGCTTTCCCTTCTTTATCCCATTGATCCCAAATTTAAAATGCATGTTTTCAAACCTCGTACATGACTATAAATTTTGCAATTATTTTATACCCCCCTATTGTTTCATAGTTTCATCTATTAAATTAATTTATATTTGAAAATATCAGGGGAAGATACTTTGCAGATTATAAATATTTGTTTGTGAAAGCAGAAGTGTAAGTACTGAGATAAGAAGCAACATTGATATGGAAATTCTATATGGCAAGTCCATTTGAATGAAGGCAAGAGAACATTTTGCAGCATCTCAGTAGCATAAAACATAATATAGGAATGATGATTGTTCCAAAACCACACATAATAAATTCAGGAAATCCATAGTGAACATGGGAACAGGCTATACAAAGTGGAAGCAGAAGCAGAGAAATCAAACAACCTGAAAAAGATCTCAGATGACAATGATTTTTTCCTCCTTTTGAGTCTCCAAAGGGCAGAATTCAAATTATCATGTATGTAAATAATTACAAGAGAAGATGGTAAATTAATTACTTGGACAGAAAAAGCAACACTGGAGTCCTCCTAAGGAGCTGATATTTAGCTATTGCCTTTTGATATAGCTGAAGATACAAAAGACCTGGAGTAAATTACAGCACCTCTCTGGAGGCTGCTGTGTTCACAATACCAGAAACTGTATTTCAAATGCACTCTGGACAGTCTTTGGGGTCACTAACAGTTGTGCAAAGCCAGAATAACTCCTCTGGCACCTCTAGACACACTCTTTGAACTCCAGAGCTGTAACAAAGATGAGACGTGCCTGGGGACCTTCCACAGGACCAGGTTTTGGGACTCTGGTGCTGCAGCCATCAGAGAATACTGAATGGAAAACAGTAGGAGCTGGAGAGACTTTGTTAGATGTTTTCATAAGTTTACTGGGTTCAGAATTGGTCTCTGAGGAAAAAGGATGACTAATGCATAACGGCATAACTTGAAAAGTGAACCTATAGAGACATAGTAGGAAACTACACACTAGTCAGTTTGACATGAGTTGTGAGCAGAAGCCTTTGAAATCCTTTTAAGAGTCAAAAAGGAGAACATTTGGAAAAGAGCAGATTAACAGAAAATAACCAGCATGGCTTCAGGAAGGGGAGGTCACCATGGCTCACTAGCAGAGGGGAATTCTTTGTGGATGTTACTGCTTGGCTAGGGAGGGGCCATGCTGCACCAGTGCTGAGGCTGGGTGTTTCTCAAAGCAATCCCCACAGTGGGACTAAATGGACAAGGTACAGAGTTTGTGGAACTGGAGGAGACTGGACATTCAGACTGAGTAAGAGCTGAAGCGGAGACTAAAAATGATGACTTTAAAAATTTAAAGGTGAAAAGTAAAAGAGGCCTACAAAGTGCAGCAGGAACTTGAACTGGCTTGAATAAAGGAAAAGAGAAAAAAAAGAGAGATACAAAACTAAAACAAGTAGAAAAGCATAAAATAGTGAGGAAGGCTTGTTACTGATTTACCAGACAGTCACCAAGATCACCAGTCCTTGGAAGGAAAATAATAAGCCTCTCAATGTACTGTAAGCTAGGCAAGAATTGCTATGGTCTTTTCATACAAGAGGGAGAACAGAAGCACCAAAGTATTAATGGTTTGCTCAAGCTCACACCTCCTACTTCAGCTGTCTGACTCAGCAGCAGCAGTGAAGGAGAAAGGGAAAACCTGGGACTAGGATCCTCACACATAAGTAAAAGGGAAAATGTTCTTTTCAACATCTTGTTTTAAAATTAACATTCTTCAAATCTGGGGGGAAAGTCTTGTGGTACAAGGGAATGATGTTGATTGATTTTCCCTAGGAATCTGTACATTGAATTCCACCCTCTGCCCTCCCTGGTGAGGTCACCAATGCTGAGAGCTCCTGAGCACCCAAGTGTGACTCAGGGTGATTTTTTACAGAGTCATCCTCATAGCAAGATATTTTTCAAAAATCACCACCCTTTATCTCCTAGTAGAAATATATCATACTTGCTGAGGTTTCAAAGAAGCAGATGAAAATAACACCATCATGCAACTGCACTTCACCTAATTCCCAGCCAGGAAACAGCACAAAGCTACTCATACCAGAAAAAATATTATCCTGGAGGAAGGTCCACAAACACATATTGTTATTACCACCATATTGTTGACAGCACTTGCAATAAGCCCACTTTTTATGCTGTTAGTAGCCTTCTGTTGTCCCTGATTCCCAACTGCTGCCACATGGACCCCAGTTCTGGGAGCCATTCCAGAGTGTGGGTGCAGCAGGGACACTGCAGCCCTGTCAGTGGGGATTGGGTTTTTTTGGTTTGGTTTGCTGTTAGGGTTTTTTTGGGGGGTTTTGTTTGGGGTGGGTTTTTTGGGTTTTTTTGTTTGCTTGTTTTTGTTTTGTTCTGCTTTAGTTTGGTTTTTTGTGGGTTTTTTTTCAGACCAGTCTGGGTACAGCTCAGCTCTGCCGCCTGGAAGGACGGTGCTCCTGGAGCCCCATCCAGCCCAGCCGCTCCATCCCAGGCACAGGAACGCTGGGGCTGCTCAGCCTCCTGTGCTGTGTTAAACCTCCCCTCGAAGTAATGAATCACAGAGCCACAGATTTCACTGCACAACCTTTTCCAGGCTTCTCCTGCTGCTGACGGGAGCTGTAAAGGCCAGGACTTTCTCCTGACTGCTCGTTGCTTTCAAGGCCTCTTTTTCCTTTCCTTTTCTGGTGCTTCTTTGCCCTGTCTTACATGTTGTAATTAGCTTTCCTGGAGGAGTTTTACAAGATGAAGATAAGAAACAGCTTATCCCAGGCAGTTGTTTGTCTTCACATTTTCCCTCAGAAAAGAAAAAAAAAAACTTCAAGAACTGAGTGTCTGTCTGAACCATTATTTGAGGGGCTAGAGAACAGAAATGCTCTGGG
Source organism: Erithacus rubecula (assembly GCF_903797595.1). Taxonomy (NCBI): domain Eukaryota; kingdom Metazoa; phylum Chordata; class Aves; order Passeriformes; family Muscicapidae; genus Erithacus; species Erithacus rubecula. Next base: position 51,741,130 of record NC_136689.1, on the reverse strand, counting down.
CAGTCAAGCAGGGAACTTTAAAAGGAATCCAGCTGAAATGCAATAATACAAATATTTGAAGGGATTTTTGAGGAATTTCAGGACAACCCACTCCTCCCTTATTATTAGCTTCACCCTGGCTTGATAAGGTGGTTACATTTTCCAAGTGATTGACAAAAGCCACTTTCTAAACACCGTATAAGAAACAACTATGTGGCTGCATAATTGTGTTACCCCACCAGGAGAAAAGTTTTTTGAGCCATGCATTGAGTTGACATTTCCTTTTCCCAATCTCACTATTTTTGGGAAAAGAAATATTTGCTTTCCTTTAACAACTAGCTTTTGGAGTCTGCAGCTGGGAGATAGCACGACAAATATTGCTAAGCCACAGGGTGATTTTTTAAATAAAAGGTTGTGACCTTGGTCTCTTCGGATAGCCTGGTACTTGCTACCTCTGTATTCTGTGAGTTTGATTTCACAGTCTACAGCTTGGACCACAAATTGATAAAACTGAACTTGGCTTCTCTCACACATTCATTGCAGTCCTGGTTCTAGTGTCATGATGGAGGTCAATCTCGTACTTCTCACCAAAGTGGTTTTCTTACTTAGGAGAAACCGTGGAACTCCCTCCTCCCACATGCTGTAGAAGTCAAAATACCAAAACAGCTTTAAAATATAAATAAACAAATGAATGGAAGTCCACAAGGGGAGATTAAGCAAGAAGATACAGATATAACCTCTAATTCAAAAGTGCTTAGGCTGCAGACTGCCAGAAAGGAGGTAGAAATATTGAACAAGTATCACTGTTAGATAACCCTGTTTTCATGTTAGGATTTTTTTTTGTTAAAGTAATGATGCAGTGTCCACCAAAGAGCTAAGTAACCTAGCAGATGTTGAACTCAGAGTTGAGCCCTGTGAGGAGGAAGTAATTTTTCACAACACTGAGCTACAGCACATATATTTTGTTCTGCACATGTTTCTGCTGCCATCTCTTTTTTTTCTGAGTTTTGTTTTGATGTATGTGCAACTTGTGTTCAGCTTGTAGAACAGGAGAAAAAGTAGGCATGGGTACTCACAAGAGGACTGCAGTATCTGCCATGGTGGTATCTGGCTGCAAGGCTTCATATTCAGAGGAGGTTTATGCATAGGAAAGAATGGGAGGCCTAGGAGGTGATTTTAAAATGGATTGGGGATTGAATGGCAGAGAATTTTAAAGTGTGAGATGGGGCTGGATAATGAAGAAATAAGGATTAATATGAACACCCTTTTACCCCTGTTCACACAGGCATTTCTACACAGTCACCCTTCTGAAGGGAAGAAGACATACTTGCTTTCTTCCAATATTCTCCTTTTCAAGTACATGCACAAGGAGAAAATGCACATGTCCCTGACTTTCAGTTCCCACTGTTCCTTCCCATTTTTGCTATTGGGACCACATTACAAGTTCTTTATTCTGTTGGTAGAGTTTAGGGTAGTGAGAATGTCTTCACTTTGAGTGGTGATCTTGACACACTTCAGAGAAGTCTGATGGTTGAGCCAATTCCCCTATGGGAGAAAAACAATAGACTCCATCCCAACCCATCCTGTCTCCTGCCTTACTGAGGGGAATGTGTATTTGAATCTCTGCCTCTTTGCTCCTTCTTACCTAACAGATTTTCAGTCCAAGAGAAGAGGTTTCTCTGTTTAGGTCTTGAGGTTACAGACTAAATATCTGAGAATGACCCAGTTGGAGGCTCGGATGGACACCTCATCCCAGAAGATAATCAGTGAATCTCAACTTTATCCTGTCTGCTGGGAGGGAGACTTGCAGCAGTTTTGGGGTAAGTTGCAAGAACACAGTTTTTCAAAGACATCACAAGAGAAGGTAATTGGCTGACCAGAATAATTGCATGAGTTCAAAGGACTTGAGGAAGAGGATAGATATACTGACTGCCAGAATATACAGGCAAACACACTTTTAGTATAAATAATATTAACCAGAGTAACTTCTCTGCATTATTATGGGATTTGTAAAACTTTTACATGATTTTCATAAAGGAAAAAAACAAACAATTTTAGGAAGGTTTTATTAAGTACTATATGCTTAATGGGATTGCTTTTTTTTTGCATGTCTTTCCTTGAAGGGAAAGGAAATTAACTATTTCTAGCTCAGGAAAAATTATGAAGTATATAATCTGAAATATTTACAATGAATTTAAGGTCCCTATTAAATTTTCATTATATACAATCTCTCTACATATACACTTGCATATTTTTTGCCTGCCCTTGCAGTACATGCATGTCTATCAAGCCTACAGCAAAATAGAATTCAAATGCCTTCAAATATAATAAAAAAAGCCAAAGCTAGAAACCATTCCAAACCACACCTCAGCCAAAAAAATTACATCTAAACAGTTCCTGAAATGTTAACAACTTAAAAGCTTAGGACCATTTTCACTGCTGATAAATCTATACTTCATTATTGGCCACCACATGAGTGCTTTAATTTCTATCCAAATCTCCTACAGACAAAGTGGACAACAAATGTGGCAAGTTCTGTACCAGATTCTGTTGCCCTCATTGCTATTTACCTTTCCTGTGTGCTGATGACATAATGTCATTTAATTAACCCAAACAGCCCTTTTCCTTTCTTCTTTCCTTTTTAAGAAAATGGATATGAAGAACATTCTTTTATGAAATGGTTGTATGGTTTTGAACATGTAATATTTTCTCCAGAGTAGAAACAATAGTTTTTCATAGGCTGTGTTTTTTGGGTTCTGGCTTTGACTCAGTCAAAAATTTTTCTTCAGAATTATTAAAAGAGGTGGTAATTGTCCTCTGAATAACTGAGGAAAACTAGGAATAGAATAGAGGGAAACAATATGGAAGTGAATATTCAAAATACAGAATGCAGTCTAGTCTATCTGTCCTTTCCTCTCCTAGGCAGGCCACTCTAAAAAGGAGCCAGAAAACAAATAAAAGAAGATGAGGAAAGTAAGAAATATGAAGCAGCTTCCAGACAGATTAGGGTTCTTCTCTGAGAGGAGATGACTGTGAGAGGTCATGATGGAAACAAATAAAATTATGGATAGACTGTTTATTAACTACATTTCTCTGGTTATTGCAATAAAATGAAAACTGAAAATGGCCAATAAACCCCTTGATGGAAAACCAGATGGAAGGTACAGCAGAAATAATACTTTCCAGTTTTACCTGGATTACTTCAAGCTCCTTATGCTGGGACATCCTCTGTGACCCTATTTCCCTCTCTCCCTTCATGATTTTTTTTCAAGTTGTCTTGTGACTTTTCCCCTCCACCATGGATTGTAGCCCTCTTCTGCTGCTTGTATGTGTCCTTTCTGACTGGACTGTTTCCCAGGCTATTGCCTTGTTTCACATCCTACTTCATACTACATTCCCACCAAACCATCTTTCAGTCATAATTTACTCAAAAATGCTATGGAATTTTTTGTCAGACCAATCTTAGGTCTTCCACATTTTGCTCTGAGTATTTCCTAGGGGACTTCAGAGTAATAAAGGAGATTTGGGACACTTTTGGGCTTGAGCCGCCATGACTCTGCTGGGCCATTTTTACACTCTTCTGAAAGTCTTTCCAGTTCTTTCAGGTTTAGACTTCCATGAATCCTACTATTTACCCAAAACAACCTTCATTTTCCTGTCTCCACAGCTGGAGCCAGGAGCTTCCAAACAGAGTTGTGGTAGTTTTGCAGATGGGCATACTGGCACTGGCACTGTGGAGGCATTAGTGCAGTCAGGACACCAGGCTCAACAGAGATTTAGGGGGAAAAGGTGGACAAGGATGAGCATCCATATCAGCTCTGCATGATGACCACTAAGGTAGAAACACCTGACAAGTACTCCTCCATTTTCCACAAAAGCTTTGTTCTTTCTTTCACACAGGTGGCAATAAAGACAAAATTAATGAAAATAAAAAATAGACCCTGTGGGTCTTTTGAATGTTTTATTTTGATACGGATTCTTCAATTATCCTATGTCTTGAATAGCATTTTTAAAGACCATTCCGACCCATGTGGCTGATGTAATTTGGAAGTGTAGTTGCCAAAAGTAGCAAAAAAATATGTGGATAAAAAATATTCATGGCACATGAAATAAGAATGGAAGTAATTTCTTCAGAGAGAGAAAAAGAGATGATAATACCTAAAGTATGGGAGATATTAATGACTACTGTAGTCCTGGCAAGAACATGACAAGAATTGGTGCACATATGCAATTCATATCTTTTTAGACATCATCCTTTTTGCTGCACAGATAACTTTGCAGCATGTTTTAACCAGCTCAGTAGACAGATGAAGAAAATGGTATCATGTGGCAGAAGACAAGTATTTTCAATTCCTCCACTACAAAGATATAATATTCCTAAAACTAGACATTTCCCACTCCTTTATCTCCAACTACTCTGCCATAACAAGTCTCTTGTATTGGCTCAAATTACACGTATGCCAGATTTAAACTCCAAAGTCAAGTACCTAATTTTTTGATTTTGGAGGTGTGGATTACTGGCTACTACTAGTCTCCATAGCCAATGAAATTAATCCCAGAGTTTCAAACTCCTTAGTGACCAGTGCATTTGAGTTTGTTCCTTCCAAATCAATGCCTTTGTTTCAGTTACTAGTGGCCTAATTATGAAACAGCACCTACCAAATCACCAGGTGCACAGCATTCATACCCTGTCATTCCCTGGCATGGAGATCTGGCCTGAGAGACTGGGTGAAAACAGTTAAAGCCAAAACTATGTTTAAAGTGAAGAAACACAGGAAATATAGTGAGTGCCCACATCAAAGTGTCTGTGACTACTCTGAATGGCATCTGCACTTTCAGGCTCCCACAGCATTATTTGCTTTAGCATTTGTGGTTGATCTGCAGTCAGACCAAGCAATGTACTTCAGGGGTGCATCTGAGGAGATAATCTAAGAAAACAATGGGCTTTTGCTCTGTTTCCTGAACAGCATCATCATCAAAACTTACTGAAATCAAAAACAAAAACACAGCAAAGCACAAAAGGGTCAAGTCTCGGTCAGTCTGGAACCTGGAGAGTGGCACATATTGCTCTCCCTCTAACCAGTGCATTCCTACATCTACTTCAAATTAATCACCCAAAAAATCCTTCTTGGTCTAAACTGGGTGGTGAAGAAAGGCAAATAAAGATAAAATAACAGGAATGAAGGGAGAATTAAGCTGTGGTCAGAAACTGATTTGAAAATTAGAGTTATGCAACCAAAAAACTAAATTTCACCTGATGTTTGTAAAGTGACCACAGAGGTTCACTTGTTCTGGGTCCTCTCCATGGCTGTGGTCAGTGGGATGTCCAAGCTTCCAGTAACTATGTCAGTGGGTAAGTGACGAACAGCTTCATGCTGCACCTCTTAGCTGTATGCAAAGAATGGAATGCATTAGCAAGGCACAGCATTGCAATACTGAAAAATTGCCCCTTTTTGCATGTCTGTCATTGGCTCTTAGAAATTCCACCCATATTCTTTCCAACTAAGGCTTGATGAACTTTATGCTAAAGAAAAGCTTAGAATCACTTGCCATCCTCTGTCTGTTTGATTTGTATATCTGCTCTGCAATAGGAAATGGAAATTACCTATCTTAATTATTCTTTTTACATCAGTGCTGAGGCTGGAGAAGCTCTGCAGTAAGAACATACATTTCACTGTAATAAGCAAGTACAGTCCCTGGCACAGAGTATCCCAAATCAAAAGCACCGCCAACAATAAAACATACACTGCCAAAAAGAAAAAAAAAAAAAAAAAAAGAGACTAGAAAGTAATTTTACATATTATTTTCACAATTTTTAAAATGCCCTGTCTAAGATATTTTTTAATGTCCTGATTTGTTCTTTACCACAAAATGTATTCTTAGGACAGGATATTCTTTTGTAGAGTAATTTCCAATTTTAACTGGAGGAACTATTCCTGGAGTAGGTAAAATACTAAAATTGGAAAGAAGTTCTGAAGTTGGATCTTCCACTTTCTACACATCATATAATTTTTACCCATGCAAAGGTGAGTGTAGACAGCTACCAGGACAGAACAACAACATAAGGCTGCAGCAGGACTTCCTGGGGACCATAGCTGAAGTTTAGTCTATGATCTTTTCTGTATTACATGTTCTGAGTCAGAGACTCCTCTGCTTCTCAAAAAAGAAATTAAAAAAAAGAAAAATGTCTGAGACAAAGTGCCTTACTCTGTCATCATTTTCCATCCTATTTCAGGGTAGAGAAGAACCAAAACCCATGTGCAAATACTATCTCCAACTCTGAAATGCAGAAAAACTTCCAGAGGATAATAATTCACTAAAGACTAAGTTATTCATTTTATGTTTCTTGGGTTATATTCTCAACTGAAATAAGTCACTGAGTCTCAGGCACAAATTCATGTATGTTCTTTCCTTTCAGATACCAGGGAGTACCTCACATAACAACCAGCTCTGGTATTCCCTCCCCACATAAGAGCTGGTTCTTCTTCCATATGCTGTGTTAACACTTCCCTTCCCTGAGTTTTTCCTACTTTCACTGGGTTCTGATTTGTCTGCAGTCATCACATATGGGCACAATGTCCCACATGCTAAGTGAACACATACCACATACTTAATTGCCTAATGACCTACTAATATTTTCCATGTTATTTTTCCCTCAGTTCGTCATGCAAAATTATTCCATTACATGTTTGTTTTTGCTTGTTCATGGTTTTTTACCTATCATTTAATATTTAGCAAATATCATTACTGATTTGCTGACATTAAAGCTGCTGATTTTTTTCCAAAACCAAGTAACAGCCTGCAACATAAATATACTTTTGTAAATAAAGACAGCAAACCTAGTAACTACTGAAAAAAATCTCCAAAAAAACTATAACTAATTTTCAGTGCAGACATAAGGACTAGTGACAACCAAAAGATGATCAATTAATTCACCACCACATCTTAGATAGTGTGTTTGGTACTTAATTCATGGGATGGTCTATCTGTTGGCTGATGGAGATTCATAAATAGTTTCTGCCCAAAAGTAATTTCATTACTACACTTGATTCTGAAATATCTATAAATATTTGTACAATCAAAATTCTTCCCTTACTGATGTGCCTAAACAGCACATAATATAGAGATGAAAACAGGCTGAATGAAAATTCATTTTTAAGGTGATGTAAGCCTTTCCTGAAGAAGCTTCATGGTATGCAGCCAGTTGTTCCTAGTTCAATAGGCAACAGTGGTTCCCACAAAACTTTCTTTCCAAGACACACTGTTTTACAGTTCAACATATTGCTATGCATTTCAGGACCAGCTTATTGTGTGGTTGTGTAAATTTTGTTATATCCAGAGAAATTAGGAAATTACACGATAATAGTAGAACAGCAACAATGTCTAATCTCCATGGGTTGTTGTGGAAACTTTGACATCAGATGGACATGGAAGAGCCCAAACAATAGTTAATGGTAGAGGAGTCTCTTCATATGATGAATGTATTACACTGAATAAATGCTGATGTGAAAGCATCTCTTTTTAATCTTTTTCTTATTCCCATGTGAAAATATGGCAGATTTTCATCTTCTCCACAGACTTTTAAAATCACTTGAGAACTATCCAATTCCTTATTTTAGCTTCTTTGGAAGCCTACAGACCCTTTGATACATGTCAAGCATTGGCCAAGTGGGGGAAGTTGCAGTTAGCAATGTGCAGTGAGCCCTGTATTTCACCATGTGTTTATCTGTGCACAGTCAGAATATTCACTCCTGAGCATTGCATTCTTAGAGATCTCATTCCAGGAAGTGTGTCAGGCAGCAGAAAGGAAAATAAAAATATCCTGATTGGAGAAAATCATGAGAAAGAATGGAAGATGAGACAGATCTGACCAGCACTCCCTTGAGTCTCAACCAGACCACAATTATCTACCAAAGAGTTCACTGATGGTGCAATAGCAGAGCCCATCTCAGCTCTGAGCAGCAGCAATCCCATTACTCACAGTCATCCCAAACAACTCACCCCCCAGACAGAGAGGAGCCAGTTGGGGTACATGGTCTCACATCTCTTGCACATTCCTTCAGGCAAAAAATGTCAACAATTTTTATATAGTTCTGAAAACTAGGCATTTTATAAGGTATGCTTTTATATGCACACATATGTTTAGGTGTTAAATAATGGATTTTCCTTCAATTATGGGTTTTAGTTCCCCTCCCCTTTCTTCCTCTCCTTCTTTATTCATTCTAGGTGTTCTCCTTGCATAGACAACATCTTGTCCCTATACTTTCAAAATTATTTCCAACTGGAAATCAGTAAGCTTTGTAACCCATCTCATGGATTTATAAGATACTACTATTACTTAAAACAAGTAAAAATCTTTTTCTTTGATTTTTTTTTATTGCAAACAACACAAATTTTTACATTTTGCATAGAGAATTTGTTTTGTTTCAAGTCCTAAATTTTAAAACAAACTAACCCACCCAAAGCAAACATAAAACAGACCCACATACTAGGGCAAATTAAATAAAACAAATAACCTGCACTCTCAGAGGGTCCTATATTATTTTAGCAAATCATAACCCAGCTCAAAAATTTCAGGAACTTTAGCTTTTCAAAATGCTTGAAATGGTAATGTAGATAAAGTTTACCATTGGAAAGAGTTTTTGTTTTAGTACAGCTAAAATCCTTGTGTTTTCTATTAATTTGAGGATTATAAAAGATGACAGAATCCATAAATCAAACAGAAGTATTAGTCACAAACAGTCCAACATGTTTTCTCATACTCATACAATAAATCCCCTACGCATTCAGGTCATTCCCATGATCCATCCTTATGCACTTTTATTAGACTGAGATTCAGAGACTTTTGATTAGTTCATTCTTACTATACAGCAGTTAAAAAGCAGAGATGTAATAATGTACAGACAAACTTGATGGGATATACATAAAACCAAAGACCACAAAGAGATCAGCAATGTCAGAAGAAACCATCTGGCAGTGAGGTTTTTGGGACCTGCTGAATCTGCTATTGATTTTTATTGCAATAGTGTATCAATAGGGACTGCAGATTATTGCCTACTTAGAGCTTTGTATCACTGACACTCTTGACAGTAAATGTAGTTTCTATCAAGCAATCTAAAAACCAGGTATATAAAGGAAAAGACAAACTGGGAAATTCAGAGATAGAGATGGGCAGCTTTTAAAATATCTGATTAATACACTAATTTCTTTTGAGTACTGCTGTTACTAATGACAGTGCACAAAGCAATAATCAGGATCTACAGACCATTTGCTAGGTGCTCTGGGAACACAGACAGGGTCATCAAGAGAAAACTAATGGAGACACAAATGTGAGCTGGAAATAAACTGGCTGTTGAGGCCAGATTAATTATTAGTAATACTAGGAGGCCAACATGAGGAGACACGATGTGAGATGGGATCTCAGATACCCACCAGTGATTCCTTCTCCCCTAGAGGAGCAGTGACTCCCAACAAGGAAGAATAAGTGGAGAAAGAAAGAGAAGAAACCACAGGGATTCCATTAGATAACATTTCCAACCTCTCTTGGTCCTTCACTAGGTCCTTTGCAGCAGATAAGCAAGTCTGACATGCACACCATTATTAACAAAGACCAGCATCAAGTTTGGTCTGTTTTCTCTCTTTCCAAGGCCAGAGAAGAAAGACTAGTGCCAAGCTGAAATTGATTTTATTAAGAACTTGGATGATAAGTAGTGTTCACAGGTCTGCTTAGCTGCTTTATAACCCTGCTGCCTGTACTCTACAAGCCCCTAAGCCCTGAGTTTTAATTTCAGCCTTGTTACTTGGAATTGCACTTTTTCACAGCCTTCAGGGTCCCTTCTTGCTAGGAAAAAGCAGGTGGGTACACAAGCCATGTCTGAGCCTATCTGAGCTCTGGATGTGCATTTCCCTTGCAGGGCTCACCTGAGCAGCAGTGGCTAAGAAGAGATCTGTGCTCCCCACTCCTCCCAGGTGTACCAGCAGTCATGTGGATGACACAGCCTTTGGAAAGTAAGCACATGGTGATCAAGCTTGTATTCCCAACCTCTTTTTCCTTCCCCCCATTTCCTGCCAGTTCCCAGGGTCCCACACCAAACTGGCTCCCCTGCCCAGTGAGGTGCATCCTCACGACTCCCTCCTCTCTCCCTCCTACAGATGCTCTTGTCCTACAGGGAGTAGTCATTCCACAACACACAGACGTAGTCCAAGGACCACACCAGAATTGAATTCTCCCAGTTCTCAGCCCAGGCTACAGCACCAGAGTGCATTGCAGACAGCCCAAGTGCTTGCTTGTCTCACCTGCTGGGCTAAGGAGTCAATCCATTTTCTGCAAAGGCATACAGCTGTACTGGGAGGAGTGAAGAGTAAGGAGTATGTCACACAAAACAGTCTCTAATTTATGGTCAAAGCACAAAATGGACAAATGACAGAGCACACCTAAATGGCCTTATCTTCCCCCATTTTTTCACTTTATGTAGCTCCCATCCTTCCTGTGCCAAACTGTAGATCCCCCAGATGGGTGCTGAAGCACTGAGAGCTCTTTTGGAGCTGTCACATAACAGCACAAGTTCACCTTCAGCATGATGCAAGGAGTGCCCTTAGCCTGGGCCTGGAGAAACTGCTTTGTACACTTGGCATAACTTGTGCTTGAGTTTATGGTTGGAGCTTGGAGTCTTCTGGCTTTGAACAATCCTAACCAGTTCTGCATGTAGCATCCAAATTTCTACATTTAGTAGAAATTTCCTGCAGAGATTTAACAAACATTGCCACGCCATACTGTAGGAACATGCCTTTCTTTAAGCTCTGACTTACTTCTAATATTATCAACAATAGTGAGTCATTGTTACTGTAAACTCAGAGGGAACTGGATTTGAGGATTTGAGAACAAAGAACACAGAGAACCTTAAGGAAACCAGACTTCATTACCTACACTGCTTATGGAACAGCTCGTTTCTATATATATCACTTAAGAATCACATATAGCATGGTCATTTTATTTCTGAGGAATATGATTAGGCATCAGAGAGACATGTGCACTTTGTTTATGAAGGTGAATTTTTCCATAGTGCATGTAAGGATATTTTCAATGGGTTTAGATAGGCAGCTCATGTTTTCCTTACATAGTTGAAACATTGAACTTGGTTATTGTACCTCAGATTAATGAAAAACATGAAACAATGTGATTAGAAACACTGTAATGAAATTGCAGCAGAGCCAAACCGACATTATCAGAACAAAACCTTCATATCCCAGGCCAATTTTTAGCCTGTTTAAATCTCCCTGAATGAAAGCATTGCTTGTCTGTTCACTTGACTGCTCACATGTCACTTTTGCTGCCAGGATTTTTAATTTGCAAGATATTGACATAAAAATCAACAACAACATATAAATACAGGTTAACCCCTTTTCCCCTGTGCAGTACAAAACCATCTTTTCAGCACTGACCCACAGCTGCCAGATGAAAGAGAACAAAGCTTTTTGCACTACTTTTCTGTCAGAAAGGCTAGCCATTGTGGTACTTTAGCACTTTGCTGAATAAACTAAAAACAGGACTTCCAAAATGCACAACTGTAAATTACTGAGCTATGGAGATGCAATTAGAAAGGAAATTAATGTGGAGAGTGGGGTGCCTTAATGTAAAATGTGACAATGATTAATCCAAGGAAACCTGGATTTTGAGCAGTAGATACTTCACCTGACTACCAAAGATAACTTATATTCTGTATTCATAGTAAATTTTGCATTTTCTCAGAAAGACTAAGAGGCTCAATAATTGTAATATTATAAAAACAACCAGAAAAAACCCAACTAAAAATGCCATATGAAAACCTAAGGTATTAATGGAAATATACTCCTAGAGCTTCCCTTCAATTTCTGCTATGGAAGGCAAAGACTCCAGACAGCTATACACCAGGAATTCTGTGGGACAGGAAACAAGAGACTCTTCATTACTGGAACAAAACACTCATAGTTTCCAGAGTAAAGGTCCTAATTTTTCCAAAGGGCAGACCATATTTAGGGGAAAATCACAGGTTAGGAATTGAAATGTGCCATAAGTGAAAACAGAGTTAAGACATTAAACATATGCTAAGTGCAGTAAACACATTCATAGTTCTTTTGTAGTAATGGGAGTCAGTTACCAGATAATGTTTTATACCTTAAACATAACAGCTGTACACGTTTTCTTTTAATTAATGTATTCTTTTTATTGATTCACTGAACTTTTCCAACTGTTGGGTTTTTAGAATGCAATGCAGCATAGGTACAGAAGTCAACAGAATATGAAGGACACAGTATAGATCGCTTTCCTAACATCACAAATTATAATTAGACTTGTCTATAAAAACTGGCAGTGCCACCATAAACCCCTTTGACTGACAAATATTCCAGTCTGAGGAACAAGTGTCCATTTTTAAGATGTTCAGAGCAGCAGATGCTCAACCATGGTGCCTAAGATGAGGAACTTCTGTATTTATTTTCCTCACAACATCCTCCACAGCCAGCCTTCCCTATTCTTTGTGGCCACAGGAAAGAAACAAGGTCCAAGGTATTAAAAACATGTAAATTTTAGAAGATTCCAGCTACCTGCAAGTTTCAAAGTGCCATTAATCTCAAAGTATTTGCAGCAGACCCTGTAAGTAAAACATGGATTTTCTGAACTGCCTTCTGGAGCACTAGTCATGTCTTCCCAAATAATGATTATAGGTAAAAATATCCTCAGGGACAAAGCAGTCTTGTGTCCTAAGCTCATTTTATCTGATAGAGGTCCAAACCAGCATCATTTAAAACATTTTGCTTTTTGCAATCCCTTCTTTGCAGTCAGATGTAGGTCTCAGACATCACTGCAGAAAAAGGTTGATTTGTAGTGAGATGCAGTGCACAGTAAGCCATCCCTATGGGAGGAAAATAATCCATACAAAATTCAAAAAGAACTTATGCTTACTAGGACATGCCATTCTGCCTTGTTTCAGCTAAACAAAGCACCAAAGGGGGCAGGAATTTCTGCTCAGGAGCAAACAGAAAAAAGCTCAAAGCAGATTCACAGGCCTCCTTCAAAAATGCATGAAAGCCCTTGAACTACTCTTGCTGTGGAGTTCTTTGCTGGAAAGAAGCCACAAGACTTTCTTCACAAGAAGGTCTATTTGGATATAATTTTGATATAATATACTTGGACATAATATACTGGCTATAATTTTGGATATTGTATACTTGGTTTCTTTAAGGTGCATTAATTTCATTAGAAGCACAAAAATAACAACTTCTAGAAACATGATAAAGAATAGGGGATGGATGCCTGGTCAGATTCTAGAACCTTCATGTTTGGTAGAAAGCATGGTAAAGATCATGCCAGTTTCTCAAGTCTCCTTAGGCAAAGGCACATAAATCAGGTAACATGCTTTCAGTATTGCTTACTAGAAGAAGAACCAAAAATGTGCTTGGCTGTTAGTTAGCAGAGAGATAAGCAGGATGTATTGAGACTGCTCTCTGGAATGAAGAGCACTGAGAAAAATACTGAAAGCATCCCACTATGTCATACTATCTACAGTGTTAAAACAAGAGTGGTCTCTCAACCTTTTCCTGCCCAGCTTCATCCTACCAATCTGAAAGAAAAAGATTACTCTGTCTAATCTAAAGAACAGAGGAGAAGTAGCGTCATGTATTTGAGAAGCACAGGGAACTCACCCTCAAGCATCTGCTCTACTTGCTTTATTTGTACACATGATGACCATACAAGAGGTCTGCAAGTGGTTTGTTGCTAAGGCAGTACAGCAAGACACTGTATTTTCAGAAATATTTTACATTTAGAAAAAGGATTTATGAATAAAACACAAAGTGTGAAATGCAAACTGTCCCAGGGATCAGGAAAGCAGAATCTCTTTGGGTTTCCATAGTGGCTAATCAAAGCTGGCACTGCCTGCAGGTCACCATAGGCCAGTTTAACACAGCTGAGAAGTATGCAGACCATTGAGTGATTATACATATTGTTCTTAGAAAGCTGAAAAGAAGTTGATTTAGGCACATAGTTAGAAATACACTTTTGGAACATAACAGAGGGATTTTAACAGTAGCTAAGTATGTTCTACAACAGACAAAATCACAAGGAAGAAACAGCAGGGAAAGGATAAATGGTGGTATCCTGTGTAGGACAGTGAGCTACACTGGTGGATGAATAAGTCTTTCAAGTTTTTGGTGTGTGTACAGACTGCAGCAATGCAGCAATTGAAAGATCCATGCAATTGTGAGGAATATTACAGAGGTTCAAGTGCAGATTGAGTTTGTCAAGTTAATTAGTTAAAAACATTATATAAATATTTGTGTTATTGTATGTGAAAGGCATAACATATGAATTAATCCCTTTCTTCCCCACAGGATACCAGGACATGGCCTTGATTTTTGGTAGTATATAAAAGCAGAACAATTAAACAAGAGAAGGCAATATATATATGTGTGTTTAATAGGATTGTAATTTGGAAAGTGCAGGGGAAGTACCAAGAATTTCTGCAGTATCTCTTTGAAAAGTCTTGTGTAATGCAAGCTGCAGCTCCCTCTGATTGCCATCTTGAATGACTTTTTCCTTGGAATACTGACCATCCACAGAGCTTTTAAAACATCAGTCATGGCTGTGGGGATCCTCTGATGGATATTGCAGGAACACAGGGATTTACATCTCATAGTTATCTTCCTCAGCTGAGACCTACAGTCACAACTAAAATGCAAATAATAAATATTAATAACTCTTCCTAAGAGTTAAAGTGATTATTTCAGACAGTTAAATATTATTGAAGCAGGCCCCTGATGTGCTTGTCCCTGTCTCATGTGTATTTTCCTGCTGCAGCATAAGCCCAGCAAAGAACAATTGAAGTGCATGCCACATCTTTTCATTACATGTCCTTCCTTACACAGGATCAGAGCAGTGAGTTGGTGGACTAAGCTCCATTTTCAGTTACAGCAAGGTGATTCTGGAGTAAATCACTGGGATTCAGTTGAATTACACTGGTGTGTAACTGAGAGGAATTTCCTCTGATAGATATCATTTCCATGCATGATATACGTACCTTCCTCAACAGGAATTAAGACCAGATGTGGCTCCATATTTATGCTGTAAGTGCATGGATATTGTTTTTCTCTGGTACCTCAAAAGACAGTTTTCTGCCATTCTCATACTGGTACTTTCCCATACATTCTACAGCTAATAAGTTACCAAAATTCCCCTGAACAAGTATCTAGTGCAATTTAAAATTGAAAAGCTTGGCAATGAATTAGGCAACAGGTGCCTGGTATCCCTCTATTGTGTATTTACAGCTGGAGGAATTACAAGCTGGGTCTTTCTAAAAAAAGTCTGAAACTCAGTGTCTCCAGAGGAATGTGTGCTGAGGACTTGATGCTGGAGCAGGGACACCACCAGTTCCACAGGGACTGCAGGAACAGAAGGGAGTGTGGCACAGGGGCTGGGGGGGTGTCTGCACACAGGGCACATGCAGGAGGATGAGGTTAGCTTACATTTTTAGATTGGCAATCCTGGTTCTTTCCACACATGTGCTGGGCTTGGGAAGACTCCAGAAAAGCCAGCCAAGATTGTCAATTTATTTAAGTGTTGAAAGAAAAGCTCTGAAAAACTTTGAAGATATATATGCCCTTTACATATTATACATCCATTTATTCTAAAATATATATTTAATACATAGGTGCATATACAGACAAATATGTGTATATATGCATATTTTTAATGTTCACAACCCTTTACTTGCTGCCTCTTAAACTAAAAGAAAAACACCTTACACTGACAGAAACATTAGAACCACTACAGGAGTTTTAAGGAATACTGACTGATAATTGCAGTAACCATCTGTAATTCAATTAATTTCTCAGGCATAAGCTCTGCATAGACACACAATGAAAGACTCTTTCTGTGGGGTGGAATATTACCCTAGAAAAATTTGCAGAGGCTACATTGAGGTTCTTACAAATTTATTACCCAGTTTATTTTTTATGACAAAAGCCTTTAATTGTGTCAGCCATCAATAATGGCTGTAGTGCAGGCTATAGGTTTTTATCAGTAATCATGTTTTTGTAAAGACAAGCCTTGCTGAACTGTTTCACTGAACATGAGAGAAAGCTTAGAACTAACTTTGCAAACAAATTCTTTAAGTATTCGGGGCTGAGTGAAGTTTATATTAGAACAAGACTAGATTTTAAAACAAGATCCCTTTTTCCCTTCTGATTTCTTCATATATAACAACCACCTGGAGGAGGTCATAGATTCATAACTGGAGAAGAAATTCTGTGATCTTCATAGGAGTACAAGTAAGGTTTTCTAGAAGACTAAGGATATTGATGCTTTGTCTTTACTGATTAACTACCTTTTTTTCACCAGACATGTACTCAGAGTATGCACCTTGCTATAAGCCTGCCCACTCTTTAGCCCAAAGGTGGTTTGCACCTGGACTGTAGTTCATAAGTACATCTTCAGTACAAAACTCAGAAAAGGCAGCTATTATCAATGGAGAAATGGGAACATTCTGATCAGAAGCTGATTTTATTGAGCATGCAAGGCATTTATATAGGGTTTTACTTGTATGGCACTTATATAGAATTCTATTTTTAGTAACATTTTCCCACTGGTTACACATTCTTCATGACACCACGTCACCTGGTAACCTTTTCTTATCACAGAATTTCTCAACATGTTTCTTGGTCACTTCTTGCCCAGGGAGCATTTATCTGTGTCTGTGTCTCCCATGGTTTCTGCTCAATCAGGCCTAAGATATCAGGCCCTTTATCAGTTCCATTGTGCTCTCTGTTTTATTCCCTATAGGCAACCACTGAAGAAAGATATGTATGCTTTTCTTTCTAAAACTTTCCAAAGTATCTGCTCAGTATGAATATTCTGCTTCAAGCAGATGAAAGAATGGATCAGATTTCAGAAAGTACTAGGATGAATTCTTGCAGAGCAGAATTTCTCTTTTCTAAAACTTCTCAAAGCTCTCCTCCTCCTTTGCCCTTGTCCAGGCACAGGTACCTATATGTGTCTTTGGGGTTGTGTATGGCCAGAGGGAAGAAGAAGAAGAAACAGTGCCACTGTCCACATCTCAGCTGCCCCTTCCAGCTGCCTTGCTGTAACTCAAATGATCATGTAGGTGAAGAGTGGCTGCTTTTATCCAGTAAGAGAAAGGTTTTGCTAGAAGAGGCAACAAGGCATTTTGAAAAATTTACCTTCTCTGTGCTGCCAGGTCTCATAGCTGTAATTATTGTTTGTTTTGCTTGGAGTTCCAGGTTGTGGAGTTGTGAAAAATCTCAGCTTTCATTAAAAGAAAAAGTAGGTTTTGTGCCTGCAGAGACTAGTCTGAAAACATGAACTTAAGGCCTGGGGGGATAAAAAAAAAAAGATAGCAAAAAAGTACTTTAAAAAGGTATTACCTTAGAAAAAGTTAATTACATTAATTTTTAGGGCTTAACATATCATTTCTGAAGGCAGAAGACTGGGTATGATGAACCTTACAGCTAAAATGAAGATTACTTTACTTTTCTGAGCACAATTGGCTCCCACAGAGCTCACAGAAAGAATGGAAAGAACAAAGACCTTCACTCCTATGACAGTCAAACTAAACCACCACTCAGCTGCTCAGGCACATTGCTGAGTGCAGCATGTCAGGGTACCCTGACACTGGAAATCACCTGAGAGATGGATAGGAAAGCTCCAGACACATCCTCATTATGAGGTGCTGCTTTGGCAATATGAGCAGAGCAGGTCTGTGCACCCCAGGAGACTGCTGGCTGCAGGATGTGTCACTGCTTCACACTGCCAGTGGTCCCTGTGCTGGACATGGCTCTCCAGCCAAGGACAGGAGAGTAGCTCCCCTCCACTTATTTCCTATGCCTTAGTGCATGGACTTTCCCAGCAACAGAACTGAAAGCCACAGTGAGACAAAGCTTTTGCAGAAGATGATTCTGCTTTTGTCTTTGCAAGGTCAACAAGTTTCTCCACCTTGTAATCTCTTCTTTTTCTTCAGATTAAATAGTCAAGGCATTTCTCCCCCCTATTTTCTTTTACCTTTACAGGCAAGAAGATGTGTTTATGTTGTGGCCTGCTTAGTGCATTTTCCATTCCCACTCTTTCCATACAGACATAAATAAGGTGCTGACAGCCCTTCAGGCTCTAAATCTATCTTGCTGTAGGTGAAAGCCTTTGCATACAACAGTATGGGATACAGTATTTCACACATCACTAAATGGAACTACTATATGGGGTTTTTTTGCTCCAGAAACCAACAAATTTTTGTACCTTCTGAGGTCCTGGAAGGCCTCCAAGGAGATGCCACACACAAATGCTACCAGAAGGATTGAGAGCACAGTGCAAGCACAAGGAAAGGAGAACTGTGGATTGCTGAGGTTCATCTAACTGTGACAACCTGGTAGACATCAGCAGGAAACAGGTGTTGCTCAGGGCAGCAGGCAGTGCAGAGAAAACAAAATCCCTAAGTCAGGATGGATCAGGAAAATCACAGCGTGATCAGCTGTAGTCAGCCAAGGTGCTCTGTAATTTGTAAGAGGGTCCCCAGGAGTTGTCCATCTGTGCAGCTAACTATGTGTCAGGGGAATACAGATATAACCTTCAGTTTGCTGGGAATGATCTGAGAGCTTCTGGAATTTTGGCAAGAGACTAGAGTCTAAAGGTAACAGAAAATTGTGTAGCACCTGTTTCAAGTAGAGTAAGCGTAAGGACAAAGCAGGTTCCTCTTATTCAATAGGCTCCATATTTAATCACTAAAATAGTAACATGAAAGAACTAGTTTTTAATACTCAGAGAGATAGTTTGTATACTATATGACTAACATTTTCAAGCTGTAGAATTGCAACCACCACTTTACAAGGGGATGAAATATCTATTTCTTACTGTGTACACTGCCCACATAACTTCCAACTTGTTCCATTTTAATTCCATTTCCAATCAGTGATCTTAATTTTGGCATTTCCCAACTGCTGAATTTTGATTTTCGTTTTTTGACATTATTTTAGCTTCTTTGTTCCTCATAGCCAGAAAATAAGTAACTGATGACTAATGCAAATCACTCACTGGGGACACTGGCCTTTCCACACTAAACCTGTATCAATAAATTAGTATCGTTATTATTTCACCAGTTTTCATAAAAGCAACTTAAAATATCCGGTGCAATTCTCCTCTACTTACATTGGTCTCTGTAAGCACTTGAAGCTTTACTTACTAGCTGTGAACCTCTGCTGCCTCTGCCTAATTTCTTCTACCTGTTCAAATGTTCCCTTCTCTCTGTTGCTGTGTAAAAAACTTTCACAAACAACAGGGGAACCACTGGCACTGGTGCATTAACTGTATGTAAATGCTCTTGATGCACAGTGTAAATTAACTGCAATAAACAAGAAACTTCCTGTCCCTGATCACTTTCCATTACAGTTACCTTATATATTATTTGTTACCCCAGATGGTAAAAAAATTTAAATGGAAATATTTTTTTAATGCTGCCAGTGCTCCTGCAAGTGAAAGAAAAGAGATGCATTAGGATTGATCAGCAAAGTGAGTATGGCAGTGCTGATACCTAAAGCAGTACAAATGCTTTGGGGTAACATAACACTGAGGTAAATGGAGAAGACCTGCACCTTTCTGCACTCAATCTGTGTTTACCTATGTAAATATGTGGATAGCATTTTGTCCTAGTCAAAAGCAACCAACACTTAGGACTGCTTTGCATGCAAGTTGTAGCTGGATTTCCTTAAAATGGCTTAGAAACCAAATAAATTTCATCAACCTTTCCCCTCAGCATGGACTCTTTCATGCCCTGCAGCAAAATAAATTTATGAATCTTCTTATCTAGAATAATTCAATCATCCCCAATTTTGGATACTTGAGAAAAGTGGGCAGGTGGAATGTGGTGAAGACAGAAATTCATTGTCATCCCTAAATGCAAAAAAAAAACCAACCAATGCTGGTATTAATTTCTTAGTAACTCATAGTCAGGTCAAACCATTGCTAGGCCTGTTCTAGATCCTGCTCTTGCTTCTGTGAATGTCATTATTCCACAAAGAAAGCTTTTGGATATATCCAAGACCCTTTCCCTGTCTCTGAATCCAGCTGGCATTTTTGGCCATATTTATACTACCAGTCTCTTTCATCCTCCAAATCAGAGTAAAAGGAGCTAACAGCATCTGATTTGCAGCCAGACTGCTTTGGGAACCATCCCTGATCCATGCAAATTCTTGCAGCATGCTTGGAAGTTGTTTTGGAGAGGGCAGGTCGGTGCAGGACAAAACCGCAGCCAGGAGCGCAGAAACGAAGGTGCCAATGACTGAGCTCCGAGGCTCAGACCTTGGCACTGCCTAATTTACTGCTTTACCTGAGCTAAGAAATCCAGGAACTGCCCTGAATTGTGTTAGTAATCTTTCATCTTAGATCTGATCTATTGCTAGGAAACTTAATTCTAGCAGTGACCAGACAGTAAAGTTTTTTCTCCAGCAGCACAGGCTGTTGCATGTTATCAACATGCAGAGACTTTTGGCTCAATCCAAAGGCAACTCAAGTCAGTGAGAAGCTGGAAAATTAACAAAAAGAAAAACATGAAAAGTCATTGTGCCACTGTACTATTCCTCCATTCCCTCCCTTCAGTACTGTACCCAACCTGAGAGCCCTGGAAGAAAGCCCCTCAAAGAAAGGGAATAGGAATGATCAAAGGTATGAAATGGCTTTCATGTGAGGAATCCCTGAGTAGTCTTGGACTCTTCTGCCTGGACTTGGTGGAGATACAATAAAGGTCTACAAAATCCAGAGTAGTGAGGAGTGGCTGGATTGTGAATGAATGTCCACTCCCTTCTCCAATAAAAGAACCAGGGCCACCAGATGAAGGCAAATGGAACCAGGTTTGTCACACAGATAAGTTTTTTTCTTTGGTCAATTAGAGAGCCTGTAGAGCTTTATCAAAGAACTACATGAATGTAAAATGTTTACATAGACTTGAGGAGAGACTGGACAAGTGCTTGAAATAGAAATCCCCTGGCTGATGAAACAGAAAATTTCACCAAGGTCAGGAAAACCCCTGAACTGAAAATATTTGTAGGCTGAAAGAATAAATTACCACATATGGTTTCCCTGTTTCATTCTTGCCCTCCTGGAGGCACTACTGGGAGCAGAGCCCTGGACTAGGTGGTCCAGGTCTGAACCTCCCCAGCCAGTTTTACATCCTCGCTAGTGACACCGAAGAGCTCTGGATGAAATATTATCTCTTCATCCTCCTCAGGGCTGAAGTCACACTGACAATGTTCCTATGGGAATTGCTTTGTTTTCTCAAGGGTCCTGGCCTTGCACAGCACCAGGAAGAGGCTGTCAGGCTGTCCCTCCTGAACACCCCATATTGTCTGTATTTACCCTGCAGGATGGCCAGGTGTCTAAATCAACTCTACCTCACCTCAGCAACACTAAATTACAACATCAGCTTAGCCAAATCTTAAGGAACAGGGAAATAATCCTGATGGCTGCATACTAGGTCATAACCTTGATTAACACAACAAAAATTAAATCAGCTTTGTTTTTCTAGTCAGTTTTTCAATATCTTTCAGAGGATCCTCGCCAACTCTTAGCACTGCGACTTTGAATCCTCCCCGAAGCCCTGCCGGATCCAATTTTCTGTTTAAAATTTTGCTTGTGATACTAGACAGGATTTGGGAGTAAGGGAATAGAGAAGGGTGAGTATCACTGCATCTGGGATTTGAAAGGCTGTTCCAATCAGACTTCTCTTCTGCCACAGGAAACAGTGATTTATTGGTGAAATGCCTAATGCAGCTGGGAAGTTCTGCTGAAGTCTTGAATTTGTGTGAATATTTCCCACGTGAGAAAAGCCCGGATGGGAAATAGTCACACAATGGGAGGGTGAAACCTGGAAAGCAGTAATGTCAACAGAGATTTAATAGCAGTAGTATGCAGCGAATTGGACATGCAGTTAAGAGTAACACAGTAGCAAAACAGGCTAAAGACGTTTTGGCTTAAGTCACTCTGAGCTTGGTTGCAGACACTGGAATGTAGCCTCAATTTCTGGGCATGCTGTTACCTGAAAGATAACTGCAGTGAATAGGGCAGGAAAGCCAGTGTGGAGAGAGAGCCCAGCTGCTAATAGCACGCTGTGGCTGAGCTCAGAGCTGGAGGCACAGGGCAGGGAGCACAGCTGTCTCCAGGATGCAAATGCCGAGCCCAGAGGAGACAGCAGGGCACGGTGCCTGACCATGACAAGTGCTACAAAAAGCCATGAGACAAAAGTCACAGAGGAGTTTTCTAACACTGGGATACGTCAGGCTGTGGAAGATCATTGGATCAAAGATCCCAATTGCTGAGATGGTTTAGGCTGTAGAAGGGAGGTAAAAGCACAGCACAGTGGGAATATTCTATGTAGGTGGGCATAGACAGATGGGTTGGAAATGCTAAGGTCTCTCAGGGCTTAGCTGCAGAGCCTGAGGATTCATGATCTTCTTAGTGAAGATGACACAAAACACTCAAAGGCAGACTGTCACACCTCTTCAGTCAATATTCAGAAATGGCCCAGGCCGATTCAGATCAATCCATCCCTCATGCATGACCACATACACCACACCTGGACATCCACCCATGTCACACTGGAGAGGAGGAGAGAGGGAAAATCACACCTCCTTTGGATACACAAAGCAGATACTACACAGTTTGAAGTAGTACAGTAACCTAGAACGTAAATTGTTTCCAAAGCCTTCTATATGAGAAATTATTGCATCACGCCTACACTGTTATTTCACTTAAACTGCTAAGATACAATATTGGTACAAAAGAAATAAATAATGGGTCAGTGTTCTGATTAAATAGTTTTTCAATAGCTATTTTATTCTAGTGTTTTTCACAAAAATCTCCACCCAAAATCCAGTCCTTAAGATTAAATATTAGCAAGTACTAGAGAGCCAAATTAGTCATTCCTTCCTCATTCTTCAAAGAAAAAGAAATCAAAATAAATAAAAAACCCCTTGATGCATATAAGATAATTGTCCTTCATCTTTTTTTTTTTTTTTACAGTAGGGACTACCTTCAGTAAGGATATATAAAACCTCAGCCTGGGTGAAAAGAGTTAACAAACGGCTCATACATTACCAGGGATCCTCAAAATCACTACAGATGTCACCTATCAAAAGCAGAAATCATAGGGTCTGAAGGACAGGTTTAAAGACAGAGTTTGAGACTTAACACTGAATTTCTTGGATTTTTTTTGTCTTCTCAGACCACTAGAGTTATCTCAGCAGGCTGTGTATAAGTCTGATTTTTAGTTTCAAGGAGAGTACACAAAGTAAATCTCAACAGTGTGGCTTTACAGCGATCCCCTTTGGAAGGCTGAATGTGAGTGAAGCTGGAAATTTAAGAAGTCTGGATCAGCACAAGGCAATGGTGCATACTGTCAGCATTTCCTACTACTGTTCAAAGCTGGGATAAGGGTGTCTTGTTATCTCTGACTCTTATTCTGCAGATCCACGAACTGCACTATGACAAGAGTTGCACTTAAAGATTCAGGAGACAAGTTTCTAGGTTTACTGAACTTCAGAAGGCATGGGGGCAGCTAGATCCTGGACTAAATTCTGCAAATGTTTTCACTTGTGTTTCATCCATATTTAGGGATGCATACCTCTTTAGCTCTTTAGTGATTTCCAATGAAGTAGAAAGAAGGGTGGGGGGAGTAGGTGGGAAAGAAATGGTTTTGCACTGACATTTAAACAAAAATCTCCCTCTTAAGTATTAAGCACTATTTCAGTTCCTTCCTCCTCCAATGGCATTCAGCTACTATGTCATGAAGGTCAGTATTTACTTTTACATGTTGGAATAAACTCCTAACAATTACAAATAACTTTCTGCCAGCTATGGGAGGCAGCGTGTTATGAGCCTCCTGCAGGAACAGTGCAACCCTAAAAGTTTACCACTAAATGTTTCATGCTTTATTCACCTACTTCACCAGTGCTTAGAGGGCTGGTGAAACGTAGGAAATGTGGAGAGTGTTGTTACCTTTTCTCAGACACACTGACTTTATGGCATCCCTACAGGTCCCCAGGGAGGACCAAAGCCTTGCTATACAACCTCACAGATTATTTCTGTTGTGTACTTGACCCCAAAGAGAGGGAAATGAAACATAACCATTTTGTGGGATATGAAGGTGGTGAAGAGCAGACCTGTGCCTCAGGCATGGCTGGGAGGCAGCAACCTGAGTTGGGTCACAGCTTTGAGAGATCAGATTTCATACCACAGTGTTGTGCACCCACCAGTGAATTGCAGAGTTGCATCTCTTTCATTTTCCTCCAGGTGAAACAAAGATGACATCAGCTGAGAGACTCTTAAGGTGAAAGAGCCCCTAAGCCTAACAAATATTGTTGGCTGTAATTTTGACATTTCAGTCCATCTTCAAATGGGTGTTGTTCTTATAAGGGAAAAGTGTCATTTTCCCTCACCCTCCTCTAGAGTAAACCAGGAATCCTGACAACAGATTCAGGGGTTAATGTGACAGCTACCCACACCTTCTGCACAAAGTCCAGGCATATCTTTGTTAAGCAACTAAGAAAGGATTTCTTTCAGGGCTCTGTGGCTTTTGAGCCTTGAAAAATCTTATTAGTCAGATAGGGAGGAAAAAAGTATATATAAGCAACCTGTTGTAGGATTTAGCAGCTTGTGAATAGAAAGAATACAGTTATGCTGCATGGCCAAAAGTTTAATGGATCAGACCCCATATGCCCTAACACAGTCTCACTCTGACTTGCTGAGCTGCTTTAAGCCCTCTGTCAGAACGGCATGAGCCTCAGCAATTCACTTCACAAGCACAAGACACCAGTGTAAGGTAAAGCTGATGCAAGCTGGGAGTAGCTGGATCAGTGAGATATGACTCTCATGTCTAAACAGAGCTTTGGGCTGAGCAGAGCTGGCTTAAAGTAACTTTCTCATCACAAAACAGAATGGATAAATGAAGCAACTAATGCACTTCCTCTGACCCCCTGGTTCTTAGCTGCAAAGGGAACCAGCACACTCCATTGCATTCACTAGGCCCTTTTAATTTCAGCACAGTCATTTCTGAGAATTATTAGTGGTAAAATTCCTTAATAAACCAGGTTGCCTAAAAAACTCCAGAGAATAGAGGCTTCCAAATCTTAAAATTTTATTAGAAAGCTATTTTCTCAAAGACTTCATTTTGAAAATTAACCCCAAGGCTTGGAATAACTCTAAAACCTCAGTGGCTCTTAAAAAAACTAAGCAACCCTTCTCTTTCCATTTCTTATTCCTTAAATAAACTATTAAACAACAACAACAAAAAAGTACTTCTATCTTAAGTACATACAATTTAAAATTTAAGGGTTTTGCTTCAGGAAGCAGTTATTCAAATTGAAACATTTTGTAACACAACAAGCTTGGGCTCAGCTTTGTTATGGTATACCACTGGGTTAATGCCCTTAATTCAGCCAAGTGTAAAACATTTCTTACAGGGTTTCAGGACAGAAACCTGCCTACTCCTTCCCCAGTGAGAACTGCCATTGAAGAGCAGCTGGAAAGCTGCTGCATGTTTAAGAAACATGAGAGAAAGTCAGGGATCTGATTTAGGCTTCTTATCATACCTCTGAAGAAATCTGGATGCCATTCTTTGTCTTATTCACCTTACCCACGTAAAACTTGGAGGCAATTCTCCTTCTGCATCCCACCAGTCCTGAGCCTTTGCAGGACAATGCATCAGTATCCCCAAGTCACTTGTCCACACCAAAGCTGGAGTGATCCCTTGGTCAAACCTGTCAGTTGTTTCCTGTCAGTCCCACAGAAGGGTTTTGCTAGTGGTGGGAAAACCAATGCCAGCTCCACTTGGAAACCATCCCTTAATCTTCTCTGCTCTTCCCTAAGCAGACACTCTCTTCTCGTTTCCTTGTGCAGGATCTCCCTCTCCTCTCTCTGTGTTTGGATGGGGGATACAGCAGTGTGCTTTGCTCCCTGCCCTGGGCCCTTGAGAAATGTTGAAATATAATGATTTAGAAGGAGGAGGTTGGCTGGTTTTTCTCCTGCATGCCAGGCTGAGGACTTTGTGAGCTTCCCTCTGGTGGGCTGAGTTCTGCTGATTTCAGTGGGAGGTGGGAATGCCCTGCACCTTTTTGAAAAGACAGCAAAGGTCCCCCTGGCAAAGGATCTTCCTAAACAAGGGCTTTTTACTTTCGCAAAATGGTTCAAAAATTATACTTTAAAAGCTGTAAATTACCCCAGTAAGCCAAGGAATTTGCATTTGTAAAGTACATGCCCGAGGTGCAAAACACATTAACAAAATACACAAATAAACAAAACTGTTCAAACCCAAATGCAATTATACATTCAGGGCAAGGTGCCATGGAAATCCATGTCAGCTGTGCACGTATGTTTTAAGGCAATATTATGCCCTGAGTCCAAACTGGTTTGTTTTCCCCACAGGGAAAATACACTAGAAAATACTGGTGCTATCATGTTATTTACAGGGTAGCAGTAGCTAAGCAAATTAATTGCATTTTGCACTGGGCATTGCCAATATGCATAGGCACACTCTGAGACCAGTCCTCTGCCTGAGAGGTGGGTGCTGATGCGCACACTGCTGTCTGTGCCCACGCCAAATGCTGCTCCTTACACAAGTAGATCCTGGCAGGCACCTGAAGGCCATTTAGGTGCTGAGCCTCTGCTTTCAAGGAGGCCTTCCAGCCCACTCAGGAATTTACTGTAATGCCACATGCAGGCACCACCCAGCCTCCCCTCAGTGGCACTCCTAAAATACCAAGGAGCTTGTGATGGTCCAAGAGCATTGCAACAATACAGAAAGTCATTTTAGTAATCTTCTCCAACATCCTGGGGACTGTCCTGTGGGTGGAAGCATGACCTTGGAGCAGAATTATTTTTCATATATATATCCTGCTACATCAAGGGTGGTTTTGATTACCATCCAGCTCAGCCACTCACAATATTTTGCATCACTCTCATGCATTTCCAGCAAGGACTGTGAGGTCTTTCTGAGAATAATGGAAAAATGAAATTTCACCATTCCTGCATTCCTGCTTGAAGCACATTTTCTTTCAGCACTGCACCAGTATGTCCTTCACTGTCTTTAGCTTCTGCCATTAGACACTCATATCCAGCTTCTAGGTTTTACTTCCCTATGCCTAACTCTTGTGTTTGATATCATTCAGTGCAATGCCATGATTTCTAACCAATGCTTTGCAAGGCCTGCAGGAGAAAGGCTTCCACCCTTGTGGACAGGTCCTAGGGGGCCTTCAAAAGGTAACCCAGGATTTACCTATGCAGCTGAGTCCCTTGAAGCTCCCTGCCCAAGCCACACAGCTTGTACAGGTGTAGAGACCAGAACCCAGGGCATGCTGCCTTCTGACTTTGTGCTGGCCTCTGTGGCCAGGGAACCTAAGGGTGCAGTGAAGCTGCAGATGTGTGTGAAGCATGGGAAAGCTGGAACTTACACCTCTGGGCAAACACCTGCATGAAATATCAATGTGCTTCTCAGAAAGTCATTGTCACCAGGCTAAATGACCCTATGTAGGGGTCCACACATACATGGGACACTTTCTACAGGTCCACAAATCAAAAGTGCCTGGAGGCAAACATTCAGAGAGGAGTGGTGGGGAAATAGACAGGTGTTTTTGAAGTGCCAAACTGCCACAAGACATGATTTCAAATGGAAACTTTATGTGTCTTTGCTCAGAAATTTCTTTTGTCTTTTGAAAAGGAATACTGTACCTTCTCAAAGAAGAAATTTCAATGTATACTCTGTTTAGACAATGGTTGCCCAAATTATTTGTGTTTTGAAAATTACCCTTTTCCAGGTGGCAGTCACAAGTAAATGAAACACTGAAAAGTTAGATTCGGCTGATTGAAAACTGACAGAGACAAGCCTGAAACAGTTTTCCTGGCTGTATCCATAGAGATTCAGTGCCAATTCTGGAGGGCCTTTCTGAGCCTTGTTTTGGGATTTCTTGGGTGTGGAACAGAAAATACACTAAATTAATTGTCAACTCCAAGTACCAATCCTGCTCTGACCATTCAATTTACACAGCTTTACATTTCACCATGACAAGGTCATTCATACACCTGGTGTTGGATTTTCTTGGTTGTAGGACAACTGGAGCTCCATTGCTTCTTTATTTTTGTCAGGTTTACCTGTTGGGGGTTGAGTGTTTTTCTGTTACTGTGTCAATTGAAAGAATTTTTCCCATTATCATGCCAATGGAGCTGGCCGGGTTACACCCAGGGTCTCTGATGGGTCCAGACAAAAGGGGTGGGTGGGAACAGCTCCCGCAGGGGCCTCTGAGGTTTCCGGGAGAGCACTCGGGTTTCTGGGGAGCTCGGAGGAGGACGCCCGGGATCTTCAGCCACGCGGCCGGAGCACAGGAGAGCCAGACCCTCTGCGATCACCTGCCCTGCATCTGCCCCGTTCCAGCTTCCTGCCTCTGCAGACACAGCTGATCCCCCGGACACACACGGTGAGTGAGGAGCCGCCGCTCCAGCCCGTTCCCGCCTGGGACCGGCATGGCTGCTGCTGCCCCTCCCCCCTCCCTCCTGCCTCCGTTCCCGTCCGCCATTGGCAGATCCGGGCTGTGGACTAAGCACAGAGACAGCGTGCTTGCATCTAAAGGGACTGACACCGAGTTATCTATTTCGTTCTGTTAGCAATTTTAATTGTTATTGTTTTCTGTTTGTACAGTTAGATATATTAGTAAAAGAGCTGTTATTCCCACCCCCTTATCTCTGCCTCAGAGTCCTTGATTCAAACAATTATAATACTTGGGGGGGGGGGGAGTGGAACCAAAGTCTCTATTCCAATGGAAACTTCTGCCCTTACTGGCAGACACCTGTCCTTTCAAACCAGGACAGATTTTGGTGCCCAGACGTGGGACAGAGGGCACTGAGTTGAGAGTTAAGACAGGAATAACAGCTCTCTTAACTGGCAATATGTTGTCTGGTTTAATCTGGTTTGTGTTCCATGTGGTCACAGCCATCTCACTCCCATTTGTAAGCCCTTATTTGAATTTGGGCCCCCTCGCCAAAGTTACTGTACCTATTATCCGATTAGTTTGGTGGATTGATTATGTCAGGAATTCATGGGTTCTTAATTTTTTCTGGGAAGCGGTTGCATGGATCCGGAGCTATCATACTCTAACTGCGTGTTTCTGGGGCTATTTCAGTAATGGTACTTACTGTGAGATAACAAGTGCAAGGGAAATTTTCTCCCAACCCATCACCCAGTTTTTTGAGGCTACCCCACTGGTTCTCAAGGATTTCAGATCTGTTTTAATTGCCACTGTTATTATACAGTGGCTGGTGTTGCTGATAGGCCTGTTTTACTTAGCATTCAGAAACAAGGGAATATTGGCTTGGACGACAACTCTGATACCTGCCCCAGGGACTAGGGATGCTGTCCCAGAACCTGCCTCTGCCCCAGGGACTAGGAATGCTGCCCCAGAGCCTGCCCCTGGGACTAGGGATGCTGCCCCAGAACCTGCCTCTGCCCCAGGGACTAGGGATGCTGCCCCAGAGCCTAACCCTGCCCCACAGCCCACCGCAGAAATGAGCCACCCAGAGTGGGTGGGGGCTCTAGTGAAAGATATAGGCCAAATCCTGAAAGAGCACAGCCAGATGATGAAGGAGTATTTTTCTCCAGCTGGTGAGAAACCCTCCCCCTGCCCTAAAGAGGGAGAGTCAGATGGTGCTGCAGTAGAACTCGTAGATGTTGTATCTGTCCAGGTTCCAGCTGGATCACAGGAGCAGCCACAGCCAGCAGCAGTTGCTCCTGTGGAAACTAGGAAATCTAAGATTAAAACAAGGCACTTAGATAATGGGGATCAGCAAGGAGGGTCCTCACAATCAGCAAGGGAGCCAGAGGTTGAGATTGTCACCGAGTCCCTCTCATACGATAGTCTCCGTAACCTGTGTAAAGACATTGCTCGGCGGGGCCGTGAGCCTTTTACAACTTGGTTACTCAGGGTTTGGGACCTTATGGGAACAGGTGTACAACTGGATAGAACTGAGGCCAGGAATTTGGGATCCTTGGCCCAGGATTCAGGTGTGGACCAGATATTCGTAAGGGAGCAAGGCCTCCTTTCCCTCTGGGACAGGTTTTTAATGAGTGTGAGAGAGAAGTTTGTACACAGAGAGAGAATGCAGGAGCACCACCGTAGGATGCGCTGGAAGACCCTTGAGGAAGGGATCCAGCAGCTGAGAGAGACAGCAGTATTAGAGGTACTTTTTGGGAGGGATGGACAGCATGACAATGACCCTGACAAGGTCAAGTGCACAGGGCAGATGTTATGGAATTTGGCAACCTTGGGTCCATCTCAATATACCACCTACATAGCAATGATTAATGCCGATAACAGTCCAGAGACAGTGTGTTCTGTTGCCAACAAACTCAGAAATTTTGAGAGCATGATGAATGGCCCAATGCACGCTAATGTCTCCGCCATGGCCAGGGACCTCCAACAGGTCGAAGATAGGATGAGGGATATGAGGGAGGAGATGATGGAGAGAATTGAGGAGGTGAGGAAGATCAGCGTAGCACCAGTACGAGTCACAGGCCCCCAAGTCAGAGCTTCACATCCCCCAGCTAGGGAGAGAGGGTACACCTCACGAGCTGACCTGTGGTTTTTCCTGTGAGACCATGGGGAAGACATGGGAAAATGGGATGGGAAACCCACTTCTGTCCTGGCAGCACGAGTGCATCAGCTCAGGGAGGGAAATGCTAACCGAGGGAACCTCACTAAAATGAAGGTAGCCTCAACCTCCCACAAGCAAGGTGGAGGGTATTACAGCAAGGAGGATGTTCTGTCAGATCCCCTGGAAGGAACCTCCACTATGTATGCCCAGGAAAGAAATAATAACCAGGGCTAGAGGGGCCCTGCCTCTAGCCAGGGAGAGGCATGGGATGACAGGATCTATTGGATAGTGTGGGTGCGATGGCCTGGCACATCAAAGCCACAGAAACATAAAGTGTTAGTTGATACTGGTTCACAATGCACCCTGATACCATCAGAACATGTGGGGAAGGTACCTGTTTCCATTGTTGGGGTGACAGGGGGAATCACAGGAATTCACTTTGCTGGAAGCTGAGATTAGCCTGACAGGGAAGGGGTGGCAGAAACATCCAATTGTAACTGGCCCAGGGGCACCGTGCATTCTAGGCATAGACTTCCTCAGGAACGGCTACTACAAAGACCCAAAGGGGTTCAGGTGGGCTCTTGGAATAGCTACTGTAGAGACAGAGAGCATTAAGCAGTTGAACACCTTGCCTGGACTGTCAGAAAACCCCTCTGCAGTAGGACTCCTGAAAGTGACTGAGCAACAGGTGCCAATTGCCACCATGACAGTGCACTGCCGGCAGTACCGGACAAATAGAGATGCTGTGATCCCCATCCACAAAATGATCCGTGATCTAGAGAGCCAAGGGGTGGTCAGCAAGAGCCACTCACCCTTCAACAGTCCTATCTGGCCTGTGCAGAAATCTGATGGAGAATGGAGACTGACTGTGGACTATTGGGCATTGAATGAAGTGACTCCACCACTGAGCGCTGCCGTGCCGGACATGCTGGAACTCCAGTACGAGCTGGAGTCCAAGGCAGCAAGGTGGTATGCCACCATTGACATTGCAAATGCATTCTTCTCCGTTCCTTTGGCAGCAGAGTGCAGCCCTCAGTTTGCTTTCACCTGGAGGGGTGTGCAGTACACCTGGAACCGACTGCCCCAGGGGTGGAAGCACAGCCCACCATCTGCCACGGACTGATCCAGGCTGCACTGGAGAAGGGTGAGGCTCCAGAACATTTGCAGTACATCGATGACATCATTGTGTGGGGGAACAAAGCAATGGAGGTATTTGAGAAAGGAGAGAAGATCATCCAGATTTTGCTGGGAGCCGGTTTCGCCATTGAAAAGAGCAAAGTCAAAGGACCTGCCCGAGAGATCCAGTTCCTGGGAGTGAAGTGGCAGGATGGACGGCGCCAGATCCCCACTGAGATCATCAATAAGATCACTGCAATGTCTCCACCAACAAGCAAGAAGGAGACACAAGCTTTTCTAGGTGCTATCGGCTTTTGGAGAATGCACGTCCCTGAGTACAGCCAGATTGTGAGCCCTCTCTACCAGGTCACTCGCAAGAAGAACGATTTCCATTGGGGCCCTGAACAACAGCAAGCCTTCGCCCAGATCAAACAGGAAATCGCTCATGCAGTGGCCCTTGGCCCAGTCAGGACAGGACCAGAGGTAAAGAATGTGCTCTACTCTGCAGCTGGGAGCCATGGTCTGTCCTGGAGCCTTTGGCAGAAGGTGCCTGGTGAGACCCGAGGCCGACCCCTGGGATTCTGGAGCAGAAGCTACAAAGGATCTGAAGCCAACTACACTCCCACAGAGAAGGAAATCTTGGCTGCCTATGAAGGAGTTCAAGCTGCCTCAGAGGTGATTGGCACAGAAGCACAGCTTCTCCTGGCACCCCGACTGCCAGTGCTGGGATGGATGTTCAAAGGAAAGGTTGCCTCTACCCACCACGCCACCGACGCCACATGGAGCAAATGGATTGCCCTCATCACGCAGCGCGCCCGTATTGGCAACCCAAATCACCCTGGGATTTTGGAGATAATTACGAACTGGCCAGAAGGTGAAGATTTTGGTCTCGCTGATGAAGAGGAGCAGAAGCAAGTGACCCGGGCTGAAGAAGCTCCACTGTACAACCAGCTGCCAGCAGATGAAACATGCTACTCCCTTTTCACCGACGGTTCCTGCCGCATTGTGGGGATGAACCGGAAGTGGAAAGCTGCTGTATGGAGCCCCACATGACAGGTTGCACAAGCTACCGAAGGAGAAGGTGGATCGAGTCAACTTGCTGAACTCAAAGCTGTTCAGCTGGCCTTGGACATTGCTGAGAGAGAGAAATGGCCAAAGCTCTACCTTTTCACTGATTCGTGGATGGTAGCCAATGCTCTGTGGGGTTGGCTGGAAAGGTGGAAAAAGGCTGACTGGCAATGTAGAGAAAAACCAATCTGGGCTGCTGATGAGTGGAAAGACATTGCCACTCGGGTAGAGAAGCTCCCTGTGAAAGTCAGTCATGTGGATGCCCATGTTCCCAAGAGTCGGGCTAATGAAGAGCATAGGCACAACAAGCAGGTAGATCAGGCTGCACAGATAGAGGTGTCAAAGATAGACTTAGATTGTGAACACAAGGAAGAACTGTTCCGGGCTCGATGGGCCCACGATGCCTCAGGCCATCAGGGCAGAGACGCCACCTATAAGTGGGCACGAGACCGAGGGGTGGATCTAACCATGGACAGCATCTCTCAGGTTATTCATGACTGTAACACGTGCGCTGCCATCAAACAGGCCAAGCGGGTGAAGCCCCTCTGGTATGGGGGGCGATGGTCAAAATATAAGTATGGAGAGGCCTGGCAGATTGACTGTATCACACTGCCTCAAACCCGCCAGGGCAAGCGCTACGTGCTGACCATGGTAGAAGCCACCACCGGATGGTTGGAGGCCTACGCTGTGCCCCATGCCACTGCTCGGAACACCATCCTGGGTCTGGAAAAGCAAGTCCTCTGGAGGCATGGTACCCCTGAAAGAATTGAGTCAGACAATGGGACTCATTTCAAAAATAGCCTTATAAACACCTGGGCTAAAGAACATGGCATCGAGTGGGTGTACCATATTCCCTACCATGAACCAGCGGCTGGAAAAGTCAAACTGTGCAATGGTCTGCTTAAGACCACCTTAAAGGCACTTGGTGGGGGGACTTTCAAGAACTGGGAGATCAATCTACCAAAGGCCACATGGTTAGTGAATACCCGAGGTTCCACTAACCGAGCAGGCCCTGCCCAGTCAGAGCCCTTGGGAGCAGCAGATGGAGATAAGGTTCCAGTGGTACACCTGAGAGGCATGTTAGGAAAAACTGTCTGGGTGAACTCTGCTTCCAGCAAAGACAATCCTGTTCGTGGGGTGGTTTTCGCTCAAGGACCAGGTTGCACTTGGTGGGTGATGCAAAAGGATGGAGAGACCCGATGCATACCCCAAGGGGACCTTGTTCTAGGATGAACTATATATGATACTGTGCCTATAACTACATGTATGTATATAATTTAAAGGTTTCAATGTAATGTAGCATGTTGGCATGGAAAAAATTCGGGGTGGATAATGTTGGGGGTTGAGTGTTTTTCTGTTACTGTGTCAATTGAAAGAATTTTTCCCATTATCATGCCATTGGAGCTGGCCGGGTTACACCCAGGGTCTCTGATGGGTCCAGACAAAAGGGGTGGGTGGGAACAGCTCCCGCAGGGGCCTCTGAGGTTTCCGGGAGGGCACTCAGGTTTCTGGGGAGCTCAGAGGAGGACACCCGGGATCTTCAGCCACGCGGCCGGAGCACAGGAGAGCCAGACCCTCTGCGATCACCTGCCCTGCATCTGCCTCGTTCCAGCCTCCTGCCTCTGCAGACACAGCTGATCCCCCGGACACACACGGTGAGCGAGGAGCTGCCGCTCCAGCCCATTCCCACCCGGGACCGGCGTGGCCGCTGCTGCCCCTCCCCCCCCCCCCTCCTGCCTCCATTCCCATCTGCCATTGGCAGATCCGGGCTGTGGACTAAGCACAGAGACAGCGTGCTTGCATCTAAAGGGACTGACACCGAGTTATCTATTTCGTTCTGTTAGCAATTTTAACTGTTATTGTTTTTTGCTTGTACAGTTAGATATATTAGTAAAAGAGCTGTTATTCCCACCCCCTTATCTCTGCCTCAGAGTCCTTGATTCAAACAATTATAATACTTGGGGGGGTGAGTAAAACCAAAGTCTCTATTCCAAAGGGAAACTTCTGTCCTTACTGGCAGACACCTGTCCTTTCAAACCAGGACATTACCTCATCCCCTTATGGATGCCAAGTCTGTAGCTCCCCTCAGATAGTTACTGCTTTCTTTGCCTGGCTGGATTCTAATTGCAGTGGCCTCTGGAAGGGCAGATCAAAGCTGAGTCCCAGTGGCTGCTGGCCTAAGGTATTGATCAGAAGAATAATGTGGCCAAGCCATCACCCTACAAGTAAAACTATATTTAAAAAACAGACTTTAAAAAAGTAGATTTTAAAGTAACAAAAAATCAATATATATGTTCTTCTGTAGAGAAAATTGTCATCTCCAGGGGAAGACCTGGTGAAGTTTTAAGCAGTCCTGGAGTTTTCTTGGCTCCATTTTTCTTCCTCCTGGCACCTTTCAGCTAGTTCTTGAAAATGCACCTCCCCTGAGATATGCCAAGTTCTTCTGTGTATCTGGGATTCACTCCACTGTGAACTGCAATCCCAGGCTGAATGAATCTTCAAAGACAGTGATTCTGTCTCACCTAAAACCTCAGCAATCTTTCTGAACTGGTTTATTGTAGTACAGTTATGCCTACTTTTTCCAGAAAAATCTTACAAATTATAAGAAGGAAATACAGCTGCATAATCCAAGCATATGGCCTGTCTCAAAACACAGAAAGATTCCAGAAATCTCTATGGATTTGGTTTTTTTTCACTGAGAAATCAAAATACATGACACTTATCTCAAGGCCCATATGGACCTTATCTGGAGTTTATTTAGGTGATTATGTGACCACAGGATCTTCTCAAAATGCAATGCCTAGTTATGGATGTTGAGCACATAATAATAACCTGGGACAGTGACAATGAATGCAGGTTTTCTGTATTTTCACTTGAGCACTGAATGTGGAGGGAGCCAAAATTCAAAGATTCTTTAGAAAAGCCTGACCTTAGTCACTTGGTCAAAATCCAGTGAGTCATTAGATAAACTGTAAAAAAGGCATGTTGTTGAGTTATACACATTCATTTTTAGCTCAAATTTCTTTTTAATTTTGAATTCAAAATATCTGGATAGCCTATTTCTCATTTCCTCTCAGTTTCTTTATGATTGAAATAGAGACAGAAGAAAATAAAGTTCTGACATACCATGAGAGATCCTCTTATACTGATGTAAAATTTATTAGAAAAAGCCCAGTTGTGGAATTTCCCAGTAAAATTTGAAGCTTTTGGAGGGAAAGATAACAAGCAGATATGAATTTTTAAATTGCAACTAGTGAAATTTTCTTTCCAACAGCAAAAAGGGCAGAATTTGGCCTTATCGTACACGAAAATAAGAGGAAAACACAACAAAACACAACAAAACACATCTCATTAAGTTTAGATTAGATGAGAACTGAAAGTTCCATAGCTCAGCTCAGGAATCCCAAACTTTCTAAGAATACAGAGGACCTTGCTTCAAGGGTGTGCATTCAACCTCTCCCAGGTCACAAAATCCAGGGTTATTTGGACATGCTACTTTGCAGGAAGGACACAGAAATTTTAATTTGGATTGTAGAGAGAACACAACTTCCTGCTGGAACATGCTTGTCTTAGATAATGATGCACGAATACCTCAGCATTTTCCATTTTCCATTCAGTGGTAGGGAGTGAATAAATAGCATCCCTCCTCCTGGGAAGACTGCAGTAAATTTTCCTTAATTTTTTTTCTAAACACTTTTCATTAAACTTGCATATATTCATTGTACCTTGTAAAGATAGTCATAAAGTATTTACTGTGGGATGGGTATAGATGTAGATGACATAGATTTGCAAGGAGTAAACAATCAACTGTGTGATTACAGGACTGTATGTTCGTTCTGTGATCATCTTTAGTACATTGCTGAATGAACCCCTATAGAGCTAACGTTTGTAAAACAGCTTTGTAGTCCTCAGATGAAAGACACTACAGGAGTGCAAGACATTATTATCATTATTCAAACAGTAAGTCTGAAATAAAGCATGAAACTACTGCCAGAGTGGCTGTGGGGAGGTGGGAGCAGGGCAGGGGTGCAAGAGAGGGTGAAACAGCAGCTGGCATTCTCATTTGCTGCCATTAGCACGGATCACATATCTCTACGCAGAGAATCATTTTCTAATTCTACCTTGGGAGAAGAGAGGGGGAAAGAGAGAGAAAGAGAGAGGCATTCATTCTGTGTCATTCAGAAAAGACCTTAAAGACCTATTTATTATGCTGTTTCCTTCAGGGAGCTTGCTATAGGGTTTTGATTTCAGCTACGATATACTGACTACTGGAGGAGAAGAAAAAAACTTCCTGAACCACTGCTCTCCCTTCCTCCTCTCAACCCTGAATTTCACATCAAGCTATATTGTTCTCTTTCTCTTTTTCTGTTTGTAATGTCAAAACGTGTATGGTCATACACACATACAGAAGACCTCTAAGTGCTATGAATATTCTTGTCTCAAGAGCCAGGATCCTGTCTAGGATTTAGGAAAAAAGATGGAGAGAAATTTGTTTAGCCTCTCAAGTGGGATTCCCAATTATTTGGATCAAAATTCCATTTCATTTGTTAGGTTCTTTAAATTATTTTCATATAACCACATAGTCATCACAGCTCCCACTCTTTGATATGCAGCTCCTGCTCCTAATTGCAGCTATCCTTCTTTACAATGAAGCAACAGTTTCAAATTTCAATTCATTGTGTCTGCAGTTCTTACCCAATAAGAGGTTTAGCAGCAAATAAGCTGCATTTATCTATTCACAGATGATAAATGCAGAACAAGCAGGAATAATCAGGTTTTAGAGCATCCCTGAAACACTGGCAGCAGACATGTTTTGGTACGACCACATGAGAAAGCAAAAAAAATTAAAAAGTGATTTCCTGACCTTCCAACTTCATTGTGTTGTACATGGTACAAGCCAGGGGTCCTTACACATTAATCACTGATGCAGCCCTGTACTTTTGTATGTTTTCTTTAGTTTACAAGACATTAAATAGCTTTTGTAAAACCAGGAAATCTAGTGAAGTATTTAGGGGGTGAGGGGAAAGGAAGAGTGTTTCACCACAGGCTAAACCCTTATGTAGTTTGAACAGGGGTAGCTTCATATTAAGTCGTTGGAATTATGGCTGTTTACTTCATGAGAGGCTGTGTCCATTTTTTCCAAGCATCTGCCAGCTGAACAACATGCAAGACATTCGTCAGAAGTGGACTGTCCCTGGTTGACTTACTATTCTGTGCTCCCGAATGCAAATGCCTAAACCACTTAATCTCTATCAAAGGTGCAGGTAAAAATTTCAGGTTGCCATCACAAATCACCAGTGAATAATACAGAAATTCTCCCTACAACTGAAGTAAATTGAACTCAGAGATATATTTGCATTGCACCAAACAGCCAGGCTCCTTTGTGGGCCTTTATAGGTGAAGGTAGGTGAATTATCAACTGTACTTTTGCCACCCCTTTTAACTCAGCTGGTCCTGCTGACTTATCACAGCACATTGTTTGGCTGCCACATGTTCTGGGATTTCACAGGTCTAACCACCACAGACTGGGCCTCTGACAGCTATTGCTAGAGTTTGTTACACTGGGATTTTGCTTCTCTATCTGCCAAGAGAAGAAGGAAGAAGCAAGGAAAAGACAGAGAGATGCCAACTTACTGCTTTATCTTTTGCCGTCCTTCCTTCACTGTATTATCATTCTTTAAAGGCAAATAGAAAATTATGTGCTACGTAAGATTTGGTCACTGCAAAAGGGCTGTTTTGCCTAAATCCTTCTTTTCCTACATTTTCTCCACAGTCAGCTGTCCCACAGCTTTGCACAAGCATAAAGCAAGAAATAAAGTTGCATTTAAAACACAGGCAGAAAGAGGAAATATGACAAAAAATGTCAGCAGAAAGAGAGGGTTTATTGTAATATTTTATGGGATATAAATCTTTTCTACAGGATTTCCCTTTTAAGTCCATTATAGTACGTTAATTGCGATTTTATACACTAAGTGATGGGGTGTACTCCTCAGTATTGAATTTAAGAATAAAAGAGGATCACCAGCCTGTGTTGAACACTGGTGAAGGCGTTTCACTGAAGCCTTTGGCTACAGAATTCCATTTCTCTAGCTACATTCACATTCAAATGTTCACACTGATAACCCAGTTCTCCTCAGCCAGGGAAATAAAGGATACTGTGATGCCTGATTCCACTTTGTCATACTGCTGCAATTCCAGAGTAGCTCCAAGGAAGCCAAGTCTCACACCAGTATATAAATCAATACAAGAGTGGAGTCAGGCTGCTCTGACAACTTGTCAATCACAGGTTTTTCTGTAGACTGAGTGGGTCAGAGTTGATGGTGTCAAAAACCAGTGACCTAGATGGCACTGCAGCATCCCATCAATAAGGTGAAACACACAGGAGTGGCCAATACTGGAGTAAATGCAAAGACCTCCCCAGCCCAGCAGGCTGCACGCAGGGGAAGTTGCCCTGAGGGCTCTGCAGAGATGGGGGCAAGGACAGTGACAAGGGGCTCAGAGGGGAGAGACAGGGTCAGCACGTGCTCTGCCATCACCCCCACCACCCTTCCCTGAGGAGCCAGCCCTGGAAACCTTGGAGAAATGCATGTGGCCTTGAATCATCCAGCCCTCTCACAAACAGAAACCCCAAAACAAGCCTGGAGTCTGTCCTCAGCTTCTCAGCAAGGGGCCGGAGTGCTGCCCAGAGTTTATAGCCAGATGTTAACTTTGTAAGCCTTGAAAATATTCCCATCCAAGGTTGTTTTCTTGTATTCGGGCCTTTTTCCAACTTGAGTGTGTGACTTAATGACCTCCAAAAGTATGCCTAAAATTTTTTTATCTGTTTGCAGAAGTTAGGAGACACTACCAACATATAGATGTTGTATCTGCTCTGATCTATCTGCACAAATGCTGTTATTATTGTAAGATTTCTCTTTTTCCAGGTGTGAAAATGAATGCGAATTTCAAGCTGACTTTCTAAACCAGAAACCTGAAATTTGTATCCATTTTGAGACAGTTTGAGAAAAGTGACTATGTGTTACTTATTTTGATCATGGAAGAACTTCAGCATTAAAAACAATTTTCCATTTCCAGAAAAATCTTTGACTCATATAAGCAAAAATCATGTCTCAAATCTGTACTCATATCTATTTGAACAATTTGATTCCACATGGGCCAGTTATTGTTATCACATAAACTATGAAGGATGTTTGCATCCCAGATGCAAGATCAGAGAAGAAATGCTAGAACAATAAAGTGATTTTCTAAGTGGGTCTTTATTCAAGTGTCTGCATAAAGGAGGGCCTTTCTACAGATAATGTCTGCTTTCTTAATATTCTCCCAGAAAATTGATCCAAGACCCCAAATTCCATGGAGCAAATATTAATCTAAAGTGTAATTAAAGTGGAAAGCATGAATTTGGAGGGTCATCATCCCCCAGCCAGCTGTACACTTTTAATGTCCATAACAAGGGGAGCATGATGCATTGTTGTGCCAGATAAACAAAATCTTAACTCTAAATTCATCCAAAATACCTTATATTCAGCAGAAATGTTTAGCTAGCTCATGATTTGTTAATTTCCCTCTTGTGTAATTATCTATGGAATTACTTCTTCCTCAGAGAATTTAATGCTGTTGTATGTAGTTGCAGTTACCATGCAGTCATGATAACCAGATATTATGTATTTAAAAAGAACACTTTGGAGGGACCTGAACACAGAGTAAAAATTAATCTGTATTCAGCATTGCAACATACATAAGGATAAAAAATCCTTGCTAGTGGTCTTGCCCTGCACTGTCCAGGAAAACAAGATCTTTCCAGTTGACTTCAGGGGACTTAGGGTTTCACTGATCAGTTCTGCAGAAAGCTTACACAGGAGTTACTGTGACACACAGCTGAAACAGAGGAGATTTGTGGGGTTTACATCTCTTGGTATCAGGAGCACGTATCCAAACTGAATATGTCACTGTATTATAATGCTAAACTTTCAGCTGCTTTATATCTCCATGCCTAAAGGAGAAAGTGGGACAGAGAGGCCCTCAGACTGCCACTGGTACCCTTCAAGTGCCCTGTTTTTATATTGCCCTGCCTCTTCCAGGCAGCCAGGGCTTTCCCTGGGCGCTCCCGAGCAAAGCAGCAGGGAGAAGCAGTGGCTCTCTCTCCTTCCCATGGACCATGTAGAGAGCAGTCTGGTTCCATCCCAGCACGGCTGCAGGCAGCTGGTGATTCAGCCAGCCAGCCCTCCTGGAAGCTGCAGGAATGCACATGGAGTGTGGCTGGGAAGGGGTCTCAGGAAGCACTTGGAAACCAGTCTGGGTCTGTTCACACCTAGCACTTCTATGATCAACTGTCTTAATAAAAGCCTATTGAATTTTGCATATTGTAGACAGAGTTTTTCAAAGAAAAGTGCTATCAAGGCCACATTCTTCTGCAAATTTCAACTGCTTTTTTTCTGAATGTTTTTAATTTGTTTTAGCTTCCCAGCATAAATGCTGCAAATATTGTGGCAGTGGTTATTTCAGCGAGTCCAACAGTAAATAAAAACATGTGTTTACAAGGTAAAGGATACAATACATAAACAGGAGGCAAGCAGCTAAGATGGAGGGAGAGACCACCAGAAAGATCAGTTTCTAGCCAGATATCACTATATAAGCCCTGAAGAAGAGTAACCTGAATCTGCAAACAGGGTGAATCATGGAAGGTAAGAAAGAGGAAGCAAAGCATCTCCTTACTGAAAAAAGACAAGATGCAAGACAGAAGCTGCTGAGTAATCCTGAGAGTCCTCTGGCAGCTGGGAAAGGCATTAGCAGGCTCTCATCCCAGAGGAATGAGACCATGAAAAGGCAGTGGTCCTCTCTCATTCCCCTTCTACCAGCCCTCTTCCAACTCCTCAAGACTACAGGGACTGAATAGATATTGGTGTTTCAGGCTGAGAATAATAGAATCCATGGACCTGGATTCCTTTATGAAGATTGTAGTTAGCTTGTGTAAAACAAGAGATTCTAATATTCCATGAAAGCTGTAGAGGAACAATAATCCAGATTATTGGATATATATACATCAAGCTAGCAAGGACAGATGAAGGAAATGAGAAATAACCAAACCCTACAAGGACATAAGGGCAAAATGCTAAAATGGGGGAAAAAAAAAAAGGAGGAAAAAAAAGAAAAAAAAAAAAAAAGAGGACAGTAGGATGCTTACTGTATATCTGTCAGAATTATGTAGCAAGTACAGACATCTGTGCAACTAAAAAGCAATGCCACTGCAACACAAGGCTTCATGCCAGCTCTGATTTTGCCAGCCATACCAACATGCACAGAATAGACCTTCAAAGGGCTGAAGAGACCACTACACACCTTGAGTTCATTTACACTGAATTTTGTGTGTTTCTCGTGCAATCTTTACACAGTCATCCTCTCATTGTCTAAATAGATATGTCATTAGGAGCTTTTCTTATTATTGCAATGAGACCTTAGCAGATGTTACAGATAATCAGTACACACATGCTGCAGAAGGGGATAACTAAGTATTTAACTTTCCACATTTAGAAGTGTGCTGTTAAGCCAATTTTCTTCCACATGGAAAGTGGAATCAGTTGCAATGCAATCCTATGAACATGGATAAACAGCAATTACAGACACAAGACACATAACCATACTTTAGCCACGTACAGGGAAAACCCTTAAAG
This sequence comes from Erithacus rubecula, assembly GCF_903797595.1. Classification (NCBI taxonomy): domain Eukaryota; kingdom Metazoa; phylum Chordata; class Aves; order Passeriformes; family Muscicapidae; genus Erithacus; species Erithacus rubecula. The sequence continues at coordinate 51,698,635 of NC_136689.1, read as the reverse complement.
GGAAAACACTTCAAGACCAGTGGGCAAATTCTGGCTTTTGTGAGAAACTTACCAAACAGGGGATGTTATAAATTGGAAGTTTATAGAAAGAGATGTAAGAAGAACAGGACAAGCCTCAGATAGGCTGTAGTTTCATGTCTGGTGTTCTCAGCAGTAAAGAAAAGGGAATACAGTTCTTTGTGCAGCTTTCCTGCTGAATATACAGATGTATGTCAAGGACAGACACATTGAATAAACTAAGGTTAAAAACAGATCCCTGTTGGCAACCTGAGTCAGCTGAAATGTGGAGCTCCATTACCCATGATGAAGTCTCAAAGGGAAGAGCTGGCAGAGTTACATCTTTTTCCCACTATAGCTTCCAGCCTAAGAGCAAAAAGGAAGAGCTCAGGTATACCAGACTTGCACCTTTACACATTTGGAGAACTGGTGTCATTATGAATGTACTCCATAGAGCTTTTGGGGCAAAACATTCCCACTAGAGATGCCAAAACTGAACCCAGACATGCTGTGATGGAAGAGCTTTCCTGACAACCTCTGCTGTACCTTTTGGCAGTTACACAAGTACCTCTGGCTGGTCACAAATACCTCTGGCATCAGCCCAGCCTGATGGGTAAACTGAACCATTCATTAAAGCAACTCCCAGCCACCAAGGCTGCAACTATTGACAGAAGGAACTGACAACAGAGAGGCAATTCAGGATTATGATATCAAAACATTCTGAGAAAACAGAAAGCATTGAGGAAATCACCAGAGCAGGGTCTATGAAAGAAATTCTGGGAAGTAGAAGAAGGCAGCCATCTTTCAAGAAGAAAGATGTACAATAGACAGAAGACTGAGAGCCATGAAGCACCTGTGTAGTCAGAGAAGGTGTAAACCACATCCTATTTGAAACAAGAGGAATAGTGAGCAGACATTGGCCTGAAGTCACACATGGAAAACTACTGCATGGGGATTCAGGCTGAGACTTAGGAGACATACATGTGTCCATATATGTGGCTGGAAATCCAGCTTTAACATGTAAGATTCCCATGTGCCCCAGAAACACCCATCTTGTCACTGATCCCCCCAAACATTCCTGAGAACAGCATTTCTTGCTTGAGGGTCAAAGCTGCTGTGGGCCATGGGGTGAAGGGGCAGCAACATCTTCCCTGAAAGGGCCCAGAGGACACAAGGGAGGCAAATCCCAGGGCTGATCAGATAATCAGGCTGACCACAAAGCAACTCATGTGAAAGGTAACCTCATGCTTCCAGCTGAATGGGAAAAGTAAAACTGCTTCAGGGTGACTGGCAGTCATACCAGCAGATTGGGAATTATCTCATGAAACTGGTACGTGCTCCATGCCTGGGGCTGGACTCCCATGAGCTGATCCAGAAAAAGAATGCACTATGCTGCTCATGAAAACAGATTTCGGACTACAAAGCCATGGTTTCTAATTTTCAGATCCTACAGGTTTAGAAGACCAAAACTTCAGCCTAGGATGGCTTTTCACTGTCAGTAAGAGGTACTGTATAATCACAGCCCATCAGTGCTCTGGTAGGATGGTCTTTTAAGGAGCATGAGGGGAAGAGGCATGCTCAGGGACCTGTCCTGTAGAGGGTCATACTCTAACACCCTTTGCTCAGTCAGCCACCCACTGTGCCTTGCAGCGGGATTCATGTGAGTCAGTGCCAAAGGGGAATCCAGGGCAGGGCATCTGCCCTTGAGATGCCTGAAAAAGTGGCATTAGCAGTAGAGAAAGACAGAGATTGTCTGAAGACACAGGGAGACATGATAACTTCTCATAAAGAGCCCAGAGAAGGAGCAGTGCAAGTACACAGGGAAGAGAGTGAAAGCCTGCTTGTGACAAATGAAATAAAAGATCTGGGATCACAGTGCACATAGACTTTGACCTTGCTGTCTGATAGAGACATGAAATAAGGACAAAAGGCATTGGAATGCTCATCAGCTCCAGGATGTCAAGACTGCACATAGAAGGCATCCAGCACACAAAAGAGACATCTAGGACATACAAAACTGTGCCAGAAGAAATGGGGTGAGCCTCAGCCTACACCAGAAAAATCAGGGTCAGAAAAATAGGTTTATTTCACAACATTTCAGACTGGCAAGTTATGACTCTAGAGAGTCAGACTGGCAGCAAAAGTGGAGCAACTTCCCTGCCAGCAGCCCTCATGTGAAGCTGCTTCAGCCTCCTGAACACCTATCAGTCATGGTGGCACCACCCACATCCTTCTTTACCCTGACAGCCAACAGCTAGGGGAAAAACCCCAACGACACACACCTGGAAGAAACAAGGCTCCAGAGGCTGGAAAAGGTGATTAAGGGAGTTCTCTACCAGGCCTGATTTTCATATTATATGTAGCAACCTGCATGGATGAGGGGCAGGAGCTGTCACCTGGAGGAGCTCATGGGGAGCCTGTGGAAGGCAGTCTGTCTGTCTGCCCCCAGCCAGAGCACTGCCTGCATGGGGACATCTCACATGTAAAAGGTTTCAGGCCTGTCCAATACTCTGAGTTTGAAGCATTCTCTGTCTCAACCAGAATGAGAATTGAGATGCAAAAGCTTATGCCAATTCAAGGTATAAGAGGTGCTTACTCTGCTAGACCCCAAGAGAAAGGAGATGGGGTACAGGGTCTGTGACCAAGTGCAGTTTACTGCTTGCACAGGTCTGGGACAGCTAAGCACCATTAATTTCTCCAGGGAGGCTGCAAAGTTACAATCCTGTGTATGGTGTTAAAGAGTGCTGTGATATGAGGGGAAGATTTTTGAGAAGGACATTAAAGCAATTTCTTGAACACTCACTCATTAAAAATTCTACTGATGTTTTAACAAGAGTAGGATGCTATGTGAGGCACTGTGGGCTTTTATTAGGAAATGTGAAGTCATGCCAAACATTCCTGGCTTTCGTCTCATATCAAGCTTAAAGATCAGCTCCCTCAGTGTGCCAGAAGATCCTGGACTTAGTTTTTAAACCTGTGTTGCCAGTTCAGATCATTTATATAAACGATCTTTATCTTTTTCAAACCTTACCATGTCTCTGCAGAGATAAGACCCCAAAAATGTAATCTGTCATTCCTTTTACCCTTCACTTCCCAGCCCTGCTTCATTCTCTGTCCTCCTAACTTTGCTTCTGCTGGGTTTTCTGGTTCTTCTCTTTTGTTATCCCTTCCACAGTGAGTGTACTCAGTGTGTCCCTTTCTCAGCTCTGCTGTCATTGCCTGCAAACAAAGATGAAGACATTACCCCCTACATGTCAGGCTTACTATTGCTGTTACAGTACAGATCTTTCCATGTAAAAGCAGCAATATGGTTGTCTGTGCCATGTTTTCTGGTGACCAGCATCTGGGCTTTGAGGTTCCTGCAGAAGGAGAGGAAGTGCTCAGCCACATTGACATGCTGCTAGAATGGAGATGAGTTGGGAAAGCCCTTGGGAAACCCCAATGTTTTATTGAAATCAGGACAGATCTTGGTTTCAGCAAATCAGCTGAGACCCTAAGAATGCCTTGCCCGGCTAAAACAATCCCATTAACACAGCACATCTGGTAACCTCATAGACAGAGTTTAAAAGAAATAAAACTTCCCAGGGAAAAGGTCAGATGTTTGATTAATAACTCTGTGAAAAGCAAAGTGCCTGATGCCAATGTCACAAAAATTTCACATTACTGCAACTCCGTTAATTTTACTGGAGTCACTGCAGTCTCTCACCACTGGTGGAGCAGCACTTTCTGATGGGCAAACTTTGGTGAGCTATCCCTTTCTTCCCCAAAGTTCAAGATATTCACACCACACAGGTCCGGGAAATTCTCTGGAATAGTTGTCAGGGGCTTCAATAAGTGTATCTTAGGATATATATCCCCAGCTGCTCTATATCTCACATACTTCACTCTCCAGTGCTGGGCAGGCACAATCCCAGCAGACAGCCATGCATGGACAGCTCAATATACAGGTTCATATTAAATGCCCTATTTATTTATGGAAATACAAATACTGATACATTTTTGTTTACTCCCTGTTGTTTATACACTTTGATTTGGACATCCAGACATTTAAATAAGTTTCCAGTCCAGGGCCTAGGCACTGTAGCAGATTAGCCACATAATGAAGCAGATGAGAAACAGCAGTAGCAAGACATATGTCGTCTCTTTGCAGCAAAACAGTCTAGGTATTCATCCCAAACTTAATCATCCCCCAATTTACTATAGAAAGCTAATTGCTCCAGCTAAAATATTCGTGTTACCAACTAAATGTCCCTGAATCCAGCCTCTTTCCATGAGACATGCTTTCTCTCAAATGCCTCAAAAGCACCACTAGGTCCATGGCTATACAGAAGAGTGACATACCCCTCTCATCTCCTGAGCATGCATGGGTGCTGCAAAGGTAGGCTGCAAGCTTGGGCCCAAGGTTTCCTGTGTGCTCCAGAGTTGAGGTTCCCATAGCACCATGGCAGAATAGTCCCCATACCCAACATAAAAATACCTATTTGGCTGTGCTTTACTTTAAGGCTTGAAATAAGCTGCCAAGCTGTGGGTTCCCAGGGATCAGCACCTCATGCACAATTTTCACGTGTTTACTTTCCTCAGGTCCATGTGCAGGAGCACAAAACCCAAAAAGTGTATTACCATAAGTGTGGCTGGTATTTTGATAACTTATGCTGCAATGAAGTTGGCAGAGACCATCACCCAAGCTTGCAAAGCCAAACTGGAGGAGTGATTCCATAGCTGGGGCTCAGGGTGGGACCTCAGTGCCATCAAACCATGATAGACAGACAGTCTCAGGGCTCAATGTCAGACCTATGGGTGGAAGAGATTGCTGCTGGGAGCAATCTGAGTGCTGCCAGGTCAGTCTAGGCTTCTCACAGGGAGGCTTGAGGGCCCTTTTGCACCTGCTGCATGAGAGTCAAAATGCAGAAAGAAGAACAAAATATTCTCCAATTCACAAACAGTGTGTGTTTGGTTTACTGAACTTTACATTTCTTGCACACTATATATTGAGCAGAGTGATTGCAGCAGCATATGCAACCAAAGAGCAGGAAACAGACTGCCAACGACCTTCTCAGGATATCAGCAAAACAAACAAACATAACATGCACATCAGGTGGTCTGAATGCCAGCACTGGGATAAACTGAATCTGCAGAGAAAGTGCAGTCAGAATTTCCCTTTAAACCACACCAAGCTGTAAAGCTGTCTGGGTGCATGGAGCAGTCAAAATCAGATCAGCGTGTGAATGTTTTAAAAGTGATGGATTAATTCATGTGAGCCATGCAGCTCAGCTGGAACTGCTGCTCAGCTGCTGGCTTCAGCTGCATGCTTCCTGAGGGCTTTCCCTTCACCAGCAAGGACCTTTCCTGGTGGGAAGTGTCCACTACAGGCACCACTGAGGTGCAGGTGCTGGCAGTGACCTGCCAGCCTCTGCTCCATGGCTGACCACAGAATCACAGAATCTGCTGCGTTGGAAGGGACTCACGAGGATCATCGAGTCCAACTCCTGGCCCTGCACAGCACAGCCCCAAGCATTTCCAAAAACTTCTTGAGCTGTGTCAGGCTTGGTGCTGTGACCACTTCCCTGGGGAGCTGCTCAACCACCCTCTGGAGGTAGAACCTTTTTCCACTATCCAACCCAAACTCCTTCTTCACGCTGAAGAGACCAAGTGACCTCAGACACTCCTCATAACACTTCCCCTCAAGGCCCTTCCCCATCTTCATTGCCCTCCTTTGGACAGTCTCTAATAGCTTTATATCCTTCTTATATTGTGACACCCCAAACTGCCTACAGGACTCAAGGTGAGGTTGCCCCAGTGCAGATCAGAGCAGGACAATCCCCTCCCTTGCCCAGCTGGTGATGCTGTGCCTGATGTACCCTGAACATGGTTGGCCCTCCTGGCTGCCAGGGCACTGCTGGCTCACATTCAGCTTTCCATCAACCAGGACCCCCAGGTCCCTTTTCATGGTGCTGCTCTTCAGCATCTTATTTCCCAGCCTGTCCTTATATCCAGAGCTGCCCCATTCCAGGTGCAGAATTCAGCACCTAACCTTTATAAACTTCCTATGGCTGGTGCTTGCTCAGCCTCTGATTTGTGCAGGTCTCTCTGCAAAGCATCCCTGCCCTCAAGGAAGTCAACAGCTCCTCCCAATTTTGTGTCATCTGTGAATTGGCTTAGTATCTCTTCCAGTCCTGTGTCCAATTCATTTATGAAGATGTTGAAGAGCACAGAACTGAGCCAAAGATGGCATACTGGGAACCCCACTTGTGGCAGCTCACCAGTCTGCTGTCACCCTGTTCACTGTAACCCTTTGTGCCTGACCCATGAGCCAGCTGCTCACCCATCCCATGATGTGTTTATCCAGCTGTGAGCTGGACCCTGAAGAATCCTGTGAGGGTCAGTATCAAAATCTTTACTGAAATCCAAAATGGAGGCAGACACAGAGGGTCTGTTCTGTCAAAGAGAGAAAGGAGACCTGCTCAGCATGGGTGATTCTGACTGAGAGTGTGAATGTGCAGTGCTCTCCCTCTCTGGGGCTGAGGGCTCACAGGCAGAGAGGGTGAAGGTCTTCACAGCAATCACTTGTCAAGGAACTCAGCTTTGCTCTGAGTTAAGGGAGTGACATACCTACATACATGTGTGTGTGTGTGTGTGTGTGTGTGTGTGTGTGTGTGTGCGTGTGTATATGTATAAATATATTTGTATATAATGGGTACATATGGCTAGCGGCTTGAAGTGATTGACTTCTGGGAAAGATGAAAAATGTTACTGAACCCTTGTGGAAAAGCCTGAAAGAATTTAATAGAAAATTACAGCCTTTCTCAAGAATTTAATATAGAATTATATGGGATAGTTAAAAACAACAATAGAAAGGATATTACTCTCTATTAAACTCCATAGGTTTCAGAGCAGTTTAAATAGGGCTTTTTAATGTTTCTGCAAAGATTCCTATTACATCCTGTAGGGCTTTTCCACACAGATCTTAGCAGCCATCAGGGAAAACCTGGTGCCAGTGAGTTCCTAAGCAAACAAGTCAAGTAATTCTGATAATTTACATTAGACTGAGCTTTGCAGTGCTCCTGCAGCTCCATGAGCCTCTGTGGGACAAGAAACAGCTCAGGGAAACTGGGGCTTTGGAAGACTTTCCGTTCTGGTGTCCCAGCTGCATGTGATCATTACCACATAAAGCTACCTCTCCTCTTTGTTCTGAGTGGACCTTACAGGGATCTGTTGATAAAATATCTAAACACAAAGAATAGCCCTCATTTTGGATGAAGATATGACAATAATAATTGCTGCACAAAGCAGGATAATGTATCTAGGGATGCCAGTGGCTGGGACACCCTCTGAAGTGCAGTCTCTGACACATTTTGGCACTAATCACTGCCTTCAGCCAAAATGCTGCCTTTGGCCAAAGTTTTTGTTTCAGATTTATTTTTCTCACTGAATAATACATGTGTGGTGTCTTAAGCACCTTAAATGTGTTGAATGAGAGATGTTGTGAAAGGTGTCCCTGTTATAGTCCTATCTTTAACCATTATAAGAACAGTGGGCAAATTATATGGCTGCAGTACCTGTATAAAATGTTACATAGAAAAATGCACATATAGTAATATGTGATCAATTTACCTCTTTTTGACCACAGAAGAAATATTTTGTGTGTTCTGCTAGCCTCAACTTAGTGGTGTTTAAAATTACTAAATACATTTTGCACATCTCCCCTCAGCAAAGTCATCCTAAGTATCCTAAAATCTACCACCCATTACCCATAGTAACTTGAAAAACTGATGCCTAACTTCTCCAGTCTGCACAGTCTGACAGTATTTCATAGCTTAAAAGACTGAATGAACAGCCCACCAGTGCTTACATTAACATTCAAACATCTGAGCTTTGCACTGAGCTACTCCCTGATCCAGAGAGTGACATGTGTCCATGGCAAAGTCGTGCTCCATACAAAAACCATTTTGTTAATCAAGGGAAATGACAAAGGTGGGAAGCAAGGCAGTGAGCTTGTGTGGTATTGCAGTGTGGTGATCCTACCATAGCTCAGACAAATTGTCATACCATTATTTGAACCCTGCTAGATTCCTGCCACTGGAATGAACCTCAGTATTCTGTGACTGAGAGTTTCATATGCTAAGATGTTGAAAGGCCCTTCGGTTTCATTGAATGCCTTCTGCTCATAATTTCTTTTAAAAACTATCCAAATATAAAAAAGGCCTAACTGTACTTCATCATGGAGCTGTTTATAATCTCTTGATGTGCTTGTCTTCCCTATCTAATAACAGTCCCAACACAAGCCACTTGCTATTGATTTTCTTTTAGACTGTATAAATTTAGCTTTCTTAGCAAAAAAGATGTATATCTTTTCAAGTCTGAAATTCAGTTATTTTCAAAGTAAAAATCATTTATGAAACATCAGCAGACTGAGAAGAGTAAGAATTAGTGCATGGGTCCTAAATACTATGCCTAATTCATCAACTCTGCATATACCTCACTTGAGAGGTGTCTAAACAGAGAAGGAGGAAGCAAACTATGTATCCAAGCTCTCCTTATACCCCATCTGGAGACAGACATGAATTTCCCCTCAATTTCTACAGCAGAGGCTCAAGATGCTTCAAGGATTTACACAGTCATACAAAATTATTGATGTGAAGCTGTTTATGTAAACATCTGCAAGATGAGGTTCTAAAGGCTGGAGGGAAAAGATCCTTTATATAGTGAATATAGTGCACAGACTTGTCTCTGAAAACACTTTTTCCAGATTTGTTTGTGGAAGAGCTCTCAATGTGACTTGCCAGCTAATACTGTAAAACCAGTGGGAACATAAGTTGTGTCTGAATCAAATTGTTCTCCAGTTTTCATTCTTTAAAATCCACCCATATTCAAATGTTCATTGTAAGCACAATTGCAAGGAGGGAGAAATCCCTCTGCCTGGTGAGAGAACCAGAAGGAAGAATGCTTCCAGAGGCAGTCTTATCAGCAAATCCATGGAGACTTATCAGAAGATATACATCCAGAGGTTTTCAAGCTGCCTTTTTGTACTTCTCCTTAGGCCTGAAGTTTTATATCATTATGGGACATTTCCAAGGCAGCAGCAGCAGCCACTGCCTAATCTTTTCACAAGATGTAAATCAGCTTCAGTAATTATCATATTAGATGGTTTGCTCATGTTTTCTTGCTGGGAAAAAATACCATGTCTTATAAATTCCTCAGTGCTGTAACATCAAAGCAGCAGGGTTGGAATGCAGATCCAGAGGGGAGGGGAGACTAATTTGATGAGGATGTATATGTGATAGACAGAGATTTCATTTAAGGAACCATCCTGAGTAGTGCATGCCAGATTGAGCCCTGGAATCTTATGCACTGGGCATGAAAACCGTGCATCTAAGGTGCAACCCTTGAAGAACTGAAGGGATAGCTCATACCAAATACAATCAGGAAGAGCTAAAACACCTTGAAACAGCATTTTTGGGTATTAGAGGGGATATGGGGATATGTGCCAACTACACACAGAGGGAAAGTACACCAACTCAGACTGTGCTTCTGGGGATCAGAAGAGCTCCTTTGGGACTCACGGAGGCACAGGGATATCATACCTCTTTTCCTAGGGTTGCCAAGCTGCAGACAGGATTAACAGCAATCAGGCCAAAATGGCCCTGGTCTCCCCCTGACCAGGCTCCTTTCTGGTAGTTTTTTGCAGCTGAACACAAATCCCAGGAGTCCAACCAGGTCATTAGCTTGTTTCCCATGAATGCAGAAGTTGTGTTTAGTGAATCTGGCACTCCAGTCCTGTACCTCTCTGCAGAAATGTCTTCCAAGAGTAAGATGCATCAGCTTCACATCATTATTTTTGCTCTCTTTGAATTTTACTCCCCTTGACTGAAACTGAGAGAATCCAAGAGTGCTTTAAGGATCAGGGCGCACATCCCACCATCAGATGGGAAGAACTGCCTTCTAGAAGAAATGAATGGCATCACTTTTTTGTTCAGAAAAAAGCACCTCTGTGTGTCATACACCAATGAACAATAGGATCACATCACAGAGAAGAGGTAGAAACAGAGGAAATGAAATTTAACATGAGAGAGGAAAAACAAGTAAATATTGCCTACTTTTTTCAAGTGAGTCCATGTGTGATTGATTAACTTTTGCTATCGAGGGAGGATAAAGGGGGAGCCAAGATTCCCTGTAACTGTTTGAAGAACTTAACAGAGCAGCAAATATGGAAAATTTCACCAGTTTGGCAGATGCTGTAAAATATTTTTATCTCAAACACCTTATGTTTTTGGTCCTAACACTGACCCCAGCTTAGCAATTTGTAATCCCAGGAAGCATTGCATTAGCTGTCACAGAATTTCACTTGAGACCAACTCTCACAAAGCTGCACATCTCAAGGAAAATTTACAGCCCCTGAACCGGGAATGTGCCACAGTGCAATGACAAACACTAGCTGGTCTGCAAAGATAGAGTGTTCCCATTCTCAGCATCCTTGGGACCAAGGGAGACAGGCTGTTGTTGTTGAGCAGCTGAAGAATGCACAGTGCTCAAAGCTCAAGAATGTGGAAATGGCAGAGCTTTTTCATAAGGCCATTAAAAAATGACATCTTAACAACATCTGCAATTAAAAATGCTCAGTTGGAAGAGACCTTGCAAAAAAACATGTGGATCATAGAACTCATTCCGTTCTTATGACTTAAAAATCTGACAGCATAAGCCTAGAAAAATGAGAAAAGTTGTTTAAGCAGCTTCCCTGTCTGTTGTTTAAGCAGCTTCCTCAATTCCAAATTTCAGTGACAAATGATGGTTGTGTTGACCCTGGGATGTTCCTCAGCCCTGTGCATCAGTCCACTGCTATGGATGTTTTTGCAGGAGAAGGGTGTTGGTTGTTGTATGTCACAGCTCTATCAGTCACTAATACATTTAATATTCTGCATATTTAAGTATACCTCAAGCTAAAAAATAACACCAAAATCTTTTAAAGGGAACTGGATAACTCAAGGGTTTGGTAAAGTAGCTGCACTTTCATTTCCCTGTTGTGGATTTAGGTGCATCCATCAAAAAGAAATGGGATTTCTGGGAAATTAGATCCTGGCTTTTCTGGTCTCAGCCTATGAAGAGCTGTGGGCTCTCTTTAAGACCTATCCTGATTATTAGCACTATCAAGACACACTTGCAAGTGATATGAGCAAATGGGCCATCAGGGCACAAAAGTTCACCTTAAGTCTCCCACCTGATATGAAGGACCTCCTACTACCACAAGTTACAATTTGCATGCCCTATAGATGAACATGCATCTTCCTACTCCAAGGCTGGGAAAAATGCCACCTCTGTCAGGGCTCAAATTCATGCTAAAATAAAAATAAATAAATAAAAAAGGCAAAAAGTAAAAGAAAAGAGAGTCTTTGGTGGGTTTTCTGGGAGCTACCTGGCAAATAGGATAAAATGGCAGCTATGAAAGGAACATTCAAATTAAAGAAATGTTGGGATAGGGTTAATACAAGTTTGTTAATTATCTGGTAAGGACCTGCTCAGATGTACTTTGTCTCTGCATGTGCACACACACAAACACTTGCTTCAGTGCCTTGCCTGAATAATAAGGCACAACAGGGCAATCATTGTTGTGCCATAATTGCACTCCTCGGGTGTACGCCAGCCACGAACCCAGAGGAGGAGAGCTATCAGCAGCCTGAGAAGTATGATTATGGCCCAACAAGGCATGCCCTGTTGTGACTTATTACAATTAGAAAAGCCATCTACAGTGTTGCAAACCTTGAGGTGAGGGCTAGGGGAAATGCTTTTTAAAAGCCTGTGTTCTGGTAGTGCATATTTAAAATGTTGTACCTGCTGCTAGGACTCCCCATTAGCCAATCATATTGCTCAAGTATCCTTTGAATGACATACTTCATGCCCCATCTCAACTCTATGCTGAAAGATTAGAGGAATTAGTAACATTTTTCAACCCTCTTTGAGCTCTCAAGAGACCTGCAAAGCAATAAGTGGTATACAGCAACTGAAATTACATGCCTGTTACCAACACCAAAAAAACATTGTCAAATATCTGGGGACTATTAACTGCTTTCCTTCCAAACAGGAAAGCAAACAACATTCAAGAAACACTAGCTGAAAGGAAAAAAACAAGGGGCTTTACCACATGCTTTCATGGGTGCACACCTATCCACTCTTCAGCTTCCAAACCAGGGCCAAATGGGAATGAGGAGACCTACCTATTTTACACAGCAATTGAGAAGATTGATTAGCACCCATAATGGACTCAGAGATGTTCAACCAGCAGGCATTCCAAGCATGCAAAAGTATGGGGAGAGCACATATGTACAACAAGCTGAAAATATCTGAGTGGGGGAAATGGTCACCCTAACACGACAGGAGCTGCTTCTCTGTGTAGGGACCCAGGCAGTGGCTCTGGAGGTGCTGTTTGTTTAGTCATCCTAAATTAACTTGGGACATGGCAAGGATGCAGGACTAAAAATGAACATGCAAGGCTCTTCACCCAACACAAGAATGTGTCCTGCATGTCCAGAAGGCTCTTTCACCTTGAAAGTGAAAGATAGCTTCAAACAAAGTGATTGTGCACAGGTTCTAATGAATTCTGAGCTCCCTTTACACCACACTGGAGTAAAAGCTGCCTTAAAAGAGTCCTTATAAGAAAACAGCTTACACAGACATTGCAGCTTCAAACCATTTTGGGGGAAAAATAATAAAAGTGGGGCGGGGGGGAACTGCATACAATATTAAATTCAGAAAACTTTACAGCCAACATCTGGACATTGGGACAGCTGGAGCACTGTTGTGTAATGCCTAAGAAGGGCAGAATAAAAAAAACCTAAGATATTGCCTGGTGATACCAAATCATCAGCTAGTCAAAACACGTTGGAGCTAATGTATATTAATCACTGGAAACCTTAGATAAGTTCAGTAAACATAGTCTATTACAATATGTTAAAAAAAAAAAAAAGGCTTTGAAACAGCACTGTGCTCAGGAGTCTGATCCAGAGCTCACTGAAATATGTTGGAATGTTTCCATTCACCTCAGTGAGTTTTGTGCATTGAGCTTTTTCAAGCCCAGGCAGCAGTTCAAAAATAACTTTACAGCATTATCCCAATTGTTTATTTGTGTATGAACGGCACTGAAAAAGTACACATGGCCAAGCAGAAAAAGAACACTTACGAATATTTTTAAATTGCCATCACCAAAACCACTAACAACATAAAAATTCAACTATTTATGATGTTGTAACACTGGCTTTAATAGAGATGGTGGTGGAGAAACTATGTGTAATATAATCAACAAGCTAACAAACCTCAAGGTTCTCCTGAGGATTTTAATATGCAGAATGTTTAAAATATTAAACAAACAATAGCAAAAATCAGAATATGATTAATAATTTTAACAATCAGTCCTGAAAGGTTCTCTCCAAAATTTGTTCAAACTGTTTCATAATAAGCTCACAAACTGCAGAAAACATGACATATATTTTAATGTGACCCAATAGGATAAAAAGAAAGCTCTGTTTGTCCACTGTTGCCTGACTTTGGGTTCATTGAGCTAGGCTGAATAGATTTGAAATGAATCAAGATGTTTAACATCTGCCTCCTGTTATTAAGATATTCTCTTCCTATTTATAAACAAATGCTTTGTTGGGGTTAGGCTGAGTATTCCATGACTCTGTGGATTCATGTTTCCTTAGCAATCTGAACTTCAGGCCACAAGTAAAAGGTACATTATAAGTCTTCTAAAATCTATCAATGCATGTAGGAAAAAAAAGATTAATTAAAAAGACAGTACAGTCTGCTTGCTTGGTCTATCACAGCTATCATCTGACCGTGTGCTACAAGACATCAAATTAAGGCAAAACCAGATTTTTCATTAAAATTAGCTCATGGAAAGCATTTCTCAATGTTTTAGTTAGAACAAATGGCCTTATGTTTGTGTGCACTGTCTTGTCAAGACTCTCCTGCTTCTAGGGCTCTAGCTACTGACATGTGGTTGGAAATCCCAGCACTTCCATAAACACCACAAATACAAAGCATCTCCTTTGTTCTCCTGGTTCCTCTCTATCTCCTCCCTTTCCATGAGAATTTATGTTAATCTCTCCTTCAATCTGCTTTCAGTCACTGTGTAAATTTGGATTCCTCCTTTCCTCATTACATTTGGTTCCTTGCTCCGCTCTGGTCTTTTGCAGTTAATGTATTGAAAATTGACCCCTTTTCTCCACCCTTACTGACAGCCTGGTTTGTGTCTCTGCTCTCTCTCACTCACCTGAGTGTAACACTTCCCACCCTGCCCTGTCTGGCTGCCTGTCTTTGGCTCTCCTTGTTACCCTGCATTCTGCAGAAGAGTAGCCTTGCCTAGCACGACCCTTGGCCCTCCCCTCCATGCAAAAACCCCCAAAACTTGCACCATTTCCCTCTTTTTAGGCTTTTTTCCAGAACAAACATCTGCCCATCCCAGTTCTGTTCTGTGTGCTGTCTCCATCTTAACCTGCTTCATTTAATACTTAACAATACCTCAATGTCTTTAATTAACATAGTCTCAGAGTTCAAATTTATGGTTTTTCTGTTTGTGTTCATAGTATGTTCATGGCCAAAACACTTAAAATACATGACTCCACAGCACAATACTGTACAACATACAAGCAAGAATTTATACAGACACATTTGCATCTAACTTCAGTACAAATAAGCAGGAACTTTAAAAAAAGGCTTTCAAAAAAGAGAATAATTTTTGAGAACAGGATTTTATGAGATAACCTATTCCAACCAGAAGGAATACTGAGATTTTCCAACCTGTTCCTAAAACATGTAATTCCATCATTCCCAGGGACCAGTGATGGCACCTCCTACCAAGTGGCAAGCAAATTGTCCTTGCCTCAGCACCAGCCTCTCACTTCTTGCTCTACCCAGAGAGGGCACAGAGAACTATGTATTCTCATCCTCTTCTGGAGCAACTTTTAATGTACTCAAAAGCTGTGATCATTTTTCTCTCTAAGCCTTCTCCTCTTTAGACTAAACAAACCCAAATCTTTCAGTCTTTCCTCAGGAGGTCACGCTTTCTAGGCCTCTGAATATTCATGACTTTTCTTCTTTGGGCTATCACTAATTGGTCTCCTTCCTCCTTAAAGCTGAAACCAAAGCCAAGTGAGCAATGAACAGAAATAATTTCAGAGCTGATTTACTCTTTTACAGTAAATGAAAGATACTTCCTCAAAGAATGTGCATGCTCCACCTGATGGTTTAAATATTATTTGATATAAAGCCACAGTGAGCACCTTAATACCAAAGGTAACATAACTGACTGTGATAATGCAGGTAGTAGTAAAACAGTAATTCATGGTCAATACTTTTTTTTTCTTTCCTTTCCCCTTTCCCCTTATTTTATACTTTAAGAAAAAAAATATGTATTCATCACCTGAAATTTTCCACCATTAAAATTCCATATACTAAGAGATTTTGGCTCACAGAGGGAAAGGGAATGGTTCTATATGTTTCATTTGTGAAACTAAAGTGAATTTAATTCCCTGATTTTGTTTATAAACTATGTGGTATATTCTTTAATTTCTAATTTGAAGAATAATCACAGAGCTTATTTCTTAGCCAACAAAAGAAATATTACTGCAAATGTTGTACATATAAAACAAATATATTCTGATGATTATTTAATTGACTCAATGGAAAACTTGCAAATCTGGTGTCAATTACCTCATGTCCTAAGCAGGAAAAATATATAACACACTCAACCTAATATATGGCTATAAACATGATTAATGTATTTTGAGAATGCCCCACACAAGCATTATTTTCCAAAGATGACATTTTAATGATAGTTGACATGCAGTATGTGGCACATGTTGAAAATCTATCATGCTTTAAATCTCTTGAAGTATGCACATACATGCATCCAATCCCCATGGCATGTACTCTCTCCCTGAATTAATCTCCAAACCCAGGAGGACCATGTCCATACCTATTTTCACAGGCAGAGAGTTCAGTTCCCTAAGTTGGGTTAATCAAGTGTCTTCAGCTTAGATACCAAATGATCCTCTGCAAGTAACCCATGCTTTGACTTGGGATGCCCCTCAAAATGCTTTGATTTTGGCTCTCTTCACCACAAAACAAGCAGTGTGTTGGCTGCATGATTGCCTCAAGGCTACTGCACTGCATGCTGGCCTGACCCAAGTTCACACTGGGTTTTGAACAAAGTCTTTGGGCCACTCTCCTCTCCTTCTCCATGTTATTTAACACTACTCATCTACTCAGCACTCTATTCCCAAAAGGACCTGGCTCCTTTTAATCAGAAGTGTCATCTTGTGGATCAAGCACAGATCCTCTGAACTACCTTTGGCTGAGACCAACTTCTACCTGCCCCACCTCTCTACTGAAGACATGAGCCCTGGAAAGTCTCTCCTGCCTAGCATCCTTGGTGTATCTCATTTTTATTTCCATTATCCCAGGTGTTTATGGTTACTGCCTAGCAAAAAGAAATACAGAAGCAGCAGGACTTCTCAGGTGCTTTACATACCAAAGGACAAAAACCTACTGAATGTCATTTAGCCTATGACACCTTGCCTTTACCTATTCCAGATTCTGAATCATGACTCTCTTGGCAACAGAGGCAAAGGCATAATGCAAATGTGGAAATATTTCTGTAGTACAGCAAACAAGGACTATTTAGCAATGTCACACTACTACACCGTTCAGCCCAGCATGGCTGGCTCCCCTCAAAGGTGGAGTTCTGCTCTGACTGAGCTGAGAATGGGTTTGGTTCACAGAAATCACGCTCAAAACGCTGAGCTGCTTAGTGTTTTTGCAAGGCAGTGACCTCAGCTGACCAGTACCCCAGGAGACCACGTGTCATCATCAGATTGCTGTGCTGGCACAAAAAGCAAAACCACCCGGCTGCCCCCACTGCTCCAACCTCAGGGGGAACAAACCCAAACAGGGCTGGGAGGCAACAAGGCCAGTAACTGAGTTCTGCTGCTGGCTGGATGAGGGGGTGAGTTTTGGCACTCTCAGCCCATTCCTAAAAGCCATATCTTGTCCTGAAGGGTGGGAAGGATCCCGGGAAGCAGCTCAAGGAGCGGAGCCTGTGCGTGGGGGTATTTCCTGCCTTGCAGAGATAGAAAGGGAACCTGCTCCAGACCAGAGCCTGGAGGGGTGTGAGGGTGCTCGTGCCAGATGAAGGCAGATAGTTTAACTCCACAGCAAGATCCACATTGCTAAGACCACGTCCAAGTGAGGCAGAAACAGGAAGGAGAGCTCCAGTTTACTTGGAAACAGCTTAGTTCAGCCAGTGCCAAAACACATTTGATCCCTGTTTTCAAAGTTTACCTGCTCAGGAACACAATTACCTAATCAAACACCATCTGATTCTCTTTTTATCTAGATAATGAAGGAGACCAGTTTTCTCCTAAATGTTTGAACCATTATGATTCATGAATAATCTTTACAAAACAATCCAAGCTTGTTTATGGCACATAAAAATAAACAGCAGGTAGGAAAGAAGAGTATAGCCAAAAGCCACTGATGTCTGAGTGTGTCAAGTAAAATCTCTATAGGAAAACAAAAATGAATCAAAAATCATACATGTATCACACACATGTATCACAATCACAGATGCATAACTCATGGACTCTAGTAATATTCAATGCTGTTCATTTCCAAGTGGGACTAAAATGCACAACTTAAATTTGATGGAGAGTAGATGGGGATGAAGGGGATATCAACTATCAAGAAATAAGGATTGCCAAGGAGTATACCAAGACCCAGGAAATTCTACAAGAATATTTGCAAACCCATGTTCTAGAGCAAATAGAGAAATACATGGGAACATCTGAGAAACTGGGGGTGGCTGAACACTACTCCAGATGTCCAAGGGAAGTTCTGGAGCCTCCACTCATGGAGATATCAAAACCAAAACCAGGCACAGCCTTGAACCACTTGCTGAAATAACCCTACTTTGAGCAGAGGGATTGGTCCAGGCAACCTCCAGAGGCACTTTCTGACCTCTGTGATTCTGTGAAAGTAAACTGGACTTGTGTTCAATGTCTGATTTTAAGGATTATATGGTGAGGTGTGGAAACACAAGCCATGCAGATCTTAGCAAAGAAAGGGAAGATCTCTCCTGTTTCTGCTGTGTGGTGCTGGGAAAGATAAAAAGGTGAAGGAAGCCTGGTCCAGTAACCACTGGTTCTGCAGAGCTGGCAAATAAAGTTGTGGGCTAAAACAGTCCACATAAAGGTTTCCCCAGTGCGTGTAAGTTATTCTAGTGAGGCTGCAAATGGCTGACTGGGGGCCTGTTGCAGCCCAGTGCTGGCTGTCAAGAAGAAATTCCTTCTGCCAGAAAGAAAGGACCAGTTTTCCTGCAAGAAATGAGCAGCTGAGAGAAATTTTGCAGCTCTGGATGAATCTTGACTGTTGCCAAGCTGCTCCCTCCCGTCAGCCCAGTCCTGTCTCCCTCCTCCCCACTTTCCCCAATGCTTCAGCCACCTGGAGCTGCAGCCCTTCCCTTGGGGTCCTCCTCAGCCTAGGAAACTGCATGGTATTTGGCTCAGAAAGGGCAGTTTTACTATTAGACTTGTTAGCAAGGAGGGGGTTCACTGCCTGCCCCATGAAAGTCACAGCAGGCAGCCGCATGTGCTCTGGGCTGGGGTTCACAGGGGACCCTGGCACAGATCACCCCCCCCGTTATCCCCAGTTCTTCCCCATGTGCATCCCCTCCTTCCCACCCCAGCACAGGCAGGCTGCACAGACAGCTGCCCATTACTACTCAGTAGTTGCTTGAATCCCACTAAATGCTTGTCAAAGTGCCCAGAGAGCTGAAAGTGAGCTCTTTAAATTACATTTGTTGAAAGATCCCTGGTGCCTGTTCCTGCTTTTCGTTTTCAGAAACTCTCTGAAATCATAGTTTGTTTTACAGTGATGTTTTGTTTTTCTTTTCCTGCATCCAACCTATAAGTCATGGATGATGCATATTAAACACATTAAATGGGTTTCAGCAGGGCTGTGCACCATGTGTGCATAAGGCTGAGGTCTGGGACAACAGCATTTTTGTGTTTACTTTCTATACTGGGAAACTGCATGGTGTGATGCTGCCTTGTGCACAGCTCTGGACAGACATTTGGCCTCATTTGAAACCTTAGAAAGAGGTTGTATGGAGGGGAGAGGCAAAACCGCTGGGGCCATCGCCCAGGAGGAGGAGGGAAAAGCAGAGTCTGCCTGACGGGTTAAAGCAAAGCCTGGAATCAGGACTGCTTGGATTGATGCCTGACCACAGCTGACAACGGACGAGTCTCTGCATTTTCTGTGCTTCTGTTTCCCCATCTGGGAAATCGGCCCCCCTTTCTCAGGGAAGGTATAGAGAGGAAGTGTTTTGAAGCTCTCCTCACAAAACCATTTATTCGTATACCTAGAGCTCTTGTATACTTTTAGAAGAGTTTCTAATTAGAAATAGAATAGCTCCTTCCATTTAAGAAAAGCTGAGATTTTTTTTTTCTCTTATTATACACTGATGTCCATACACCAGATTTTTGGTTTTGGGTTTTTTTTAAATCCTGTGCCTTTCCAGTTTTCCTATTAATTTGTCATAAGAAAATCACGGATGGTATCCAAATTCCAATTCAGGGGAATGGAATTAATATCTCCATTAAAATGAAAAAGGGGGAGTAATTTGGGGAAGTTTCAGAAGCGCTGGCGGGTAGTTATAGTTGGACTCATCTCTCCCATCCCAGTGACTCATTCTGGGACTGGATAGTGCCTCTGCTGTCTTCAGACATTTAACACCTCTCTAACAAGATTTAGCATCAGCTGGGATGTGTGAACAAATAATATGGAGCAACCTGAGACTTCCTAGGACATCTGTCTCTAAGCTGTGTCAGGGCCTGATTCTGTCAGAAGCGGGTGGGAGTTGGAGAGGCTACACATCGGCCTTTTTGTTTTTAATTCCAGCAGTGGGGAATTTTGGTTACAAGTCATCCCTCCCAGATCATGTTTCTGGAGATGTAAAGAAGAAAACAAGGTTCAGAAAAGAGCAGCCTGCCAAAAGCAAGAATATTTTAAGGAGATCTTTCTGACTCTCTCCAGATTATGTGTAAATTTAAGTTACTAAGAGAAAATGAGAACCATTTGTTTGAAGTTCAAATCCTGTCTGGCCTTTACCAGGCTAGGTTTCAAGCATCTTGTTTTGCCTAATCTCTGTGTCTCAATCCATCACCTTGATGCAACTTCCCCATGAGAGATCTCCACAGCTCTATCTGAGCAGTTGGACTTGGGAACAAAAGTATCAGCACTGGAGCTCTCTCCTGGCAAGTTTTGTGTGTTGTCAAGTGTTTGAGCACAAGAAGAGTATGAAATACCCCAAAGCTGTGTGGTTTCAAATATCTCAGGCTGAGTAGGTGTTATAAAATTGAATTCAAACCAAATCCTGTTCTCAGACTTTTCTGACTTTTATCTCTAAGGGAGCCCCATAGGCTGAGTTTGGACTGTGTATTCCAAAAACCTGATGGTGCCTCAACTCGCCCTTGTAATTTGGCTGTCAAGGCTCTACCAGAGTTCAAATTTACAGCAGTTCCCACCTCAACTGTGTTGAGACAGAAATCTCAAATTCAAGAGTAGATAGGACAGTCTAGAAACAAGTATTCAATATTAATTTTTTTAAAATCATTTTTTTAAACAAATTTATATTTTAGATATTGTAAGCAGTTTCCAGATCTGAATGATGTAAAAAAAATTAAGAATTTATATGTAAGTACTAAAATGGTTCTGTTTGTTGGGAAAACTTGAGGATCCTATAATAAAATGTAATGAAAGCAGTGTGGCTTCCTGACATTTCCAGCATACTATAATTCATTCTATGTAATTTATAAGCCCTTAATTTATTTTTCAAAGTTCTGAAGGCTTGATGTTTCATTGATATATTCCCCGTGAAACCCACTTCCACATATCTTTGGGTTTTTTTGATGGAGAGCTCTAAAAGGTTAGCCAAATTATAGGCACTGAAGGAAAATCCATGCTTCTAATAATCTCTACTCCTGCTTTCTGGGAAATGCCTTGTCTTCCCTTGTTGTTTTTTTTTTTTTTGGTTTTTTGGAGGGGCATGTGCTGCTGCACAAGTGCTCTGCCTACAGATCTCCCGTGTGGACCTTCAGGGAGGAAGTGGAGACACCAACCCCATTAACAAATTACAAGGAGCAGCACACACTCTTTTTACCAACAGCTTTTAAGGCAACTTTTGTTGAGCACCCACAATGCAGACACGCCCAGAAAGATCAGTCAGCTCTCCCCTGGTGAGCTCACTATGACAAGAAACATGCCTAGCCAGCCAGAGAAGCAGGCTATGGGGGATATTGATCAAAACCACTCCTATCCATCAGATCAGGCTGGAGTTAAAAGGGAAATTACTTAGTGCTGCATCCATTGTCAGTCATCTACCAGGTAAAGAGATGACTCTGCTCAGGATTCTGTTTGTCGTTCCTAATAATATCTTTTCACAATATATATGCCCCCTTTCATTTCACAAATACAAAATCAGGCCTATATCACTCAACAAAACCTTTGCTGCGGGCATTTTGTCAAGTTAGATGGCTGCCTGTAAGAACACTGACATTTTACAGGCAATGGATATTTAGGAAGGTGAATTATTGCAGCCTTTGACAATATAACTGCTACAATAATGAGAAATCAGTGGTTTCCACTATCAGTTACTATGGTGAGGGGAAAACTGATGTGATTTTACAAACCAGACCATGCAAGGGAGGATGCAGACCAGAATAAGCAATGGGAACTGAGCTTTTGATAAACCCTCAAAGTCTGCTGACATTTGGGGAGTACTTGCTGCTTCTCTCCATGCCCAGAATCTTCTTAATCCCTTCATGATAAACACAGGAGCCTCATGGTGGAACTGCTGTGCCAGTGTGAGGTGACTGGTGCTGCTGCAAGCTCATGTCCATCTCACAGCAAAACATCCCATGGAGCAGCAAAAGAGAGGAGAAAACTTTTTGATCACTCCTGAGCGCCCTCATCTCATGCCATCAGCCCCCCAAATGTGGCTGATGGACTTACCTCTACCACAGCTGAAATGCTTTTCATGGACCTACAGGGTGTTCAGATCTTGAATACTACTGACCACAGGTGATGATCACTACATGGTTTCTGAGATTGTTCAGATTTCCCTGAAAGCCCTGACTCATGAAGCCATCTGGTTACATGAGGAGCTCAGTTTCCATTGCAAAAGGAAAGATTTCTAGGTAGATGCAGAAAGTCCTCAAAAACGTAGTATCCAAGGGCTCCAAATATAGAATCCAATGAAAAAAAATTTAAATTATATAGTTTGAAATATCTTACTATTTTACAAACAGTCTTGCAATTCATTTTTTAAATTCTTGACATTATAGGCTCAAGAATGAAAGTATCTGCTCCTTGACCTCAGAAAAGTCTTGTAATACAAGTTATTTCAATAAGATATAGCAGCCATTGTGCCACAGCAGCCACCTCTAAAATCTTTTCAACTGCCCGAGGTAACTAAATAACCATACTTCATTATTCACAGGTTGCTTAAGCATTCTCTATATTAAGTGCAGGGAAGTTTAGATAACATCTAATTGCAAGGAGAAGCACTGGAAAGTTTCCGAGGGTGGCAACTGCATACCTAAATGACACTTATTTATTTAGAAGTGCTTAAGACATGCCTTTCACTTACCCTAGGCAGACACAGAGCCTTGAAATCAAAATTCATGCAATATCACTTGGCCCAGTGCCTATACTTGGAAGAACTTTTTCATCACACCCAAACTAAGAAACTCCTTTCCCAGTTTTTATCACTTAATCATCCTTCTTCTGCAGACACCACCCAGAGTAAAAAAAAACTGGAGTTAGCAGAGAAATCCTTGCTCAACTACAAGACTTCAGATGAATCTTTTAAACACATTACCAAAATAATAAGAAAAAGTACAAATTTATGCCCTGAGTTTTGGCTGCCACGATTAATTCCAGAGCTAATTGATCCCCAGCTGTATTAAACCATGAACATGGGTTCGGTCATTCTGATTGAAAACACTGACACAACTGTAGCAATGGCAGTGAGGATGTGCTGTGGCAACACCATGGATATGGCAATGGAATAGTCCATGATTTAGTGCTGACAATCCATGAGGCATGGTTTCAGAATTCACACTTATAGGACAGGAAAGCATGTCATTTTCATTGAGCTGGAATGCAAGCCATGGAATCAGTGATTGCCTCTATCACACACTCACTTCATGCCGAGCTGGATTTTTCAGTGGTTAATATGCTGATACAGGTGAGGCCATACTCACAACATTCTCTCTCACCCCAACCCTGTTACACAAATAGGTTGGAGGCCTCTTTTGAAAGAACTTTCAACAATACCTTTTAAAAATGTCCTCCCTTCCCCCAGTCCCAGAGCAGCATACATCAAAAGAAGTTTTTCAATACTGCAGCCCTAACCCTCCCTCTTAGAAGCAGGCACTTGATGTTTCACATAAGTTGGACCATGCCTGGCACCACTCCAGCCCCATTTGGAATATGCACATCTAGCAGCAGTTTGATAATTGTAGAAATCTGTACCATTGCTCACTTTCCATAAGGCACCTTTCCAAGGGAAGGGAGCTTGTGCAGCTCCCAGCCAGAGAGCGCTGCGCTCAGCAGCGTACAAAGAAAAGCTTCTCACTCCAGGCAGGCGCACACACATGATTCCAATATCCTCACTCTGAATTTGGAAGCTGCAGCTGCTACTTTAGACCACAGCAACTGAAAACACCCCGGGGGAGAGCAAGAAAGAGGTTCAGATCCTGTATGTGGAGCCATGACAACAGCGTGGTTTGAGCCCTGCTGCAGCAATCAGCCACTGGTGCAGCACATCATTTGGGGCTGGGAGAGCTTCCTGGGGAGGGTGGGCATGCAATGAGTAAAAATAAAATCAAAACAACCTAGAGGAGAAGTGAGAAGAAAAAGTCATGGCAGAGGGTTGTTCTTATAGAATTATTTTCTGGACAGGAAAATGATACTTGTGCATAAAGGCAGCAGTGCAGATGATTTGCACAAATACCTCCAATAGCACCAGAGACAGCACAGGACTAGTTACAAAATCAGCCCCTGAAGGAAGGAGAAATAAGGGTAGCACCAGAGCATACTTGTCTACTTATCACCTCTACTGCTTTTCCAGATCTTACTGACTCCTGTGAGGCCTCTCTGCTCTGTTCAGTTGGAGTCTTTGCTAAAACATTCAGTGACACTGCAGCAAGACAAGAATCTACATCATCAGGACATGTTTGGACAAGCCAAATGTGGGCTTGTCTGGCCTGATCCTCTGTAAAATTCTAAATATACTGATAGCCCTTCAAAACAGCTCAGTACTTTATCCATCCAAGAGCGTATGGCTTTAATAAAATCTGCTTTGGAGCACTTTTTGGTGTGCTGTGGGTCTGAGAATTCTCTGTGGTTTGTGGTCACTTGTTTTTCTAATATTTTGGTCAGTGTCCAATCTCACTCGTGTAGCTGGATATACCCATGTAATTTCTGGTAGAATTGAATTTTCCACACAGCACAATTTATAGCCCTCTGGTGTTCCCTGACACATGAACAGAGGTTACCGCCAGCTTGACCAACTTTTACGTATTCATGCTTTCAAGTAAGGGGCAGAAAAACATTAACTGATCTCTTCAAAGTCCTCTAAAAGTGCTTTAAAGTGGCCTAGCTTTCCCAACAGGAAACAAATTTCACCATCTCCTCTTTTGTGACAGCAAATGTTTCCTGAGGTGTGGGAGACCTCAGAGGGAAAGTTGGGACTTGAGAGTTTACAATCCAGTCACTCATTTTAAAGCCCTCAGCTGCAGTTCATCAACCACCAAAGGCCTTCCTCAGAAAGATGCTGGCTAGAGGGGTGCTGGGGGTGCTGGGGGTTCTCTGGGGCAGGGTTGCATTTGGAGCCCTCAGCACCCCATGGCACATCACCACCACTCGCCAATGCAGCAATCACTGAGTCCCAAGGCAGGATAAAATGAGATTTCTCCCATGTCCCCCACTGACAGATCAGGCCTGAGGGCAGCCTGAAGACATTTGAGAGACATCTGAGATGAAGTCCCCAAGGAGCCAGTGGAATTACTTGGGCTGAGGGAGGAAGATCTGGGCATGGATGAGGCTGCTAAAGGTTCTCTGCTGCAAAAACAGCTCCCAGTGGGGCTGATGGATGTAAATCCTGCTTCAGCCTCCAGCAAATGGATGCAAGCCCCTCAGGACATGAGAGCCATCAACACCTGGAGGTGCCTTAGGCTGTCAGGCCTTTTTAGCTGGATAACAACAGCCAGACCAAGGGAATGCCTTCTGGAGGAGCAAAGCAGAGCTTGTCATTCCCCCTGAAGAGCCAGGAACAGCAGCCACAAGAAATGAGATGCAGAGATGTTGCCAGGGGTCCTAGGGTTTTGAAGCACCCGCTGGTGACCTGCCAGGTGCAGGAAGTATTTCTGTTCCCAGGGTAGATCAGACTGGGGGTATTTGGTGACTCTTGGAGCTCCTGAGATGGCTCCAGGTAGGGCAGATTGGGGTTTGGGCATCTCCTGGGAGGTGTGAGATGCCTGTGGGAAGAGACACTCAGTCACATGCTTCAGGAACAGCTGATCACCAGCACCAGGGTCAGAAAACAATGTCTCCCCATGGCAGACTGGCGCTGGTCCTTGGGTATTGTTTTACCT
Source organism: Erithacus rubecula (assembly GCF_903797595.1). Lineage (NCBI taxonomy): Eukaryota > Metazoa > Chordata > Aves > Passeriformes > Muscicapidae > Erithacus > Erithacus rubecula. The sequence goes on along the minus strand of NC_136689.1, from coordinate 51,672,935 downwards.
TTCTCTGTAGCACCAAACACAACCACTTGTCAGGGCTTCTCTGGGTCATTTTGGCCAGGTGCCAGTTGCTCATGCTCTACAGAGGTGGTCCTTGTGCCTGTCATCTGGGGACAAGAAAATTTCAATACTCCCAGAGTAGGTCTGAGGATGAACCCCAGGGATCACTTCTTGTTTCCTGTGGCACAAAGCAAAATACCTTATCAGGGCTCCTCTGGACTCTTGTGACCATCAGTCATTTAATCACACTGATATTCACAGATGATTTCAAGTGGGCCCATAAGAAGCAAACTCTTCGGTCCTTCTGGTCAGGTGTCCTCCAGGCACACAGGGCTTCTAAACAGAGGCAGCTGCTTTTCAGTGCTGGATGCCCACCTATCCTTATCCATGTCAGCATTACCAGCAGCAACCTTCCTCTTCACTAACTGGCTGCAGAATTCATTTAAAAGTTCATCAGCAAGCTTTATTCACACTCCTGGAGAGTAAAGTGTGTCCCCACAGACAGTAGGACATGAACTGCATGGCACAGACCCACCACAGTCTGGTCTTGCAGTTTCTCAGTGCCTGGGCACTTTGTCCCATGAAACTTCCCAATGGAAGCTCATTTAATGCCAGCCATGGATATTTCCTCTTTAAAGAGGCAGACACCAGTTCTGGGAGGAGCTGGACTGACACCCCCAGCCCCGTGTTCAGAGCCCACCCACACCTTGTCCATGGCTCAGCTGGCTGATGGAGGCTGGATCTGGCTGTGCCTGCAGGAGCTGGGCTCCAGCAGGTCACTCATGGGTGGAGCCCCCCCCGACACCTCTCAGGCTCCACCCCTCACACTGTGCTGTCATCAGCTGTAGGAAGCAGGGAAGTTCATGGTCAGGTCTTTTGAATTCAGATTGCAAAAAAACATTCAAGAATTTAGGTTTCCTTGTCCACATAATTTTCTGGATTTCATGACACCCAGTGGAACAAAAGCTCTATCTCATTGTATAGTTCTACAGCCCCCATCCTCCCCACCAGCTGAAGCTCTGACAGAAAAGACATCCCCTACATCAATAAACACTCCTTGCATGAGGAAATGCAGGGTAGAAATAGTATTGCCATGACAGGTGGAGTGCCATGAGTTTCTGCTCCAGTCTGAAGACATTGGAGGAGGCAAATGCTCCTGAAGTGCATGAGTAGATCACAGGGTGACAATAAGCCATGAATGGGATACAGGAAAAAGCATTCCTGTGTGTCAGGCAAGAAAGGCAACCATTGTGTAAAGCCCACAGGTGTGAGAGCTCACCTGTTCCACTATGGACATTTCTCATTCCTCCAGTTTTTTTCAAGAAGACCTCACCATAAACAGTGTACTAGCAAATGTCACTTTGACAGAGTTGAGGAATGGTGAGGAAATCCTGCATGCTCTCAACACCTCTGCAAAGAACATGCTGAAGGAATCAACCCCTTTCTTTCACCTCTGACCCTGTCACAATGGAATGAAGGTATATGGTATCAATTCCCCTATTTACATAGTCTGAATGTACATACAAATTTTGGCATAGATGTATGAAATGATAGCAATAATACTTTCTTTACTCTTTCATTATTGAAAACACCAAATCCTAAAGGGACAAGTGGTTTAAGATAAGATCTGAATATCTTCCCACAAAGTGAGGTAGGCAAATAACCCTCAGAAATGTTTAAGTCATAAATGAACTGTGAAGTTCAATAGGGTAGATTGACCTTGGCTGGCTGTCAGGTGCCCACCAAGCCACCCTATCACTTCCCCTCTGCAACAGAACAGGGAAAGAAAATGCAGTTAAAGGCTCATGGGTTGAGATAAGGACAGGAAGATCACTCAGCACCTGTGTTCTCTGTTTCACTAGTTCATTTTCAATAAAAACAACAAACTGCATCTTTTTATAGCAACAAAGCCCCTCTCAATCTACTTGTAACTGCTTTACTCAACAGAACTTTACACCCAAATATAGTAAATTATAAAGGAGACCCACACTACTTCTGCCAAAACTGCCACGACTCTTCACCTTGTTCATGGCTGAAACAGTTTCAGGCCCTGTACAAATCTTTCCACCTGTGACCAGCTCCTCTAGAACCCTAAATCAGCAGCATATTCCTGTATGAACACTGAGTTCAGCACTTAGATGTTCTCAGTCCAAGGTGTTTTACCTGCTTTATTAAAACATGGGCCTTAGTTATTTGGGCTGGGTTCTTTAAATGCCCACAGACTCCCAAGGAGTGCATTCAAACACATTACAATGTATTATATTATTGCAATATTTGTAGTAGCACTTATTGAAACTGTGTTCAGGGAGTTGGGACTATAAATCCTCCTGGTCTACATCCATACCCGAGCTGGAGTATGTTTATGTTTGATAGATGGGCTGTAAAATGAGGGCACATTCTCACATGTGAAGTGTGAATAGTTTCTCCACTTATTTATTGCAGTTGATGTTATGTGGGGCTTGGGACAAACCTTGTGTTCCAGACAGAACTGACAGAACAGCAAATGATGGTGAAAAGAGAGTGCATTTTCAGAGTCCCTGAATAAATATCAATTAAATCTTCCAATTTATTTCCTTGGACTTTGACTCAAACAAACAGTTTTAAAAACCATTCCTGATCTCCATCTGTTCCTTGCTGTAGCTGCTACACTATTTCAACCCAGTGCTGGGCCTTTCTGAAGGGCTGAAAAGATGCATTAAAAAGTTAAACCCAACCAACACACCCAGAAAACAGAAGCAGGAAGATATGAGAAAGGTTATGGTTGAACAAAAGTGCAAAATATACTATGCTGCCTGTGCTAGAAATTTGCACTCTGATGCTACATGTATATGTACAGCTGGGGAATGGTGCAAGTGATGACTAGTTGGAGCTTTTCATCTCCTTCTGGAAGGCTGAGCATTTATTCTTACACAAGGGCCTCTTCCAGGACCATGGCTGGTTAATCTCTCAGAAGTTAAGTAAAGCCATATTGTTTATAAACATTAAAATCCTTCCCCCTCTTACCAAGAAAAGGAAGACAAACAAGGCTATAAGATGAGATGATACATCAATCATGCCTCAGTCAGGAAAGCACTTGAGGGAAATTTCACTATCTGCAAGTTGCTTGCAAAAGTGTTGTTCAACCTTACCAAAATCAAGCCTGCTGTATTTTGGCTGAAGTGGGCAAGCACAGAGAAGTGAGCAAAGCAAAACTACTCTTTATCAAAGCAAACCACAGTAAGAGAACATTATCCCTCCAAATCAGATATAGAAAACACACCACAATTTAAGAGAGGTGGTGCAGTCACCATCCCTGGAGGGGTTCAGAAAATGACTGGACATGTTCCTTAGTGCTATGATCTAGTTGACAAGGTGATAAGTCAGAGGTAAGACTCAACAGTCTTGGAGGTCCTTTCCTACCTATGTGGTTCTGTGATTCTGTGACATCTTTGCCAATGACACAGTGAGATTGAGTGTGCCCTCATCAGGTTTGCAGATAACACAAAGCTGAGCAGTACAGATGGCACAGTAGAAGGATGGGATGCCATCCAGGGGGACCAGCTTAGGAAGTGAGCCCCTGAGAACCTCATGAAGTTCAGCAAGGTCAAGTGCAGTGTTCTGCACCTGCACCAGGGCAATCCCAGATGTGAGCCTAGACTGGGAGAAGAGCTCACTGAGAATAGCCCTGAGAAAAGGACTTGGGAGTGCTGGTGAACCAAAATCTGAACGTGAGCCAGTGGTGTGTGCTCACAAGGCAGAAGGCCAGTGGTATCCTGGTCAGTGGCATCCTATCCACCAAAAAGGTGCCCAGCAAATCAAGGAAGGTGATTGTCCCCCTTTACTCTGACCTCATGAGACCCCACCTGGAGTGCTGCATGCACATCTGGGGCTCTCAGCAAAAGAAGGATACAGACCTGTAGGAGCAGGTCCAGAGGCTAGAAAGATGATCAGAGGCATGAAGCAGCTCTCCTATGAAAACAGGCTAAGAGAGCTGGAGTTGTTCAGACCAGAGATGAGAAGGTTCTGAATAAACTTCATTGCATCATTCCAGTACTTTAGGGAGCCACAAGTACTTCAAGGAAATGGTTTGAAACTAAAAGAGGAGAGATTTAGATTAGATATTAGGAAGAAAACCTTTACTATGTGTGGTGAGACACTGGAACAGATTGTTCAAAGAAGCTGTGGATGCTCCCTGGAACTTTCAAAACCAGGTTGGAAGGGGTCCTCAACTATCTGGTCTAGTGGGTGACATCCCTGCCCATAGCAGGGGGTTAGAATTACATGATCCTTAAAGTCCCTTCCAACCCAAACTATTCCATGATTCTATGTTGTAAACATAACAGCACAATGGGTGAAGGAGAAGAATGTAAGAATGCAGAGAAAACCAAAATGATTTTATAGTCATGAATCATAGTCAGCAGCAAGAACTGGGAATAAAAAGCAACCCAGGATCCCTTCACTTCTGTCTGCAGCCCCTGTTGATGCGCCCTCAGAAGGTGGTGTGACAGGACAAGCTATGTCTGTGTTAAACTGGCAAATCCCTCTTATGTTCTACTGAACACATGTCCAAACATAACAGAAACGTAAACATATTAAATTATGTGTCAGAGAACAAATCTGCCCAGAAATTTGCTTGACATTCCAATAAAGAACTGCAACTGAGAACCTATTGAGGCAGCAGTCTGTAGCTATCAACTTTGAATGATTACACTCCTGAATCCTGTAGGGAAATGGTTTTCCATGGAGGAAATGCCAGTATGAAGAGGGAGGAGGCCAACACTTGTGAAAGAAGTGCTTGGCAGAGACTATTCCAGCATGTTTTACTACTTGCAGTATTCCCAAGCAAGGAGGACAAGGAGATAGTAAGAGCACTGCATTCATAAATTTCAGACTCACCCAAGAGTTTTCTGTATCCATGGGTATTCCAGAGGCACTTCAATACATTAAGAGCATAATGGTTCTGGTTAAGAGTATGTTTGGCTATGGCAGCACTCCTGCAATAGGTATCTCTCTCATTTAGTGTGGTACCATTAAGCAAGGATTTCTGTACACCCATAACCTCAGATGGCCCCTGACAGTAGTGGCTGGGGTGCTCAGGAGCTCTGAGTCCCTGGTCCAAAGTAGACAAAAAAAGCCTGGAGAAGCTCTTTTGCCCAAGTCAGATGTGCCATGAGAGTCAGAGCTAGAAAAAGTCTCTTTGTAGTGGCATGAGCTCCAGGTGTGTCAGATCTCCCATGTCATCAGCTTTTAACAGGCTGGTGGTACCAGCTCAGGGAAACTCTGCTAACCCATTACAAGTTTGTAACTGCAAAATTTTGCCTGAAAATGGAAAAACAATTTCTTGCTCATTTCTCATTTCTTGCTCATCTTTGGCCATTGATCAGTCAGTACAGTGTGGTCAGTGCCCAGGCTGTGCCACTACTATCACAATTGAGTCTGAGCTGAAAGAACATAACTTCCTCTGCTTTCTTGAAGGTAGAGAGAAGCAAGAGCTGACTTTTAAGAAACTCTGCCTCACTGGTGTCTACTAACAGCAAGGAAAGCAAAACAAGCTAAAATTTATTTGAAGCCAGTCTATGGAAATCTGCCAGGTATGCACAGACAGCTTGGGCTTGCAGAGGGGGAAGGTAGGATGTATACTCAGGTGAAGATAAAAACCCTGGAATTTCAGTGATTATATGGAATGTGAAGTCAGCATTAATGGAACTTTTGATTCAGATCCCAAATTTTAGTGTTGTGATAATACTCTCTGATCAGAGATAGCAGTGAAAGTAAAGACAGGAACAGATGGTTTGGGTTAGGGTCAGATTAAACTTTCTTCCTCCAAAATAGCTTCTCACACATTACATTTTGACCTGAAGTTCCATATTTTTCCTCGTGCTTTCATTTGCTCTATTTACTTAGACTTGGCTATTTCCTCTTGTATGTAATTTCCTGAAGCAAGACATAGCAAACCAGTGGCTACTTCATGTAATCTCAAGTTTCATCTATTTCATCAACCATAAACTGCCCAAGTAAGTTTCCTTATCTTCCAGAACCATAATTCTTTCCTGTCTTTGCCATCTCACTATCAACTAAAAATTGTGTAACACCTCTACTTACATATGGGAAAAACTCACAGCTCTTCTCTTTTTCACCTGCATAGGGCCTGTAACATGAGCATATTTAATTCATATTGTATCTTCCTGTACTCCTTCTATACTACTTAAATCTGATTTCTTCAAGACCATTCACCTATTCAGACCTTCACCAATTATTCTTCTGACAGGCACAACTTTCTTCTCTATTATCTGGGTGACATCCATGCAAAACAGAATTGGAAACTTTACCTTCCTTGCCTTTAATTGCCTAAAGACAATCGCTCTCTTCTGACATCATCAGTGACTACTGTTTTTTTCATTACATCATCTTCAGTCTTTCAGTCTTGATCTTCCAAGTAAAGGTAACAGCTCTCCCAGTTACCTGCACTCAGTTGCTATTATCCTTTCACTCCATCTATTCTCAATTATGGGTCTTAAACTGCCCTGATTTTCATGTATGAAAAGCATGAGTGTGTGTTTGTGCATGTCTCTCTCTAATCCTAGATATACACAGTTTACAGTGTTAGTCTTGATTACATATTTCTGAACAGATGTTCCCACACTTTCAAACCGAAAGAATTAAAATATGCCTCATTATTCCTTCTTGTTCACTGTATTTTAATTATTTTTGCAATTTCTATATTAACATGGATCACACTTTCTTCCAAAGTATGCCAAGGAGAAACTTACCCTTTTTCTGACAGGACAATATTTTCTGAGAAAGGCCCATGACGGTCCAAGGCACAGAGCCTTAACTTGTTAGGGTCTGACAGAGTTCCTAGGGCCAAGCCTGCACATCGAAGTGACTGCTTGTGTACCTATTTGTTATTCAGCTCTGAGACCTGGTAAAACTAACAACTGCTTGACTTGCCAAGGGAGGCACACACTTGATTTGAACAGTATCTTCCACATAGAGGTTGTGATCCATTTTTATAATAACATTTAGTTAGGTCAGTGGTTGATGAACTGCAGTGTACTGGGATCTGCTTCCTCCTGCTGCTTCCCAAGCCTTAGGATATTTCCTGAAATAAACTTCTTTTAGGATTTCCTGCAGAATACAAGCCTCATGTTACATTACTTAAGGTGAGATTCAGCCTCCACTGTGTTAAGTCATGTCAATTAATTGACATTTATCCACTCCTTGCCTCTCTCTTTTCTCCTCCCTCCTTTGCCCACTCCTTTTCCCTAATCAATCCCTGATGTACTTTGGTCTGTTCAGAGTGAGCCTTCCTTCCTGCCGTCAAGTCAGAGAACAGACACAGGCTTCATCACACCAGGGAAAAAGGTATTATTATATAATACTACTTAGCCTTTTTAAGAGTGTTTAATGCTCAAAACTGCCCAAGGATGAATTGGTTCATATGACACAGAGCAGGAAATGATTTATAAATGGAGAAGCAGAGGCAGAAAGGTAACAGGAGTTGTGCAAGGTCTCACAGAGAGATCATGGCAGGGTCAGAAATCTCCTGCTTTCTAACTTCAGGCTTTTAACTCTTTGCTCATTTTCTAGAACGTACTGTGCTTTATGTGTTTCTTTTATACCCAGTTACTAACTGGTCTACATTAGAGCCCCCTGTATCTTCATTCAGCATACAAAAAGCTGAATTGTGCAGGCATGCACTGCACATTGCATGGGCAAAGGAGAAGTTGGCTCCTTGCATCCAATGACCCTAAAGTCCATTGATGCTGCCACAGTGTTGGTTCCACAGGAGCTGATACAGGTCAAAACTTCCAGTCTATATACACAGGTGCAGAGACATGCACACACACATATATATGTATATATATAAAACCATACAGACTGTGTCAAAAACAGCTGCCTACCCGCTGCCTCTAACCAGACCCGAACTACAGTATAAACACAGACAGGCATATTCCCTCTGCATGCAATATGTCTGATTAAATATTTTGTCAAGCAATGTGTTTTGCTGGGTTGGTAGAAGGTATTCCAGAGCATTAATTTTTGTTTCTAAAGGCCTGTTGGATTTAGATGTACCCTACATTTTTCTGTTTTGTTAGATTTTTGAAAGGGGCTCAGAAAACATATCCAAGTAACTCCAGAGAAAGAGGCTGAAAATATAATTCTGTAAATTGCAGGGGAAATACTAGAACTCACATAATGCATTTGCTTTTAGGCTGAAAAATTAACTCTTGGGAAAACAACAGCATCAGCATCCTGTCCCACACATTGGCCTGTGCTTTTCATATTATTGCTGGTTTCACTAGTCATTTAGAGGAGTCTACAGTACCCCCTCACTTATAATTGCAAAACAGAAATAATAACAATTATTGTAATAACGGACTACAGCTACCAGGCAGACATCAGGCCAGCTTCTCTTCTACCTGCCAGGGCTCCCAATTTCCTTTTTTCCTCTCCTTGCAGAGCAAAGAAAAGAGGGAGCCCTGCCCAGTTTCAGCATGGAGGTGCTATGCTCTACCAACTCCTCTTGCTCGTGGTTTGAGCACCAATAAGAATAGAAAACTACCCCCAGTAAAAACTAGAAAGTCAGTAATATAAGAGCAAGATAAGTGCAGTGACTTGACACATATCCTGAGGCAGTGAATTTGAATCCATTCCTTGATCTGAAGTGCCAGACAACTTTCAGGTTTTTGATATGCGTATGCTGCAGTAGCTTTTATTGAAACAAAGAAGAGAAGGAGAACAAAGGATAAGAAGAAGAAAAGACAGCATCTTTTCCCAGTTGTGGCATATCCAGGCAGAAGATTTTGCTTGGGTCCACAAGGCTTAATGCTAAAAATGCAATGATAACCCTGCCTTGGAATGTTTGCAGCACAGACTTTGTCTGTGGACAGCTGAGCCTCTCCATCCTGATGTTTTAGGAGACTTTTAATAAAGTATTAGAAGAGACGGCGTGTCTCCACAGAAGGGTCACCTGAGACAGAAGGGACTAGTGGTGAATTTAGGAAGAGCATTTAAAACTTTATTGATTTAGCATATGCAAATCTGCCTGCTCAGCACTCTAAAAAATCCACAGCTCTGGCAGCTCTGCACCACTGTACCCTTTCCCTGATCAAGTGATCACAGCACCAAACTCACATGTGAGCACAGTGGGCACAGCTCTGCTGAAGCCACAGAAATTGTGTGAATTCAGCTTGTTACAGCCACAGCACCCCCACCAAGTGTCCATGAATGTCTTCATTACCCAAGGGTAGCAAAAACTGAGCCCTGATCCCCTGACACACTCATGCCTGTTTGCCTCTTCCTAAACTTCTGTTGTCCACACTGAGCCAGGCCTGGTTTTAATCATTTTCCTACTTCTTCCATTCAAACCTGTCATTCTAGTAGTTCATGCTCTACTGTTTTGTATGCTACATATCCTCTTAAAAGAACTCCAAAATTAATAAGTCTTTTTTTTTTTTTCGTAGCCAAGGACTACAGAAGATTGCAGCAGAAGTGATATTCCCATTTATACCACTCAATGTATTAAATTATGGTTCTTTGGGGAAATTATAATTAGTTTAATCACATCTTGTGTAGATGACTCAAATCTACCACATTAGTTTGTGTAAGACACTCACTTTTTTCATTCCAGATGCATAATTTACTAATCTTCTACAGAGAAAATGTCTGAGGCTTTTTTCTATAGTTATAAACCATTTAACATTTTCTTTTACTGAATATCATTGTATTAGTTCTAGTGTGCCTTTTCTCTAACTTTAAAAATATTATACAATGCTTTACTTTCATGTTCATTTTCTAATGGAGGTGGCTTAACTTTTTGCAAAAGAGAAACAATGGTGAAGTTTTTTAATAGTTACTGAAGGGAAATCTTCACAATATTCCTTGATTCATTGAACAGGTATGAATCTAATTTAGAGGCATGCATGTGACATGCAGATAATGGGTGGATCACCACAATCAGTCTCCTGAAATCACAAGCAACCATGTAACTACCCAGAAGAATTCAGAATTGTTCTTTCTATGTGCACAGTTATCCACACAGGTGTTTTCAACACCCACGAGGCAAAGCTGCTTATGTGCTGGCTCCATGCAGAAACAGGAGATCTGTGGAGCTGGAGTGTCTGGACAAACACAGGAAACAGTGTCCTGTACTAATGAGGAAGACCAAAACACCTCAGCAGCTTCTCCTCATGTGACTTGGCCAAGGAAGTGCCAGCAGATAATCTCTACTTAGTGGGGTGAGTGGTGAAACCAGGAACCTGAGAGGTTTCCCAGTATCACTGGGATGCATCTGCTCTTTCCAACTACAGTCTTTGGCCATTCCTCACAGAAAAGCAGAGAGGCTTCATAAATTATGCTTTATGGAGAGAAACACATCTTTTTCCCTCTGGTAAGACCAGCCAAGGCAACCCTTCCAATATCAGTAAAATTTGACATCTTAAGAAGCAGGAAGCAGCTAGTTTTCATTTTAGCATCCTTTCAGGGACAGAAACAAACACACACAAATCCTGTAGTATTTAAAAGAGCACTAAATCCATCACACCTTAATAAGTTAGCTGTGTTGTAGCCAGCACCAAGGACTGTTCAGTATCTGTCTCATGAACACTATCAGCAAATCAGAGAACCTTTTTTTGCTGTTGAGGGCTGAGGATGTGCTTTTTGACCTCTTCTCTGTATTTCACAGAGACATTCATGGGTACAGAGTCCTCATTGTCTGCTTGGTAATATTCTGGCCTTTGATGCTGGAAGCATGCAGCAACACTAACAGGTAACACCAGCCTATCACATAAACCAAGGTCCTTTGTAGTTGAAGAGCAAAAATCACAAATCATTCTTGCTGTTGTAGACCACTGATTTTTACAGCCCACAAAGCTTCTGAACACAGGGAATACCTTGAGAAAACTATGTGGGAGGTGATTCTTGGGGATTTGGTGATGACCCATCTGATATCCCAGAGGTAGCTCACTGCCATAAAGCCCAGGGACCAGGACATGAAAACTCTTTTCACATGTTGTATGCTAAAATCAAAACCAGTAAGCAACCCTCATTTTTCAGAGGCTGTAGCCTGGATGCTACACATATACCCTCAGCCCATCTTGGGAGCAGTTAGATTAAAAAGCTCATTGCCCTTATTGCTGCCCTCCCTCTTCAAAACATGCAAAGACAAGCTCTGCTAGCAGGCTGACCATAGATGCTCCATAAACTGAAGGAAAGCAGCACAATCTGTTAGCAAAAAATAGTTTTAACTACTTCCACACCCCCCTCCAGTTCCAGTGTTTAAAGCCAGCTGCCATTCAGGAAATTAAATTCAATACCTATGATGTGATTTTTGAAAGTGTACCTTTTCAGCAAAAGAGAGATGAAGTATATACAGTGTTCCTGAAAAATCAAACTATTTAATTGAGTGTCTGTCTGACAAGGCCATAAGCCTAACTTGACACCCCTGTTGTGAAAGCCTTGGGCTTCAATTAATGGCAGGCAAAGGATGCATAATTAATATAGCAAGACACTAGGAAATGAATATGTTAAAGTTCCTACTGCAGTTTTAACTTTGTCACAACACACAGGCTTTCTCCATGGAGGTGAATTTCCTGTTTTTCCTGGTTAAATGTATATACCAGAAATTACTCATTAAATGTCAGGAAATGCAATTTGACTGAGTTACATATGTAACTGGAAAAATCTGGATGGGACAAATTATTTGTTGTCCCTTATTGAATAAGATGCTACCTTCCTTCTCTATGAGTTGCTCATGATCACACTTATATTTTTACTGGAGATTTTCCTCCTTGCTTAAAAGAAGCAAGGAGATGACATAAGTGATTATATTCACTAAGAAGGTAACATCATTCAGAATATATTCTTGAGTCCAGCTTCAGATACTTACTGTTTTCAACTCAGTCCCTGTGCAGAGGTCCAACACAGGTCTCTGGCATTTGTCCTGTTTACACTTTCCAAATATACAATTTAAATGCACAATACTCAATTTTACCTCTGTGAGACCAGACACAGAATTCACAAGCTCCTGAATATATTCATTTCAGAGGCAGTGTTAACCTTAGCAATGGCTACCAAATGTGAAGTACAAATGTTCAGATGACTATAATATTCAAAAAAGCCCAGTAATTTCCTCCAAACAAAATTTTCTAGGTAGCAAATTTAAAATCAAAACCCAGGAACCACTGTTTAATTCACAACCCTGAGTTGCTAGTAAGAACCTCCCGTTCGTATTTCCTTATCTTTGAATTATTTGGGCCATCTTATCTTTGAGCTAAGCAGGGTTGTTTGCATATCCCAAAACTAGTGCATTAAATCTCGCAACAGCCTTCTGGAAGCTGAGCAGTTGCACATTGCTCTTTATCTGAGGTACTGGAGCAGTTTCATTATGCAAGGTCACATAGTGAAACTAGCTGAAGGTGAGGTGCTTAGAATGTTATTTTAAAAAAATGGAAGGAGGGTTATTTTAATAAAGAACAACTGTGTAACCAGTAAGCAATAAACTTGGGCAAAATTTAGTTTATGGAAGAAATATTACTAAAAATCCCACAAATACAATTTCCGCAATATGGGAATATATGGAGAGATGGAAAAAAAAAAAAAGAAAAGAGCAGAAACCCAGCTTGCAGAAACACGTATGTCATCAGAGGTACTAGGCTATACGAACTGTTTATTGGAACTGTGTCCCATGTCAATACTGAGGAAAATAAAGAATGGAAAATAACTTTGGAATTGAATAGAGACTCTGTCACACTTAAATTTGATACTTAGAGCCCAGGCCAACATTCTGCCAGGACAAAAAAAAAAAAAAAAAAAAAAAAAAAAAAAAAAAAAAAAAAAAAAAAAAAAGTATACAAGAAAATCATGAATAAAACCAACATGGAAAAAGTAAAAGTTAAATTAGCATCATACGGTGGAGAGAAATATCAATAATTAGGCACATGCATAATAGCCCTATGAAGTCAATTACTTTTATGACAGTGGGACTGGAAACACAGGCAGCTTTAGGGCTGAACATTTGCAAAGAATTAAGACTGGTTAAAATATACAATGGGTGTTGTGTATGATCCAAACAGACAATGAGAAACCAGAAGTATTCAGAGATATTTTTGATACAGCAGAATACAATAAGGAGAAATATTCAATTTTTTTTTTCAACCTGAGGTAACCCTTTCCTGCGTAGTCATTATTTTCCCAAACAGTTTCCATTCAGCTTCTGCAGTAAGTAACACACAAAAAAGTTGTAAAGAAACTTTAAGTATACCCCATGGAAGCAGCCAAAAGTAAATGAACAATATTTGTTGTCACAAGTCCTACATTTTCCTGAATTTTCTTCCAAACTAACTTTATTTCCCTTTCCAGCTATGCCTACCTTTGATGTGCCCATGCTACAGACCCTATCTTCACATGTGTTTTTAAAATGCCTCACTAGTGAAAAGCTGCTGTCTCTCTCTTTTTTTATGTGATTCCAGCTGTTTGAGGCCATAGGTGAGAGTCAGGGCTGTGCCTGCACTCCCGTGCTCTGCTGGACCAGGGCATTTTTGGACCATGTTTCTAACATACCCCAAAGGCTTCCTGCAGTTTCTGGACTGGGAGAGCTTCTTCTCTTCCAGAGCTAACCACTTTCTCTTATGGAGAACTTTGGGAAAGCACTTTGGAAAAAATACCAAATAAAATTTCATTTCCCAGAAGGTTGGAAAGGCAAGGAGAAGTGATGGCACTGAGAAAATTTAACAACCCCAAGACAGAGCCAGAGGGCCACTGTCCTGGATTCTGGCACAACACTGGTTCACTAAGCAGCAGTAGCAACCAGGTGCTATTCTAAAGAAAGTGGCAGCTTTTGTAAGTGCAGCCCTGGAGTTGACAGAAACAGGCACATGTTTGGTGCATGCTGTAGTCACCACTGCTGAAAGCAGATGAGAATTGCTGCTGCTTTTCCCAGTTTCTCATGCTATTTTGATTAAGCACAAGCCAGTATTATCTTACTAATAATAAACTAGGCTTCCCACCAAAATTTAGAATGGATTTCTTATTAGAACAAATATTTTAGATTCTCACCATGACTATAGTACATTCTGTTGGAAGGATTCTGGAGTGTTTTTGCAGGTACTTGCAAGAGCTGCTTCAAGGTCTATGAAAATCACAAGTATCTTTACATTAACTTCATGAATTTAGGTGGCAATAAAATGAAGCCTTACAAATAAGTCCCATATTTCCTTTGTAATGTGATTACATGGTAATTGATATACCATTCATCTTTAGAAAAATACACAAATTTCTTGGCTTTTGACAGCTGAGTTTCTAAGGTAATTTAGACTCAAGCACAGAATAATTCCCTCAGCCAGATGGAATGGATCAGCAGCCAGAACAGATACCGTAGCTTGTATTTAAATTTATACAATACATTTGGTACAAAGAAGAAGCAAGTTTTAAAATGATAAAACTTAAAGATCAACCAAACCAAAACAACAAAAAAAAATAGCCCAAGCAAACCTATGTTGATGAATTAGCAGTCTGCAATGTACTTCTAGTCAGAGCCTCTAGTAACAGAGCCTATTTTTTTTTTTTTTTGGTAAAACCTCATTTGAGTGATTTTATTTAACTTAAATGCTACCTTTGCAAGGTGATCTATTCCCATGCTTATCTTTTCTACCCACAAATAAAAATAGTTCCACATGCCTACAATACACCTTCCTTCAAGGTTCAACTTGAGAATCTCATGATGCTTACAATTTAATAAGTCTCTTGCAGCCTTGATGCAACTGTGGCATCACCTTGCTAATGCCATAAAAATCAATATTCCTGGACTATCTGAACATCCTAACATCCTGATATGTATCAAGACTAACTCCATCAAATTCAGTGAAGAAACAATTCTGTAAAACTCAAGTATCCAGAAGTGTTATACATAAAACCCTTCCTGCAGATCCATAAGCATGCCTGTAAATTCCAGGTTTTTGGTGATTACACTTGGAGTGCTACACATACACGTATAAATAGCATTAATGGAAATGCTGCATGCATTATGAATAAGAACATCGAGTGATCAACAGCAAATCCCAGATAATTTATTTGTTGTCTTTTTAATCTATTCATAGACAAGACCAGAGGAAAGTTCTCCATTACAAGTTCTGTTGCAGACAATGATTTTTCTGATCTATTAAAGTTATAACACAGTTTTTAAGTACAGCAAGAAAAACAGCAAAGAATGGAAGTGAGGAGGGAAGGGAGAGAGAAAAAGTATTTTAAACCAGTTGACTCATCAGAATAGAAGTGTAAACTCAGAATGTATGGCTGAATTTTGTTGTCCCTGTATATTGACTAGCACTACAGAAAATAATTGTTACAGACTTGGCAGATTTTTTTTTCCACAGTATCTGGAAAGGAATTTTTTTTTCTGTTATACTGTCATACTTTCCCTGACCGTCTTCTATTCCCAGGAGAGATGACTGCATCAAAAAAAAAAAAAAATAAAAAAAAACTTGTTTGATTAAAAAAAAAAAAAATCTGGGATTGAAATTATAGAAACAATTATGATGAGCTTTGGTGCTTTTTTTTTTTTAGAATGGTTATCAATGCCAAAAAAAAAAAAAAAAAAAAAAAAAAACAAACCTAAAGCATTTCAATATTCTTTCCTTAGGTTGAGGAATGAAATAACATTCACTAAATCCCTGAATGAAAGTCACTGCAGGTGTCTCTTTCTACATTCAGGCAAATTGGGATTGCTGCTATTAGCTTGTGGGACCCTCGGAGTCAGGATTATTGGTCTGCATCCCCTGACTACCCCTTTATTTGCAGTGGGCAGACCTCAATCCTTCTATACCATCATCTTTTTCCCAATAAGGATGTGGAAGCTTAATTAGGCACTGGAAAGTTATTTTAGTATCCCAAGTGGATGCTGTCATAGAAGGAAAACGTAACTTTCCATTGAGAGAATGCAAGATAACTCATGCCAGCTTGTCTCACTCCTCTCCAAGAGGCAGCTGTAGTCCCACTAACTGGCTGTCAGAGTAGAGGGCTTTGATTTTGGAAAGGGCACCAGCAGGACAGCTGCAGTCTGCACAGAAATCCAAAGGATGGTAACTTGGACCTAGTTGGTGGTCATGTTTTCTTTGATTCTGGGAGATTTCATCTGCTGCCATCTCACACAGCCCCATGCAAAGACAAAGGCTTTTCATCATCTGAACGTTGGTCCCTCCAGGAAGAAATTAAATTACCTGACACAAAAAAGGGACAGCTTGGAACTGAGGCTGTTTCTGTACTTTTCAGGACTGTTGAATATGTGAATTGAAGTGCCTGAACAGCAGTTAACTTGGTGGCTGGGTTCCCTGCATCCCTACCTGGCCACATGCTGACTGGTTCCTGCGCAGCACTACTCCACTGGTTCTCAGCTGGCACTGGAGCCAGGACCATCACCCAGTGGGACAGCTAGCCTTGTTCCCCTTGCCCCCAGCCCTCCCTGCAGGGATAACAAGGGAAACCTCCTCTGAGCACAGTGTACTTTGCTCACCAGCAAGCAGAGGCACAGGCTCTGCTCCCAGCTTCCACCTTACCCTGAGGGACAGGAGAGTGAAGACCTTCATCTGCCTCTCGCTCTTTGGGACTAGGGCAAGAAAAAGCAGTCCCTTCTTACCCTACTCTCCCAGCACAAGGAAAGAAGGTCCAATATCTCTTGAGGAGCCTTCAGCAGTTTCCCTTTCCCTCCAGGAAAGGGAGCACCTGGAGCTGAGTGCTGTTTAAGAGTGGCTGTGGGTGGGGGAGAGGAGGTAGCAAGGGTAAGCCCTGTTCCTGTGGGACTCCCCAGGTTCTCTGTGTAAGACAACTCAGAGAGCTCTCTGGGTCTAGCCTATTTTCCCCTGTAAACAATAAAAATAATGACACAAATTACAATATCCCCTTCTCACAGGTTTGAATCAAAATAAACCAGAATTGCTTCTCAGCTGCCTCTGCGTCCACTGTTCTCCCAGTGCCAAACTCTCAAACAGACTTAATTTCCATTCTCTGCTGCAGAATGTACCATTCAAGGTAATTAGCTATTCTTTTCCTTTCCTCCCCAAAACATGGAAACTCCTATAAGAGGGGAGGGCAGGGGGAACTCTGTGAGTTTTGCTGCTGGTCACGTAGTTCATTCTGCAGATTGAGTCATGCCCTGTTCTCTTCCTGATGTTTGCAATTATGCACATAAAGGCAACAGACCATCCCATAACACCCAAACACAGGGTTACAGCCTTTACCATTTGCCACCAAATTATGGGGTCTCTGTATCCCTTTAACAATTGGCACATGCACACCTCCTCAAATGTCCAGTTCTAAAAGAAAGGCCTGATAAAAAAAGAGACATTTTTAAATAGGGTAAGTTACTTTAAGGAGCCTTCACTTCCCCAGTGATACATTGTATCTCTCCCTGGATAAAACAATAAAGGTAACCACAGAAAAAGTACTTAAAAATTAAGAAAAAACAAAATTAAATCACTCCCAAACACAAAAAATACATGGACATTGCTCATTATTTTGGGGTTATCCAGTATTAATGATATACAAAGACTGTTCTCGTTTACTGAGAAGATTTTCCACCTGAAGAAATCAAGTTACCTTACAAAAATGGGATAAGAAACAGCTCCTTTCTCTTACTGGTCAAGCATACAAAGTGTTTATGGTCTCACACATCTCCTTTCAAGCTTCTTCCTCTCCCCTAACCTGTTTCCAGATCTGCAAATCTGGGTATCTTCCCAGTTCAGCTTCCTGATTCCTCTTACTTGCATTGAACTCTTGAAATTTTTCCATGTTATAAATATCTGCATGTTTAACTTGGAAATGTCCTAATTTATCTAAAAGAGTTATGGAGAGCTCAAGAATTTTCATTGTGAACCAAAGAGATGGAAATGCTAAGCAAGTTTTCCAAGTTTTAGTCACTCTATATGGAACAAAGTCTACAAAATATGTTCTTTCCCCTACTGCCTTTCAGATTTTATTACATTTATTCGTGTGGTAGCATTTCACATTTCCTTAGGAGTTTCATGGCCCAAATAAGGCTCACAGTTTCAGTGCAAAGAACAGAAAATGAACCACCAAACTCGTAATTCTAAAAGCCACTCTTGTTTTCTTTAGCAGATGAATCCCAATGCCTCTTATAAGCCAGTTCAAATCTCTCCTCCTTATTTGCAAATTTCTTTTGTTTTGCTTGTCATCTATATGTTTCTGTTCTCTATCACTGTTCTCTGTTACTTACTCAGGATAGAAAAATTATTAAGAATAATTTGCTCTGATTAACTAATCCACGTATCTATAAAATGAGAAAATTGCCATTTTAGCCCCTGCTCCTGGTCACTTGGAGCAAATAATCTGCTTTGCCCTGTCTGCCTTCTCTGGTCACTGGGAAAGTGAGTGTTCCCCCCAGTGGAGGTGGCTCTTGGTCAAAGGCCAAATGATTGAATTGGTCATTTCCTGTTTCTAATTTTACACTGCCAGCACTTTCCCCTTGGAATTTTAAAAAGCTCTTGAAGAAGCTCTTGGACCATTCAAACATAGAAGCATAATGTTAGATTTGGAGGACAGCAGAGTAATTGTAAGGAACTGTAACTTCCATGAGCCTTGGTGGCACATTCTCTGTGTAATGGAAATCTGTGGGGCAGCATACAGATATCTCTTGTTCTCATAAGAACAAAGTGATGTTCTCTATCCATTGGTGTTCTGTTCTCCAGTGCCACTTGTATTTAAAATGCTGTTGCCCAGGAAAGAGAAGATAAATTTCACAATAAATTTCACAAGGCTAGCATGACAGTGACTTCCTGCATAGTGTTAGCAAAGATAGAATCCTCCATTGCTTTCTGGGGCTAAGCAGAGTATCTAAGAGTTTGATTTTTTCCCCCTTAAAAATGCTTGGCCCTCTAGCAGAACTCCATTTCTCACAGCACATCATTCTCCTATCTGACTAAATTGCCACTCAAGATAGAAGGAACCATTTAAAAGAGGAGTGTGATTTACAAAGAGGAAAAGGCAAAGGATGCTGAAGTCAGCAGACTTTGTACCACCTCACCCTCTCTGCTACTGCCCACATGGAAGAGGGAGGAAGATGCTTTAGTACTCTGAATCTTCAAGTTCAACTGAGTCACCTGCAAGGACAACCCTGTAGGGGCCAGGTGTGGGTGTCTCCCTCAAAAAATGACATTAGAGACTCACCCAAATTTTGTGATCTCAGGTTTATGGAAAATTCCTTGATCCCACCCAGCTTGACAAAAATCAAACCCCTGGCATGCCTCACAGAGGTATGGCATGGTGGACACACTGTTAATTACCTGTACAAGTCCACTAGACCAGGAACTCATAAAGGGACCCACTTTTGCAGATTGTGCTCATGTTTCACTCTAGAAGCCATGCAACTCCAGAATAAGCTTTGTTGTGACTACTGAATGCTCAAGTTACATATTTCGGCACAGAAGCTTACACGGAAAAGCCTGAAATTCTAGTAAATGTGTTCTACCAGACTTCTTCTGGTTTGCTGCATCACTCTGCCAAGTATATGAGCTCAGAACTTCGGCTAGAGGGAAGAGAAGGGACACCATGTGTCATCACTCGTAATACTGTGCTATTCTTACTGTTCAGCCTCTGGGGAACCAGTACTTCTAAAGCAGCATTTTCAGAAAAAGAATTGCAAGCACAATTGCAGAGAGAAACCCAGTGACAGCTGATCAAACTGGTTAATTTAGGCATCTGCATAAGTGTAGTTGTGGAGGCAGTAACTACACCTCATGCTCAGTCCCACTTGAAACAGGGCTAAATATGGGAAGCAGAATGGATCAGAAAGAAGCCCATTGAAGCGTTACCGCTCTTGCTAAAGGAAAATGTGAATTCTGCCAAATGCGCCTTCCATCACAAAGTTTTGATTTTCTCAGAAGTTTTTGATTTCCCATCACAAAACCTAGAGTTTTTAGTTCCAGGATTTGCTAACACAACTCACGAGAAGCGGTCATAACAAAAATCTTAGTGTCTCTTTTCAGCCTCGTTTCCCAGTCATCTTCTTAGTCCCATTTGTCTCACGGGAGCAGTAATTCAAGTGCTGCAAGCCCCCCTTTCCTTCCTCTTTGGCTCTTAGGCTTGAACACATTTTCCACAGCGCACCACAGTATTCTTTTTATTTGGACTCCCGCAGCTCACGATGGAAAGAGTCATCTGAATGGGGGGCGCCAGCCCTGGAGGAGAGCAGATCACGAGAGCAGCAGCTTCCATGAGTCACCGCGGTAGGCGCACGGGACACGGAGATCAGGCCAGCAGCTCCAACATTCCCATCTAAACACTGCTCTTTGTGCCTCTTCAGGAAGAGAACCCCGAGCTGATTTTGTGATACAAATTTGTGTGCTTGACTATCTCTGATCAAATTAAAAAACAGGCTTATTGCGTGGCCTGCTTCGTGGTCTGCTTGAAGGCTCTGATTCCTCAGCCTGATTCCATCAGCCCTGTCCCAGATGTATCTGTGACAAAATTACAGCTTTCTTTGTTTTATGATATACTAGCAGTGTAGTATCTGGCAATGTGGTTTGGGATTTTTGCTTTGTTTTGTTTTGACTGGAAAGAAACCTCCCAAATATTCCAGTCAAATCCCCTAAAAACATTAAATCAGCATTTTTTAACTTATGCACAGAGGATGAGGGAGGATTTCCTGACTCATCAAGTGAGAACACAAGCACCTGTATTGCCAGCACACAGGTGGCTGTCACATAATCTGACACTGTGGTAAGAGAGAATGGGCACCCCTGCATCATCACACAGCCTCACCATGCAGACCAGCCAGCTGGTGGGGAAAAGATTTTGGACAAATCCACCTGAGATAATACCCATCCCCACTGCGGGTCAGTGAGAAGGAGAAAAAGCTCCAGGCCTTCTGTTACATTCAGGGCCTTTTCCTGTACTTAAAAGAAAGCTCTCTGACTTCCCATGTATGCAGGATATTCCCTCTGCTCCTTTTTATCATTCCTTGTTGTGAAGGCCCTGTCAGTGAAATGTGCATTTCAACAGTGAGTCTCTCATAGCTCTCCTTATCTTTAATTTCCTTCCACTATAGTCTATTTTATAGAGCCTTTCCCTTACTCGCAATTTTTTCCCCTTCCCATTTCAGCTGCAATGGTCAGATCAGGATCAAAACTTCTCACAAGTTAAGGGAAAGTCAGAAGGAAGAAGATGTCATTTAGGTCAAAGAAGAGATGCAGGCCAGGGCAATAAATGTGTTTGTCCTTTGGGTTTAGTTTAGCCAGATACCTTTTCAACCTTGTGTTCTGTGACAAAATGATTTTATTTTCTAAATTATCTCTTTTAATAAATCAGAGTGTTTCCTTCAGATTAGGGATAAATAGCAGGATCAGTAGCAATCATCCATTTCATTATCAATTTTCCTAGAAAGGGCCTATGTAGGGAACGAAGGAAAAGCATCATGCCTGCTGAAAATGTCTTTTTTCAAGCCAGGGAGAGAGCTGTCTTCCTCTGCTAGGTTCTGCCTCTGTCCCTGGATAGCCACCAGTTTTGGAGGAGGCCCAAAGTGAATTTTCTGTTTCTAAATACTTCCTTTCATGCCCTGCAGAGAGTTGCAGTAGTGAGGAGGATGGTGAAGGGGTAGAAAGAAGAGGAAGGGCAGGAATGCTCGGGCCAGAGCGAAGCTGAGCTGTCTTACAGGAAGGATGGAACTACAGCTTGGTAGCAGGTAAACAGAGCAGCAAAATATCTGGGAGGGTGGATAAGAGGCTGGAAAATCAGACAGACCATCTCCTCAGTCTGACTGGTGCATGAGACATCCTTTGCCAATGTCTCTGGAGGACATTTTTCCAGTTCATAGGAATTTTTAAAATAAAGATGTTTTCAGGCCAATTGGAACAAAGTCAAATTTCTAAAAAAAGAGAAAAAAAATCCTCAAAAACTGTAAATATTGCTTTTCAGCAAGCTCTGAAAACACCTAATCAAAGAGTTTGAAAAACCCATTAACTGTATGTTATTTACCCTACCAGTAATACACACTTTTCCTTTTGGAAAGACTTGCATACAGCATGTACAGTCACAGAAACTGGGAATGTTTCATGTGTTAGTAAGTAAAAAGTGGGATGAGAGAGGAATATTTGATGGTGAGTGCAATATCCAAGGAATATTTATCTGTGACCAGTCTGATGATCTCCTGTTCCTGTTACTGAAAAATTTTCTTACGAATGCCTGCACTCCCCCACATCATATGAGGCTGGTCATGCAAAGCTTCACTCTTTACTGTTCATGGCAGGTTATCCTGAGAAGCCAGTGGTTCTCCTATTTCAGGCCATAGGGAGGGTCACCTTGTAATAGCACAGTGTGTAATGGGTTTCATTGCACTTGGGAACCAAAGAATTTGACCTTTGAGAGGAATAACATGAAGCAAAAAAATGCATTCAGATCACAGTTAGGCTGTTGAGAGTACAGGTGGTGAGGGAGTGCTTTGAACCTTGTCCATGTAGCCTCACTGTTGCTCCACAACAGTAAGTCCTCCCCTTTGAAGAAAATTTAGGGAGGGCAAGGGGAAAATTCATTAAGGGTAGTCCCATCCTTAAATATTCAGGAGTAATGAATCAGGAATCAGATGTTTAAGGAACTGCCATGAGCCAAAAAAAAAAAAAAAAAAAAAATAAGTTGGAAACACTTTTTTTTTTCTGGGGTTTGTGGCTGTCTTTAGAATGCCCCTGGGTCATAATTTCTAACTTCTTCACAGTCTGAGGAGTAGAAACTGATTTCTATAAAAATGAAAACTGAGATTCTCACCTAATTAAATGTCTCCGGGAATGACAAGTTACAGGGAAAAAACCATCAAGTATCACGAGATCTGCGATAAAAATCACAGGATTTGGCAACACCGGATTCATCACGAGTTAGGAAGTGATAGCACTTGTTCTAGCTGAACAGCAAAAAACAAACAGGCATAAACCTTATTCAAAAATATTTTGCAGGCATGACTGCCAAGCTGACAGCCAACTTCAGTTGGCTGTGAGTAATGCTATTCATTATTTCAGAATATTCATATAGCCAGTAGGTATTTCTGGAAATCCTTGAGAATCCTGCATTTTCCATGATGCCAGAATGATTAATTTGTATTGAAAGTTTGTTACTTGCCAATTATCCATCTACTGCTTAAAAATCTGAGTCACAGGCTCAGCAGCCAGAAACAATACCGCGCTGTATGTTT
Organism: Erithacus rubecula; assembly: GCF_903797595.1. Taxonomy (NCBI): domain Eukaryota; kingdom Metazoa; phylum Chordata; class Aves; order Passeriformes; family Muscicapidae; genus Erithacus; species Erithacus rubecula. The sequence continues at coordinate 51,649,771 of NC_136689.1, read as the reverse complement.
AGACACCCGAGATGCATAACGAATATTCAAAGGAGAAAGTTTGCAATCAAACCGCAGGCTGAAAGTTATGCACTGGAGCTGCTCAGCTAAGAAGTGGGAATAATTAATACCTTCTCAGAAAGCTAGACTGATTGCAAGAGAGTATGTGTTACTCAGAAAGGCAATTACATTCATAGCAAATATTATTTAGAATTAATACTTGGATGACCACAAGATATTAGTTTCTAACTACAAACAAATAAACAGAGATGCTCTTCCTAGACAGAATATAAACAGATGCCCAGTTTCCTCCGCAGGTTTTAAACCATCAGTTTAACTCTGCTTGTTCAAAAAAATGGATGAAGCAGATGTACTTCTTAGCCAGTCTGTTTTGGTCCACCTATGCAAAATTCCCAGTAGAGCTAGATTTGTAGTTCAGCATATATTCAGGGTAAACAGTGCACTGTATGATTTATATATGGGTTATCGTTCAGCCAAAGTCTGGCATTTCATTGATATGCCTGTTATTTAGATGTATTCAGAAGCTTTCCAATGCATATGAGTTTTTCCCTTACAGTCACTGTATTCTCAAAAGAGATGCAAGAGCCAGATCTTTTCTATTCCCCAAGGTTAAAGGAAAAAGTGAGATGTCCTTTGCTTTTTCAACTCTTTACCCATATAGAATAATTCATCTGCTGATATTCATAAGGTGACTTCCACCAGCAAATGTAAAGATGTCAGGAGGAGAATTTTTAAGCACATATGTAATTGTTTATGATTGGTATCTGCTTTTATTTAGCATACTTGCTAGTGCTCTCTTTCTGCTGCTAGTCTACGAATCTTCCCAGCCCAAGAAATCTGCTCTTTGGGGGACTATATTTCATGTTCTTTCACTCTTTGCAAGCTCTGCCATAATAGAATCAATGTATCAAATCAATCCCGCAAAGCAGCCAGAGAGTCTAATGGTGAAAGTAGGAGACGGAGGTGTTTTCTAACGGAAATTTTGGCAGGAAGGGATTAATCTGTGCCTGCCCGTTTCCTATGCTTCTCTTTCCCTTCAAACACAGTGTGGGAGCAGCGAGACACGGAGAAAGTGTCTTGTTTGATCCCTGACAGTATTTTTTTTTAACATTTTACCCCAGAAAGTCTTGCTGAGAAAACCCCCTGAGATTCTTGAAATCACATATTGCTGCAGCCAGGTCCCCTTGATAAATGAAACGTTTGAGCACGTTTTTTGCGGCTCGGTACGTCCTGCATTCCTTGGCAACACAGAGCAAGCACAGCAGCGTCACGGGGTGCCAGCAGTGCACCCCAGCTCTCTCCTGCCGGGAAGCACAATCCACAATCCCGGGCGCAGGCACATGCAGCGGGACACTTCTCCTCTCCGAGCAGGGAGCTGGACGAGGGGTGCACGGAAAAGACTTGTCGCCATACGCCAAGTTTGCCACTGACCTCCATGCGCCGCAGGAAGGGAGGCGTCCCCATTGTCCCCCCAGGAGAGCGCCCCGAGCCGCGGGCGCGGGATCGCCCCGGGCGGCAGCGGGAGCGGGGCTGTGCCGCTCTCCGCCTGGAGCCACGGCGCTGGCAGACCGCGGGCCCGCAGCGCCGGCCTCCCGCCGTGAGCATCCCGAGAGGATCCCGGCCGGGAGAGCGAGCATCCCGGGAGGATCCCGGCTGGACGAGGATCCCGGGAGCGCTCCATGGAGCCGGCGCCGCGCGGGCCGTGCCGCCAGCGCCCCCTCGGGGCCGCCCTCGGCACTGCGGCTGCGCGGGGCCGCCGCGCCGCGGCCTCACCTGCGGCCCACAGACGGGGTTACCGGGGAAAAAATTAAAATGAAAAAATAAAATAAAATTTAAAGCCAGCCCGGAGTGCAAAAGGGTAGCTCGCATGCCTCTCGCAGCTGCGCAACTGTCCCAGAACTGCCTGCTTGAGTTATGGCTCATAATTTTTGTGGAAAGTTCTCGCGGTTCGTGACCCACGAGATCCCAAACATATGATTTAATCGGGCATTAGTCAATGTCGAATTTTTCCCTTCCCGATGTCTGATCTATGCCACATATGCAGCGTGTGGGAGACACAAGGCCCTTGACAGAGGGCAGTGAAGGGAAGCGGGGAATCAGTGCTGGGATTGGGAATAACTACAGAGCCACGGCCTGTAACATGTCTGCATTTACGGGAGATGACAACGCCTTAACACACCTTTCACTGAACACATTTCAGCACACTGGCATCGCCTTTAAACTCTTTTTATTCTCTTTTCCCAGTGAGCAAACTGCCACCCTGAAGCCTACTGTGCCACACACCCAAATTATTCACATGCTTGTCACCACAGCCAAACCCCTGCTCTTATTTACAGGGATCCTCGCTCAAGAGCTTTTTCTTTGTATAAAACCCCCACCACAGCTCCTTGGGATGTTGAGTCCACAGTTTTTAAGTAACACAAAAGGAGTGGGATAAAGCAATTGCCTTATGGAAATGGATACTAAATATGCTACAGGCTTCAGGAAAGGTAGGTCATCCTGATGTGTTTATGGACACTAGTTACCCTAACCACACGCTCCCCCCTCCTCATGGTAAAAAATGTTTGAATGATGATTTTATTTGGAAAACAAGTGCATTTATATGCTAATGACTTTTCACTATTCATTGGTTATTATTTTCTTCTCCAAAAATTTCAGGCAACTAATCAACCTGATTGGAAGAAAAACACTGTGCCAGATTTTTTTTAAAGAGCAAGAGAGTATAGCTGTGTGATTGATTTCCACTAAGAACAAGACTTTATGCAATTTAGGCCACAAACCACTCCTCACAAACACCAAACAACTAACAGATGGAGTGGGTAGTCTGCTAACAAAGCAGAGGTTGAAACTGAATTCCCCCAACTGGTCTGGCAAAAATCTGTGGAAAACAGGATGTCTTTCTGAGGGATTTGCAAAAAGAAGAGAGGCCTGAATTAGGGAACAAATATGCTAATGGCCTAAGAAGATCTACATACTAGATAGTGTGACTTTTTTTTTCCTTGAAGTTGCAAGACTGGATAGACAATCCCAGATTCAGATTTGGGCAGGAGATGTTGCTCTAAAGAGATGCCTTCCTCTTCCTTATCCCTGCAGCTGCTCCACGCAGACATAAGAAAAGACAACATAAAGAGTCTCCCAAACTTTTGCCTCTTACAATCTTGATGCACAGTAGGCCAAATATTGTCTTGTCAGCAGCCTCAGGTTAGTTCAAGACAGTAACAGAGCCTTTCTCCCTTTCCATTTCTTCTCTCTGGAACCATGTAAAGATTAGAGAAGCATGAGGTCAGAATACTATCAGTCAGGTATCTCAGTCCATGCATGTATTCACACAATCATACTACAAACAGTTTGATTACTGAACTGATTTATTGCAAAAGATGACAAACAAGGGACTTGAGCAGGAAAAGTATATGTTAAGGGAGACGCTTTGACATAGATTAATGCTCTGTGACATTCAGATTATACTTTGGGTTGGGTGTTTTGATTGAGTTTTTTTGTAGGATGCTGTGGCTTTGGACAACAAGATAAGCCTCCTGAAAGACCTGCAAAGTTTCCTCTGCCAAGAAAGATTCTGGGATCCCTGGTATCCACTTGCTGCTATGAAACATTCCTTAAGATCCACAGAAATAGCTATAATCCTCTGTGGTTAAAGCTACCCATTGGAAAATCAGCTGAGTGAAGTGATAGCAATCAAGAAAGGTCTTGGGAAATACGCAATGTGGTGTGGTTCCTCCCCAGCAGAGTCTCCTGAACTGAAAGGTCAGGCATTCAAGGCTTTCAGTGAATCTTGTTTATGAAAATTTTGTGTGCTTGACCATGACTATGGGAAGAAATCTCAGTCAGGGGGATTTTATCTCAAAGAACTGTCTCACAAAGTCAGTGCTGCTTTTGTTATAACTCTTGGCTGAAGTGACTCTTCAAGAATGCCATGCAGAAAGCCCTGCACAGCTAGGGCAGGAGAACTGTTCTCTCCACAGTGTGGATTAAACCTGCTGTAGGTGAAAGGACAGGCTGAAGGCATTCTGGAACCCTACAGCTCATATCTCTGTTTCTCTTCTGTCCCACACCTCCCCACTTCTGTTTCTAATCCAGTGGGAGAGAAGAAAGGGAAAGTGAATCCCACTTTCTACTTCTCCTGAAAGATTAAAAATGATGCCAACAAACATGCTGCAGCTAAGAAAGCTTCCATGGTCTTGCCTGGCACCAGGAAACCCAAGTTGATAGCTGTGATGGACAGCTACTATAGATGTTGCACAGCAGATGGCTATGGTCATGATATGACATAAAATAGTTCTTTCTTTTGTGACAAAATTAATACACCTCTTCATCAAAATACAAATCTGTTGTTTTTCCTATTGATTTTATCAAAAATATATAGTCTGGAATTGTATGGAACACTGTTAGCTTAAGAAATTGCTCAACAGGCCCTCTCATAAAAAATCTTTGGTGAAGACCTCTTACCAGTGGAATGTATTTACATATTCAAGGTATCCCACTGGGATGGGATGCTACATACAACCTCGACTCCCTGGCATCTAGAGGGACCTTTACAATAGAAACTATTAGGCTAAACAGTTTTGCAGTTTTGTCTGAACTTCAGCTGTCTGGTCCTTAGTGCACCCAAATAAAATCACAGCTATGAGTACCATGTAAGAACTGAGACATTTCTTTCTGATTCCCTCATCTGAGCCCACATTTTATCCCACACTGCCTTCCCTGGCAGAATAATCGGGCACACCGTCCACTAATAACAACAGAGGAGGCGGAAAGACATAACAAGAAAGCTGTACCAAACACTTTATTCTACCTGGGATGTAGAAATAAGACTTGACATAAAGAATAACTGCAATGATTTACTGTTTATACCATGTCATAAGACAAAGCTCTCAGATATTAGTGCCCTAATAAAGTGATATAATGCTTGCTATGTGTTTATCCATGTGGTAAATAGATAGCACAATTGACACTTGCAGCACTGTAAGAAGAGCAATGGCTACAAAATCAGAACTCTGCGAGGTAGTGGCAGAATTTATTGCTAATTCCATCCCTCAGGAAATAAGGAAACATTACTCTCCAGTAATATTCAAATATCTGGTGAATTAAAAGATTGTTGATGACAACATTCCAATACCACTCTCCTTTCCTCCATCTTTCCTCTACCAGGAGAGCAGGACATGCATTACAGGGTTTGCAGCCTGGCATAAAACTCTTGCAGCATCTCAACATAAAATTCCATTTTGCAAAGAGGCTGAGAATGTACATTTTTTCTGATGTAGAGGGAAATGTTTTTATGGCAAAAGAGCTCCTAATTCCACCACTGCTGCTGTGATTCCTGCATCAGCCTGCATGGTCTGAGGAGCTGACTCCAGTAAAGTATGACCATCTGCATCTACTCCCCAGAACAGCAGCTCTGAGCAAGACTACTGCCTTAATGACACAGAGACGGCTGTTACTGAGTTGGACACTACACCCTGGAGTAGGATAATCTTCTGGACAGAGATATTTGAAGATTTCTGGTAAATGTGGACATAACAAAAAATATCCCAAACTCTAGTGGCTGTACCCCATTAGAGTCTGAGCCTTCTAGTGTGCAGGTGGCATCAAATATCTTTTCAAATTCAAAACCCTCAGGCCACGCTCTCAGGAGTTCATGTGAGCTGAAGTTGTCTGTCTGTCTTCAGTGAGAAAATGTTCAGCACAGTTGCCTCCCCAGTCCTCATTTTTGGGTAGTTTGTTTGAGATTATTGTCTACACTCTGATCCTTCACAAAGAGTAATGCAAACATGAGGCTATGGGGGGATTAAAGCTTACTCTCAAAGAGCAAGAATGGCATAATTGGGAAGTGAGCATATTAGAGGTGTACAATATCATCTTGACCCATTTTAGCAAAGAGGAAATCCAATCAGTATGTCCAGGTTTTCCAGAATACAGTTGTTGGACAGACTGCAGAATTCTCCTGTCTCTCATGGATCATCTATTTGTATAAGAAATAAATCCCCTTGACACTGTAAGTGCCCCAGTCTAGCTCTATTCTTCTTCATATTCATAAAGTCCCCTAACTCAAGTGGTAATTTTGCAGACTTAGACTTGCCCTAAGTAATACTTCTTCATATCATGGGGAGACAGTAATACCTCTTCTCAGCAAGTGCAAATTGGCAATAGTCTCTCCTACCAAGAGGCACAGCCTGCTTGTTCTTTCACTGCAATATTTATGTCTGTCTCTGCAACAGTTCCTTTAGCTAGGAGCAAAACCCTAGTTAGGCAAAGCGCTGGGAAACTGCCACATGCTCCTGCAACTATATGTTGCCATAAAATAATTCAAACACACTATTAGAGTGTGTAATTTAGCTCATATGTAGTTAGAATATGCAGAGTTTGCCAAGTGACTGCATCCAGCTGGAAAATCAATTTATATATGCCAGTTTAATAAAACCTGAAAGTCTTCCGCAATACATGAAGAAATGTTAGACAACGTTGAAATTGTACATTATGTAAAACCAAACATAGCTGTAAATTGCAGGCTGAGTGTGAAGGATCATTCCCCTCCTGCCAAAATTCATATAAACGGTCACCAATTTGGGGATGGAGGGGGAAACATACCATAATAAAATGAAACTTTGTACATTTCCAAGTACAAGCTTCCAGGGCCAAATTTTTTGGTAGGAGAAACTTCAAAACAAAATTGACTTTGGCCTTGAGCCATCTCTTACTGATTTAAATCTGCAGTAGTTAGGGGCTACACTGGTGCAAATGAAAACAGAAAACAGGTGATTCAATGGTGAAGAGGTCTTTCTATGTACTACAAGTGAGCCCTGAGCTCTCAGTCTGGCCTAACCACATTGTTTGCCTGCGGAGTTCCCCCTTCATTCTCACTTTAGAAAGCACTATTTTTTTGTCCATGAGGTGCATACTCTATTGCTATGATCTATTAAGTGTGTATAAATTAATCCCAAGAAGTATCAAGGCTATCCATTCCCTTGCCTGGGCTTTGCTGTTGGCACCTGGGGTTTCTTCTTAGGAAGGGTAAGATGCTGCCCTGTGGTTGGCACTGTGGTGCCCAGGTGGGTGTCACCAGTCCTGCTCTGGAGAGACAGAGATCAGCATTGCAAACCCCACGGTGTGGATGATGCTAATTACCAGGCTTGCTTCTGCTCTCAGCAGGGGCATGAACAGTGAAGTGGCACACAGATACACTGGGAGTAGCACTTCCTCCTCTTCCTAGTGTCTTTCTTGAAGCTGTATAGGATGAGCTGGGAATGCCTGTGTCCAGGCAGGAGACAAATACGTGACTTCAGTTTTCAGACTGAAGACTTAACACCTTTTACTACCACCAGCAAGAAAACTCTCATTAGTACTAGGGAACACAAAAAACTACAGGAGTGAGTCAGGCTTATTGCACTGGGTTGGTTACTCTGTTTTCTGGACAAACAACATAAGGCAGGAAAGAGAACACTCAACTGCAAAACAATGCTAGTCTGATCTTCTTCCCATACACGTGGTCATATCTAAAATAATTATTTAGATTAAATTAACTTTTCATCTTCATTTGCATAAAGGTTTCTCTGCAGAGGTAAGGCATGTACGACAGGTATTTAGTGCACATTACTTGCACACTGCCTACATCACCCTTTAGGTTTAGGTTTAGGTCTCCCTTTCAGAGTGCCCTTGATGCAATGTGACCTAGAGTAGCCAGACAGAAAATGTTTACAGGGCAGCTAATGTGAATTTATGCTCTTCTAGTGAATAACTCTGACTTTGCTCTGATCCCAAAATAGGAAAAACAAAAAGACTCTTCATTTAACACTTAATATCTCAGGGGTCAGTTCTGTTCATTGTAGCATTACCAAAACCCCAAGGAAACTCCATTTAGACCAATGGCTACGTCAACAAAACCCTGGAAACTGAATTTGGCCCATTTTCTAACATTTGCATCTTAAAAGCATTTCCAGCTTGTGGACATTGGATGGAGAAGTTTTCAGATACTCTGGTTATCAAGGCAGTTCCTCAAGCCTTTCAAATGAATCAAATTTATCTTAGCAAACTATTTTGTCCAAGGTTGTAGGAATCACTCCCTACTCATGTGAACAAGATCTTACCTTGCACCTTAACCTGCAAATCCCCTCACCAGTCTCCTCATTCACCCTCGCTTAGGGCATGCTGTTTGTTGGCAGGGAGTGTTGGCACGAGTCTTTGTTTTCACAGAATATACAGTTTCACCTTGGCTTAGCACTTGACATCCTCAGTATCAATGCAGCCACTCACAGAAGTAAAGGTCATTGATTTAAACCACAAGTATTCAAGATTACTTTTTTACGATCGCCACTGTCCAACATACAATTAGGCTTTCATGTGCAGAATGTGTTTCAAGAACTGCCAGTAATTTTCATTCCATATACAGTAGTTTTTATGCCAATACATGTGCTTTATATCTGATGGCAAGAATGTTTAAGAGAGTGGAAGGTCAATCTTTTATAGACAATCCAAAAAATAAAATAAAAACTGAGAAAGATATGGGAACGTGCATACTCAGCAAGAACCCTAGCAGGAAAAGCTTCCTAGGTGATTAAATACAAAAATGAGTGTTGTCCAATTGGTAAAACCATTGCGGGATGTGTGCACACCAGAAGGGTCTGGAATGCAGAGCCATTCAAGCTCAGCTTTTAACAAGGCAGTTGTGGACCTGGACACAGGCCAGATATAAAAGCCCTGGGCCCAGCATGGGCTAATTTACCAAGGTTATGATGGTGATCTAATCTAACCAAGTTTATTTGCTTTGAAACAAACTAGGAACACTCACACAGCCAGTCACCATTTGTCAGCTGGGGAGACAGCAGTGAAGAGCTGAGCACAAAAAGGTAGACTAGCTAATTTTTCTAGTCTTCCTCCCCAAAACACTCCTGACTGTGGCCTTATACTCCCCAAAAAGAGAAATATATAAGAGGCACCTAGTACAAATATCTTTCCAGATGCAACAATGCCAGTTTAAAGACTAGTGCTTAATAACTAGTGCTTCTTCCCTTCAGTGAAATGTAACTATTGATAAAATACATAAAGCAATACTACTTGGGTTTGAAATAATCATATTGGCACAGGAGAAAAATTAGGAGTTATTGTATCGTTTTACTTATATCAGTGTGATTAAAGTAATGCAATTTATGCATGTGGATACGTTTCAGACTACCATGCAAGGTAAAAATGACAGCTATTGCTATGTACCACACTCGATTTCATTACCTCTGCATGAACAGTTTCTAACCAGGCCACACTCAAGCTTTCTGATGGATTCAAACCACATAACATCACTGGGATTACTCTGGTTCACTTCAAAATATAATCAACTCAATGTAATTAAGCCACAGCTCTCTTCACCTTCAGACAAAAAAAACCCCCAAAAAAAAAGAAAATTCAATTTCCTTAAAGAGTACTGGAAAGCGGGAAAATTATCTTTTGGAAAAAAACTTTCAGAAAAATGTTTTAATTCCAAAATAAAGACCTTTCCATATGTTGCACCAATTTCATGCTCAATTCAGATAAGCAATAAATATGTATGCTATTTTGTTTAGCTTGATTTTGCCTTCAGTTTGGTGAGTTTCTGTTAAAAATGGGGGAAGTAGATCTACAATTGTTAATAACAAAAAAAATAAGCCTTGCCTTTTAAACCAGAGGGTAATACTGATTTTGAGATTTATATCACATAGTTCTTCATCTTCTACCCTTGACCATATCCATAGAGAGACAGGAATATGTGCCAAGCTTTATGAAACAGATCAAAAACTATTTAGTAAAAAAGCAAGGCCCTAGATTTTCATCTTGAGGGTTAAAGGATGAGGGTAAAACTAGGTGTTTACTCCCTAGTCTGCCAGGTTTTATTGCTGCTAGCAGGAATTGTGTGCTTAATCCTCCCCTCCCTTCTTGGATGCAACCCTAGCAAGAAGTGAATGATAGTTTTATCATGAGGGAGTACTACACCACCAGTCCCCATAAATAAGTATCACTCAAGAGTGCTTTGAGGATGTAGCTCTTGATTCCAGTGGGGCCAAATTTATCTTTAGTCCTGGGGAAACCCACAGGACAGTTCTGTCACTAGCTCTAATGAGAGACACTGATCAGTCACTCAACACATAGTAGGTTCAAGTGAGGGTGAGAGCCTTCCATTTAAAATCCAGACCCTTACAAGTAATTTTCAGCTGTGTTTCCAAAAATCAAGTCTGAAAGAGACACCAGTCATGATCCACTAGTGAAGAAAAGAACAGGATTGTGAGGAGACAATCCAAGTTTCTATGGACAAAGGAAAAAGATGTGGGATTTTTGAAAAGCAGTTGATTAATGGGAGAGATACAGCTGAAAAGCAGTGGTTTTCCAGTTCTGAAGTAGCTTCCTCCAAAAAGAAGTCTTGACCCAAAAGAAGGAATAGCAGATAAGGCATTCAGTCCTGCCATAAATATATTTTAAGGTGAAAGAGAATGAGGTCAGGTATCTGTATCACTTATATTTTTATGATGATTTCCAGAGCATAAGCACTTCTGTCATCATACAATAATTTTAGTGAAAGCATCTAACATGGAAAACAGCATTTCAGATCCATTTTTATTGCAGATTTAGTTTTGAAGCAACAAATTACTAACATTTCAAGGGGGGCTGCATTTAGTTGAAAACTGACAGTCATATAAATTATCTATGTATATTTGGCAGAAGAGAATGTGGGATAAATTTCTGGAGCCTACTTTTACTGAAATCACTTCATTGAATAAAAAAAAAAAAAAAAAAAAAAAGGAAAAAAGAAAAGTTGAAAGCCATTTTGTATTGTGAAGATATTGACACTTTTGAAATGGAAAGGGCATATAGGTCTCTAGTTCCAGGTCCATTTGTTGAAAAATCTTGTTGGGCTGTAATAATCAAACTTTTAAGATTTAAAGAAAAGGAGATAATTCTGATAAAGGCAATACAATACCCTAAAGAAAAAAAAAGCAGAGGATATAGAAAGGTGAGAGAGAGTTCATATTTTTGCCTGTTCTACCCAAAAAAGAAAAGACAAGAGAAGAAAGGAACAGCTGAATTTGAGTCTTTAATGCCAGGAGGGGGAAAAAAAGGGAGACATGAAATTTTGCAACCTACAACCCCCATAATAACAGCAGGAACCATCACCATCTAGCACAGGCAGTTGAACAGTTTATCAAGATTTTTCCTTCTGCCATGGATTTCACTGTTGCAGCAGCACATAGGCTTTTCCATGTTACTTGGCCCTATTCCATGGCTTTTATTGAAGATTAAGGCTTGAAAGAGAAGAGAAAGCAAACAGAAAACAAGTACAGGCTCAACATCTTGACAGAAGTTTATAGTGTGGGTCTGCCTTGTTGCTTTAAACACAATTGTTTTAGCTCCAGGCATTACAGTTTCAAACTGTGATTAGTTTAAAGGCTTACTGAATGTGATTTTATGGAGACATTAAGTGTTTTAATTTCCATGCTTATTTCCAATTCATCATATACCATCCTTAAAAGGAAAAACAGCCCAACACATTTTCATGTTTCTCATTAGAAGGTATAAGTTCCAGTTAAATATGCCAGTGCAGGGCATAAATGGGAAGTGGGAAGTTGTCTTTGGTCACGTCAAGTAGCAGAAGCATGAATTTCTACATAATTACTTTTAGTATTATGTGGAAAGCTGGAACTGATGAGGATCTGAATGTTAAGTTTTCCAAGCTCTACTTTGTCATGTTGAGTTTGCAGGTGCTCAGCCCTATTTGGAAGGCTGACAGTAAGTTATAAATTCTTTTTGAAGAATTCACAAGAGATGTCCTAATGTAAACCAGTGCACTGAGTCAGCTTCTAGGCTGCCCATGTGCTCCCTCCACAACCCAGAGCATTCTCTAAACAGGAACAGAAACACAATTAGAAGCAACCCTTGGTGTGTTGTGGCTCACTTCACAGAGGTGTTGCACTCTGGAATCTCAAATGCTAAATACAATTATCACCTGACACCAGGTAGTAAGGGAAGGAATATCTTCCAGGATTTGGGATCTCACAGCAGGGTGGGAATCCTGCACAGACTGCTTGCTTCTGCCTAATCCTGCTGCATGAGCCCAGGCGGGCGCTTGCTGCCTCCGGGCTCCTCCTTTCTCCCCTCTCCACCATTTGTCTGTCCTGGCCCTTCATGCTATTCACTGCTGGAGTTTGTAACCAGAGGGGCACTACAAAAGCAGAAAAGAGATGCCCTCTCCAAGTGGTGCCTCCCACATCCAACCTTCAAGCTCTCAAGTTTCCACCAAGGAATTCCTGCAGTGTCTGGCTGCAGCAATAACATCCCGGAGAATTTGTAATGCCCCAAGCCTGTGAGAGGACTGGCGTCAGCTTTGCTCCTCTAAGGGCATCTCAGCCCCACACCTCCCAGCATTAAGGAGAGCCTGCAGGAACATTTTCCATCTGTCCCAGAGTAGCTGTTACCCCTTACACAATATCCCAAGTGGCGGGGCTAAGGAGAGCAAGGCAGGGAGCATGACTGCAGTCTGGAAGCCAGAGCAGTCCCCTGGAGGGGAAGGGGTATCCAGGAGTGGTTCAAGGCCTTCCCTGTGAACACAGTATATTTTTTAACTGCTGGGTGTGTAGCACGAAGAGCAGGAAGCAGAAACAGTGACCCAAGTCCCCTGTGGATCCAACACTCTGCTTTATTATGTGCATGTGCAGCAATGTTACACAGCAGACCTCTGGTCTGGTTTTGTGTCTTCAGGCTGCAGTTTAATGATGAATAATTAGGTTTTGGACAGCTCTTGGCAAAGGCTGCCACTGAATACTTTATGCTGTAATGGATGTTAATCTGAAAATTGCGTTTGCAGTTCTGTTTGATCATCTGTAATGAAAGTGGTCAAATCGTAATTTGGTCTTACTAAAAAAAATAAATAAATCACCAAACCTATTTCAAAATCCTACTCTTGCCTTATACCAGTAAAAATAAGTAAGAATTCCATTACATCCAATCACCTTACAGAATAAGAAGAGATGAAAAAAGGTTTTCAAAAATAATATGAAAGTTAAAAGTTCAACTGAATCATCAAACTGTGGGAATTTAAGTTTTCCTATCTAGGCAGCTGGAGCTCTATCATTGCAACATGCCAAGCTACAAAAAATCTAAATGCTAAGTTAGGCAAAATATTTTAAAACATTGAATCTTCCAAGGTACCTAGTTTTGCATTTGACTCTGCTGGGAACCTCACTGCGAACATTTTTCTCAAAAATGGCAAGATGCAGGAGAGTGTCAAAGAATAAATGGTACCTGTGTGTGAAACATTGTTCCACATCTTATGACTGATATGAGACACTCTTAGCACTTGCTACAAACACAGACTGAACTGTCTGAAACACTCATCAAAATACATCCACAAGTGATTTCACCTTCTTATGAGCCAAACCTTCACCCAGAAAGGTGTGTGAAATTCAGAGTAGTTCCTTGACTATATCAGCATGGATGAGAAAGGACATGGCATCAGAACCAGACGGCGTGACACAGTCAGTGTGACCCAGCAAGGCAGTGGTAAATACACAAGTTACAGTACAACCACAAAATATTTTTATAAACCTTCATAGATATAATAGCTGCAGAATTAATCAGTGAGTGAAACTGCTAAAACAGGAACTTTTAACAAAGTTGAAGTGAGAGCTGACAAAGTAGGGCGAATGTCTTTCCAGGAATGCCATGTGGCTCATGCAGTGTCCCTGCCTCTGTGACAGTGTTGTGATGGGAGCCTGAGTGACGCTGGCCTGAAAGGCTGAAACAAAGTGGCTTGCATCAAGAAGTTTTTATGGGGATACATTTCCACTGATTTAAATGAATCAGAGACAGGCTAGAGCCAATGGGAGTTTAGTCTGGATAAGGAAGGAAACTTAAATGAATAAAGATTTCAGCATTTGGCTTTACCTTCGTAAAGAAATAATAAAAATATATTGCACATATTGCATATCTGTCAGCTAAATTCATTTTATCTACAACACTTTATTGGTCTCATGCAGCTCTAGAGAACAATTGAAATCTCAAATTACAAAACCACCTAGTTTAAGACTTGATCAGTACTGAAGCCCTCAGACCCTGAAATACAGTCTCCAAGTTCCCATTCAAATTGTCATCAAAGCTATACTCCAACATTAAGTCCATGTCAGCCTTAGTGGAAGCAGATGAGGACTACAGCTGCATCTGGTTTGACTTCCCTTTAATAACTACAGCCAATTGAGCCATATCAAAGAAAATGTAAGTATTTCCTTAAAAAGCAGCTATATTTTTTTCTTTCAAGAAAATAATTGCAAAAAAATGTTAATTTAATATTTAAGTCTTATTTTAAAATATAAGACTAAAATATCTACTGGACTAGAACAGGCCAAAAATATCACAGAGTAAGTTACAACATTCTCCCTTCCAGCAAATTCATTCCTACATAGGAAGAAAAATATTTGAAAAACTCAGCTTCTTTGACAAAAGATAAATTTAAACTCAAATCCAAGCTCTTCAAAGACTCACTAAATCCACAGACTCCCACACATCCCTATACAAAAGAATGGCCTGTGCAGATCCTTCACAAGCTCTAGCCCTGGCTCACCCTGTGGTGCAGGCACTTCTGCTCTGCCTCTGCCTGCTGGGAAACTAAACCTTCAACAAAGTGCAGTGGGAGGGGTTTTGCCATTACTCCTGAACAGCAAAAAATGAAAACAGCAGCACTGGCATGCAACGTGAAGGTACCTCCAGGCACTCAGGAAAACATACTAAGCAGATTTTACACTAGCTTTATTAATTTCTGTAGGTCTTTGTCAAATATTTAAAGCACTTCTCAATAGCTTATCTAATATCATGGTCACTATAATGTTAATAACTTTCTCAATCACTGGTGTCCATCTTCTTGCTTTTCTTGTCACAGACAGGAATGTTTTATTGTCCTAAAACTGGAGACCTATGGCATACAAAAATCTCACCTAGGTTTTCAATTTTTTGAGTTCCTTCTCAGTAAAAAAGATACCAGCTTTCTCTAGTTCTTTTGCAGGCCAACCACGTCTTACATGTCTCTAACTAATTCTTCATTAGATATTCACATGCCAAAAATCAATTAAGTGGCTGTTTCAGAGGAGGATTTCTCATTGCATCTCTTGGTAAGCTCTAACACAGCCAGGCATGGCTGGAAAGCTGTGACCTGAACTCCTGGATTGTAGTTTACTGGTACAGGTATTATATATGCTCTCTGCTCTTAACTTCTTTCAACCCCTTCTCTGAGCTATGGCTATAAGTCAGGCACCCAGCTGGGTGGATAGAAGTAAATTAAAATTCCACAGTGCTCACGGAGCACAGACACAAATGTAAATCTGACAGACACATACCAATAAAAATTTATCTTGATTTTTTGCTGTGACAGAACACTGAAGTGTTTAAAAACATCTGGAGGACAAAAAAAAGGGGGGCTACCAACCACAATTTTCCTTTAGAAACATGTTTAAGGGGTCTTCCTCTTTGACATAAGCACAGGTTAAGCATAATTCTTATTGCATATGACTATTGCCTCCAACACAGATATGGACCAGTGAATTTAGCAGAGATTTTGGAACTGATGCATTACCAGCTAAGATAACAAATTTTGTTTCTTTGCTAAATATTTCTATGATTCATATCACTAATATCTGAAAATTTCTCAAGTGTAGCAGAGGGGAAAATACCACCTTTTTTAAAGAAAATTTCGTATTGATTGAAAAAACTAAAAATCAAAATTTCCCACATAAATGACTCTGTTGTATTTTGGGGGTCCAGGGGAGATGAGCGTTTGGGAGGGGGGTGGGTGACAGGGTGTTGATCTAGGGTATTCATATTTTTTATTTGTTCACAGATGAAAATAGGGAAAATTACCTGGTTTTACAAGAGTAGTGCAGTTAAAAAAGATTAAAAGTCACTTTTTAACCTAAAAAATGCTATTAACAAAAATAAATCATCAGGAGAAAAAACTTGAATGCTTGCCTTTTTTACATTAAAGAGCAAGAAATTTAAAAATAATTAAAATTTTCTGCCAAAACCTCCTTTATTTTCACTCTTCAAAACCCTTTTTTAATTAAAATATAAATTCACCTATAAAAATTCTACAAGTTTTCCACTAGTACTTACAAATTGGAAACAATCTTTCATCTTTCCCACACTGGGTAGAAAAAACTTACATTCAAATTAAAGAGGTGACTATTGCATAAGTCTTTGTGTGAAGAAATCACTGAAAGAAACTCTGAGAAATGTATTTTAAATCTGAAAGCAATTTTTTAGTTTGAGAGAGTTTTTTGCCTTTTACAGGAGAAGTGCCATAATCCATCCCATCCTTGTCAGCAATGTACCCGTTAATTGTTCCTCCCAGTGGTCAGCAGTTTCCACTGGTTCAATTTTCAAAGAAATTTTTAGGCTTGAAGGAGGAAAACCAGAAAAATGTTGCTGATCCATTTTTCAGAAAAAGTATTTAATCCAAAAATTGGTTAGGGCTCATGGATATTTCAAACAGCCAGGACAGCAGCAGCAGTGGGTTTGCTGAGGTTCAGCTTCATAATTTTACTTACTTCAGCCAGACTTCCTTGAATACAAGCAAAATCTCAGGCTACTAGTGACTCCTCCAAGGAGAGTTTTCAGTGCTAGGGAGAACACAGATGGTGAACTTCAAGAGCAGGAAGCCTATAGGGTGAGAAAAGCTCTGAAGTACTGTGCACTTGACAAGTTATTGGGATAAACAGGTTGGTTTGGTTTGGATTACACAGGGGGTTTGTGCCATATCTTTGCTTACTAAAATACTTTTAATGGTTTATAAGTTCAAGAAACACACCTTTCCAAATATTCATATCAATCCCTCTTCCATGTGCTAACAGTATGCTAGTTTATTTTAAAAGAAAAAGAACTGGCTTGAATCTATCCTCAGTAATTTTTGGTTATTGGTGAAACAGTTGGATTCATTTTTTCCCTGCACAAACCATCAGGATGAATGCCATTTTCCATTATCATTAGAAAGTTGAGTTGGGCTCAAGCACAGCTCACTCTTGATTTTACTGATGATGGAGAATAAAGGTAAAATGCTAAAGTAGAGTCCCAGCTTGCCTACCAAATCCTTTCACAAAATTCACATTTTCACATGAGCTGATTTTCTTCCTTCAGCTCTAACCATGGTGCAGCTTTGTTCTCACCACTTTTGCCAGCATTTCCAGGAGCTGAGCTACCACCAGGGTAGTTTGTGCTTCACCATCACAGAATCAGGATGACAGAGCAGTGACAAAAGATCACTGGTAGGATTTGCCCTTTAAAAAGAAAAAGGGAAAAAAAAAAAAAAAAAAAAAAAAAAAGAGAGATTATAAGCAGGACCCAATTCAAAGTATTTAAATCAGGTGGAAGAAATTCCAATAAAAAGGAATCAAGAGGGTGTAAAATGCAAGTGTGAATACATTCCCATGGCAGGCAGTAGTGCTAGCCTAAGCTGATACAGTGAAATTCTGCAAGGCACTTGTGCATCGATGCCATCAGCATTACAGGCCTGCATGTGAAAAAGATAAAACATTGTGTTTGTGCTGTTCTTTGTAAGAGTCCAAAGTGTTTGCAAGTTATTAGATCTTCACACTTCTGTGTGCCAGTTCAAGCAAAGCCTAATGTGAGCATGTGCCCCCCAATCCTCCTGGGACTAAGAATGAGCCACTCTCAGCCAGGAAGCCTCTTTAGCTGCCCTAGGGATTGCAGCAAAGTCAGATCTCTTCAGAGGAATGTACAGACACAGATTATTCCTGTGGCACACTCCTGCCTCGTGCAGCCAGCCTGGCACAGCCACACAGCACTGCACCTGTGCTCAGTGCACCACTCCATGTGCTCCAGCCTGGGTGTAACTTACACCTCTGTGAGCTGGAGCCACGCATTCCAAACTGCAAAGGGCAACTTCTGCTCATGGCAACATCCTTCTGGCCTTACTGAGTTCAGTGTTGTATTGCACTGGGTTAAATCAAAGATGGATGCAAGCTAAGTCTTCTGGTTTCCTTTATAGCATCAGTGCACTGCCATTTTCAATTCTCTCCTGGGCAGTTGATTCAGAGAATTCAGGACTGCTGAAAGGTTCTGCAAAAAAATGACTGAAATAGTTTATAAATCCTAGGAGGGAGCATAACTGCACAACACTTGTAGGACAAGGAGCATTCTTTACAGCAGTTATTTTATCCTGTGATTTATACTGGTCTCCTACATCTATCACATGGCTACAGCATTCACTCCTGCTTTGTAGGAATTCACTTTTGGCCTCATGCTACACTCTCTCTGCCAGAGGAAAACTTTCCTTCGGTTTGTGAAAGACTTCCGCATTTGTTTTCTGTGTGATGATATCAACTAACAGCATTAAATTCTGTGGGTGCATTTATTCTGTGGCCCTTGGTGATAAGATAGGGATTAAAACCATTTCAGTGAGAAACTGAAAGCATCCAATGATAGTCTGAACTCTAATTCAGAGGTTTCAGGTGTAACCTAACAGGAAAATTTGAGTCTACTGTCCCTCAATATTTGCCCAACTGCTTCAATGAAAACAGGAGAGGAACTAACCTGATCCAAGGCCTGAGACACCTCCTCACATGGGTTTAAATCCTGAATTTAATGGTTCATGGGCTTTGAGGGCATTTCTAATTCAAATACAGATGAGTCTTTTGGAAATGATCCACCTTAGCATTTCACAGAATTCAAGTCCTGACTATTAAGTTTCTATGATAAAAATGAATAGATTTTTTTTTAAGACACTCCTAAATTTAGTTTGTTTAATTTTAAATACCTGCCCAAAATCTTTATACTGCACACTTCCTCCCTCCCTCTTTGACCAGAGTCAAAAGTAGGTCTTCAAATATATTTCCTGGCACTGCTTCAAGCAGAAGGCTGAGCCAAGTCTCCATCTTACAGCACAGGCAGGTGGGAAGGATCACTTGCACCTTCCCTCTAAATATCAAAAAGCACTGGTCTTCCAGGAACGTAGTTGCAAAGACAACTCACTTTCATAATATTATGACCACCTACTTCAATTCTCTGGCTATAGAAATACAGATTTAAGCTACAATTATTAGGTTGGATTCTGCAGTTTATAGACCTTTGTAAACAGTATTTTAACTTTGCATCACAGCAATTGCTCACCACACATTAAACACAACAGAAAAATGTGCTGCCAGTAATAAGCAAATAATCATCAGAGATTCACAGGGTCCCACAGGAGATCTCTTATTACTACCCCTGATGCTCTCAGCCCAAAATTATTTTGAAGTTTAAGAGTGCTGCAATGGCATAGAAACAGTAGCTATGAAGGAAGTCAGGAAGCTTCCCCTGCAAAAGGGTGGCAGGATAATATAGCACTTCAGATCACTGCAGTGACATCAAGAGATGTCTCTGCAGAAAGAAGAAGCCCATGGTAGGTCATACAAGTTCCTCTTCTGCCATCACAAGCTTGATGTATCTGATCCAGGCTAACCTGTAGCCACCTGAAGGTGAGCAGCTTCTTCATCTACTGAAAAAGTCTGATCAGTCAAGCTTCCTTCACAAATCAACTCAGGATGTGAAATATTAAAGGAGTTGCATCTTTCAGTAGAAATAAAATCTGATAGCTGCCTTCTCCTTGAGCCCAAACCAACAAAAGCCACCCAAATTATTTCCTCTGCAGGAAGTCCTTTTGGGGATAAATGAGTCATACAGGATTCAGATCACTTCCTGGATTTGTGTGCATCCATCAAACAGCAAACAGCAGCAAAGCCAACAGCACCCTGTGTCTACTTCAAAGTACAATCCAAGAGAAAGGAAAGAGAGATTCAGAGCTAAGAGATCTGGATTGCCTTCTCCACTGTTCACAAGGTGTACTTGATATGTAGGCCAGCAAAAGGTCCCCTTTCCCTCGCCTGGGAAGACCCATCCTGCTAATATGAACAAAGGAGCAGGCAGAAGCTGCAATGCATATTGAAAGTAACAGAGAGACAGACACAGGGGGTAGAGATTTGATAATGCAGACAGAGGGGGAAGAAAAGAAAGAAAGAATAAAATAACTTCTTAAGATTCTAAGAAAAATGAATCTTCACTACATTGGTGCTTTTATTAGAACACCTCATGCTCTTTTTCTTGCTCTCTCTTCTTGACACAGTAAGTTATGTTCAAGTTGCCTGAGACACTTTGTCAGGGCACCTCATTGTTCTTCTCCCAGACAGCTCCCCCTGACTCCAGCACACAGCTCAGGGGCAAGCGTGACCACACCTCCAGGGACTGAGGATGCTCAGACTCGGAGTGGTGATCAGAAACAATTGTCTGCAACAGGACTCAGTGCACAAAATCAAGAGAATGGACACAAAGCAAGTCTAATGTAAAGTGAGGTGGAGCAAAGAAAGCATCAAACTCTTTCATGATAAAGTTGCTCTTACTCAAGATAGTACATCAGAGGCAGAAGAGGCACCTCCCTTTTTGGAGCTTCAGATGCCTTGAAGTGTGCTAAAATTCAGCATGCAAGTGAAGAGCTCACAGCAATTTAGCCTGGGGGTTTTTTGTTGTTTGTTTGGGGGTTTTTTTGCAATCCTCTTCCAGGTAATTACCACTTTATTGAACCCACAGTATTACAGCAGCAACTTGAAACCCTGCAGTGGCATTGTTCATAGATAGTACAGAAAAATCACATCTGTCCTAAGGTACTTGCAGTCAGAGATAAAGCAGACAAAATGCAAAAGACAAGTATAATCCACAATCTACAGGAGGTACAGGGAGGCATATGGCAGGCTTGATCCATGTTTCAGCAATGGAGACTTGAGCCCAGGTCTCTGCAGACTTAATGCTGAGCCTCACCAAGGGAACAAGTTTTCCCCTGGAGAAGGCATGGAGGTGATGTGCCTGCAATGCTGATGGCTGCTGATGTTATCAGGAGATAATCACAGTCTCTCTAGAAGAAAAACTACAACCATGTCCTGAAAAGTAATACCTACATGATTTTTAAAAACAAAGTAATTCTGTGGAAAAAGCACAACTTCAGTCACAAGGTAAGACTTGTTCTTCAGTTTCAGTATTCTTGAATCAGGCTAACAAAAATGTAACTTGGCCCATCTTTATTTTAGTTAGTCCTTGGAAAGCAGAGCTTTCATGAGGCACACTGCACATCTAATACTTCCAATCTTGAGACAGAGGGTAAAAAATATTACTTTCACTTTCCTGACAAAGTGGGCATAGGCACTTAACTAAGAATTCTAATGATCCTAACACTCTGGACAAAGTAAAATGACTTTGCCACGGTCAAAGTTACAAGGTACAGCTCCCCACTGAAATGATGGTCCATCCTTGCCTAAAAAACTGTATGTCCAAAACCCTCAATACTTCACAAGCCTGAGGTTTTCATCTAGTTTAATGTTTCCAGTCCAGGATGAGGTTACTAAATTGATGAGTTCTTTCAAAAATTTGAATCTCAATTGTGAACATCAGGCTGAAATACCATCTGCTCATGCACTTACAAGGAAAAATGGAAGTATTGCCAAATGTCATGCATATGCAGGGAAAAAAAATGTACTCTTCTGTACTTCTGAGATATTTGAATTCCAGTGATTCTGAAGTCTAAAAGGTACTACAGTCTCTTGAAGAAAATCAGGACAATCATCATATGTCATTTGCTTGATTGCTACCCCGACCAGGTGTGATCTTGAGCTTACAAGATTGAGATTCACCTTCTCTGGAAGGATGGGGACTTTCCAC
Organism: Erithacus rubecula; assembly: GCF_903797595.1. Taxonomy (NCBI): domain Eukaryota; kingdom Metazoa; phylum Chordata; class Aves; order Passeriformes; family Muscicapidae; genus Erithacus; species Erithacus rubecula. The sequence goes on along the minus strand of NC_136689.1, from coordinate 51,628,060 downwards.
AATTCAATATGGTATTGAATTATGTACCACTCTTAGTCAAGCAAATACTGAACTTTGCCCACTGGATGGAAGATTGGACTCCAGCAATGCACACGCAGTTTAAACAGATAAAGACAGACCGACCAAAAACTGCCTGCCTGCATTAGCATGCAAAATATTTTGGCAATTGAAAAAAAAGAAAACACAACCCACTAACAGCATCACACTAGAAAGACTGTCCTCAAAACAAGAACTGCAAGCTGACAACATCAAAAGTTAAAATTGCATTTAAAAGAAATTCTTCTGTTTTGAAGAAGAAAGACACACAGGCAACAATGTTCCTAATTAAATCCCTTTGCAAAGTCCAGAGCCCCCAGGTCCTCCATGGAGAAGGGAAGCCTTTTGCTGGGAAATGAGTCAGCAGATCTGTAACTGAGCCTTCTGCACTGAGCTCCAAGCACCTTGCACACTGCTGGCCTGCCTCTCACAGCAAATGTTTAGGAAAGAGCCTGGTAATGGTGGCAGACAGGTAGGGAGAGCCATCATCCAAGGAGATACAGGCAAAATGGGCACCGACATCAGCTCAGCCCAGCCAGCAAAAGAGCCAATGGATTCCCACTGAGATCCCCATCTAGAAATCCCCATGCACAAGGGAGCAAATCTGTTATTGCAGGATGAGCATTGGGAGATGCTCCATGTAGATCCAAGACTGGCTGTAAGGCTGGGTGTGGATGGGGTCACAGCAGGGTCAGCCAGACAAGAAGTGATGCAGAGATACCTGCCCTGCTCTCTCACAGGGGGCAGGACTCCTGGTGCTGCCCCACAGGTGTGCCTCACATGCTCTATGGATAGTTGTGAGCTGAGGAAATAGAAAGATCTCCACAATTTGTCCACTGAGATGTTCAACTCTTGGAGGTATGACATTGGTCCTGTTTTGACATACTTGAGTGTGAAAAATCTTTTGTTATAAAAAGCTTTTGTCAGTTCATCAGCAAATAACTGAAGCAGGTTATTAATGCAGGCACAAATCAGTGTGTCTGTACAGATCTGTACACACTGCTGGAGACTTGTTCTCTTGGTTCATAGAGATATTTTTCATGAGAAGTGAAGGTAAAGGCATCAGCACAAAGCTTTCCAGGCAGAGGTGGTGCTCCAGTGCATCCAGAGCTAGGATAAGGTATCGTGTCAAATTGTGGGTGTTTGCTGGAAATCCTTTAGAAGTCGTCTTGCCATTCACCTGTGAACACTCCTTCTGTACCTAAAGGCACAGTTAAGCCTATACCCATTTCACATGAACATGACCAAAGTAAAGTTTCACAAGATTTACCAAGCTTTCCTTGAAGAACCAGACTGGAAAATCTTAAAGAAGCTATTAAAGGCTTCCTACTGGAAAGAAGCCACAGGATAAATCTTTAAGCAAAATTGACTTTCTATCTGTATTTAGATCATTTGGCCCAATGTGGCAGAATTTTAACAGCTGTAATAACTTTGGAAAACTCCTACATTAAGTGATTTCCAAAAAAATATTTCAGTCAATCACATGGAGAAAAGAATAGTTTTTTACAAAGCAGGAAAATCACCAGGTTGTGCATAATTTCCTTTTACTTCCCTATAAGCTACAACAAGTCAAAGCATAAAAAGAAATTAACTGTGGGTATTTTTAATAGTTGTTTTCTAACCAGTTATTTCTGTGTTCTGTTTGCATGAGAAATTGAAGGTAAGAGGTTTATGTGCAGATGCCACACTCCTCTGAGATCATCTGTTAACTGTCACAAGACAGAAAGCAGTTTCAGAAGACAGAAAAAAGAGTCATTTGAGAATGTTTGCCTGTGGCAGAAATATTTTTTTCTACCTCCATTAAAATTACCCCTAGGCAAAACCAGGCAGAAGTATTGAAACATTTGCACCAAAACATGCAGTTGCAAACATGCAAACACATACAATTAAGCTTTACTATAAATGTGAAAAGATGTGCCAAACTGGGAAGAATGGTCCTCACTATCTTGAGCTGTGTAAACAGAAAACTGCAGAATGGCTCATTTTGCTCATTTTGTTCCCAGACCTCTCTGATACCCAGCTGCAGATGGTAATCCCATCCAGCAGCACAAACAGATCCAGGAGACAAAGCAGCTCCATAGCCCGTGTCAGATGCCTGAAGTTGGATAGTATAAACACTACTCCTTCTGCAGATGGCCAGGAGAGAATCTGAGAAACATTGACTAGGCATCCTGAGTTTCATTTTTGGCATGTTGCAGGGCATAGCTGAATAAGGAAATGGGATGCAAGGATTCATCAGCGTGTCTTCCAGTGAAGGGAACGTTTCTGCCCTGAAAAGGACCAAGGATACAATTGTGTCTTAGCACTGGTTTTGTCATCACTGCCTTCTTTGTAAAGGAAAACTATGAAGAGCAGAAACTGGTTAATTTGTCTGTGCAACAAGAAGAAAATGAAATATTTCAGTCAATAGGTAGGATCTAAATTGATAGGGTCTCTCACAGCACTGCTGAAATGCAGGCATTTTGCTGCAAACAGTGGGCAAGAATAGGCCTGGTAGAACAAACCCTGGTTCTTATGCCCAGCAACTATTAGCATCCATTCAGACAAAGCAGCCAAGCCCTGGACGTGCTAAGGTTTTCCACAGAAATCATATAAATCAACATCTCCTCACAATGAAAGGCTTGGGTTAAATATAGTCAGGATTTGAACTCACGACTCCAAAAAGTCAAGACTTCAAGAGTCTCTTACTCTGGTTTGTTAAGCTATACCTGAAAAAAATCTATTTAGTGTTCAGTAAGATGGAAATACACTGACAAAATGAATCTCAAAACAATCTGTGAATGAAGCCTGAGCTTTAACATTCTTAAAGGTTATATGTCTAACAAACAGAGGGAAGGCTTAAATCTGCAAATTGAGAAAAGGGAATCCTGGAAAAGCGGGTTTTGGGGGAGTGCAGAACCATTCTGAGGCAGTTGGAATGGCAATGCAGGAGGGAACCTCTTCCATTTTGGAAATTTCAGTTCCTAAAGAAAGGTGACAGGACAGTGAGATACCAAAATTTTAAATCATCTTTTCTGCAGACGGGAAAGAGTAACCAAACACGGTAGAGCTGGTACTTGTATCTAGTCACAGAGAGAGCACCAGAGGGGCTCTGATAGCCTCGAAGTCACTGCTCCCATCCCTAATGTGCACAGTGTGTAATAATATATTTCATACATTTTCTTTGGCAAGTTTAATGGAAACAGAGGCTTTCAATGAAAAGGCTAAATGAGCCAAAACTCACAAATACCCAGCTATACTGTCTACACACACTTTTATTTCCCCCGCCTTCATATTCCCCCTTCAATAAAAGAGCATTTAAGTAATATTTTTTCCACTTGGCTCATGTGGAAGGTGAGCTGATCTGTACTGTGAAGTTCTATATTGGTTCCTCTTTTATTTTTTCTGAGACCAAAAAGGGAAGGAATAGAAAACAGCCTCTTTAAATGAAATATGCCCTTGTCAAAACAATTTAACAAATGGAAAAGGCATGCCCATTATGCTAGTTTTCCAGAAGTTCATCAACCTCACTGTTAAATCTTAGCATGTAAGAAAAATTACTCTATTTGTTCTTTATGGTTTGTTCCCAAGATCAAAGGGCTGAGGGCTGGAGGGTGTTTGACATCCAAGAAACACTCGTTGCTGCAATATTGTCTGTAGTGCCTTTTGTTAGTTTTGTTTCTTTATAAGGCTTTAAAGAACAGCAGTCAACACTTGCAGCACACTGGCATCCCATCAAATGCCAAACTCGTACTTTCAGAGCACATGGGAGGAAAATGTTTTTATGACTCTTACTGTGGTTTTCTCCTTTCACCAGGTCCTCTGATAGAGGCAACTGGAAATTTTCTTGCATCCCCATCTCCTCTCATTTGCAAAAGGTATGTCCAACAGAGAAGTTAGCATTATTAATCCATTATTTTAAAGAGCATTATAGCCTTATATAGATAATACTGGCAGTTCATGTTGGACCAATCTATAAATCATTAGAGGCCTAACTGATTTTCAGTTTTGTTTTGATTTGGTTTTGTTTTTTAAATGGAACTTGTTGTCCAATGCAATTTTTTGTGCTCCTATCAGATGGTGGATGATATTCAAAGGGCTGGAAATGTATGTCAGTGACATAAAACTGCTTTATTTAACCAAACCAGTTTAGCTGACTGAATTAGCTGACACACACTGTTTCAGTAGAAAGATTTCAACACCTATGTCTCAGCTTCAGAAAAGCAGATTTTCAGTCAAGTTCAGTTAGCTTAGCTGAGTTTTATTTAAAAAGCTTTGATTTGAGCTTTGATTAAAAAAAGCAACAGCTCCAAACTCCCTATTACTGGAAGGATGGAAACTTTGTTTACTTCTAGAGGGTAACCACAGTTACAAACACATCCTTCTCTCTGCAAATGGTGAGTTTATTTGAAACAATGCAAATCAAGTGCAAATGTCTTTTCTACAGATAAAGAAATATAATTATTATTAAAAAATATATAACTTTATATGTCATAAGGGCCATAGGTCTAGAACAATCACTGGCTCAGGTAGTCCAATCCCTGGCTCTCAGGAGCAGCCTTCTTGCAGATAATCCTCTTTATAAAGTTACTGACCTTTGTGTTCTACTGTGTTTTGTGCTTGGAATGTTCCCATGGAATAGTCAGGAGTTCTGAGCTTAGCCAATTTAATAGTTAATTAGCCACTTTAATTTCTTTTTTAACCCAAACCAGAATGTACTCTTGGCCAGTTTACCCCTCTGTTCCTTTGCCAGCATTGCCCTTCAGATTAAGAGTTATTTTCTGCCACACGATGTATTTAAAGACAAAAAATGTGCACGCTCTCTCAGGTTTTGCCTTGCCAATTTAAACAACCAACCTCTCCTAGCTCCTGTTTGTAAAACAAATTCTCCATTTCCCTGATCATCCCTATGGCCTTGTCTATGCAAACTTCATTTTCAGATCATCTTTCTTGAACGCTGTTAGTCAAAACCATATGTGTTATCTTAAATGAGATCCCATTAATGATTCCTCTATGCAGCTTGTAATACTTCCTTATCTGGAGTTATCCTTCCTGAGACACCCTAGGATTGCATTTACCTCTTTCCTACCTCCACAGCTTGCAGTCAACTTGTGACAGAGTGAGTGCTGAATGCTTCTTGGTTGTTTCCAGCTGCTGACCTCCCACCTTAGAGCAGCGGGTTTCAGTAAGAGCCCCCAAATACATGATGTTATCTTCTGCATTCAGACATTTTACCCCACTTTTAGTCCTCAACATTATCCAGCTCTTTTTGTGTGTTGTCCCAAACTCCCTTTGTACTGTTGGTACATCCCAGATTTGTGTCCCTGATTAAAGACACAGAAACAGTTCACCAGGATGAGCTTTCTAGAACATAATTAGCAAATAATTTTTTAAAAATCTACTTTTATCTGCACACCAGATACAGCAGATCCTAGATACTTTTCAAAACAGTGAGAAAGCCAGATGAGTGAATTGTAGTTGGGGCAAGATGGAAAGCTACAACCAGCACAACCACAACAGTGCTTTAATGGCACATGGAGCGATTTTCCCCTAAGACAGCACAGTAGAGATGAATGTCACAGGGCAGGCTTGAGTGGGATAAAGGGCTGATGCTTATGTGCTCTGGAGGGTTACTCTGTAAAAGGTAGTTGAAAGATGGCATGGCCAAGTTTGCACAAGAAGATAACAAAAAACCCAAGAAATTACTTTGATTACCTGATAGAACAAAACAAGATCACAAAAAGCAAAGTAAAGAAGCAAAGCCAAGTAGGCAGGACTAAAGACACATTGATTTTGATACATGGAAGATGCAAAAAAAGACTGGTAAAATACAGGAATACTGTTTTCAACTAAACACTGATAAAATACAGTAAACTATAGGAAAGGTATTACATAATCTAAGCAATGTACACAAACTATGATTATTTCTAGCAAAACCGTATTTGTAATGAAATGTATTCAAATGAGAAGACAGGTGAATCCAGGAAGGTACAAGGAGGAGGGATCACCTCACTAAGGGAGATTCATGTAGTTAAAGCAATTTTTAAAAGATTAAAGGAAATTTTTATATTCAGTGTTCAAAAGAGAAAGAAATTAAATATTTTGAAAAAGAAAATGAAGATTCACAAGATGAAAAACTCTTCACTTGACTTGAGAAAGTTTTGCAAACAGAAATTTTCAGGGGGATAGGAAACCAATGACAGGTTAAAGCAAATAATGATATGATTTCTTTTCACCTTCACCAAAAGCCTTTTCTTTTTTTCTTCACAGCTAACCTGCCTTCTCCTGACTTCCTCCTACTATAACAAAGAAATTTGTCATTCAGCAGAAACTATTCCCAACTTGTACAATGCCTTGAAACCTGGTGTCAAACACTACAGTCTGATGAAATTACTGATCTTAAATCAGCCACCCATCAATTCCATTTGAAGCCTGCTGTCAGCTCACCTGCCAAAAAAGCTGTGATTTGCTAAATATGCTTGTCATTTTCCTTCAAACAAAATTCCCAAAACGTGTGTTTTCAAACTGTTTATTAGAATAACAACACAGGGACTTCTGCATGAAAACCAACAGTGCCAGAAGCCTACAATATTTTCTCAAGTAAATAGCAGAGAAACAACCCAGCAGTCCCTTGAGAACTACAGGATCCAAGTCTTCCAGCTGAACAGCTGAGAGCTCAGAGGTGGATCCAGGCTCTTACACCTGGAGCTAGATGTTGGTCTGGATGGTGTGGGCTGCAAGGACATGGTTCTCTTGTCTCCACAAAGGATATCTCAGTCAAAGAAATGTTAATGGCAACAAACAGAAACAGAACAAAAATAGCACTGCTCCTTTTTCCCTCTAGGGAAACTTGCCTAGTGATTGTGAACTTAGCACTTAATGTATATAAATTGCTTTCTGTGTGGTAGTCTTCTTCAGTCAAATAAACAAAATAACAATAAGCTTCCTTTTCCCTTACAAAATGTTGTTGTTTGGGACAACACCAAGTGGACAAATAGATTAAATTAATATATATTCCAGATAATGGTGTGCAATATGCATCTGTTTGAAAATGCTGATATGTATTTTAATTATACATTGAATTTTCCCAAGGTTTATTGAAATATTCCATAAAACATAATGTGGAACATAATATAATGTAAAAATGTAAATATTATTTAATTTAATCTCTTTTACAGGCACATATTTCTATACACACACATGCACTTTTTAGGAGAAATTTATACTACAATTAGACTGCTCTTTTTGTATTTTTCTGCGTTTTTACAACGCCTTTATGAATAAACAATGAGCTGCTGCAAGTGAATGAAACAGTTCATACTCTACAGCTCCCCAAGGTGTTAAGGACAGCAGGATCAGCAAATGAGCTAAGAAAAGGCCACTCCAGCATTTAAATACTAGCAATAGCAGCACATAACATTAAGATATTCAAGTAGAAAAAAAACAAACCTATGGGAACATAATTAATACCTCATCTAGAGAAAACAAATAGAAGAACGTGAACAGTTTCAGAGTGTCTATTTTACTAAGCTTCACAAATGTAAGGTGAAACTTAGTGCCCACTGGGTTTCTAAGTGCTAAGCCAAGCAGAGGGAAAACCCTGAATGATTTCTCAAAGGCAACAATTTATGTAGAACATACAATAAGCTGAGCAAACTCCTCATTTCCCCTTGCAAGGCAGAATATTGCTCAATTAGCAGTTTGCTACCTAAAGTCTCCTTCTACACCCACTTTGTAGGTAAACAGCATTAATTTATTTCTTGTACTGAGTGAAGCTTCTCACAACTTGCCTGAAGTTCAAAAACTCATGCCATTTTTGCCCATACAGAGCAGCATGGACTTGATCATTTTCTCCTGTCCAGCTGCAGCCAAAGAACCCACTGCTTCCATTTTTTTCCATCCCTGCTGCAACTCAAATTGCTGCAGTCCAACAAAACCTACTATACCCAGAGCAGAGCTTTTCCTGAATTTCATCAGTTAATGTCAAAGCACAGGACACACCTAACACACATCTACTGCAGCAGCCCAGAGAAAGCAGCTCAGACACACAGACCACTGCAGTTCCTCCAAACAACACCTGCACAGCACATCTCATGTGCCTACATTTCCATATTCAGCTGCCACCCACCTGTGGCACTCATATTCTCTAACCCATTCCTCACCACCACTAATGGAGGAACAAACCATGGGTATGAAAGAAGACATAAAAAGGCAATTTAAAGATAAATTCCTCCAAAATACCATGTGGTATGCATGAGAATTATAAAAGGTCAAACAACTGATAAGGGCCAAAAAAAAAAAAAAAAAAAAAGGCATTTGTACATCATGCTCACAAGAAGACATTCCAATTGTGTTTTCTTTCATGCCTCTTTTCTTCTGCACAGCTCAATGTGTTTAAAACCATCTGAAGAAATAAAATTGGGGGAGGAAATATAATCTAAATTAATTAATGACCTAAAATAAACTAATTTTTTGCCTAGAATTTACCATTACATTTGTCTAGTGTGAGTTCTGCACACAACAGACCACCAAATTCCATAAAGTAGTTCCAGAAATCAATCAATATCTTTAGAGGACTCTGTTGAAAAGCCTTACAGCCTGGAAGGTCTAAGCAACACATCAAACAAAGCCATTAGATTTCTCTGATTGCAATTACAACCAACACCAGAGAATTTTATCTGCAAACAGCCACTTTTAAACAAAAAAGAAATGCAAAGCTAGTGATCTGAACCCTGCTCACTGACATATGACTTGCAGTTTCATTCAGAACTTAAAGTCTGATAAACAGTCACAAGTTACAAATTTCAGATCTTTTGGTGAATGCGTACCTTTATTCTTTTTTCTTCTCCTCTTCTGCCTTTTCATGAATCCTTATTCAAAAGTGACACATTTGTTCAGTTCAGGGAGATTCTTCTCTCTGGAGGGGAAATAATTTTTATCAGTAAGACTCCCTGGTGATCAGGTAGACTTGGAACTGCTGTTAATCAGCCTTTTTGACATGGTACCTTGAATAGCACTTCCCATGATGCTTTGTGTGCCTACCTTAATTCTTTCCTTTTGAACTCACCATGACTTATAGGTGTCTTTTTTTCCTTTTGTGTGTCTGAAGTTATCCCTCTATTAACTTTAATTGGAAAGGTACCTTTTGTTCCCCTAGAGTAGTCATATACTAACCACTGAACTCCCTAGGCTCAAATTTCTGGGGTAGCAAGAGTTCAGTTTTCTGACAACTCATAAAAAAAAAAAAAAATCCAGAGGAAAAAATTGATGTCTTTATTTTTGCTAATAAAATAAATTACATTTGCACTAAAGATGAACTGTTGCATCCATTTATACCAGCAAATACAGAGGATTCTGCTGGAAGTCACAGGGAGTTCAAAGAAAAGGAATTAAGGGCAGGCACACAGAACATCACAGAATCCTGACCCTTGCCATCTGCAAACCCTACTGAAAGGTATGCTGCTAAAAATAAATAAATAAATAGCCTTTTTCTGAGGCACTGGGAGAAATGTAGGTTCTTTCATAAAGGTAGAAGCAACAAAGCTTTGTTTCCTAAAGACTTGTGCCTCTCCCTCACAATACCACTGTTGGCAAGGGAGAGGGGACACATCCAGGCCAGCCTGCTCCTCCCTGGCTCCAATTAGCCCCACAGGACACCTGCATGGAATGGCCAGACTGTTACCAAGCACAAAATGTTACAGCTGAGTTCCCATCTTTCCCTCAGTATTTGCTCTCATCTGGGGCCTGTCCACCAACCAAGTTATTTTGCAATTAATTTGTCAGAGCTTCTGGGATCTGCTGCTCTTCTAGGTCTAGACAAAACTGTGCAGAAGCCCTAAAAGTTTCTGTGAAGTGACAGGCATATACTTTGGATATAGAACATTTCTCTAAGAAGGCAAACTAAAAGTAAAATAACCTCTTGCACTTTATTACCCATTCAAGAGATTTTTCTCACCTATTTCATAGCTTGGTCATGGTCACATAAAATGCCAATGAAAAAAGATGTTCCACACTGGGCTCTGAATCAGAAGCTATATTTGAATCTTCCCAGAAAGTTGAGTTTAATCATCTTCTGCTGTTCAGCTGTTTGTATCCACAGAATGTGACCCAATCCTCTTGATTTTCTTTGTTCCAGAAGAAGAATTTGGACTAAACAGGGCCAGGGCAGCAACACGCCTAATTCTGCTGTTCCACAATTTCACAAGACCCTGAGTTAAAGCAGCAGCTACCACCCTCTCTGCACTGACAGAAGAAAAAACCCCACCAGTTGAATGCCAAGGATTAGCACCTCAACCCTGACATGAAAGGGATGCCCTAGGAGGAAAGACTGCTGCAGTATCCCCTTCCTGAAGACCTGGCTAGTCCCTGCAGCAATGTATTCTGAAAGTGGAAGAAAATGAGATGGAAAAGTTTGTGGGTCAAGAGCAACACTTAAGGACAAAAAGAGACTCAACTCGGGGAAAATTAATGTAATTTATTGTCAATTAAAATAGAGTTGGATGCTGAAACCAAAATTAAATGACCACCTTGCTGCCATCCACTCCTTTTCCCTGGCTCATCTTCTCTCCAACTCCTCTGCTCCCCCACCCTGAGGGTTCCTACAATCAGCCCAGGGCAGCCCAGCCTTACCCCTGTGGCCACCACCATAACCTGCCCCAGCCCAGGGCCACTCTGAAGAGCAGCATGACAGCCAGAGCCTTTTTGGGCCAGCAGTGTCATTGGGCCATCAGGGGAGCCACAGGGTGCCCAGCAGCCCCAGCCAAGGCTGCTCCCAGCTCACCTCAGCCTGCCAGCACCCAGGCTGCTCCTCGCACACCTGGTTAGTCTGCTGACAGAAAGCAGCCCAGGGACAGAAACTGCAGTTCTTAGAACCAGTGTGTGATTTTCTCTTTTCCTACTCAAAAGCATAATACAAGTAGAGCTTTTCTTACCATACAAACTTTTTTTTTTTTTTTTTAGAGAGGAAAAATCCCAGGCAGCAGTTTTCCCAGTGTGATTCAACTTGTTGGTGAATTTTCTGGGAAAGCAGCCTTGCAAGAATTTTGGCCTTTAGGCCTGAAGTAACAGAAAGTAATAAAAATTGAATTAAAATGACCATTGAGCTAAAAGAAGATGATCCAAGCCACAGCACCAGCAGCCTTCTCTGCTGGGACTGCAAGGCTGCCTGGTACTGGCTCCAAAATTAGTTCATCTTCATCCCTCTGACTGCCAAATTACATCCCTTCCCAGCTGAGGCAGCACACCAAGGAGATGTGCACAGGGACTGCTTAAAAACAAAGCCAGCCCTAGAAGTCTTTTGTCCAGCCCCAAAAACAGATGCTTGAGCACAAGCAAGGCCATGGGCAGGGTGGAAACAGCCTTTCCTACATGCTCTTTGGGCCCAAGGGGAAATCAAGCTCTGCCATTACTGGAGAAAGGGAAGCAAGCCCTAGCAGGGGTCACGACAGGACCTGTGCTGTCCTGGCCTGATGGCAGGGGTGTCACACACAGCTCTGATCTGCACAGCCAGTTCCTCGGGTGCCAGTGGTGGTCAGCCCAGTTCTCAGTTGATAACTGCTGCATCTGCTGGAAGTGCTCAAAAAACACGTGAATGTGGGAAGTGTTGGTGGCTTGGTGGAGCACATGCTGGTACTGGGCTAATGGTTGGACTCCACGACCTCAGAGGTCTTTTCCAAACTTAGAGAACCTGTGATTCTCCCTTCCTTCCCATCCCACCTCCCTTACCAATCTGCAAGTCAGGCACCAAAGAAAAGACAGCTAACTACCCCAGGGTGATCCTCTAAAGAAGGCACACAGTGTCTCACAGGCACAAATTCCTTGCAGGCTGCTCTGCAGCACTGGCAGCCCCCACCCCCCTTCAGCTCCACAACTTGTCTTTGAAACAGCCTGATGACTGATTATGGGAATCTTCTCCACGCAGTACCCCCACACCATGACATCTCAATCATACTTTCATTTCTTTTTTAAAGTAAAAAATGTTTTTTCTGGCCCAGTATGTTTATCAGTTAGTCTGAGCCAGTTATCTGCACAGGTTTACGGTATGCAGCCTAGAACCATTAGATTTTTATCATGTCTTATGAAAATCATACACAGCTTACTCTTGTAGCTGTATATTACAAGGGAATCATGCACAGAGAGACTGGTTCTCCTCAGATTACTATCTCTGAATTGATGCTGTATGAGGCACAACTGCTTAAAAGGTTATAACTGATGTAATTTTTGCCATTACAGGTAATTTATGGCTCCTGTGTGTCTGACTTGTCAAATCTTCTTACAGAGATCAAACAGGATCTGTTTGTCATATGCATTTATCTAACACTTGTTCCTCTGCAAGCTTCAAAACGTAATAGTTATTCTTTTCTTGGGTGTCAATTTTCTCCTATACATCTTGCCTCTTAGTCCTTGTAAATGTCCTTCTAATGCAATATGCAGGGGTGCTTCAGCAACAAATATGAGCAATGACTTCTTCTCTAGAGAAATTTTTGAAAGAGAATTTTTTTCCTAAGCAGGGCTCCAGTCCTTCAAAGAGGTCTGAAGTCATGCATACAGATGTTTTGAAGCTCCAGCTGTGCTTCAAACCTTGCTACATTATTTTCCCCTCAACTTCACATAACTCTGAGCTGATCTATGCTGTTGGGAAAGAAATCTTTTAGGAAAACTCCTGGAGAACAAAATACCCTTTCATTGAATAAGGCAGGGGATACACACATCAGGTGTACATCCTCAGCTCCTGCTTCTACATCTGCCTCCACTTCACCTTAGGGCCAAACCCTCATATCCTGCCGTGTCTCCATTCTGTTTCCTCGTCTCACATTGCTGGAAGTCATATTCTGCCTGACACACTGGAGGCTGTACTCCAATCAATCACAGGATGACAAAAGCTGTGACAGTCTCTTAGTTTCTTGTTTACTCTGCACAGATTTCACAGCAAACTGAGATGATGTAAAGGCAGGTGGGGAAGTACAGAAGGACTCAGTGACAACACCCCCAGGGCTGCACAGGGGAGCACAGAACTGTACCCACACCCTTCTTTCTGCTGTGCAGACCCCTTGGGGTTTGTCCTGGTTTGAAAGACAGGTGTCTGCTAAAAAAGGCAGGAGCCTCTTTGAAATGGAGAATGTAAACCCCCTCCCTCCAAATTATTTTAATTTTGAAATCAAGGGGCTCTCAGGCAAAGATACAGGAATAGGAATAGCAGTTCTTTACTAGGAAAATTAAAATAGAAATATAGTATTACAAAGAACAAACTCAAAACACTGACAGAGTCAGAATGCAACCTGACACCCTGTCAGTCAGGGTGTTGGTAGCAGTCCCATTATATGGTGGCTGCATCCTCCTGCAGTGGCAGATGTGGTTCAGCTGAAGCAGTGCTCCTGTAGAAGGGTGCAGTTTTCCTCTGACGGTCCAGTGATGATGTGGAAAGGCCCAATTTTCCTCTGGAATCCAGTGGAAAAGGCTGCCTTGCTGTTCCAAATCTCCGTTTTTATCTAGGTAGGAAAGGCTTGGCTCCTCCCCCTGGCTGGAGCATCTCCCAGTGGAGTGATGTAATTTTACCAGTCATACAGTGGGACTCAATGGCCCATTAACAGATGATATCCTCCTGGAGGAAGGATGGGTTGTGGAAAAGATAAAGATGACTGCCCCACCTGATTTTAACAGATGGCCCATTAGCAGAAAATATCTCCCACAGAGATAAGGATCACTGCCCCACCTGGTTCTAATAGATGGTGATAGAATACACACTTTTGGTCACATCCTGTACTGAAACCTAAGACAGGGTTACAGCAGCTCCAAGGGCATGCATAACAGAGGCAAAATGCTTGACAGGTAAGAGGGAGGGGCACTTTTCGTGAGGTCTGGGGATTTTAAGAAGTGTCAGTCTTTACAAACCTCTCCACTAGAGCTGGGATGGAAAAGGCAGTTGAAAGGATTCACTTTGTCCTATTTGCCCAAGCAAGGAACACCTGGAGATGAAAGGAGGCGCTTCTGCATCAGGCACAGGCACCTCGAGGCCAACAGAGAGGAGAGGGCAGCAGAGAGCTCAGCTGTAGCATTATTCAGTGCCTGCCCCACTGGCCAGGCACACAGGGTGCACAGAGGGGCTGAGCAGGAGAAGGGTCCCAGCTCCTGCTTTCCACAGTGTCCCAGCCCACGGGACACTGTGCCATCACATCTGTGTGTGAGAAGGAGCCCAGCAGCACCAGACACACCTGTGTTTCCCATTTGTGGAACTTTTATCCATTCTGCTGTCAGGAGGGCTGCATTTCTCAGTGGCTATGAAGTGTGAAGTGTCTGGAAACACAGCACGCTCACTGTGGAGGAAAGAAACTTTACAGAGCAGCTTTGCCAGCTTAACTCTACATTTGGTTTTCCCTCCCAGTCAGGTATGAAATGGCAGGACACGCTCAACAGGCAGCATGAAGGAATCCTAGAGAGAAAGAAATCAAATAAATAACTTTAAATAACAAACAAATAGATGTAATTTATTTATTCAATAATAAATAATAAATTCTTATTTAAGTAATAATAATAAATGTAATTAGAAGAACTACACTTTGCTGAAGTCCTTCGAGTAAATTGACTGAAACTGGTATCTTCACTGATACATCATTTTTGACAGGGTTTACAGTACAAAAGATTTGTGCAGCAAATGGGAAATATTCTGAAAATTACAAATAATTCTTCAAACATATATATAGAACAGGATTTCAGAACAAGATATTTTTGCAAATACACAAAAAATCCAGAGTTCTTAAGATCTGAGGATTTGGCCTAATAATAGAATATGTGTTTGAGAAATGCCAGTCTTTGATTCAGAAACACTGTGCAAAAATTGTTCCTAATATCAGGGACAACTGTGGTCTTGCCAATTGCTTGACATGGTTTTAATGTCAGGTAAAATTAAAGACTGGCAATTAAATAGTAATAAACTGTAAACTGCTGATGCAATATGCTCATGTTATATATTATTTACATTATGACTACAGAAGATGCAGAAGCATGTTAGTTGCAAAACAACACTAACAATCTCATAATAATTAGATAGTTATCATCCTGTTGGAAATATTGCCCAGTTCTGTGGACATTTTGCATCTACATTTGAATAGTTTTGTATTGTTTGAAAAGAATTGCAATGTATTTATTCAAAATCATTAAAATCCTAATAAGTATAATAATAAATAATTTGCTTCTTCACAGATTAATTTTAACACTGACTTATTTTACCACACTGATAAAATCTATCCTAATCTCAAATTTTATTCAAACTGCCTCAGGATCTGCCATCTCTTTTTCCCCCCTAAGTTTGTTTTTAGCTTCTTTCTTTTCCTTCCAGTGTCTTAGATGAGGATCTCTCTTTATCTCTGCCCCAAGCTTTATGCTATAACAGTCTTGAATGGCATATCAGAGTCTATTTCTGAGTACTGGAACAATGTCTCTGACAATATGTATAAATGTTCTGGCACTTTCCTCTAGAAGAAATTTTTATGTGCCTCAGACAATAGACAATGTCAGGATATTTGGACAGACACTAAAGAAGAAAAGTATTTAGTCAATCTTCTCAGAAACCGCTCCAGTATTGGAAGCAGGAGTTGACAGAAGGCAAAAACACTGAGAGAGTCAACTACAATGTAGAAAGGAGCTGTAAGGCTGAGGATTTTATGAAACAGAGAGAATACTGTACTTCCTCTGGACAGACTGACCCATTCAACTAAACAAATGCCAAAAGAAGCACAGGCCCAAAAATCACGGGTTTGAGCCTTTATACTCAAGATATCAAAACCTGAAAAGAGTATGAAATAATTACACTGCCTATATCTGCATGATGCCCACCTTTACAGTAAAACCTGAAAAAAAAAAAGAAAGAAAAAAGACAGATAGGAAAGTCTTTTTAATTTATGAGTATAATTACGTACTTACTAAGACTATCAACATGTGCTGGAAACACCTTACTAAAATGAAAATAGATGGTTTATAAAAGCATGCCAAATAAGGAGCTAGTGCTCTCATTCAGATAGATGGATTAAAGGAAATCCATGTGTTTTGCCAGACAGACATATGCCAGGTCTGTGATAGTTAAGCACAGCAGACCTGGATAATGGGCTTCATGTGTATGGTAGAAATACTGACTGGAAATGATGTTGTTGATAACACTGACTTAAACTGACAGCAATTAATTTCAGAAAAATTTTACTGACAGTTTTCACTCCAGAAAACTAACTGTAGGCTGTATGCAATCTTATGACCGGGTGCTGTGCTGTTCTCTGTTTAGGATATGATCAGAAAGACTTTTAGATCTTTTACAGACATCAACCACACAAGATATTGATAGAGAGCCTTAGTATTTGCCACCCATAACGTGGAAGCTTTTTTGATAACAACAACTTCAGAAGCAGAAAACAGTGAGCCTTATTGCAAATAATTTTCTTTTGTTCACCAGTGATACATTTACATTTTTTCCACAGTCTGGCAGGCCCAAATAATTTATTCCCTAAGCTTCCTACAATTTACTGAAATGCTTTATACACTTTATACACTACTACTGACACAATCTTTTGTGAAGCTGAACTTGAATTTAGGTGATAATTCAGAGGAATTTCAGCTACCTTATTCAGTAGTAGTGGTGAGGTGCCATTTTCTCAAAACAATCTTCACAATTAAATCTACTGGAAAAATACATATAACCTTCCTATGCAATAGTACCTTTTTTGTAAAAAAAAACCCAACAAATATTTCAATTAATTAATCCACTCTGTGAATGTTAGAAACCTTACTCTGAAGGCACTTTTGTTTTAAATCAAGGTCCCTGTTCAATGGACTCATGCTCTATGTGGTCCAAGACAATTGACTAAAATAAGTTGTTTCATATGTGCTTTGCAAAAATCTATGTATCCAAGAGTCTATAATAGTAAATGTGTTAATCTGATAACCAAAGAGTAGAACCCACTGATTCATGCCATCAACTGGAAGTGTTAATACATACTACAAATAAATGGTTTCACATTAGTGACAAACATTTCAGCAACAATTTACTGGTAAAACAGACAGTGAAACCTCTGTCAACTCATTCCTGAATCATCATCTTGTGCATTAATACTACATGAGAACAGGACAACAGGAAATAAGAGAGAAAGACAAAATGGCAAGGAAAGGCAGTGTCCACAGAGGGTGTTCTCTCTGACCAATTCTCAGAAGAGAATAAAAAGCAGTAAGAGCCACAGCACTCATACTTCAAGGCAGAAGCATTCTGACTTCTTTCATCAGGGGAATTGTGATCTGTAAAGAGTAACAACAAATAACACCTTCCTTGCTAAAAAGACTTTTTCAAATCTACCCAAATATAACCAAGTAAGTGTCTGAAGTATTAGCACAGGTTTTCCAGTATTAGCAGTGGAAACCTTGGAGGTTTCCAGCAGGGGAAGAGAAAAACCACCTCTTTTTAGCAGTGCTGTTACTCCTAGAGTCCCATGGAAGGGACACGGTGCAGTCCCTTGCACAAGCTTTGCTCTCAGAAGTGCACCTTATCCTGAGATCCACAGGCTGTTAAACTCACCTGAACTGAGTCATTACAGCAGGTCTTCCTGCATCCTCCTGGTGCAGCACTACGTTCATTTTACACTGCAAGCACACCCAGGGATATCCCACAGAGTAACTTTTGCTCCTGGACCTGTATTGGCAGATCCCAAAATCTTTCCACCAAATGCCGTTGGTCCAATGTCATTTTACAGGGAAAAAGCAACAAGAAGCACTTACAAAGCCTTCTCCCACGGGAGAACTGTGTAAATGAGGAATTTAGACTTTGTTATACCACTTTTCTCCAAATTTAGCTTGCAAACAATAAGCAGTTTTCATTTTGGTGTGGTACATTTTCCACACAAAACTGTTGTCTCCTTGCATCCATTAAAGCTGAAGAGACATTATTTACACCAAACAGACAAGCCTTGGGCATTTTAAATGTTCTCAATTCATTGTAAAGCTCCTGTTAAAGGGTGCAGCTCCCATTAGGGGCTGGACAAGTTTCTCCTTGCAATTAGCTACTGAATAATGATGCTTCTCCCACTTCAACTTAAGAAACAAAGCCAGAGCAGGGATCACAAAGAAACACCCTTGAAATTGTGAAAGTCCTTCCCTCACATGAAAGATAGAGTACCCAGAAGCTCAGTTGATATGAAATTTGAAACTGATATGAAATATCAACTACTCAGTACCAAATTTTTGTACAAGTATTTGCATTTCGTATTAACAACAACAACAGAAGAACCAATCATCCTGCATTTCTTAACATGGGGAAAAAAAAAGAGAGAGAAACAACAACAAAAAACAAACAAACAAAAACAAAAACAAAACACAGAGGAAAAGGAAAGGAATATAAAAGGTGAATCAGTCGTTAGCTTACAAGTAAATACCCTGAGGATAGCTGTTTTTCCCCAAATAGAATTTCAGATTGCTTCTATGCACTTGTTGTTTTGATGCTTGGAGAGGAAAGCTTAATAGAAAACTGAGTGAAGTTTGCCCCTTTTGCCTCACAGTGGACAAAAAATATCACTGTCTGTCATCTTCTGTGTCTTCTGTCTGTCATCTTCTGGCTAGTCACAAACATCCAAGCATCAGGAAATAAAACTGCAATAATCGTGAAGTTAGCCTAAAATCCACCTGATTTCCTAAATTCCAAGTATAATAAAGGTAAGTTGGATTGTCTGGATACTTCTATTTTCAATTCTTATTCTTTTGACTTCTATAGTTTTCCACTTTTCAAGCTGTTTTCTGCAAGGCTGAAGACTAACCCTTTCTTTAATAGATCTGGGTATCTAAAAGACCAGCTTCCAGCAAGAGCTGCTTACCACTTAGTTAAGCTGTATACAACTATCTCTGTTTCCTGAGTTGCACATGTTTGCACTACACAGACTTGTGATCCTGCAAAGATTTGTTATAACCCCTCTGTTCAGTTCAAGAGCTCTAAATGGTTTGACTGTGTTTCTTATTGGGGGTTTGTCACAGGCATAGACTGGGTCCCTGCATGGGCAGAGGGAGCAGGGCTGTGCCATTAGTGGATCAAACCAGGGAGCACAGGTGAACTGCCACAGGCAGAGTGGCAGTGCCAGAGGTTCCGAGGATGGGGCAGAGCCACAGGTCACACCAGTGAATCTCACCAGGCAAAGTAACCAGGCACTTCCAAGGCACTTCCAGCAGACAAGGGCAAGAGGTGGGACTGGAGACAGGACAGGGCTCCATCCAGGAGGCAAGGTCAGAGATAAACATGCATAGTTCACTCCAGGACTGGGTGCCAAGTCCTGAGCTGAAACTGGTGTCCCAGAGAGGGGGGAGAAGCTGGTCAGGGTCAATAAGGTTAAATAGTGCCCCAAGGACCCTGAGAGCCAAAAACTCCAAGGGGAAGCCCAGGCACAGCCCTGACCTCATTGAAAATGAAAGAAAATTCTGCCATTAGTTTCCATGAAGTCAGGATCCACCTGATGTGTTTCTTTTCTAGCTCCTGTGATATGTGCCTCAAATACCCTTGGGCTGCATATCAAATAAATAGATAAGAGTGATAAAAGTTAACTAAAGCCATGCAACACTCAAAGCACCTCACAGTCACAGCTGTTAAGGATATTAGCACTGTATCAACCACCAACAAAATAAAAATTGCTATTGTGTTTCTGGCCAGCAGTGGAAGGTTTTGAAGTTTTTTCCTAAGGCTAGCTGCCAACAGTGCCATGGGAGTGCTAACACACTGCCATTTCATTTCAAGTCTAATATTGAAATATAGTCAAAATCTGCATTTAAACAGAGCTATAAAGGCCAAAGAAAAGATTCCTCTTGCTTTCAGCAAGTTTTGGATCAAGCAGCATACAAATAGCTTTCATGTGTGAGAGTGATGTTGCCCTCTGCTGGGTAACCCATACCCAAGACTCTTCAGAGTCCCAGCAGATTCAAGCAGAGGCATCCTACAGATTTTTGACACTAGAATCTTTGCAAATAGCAGGTGATTTAGGTTTGCTGTACCCCAAAGAGGAGGTAGGAGCACACTGTTGGCCTATTTTTATATGTGCAGAGACAGAAGATGCAGGAATGATGCAGTTTCAGTCCTCATTTCTTTGTGGAATATGGCCTATTGATTTCCAGCGCAGAATTAGCCCCATACAATTTTTCCAAGGTTATCTGAAAAATCTGTAGGAAAGAAACAGAAAAATTGAAAATGAAAGACTCTGTGTTTCATGACTCTCAAGTTTTAAGCACATGATGGAAAGAAAAAAAACAATCCCTCAAATAGATTCAGTCCTCAAAACCTCTAGACACCAAGTATATACTGCAGGGTATGTCTCACCTATATTCATTTATTTGTTTTTCCTCCTTTCACAAAATCAGATTTAATTTTTCTTAAGTAACAGATAAATTACTAGTGTCTATATTATCAGCACTCTATTAAGAGCAGGAATCCAGCTCGATGCCAGTAGGACGTTGTAACATTCGTATCTCATCAGTGATCAGACTAAGGTCTAGGGAGTGAAATTTATCAAATGCCATTGTACAGTGTATCTGGAAGGATGATAAACATGATTAAAATTCATTTCACCAACACAGTTGCTCATATGTATTTGATGTCCTTTTCCTTGGAATGGTTAGACAAATTGCACAGTCCCCTAAAATGAAATTCAGTCTTGGATTTTATACAACGTGCCCTGATAATACAAATCAATATTTTGACAAAACACATTTTTGCCTGAAGATGAAGTATAATGTGTAACAAAATACATTTAAGTACTTTATAATTTATCCTGAGAGCACAAGGCATTTGACCAAATGTCATACATCATTCCATAGAAAACTAGGTTGAATATATAACTTATACTCCTTTAAGAAGTGACTGTATTGAGAGAGCACACAAACACTCAATATTCAGAAAACATTTCAAATTAAGTATCTATGTGAAACCTCTTGAAGGTATGTTTTGCTCTACACAATTTAACTGCAAAGTGACAGATTTTCCTCAAATGCAGTGCCATATTCTCTAATTACTTTCATTTTTAAGATAGAGTACATTATCTTCTGTGTGTCAACTTGCTTTTGCCATGGACCTCCCAAGCAATATAAGGGGAGCCAAAAAAAACCCAAAAAGTTTCTGTGGATCTTCTGTATGCTGTGTGACTCTTGCCCAATAATCCCAATGAATCAGATGGTTTCCTCTGGAATTTCCATATCCTAGATCCATTTGGCTATTCATCCTCCAAGCCCTCTCCCTCTTGTGGAGCACACAGCAAAAAATTAACGAGCTAGAGTGGCACACATAGAAATGTAAAAGTCGGTAACGTGCCAGTTTAGGAGCTGGATTCTCCTTCATTTTGCAGGAAAATATGACAATCTACATATCTTAATGAGTCTTGGCCCCAATACCATGTGCATGGTCAGGTAAATATATGGGCAGGGATTTAGCCTTTGACTGAAATATGAGCCAGATGAGGGAGTATTTAATGGACAGACTAACTCAGCAGACAAGACTCACAGATAGAGGAAATAAAATCTATGTATTTTGCTTACTAAGACTTGCTCTACACAGTCACACACCTTATTGCAGTCTCATTTACTGGTCTCTTGCCCAAAGCAGCCTGGCATTTAGTTCTTACATGGACTTTATCAGAATTCAAGACCTAAGTGCCTGGACCATAATCCTTACACATGGATTGTTTTCACTGAGGCCAAGACATGAGCACGTTCAGGCAGTACACAAAGACCTTTTTGCTAAAACATTTCCCACTTGAACATAATTGTTCTCCAGTAAGGAAGCAATCACTGGAAAGCAAAATCCTACAGATGACACGCTGAGTTTTGCGTTCGCAGGAGGTTAATATATTTTCCATCCACAGAGGAACTGTGTGGAATTTATAGGCAAAAATCCAGCCCTGATGCAAGCAAGTGCAGCTCTATTGATCTCAATAGTGGATGCACTCATTTATAGCAGGGCTGCTCTGGGCGTCGTGTCTGTTTAGCACAGAATGAATAATGTTACAAGGCAGAGCAGAGGTTCACCACGCCTGCTGAAAGCTTTTGCATTTGTGAATGTCAAAACAGCCTGCCTCCACAATAGCAACTATTTTGGGCTGGAGAACACAACGTGTGCCAATCTGGAGTTGCATAATGCTTTCCCCCAGCTCAGGGTTCGCTGCTCTGAATAGCTCCACACTGAATGGCTGCTCAGCATCCCTGATTCCACGCACAGGTCCTGTCTCCAGCACGCTGCAGCGTGTTGCTCAATAGATGAGCCCTGCATTCAGTCACAAAAGCCCAAGCCAGCCTGCAGGAGAGACTGAGGCAGAGCTTTGCTTGAAGAGCCCTGTGGCTTACGCTATTTTGGTACGAGTTTAAAAAAAAACACTCACTTTTTTTTTTTCACATTTGGTTTTCATTTGTTTGAAACAGTTTTGTAGCCCAATAAAAAGACCTACAGTTTCATAAAAGGAAGTTAACTAGTTGTCTTTGGGCAGTAGGAGACTTTTTCATATATTACTGGGTTATTTTAAGGGCATTAGCTGCAGTCAGCCCATGAGCTGATTTTATTTTGGTTTATTAATTACACTGCTTTTTATTAAAAAACAAACCCGAATGTCAGTGTGAAAAAACTGGATCCTTTCTTACTACACTGCTCTGGCCTGGAAGGCAGAGCAGTCCTTGTGTACTGGCTCGTGAGCCATTCCCACTGTCCACTGCCTGTCTGCCTCCTGGCTGGCAGCAGATTTTACCAACGGGAACAGAGGTTCAGGGTGCAGGTGTTCCCATCCAAGCTCTCCTTCCAGC
Source organism: Erithacus rubecula (assembly GCF_903797595.1). NCBI lineage: Eukaryota > Metazoa > Chordata > Aves > Passeriformes > Muscicapidae > Erithacus > Erithacus rubecula. The sequence continues at coordinate 51,605,257 of NC_136689.1, read as the reverse complement.
AGCAGGAAGGGTCTAATTTACCAATGCATTTTCACCTTCCAACAGAAGGAAATGTGACAGCCTGATCTCACCTTGCAGCACTCAGACCCAAGGGGAAGGCAATTTGACTAACCTTGTGTTTGAGCAGTGGGAAAGGAAGGGACCTACTACTACTACTACTACCTACTACTACTGCCTTCTCACTGATAACATGCAGACCTCAAGATGGCCATGACCTACTCAATCACCAACAGTGCCTGCCATCCCCAAAATACACCCAGAAGGGTTTTCTGAAATGGATAATCACAGCACACAGCTCAGGAGTAAAACACACGTGCTTTTCTTCCTAAAGCCCAAGGAACATCCACATATTGTGATCTAAAAATGCTTTCATTACTGTCTTCTAGACAGCACAAACAAGCCACTGTGTGTGAGCATGAAACACTGGCAGCTACCATTCACCTCAGAGGTATTATACAGGATAACAAATTTAATGAAAGTTTGATTTCCAAGAACCTAGCCTGTTCCTTTTTTGGTTAGACTTTTCCATATGCTGTATGCTATCTCAATACATGCCCTTTACATTTATGACTAGAATGACTGTTCAATGTATTAATTCAACCTTACATCAAGGGACAAATTAAGATGAGGGTATAGTCCAGGTAAGTAGAGGAACAATCCTGTGTAGTTATATGGAAAGTTTTGCTCAAACTGAGAGAAAAGAGAAAGGAGAAAAATAAAAGAGAAAATAGAGTAGAAAATAAAATGTGGAAAAGAGGAAAAGGAAAGGAAAGGAAAGGAAAGGAAAGGAAAGGAAAGGAAAGGAAAGGAAAGGAAAGGAAAGGAAAGGAAAGGAAAGGAAAGGAAAGGAAAGGAAAGGAAAGGAAAAGGAAAGGAAAGGAAAGGAAAGGAAAGGAAGGAAGGAAAGGAAAGGAAAGGAAAGGAAAGGAAAGGAAAGGAAGGAAAGGAAGGAAGAGGAAAGGAAAGGGAAAGGAAAGGAAAGGAAAGGAAAGGAAAGGAAAGAAAGGAAAGGAAAGGAAAGAAAGGAAAGGGAAAGGAAAGGGAAAGGAAGGAAAGGAAAGGAAAGGAAAGGAAAGGAAAGGAAAGGAAAGGAAAGGAAAGGAAAGGAAAGGAAAGGGAAAGGAAAGGAAAGGAAAAGGAAAGGAAAGGAAAGGAAGGGAAAGGAAGGGAAAGGAAGGGAAAGGAAGGGAAAGGAAGGGAAAGGAAAGGGAAGGAGGGAAGGAAGGGAAAAGGAAGGGAAAGGAAGGGAAAGGGAGGGAAAGGAAGGGAAAGGAAGGGAAAGGAAGGGAAAGGAAGGGAAAGGAAGGAAGGAAGGGAAAGGAAGGGAAAGGAAGGGAAAGGAAGGGAAAGGAAGGGAAAGGAAGGGGAAAGGAAGGGAAAAAGGAAAGGGAAAGGAAGGGAAAGGAAGGGAAAGGAAGGGAATAAAGGAAAGGGGAAAGGAAGGGAAAGGAAGGGAAAGGAAGGGAAAAGGAAAGGGAAAGGAAAGGGAAAGGAAAGGGAAAGAAAAGAAAGAAAGAAAAGAAAAGAAAAGAAAGAAAAGAAAAGAAAAGAAAAGAAAAGAAAAGAAAAGAAAAAAAAAGAAAAAAAAAGAAAAAAAAAGAAAAGAAAAAAAAAGAAAAGAAAAGAAAAGAAAAGAAAAGAAAAGAAAAAAGAGAAGAAAAGAGAAGAAAAGAGAAGAAAAGAGAAGAAAAGAGAAGAAAAGAGAAGAAAAGAGGAGAAAAGGGAAGAGAAGGAAAGAAAAGAGAAGAAAAGAGAAGAAAAGGGAAGAAAAGAAAAGGGAAGAAAAGAAAAGGGAAGAAAAGAAAAGAAAAGAAAAGAAAAGAAAAGAAAAGAAAAGAAAAGAAAAGAAAAGAAAAGAAAAGAAAAGAGAAAAGGGAAAGCTGTCTGGGGTCTCTTTAACAGAAAGTTTAGCCACTGACTCCAGAGTCATGGATCTTTTTGCTCCTGCCTAATACAATGCATCTTTTGTCCTTCTTTCTCAAATCATGTCCTATCAAGCAAGGTCACTGTCACATCCTCTCTCAGTAAAAAAAGGAATTTATTTGCTAGACAAAAGTCATGCCTCTGAGTCACACTGGAGTTGATTCTGGAGGGACAGTGGGAGAACTATACAAACCCTGGAGCTACATCTAGAGGAAAAAAAAAAAAATTAAAAGAAGAAGCAAAAACATAATTGACAAAACACTCTTTGTGCATTGGACCTCAAATCTACTCTAACTTGTAATGTGCAACCAGAGTGACAGGACAAGCAGTAAACTTGAGAGATCTGAAGCCAATATCTGCTGAGAGCCAAAATATCAGTGGCTGGAAATTGATGTAACTTGGGGAATCAGCATTTCTGGACATTTGGGGCTGTTGTGGGTAGGTTAAAAAGGGAACCTAGAGAATATTACAAATATCACACAGAGTCTCAGAGGTCATTTAGCTTCACCATACCACAGATTGGTCTTGCTCAGAGTTAATTACTCATCATGAGAACTGAGAGAAATTCCTGTATAAAAAGTCTGTGATGCTAAAGGCCCTGCTCCCCCTCCTATCAAAGACAACAGCAAACTACTGACTTCAGCCTAGCAAGAACCAGGTTGATAACTGCATGGTTCCTTAAAGCAGGGGAAGGTTTTTCTCTGAGTGAAAATCAGAATTTGCTATTTGGTACACTAAGCATGACACAGAAAACATGTTTTGCTTTGCAGGATATTGGAAGCCCTTCTTTTATAGGGGCCGAATTCTGTATCTGTTATGTGCAGCCAGAGATTTAAAAAAAAATCTCACACATGCATGTCAGTTATTGAATGATATTGTTTAAAACTAGAAACTGTGAGCTGTTAGGCTTTAAAGAATAGGCAGACAGGCAAGAAATTCCACCAAGTGATTTATAAACAGGTGGATGAGAAAGTGGAAACTTTTGCGAATCTTGGTCATGATCCAGTTCAGAGCCTTATTTTGATGGAGGGCTCCCTCTTCTGGATTTTGATTGAAGCATATTTCCCAAAGTCCAAACCACTTTACTTTCTACAATGCAACTGAAAGGTGTTTTCAACTAGTAAAGATATCAGGGAGGGTGTCTATGCACTCTCATAGTCAAACAGAGCCTCTGCCCAGATTACTGTGGGGATCTGGACTTTGGCAGCACATCTGTCTGCATCTGCCCCACAGACCTGCTGGACAGAAAGGGAGCTGACACCATGGGTTTTAATTTGTGTATTTGAGTTTACAGATGTCCTAGGCACAAGGATAAAGGTTTGCGTTAGTTTATAATTCTTTGTTTTTCTTGCTATCTAAATGCAGGTTTTGGATAATTACATCATTAGGAAATAGTTTTATTTGCAACAACTCCTAGGAACTCTTCTTCTAAACAAGAATACCTTCAAGTTAAGTAGCTCAAAAAGAAAAATATCTGTTTGGCTAGAAGTTCTCCGGTGACATGAAAAATAGCCTTTTAGTCCCTTACACAAATCAAAATAGTCTTACATGAAAAATCCTTCCTAATCTGTGGGGAATTTCCTCCCCCATAGGAATTCCATCTGAAAACAGACACTTCCTGAATGGCAGGTGGGACTGCAAGAAACTGAAACTGCAGCTTTGATTAATCTACATTTCTTAAAGTGAACAACCTTTTCAGGCAGAAACCTGCTTCAAGGCAAATTTTTCTTTAATACAGCCTGAGTTTAATACCCCAGTGCAAATATATCTGTAAGACTATAATATAGATTTGTCATTGCCACAGGGGAATTCTTTATTTCAGAAAAGGAACAGGAATGCAAATAAAACTCTGAGTTTTGCTGAAAATTAAATTATAGTAATAATAATAATACATATGGTTTAGTGAAAAAGCATCAGGTATCTCTGATTTCAAAGAATGACTGCAAAATGTGCATTCCATTTAAATGAAATAATAATTCAAATTTGAAGTAAACAGTTTAATTTGGAAAACAAGGACATGCCAAAAGATATCCATCCCTTTTTCAGAGAATTCTGCACTGATATGCAGCAGTATGCCTTTTAATATTGCTGCTCACAGGACAGCATTCATCTAGACCAACTATCCCCCAGCTTTTTTTCCCTTGCAGATTAGCAAACAACACTCAGCCCAGTCAACATTTGGGGCTCATAATACCCACAGGTCATTTATTGTGAGCTCCCAGACCCAGCCACAGGAGCTCAGCTTGGGAAGCCCCAGCTGACACCAGGGTCTCCTCCCTGCCCTGGGTGATTTGAGACATCACTGAAAGCAAGCACACCAGCCCCAGCATCTGTTATTCGAAAAAATGGGATATAAAAGGGGTATTAGGAACAGCAGAAGGAAAGTGAGCTGCTTAGTGCCAAGCAGCAGACTGGATGGAAAGCCAGGAACAGAGCACAGGCTTCTTGGGAACAAGCTCAGAGCTCTCTGGAGAGCCACAGCCCTCAAACTGAGTCCACAGTCAAAGAAGGAATCATAAAAAAGTACCCCCTGGAACACAGAACTTCAAGCTTGTGCAGAAATTTATGTTTAGGATAAGAGGTCCCCACAAATTCTAGCACTTAAATAAATAAATAAATAAATAAAATCTAAAAATAGAGCCAAGAATTGCCCTTCTGCCTAACTGGACAGCTATAGCTCTGCAATGACTTGCCCTGTAGTTTTGGAAGGGTGTTGCATTTTTTTTTTAATATTTACTATTGGCATAATATAGAAGGATAAAACTCCATTACTTAGCTTTTCCAGGAGAGAGATCACAGCAAATTTGACCAGCATAATAAGAACACTCTTGATTCCAAGAGAATAATTAATAAATAAATAAAAAGTCCTACTGTTTTCTTAGTTAAGTGCAGCAAATAAAGATAAAATAAATTTTCAAATTCGTACAGCTTGGTGTTACAACAGACTGTTGCTGAGAAACAAAAAGTCTTGAGTCTCTTCTAGTGCACCCTAATAATTTATCTTTGGTAAGGCTTTGTGTTCATCTTTCCTTGAGGCAGAGTTGCTCAACACTATCATTCCCTAGTGCTTCAGGCCACAGACCTCCTGCATTTTAGTATCTGCCTGGGATGTGTGAGCCCTGCACTTGGCTCCCTGCAGAGCTACGACAACTTTAACAATTTGACAAGCCCTGTGACATACATAAAGCATTAAAGAAAACCAACCCAGAACTATTAAAAATAGTGCAACAGGCATAACCCATGGTTAACTCTCCCACAGAGAAGATCTGAGTGAACAATCTGCATTTGGTTTCTCCCAGGACATCTGCCTTCATCTGTATCTCAGGTCAGCCTGTCTGCTGGCAGTGCCTGCAGTGCCTGCAGTGCCTGCAGTGCCTGGCACCTCACAACAGGAATCAAGGCACTTCTTAATATTCAATATACTCCTCTCTGCTGGTAGCTATGACTTCTGACCAAACTGAGCTAGTGACAAGAAACAAGGTTTTCAATAATAACAGCCATCCCACATCAGCTCTCTGGGAACATATTGTGTTGCTTTCTTCCTTCCCTTCCACACAAATGGCCAATGAACTGACATGACAAAATCCCATACCATATTCATTAGATTGTTACTATAGTTATTCCTCAGAGAAACACAGGAGCTTCATTCTGTGACATTCAGACAAACCATATCTTCCTGGTGTTTCCAGGAAAAAAACTTCAGGCTGCCAAAAAGGTTCCTATTAACTGCAAGAAGAGCTGTCAAGCTGTCTTACTCTTTGTAAAGTTCCCATTACCTGTGAGAACATGTGCCAGGGAGAGGTTGCTATTCCTTACTAATCTCTTCACACATCTTCCTTCTTCCTTCAGCTATTAATGGTGATGTCCAATTCCACACATTCCTCCACAGGGATTCCTGTACTGTCCTTGTAATGCTTCCTTAATTTATTCCTTTGTACCTTCCTACGACAACCCTTGCCAATAGTTCCAAATTTCCCACACATCTGCTCTCCTATCATCATCACCACCACCTCCTGGTACCCACTGGCCTCTGGCTTTGTCCTCTGCTGCTTAGAGACTCCTTTCTGCTCTTCCCTCATATGCTTCAGCAGGGTAGAGCAGGCTACTGGGACAACAGATAGACAGAGATCTGGGAAGACTGTGCCCTCTTCTATGCTCTACATACCTGTCTCCACCAAGATACACAGGCCTCTGGACATCTGTCATACATCTGGACATCTATTACAATGTCTATCATATACATAAAATTACATTAAATACTGCTGTGAAAATTGGCACAGCCCACTACTCCACCATTAGGAAACGACAGATCTGATTTTCCATGTAATATTTATACAAGTCCTCTGAGCCATGTGCTGATACAACTTAAGTCTGCTACTTCATCCAGAGTCCATGGTGACCAGGGAATGGCTATTTGGTTTTACTATTATTATTCAGTTTATGTATTGAGAGCATGTCTTCCCCCTACTGACCTAAGCACAGAATTACAAATCCACAGAATTCATCACTTTCTTGTGGGAGTCCTCCAGCATATCATGAACATTCCTAAAACACTTGCAACATGCCAATCCATCTCAGTGCCAGATGACTTCATGGCTGGCTGCTGCCCCTTTTGACAGAAGCAGTCTCTGCCTTACCTGTGTGCTCCCAAGGTGTCTGTCCTTGGCACTGGCAGCTTTCTCTCTGTTCAGCTCTCTGAGCAGTTTCAGCAGAGGATCAGACACATCTGCCTTAAGGCAAAGGTAGAAACACACCTCTGATGATGGGAAACACGGAAAGAAGGGCTGCCCTTTTTGGGAGCAGTTGCATTTGTTTACAAACAACCTATCAGACCAAAACCTGAGCTCCATTACATTGCACAAGTGCTTGGGATCTATTTTGTGAAATCAGTAATGTAGGATAAATTCAAGCAATATTTTATAGAGATTTTAAATAGGGCTTCTTGAACTCTACTGGAATGCAAACTGTTTAACTGATTAGAATATTTCAGCAAGTCCTACATCCAGAAATTCAGTTTCACTTCTAACTAGTTAACAAGGTTTATTTCTCTAGAGGTCAGCACAGTACCAGAAACAAGTAAAAACAGAACAAAATCAAACAAAACTTGTTTGACTGGAGTTTTACATTCCCTCTGGAACATCAAAGAAAGAAATAAAGGAATTCATAATTTTCCAGAAGAGACAGGATTTTTAGCCTGTAAAATAATTGATGCTGTCCAGGAAATGGTGAGTCTCAGGGAGTTCTCTGGAGTGCAGCTATGGTACTTAGTTTCTAATCAAGAGGTTGCTAACAAATCGTATCAGATGTGGCCAGAACTGCCAAGTTTGAACCTAAATGTCAGGCTGAGCCATGACACATGCACTCACTGTGTTACTTAAAGTATCATCCTTATAAACAGCTTTAGACTGGCTCTTGTGTTCATGTCACCAAGCCTAACTGAGTGTTGGTAGAGCAAATGCAAACAGCTTGGTCTTCCATTAAGGCAATCACAAAGCCAGATGCAAAATCCAGGACTCTGAGACTTCATACAAATCTGACAGTCCTTGGGGAATTTGGGTTTGATGAAAAATATATATAAATATTATAATCTGTGACAGATATAATCTTGCTCCAGTATTTTCCACTTTATTTAAAAAGAAAGCTACCTATTTGGTTTAGTCCCACAGTCTGACATTCACAAAGATAAAAAGACCTTTCAGCATGAGCAAACTGCAAAACATATTTGAAAATAAATTCTTAATGACAATTGGCATTAAACAATTTATTTTCAAATACATTTTGCTGGCTGTTCACGCTGAAGGGTACTTTTATCTTCTAAACTGGATGCTGCTAGGCTGAGCAGAGATGAAGTTTTCCCTTAACTCTTTCAGTACCTCATAAAGAGCAGATTCCACCAGGATTTTGTGATAAAGTACTTACACCTGCATTAGATGAACTTTGCATTACAGGGGCTCAGTTTCTAGTCCCAAGATAAGAAGCAGATAACCACAGCTCTGCTAGCCAATCATCTGACACCTACTTCTAACTCAAAGAATATTTCTTCTTTAATACAGTCCCTTTTTTTTTTTTCCTCAACAGAAATACCAATTGCTGTGCTAACAGTGTATTTTTGGCTGGCCACAAATCACAGCAGCTTTACCTACTAAGCAGCAGGCACGCTTTGCAAGACCAGAATTTCCCAATTCCCTGATGGGAGTCAGCATCCTGTGTTACAAATAGCTCCTTAGTTGACAAGGGAAAAGCAAGCTCTGCCTGTCTCTGGCATCCCTTCTGTTTTGTGTGCCTCAACTGTCATTGCAACTCAGGTGCTTTTAAAGTCACAAAATAAAGCTGGATCACTGCTGAACAGTGCAGGCCAACCTCCTCTGCCCTGCTACAGTCATCACTATTCTTTCCCTTTGGATATTCAAATAGCTGCACCATGAAACAGGACTGGAAAAAACCAAAACCCCAGCTAAAATCACCCTTTTTGTTTTGAGCCCTTTTCCAGCAAAATAGTTCCCCTGGCTTGTCTGACTGCATAGCCAGACAAATGCCACAGAGGCAAGGTTAAAAGGGTGGAAATAAGAAGCCAGGCTTGGGGATGTGCCAGAATTCATGTTGCATTTAAAAATAACCAAAGACTAAACCAGAGGTTTAATAGAAATTTCAATATCAAACTCTAGGAGCCTAAAGGAAGCTGGGAGGTATATGCATTACCCAGTAGTATGAACCACCTAGGAGCTGCACCATGGTGCCAAGCTGACCATTATTTTCACCCCTGGCTTCACACTGCTATGTAGGAAAACTGACATAACCAAACAGTGGAGAACAAAAAGGGCCTCGAGAAAGACAGACCCTTCTTGATGCCACTGGAATTTAGAATGTAGAATATAATTCTGCCTCTGTGAAAACACTACTCTATTTCTCTGTGGAAAGAATGAGGAGAAAGAGAAATCATCTGAATACAGGGCATAAGTTGTAAAAATGACTAGAGGAAGAAATTCTGAAACATTTATTCTTGCCCAGCTTGCTCTGTCTCAGGAAGAAGGAGGGTAAAGGGAAAGTTAAAAGAGTTATTTTGGATCATTGCCTCCAACACCCTCCAGTTATCCCCTCCAGATCACATAATCCATTTTCATTTGGCTGGTTAAACCTCCTTCATACCTATCCAGTTCACAAGGACAAACAGCACATACCAGAACTGCAAACTGAGTTGAACCCAAGAATATCCATGCCCACATCTAATAGAATTATCAGAATGCTAAGGAAAGCACTTGCTTGATCCAACAGCTGTGCTCAAGGGCTGTTGAGATGGAAAACTAATCAAAAGTGATAACAATGAAGTTATAAAGTCAGAGAAAAGATGCGTATCAAAAAGGTATCCATAGAGAATCAAAAAAGCTGGATAAGCTCCATTTACATAGTGTGATAGTAACCTGAAGAGGAACATTCCAGGAGAGGAGGATGACTCCTTCACTCATATAAGATTTAAAAAGGCAGAAGATATGAGCTCTAGTGCTCCTCAGAACTGCTCTTATTGAAGTTGATAGCATGTCTTCCACTAGCTTTAGAAAAATTGAGTCCTGAAGAAGGAAAAACAATTCATAATAGAACATGCTTCCCTGGTATAAGAAAGATGGTAATGAAATCTATGACTGTATTATGATGCTCACAAACCATTTTCAAAGCATTCTCCCATTTTCCCAAGAACCTGCTGGAATTGGCACAGTATGGTGGACATCCTTGACAGAAAATAAGGCCTCTTATCTGTGCTGCACTGGCACTTGTTTTTTCATAAATCTTCATCTACACAAAGCAGTCAATTTCAGAAAACCTCCTATAGGCAGTGGGAAGCCATGACATATGGAGCCAAATATGCTGCTTGGTAAACCAAAGTTTCCAACAGTTGAATAGGGTTGCATTATCTCTGAGTAAGCATCTTTGCCCCCTGGCAGAAAGCTGAGAGGCCAAAGTTTTACAGATAAGAAAATGCTTCTATCCACTCCTTCCTGGCAAAGTTCAGGTGAGCTCCTTCCCTCCTGACCTATTTCAGATGACCCTCCATGGAATGGAGACTAAAGCTGTTTTATGAAACAGTGACAAAGGTGCATTTAGAAAAGAATAGCAGGAGAAAGATATGAAGAAAGACTGAAAGGATATGATGGTGTTGTGACATGAAAGAACTGGAACAAGAATACAAAGTGGAAAATATTTTCTTGATAAAAGCAAGCCTGCATCTCCTACTTAACAAGCAAGCAGGTGAATGTATCAGCTAATTCCATTTGTCTGTCTTTTCTCAGCAGAGCACCACTGCAAACTGCACTTCTGCTTTGCTGGCTCAATCACTCTTACCTGGTCTCAAATGTCAATCCCTGTCACTCAGTAACTATGGACAAGGCAGGGGTGGCAGGAGAATTTCCATTAAAAGCAACAAGGCTTGGGGGGAAGCTCAAAGCTCTGAGCTGCAGCACCACAATCCTCAGCTCTGTCTGGTGCTGCCAAGTCCCCCAGTGCCAGAACTTGCATGGGAGCTCTTCTGAGACATCTCTGCTGTGCCTGGCCCAAAACTGCTACTGCCACATCAGCTCCATTTGGACTAATTACTGCTAATTTGCTCTTACACAGACAAAAAGTAACTACAACCCACCATTTCAATTTATGTCTTTCAAGAGAGTTATGGAGCTACCAGATGAGATCAGTTGAGGTGACCAGCAGCCACTGACACACTCTGTTCTTGGCCACATGTTTCACTGTTTTTCTGTACCACCTCCAGCATTCACTTGACCTCTGCTGAGGTATCCTAATTCTCCAATATAGTAGGAAAAGAGTTTTCTGCCACATCAGCAGGTTCATCAGCATCCCAGAAGACAGTTAAGCAGCACTGGTGCCAGAAGAGAAAGCACAGGGACAAAGTAGAAGAGGAGAGAGAATCAAGACTCCCTGGGTGGCATTTCTGCTTTGTGAGTTAAACTGGTTGAGCAATCTTTTATCATCTTACCCAGGTTCAATTCAGGCAAGTCATAATACAGTCTGATTTGTGGCAAATTACACCTCTCAGAATTAAACAGGAGCTTCTGTAAAGGCTTTTATTTCAGTTCATATTCAAGAATTCAAACTAACATCCAAATTTACATGGCCAAAAATAGAGTACCCTTAATAAAGAATACGAAAAGTAAAGACTTACATACCCTGTCTTTTCTTCACTCCCTCAGTTGGTACAACTAACAGGATATCAAAGTGGAGTGCTTAACCAAATTAGAAACTTTATACAGAGGAACAGAGTGCTGCACAGCTTCAGAGAGCTCCCAGTTTATCATGTTCTTATAAACTGAAAGACTTGGCAGACAAAACAAGATATAAAACCATCTCCCCAGTCCTTACAGCTTTAGAGGAGCTGCCTCTTATTTATCTACAGTATTTTCATTACATTCACTTAATAACATCATATTAGGTTACATTATCTAATGACTACCAGAGTGTTAAATAAAGAGCACAATTCCCTGTGGAAGTTGCATGAACTACTCCTAGGAGACAACCATTTAAGCCAAACAGAATCAGATCGTTCCCTTCAATACAAAGAAGTGGCTTAAAGCTGCCTTACTTGAGCAGTTGGATATTCTCCTTGCACCATGAGCCTGTGGGTTGATTTAGTCAGTCAAGCATCACAGTCAGCTCTGAAATGTTGTTAGAAAGGAAGACACACGGATCAAGTGACTTCTGACAACTTTTCTGTAAAAATCAGTTCTCCACCTTGTTATTAATCCCACATATTGGATTAATTTCTCAACTATCATTCATTTTTCCATCGCTGGCTTATGGAAAGCACTGTCATCAGATTTAATAATGCAAAACATAAGAGGATTCCAAAAGCATCTGATGTTACTGGAGAGAATGAGACAGCCCAAGTAACACCCACAGTGAACAGAAACAAACATGGCATTTAGGCCTTCCTAAACACGTAATTATTGACAGCAAGAAAGAAGGGATCTCTGTGGGAAAATTGTCCAGTAACAGTTTATGAAATTAGTTCTCCACGCCTACTCTGATAAAAGTGGTTCTCAGACTTGTGCAGGGCTCAACTGAGGACAGCAGGACCTGTTTCAACTTTACCATCCTGAGTTATTCTACCAGCCTACAAAGAGTGCACACCCGAAACACCAATTCCCTCTGACCTACCAAAGGTATCTTAACTTTCCACAACATCTTTCTCTCTCTCTCTCTTGACCTCCTTCACCTCCTGTCCACAGTTGCTCCTCCCCTCATTTCTGGAAAACCTGAAATAAATACTTTATCTTGAGACATCTCTGAGAGGCAGCAGGTTATCATTCAGTCAGCCTTGTAGTCTTGTCTGTGCCACAGTATCCCTAGCTGTGAAGTGATAAAAACTTATTTACTTTTATAAACTACATTGGACTTCTGGGGCAAAAGAAAAATACCTGTATTCCTAGTAGTGCTGAAAGTCTGCTCTGAATAATAAAATGTTATTTCAAACTGTTGTATTTAGAGCTTCTGATATGTAACTTAGCATACCCTTATCTATACACAAAAGATCCTGACTATATTTTTTCTCAGATTCTCCAGAAAATGCCAAAACTTTTTTTATTGGGAAACCAAGCCAAACAATCAATCAATTAGCTCTAAAAACCCTTCTGAAACATTAAACACTAAGTGAAGTACAAAAAATTCTTCTTTTTCTCCTGTAGAATTTGACTAGAATCTTTGACTTTCCTTTTCTCTCAAGCTAATTTCCATGAAAAAGAAGAGGACTATTTGAAGGAACAATACTTTTCCCAAAATATGAATAGTTATATCTTCCACAAGATGCCCTAGGCATCAGCTCACAAGAAAGGAATGCACTAGTCTTGGCATCCTTCACTTTTCCAGAAAGTCTGGTCCTTGCTGCTAATAAAAAAAAAAAAACAAAAAAAAAACTTGTTTTTAAAGCATCAGTTTCTGCCTAATGTTGTGCAATCTAATCTCACAGCTCCTTAGCACTGAGTCAACTTCTCTAAAATTAACAATTTTTTAAATTCTCTTTTGGCAAGATGCAAAAATAAACCAAAAAAACCCCCAAACCCCTAAAACACAGAATTATAAGAATTTGCTTATTGCTCAAACAGCAATGAAGATAAGCACCTACATTTGTTTTTAAGTATTCTGCAGCTATTTCAGTGACTCACATTAGAATCAACACCCTTCCCTCCCCTACACTAGTCCAGCAAAGGATAATGCTTAACATAACCCTGTCTAACCAAGGACTCACCTAACCTGGTGCACTATTTGCAAAGGTGGCCATGAGTTGATGCCCAGAGAAATGTAAGAATTTAGAGAAAGTCTTTATATTTTATGCACATAAACAAACATAGTATGTCAGCCCCTAATATTCTCTCACTTTCTTTCCAGCTATTTATGAAGGGTTCCAAAAGCCATGCTTGACATAAGGATAAGAGGATAAGATTGTGAGGGTAAAAGATGACAGGCATAAGTTGAAACAAGGAGCGATCAGCTGGAACATAAGGAAGCACTTTTTCACTGTGAGCACTGTCAAGCATAGGAGGAAGTTTCCCAGAGAGGTTATGCAGATTCTGTCCTTGGAGGACTTCAGAACCACACTGAATAAAGCTCTGAGGGAAATGGTATGAACCAGCTGGCCTTGCTTTCAGTGGCATATCAGACTAGAGATCCCCTGCAATCCCTTCCAAGCCGAATTAGCTATGATCCTACTTTTCATCTGAGGAACTTTTGGTCTAGATGTTTCTTCCATGTCCCAAGTTATTTACCCACAGTTTTACTTTATATGCAGCTCTCTCCTGAGCTTGTGCAAACCTCTCACAACTAATCCCTCCACCATCTGACAAACAATGTCCCTTGCTTTGCTCCTAGCTTCACTGAGCTTCATTTCATGCCTCTGCCTTACTTTCAAGTACAAGAAATATAAAAATCATGCAAGGGAAGAAAGGAAACAAGTTTTTAAAAATTATTTTAGTATCATTTATTCACAATATTTATAGGATGTGAAAACACTTTTGTTAAATACCCTGCACTGTATTTCTGAATTTGGAGGTGGGGGAAGGGTGGTTACATATCACATTCAGTTACCATCACTTGCTGTCAAAACTTCCCTGCATGCTGCTTGATTTCACAGCACACCTTTGGAGTTCTTGAACTCAATCATTACAATGCAAGACAAGTTCCCACATCCAGTCATTGCACAGGCACAGAAGCATATGAAGAATTTCCTTTCCCACACCTGCTGGAGTCCCAGTTGCCAGTCTCCATATCAGCCAAGGCACCTGGACCAAATGGAGAACAAGTGAAGAATAAGCACAGGGATGGTCTGTCACAGCATCACAACCTGTCACACTCCAGGTATCAGCAGAGATTCTGTAACTATCAGATTAGATTTCAGTTTCTATCAGATACCCTCCAAAACTCTCATTCAGTTAAGGTGGAGCTCACTCCTATTGTCCTGACTAAAGACAAGGGGACACTAGTACTACTTTCCACCTTCTGCACATGACTGAGGCAGACACAGTGTAGGAACAGTTTGTACAAACTGCACATTTGTAACCAGAAAGATACAAATGCTGTAACCTTCTTGCATTTTAACAGTGAGACAAAATGTCTTCCACCACCTCACAGAGGAAGGTGGTGACCTGCCTACAGTATTTGCATTTTCCTAGGAGTCCAATATCAATATGGCCAATTGAGACTCAAAAGACAAGGCTAAGAGGAACCATTAGATAATCATACCTAGGGTTTTTTTAGTCCATTGGCTTTTTCAATACTACTCAGTTCCCTGTAAATTCAATTATTAGTACCTAAATCATTAATTTTGCTTTGGCATCAATCCAGTCTCTGTCTATGCCTCCATCCCTGCCATTAATGACTGCTTTAGGACTCAGCTTTTTGGGTTTTTTTCTCCCTTTATGAAATGACAAAACACAAGTCACTCCTGTATCCTTCTTCTTCATAAAATAAACAGACTTTACATCTGAAAATATTTGTCCCTTCACAGGGAGGATTTTTTTCAGCATTTATGGTTTATTTCTTTATCCTCTCTAGTTTGGTTATATTCTGTAGTATACAGAATATCTATTCTATAATGTTAATATTTGGCCTGTGGGCCACATTTGGGAATCTGGGGACAGAAACAGTTGGAGCAAGACATTTCTAGGGGCAGCCTTCATTGCTTAAGTATGACTTTAATTCCTTTATACTGTCCATGTAACTTGTCTTGATGGCTGGGGCACATTGAAAAATTGTAGCTAAAAGCAATAAACCTGTAACACCTCTGTCCTCACCATTACTTATTTCACAGGATTCTCATCTCATCTGATGATTCCTTCAGTAATGTTAACTGCATTTACCTTCAGACCATTGAAGATACTGAATAGAGACAGTCTCTATTAATTTTTGAAAAAAACTCAAAACCTCACACAGTAAGAAATCCCACTCAAAAGGTATCCCTTTGTTACTACTTCTTGAGATTTCCCCTTAACAATACGACTGGGAGCAGTGAAATAGCAGTGAAATTAACTTTGTCTCCAGGCAAACAACTAACCTGTAACCCTGCCTTAAAATGCCTAAATTAGCTGCTTGATATATTTAGAAACTATAACAATGAAACAAACAGAAGAATCTGGGAAGAGCAAGATGGGCTACTGTGCTCAATGAGTTTTATTAAAAGGGAAGATAAATATTTCAAAACCAAACTAGAGATCCACTGAGGGAGCAACATAATTCCTCTTTCAGTTTCCTCATACAGGAGTAACCCATTAGGAGTAACAAATTCTGCAATATACTTATTTACTCTTCTTCAAAATTGGCAGGCTCCATACCTCATGAAAACTCTGTAGGAAAAACATTTTCAAGAACAAAAAACAAGAGTTCTTAGTCTACACTGAGGAATCTTGCTCATTGCAGATAGTTATCTGCAGATTTCTGACCTGTGCATCACATTGTTGTAGGTGAGTCGGCAACAAATTCTTCCATACTGAAGAAAAATTCTTCCACACTTGAAAAGAGATGATGTTACACATCAACATTCAGTTGAGACTAGTTACACAGGAGAAATCTGCTGCAGCAACCATGTACCAGTAGGTGTTCATGGACATCAGTATTTCTTTTTCTTTTCAAGAAATAAATAAAATCCTTCAGTTGCAGCATAAAAAGCTTGATTAGAAGAATAATGCCTCAGGCAAACCCTAGAGGTAGAAGCAACTTGAAAGAAACACTGTGCTCAAAAACTAAGTTGATGCAATATTAAACAAGTGAAATCAGGGAAACAGGGAGGGGGGAAATCTTAAAGAGTTGGATTCTGAATTCCTTTACATCGATTTGACATTAACCTAATTCCCCTAATTACTCCAGAATTGGTAGTTGCAGCAAATAGACCACTCACTCATACAAGTGTAATCTACAGAGTCAGCCTCACAATTCTCTATCTGCAACACACAGAGAGTTGCTCACACAGCCCTGAGGTTCACGACTCCTTTGGCAGACCCCAAAACATAACTTACCCCAAAACATAACTTACAGTTGCCATAACTTCTGAGTGTCTGGTCATGACCCACTTCCCTGGATAGGAAAGGTCATGGGGAACTGAACTACATGAATGTGATTAGAGCAACTTCTCTGGACCAGAAATGACCCTTGGAACAGTAATTGTGCTTTGCTGATGAAACCATGCATAGGAGACAGGTCCTCCCTAGACTTTCTGGTTCTGTCCAAACTTTTGAAGTGCATTACTATGGGACTGGGATACCACAGGCTGAACAATACACACACAAACAGGTTTTCAACCATGACAAAGGAAGTCTTCCCAATGAAATGCTTGACCAAAACATGGCAGTTCTTTCACACTGGTATTATTTCCTTACAACACAGAAGCCAGGTGCATGTTTTTCAGTCACACCTCACCTTTCACCTTTTACCCATAAGGAATATTCAATCTGTCAAGTGTCATATCAAAGGATTTTTGAAGCTCCTCATTCAAAACCAACAGGATCAACTGCCTGGAGAAACCAGCACTGCCAGAGGCACACAGTGACATCACTACCAGTGCTACTGCAGTTTGGGCCACTGCTGTCCCACCTCTCTGTCCCCAAAGTCCTTTACTGCTTGCAGCAAAGGTTATCTCACCCTGAAACAAAGGTCAGGAATTGCCTGATCACAGCCTCTGATAGATCCTTCATTCATTTTGAGAATGTAATTTGATGTTGGTTTTGTAACCTGTTATTTTCAGGTGGATGTCAAAGTGCATAGATGTAGGAGCTTGCCTTTAAATAGCCAGGGCTTTTTTGTCCACCACACATTACAATTTGTACTCCAAGGGCTTGTTCTTTACTTGGCATTTAGGTGACCATGCTGAAAAACATGACAATCCTTTCAGCACTGCTGATTCTAATCCTGGTTGATCAACTAAAGGCACAAGGTGAGTCCACAACATATTGGCAAATCCACCTCTGTCTATTTAAATAAGATTCACATTCATATTGTACTTATTCCTAGACTTATTTTTCTCCCCCTCCCTAGACTCCTAGTTGGGATTTCTGATCCATAAAAAGAACTATACACATTTTTAGATATCCCTAGAAATAACTTTTCAAACCATACTCCTCATCCTGTAAATTCCTCTCACTTTATTTGCAGGTACCCCTGTTACCCCAGTGCTTGAGGCAACAAGCATGGAGCAAAGCAGTGATCCCAGCTTGCAACCAGGCACAGAGCTGCCCCCGGACTACAGCGGAGACTCACACAAGGAGGACAGCACAGAGCAAGCTGGGAACGACGCAGTGCAAGAAGGTGAACAGACCTTCTGGGACCTGAGTGGAGAGTCCAGTGCTGAGTCTACCCTTAAGCCCAGTGTGGAGCCAAGCCAAGAACCAAGCCAGGAGTCATTCACTGAAATATCTGGTAAGACCCATTTTGTCTTTGATTGTCCATATTGTTAGTATTTCAGTTTTGTTTCGCCAACCTCCCACCTTTCCTGCACTAAGGCAAGAGGGTGAATCAAAATGCTGTTTTTCCATGTAGTCTACTTTTGGCAGGATAAATGGCATATATCTAGCCTCTCCTTATTCCAAAAACATAAATGAATTGCTGCAACTGAGAGGAAGACACCACTCCTTAAGCTAAATTGTGTTATGAGGGATGAGTGCATTTTACAACTCTATGTAAAGCAAAAAGGTCAGACCTCCCCTGACCTGGAAGAGGTTTCTCTTGTGGATATAGTTAATGCTGGCTTATAATGCACATTTCTAATGAGGGAAAAAAACCACAAACCCAACCACACTAAAAATGAAAACATATTTATATGGTCAGGTTCCATTGGTATGAAGGCCTGTGGCATGTTTGAGTGACATTTCACTCAGATAAACACCATCTCAATAAAGATGGGCCAAATGAATCCTGCAGAAGAAAGACCTGAGGAGGATTTTGGTACCTACACAGCATAAAAGTTCTGTGGCCTGTAAATTCATATTTCTTATTATACCACTGAGCTGCTTTATCATGTATCATTAATAAATAAAGGAGTTCAGCTTCATTATCATGTTAATTATTTGGGGGATTTTGTGGGGGTTTCCTTATTTTGTTAATTTGAGGTTTGATTTGGGGTCTTTTTCTATTATTTCATATTACATATTTCATCATATGTGAGATCACTCACCTTTCGTAAGAGATATAGATGAGGATCATTTAAATACACACAATGGAAAAATAAAGCTGTGAGGAGGGGGTTTTGTTTGCTTATTCCCTACAATACTTTATGTAGGAACAACCTTAATTTCTATGGCTTTCATAGGGAACAACTTGCAAAGCCCCAAAGTCGCAGTTCTCAGCCATGTAGTAATATGATACTCACTCTCTTTTTTTTTTTTTTTTTTTTTTTTTTTTTTTTTTTTTTTTTTTTTTTTTTTTTTCCGGTCTAGAGTAAATTGCAACTTTAAAACTTGATGAAAAAGCAACATCCACTTACCTATAGAGGTGATTTCACCACCAAGAACACACTTGAGGTTCCTGTTGCAAGCTAGATGGAGGAGCTATTCCAAGAACTACATCTTGCAGGAAAACTGTAACCATAGCCTCCAGTTCCAGAACCCCATCTAATTTATGCTTACCTTACCAGATTAATTAGATATCAGCTGACCTGTGCTGTTTTGCTTGCATAATAACCTGAAATAAAGAATGTCATCGCAAGTACATGCTTCGTCATTATTTAAAATTCCTTCCTTTGTCCACTTAAACAAAAAAAAAGGTTAAAATATTTTAGGGTGGTTTTCTTTTTCTATTTTTTTATGTCACCTCTTGAACATATTTCATACA
This sequence comes from Erithacus rubecula, assembly GCF_903797595.1. Lineage (NCBI taxonomy): Eukaryota > Metazoa > Chordata > Aves > Passeriformes > Muscicapidae > Erithacus > Erithacus rubecula. The sequence continues at coordinate 51,586,024 of NC_136689.1, read as the reverse complement.
ACTGATGCTTGTGTTTTCTTATTTTATATCTGTTATGACCAAGCCTACTTTCAGCTTGAAGGAACTAGAGGCAGGCTTGTGAAAGCATTTTCAGGCTCCAGCTGACTCCAGCAGAATGCTTTACATCTGCTGAAGGTATCCTCAGATGACAGGGGCAGTTTGAAACACAAACAGCTGTTTAGCCCATTAGCTTTTAAATAGTTGTGGCTACAAACATGCAAAAACTATCTCTGAGTGTTTTAATGGCTTGCAGGTACAATGGCAAATAAATCGTTGATCTACAAGTTTTGCCAGCCAGAACAGCAATTAAAGAACACACACAGAAACGTGAATGCACAAAAACTTAACTTACTGATTTATTTCTCATATAATATCCAAGTGCTTCCTATTGCCTGGCATCAATTGCAGCATTCTTTGTTTGACATGATTACTGTTGGAGCAAAGAGAGCAGAACTGAGTGCTGCACAGAACAGTGATGTTGGCTTTCCTTAGAGAACCAGACAGAAATACTCTAAAATAAATTAGAAGTGTCAGAAGAAAAAGGTTCCCTAAAAACAAAAAATTTAGGACACCATCTTTCTCAAGGAACTTAATGCTGAAAACTTCTGCTAAAAAAAATCCCTCAAAATCCATAGCAGCAAGTAAGACATCTCCATATTCTCTAGTGCCTGGTGTAGTGTATGTAAAGCAGTTGTGTGATGTCGGAAGAAAGGAAAAGCAGCCTTGGATTTCTGTTTATACAAACTAATTTCAGATATGATTTTCCATCTTCTAATGGCTCATCTGCAAAGTCATAAATAAGGGAAGTTTAACATCTAATCCTCTACTGGTGGCATTAGGTAAAAGATACCTAAATGGACCAAACCAGAACACTGATTTATGAGTAGAATCACCAGTATATTCAAAGGCAATATAAAAAGCCACCAAATATTACAATCAAAACACATTTTGTTTCCAAGTCAGCATTCTTTCATCTTATAAAACAATTTTTAGAGTCTGTCAACAGCACACTTCTGTTTGACTGATAAGCAAAAAACACCACTGTGGGGAAAAAAAAAAAAATAAAAAAAAAAAAAAATAAAAAAAAAAAAAAAAAAGAGCATCCACATTCTGAGTTTTTCATGGCAAGATGCAACAGGGAAACAAAAAATAACAATAAGTTGCCTAATAGCATATAGAAAGGGTTTAATATTCCTAAAATATTGCCTATATGATTGGCAGAAATTAGTAAAAGAAAGAAAATGCATTCAGTAACAAATACCTTGTTGGCCAAAAAGGACTGGTAATGAAGAAAATCACCACACGATGGCTCCAGAGGCTTTTAAACAGAGTTGCCCTTGCTGGTCACACGAAAGTGTCACAAAAGTGGCAAAACAAGCCTGCCAGCTCTGTAGCAGCAGCTGTGAAGGAATACTGCAAACAGAACCCACCCACTTCTGACCCCAGGAATACAGAGGTCACTTGCTTTTCACTGCTTTCTCTGGGTCACCTACCGTGTTAAAATGCAGGCTGCTGCCCTCTCACCTGTGGCTTGGATAAACTCTTTAGAGGGTGCCCACGAAGATATTCAAGATTGCTGACTGCAATACAGCAAGGAAAATTATGGAAATTCTTTAGAGTCACAGTAAGAAGCAGAATAAAGCAGTTGTCTCCCTTTTATTCATTCAAAGCCCTCCTCAGGGTAAAAAAGCTACGAGCATATTAACTTAAATGCAAAGGATTGAAAGACCATAAAGAATTAACATGCATAAATGCACTGTTACAATGCACCTACCTTTGACTATATCCTGTAATATTGTAAAAAAGATTAATCAGTAAAAAATCACTGGCAAGGAGGAAGCATTGCCAGGAGCATTCAAGGGAGACTTAAACAGCTCCAGGGAGCACACGGGGCTGTTTGAATGGCCAGGGTGCAAAGGTAGAGCACAAAACTTAGGGAGTGAGTCATCACCCATCAGACTAGAGGAGGAGTAAATATGCCTTCAATTCAGTCAAAAGCCTTTGGGAATAGAACTTGATGATCCAGATGGATTTCAGAGAGCAGGAGATAACTGGAGCTGCTCAACCTTCTCCACAAATAAAGAAATTAACAACTAGTACAACCAAGAAAAGGTGGCAGGTGATAGGAGTGGGTGATTCTACTTTATGAGATACAGAGGCACTTTTCTGTTGGCCTGACTCACTCCCAAGGGAGGTGCGCAGCTTTCCAGGAGTGTGGATCTGGGACATTACTGAGAAGCTCCCAAGCCTACTCCAACACAGATTATTACCATTAGTTCCATGTGGGAGCCAGTGATACAGCTGGCACCAGCCTGGGAAGCACTAAAATGGACTAAAAAGGAGCCCTGGGAGGCATAATAAAGGCCGTGGAGTTCAAGTAGTTTTTTCATTAATCCTCCAGGTCAATGGAGAGGGCCTTGGAATATGCAAACAAATATGGTAGGTCAACAAATGGCTAGAGCAATTGTGCCTTAGTCAGGGTTTTGGTTACTCAGACTCTTAGGACTCACTTTGCCAAGCCTGGTTTAGTAGGGAATGATAGGATGCATATGACAAAGAAGGAAAAAAGTATCTTTGGTACCATTACTGGACCTTGTGCCCACCAAGAGGAAGGAGCTAGTGGGGAATGTAGTGCTTCAAAGCAGCCCTGGCTGCATTACCAGGAGATGGTGTTTATGATCCTAAGGATGGTGAGGAGGGAACACAGCAATCTCAAAACCTTGGACCTCAGAAGAGCAGACTTTTGCCTCTCCAAGGACTTATTTGATAAGAGTCCCATTGGATAGAGCCCTGGAAGGGAAAGGGGTTCAAGAATGCTGGCTGAATTTCAAGGATCCCTTCCTCCAAGCTCAGGAGCAAGATATCTCAACAACAAGAAGACTAGCAAAAATGCCAGGAGGCCTCTATGGACAAGGAGCTGCTGTACAAACTCAAAGTGAAAAAAGAAGCTTTCAGAAAGTGGAAATTAGGACAGAGGGCCTGAAAACAGCAGGAAAATTGTATGAGAGGTTAAGGACAAGGCTTAGAGAAGCCAAGGCCCAGTTAGACCTGTGTCTGGCCAGGAATATTAAGGCTGACAGGAAGGGCTTCTACAGACACATTGCAAGCAAGATAAAGACTGGGCTAATGTGGGCCCCTTCCAGAAGGAAAAGGGAGACCTGACTACGCTGGACAAAGAGAAGGCTGGGGCTCTCAATGACTTCTGTGCCTCTGTATTCAATGGCAAGTGCTCCAGCCATGCCACCCAAGTCAAGAGAGGCAGATGCAGCGACTGGGAGCATGAAGCCCACTCTAGGAGAGGATCAGGTTTGAGACCATCCCAGGTTTCAGAATGTGCACAAGTCAATAGGACCCGATGAGGCTCATCCAAGGGTCCTAAGGTAGCTGGCAAAGTTGTTGAGCCACTGTTCAATATTTCTGAAAAACTACAGCAGTCAGATGAAGTCCCTGATGATGGGGAAAAGGGAAATGTAACCCCCATTTTTAAAAAGGGGAAAGCAAAAGACCCAAGGAACTATTGACCAGTCAGTTTTACCTGTGCCAGGAAAGGCCACAGAGCAGATTCTACTGGAAACCATCCTAAGTACCTGACCAACAAAGAGGTGACTGGTAACAGCCAAAATGGTTTTACAATGGGAAAATGACACCTTACAAATTTGGTGACCTTCTGTAATGGGGCTACAGTGTTGGTGGACGGGCAGAGCAACTGACATTGCCTAGCTGCAAATGCAAAGCATTTCACACTTCTGCACAATGTCCTTGTCCCAGATTGGACAGACAGGGATTTGATGGATGGACCACTTGGTAGTCCACCAAGCTCTGTGATACAGTTGGCACCACGGAGGGAAGGGGTAATGCAGCCCAGGGCCTGATGCAAACCTCACGAAGTTCAAGTGCAAGGTCCTACATGTAGATCACAGCAATCCCAGACACACCAATGGGTTGGGCAGAGAAGTGATTGAGAGCAGCCTTGCTAAGAAAGACCTGGGGGTGACAGGTGATTAAAAACTCCAAATGAGCCAGCAGTGTGTCCTCACAGCCCAGAAAGCCAATCTAATCCTGGGCTGGATCACAAGGAGCCTGGCCAGAGGGTCAAAGGAGGTGATTCTGCTCCTCTACTCTTCTCACATGTGATCCCCCTGGAGTACTGTGCACAGTTCTGGTGTCCCCAACATAAAAACAACATGGAAGTGTTGGAGCAAGTCCAGAGGAGGCCAGAAAGCTGATAGGAGGACTGGAGCACCTCCTCTATGAACACAGGCTGAGAATATTGGGGCTGTTCAGCCTGGAGAAGAGCAGGTTGCATGGAGACCTGATGGCAACCTTCCAGTATCTGAAAGGGACCTCAGGGAAACTGGAGAGGGACTCCTCATCAGAAACTGCAATGACAGGACAAGGAGTAATGGGTACATATTCAAAGAGGGAAAATTTAGGTTAAATATTAGGAAGGATTTTTTTTTACTGCAAATGTGGTGAGACAGTGAAGCAGACTGCCCAGGGTGGCTATGGATATACCATGCCTGGCAGTATTCAAGGCCAGGCTGGCTGAGGCCTTAAACAACCTGGTCTAGTGGGAAGTGTCCCTGCCCATGGCAGGTGGTGTTGGTTCTAGGTGATCCTTAAGGTCCATTCCAATCCATTAACATATGAAATAGTAAGCTGTCTTTTGGAACCTCGATTTTTACAGCTCTGAGCTACAGACAAAAAGAACCCCTCTCCCCCACATATTTGTTAATAAATTATTAACTAGGAGGTTTCCTGTAGCCTTTTTCAGGACATGTGATGCAAAACAGAAACACAAGTTTTGAAACACACGGTTCTTTTTCTCTTAGACAGATGGCCTCCCCAAGCCCTATTCCCACACCTCTGCAGAGGAAAGACATCACACAGGTGTAAGAGCTCTCATGGCAGAAATGAAAAGTACTTTCCTTCCAGCTGTTTATAACATTTCACAGACATCTCTGTGTCTGGTAAATCCATCACACCATGATAGATTACTACCACTCTAAGCTCCCACACAGTTAAGCTTGTGCTGTTAGCTACTAAGGCAGACTTGTATTTCTGCAGCACAGCCAACATATTATTGTTTCATTGTGCTTGTTCTCCTTTTCCTTCAGAAGAACTTCCAAGAAAATTAGTGGATACAGTGGGAGATGAATCCTGCCATGAGGTTTCATTATACTGTGTTAGACTGTAGAAACAAGCTAGATGTTTTGTTAGAACTCACCAAGATGGAACTGAGAAAGTTGCAGATACTACACTGCATGCTGAAGCAGCAAAACCCAAAATCCATCTCCACACACCTTGAACTTCAGGAACTACTTCAGGGACCCACAGAAATTGGGGAGCATAGAGAGCAGACTGCTCTCCACGTTGCTAAAAGCTTCAGATAAAGCTATGCAGCATGTGGTTACTGGTGACAACTCCTAACATTTTACTCCACAGGCACTATAAGAACAGACCAAGAATCCCACCACCAAGAAGTGCACTTCTGCCACTTGAGAGTTCATCTTACTCAGCTGAACAAGGCATGCAGAGTGGTCTTGCTGGCATTCCAGTATGTCTGTGTCACTGCTGGGGACCAGAAAAAAATTGTTTGAACCTAAGGCTAAGGGCAGCACAGCAGATACATCGTACTGTAAAAATAATTTAGAGTGGAGAGGCATGAAAATGTTCTTTGCCTGAACTATTAAGCTGTATAATAATGCAACTGTGTTAAACAACACCCTATAAAATATTCAGTGGGTATCTCTTTCACTGACCTGATAAAAATGTACTGCTTGGGGCTCAGAGCTTCTCTCAACTCTGACATCTCAAAATTTTCCACTAGAAAACTGGTGAAAATTAATACCAAACAGCAAGTGGTGTTATTACAGCATTCAGAAAAAAAGCCATGATAAAGACTCCTACAACAGCAAATTTCTCCCAGGCAAAGTAAAAGAAAAAAATACAGCAAAAATAGTTGTTTCTTCTACACTTTGAATATAAAGAGCAATTACACCACAAGTAAAAAGGCTTCTCTTTACAACAGAGCAAACTAGGATTTAAGAACATACTCTGCAAATCTCCTCCATCACTCCAACACTGAAGGACCCCACTGAGGCTTTGTTTAAGGTAATCCACACGCAACAAAGCCAGATTCAAGTTCACCATGAGTACTCAGCAAAGAGCATGCTAATATCAAAAACTACCTGGGTGCTAGCTCAGTTTAGGATTCTGTTATCTGAAGCTTTGAGTTGGACGTTACAACCAGCAAGACTCTGCATTTGGACAAAGGCAAAGAGAATAGTGAAGTAGACGTGACTCCTTGGTCTGCTACCACTGGCTGTCCAGTTTAGCCCAAGAATCACAACGTATTAATGCAAAATAAACTCCAATTTCAACTCATTTTTCCTGGAATTTTAAAGCTTCTGCCCAATTCAGTGTGACCATGGTATACAAATACCTATTGTATATCAAGGCTTAAGTTGCTTTCTATTCATGGCTACTAGTCACATCTTCACAAAACATCACACTCCCAAAAAGGCACAGGTCTCTGCACGAGGTCCCTGTGAATCAACCAAAAAAAACATTGAACAGAATAGAGGAAAGAAAGATTTAAGTTCCATGAAGCAAAGCCCAAAGTTCATCTAAGATGATGAATTTTACCTTTCTGAAGAGGACAAAAATAACAAAGGCACCTCAGTAACTGTGCTTTAACTGAAGTTTTTAATGGGGATGGATACAATCAATACATTGTAAGCCAGTTAACAATTTTCATTGAATTCTTATTACTTCAGTGAATAAATTAATGGCCAGTTGGACAAAAAAATAACCTCCAGGAAGGAGTAAAAATATTACAAATCCCTTGAGGAGCTCTTCCACTGCTAGTTGCTGTCATCATTGATACACACCCAGAAGTGCATTGCTATGGTGCTTCTGTTACTCCAAATGCCTCCAGTGCAGTACCTGCAGTATTTCCATTACTAACTCATTTAATGACTTATACTCCATTATCAGATGGGCAGCGCTTTGGTAGAGGTGTGGCAAAAGATTCTTTGCTTTCTGTCAATGCTCGTGGCTGATGGACAAAAACACTGAACCTGACACCTTGGTTTGCAGCTGCCCTCACAAACCCACTATTTGCAGTCATGGTGATGGCTTTTAAAGTGTCTCCTGTCCCAAAAATGGCTAGAGAGCGGCTGTTGATTTTTGAACTAGCCACTAGTCCTAAGGCACGGTCAGAGGGCTGATCTGGCACCACGTTAATTCTTTTAACAAGCAATGCAGCTCGCTCTTTCTCTCCAGGTCCTCCCAGTGTTTCCAAGATGGACTGAAAATCTCTGACAGCAGATTCACAGGCAAAGAGCTCTTTTCCCTCCATGAACTCCTTCAGCTGAGGCAGGACTCTCTCCCTTCTTTCTTGGGCTGCTTGCTCTGTCAGCACTTTTTCTTTGAAGACAAAGTAGCAGCCACCATAGCTCAGTGCAGAGACATAGGTTATTAAGGTAGTGATGTCCAAATTAACTCTGTTGCAGACGTTTACTTTGATCTGGGTAGGGAAAGCAATGCTGGCCACTAAATTGTCCCGGTCTACTCTCGTCACCTGCAGGAGCTCAGGGCCTTCTTCATCTGATTCACTGGAGTTAAGATGCTCGTTTTCAGCAGATGGTTCTACCAGTGAGTTCACAGCCACAACATCTCCTCTCACAGATATTCCCATCTCCTTGAGCCTCTCTGCCATAGGACTGGACACGCTGTTGTAGAATGCAAAGATGATGTGGGGATTGCTGTACTCCACTGGCTGCTGCCGGCTCGCTTGCAGGAAGTCCTCTGCCTGCTCAATGACACTTTTGTCACCATACTGGCCTCTTCCCAGCCAGATGTTATGCAGGGCCTCAGCTTTACGACCAATGGCCTTCACCCAGGTGTGACCCCCGTTTGCCACGACATCCACCACCAGCGTCTGCTTGTCTCCAAACCTGTCCTCGTAAGCAAAGACATGGAGCACGCTGACAACATCCTCCAGGTTCTCTGCTGACTGAATAATGGCTTGTAGGTGAGTAAGGTTTGTACTCTGCAGATGGGATTCTTTAATGGCCACTTTCCCTGCCTCTACCTTGTGTAAGAAATTCAGCTCAGCCTTCAGTTTCCCACATAGCTTTGCCCCACCTTCTATTCTCCTCTTCTGGGACTTGGAAAGAGCTTCTGCTCTCTTAATCAAGTCTTTGGCAACAGCAATTCTTTCACAAAGCAGCGACTGCACAGACATGTTGGAAACATTATTCCTGTCAAGTGAGAACAAAGGAGAAGATTGTTAATGTATGGCCAAGAATAAAGACAGTCAAAAGAGTTCTAACAGTATGCACTCCAGCTTTGCAGTAGATTTTAGTGCAACAGCTACTGCAAAGCACAAGCAACTGGAACCTCAACACAAAGTCCTGGTGATGAATTCAATCCCTTTCCTTCACCTTTAGAAATCCAACCTGCAGCCTCAGAAGACCCCAGTTCTCAGCTAGGCAGCATTTAAGTCTACACACAGAGCTTGCAAGCTTGTGATTTCCCTCCACCTGCCATGTGAGACCTTCAGTCAGCCAGTCAGAGGGATGTTAACTCACACAGATCATTTGCAAAGGCTGCCATCTAGACCAACATTAGAATGCTATAAGCATTCTTATGTTAATGTTAATGCCATATGCAAATCTTGCCTCTCCCTATCATCACACCACTAAAATTAAAAGCTACTCACCATGCTTACACATACTCAGCTTTCAGCCTGCACTGTTCAACTCAGTGCATGAACCCCTCAGAGGGTGGTGAAGCACTGGGACAGGTTGCCCAGAGAGGTTGTGGATGCCTCATCCCTGAAGTGGTCAAGGTCACAGTCAGGTTGGATGGGGCTTGGAGCAACCTGGTCTAGTAAAAGGCATCACAGTAAAAAGTGTTCCAGCCCAGAGCAGAGAGATATGTTTTCTAATTCTACTAAGAGATTTATTGAGTTGCTTCTGATAAATCTATTCTTTCGATCTGTATTACTTTAGTAGGCCTTCCTTGGCGAAAGTATGATAGGAATTCCTTTACTGATTATGTGCTGTCTTTGAAAATGTAGGATTCCTATTACACCAAACAATAGCATATTTAAGACAATAACCCCTATTAATAATGAAATTAATCAATTTTGACTCCTGCCTACAAGTATAAACACTGTACTTCTTCCTATAATTCTTAAGTAACACGCATGTTAAAGTAAACTGGTATTAAAGGACAAGATAAATGAAATTTCAACTGAAAAGCAGCAACAAGACATGGCCTGGTCCTGCATTAACTGCTACTGGCCTGGTCTACATCCAGCATCAGCAACATCTCCTCCGGCCTCTTCACAGCCAAGAATCCTGATGCCTTCCAATACAACTTATTAACTCTCTTCAGGGCCACAGGAGGCCAGAAAAATCAGCTTTTCCCCCTCGAAGTCTTTGCCACTACCACAAGCTTATCCTTGCATGTGAGTAAAACCTCACGACTAGTAACTGGGCACTTCTCCCCATAGCAGCTACAACTCCTACACACATAGAGTAAATCAAGGGCTGCAGTGACAATAAGACCACAGACGCAACTGCTTTTTCTGCACAAACTGCGCGGTGGCGCTGCAGAGTTACACAGAGTCCCTTGCCCTCGCCCCAGGGCCCGATCCGCCCCTCCCGCCCGGGGTCCGGCCTCCCCTCCCCTCCCCTCCCGTCTCCCCCCGCCCGCGGCCCGGCCCCCTCCTCTCCCCGCCGCTCCGCCATCACGTGTGCGCCGCGCCAGGGAGGCCGCGCCGCCATCTCGGCTGAGGGCACGGCGCCCTCAGCGCTCGCCCCGGCCCGGCTCGGCCCCTCGGCTGGCCCCGGCCTCGCCCTCGGCCCACACGCCGGCCCCGGCGGGGCGGACGGAGCGGGACGCCGGCCCTTGTCCCTCCTGTTCCCCCTGTCCCCCAGCCACTGCCGGGAGGGATAAGCTCGGCCCGCCTCGCCTCTCCGGGGGCTCCCGGGCCCGCTCCCTGCCCCTCTCGCCGGCCCCCGCAGTCCGTACTCACAGCCCGGCGGCCACAGCCCTCGCCCCGGGCTGGCGTGGCGTGTCGCGCTCGGCCCAGCGCGGCACCTCCCCCGGGGCCGCCGGGCGGGGACAGCGCACCACCCGCCTCGCTCCGCCGGCCCCAGCCCGCCCGGCCTGGCTCCGATCCCCGGCCTGCCCGCGGGTTATCGCAAAAACCCTACCAGGGCGAAATGCTTTACACAGGTCAGACGCAGTCTCAATATTCTGATTTGGAATGAGCTCACAAGGATCGTTGCGTGCAACTGCGGCCCTCCCCAGGACAGCCCCAAGAGTCACATCGTGTGCCTGAGAATATTGACTAAAAAAACACTTGAACTGTGTCAGGCTTGGTGCTGGGGAGCCTGTGCCAGGGCCCAACCACCGTGTGCGATTAATTTCTTTTTGATACCAACCTAAACCTCCCCTAACACAGCTCCAGGCTGTCACAGCTCGTCCTGTGCGTTGGTCACCACAGAGATGAGTGCCTGCCCCTCCTCTGCCCCTCATGAGGAAGCTGTCACCGCCATGAGGTGTCCCCAGTCTCCAGGCTGAACAGACCAAGTGACCTCAGACACTCCTTTCAGGGCTTCCCCTCAAGCCCTTCGCTATCTTTGTTGCTCCCCTTTGGAAGCCCTCTATAGCTATCTTTGTTACAGTGTGGTGCCTAAAACAGCACACTATATTCAAAGCAAGGCTGAAATAGCACAGAGTAATGGGAACCGACAGGCCAGAGACAAGTTAGCCTTGTACTTTTAACTTCACTGGAGAAGCAACAGCTCCATGCATGTTGGACCCTGTGCACACTGGGTCCATTACATTTGGACAACAAAAATGTGCTGTACTAAACCGTTCTGTGAATGTGTGAGCAAATGTCCCCAATATTTGCCCCAAGCTGCAGCCTGCCTCCATGCAGCAGACACAGCCATGGTCCCACTCTACCTGCAGCAACATTCCCTTCCAGCGTGGGAGAGACTTGCCACTTCTTGCAGGGAGAGATGATCTCTACTTGTCTGAATGATTTCACAGGATCTGGAAAGCGACAGAAAGTCAAAGAGGCTTACTGCACTTGTATGTCCTTTCCTGTAGGTGATGGCACACTAGAACAGGCTGCCTGGAGAGGTTATGGAGTCTCCCTCACTGGAGCTATTCAAGAACCATCTAGACACAACCCTGTGCCCTCTGCTCTAAGATGATCCTGCTTGACCAGGGAGGCTGGACCAGATATCAACCTGATGATTGTGTGACTTAAAGTAATAATTTCATTAAATCAATTTACTGTTCTCAGATCCTGATCCCACTTGTTAAATAAAGCCCAATCCTCACAGCTGTCACATATCCTGAGAACCCTGGAGCAGATCTTCTTCCAGGATAAGCAAATCAACATTACATGCTTCAAGTAACGAGTGTCTTCTTTTTCTTCTTTCAGATGACTGCATTAATAAGAACAAGTTAAATGACACAAAGTTATAATTCATAGTGCGGTGAAATAATCAAGCCTGCAATTTGTCATTGCTCACAAAGAAACAGTGTTTGTCTGTCTTATTGCACCTTGACCCCTTCATGCAGTTTCTACAAATATATATATATAAAAAGCTAATCTCGTGCACCTAAAGCTTCTTGAAAATTACAACCACCATAAAACTTGGTAATCCACTGCACTAGTATCACTCACTCCTGAAGTGATTTAAGAAATACATCTTCAAGTTAAAAATACTTAACTCCTTAAATTTTAAAGATTTTAAAAATATATGAATTTAAGAATTTAAAAAATACATTACTTAGTTCTCTGCAGTTTAAAGATTTCCCTTTAAATAGTAGATAAAATTTAGCTACTATTCTAGATATGCAGTTAAAAAAAGATAAAAACCACACCGCCTTCCCCATCAGAGCAGCATAGTATCAAGGTCCGACTACCAGTAAGAAGATTATCTAATACTCTAAATAAAGCCTGAGTTCAAAATATTATGCATATTGCTTCCAAATTACACCAAGTGCCATGATCTCTGATCACTGCAGGGTTTAAGTATTACCAGGGAGCTTTGGGACTCAGTTCTTAGCAGTGTGACAGCAGTCACCAGCTTGGCTCATCACAGTGAAAATCATTGGCAGTAGACTACAGAACCTACTCCCATCCTTTAACACAAAACAAGGAGTAGTTTACCATGGTTTGAAACTTGCTTTGGTTTAAACTACCCTTCATAGGGTGTTCTATGCTCATCAACTGTTTCTATTAGCAGAGACAAATAAACCACTGCAGTCAATTTCTGAAGTACCTACACACATTTTTGCATGTGGAAAACTCTTGAATATTTATACAGCATTAAAAAACTAAGTGTGCATAAATAATTCTAAATCAAAGTTGCAGAAATATAAGGCTTTCAGTTTCAGATTTGAGTTGTTTTATTTTCTCTAGAATAAGAATCAGAGTACGGCCTGGTTCTCAGAGTAAAATATTCAAAAAGTAATCTTAATGAACCATTTGGACAGAGCTTTTATTTCTGACATTAGGAAATAAAACTTCACTTATGGCATGCTTCAGAAATTCTTCTTCATCTGATGATAACATAAACCATCAGAAGACAGGTCAATCAACTTATATACTACTTTCTACTCATAATCTGTATTTTCTCCATTAATTATGGCTGGCTGAAGTGGGACCTGCCAGGCTGCTCCCCTACAACGTCAGCCTTACGTACAAGCAGACTGACCCAGCTATGGTCCCAGTTCATTATCAACATTTTAACAATCAGATTGCTTTAAAATATATAAAATCTGAAAGCAGTGACATAAATGGCAAATGTATATTTATCCTGTTTCTTTTGTAGTAAATGTAGGTTTTCTTGACTTGAACAACTCGACACATGTAACAAATGTATTGACACATCCACACAATGATATCTGTAAAATTTATGGTGCACAAATGAAATGCTCCTTTCATTACATCTTTAAAATGATCTTGCAAGTTGGAAAATGCTTTAGCACAATTCAAGGGATACAGAAATTACATTTCATACTCTCATTCTGTTTTGTAAATCCCATTGATTTTTATTGATGGGGATAAATGCATTTAGTTTTCAGGAAGAGTTAATACTTCTACTTTTCCTAGCAGTATTTTGAGATTGAAAAGGTGCAATTTCTAGGGCCAAGAAATAACTCAAGTAAAACAAGTTCTTGTGACACAAAAGCTAGGATGGTCAAAAGAAGAGGCTCTATTAGATCACAGTACACACCTGAAATGGAAATGGAAGACTTTCCTGCCCATTTGTGAAAGTACATGATCTTTTGCAACACATAAAACTATTTCTGGAGGTTAATTAACATTTCAACAAAGTTAAAAAATTATCCTGTCACTCAACATTTAAATTTTTTAAAAGAAGGCTGAACGTAAGTTCGCTGTATGTGAAAAACTGTCTCCTCAAAAATAAGGATACTGAAACCTAAGCTTTATGTAGATAAACAAGCTGGGATTAAAAAGACACACAGACACCTTCCCCCAAAACAATGGCCTTTGATTTTATTCTTTAGCCTTTTTCAAGCTGTCACTATAACTTTACATTTTGTACAGTATTTTGTGTATCAAGGGAAAGAATTATCTTTAACAAGATTCCATGTATTACAATTATCAAGGACCGTTGTATTTGCACCCATGATGTTTAAAAAATCTCTCAGACAAACCATGTAGAAATAAGTATGCAAAAACTGCAAAGAAAAACATTTAAGTAGCCAAAATTAAAAAGACCTTTGTGTGAAACACACAGTCTAGCTCAGTTTCTACTAGGCTATTGCAGCCAAGTAGTCCTTAACCTCAGTTGGAGTGAGCCTCCTAAAACCAGCTTCATTACAGATGCCAACTTCAATGTTGTCTTCTGTCATTTGTCCTTCAAAGCTCTCCTATTAAAAAAAACCCAAACAAATGACAGTTCAGTAAATCTATCAGTGAAGACATAAGAAACTTCCTTCTTAAATACTTTGCTAACCTTTAGTGTTAAGATAGCTGTATGAATGGCATCTTCAAGCTCCAAATCTTCATTGTATCTGTGAACAGACATTCATTTATTTCAGAATAGGACAAAAACCTTTACAAATTTTAATAACCCTGGAGTCTCTAAAATCCCCCAAACTACTAAAATTTTTCTGTTTCTCATACAAAGATTAATTGTAAACATAGTGACATTAACAGCAAAAGATACTGTTTAAAAAATATCCCTAGTTTTTCTACTGACACTGTATATAATATTGCTGCAAATACACTGAATAAAATGTTTATTGCACTCAAGTAATTCTACATAAACACAAAAGTTGGAATTTAAATAAATCATATGTCCTGTGCACACATGAACAAGTACACTGGAAGCATCACACCTTAAGTATTTTAAAACTTTGTCCTTACAATTTAAAAAGTATGTATTTTTTTAGATCTGGCTATTTTATATGGAACCTGAACAAAACACAGTATCCTTTCAAAGAATATCAAATACATTACCTTTTCTCAAGAAATGTTTTCCCATTGACGTAATTTTTTCCCATTGCTGTTGCTTTCCAGGCAAAATAAGCTCCCTGTAAAAGCAATAATCCATTGATTGAATTGCTTTGTGTAATTTAGTGAAACACTATGTATTCAATAACTTGGTAAAAAAGTACAGAAGCAATTCTGAAAATACTGAGTGTTCTGAGACCACAGGAGACAATTCTGGATCATAATGAGACAAATTTTATATGGGAACATATTCTGTGAAACTGTACAAAATGTGTATTCATCCTCCTGCTACTTTGAAAGACACATTCAGGATGTCATTAGCATGGATCTGGGATTCCTTAAATGGAAATAAGTATGTTGGCCTTTGAGAAAGTGTACACTCAAATCCTTGCTGAGGCTCACCCCACACATTCTTTTGAAGATAAACTTGTTGCAAATCAACCATCTGACTTATGCTCATTACTACCAAGACTGTATTCATTCCCCTGGCATGAAGACCATCAGCCTCAATCAAA
The DNA here is from genome assembly GCF_903797595.1 of Erithacus rubecula. Taxonomy (NCBI): domain Eukaryota; kingdom Metazoa; phylum Chordata; class Aves; order Passeriformes; family Muscicapidae; genus Erithacus; species Erithacus rubecula. Next base: position 51,570,982 of record NC_136689.1, on the reverse strand, counting down.
CTGTCTGAAACAAGGCATCTGCATTTTGCTTGTTACACTGGAGCATCAGTGATCACTACAATGACCTCATTTTTTTGTATGAAGCACTGCACCTCTCACATGCATCAAAGAACAGTTTTTATTAAGTGCAATGCAAACCCAGCAAATAAACTCATTTAAATTAACCACTGTCATTAAATACCAAAGCATGTGCTTTACATTTACAATACAACAGGTTTTGGCTTAACTTCCATCCAGTTTGGAGCAGTATAAACCGTCAATTTCTTTTTTCCTAGTATCTGTTGCAGAACACCATTTTTGCTGGCACTATCAACTATGAGGGAAGGTATGAAAATGGATGATCTCCCTCAGAAACAGCTGCCATCCCTCAAGCAGTACAAGAACACGTAAGCACAGAATGATGCAGGCTTGTTCCAAGAACCTACTGCAATGACCCATTTTGACTTCTGAAGTTATGTTTCATTCTAGCTCTGTATTATTATTCTCACCTCAGAAAGTATTTCATGAGCACATGCAAAGCTTCATATGTTTTAGTAAAGCAGCAGAACTTACAAGTGTAAGATACTTACAGATGGATCTGACTGGAATAAATACGGCCGCCCTTCATTCCAGCCACATATTAGCAGTGATACACCAAAGGGACGAACACCACTACAGGAAAACAAATCATAATAAATTATCCAGTGAATGTCAAAGGTGACTAATTATTTTGGGTGTGCTGGTCTTCTCCCCAGACCAGAGCTGTAATAAGGACAAGTCGACCAACAGAACAAAACGGAAAGTGTCCTGTCTTGGCTGACATGTTTGTGTGCAAGATGTGGAGATCCATTCTCAGTCAGTGCTCCTCCCCTTGGCACACTTTTCCACAAAAATTCCAATCACTGGGCAGCTGTTACTCATTGCATTTAAACAACACAATCTTTCTAAGATATTCTTCAATTCCAGCACTTACCCAGACTGTGTGTACTCCTGCATCACAGAAGCAATTCTCTGTACTAGCTGAGCTGTTGGAATGGGCTCATGATAAACCAAGTAATACTGCTGGGCCAGCTTCCGAGCTCTGTGCACAAGTACTCTGAAAACAACAACAAAAGTACTATGTCAAAAAAATTCCAACTAGAATTGAAAAATCACAGTAATAAATATCTATTCAGCAGTTGTACATCTGGCATAACATCAGTGTAAAAACATAAGATCATGCTGAGCTATCTTTAGCAACCAAGTAATTGCTGAAATATTAAAAGTAAGGCTGAATTACACCGCTTTTTTGGATACAAGGTTATTTGACAAGTTAATGAAGATATTAAGAAAAATTTCAAGTGAATGTCATTTACAGTGCAATATAGTTTATGATGTACACTTAGAAAGAAACAGCTAATTGCTACCTTTTACTTAAACTTCCTGTATGAATATGCATCTAAATGGTGATCAAACAAAATGCTTTAATACCTGTAATCTGGACCCATACCACTGTACACTAGGCCTATATGTTTGGTAATTGGTTCTACTTTGTGGACGCTCCTTTCATCATACAGAATGGATTTCTGCTTCTTCTCAGTTGCCAACACCACCCCATTTGCAGCTGGAAAAGAACAAAAAATTTCTTTAAAAATTAAACTAAAATTAGCAAACACAGAATGATCTTATTAAACTGTAAATTTCATCCTCTCTTTTTAAAAGCTGTTCAAACTTACAATTAAGTTAAAGAGGGATACTTTGATGAATACACCCAACACATTGTTTCTTTATTTATATAACCATACTACTCCCATAATCCCATTCTAAAGATTTTGTGTAACATTAATAATTGAGCAATCTAAGTAACTTTTTTATGTGTTATTTCTATATATATGGAAAGGAACACAAAAAACCCCCAAAACTAAACATCTACCAGCTGAAATGTCTTCAAAATCACCCAAAAAAGAACCCCAGTAAACATTAAACCTATTAAAACATGTGAAAAATCCACTGAAAGAGTAACAAAATGTGTAATAGAAAAGAAGGATCCAGTACAAAGGACCCAGTACATGATCCAAACTGGTTTAGTTCTCTCGAAAAATAGTCAAAATCCCAAATCTGTCAGTAAAGTATTTTCAGGACATACCTTTAATTCCAACTGATGGAGCTCCAGCAGCTACTGCAGCCAAAGCATATTCAATCTGAACAAGCTTTCCAGAAGGACTAAAAAAGAAGATGCAAAATGAAGTTTTCCACTCAGTAGGAAAAATCTTCAGGGCATGTCATGACTTCCTACAGAAATTACATTGTAATTTCCAAATTTTTTGTGTTGTTTCCAAAAGCTTTCAAGACACTGACGTTCACTGCTGAAAGGAGCCAGCAAAATGCAGCTATGCTTTTTGATTGAATACCTATTCCATTCCCAGGTGTTCCTGCATTTTGTTTTAACAATCCCTGTTATTCTGGCAACAGATACAGAATTATGGAAAAGAGCTGCAGGTGTCAAGCAAAGTAAATTACAAAGTAACATATTCACAAGGACAGGGCTGGAGGGGTCAATTCTCCATCCCCAGGAAAAAGGACACCAGAGACAGCCACGCACTGGACCAGTGATTTTGCAAGTGTATCTATTCTCTAGGCTGTATTTCAGACACTGCTGCTTTACTAGCTGCAGAATTAAAATTGGATATTATGTAACTCAGTGCTTAGATGAAGAAAACAAAGCAAGCAATAATCAATCGGTGTAGTCATTTATACACTGAGGAAATACAGAATAAGGGTGACAAAGTAGTAATTCTGGCTTTTCCACTACAAAGCGTAACAAATCAGAACAATCATTCCAAGCACGTAGTGCTTCTGTAAAATACAAGAAGTTTGTAACTCCCTTAGGAAATAATTTCTGAAAACTAATAAAGAATTCAATCTTGAGCAGAGCAAGCATGATGGGCTGCTTCCATCCATCAAGAACATTCTTTTCATCATTTGAGGTGGCAAACTGCTTCGTTTGCTCAACTGAACAAGCTTTTAGCAATTCCTTTTGCAATTACATAGTGTGACTCTCGGATGAGATTAAGGAGACACTTCACCACGAGCAGCATAAAGGTTCTTGTGTCCAGTTGTTCATTTTTCTATATGCAACATAGGTCTGAATACCTTAATAGTTTCAAAAATGAATGGAAGGTAATTTCCTTTATTCTGAATTAATCTTCAGTCTAGGTATTGGAGCAACACCCCAACATTCACTGCTCCAATAGCACATTCACTCTGTGCTTGCCATCATTCCTCATTCGGGCTGCGCACGACACCAAGTGCAAGGAGAGCAGCGACTGCCAAGTGTAGCAGGAAGGAATACAAACTATTTTAAAACTCATCTGCTTCACTCATTCGCATATCTGCAAGGCTTGTTCTGAAGCAAGCTCTCAGGACACCACAGCTCAGCTGCCATCACGCATTTCCAGTTCGCTGAGAATCACATTAGTATCCCCCAGCCTATAGTGCGTGTGCTGATCCCGAGTTTGCTGGGCCAAGCACTGGCTGTAAGGTATTATCAGTGTCGAGACAGATCTGAACGCCGTCCTACAGCAGCTCTGTCTCTCAGCAACGAGGAGGCACAAGCGGCGCCCGCGCTGGGCCCGAGGTCAGCGACAGACACCAGGTGAGACGCAGGGCCTGCAGGGACGAAGGGCTCCCCGCGCCCTTCAGGAAGCCTCTGGAGAGGCCCCTCGGCCGCCTGACCCCCGCCACTCTCCCCACGCCCGCCGCTCCTATCCACGTCCAGCCCCGCTGCGCCCAAGCGCTCGCAGGCCCGATGACTCTGCAAAGCGCCCCCTCGGTCCCGCCTCGCCGCCGCCGGCAGGCAGCCCCGCTCAGGCTGCGCGCCCTTCTCCCGCTGGCCCGACAGCCCCTCAGTCTCTGCCCCCGAGCCCACAGCCGCCCCTGCCCCGGCACCTGAAGGTGGTCAGGGAGAAGCTGTAGCCGCGCTCCGCCATTTTGGCACAAGCCCTGCGCTCCCCGCGCCGGCTCCTCGGCGCAGGCGCGGCTGCCGCTCCCGCTGCCAGGGCGAAGGCACAGCGAGCGCGCTGATTGGCGGGTGGTGGCCGGTCCCTGAGAGTGCCGGGAGATGGTTGGCGGAGAGGCGCGCCGTGAGGCATACTGGGAGTTCGAGTCCTCCTTCCACCTCCCGCCGCCCCGCCCTCCTGGTGGCGAGTGTAGTGCTGGGACGTGGAGTCCTGGTCCTGTCTCCCTGCAATGTCGTGACAGGCTGAGGCACTCGGTTTCCCAGAAGGCTCAGGAACAGGGGCGCCTCCCCCGAGGGCTCGGCGGGGCCTTGTGGGGTTATGGCGGTGCTGGTGCTGGTCCGCTCTCCGCTGCCGCGGCTTCGCGCTCTGCTGCAGCGTTGCTGGGGGCGGCTGGAGCGCGGCCTCTGGCCGGGTGTCTTCGGGGGCCAGAGCCCGCCCTGGGGTAGGTCCCGGCCTCTTCTCCACCCAGCTGAAGGAACTGGACGCGTTCCTGTGTCATCTGCCTTAGGAAGGGTTTGATGATCTCAGAGGTGCCTTCCAGCGCCATCAATTCTGTGATTCTGTGAGAGGGCTGAGGCACTCGTTTTGCTTCAGAAGGGCGGAGTGAGCGAGGGCTCTGGGGTCCGTGAGGGCGGGGGCGCCGCGCTGGCCTTGTTCGGGGTGACAGCAGCATCCGTGTGTTTCCTCGGCCGCACGGAAATGGGGCTTGGCTGTAAGGAATTTCTTTTTCGCCGAATCACAGATCATGGTGAGCTGGAAGGGGCACACAAAGGTCAGTAAGTCCCAAGAGTCACACCGTGAGCGTTGTGCGGACGCTTCCTGACCTGTGTCAGGCTTGGAGCTGTGACCACTTCCACTGTTCCATGTCCAGCCACCCTCTGGGGGAAGAACTTTTTGTTCTTGACTGACCTTTATCTCTCTTGATTCCGTCATGCCATTCTCTCGAGTCCTGTCACCACAGAGAAAAGATGAGTGCCTGCCCCTCTGCTTCCTCATGGTCCTCCTTTGAATGCTGTATAAGAGCTTCTTATGTTGTGGTGCCCAAACTGCACGCCATAATCAAGGGAAGGCTGCACCAGTACAGAGAGTGGGACAGTCACCGCCCTCTTTTCCTTTGTCCTGCAGGACCAGCAGTAGCTGTGCAAGGCCCGGCCCTTGTTCCCCGCGGGTGGAGTGATGCCGAGGCGCCGAGCCCGCTGGAGAGCGTGCTGTGGATGGCGGCGCCCAAGCAGAGGCGCACCATCGAGGTGAACCGCTGCCGGCGGAGGAATCCCAACAAGCTCATTGAGATAAAGGTGGGCAGCAGAGCCCTGGCTCTGGGGAGTCCTTGCTGAGGGAGGTACTGACTGCATAAGCTCTCTGGACTTTGTTTATAAATTAATAAGCTTAAAAGATACTGTAATCTTTAAAAATCCTTTGTAACAGGTACTTTCATCATGTATGACAGTGGTCTGAGGTTAAATAAACAGTGACACTTGAGGTGCAAGCCAACAAAATGTGAACTTCGGCTGAACGGATAGATAGCATAAGTGGAAAAAGCCTAGATTTTTTTTTGCATCTAAATGAGTCCATACGATTTCCAAACATAATTAGGCATAATGACTTAGATGCTGAATTTATAGGTTATTTTTAGTAGCAAGCATTTGACACAGCAGCACATTACAGATAAGTTGTGTAGAATACATTTTGAAACAGTAGATTAGTTTCTCTAATTTAATATTTTTATTTGTTCCCTGTTTCTTTTTTTATTGCTGTTCACATTAAAGAATTCCATGTTTTCCGCTGTCATTTCAGAGGAACATAGATGTTTGTCCTGAATGTGGAAACTTGAAGCAGAAACATGTGCTTTGTGGCTATTGTTATGCAAAGGTCAAAGAAGAGACTCGACTGATACGGATGGAAATATACAAGAAGGAAGGAGGACCATTTAATACTCCAACTGTAGAGACTGTTGTTCTTTATGAAGGAGAAAAACCCACAGAAAAAGATGAAGGCAAGCGGATTATTGAAAGAGCCAGGAAGCGTCCATCTTGGTTTGTTCAAAATTGATGCTGTGGAATTAGTGGTAGCAAAAACAGTTGCTGCAGGAAGACAGTTCATGATTTTCAAGAATGTTTTTCTCATTCACTTAGTGTGAACAGAACTCCTCTGAACTTTTGGTATGCCTTTTGGGAAGCCTGAATTTTGTGTTCTGTCATATTTTACAATCAGGTGTTGTTTTTCTAGCATGTAGTGGAAAATGCTACTCAGTGATACATCACAGCAGTCAGAGAGAAATCAGAATCTGCCTTGGATTTGGCTATCTGCATACTATACCCTGAACAATTTGAATGGTAATGTTCTATGCTAGTTTTGTAAATAACATCTTTTAAATTCATCAATGTACAGTAAAGTTTGTTAAGTGGCCCAGGGAAATTTGCTTTCTGATTTTGGCTGCTGCTCTTTCGGAGGGGAATAAATGTTTAAAAGTGATATTGATTAAAAACAGAGGTTATTTGCAAGGAAAGATGCAGTTATTTGGTTATTTCCTTTGTGTGGATCTCTCCACAGTGCTGCTGTTTGAAATAACTGATGAAAGTCATAGGTTTGAGCAAAACAGTGGTTACTATGTAGTATTTGCGGTTTTGTTCTTTGCACTGGATGAAGGCTGAGTGTTCCTTGCTATTGTCAGTATACAAGATAATTTTCTATTTAAAGGGATGTGGAAAGTCTGGTTTTTTCCCCTTCAGCGTACACTTGAATGGAAAACCAAACTGAAATGTAGTGACTGGAAATCTGTAAATGTGGCAGGAGTCAAAGCTGTCTCTCTGCAGCTGTTCAGTAGATGGTCAGTGTGTGCTTGGAAAACTGCTCACAGCCATGGTGCCTTCAGCTGGAGTCCTGGGCAGAGAGGAGGCACCTCTGCCTGCGCTCTCCACTGGTTCCCTTCAGAGGTGCACTTGCAGCACCTGCCTGGTTTTTCACTTTGGTTTTAGGCACACAGCAGCACCACTGCATTAGGTTTAAGTCTGTTTTTGGTTTTTGTTTGGGATTTCAGTGTACACACAGTATCTTTGGTATTGTGGCTCAGCCCCTCCCCAGTAGGTATTTGCTGCCAAAAAAATGCAAACCCACTCCAACCCTATGACAGAATCACTAGGTGGGAAGAGACCTTCACGATCATCGAGTCCAGCCCATGCCCTAACACCTCAACTAAATCATGGCACCAAGTGTCACATCCAATCTCTGTTTAAACACATCCAGGGGTGGTGACTCCACCACCTCCCCAGGGGGATAATTCCAGTATTTTATCACTCTTTCCATAAAAAACTTTTTCCTAGTATCCAACCTGTATTTCCCTTGGCGCAGCTTGAGACTGCGTCCTCTGGTTTATCAGTTGCTGCCTGGTGAAAGAGACCAACCCCCATCTGACTACAACCACCTTTCAGGGAGTTGTACAGAGTGATAAGGTCACCCCTGAGTCTCCTTTTTCCAGGCTAAACACCCCCAGCTCATTCAGCCATTCCTCACAGGGTTTGTGTTCCAAGCCCCTCACCAGCCTCGTTGCCTCCTCTGGACACACTCAAGTGTCTCAATGTCCTTCCTAAACTGAGGGGCCAGAACTGGACACAGCACTCAAGGTGTGGCCTCACCAGTGCTGTGTACAGGGCAAGAATGACCTCCCTGCTCCTGCTATGCTCCACCCTGTTCCTCATACAGGCCAGGATGCCATGGGTCTTCTTGGCCAGCAGGGCACACTGCTGGCTCCTGTTCAGCTGTACCAGTACCCTCAGGTCCCTTTCTGCCTGGGCACTGTCCAGCTACAGTGTCCCCAGCCTATAGCGCTGCACAGGGTTATTGCGGCCAAAATGCAGGACTCGACTCTTAGACTTATTAAACTTCATCCTTTTCGACTCTACCCATCCATCCAACAATGCCAGGTTTCTCTGCAGAGCCCTCCTGCCTTCCAACAGATCAACGCATGGTCCCAACTTACTGTTGTCTGCAAATTTACTAATGAAGGACTCAATACCTGTTGCTATTGGTCTATAATGCAGTGAAAAAATATAGCACCATGACTTCCTTCCAAGGCAGAAAAGAAGCAAAAGCCTTTATTAAAGAAACAAGCACACTTTTATAGACTAGGTCACAGAACTGAGGATAGACTTGCTTTCATTGGTGCAAGGAAGGTAACACCCCTTGTCACATCTCTCACATGCCCTGCAGGTGCTTAATCTTTATCAGTAATTCTTTCTCTTATGTTTTCCTTTGAGCAGCCTGAGAAAATCCAAGCTGCTTTTTCCCTGGCTCTCACCAGTATCCTATAAATACCCTCATCCATGTCATCAGTACAAATATTGAACAGCACTGGCCCCAGCACGGACCCCTGGGGAGCGCCACTGGTGAGCAGTCGCCAGCTGAATGCAGCACCGTTCACTGTCACTCTCTGGGCCTGGCCATCCAGCCAGTTCTTAACCCAGCACAGAGTGCTTCTGTCCAAGCCATGGGCTGCCAGCTTTTCCAGGAGTATGCTGTGGGAGACAGTGTCAAAGGCCTTGCTGAAGTCCAGGTACACAACATCCACAGCCTTTCCTGCATCCACCAAGTGGGTCATTTGGTCATAAAAGGAGACCAGGTTGGTCAAACACGACCCACGCCTCCTAAACCCAAGGTGGCTGGGTCTGATACCCTGGCCAGCCTGTAAGTGCTGCCTGATGATGCTCAGTATAAACTGTTCCATTGCTTTCCCAGGTACTGAGGTCAGGCTAACTGGCCTATAATTACGAGGATCCTCCTTCCTACCCTTTTTGTGAATGGGCATCACATTGGCCAGCTTCCAGTGAGCCAAGAGTGTTGGTAAATGATGGAGAGCAGCTTTGCAAGCCCATCTGCCAGCTCCCTCATTGCCCTGGGATGGATCTCATCTGGTCCCATAGATTCATGAACATTCAATCAGCTCGGCAATTCTCTGACTGCTTTCTCTTGGATAACAGGGGAACCATTCTGCTCCCTGACACCATCTGCCAGTCAAGGAGGACAGTTATCCTGAGGACAAGCCGTCTTCCCACTAAAGAGGCAAAGAAGGCTTTAAGCACTTCTGCCTTCTCCTTGTCTACATTTACTAAGTTCTCTCCCTCATCCAATAGAGAACATTGATTGGTCTTACCTTTCCTTCCTCCATTAATACATTTGTAAAAACATTTTTCGTTATCCTTTACAAAAGTTGCCAAATTAAGTTACGAGCTTTGACCTCTCTAATTTTTTTTTCCTACATGCCCTAGCTGCCCTCTTAAATACTTCCTGAGAGATCTGACTCTCCTTCCAAAGATGATACTTTATTCATAAGTTCCTTCAAAACCTCGTTGCCTATCCAGGCTGGACGTTTGTCTCATTGACACATCTTTCGGCACACAGGGAGAGTCTGTTCCTGTGACCTCAAGATCTCTGTTTTGAAGCACACCCATCTTTCCTGAACTCCTTTAAGAGCTGCTTCCCAAGGAACTTTCTGAATAAGTCTCCTAAATAAGCCAAAGTCTGCTCTCCGGAAATCCAATGTAAAAGTCTTATTGATGTTCTTCCTGATTTCTCCAAATATCAAGAATTCTATAATTCTATAATTTCATGATCACAAGCGGCCTCCAGCCACCACATCTCCCACCAGCCCATCTCTATTTGCAAACAACAGGTCTAACATAGTCTCTCCCCTGGTGGGCTCACTCACCAGCTGCGACAAAAGTTATCCTCAACATACTCTAAAAACTTTCTGGACTGCCTTTTTTCTGCTGTATTAAGCTCCCAGCAGATGTCTGGAGGCTGAAGTCTCCTACAAGAACAAGGGCTGGTGTTCCTGAAACATTCTCCAGCTCCTTATAGAATAAGTTGTCTACTTCTTCCTGATTGGGTGGACAGTAATGAATTCCCAGTAGGATGTCAGCCTTGTTGACCTTTCATACCCGTAGGCATTCAACTCCATCATCATTAGTTTCAATACCTATGGCATCAAAAGCCTCCCTAATATAAAGAGCTACCCGTCCACCTCTTCTCCCTTTCCTATCTTTTCTGAAGAGCTTGTAGCCATCCAGTGCAGTGCTCTAGCTATGTGAGTCGTGCCACCATGTTTCCATGATAGTGACTACATCATAGCTCTGCTGTTGCACCATGGCTTCCAGCTCTTTGTTTATTACCCATGCTGTGTGTATTGGTATACATGTGCCTCAGCTGGGCCGCTGATTTCACCCCTAGCTCAGGCTTACCCACCCTTGGGTCTGCTTTCAGACAGCCCAACTGCATCCCCTTCTCCTTAAAGCCCTCTCAACAAGTTCTGCCAGTTTGAGTTAAAATCCTTCTGCCCTTAACAGAGAGATTGAGCCCATCCAGTTCCAGCAGGCCAGGTACTGTAAAAGTTGCCACATGATCAAAGAACCCAAAATTCTGCTGATGACACCAATCCTGGAGCCACTTGCTGATAATGTGGGCTCTCCTTTTCCTTTCATTGTTTTTCTCTGTCACCAAATGGACTGCTCCCTTCAGCAGAAAACTACCTGTGTCTGGGTTGTCCCTCTATTTCCCTGGCATTTGAGTGTATGTGCTCCTTTCCTTCCTGGTTCAGGGAGCTGTGCTTACTTAGAACTGTTCCCTGGATTTCTACATCATGTTTTTTTTGGTGGGGAACTCCCCATAGGGATCTTCTGTCAGGGTCAGAAAAGTGGCAGTGTGGACTGTAGGAATATGAAAATGGAGGACACAGGACCACACTTTCCACAATAGCCTTGATTTGTAGTTGGCTGAACTCCTTATGCCTGCTTATGGAGTGGACTGATGTGGGCTGGAATGTTTCACTTCTACTTTTCTTGCTCTGGATCCCATGCTTTGAAGCATAACCGGTAGTAACAGATGTTAGAGAAGTTATTAGATTTCCTCCATAAAGTAAGGTCATAATGAAAGGTGATAAGTGTAAATTGATGCCATTCAGTTGGCAGTATCCAAACAGGCAAACAACATAAGTCCTTTTGATTTGTCCAAACAGGATTTAGTCCAGTCATGTCTATTTTTTGCTTGTTCAGAAGTGAAGCCAAAAAAAGGCATCCAGCAGGATGTGAAGTGGAAAGCTAACGTTTGACAGAGCTGCATGGGATGAGACTGACACATTAGAGCTGAGATTAGCCAAGCAGTAAGGCAGATACACACACACCTTTCCCACAGGGCAGTGTATTTTAGAGAGAGGTGAGAGTCCTTTGATTTGTCCACATATAGGACCAATTACACCTTGCCAATTGCACTCAGTTGCTTTTTATATATTAGTATTTGACAGTTCTGTAGGAAAAAAACTGAATAGGCATCACTTCCTGCAAGATCAAGATCAGAGAATCCTTACAGGTAAGAAATCAAGCAAAGGGGCAAAACACCTGCACAGATGAGCAGGGAGCTTCTGGCAAAACATGAAGAGAACAAGGAAATTTATGGAAGCTTGTGAAAAAAAGGGGCAAGGTTCTCAGGCACTTGGGAGGGATATAGGAATGTTTTCAGAGTATACAGAAATGAGATCTGGAAGCCTAAGGTCCATTTGGAATTAAATCTGGCAAGGAATATCCAGGACAACAATAGGGGCTCTCTCTAGTATATCAGTAGCAACAGGAAGAGTTGGGAAAATGCGGGCTCACTGCTGATGGTGACAAAGGATCCAGAGAAGGTGGAGTTTTGGAAGATCTCTTTTTGCTTCAATCTTTACTGCTCAGGCAGCCCTCTGGAATCTCTGACTCTGTAGGCAAGCAAAAAAGTCTGGAGAAAAGATTGTGTACAATCAGTATCAGATTAGCATTTTGGGTGTCAAGGCAAACAACGCCCACAAATTCATGGACCTTGATGGGGTGCGCCCTCAAATGCTAAGGGTTATTTGTAAAATCATGGAGAGGTACATGAGAACTCAAACTTCAAAAAGAGCAAGAGGATCCAGAGAGCTACAAGCCAGTCAACCTCAGTCCCTGGAAAGGTAATGGGGTTTGAGCTAGATGATCTCCAGAGGTCCCTTCCAACCCCAGCCACTCTGTGTTTCATCTCAGAGCCATACAGTTCATGTTGGCTTATGTTTATTCTGCATTTATGCAATCCAGACAAAAGATGCTTGACAATGTTTCATTGTGGTTTTTGAGTAATGTGGGGGGGAAATAATTTGGCATTCATAGTATCTAAAAGAAAAATTAGAACCAACCAATAAATATTGAAGATTCATATATGTAACTGATGTCACACCAGTTAATTTTTCAAAGAAGAAATTATCTTCAATGAGAGTCAGAGCAGTCTTGTTTAAATGACTTTTCCTTCAAAAGAAGAGCTTTGTCATGTTAACTCTGCCAATGTCAAGCTCCATTACCTTCAAATAAAATTAAAAATAAAAATTCCTCTAAAATGGTCTGTTACTTGAAATAAGCCATGTTTAAATGTACTTTTAGAAAAATATAAACCACAATAGTGCTAATATAAAATTCACACTTTTGGATACAATGTAAATTAAAATTAACAAGAGGGAAGATCATTGTTGCAAATGCTGTGGTTTAGAATACATTTACAAACAAAGCTTTTATGCACCAGTAATTTCATTTTGATTCTCTGGCTACCTGCTAGAAGTTGAAATAGACATTTTTTTGTCTAAAAATTTCATATGATTAAATGCAGGTGATATTTGATCATTTTTTTTCTTCTATTAGGATTTTTTGTAAAAATTAATTTATTTTTCGTTTTCGAAAGATTGATAAAGATGATGTAATATCCTAAAATACAAAGATGACTGTTGCTAAACAATTTTGTATATTTCTAAGATCTGCATAGAGATGATCTCTGGCAATGGTCAATTATAATATCCTCAGAAGATGATAAACCAAGTTCCTCCTTAATCACCCCTTTAGTGAGGAAATATTAATAAAATGTTTCTGTACAGAAACATCTATTCTGTTGAACATCCTGTGCTGGAATTTGATATAAGACACCTTCCTTCAAAGCACTAGGTGGCAGAGCAGTGCAGGGTTCAGGCAGGTGTAAAACAAAAGCCTGAGATCTCAAGTGCAATAGGAAACAGATTAAAAGAATTTGCACCTGTGTAAGCAGAACTTCTGTGAAAAGACTGAATTTTATGAATACAAGGAAAAATACGATAACTGTTATGAAATAGAAATTAATGTATTGTAATTAACTTCCAACTAGACTTAATTCAATCTATACGGAGGACTAATACACTTTTGTTTATATTTGTGCACCTATGTTATTTGCTGGAGGAATTATTTGAAATGGAAGTTTTATCTATAATTTCTCCTTAATTACAGATGGTTTTTCATGTTGTTTTCTATGCCTGTATAAAACTGTATCTATATATTTCTATGCCTATGTATTCAGGTAGTTGACATCTAATTTATGCAGCTAGAAAGTCCCAAAAATAATAGGCCTGATGGCATTCCAGTGAATTTCAAGGTATAATTTTCTTGAATTCATGGAGCCACAAGGATCTATTTGTAAACAGCAGACAGAAACTAGAAAGAAAAGGAAACCAGTGTGGTGTTTTAAAAAATATTAGTTGCTCAGAAGGGAATAGAAGATTTTGTGCCCCATCAAAGGTTTGAAATGTTTTAGAAGCACAGGAGTGATAAAGGTTCCTGTGTCTTTAGAACTTGTCAATTAATATTTAAGTAAGATATTAACAAAATTCCTTCTTTCATCTCACATGACTGCATTGTATAATTTATGCTGTGAAGGAGGACCAATAAATATGAGATGTTTCCAAATAATTTACCTCACTCTTAACCTGCTGAAGACTCAAGAATGAAGCCAAATGGAAGGAAAAGCCTTTAAATGGATGCAAAGAAAGCAAACTGTGCAGCAGTGATGGATCCAGTTTTGCACTCTTAGGTATATTCGTAGGAGATTCTGTTGAAGTCAGTGGTGTATAATTCAAGGGAGAATTTGGTTTAATGAACAGAAACATGGACATTTGTATGCGTGCAATTACCTGTATTTAATGCTGAGCATGTACCTGGGAAACTGCTACTGAGCACCAAACAGATTTGGTTTACAGCTGAAAACTAAGACTGCCTGTGATGAATGTGGTAAATTGAGTCTGATTGATGTCTTTCAAATATCCTACATGTCAGTTTCAGTTCCTATATTTTCCTCACTAGTTGAGGACTATACACATACTTAGAAGAAGAAAGGTTATAGGATTCATTTCATATTTAAAGTGCTGGAAAAATCTATGAAAAAAAACCCCTGAAACTGGAGCAGAAGAACCAAAACAAAGCCTTTGGGGAATTGTCAACATACAAAATATGGCAGGAAGTTCTCTGGAGTGTCATTGCTAAATCCTGTGGTTTAAATTTTTTAGGTTTTGTTTGGTTTTTTGTTTTTTTAAGTAAAGGAAATTTCCTGGTTCTAAGATGGTGGGTTGAAAATGAAGAAGAAAAGATTTGGAAAAGCATTCACCAGAAATCCAGCCCTAGCTTATAATGTTCTAGCATGTTCTACCTTTTAAACTATTCCTAAAATTTTGAAAAATTGGGATGTACTTATCCAAATACACAGGTATCTGTTTCCATTGGTTTCTTCAAAGGGTACAGACTCTTTTCTGTACGAGATGATTCTTCTGATGGAGCTGTTCTCACTAAACAATCATACAGAAATGTTCTGACATGTCCTGGTTTTAAGGTAGGATAACACTTTATGTGCCCTAAATTTGGAATCAGCTCACCAAGGTGCAAGAGGGACAGGCACTATAAATGCAGCGTGTGTCATGGTGTAAGAAGGACAATGAGCTCCTACTTATGGGGCTGCCAGCTTTTACATCCATTCCCAAGGCAGACTAAAGCTGTTTCTATTCCCAGCCCCATCACACAGCTCATCAGCTTGTCTATCAGTATGGCTTACAGCTCTGCTTTCCATTATGCTGTAGCTCTGGAGCACATTATGTGACATTCTCTCAGTGGAACTAAGGATTTTGAACAGGCTGTTGGGAAGATATATATTTAATTTTATAATCTTGGATTACTATTAAATACAAATAATAGAGGTTTTCAAAAGGTATACTGAATAGCTTAAGGCTCAAAATTGACAGGCCAGTCCAATACAAAATGTTTGTTCTAAATATATTGGGTTTGGAAGTTCCTACTCATTCATCTTTTGACAGCTCCTACTCAGTCATAGTCAGAGCAAGTAGAGGATATAAGGTGTTTTGAAAAACATCAGGAGTCTGTCCAATTATAGATATCTAACATAATTCTGTCTCTCTTAAACAGGATAAATGATATCTTGATCTTCAAGAAGCTGTTGATTTCCATAGGATTTCTTTTAAATGAAATTGTAATTTCCAAGTGACTGACAGACTTGCTATAAAAAAAAAGAAGCTGTTGGTTACAAAGTCAATTAATGAGATAAGTAAATCTTTATTTTTAAATTTTTGATTTTTAAAATGGAAGTCAAGGAAATAAAAATTAAGCCTGTCCATTTTCAACACCCATCATGATATATCATTTGAGTTTGAGGGTCCAGGTGTGCCACAGTCCTTTGGATAAGGTCATTTTGTGCACAAAGGATGGAATCTTTTAGGAGTTTAGGAAAATACTCACACATTTCAATTTCTCTTGCCACAAATGAGTATTTGTCAGGTATTTTTCTGCAGCACAGAGCAGATTGCTACAGGGCCACTACAGAAAAGGAGAGGAGGAAGGGTTAAAACCCATGAAGGTCAAGTGTGTAGAAATAAGAGGCATCCAATATCTGTGTGTGGAATATGAGGAGTGCAGCAGGAGCTGCTGCAGGAAATGCAAGTAAGTGCAAAGTGCTCGTGTGTGTGGCCCTGCAGAAATGGGTGCAGAGCAAGTACCATGCCCTCATACATCACTTTGGTAGTAGCAGGTTGTGTTGGAAGCTAAATGGCACGATCACTACACGACAGGTGGCAAACTGAAGTGCCAAAAGAACAAGTGAGTTTCTCAAAATTGCTCCCTCAGTTGGTGGCAGGGGAAGGAACTGGAGCTATTTGCAGATTATCAGCCTGTTGTGTTGTCTGCTGTCACAGATGAGGGAATAATGACAAATATCACCTGTGGTGATTGCTAATGTGGCCTGGTTTGTGTTTTCATCAAGTAAACTACTGCAAAGATACCATACATGAAAACATTTGAGGGGGCACAGGTCTTTATCCAGACCTTTCCAGATAAACTGGAAATCTGGTTTATTACTAAATCATGCCCCCTTTATTGATCCTTTTTCCCCTTTCCACTTTAAAACAAGAGGAAAAACAGTGAGATTTTTGCAGAAAGCTTCCTAGGACCAAACTCAATCACTTCTCATCTGCAGAAACAGTGTCTACACTGAAAGAAAAGCCATTTCATGCAGTGAAGTTATTTATAAAAGTATGACTCAGCTGGACCACAAAGGCAGAATCTGTCCCCAGGAATTTGTAATGTATAAATTTGAAAATAAGAGTAGTTCTAGAAGTAAAAGGCTTCTTCTTGGTCCAGAAATAAGGTGCCTTCTTTATCTGCTATAAACAAGACATTATGTCTAATAGGAAAAAGGAAAAAAAAGGCAACACAAACAATGCAAGCAATTAAATTGTTAGGAAGAGAAACCTCAGGAATATACGATCCAGAGATAATGCACAAGCAAAGCCAGCAGTACCAATGTGCAAAGCATTGGTTTAGATAATTTCCCAAAGAAATCTTTTTTCCCATGTGACACTTCATACTGAAAAATATGAAGGACAAGCATTTGCAGTAATTTCTTCCTTTTTCTTTCTGATCAAAGAGTTGTACTTCATTTTCAAGCCACCAGAGTGTATCTTCCTCATCTGGCTAATTTGGCTGATACAAATTCAACGGGCAACCAATTGAGAATAGTCAGCTTTGATCAAAAGTAATTTAATTCTTTTTGGTTTATTGATGCTATAATAACCCTGATTGCAATGACTGTGTCTTCCCAAGAGCATAGACATCAGCTTTGTTAATATGATTTTCGAGAATTCTATCTGTGTCGGGAGCATTGCACTTGAAGCAGGAAGAGAAAGACTCCATTACCTTTGGCAGACCTTATTGTTACATTTGGGTCGCACAGATATGAAGGAGAATTGAGATTTTAAGCAAGACTCTGTTCTTTGCACAGGTTAAGCTGAAATGAAAAAGCCATGACCAGGGCTAAATATGTTTCTCTGAGGTTTCCCAGCCTGTGGAGGTAAAAAAATAAAAAGATGAAAGCTCCTTGTTGAATTTAAAGCTGTAGACAGCATTGTTAGACAGATTGCTGTTTGTGCATTCTGTATTTGTATCCCAAGAGAATTTCTC
The DNA here is from genome assembly GCF_903797595.1 of Erithacus rubecula. Lineage (NCBI taxonomy): Eukaryota > Metazoa > Chordata > Aves > Passeriformes > Muscicapidae > Erithacus > Erithacus rubecula. The sequence continues at coordinate 51,553,704 of NC_136689.1, read as the reverse complement.
TTACGTGTTCACTGTTAGTCATGACTACAGGTAGCTCTCCATAAAAGAGCAGGGAGCAGAAAAAGCTGTGAGAAAAATGTGAGTTACAAGGCCTCTGCTTCAAGAGTGAAATCCACAGTTTATCAGGTAATAGGGATCTAAATTTCTTCATTCAACATATTCCTTTAAGTCTCAGAGTAGCTGTGATAAATAATAACAACTCCCTGACCTTCTTAGGTTCTGAGGAGGCAGGAGGAGCAGAGGCACCAACTTTGAGGCTTATTGCTGCTGCAGGAACTGCCTTCTGCTGTCTTCCATGGCCTCTTTGTGCTCTGCTTTCCCAGACTCCCTCCATGAGGCAATTCTTACTGCAATTCTTGGATATTTAGACCTTTGCATTGTAATTTGTAATTTGGCCATGGTGGGCTCCCCTTTGCTGCTTACTGCCCTGCCAAAATACACATACCTTTGGCATGTCTTGTGATTTCCCAACCTAAACTCTTATTTTCCCCATTCAAAATTTTAAGAAAATGCTAGCTGTTTAGCACCCTTTTTAAAAGAAGGTCTTACATTTTATATGGCCTGACTTTCCTGGTGTCTTCCTCCTATTTCCTGTGTTTGGCTTTAGGGCTAATTTCACCTTTATTGAACTACAGATCTAAGCAGCATACACGGGGAAAAGCATGGTTCTGTATTTCCAGCCAGCTAGTGCTGGGCTCTGCAGTAGTCCCTCTGGATTTTGCAAAAAAATGGATTTGTGCAGGGCAGAAACAAAGCACTATGCTCAGACTTCCCCCCTTTTTTTTGGTTTGAAATCCTGTACTGTCACAATTCCTGTCTCTTCCTTGACCATTGTCCAGGAAAGCAAAATCCTGAGCCAAAGCTCCAGAACTGGTCAACAACTTGGTGCAAATTACTTTCAGCATTCAGTCCCTGAGACAGTCAATAAACAAGGAGGACTCCCTGTACCTTGTTGACTTCTTTCCAGTTGGTATTTTGCTATGAAGAAAAGGACATTGTGCTTCAGTGACACTCAGCCCCTACAAAGGACGGCTTTGTGTCTGCACAGCTTCAGTGGCAGCAATACATAACACTAACAATGATGAGGAGCCCGTGCTGGGAAGGAGCCTTCATTTGCTCACCCAGAGATGTGTATCCATTTATTTCTCTCTCTGATCAGCTTCAAAGATGCTGGCAACATGTAGAAGAAGAGGTCTGGCTCATTATTCTGAGATTAATACGGTTTGTATCTTGTTTCAGCTACAGAGGAAGTCCTGAGGCCATGGGGGATTATCAGAAAAGCAGCAATATGGAAATGTGTATGGAGGGGAAAGGGGACTGAACAGTTGGAGAGTACTCAGTGCTGCTGCTCTGTAGGGAAAGCAGACATCTCATCATAAGTGCCAAGATTGTGCTGTAAGCACATTAATCTCATAGGGTCATGCAAAGACAGCGTGGATTGTTACTTATGGACCACCACCACCAGTTATGGATTGTGTATCCCATAGTGACCATCACAGTTTTGATTCCCTTCCATGGAGTGTATTTGGATGCTACACCTGTCAATTAATTTATGCACGGGCTTTCTTGAAGCCAGCAGAAAGTCATGTTTTGTAATTAATTAATTTTTAATATTGTATCTCTGTATGAGAAGTGGTTTAATTAGCCCATCACTTTTCTTGAGGGGAAAGGGTTTTTTCCTGCTACTTATTCACACATATTCTGTATATTCTTCCAAGTAGCAGAAAATTTCTTAATATTTTAAGAACTTTTATTGACTAAACAAGTTCTCTAACAGAGAAATTAATTACTTCATTGCCTTGTTCATAAATTCTTTTCAAGTGGATGACCTTGTCACAAGTTAATAACTAGAAATATGGATCACTATGGGAAAGCATATATGCAAATTTAGCAACTGAAAGAAAGCTGCCATAAGGATAGTTAATTAAGTCATTAAAAAGGGCCTTTTTACTTTCTCTCTGCCATTTCATGTATAATCTCCCTCTTGCTTTCCACATTCCTCTGTCTCAGTGAAGCTATCCAGTTTGTTTCACTATAGCCACATCTCTGACCCATCTGTTATATCATGGAATGATTTGGTTGGGAGGGACCTTAAACATCATCTAGTTCCAGCCCCCATGCCATGGGCAGGGACACCTTCTTCCCATATTTTCTTTCAAGGATTGTGGGGGTTGGACTAGATGATCTCCAGAGGTCACTTCCAACCCTAACAATTAATTGTTAGCTATTGTACAAAACCCTTATCTTCATTCCCACTGAAGTCTGAGATAGCTCATGTTCTTCCCAAGCTCTTGAAAACAAGTGTTTCCTTCCTTCCAATGTCCTGCTTTGGAATGTGTTTGGGAGGGGACCAGTTTACTGGGGGAAGCCATGCAAAAGTTCTGTTCAGGAAAGGTGATGCAAAGAGTTCTTAAGGAAGAAAAACAAAAGGACAGAAAGAGAAGGAAGCAGAGAGGGAAGAAGGCAGATCCTGTGTGCTTGGGGATGTGAGATTAGGCTCAGATGGAGAACAGCTCCATCACTCACTCTACCAGATGTTGTGTCTGTGCAGCCACAGCTGTGTTCCTAGAGTGCTCCACCTCACATCCTCACTTATGGGGTTTTGCACTCTGCTAATTAATAATTCAACTGGGAAGACTGAGCAACCACTGACTGAATTACTGAAGGTGTAATTAAACTGGCAGTACTTGAGGGGACCATGTGAACATCCTTCTTAGCAGAAATAAAGGGTTTCCAGTGAAATGAAATGTCACAGGTAAATTCAGTTACTGCCTTGAACCTTCTCCCCCTTCCTCTGTTAAACATCTGAGGCAGTAGCTGTGAGTACTGGTAGTGAGTTTTCAGGAAAAACCACCCAGCTGTTTGGAAGGTGGCCAGCTTCTGACATCACAGGGAAAAATGAGCTCTCATCTTCCACTTCTTTATCTTCTCTAGCAGCAGTGGTGAGCTCCTGTTTAAAGGCAAGGTTGTGCCCCTACACAGAGGTCTGGGTAAATATGAGCTATTGAATGCAAAACTTTAGCAGCCTCTGCACTGCAAAGATTAATACAGACTGTGAAACTGCTTCCTGGTTGCCTGGAGTTCCTCTGGGGTAGAGATAAGGAGCTCACAATTTTGTCCTATCTGTAGCAGAGTTCTTTAGGGTTGTGACAAAGATATAACTCAGTAAAATTAGACCTGACAATGAAGCCAAGGCTATTTTAGGTGGGATTCTGTTTTGAAAGACTTTGGCTAATCTTGGCTGTCTTGCTCAAACCTAAGAAGCATAATCCAGCTATGGAAATCAGGTTTGACAGAATTTTATTTAGCCTAGGAAATGCTTGCATTAATTCTGGGATTTAATCATTCCACAGCTGAAAGCTGTGGTAGTGATGAAGTTGTGATGGGTGTCTCTGTCAAGTTTTTCTGGCTCTTGTGGGACAAAACCTAAAGTAAAAAATGCATCTTTTCCTTCTTTACCTCCATACCTTTGAGCTTATGCTGTAGTTAGTGGGTGATGCCACTTCCCAGGGAGTATTTTCTCCTTCCTACTTCAAACTTTGCTTCTTAGCTTGTTTCAGTTGGATCTTTTTGGGTTTGCTATCCTTTTTCCTCTAGAGAAGAAGAAAGATTGTATTAACAAGGTGGAGTCTGTACAACCTTCCCTACAAAATTTGGGTGGCAGCAGCAAAACTTAGAGCATCCATTTTGCCTCTCCCTGCTCCAGTACAGAAGCAGCCCTTGCCCTGCAAGTGTGATTAAAGTAGTGTCCAAGCAGCCTTTGATCCAGTGTCAGATTGTGGGTGCTCCAAGCTGAGCTCCTAGATTTATTTAATAGCCAGAGAAACTGCTATTATGTTAGGTGGCATTGTAGGGGAAACCTGTAGCTATGGGAGGAAGCCAGAATTGAAAAGGCATGAAGAAGTTGACAGAATTTAATGAAACAAAATACTTTGGAATTAAAAAAAAAAACCAAAAAAAACCCCCCAAAACAACAGTGGAAGCACTTTAAAATAAAAAGGAATTTATCTTCATAAGTATAGGCTGCTTTGAAAATTTCACTTATATTTTTTCACTTATATTTCAGTCATATTTTTCATTTTTTAATTTGTCCTGATTTAGCCTTTTTTGAACAGTTTATGACAGCTGAGCACCCTGCAGATTGTGTCTGTGTAGTCCAGATTCTCTTGGGAAAACGGTGAAGTTAATTTTTTAAGCAATTATCCTATGACCTGAGATAGGCCAGTAATACTGTTGGATAATGAATAAAGGAGTGTTGCCAGAGGCAGTTAAAAGGCAGGTGAAATATGATTTATTTTGTGATTGTGTGGTTGGTGAGGAATATGACAGGTGGCATAAAGAGAAGTTAAGCTCTACCACCACTCCCTGCCCCACCCCAGGTATATGAAGGTAAACATGTTGTCTATGCTAGCAAGGCTTCTGAGAACTTCTTAAAACAGAGAATGAGGTGGAAAAGGGAGACTTGTATGTGATTTCTTAGATAATTTCTGACCAATTGGCAGAGATAAAATTGACTCTGCAGCACAAATACGATTCACTAAAATCTTGAAAGCAAGTATTCTCAGTGCTTCAGGCAATTAAACACATTTCCCAAATAAACTGTATTTCCTCAATTCACTCTCTTCCAGAAGTGTCCTTCCCTGCTTCTTTAGTGTTGAGCTTATGGTCTTTACCTCTCCAGGTGGAGATAAACCAGAGGCAAGATGCATTTACACAAGACACTGTACTTTTTATATTTCAGCTAATTACTGTACCACTGACCTTCCCTAAACTAAATTTCCCTAAACTAGACTAGACTAAACTTCTTCAGTAAAACCATGTATGAGTGAGTACTGAGCCAGCTGCCAGATATATTGGAGGTCACAAAGACTGCCAGACTTAAGAGGAAAGCAAGCACTGGGAATAGAAAAACTTGTGTTGAATCATGAGGAATGGGTAAGCCAAAAAAAGGGACGCTGAATGAAACAGGGAGGATGAACACAGAGGATGATGTTGGTAGAAACCCAAGTCATTTCCCACTGACTGGACTCACATCCCACAGCCTTTCTGGTGTGTGCAGTGGAGCCTGGGAAGGTTCCCTTCTGCTCCCATCCGGGCTGGGATGCAGGCACCTCAACCACAGCTGCCAAACTGTGCTCTGGCAAGTTCTTCAGGAGACCTGAAGCGTTTTGAGAGAGACATTTACAAGAAGCAGCAGCTCACACTGAGAGAAAATCTCGGCAGAAGGGAGAGGTGCTGTTCTCCACAGAGGCACATCACAGCAGCAGCGCATCTCCCACTGAGTTTTTGTCAGCGCGGTGATTTGGGAAATAGATGCATGGTCTGACACGCCAAACTTGCAAGCTTCTGAGCCCTTGACGAAACTGTTGCCAGATGTAATAGGCAAATGCAACAATTGTGCTGTCACAGCTCCGGATCACGTCGCTCGTCCTCTGATCTCTCAGAAGTGCAGTGCCCCAGACAGGGGCTCTGTCTGGCACAGTCTACCAGCGGCTTCCAGCTGCTTTCTCTTCCTCCAGACACTCGGCAGACACTTGTCAGGCTTTCAGCTTTGCCTGCCCTTAGTCCCTCAGACCTTTGGGCAGAAAAAGCTGTTAATTGTCTGTGATTTTGTAGGCTATGCTGCCCGATGACAGCTGTCTCCATCTCTATCAGTGTCTGCTGAGTGCTGGGTTTGCAGACCACGGAATGAGTAAGATGTGGTGGAGATGACCACCTCAAATGGGACTGAGATGTGAGAGAGGCTTGAGAGAGGGCCCTGCCAATCACCTCTTTGAAAATAAACTAGAAAGCATGTTTGGATGAGTGACTTTCCACCTGAAGCTACCACCTGTTTATGGGAGTTTGGGGGGATGGACTCTGTCCCACAGTGGAAACAAAGGAAAGAGAAACAGATCCCTACAGCCGAGGTGAATTTCACTTCTTCTAGAAACAGGACAGAGATGGTAACATTCACTTTACACCTATTCTCACCTCGAATGAGAAAGGAAACCAGGCTGTTTTCATTTTATTTCAGATATCCAAGGTGCTCTCTCTGCTGTATCTGTCTTGTGGCAGTTTCCAAACATGTTAATTTAAACTAAACTCTATTTTCCTAGAGGAAATAATCCAAAATAAATAATTTGCCTCTTCTTCCTCTCCCTCTTATCCTGCTCATTGAAGATACATCATGCATAAGAAATAGAACATCCATCTCTGCTCCCCTCAATGTTTCAGTAATATTTTCAAGTCTTAGTTCTCTATTGTGGTTTCAATTCTACTTTTTAGAAGTGGAAAAAAGGGAAAACAAAATGTAGCTTCCAGCCAGCCCTCTTTCAATTTGACAGGGTAGATCTCTTATCCCTTATCTGGATTCAGTGAACTTTTCCCACAGGTACTGGCATCATGACAACTCAGAAATGTAAAATCAAAACAACTGAGCGAATTAGCTGCACAGTTTGCATGAAAAAATGATCTTCCTTGTAAGATGGATGAAGATGCTGGGGATGAGAAGCTAAGGGATAAAAAAGAAAAAGACATTTTCCTCTTGGAACATTTGTTGTTATCAGATTTTCAGACACATGAGGAAGAATATGGTCATCCAAATTTCTAGTTTAATAGTTTATTGTGCTGTGTTTTATGATGGGAAAGCAAAAATTTTTCTGAAAGGAGAAATAGAATAACGTGTGCGTGTGTCTGCTAATTATGGGATTCATTCAAGGTTTTCTATACTGCTGTTTCACATTTATCCTGGTTAGTGTTCATTCAGGTTATAGCAGCAGACCTGCAAGGAATAAAATGGAGATCACTTCTTCCTTGCAGCTTAACCCCCTGCAAGTGGCTGGCTTGTTGCTGAAGCAGCTGGGTGCACTCCTGGTGGCTTCCAAGGGAGCTGAGCAGATCGATGGCAGTGTGTGTGCTAACAACAGAGGGAAATCCCCATCTGGGCCTGGGAAGCTGAGGATGTCCATCAAGAGGACTGCCTTTTGTTTGTGGATGGAACTGCCAAGCATTAGGATTTGTCACAGAGGTGAGCTACTTATCACAAATGCTCCAGGGGGGACAGGAGGCAGGCCAGGTTAAGCCAAAATGGTGACATTCCAGATTTCAATTCCTGCAGCTGCTTGAAAATTTGGTATGGCAGTCCACAAGGGAAACCCAAAGGACTTAGGTTTTTTCCAAAGGGTTTATATAGTGGACTTCAAACTCAGAACACCCCAATTTAATTAACTATATGTGTAGATATAACATTTTTGAGGATTATGTGTTTATTTGGATGGAGGCTAAACAGAATGGGTTCCCTGGACAGCTATAATATTCTGTAATAGCATAATTAACAACAAAAGTGCAGATAATTCCTGAGATGAAGCATTTGCTGTTGCCTGAAAAGAGTGTTGCAAAAGGCAGCAGGGCATTATTAAGTGTGGATCTCCTAAAAAGATTGGCATTGACATGTTACCTGCTTCTGGATATGTAAATATTTTCAGGGTGTTCCTGATTTTTGTTTTGGTTGTGCATTTTCTTAAAGACTTGGCCTAGAATGGCAGAAAAGTCAGCCCAAACTTGTCTGGGAGAGATGGGAGAGCTGCTGACAGAGGGCTTTGCACTTGGGATTGTTCAGCTTGGAGAAGAAAAGATCTGGGGAGGCTGTAATGGGGCCTTTCCATAAATAAGGGATGTTCACAAGAAAGATGGCAAGAGAGTTTTTACCTGGGCCTGTAGGGACAGTGCAAGAAGCAATGTTCAAGCTGAATGAGACGGGACATAAGGAAGAGATATGTTACAGTGAGGGTAGTGAAACACTGGAACAGGTTGTTCAGATGTGAATGCCTCAGTCCTGTTAGTGTTCAAGGACAGGCTGGATGGGAATCTGAGCAATCAGATCTAGTGGGTGGAATCCCTAGCCATGGCAGAAGGGCTGGACTAGATGATCTTTAAAGGTGCCTTCTGACCCAAATCACCCTGTGGTTGTGAAGTTTTACTCCCACTCCTATGGGACATTTTTCTTCTCTCATCAGGGGGATTTTCCTGTAAAAATGAATTTGTATGTGCTTACTGTAAATAATACAAAGTCATCTTGTCACCCTATTATCTGATCCTTAGGTAAATTTTTGCACAGGTTCCCTGATGCAAAAGGAAATGTAAATTTGGTGGGTTGCAGCTCTCTAAGGATGATTCCAGCTGAGGAGAATCCTCATATGGTGCACGTTAGAGCTGCTGAAGTGACTCCTGTACCAGTGCTGTCTGCAGCTTCTGGATGGCATGTGCTACAAATAGCCTGAAGGAAATAAGAAAAAAAATGAGTAGTGAGATTAGGAGATACACTGTTCTATTTTCTAGGCTTGATGTGGGAATGAACCATCCAGGATTTCATGTGCTGCTCCCTGAGGGTCCCCAGCCTTCAGCTCTCTAGCAGAGCAGGTGAGGGGACCACCAGCTGGCTTTTTCTGCAGCACTCTGCAGAGGAGAAATGCTCCCAACCCCTCACTGGAGCTTGGGGCCACACTGCTGAGGGCTCCCAGCCCCACAGGACTCCTGCCAACATCAGGCATTGGTTTCCACAGTGCATGAAGCAAACAGAAAGCATCACTCTCTGGAAAACTGTCCTGAAGAAAGCAATTCATCCAATCATTCTTAGCATCACAATCTCAGAAGCCAGTCTTTGCTGGAATGAAGAAAGAGGCATTCATTTAATAAATTATGAGGAGCAGCCTGACTCAATGCACGGCTGCTTAATAGTACTTGGCAGTGCTACTGCTTGTGATGATATCCTTAATGCATTTGCTACTGAATAAGTAATAGATTTTCCCAATGTGATTGCACATTCTGCTCAACTCATTTTTCTTGAATATTCAGCCATTCTGTTTCAGATACTAGGATTATTTTGTTGAAATGAACAATCTTGTAGCCTGTATTTCTTTTTGGTTTCTATTAATTGTCAAAGTGTTATTTGCTTGCAGGAGGAAAATTTAATCCCTGAAACCAAGAAACATCGTCCTCTTGTTAAGCATAAGCAAAGTCACATTTCACAAGATCCTTACATGATACATTGCCATTTTTATATGTTCAAGGACCATGCTGGATTCTTGCACATTAGGCTCATTTATTTATAAGGGACTTTTTAAAATTCTTGGATCTGTTTTTTTTTTTTTTTTTAATATGTGGAGATAGTTCTACTTGACTGTGTACCACAGAGGAAATTTTGGGTCCTTCTACAAATTAGGATTGTAGCATCTGTTTTCTCTTCTTCACTGTAAACAACCAATTTTGCTTGAGCATAAGTGAGGAGTCTGCTCTCTAAGCCAGTTTTACTCCAGTAGCTGGCCTGAGGAGGAATCAGCATTGTTCCTTCCCCTTGTAGCCAACAGGTTGCTAGCTACTGCTTCCTCCTGCCCAGGACAACTCAGTCTGAAACTTTCCTCTGTCTAGAATCTCCCAAAGCCCCAGGCACTGCACTGATTCCTGGAGCCTTCCAGGGGAACATCCTAAATCATTGGGCATAAGGTAGTGGTGGTGTCTGCAGACCTCCTTGGCACACAGGGGGATTGGTGCACGGAGAGCACTCCCTCTGCTTTGAGCCTGGCACATGAGATCAGCAGATCAGTGGTATTTTATCACTCCTGGTGGGCTCTGTATGTGCACCAGACACCAGAGATACCTCGTGGCTTGGGGCTGGGGGCCTTTTCGCAGGAGTGCCAGCACCTGAGCACTGGGGATATGGGAAGGCATCTGAGCCATTGCTGAATACACCAAGGTGGTGCTGGAAACAGCCCAGATGTGGCATTTCACTCAGTTTCTTTTTGGCCTCCTGGAGAAGCATCAGGTGCTGGCCTGGGAATCCCCACTTTGCTGTCCACCTTCCAGCTCCAGGCTCCCATACTTACAGATAGCCATTATAAATAGCACATGGCTATTTATAATGTACTTATATGTATTATAATGTACCTATATGTATTATGATGGACCTATATAACGTAGCTATAATGGACCATTACACACCTACAAGGTTAGTTGTCACTGAGGGGTAGCTTTGTGAATGTCAGTGACATTTCAGCAGTGTACCTAAGTACCCAGAGCCCCTTGGAAAGCCAGGTTTCTTGTTTTTAAACACTTCTCAAAGTACAGAGTGCTCTTCAAATACACAGTTATTTGCACTGTGTAAGCAAGAAGTTTAGTGGCTGCCAAAGTCAACCTTAAGAGTCAGGAAAGTTTTGGTCCCTTGTGTAAAACCACAGACAAAACTACTCCTTTGATTCTGTGCTCTTGTATTGCCCTTTTATGTTGGAGCTGACTGATGCCTACAAGGAAATGCTTCAGCTATCTTGGGCTCTAAGAGCTAACAAGGGAGATGCTCACATTCTGTATAAATGTGCATCCCATTTGCCTGCTGTTGAATAATTTAAATCTTTGCTATTTATGGAAGCTGACAGCAAGCTTTGCTCTGCTGCCTTGACAGGGGAAGCACAGAAATCCGAGTGAACTGACCAACTAAGAGTTAAAATTTATTATTAATAGTTTCACTGCAGTTGGTTGCATTTTGCTGCATATTTGGCAGTCCTCAGAGATACTACCTGTTACTATAAATAAAACACGTGCTACCAGGGTAACTGTTCTTCTTTCTCTGGCAAATGAGACATTTCTTATTTTACTTTTAAAATCAGTATTGTTAAGGCTTGTGTGTGTGTATTTGGGCTCTCAGCACAGACAGCTTTTACACTAGGCTCCTGTTGCTGTTCCTCCATGTGGCATTTGTACTCAGAGATGGATTTCATGTGGTAATGCTGAGAGCTCACACACACCACAGAGAAATGAGGACAGGGCTGCTGCTGAGCTGACAGGCAGACCTGGTGCTGCTCAGAAGCTGGCAGGGAGGAGGGCTGGGACACGGCTGGTGTGTTATTTCAGAGACTCCAGAGCCTCTGTGCTCTGGCTCACAATCAGTTTCCTAGCCATGAAGCCATCATCTGACATAAAGGTTGGCTTAGGGTTGGTGTAGAGCATTACCTTTCAAGCACTCCTGCTGCCATGCAGTCACAGAACCTTGCAGACCAGCAGATCTGGCTGAAAAAATATGCAGAGGAGGAGAAAAATTAAAGAGGCATCTCAACATAGGATGCAGAAATCATTGCCATCACAAGAATGCATGCAAAAAAGGGTGGAGGAGAGGATGAAACTACCTCTTTTAGCTGATAGCAGCTGGCATTAAGTCAGTTTAAAGTTGTTATGGAAGTGATCCACTGAGAGATGATAAAGGGGTCTTTTACATTGCCCCTGTAAGTATACTTAAGTGTTTTCCTTTTTGTTAATAAAAGAATACTTTCCATTAAAAAATACACCAGTAATTTGTCTGGAAATATTTCACAGGGAGAAGAATGCCTTCCTATATATAGGCATAATGATATCTCTACACCCATATGTATCACTTACTGTGTGCAATTATAATCAAGTAGTCATGCCAAAGTATTAGAAAGTGTTTCCCAGAGATTAATGAATTGCTTTCTGTGAGTATCAGTATCTCAGTTACTGAGAGACCAACTGAGCTTGCAGAGGAGATTTTTAAGAGCCTCATCCCAAGACAACTGAGTCAGAGAAAATTTTTCACTGAATTTCCTGGGCTTGCCTGAGGCCAAGTTAGTCAGTAGCAGTGCAAAGGACTGATTGAACTGTCCAGACTTCCTATTTATATTTTCTTATCCCTGGGCACCTGCCTTCTGTGTTTTCCATTGGTAGAATGATGGTGATACTGTGGCTATTACTCCTAGTGAAGGTCATCTTAGATTCTTAATGCAGCCTTTTTTTTTTTTTTCTCAATTTTTCAAAAGGCACATAGCAATAGTAACTTTTCCTTGGGATGAAATTCAGTCTGAGAACATTTACAACAACCTTAAATTAGCATACCCATTTCTTCCTAAGTTAAAGAATGCCAAAAAAGCACTTTTGTGGTTTCACATTATGCACGTAGCCCTTCTCTCAAATAACATAAAGTGGCTTTGAGAATGTAATTGATAGCATGAACTCAGCTTTTCTAGTATTGAAGTAGTGTAGCCTGCAAGTGAATCAAGAAGGAACATTTCCTGCTGGGAAAACACCCCACACTTGAGGCAAAGGTGCTCATGGACTGCAGTGCCTGGCTCACCAGGCAGCATTCAACAAAAGCATTGCAGCAGCTCCTGTTAGAACCTCAGTCCTGATTGTGGCACTTGCTGTGTTGAGAAAGGTGTTTGTGGGCAGGTCCCAGCCCATCAGTTTACAAAAGTTACTGGCTTCCACACTTTCATTTGAAGATGGTAAGCACAGGTGTTAGGATTTCATTGCGGCCACGGGGCAGGGCAGTCACAGCAGTGCACAGGATCACCACAGTGGTTGTGATTGAAGGTCATTGTGTGCAGCACTCACACACCTCAGTGTGCCATACTCTGCCAGTGCACAGGAGCTCTCCTCAGCCCCAACACAAGGATCTCTGCCGTTTGGGCAACATTTCTTACAGTCAATTCTTACACAGATCTTATTTACTTCTTTTATGGGATCCCCACCCTTAGCCTAGGAAAAAGAATTTCCTTACAAAATAAATAGCTAATTTAAAAGCAAAGAGCAGAATTATGCAAATGGAAGGGTTTTGTCACTTGTTCCCACCAAGCTATTGCTCTGCAAGGAACTGGAAGGTCACCAGGCTGTTCAGCTTTTTTCCTGCCTCTTCCAGTGACACTTTCAAGTGACCTTTGAGGACCCCCATTGTTTCCAAACCTGTGTTCCTGAAGTTTGGTCCAACAGGAGCTGAGTCAGGCCTTACTGACATGAAAGAAGCAGCTCCTTTGTGTTTTAGTGGGTGGTGGAGCATCAGATTATGTACCTGGGTAGGCAGTCATCTTTTTATTTCCAAAGAGCAAGCTGAAGACAGAAACCAGGACACTCAGTTTCATGCCTACCTGCAGATGCAGGCACTTGACTTCCACCAGCTAAACTCAAGAAAAAAATCTTGTAGATTTTATATACTCTTTAGTGTTTTGTTTTGTTAAAAAAAAAAAAAAAAAGAGAGAGAGAAAAAAAATATTTAAAGTATGGGAGAGATATGGAATTTAATCATGTGAATCCACAATGTTCGATCTCATGGAAACTGGTATTGTCTCATGTCTTCAGGGGCCTTGCTTCTGATTTATTCTGGCAGAACAGTCAGAGTATATGAAAGATCCTAATTTGGGGGTTTGGCTTACTCACTGTGACTAGGGAGGCAGAATGTGGCATGTGGTAATTGATAACTTAATTTGCACTATACCATTTTTCAGTGCTAATGTGTGTATACCTTATATTCATAGCTACCCTCAATTTCAAGCTTTAGTGTAGCTAGAATGACCCTCACAGTTGTTTTTTTGTAAAACTGTTGAGAGTCCCTGCAATGGAAATATTAGGAAAGCTGGAGTTTTTTAAGCAGTAACAGGAAGAAATTGGTGCCAAAGAGAAGCTTCTGAGCTTCTGTCTTTCAGCATATTCTGTGCAAACTGATCACTTCTCGTATGGCCCAAGTATGCCAGCAAGCTCAATATAGAGAGAAAGGACATGGCTTTGTGACTACAGAGAAATTAAAAATTATGTAGGCTTTGTCCTCTAACCTCTCAGCAAAGCCTGTGGATACAGGTGCAGTAATGAGTAAGACTGATGAAAATTGGAGTAACAAAGTGAGGTAGTGGGAGGAAACAGAACAAAAGAGGTGACAGACCCAGGACAAAATAACCTCATAGTCTGGGAGAAGCAAACAAATGTATATTTGCAAGAAGGATGTCCTGGAAAATAGAGAGAGGGAGTGGGGCAAGGAGGCTGAAGGGGGACCCAGACCCTGTCTGCTCAGGGTTGCATCTTCCCAGTTCTCTTTTCCTCCATTTTATTGATCCACCTGAATAAAAATAACTGAAAATTAAGCTTTCAGCCCCTTTCACACAGGGATCTGCTTTTTTTTTGTGTAGCGCCAGGGATAATAGGTGTTGAAGAGCCTGTTAACAACTGAGATTTGTGCACCTAATTACTTCTGCATTGCACTAAGTGTTTGCCCACAGTGTGGGTGTCCCCCCAGCCTGCTTTTTAATTAAAACTCACGCTCTTTGTGTGCATGAGCTTTTGTGAGTCGTTCTCCCTGCCCCCCCACCAACCTTCTACTCTCCAAATTCTGCCTCATTCGAATAAAACAAGAGTTCAGGAAGCAATGACACCAAGCACATTAAGTACTGACATGTCCTAGCTCCCTGGGGAGCACAGATGGGGGCTTCAGCTGCAGCAGGTGCCGAGAAGACAGATCCCAACTCATCCAGAGAATTATTGTGCATCATCTGTATGGGCCTATTGTTTAGATGCACCCAGCTTTGTCACACGCTATGCAGGGCAGCGGTGATGCCGAGGGGGGCTAATTCAATCACTGTTTTTAATTTGGGAAATGAAAAGGATCTTCTCCCATCACCCCTTCCCAGAATGCAGCACATATGGATTTCACGACAGACTTCACAGTCAGGCTGTGTTTGCAGAAGTGGGGGGAGAAGCGGGGGAAGAGCTGATTGCTATGCTTACAAATATATTTTCTGCCCTCTTTCTAAGGCAGCTCTGTTCATTTTGCTGTGGCTAAAGGAAAGGGTCAGGCACTAAGGTTAAAACTACTGCTCCACAAGCTGTAATCCAACCTGCGTTTTTGGATGTGTTAATGAAATGCTGGTAATGAATTGCACGCAGATCATCATGTGCTAGGCACAGCAAAGAGTAGAGATGGGATTTTTCAGCTGTAATTGACAGAGTTCCTCAGAAAAATTGTGGAGATAGTCTGTACTGAGCATCCTGTAGTGCTCAGGGCATCTAGGTGTGTCACAGCTGTGCTCCTGGCCTCAAGCAGACTGGCCTGGCCTAAACCAAAGGCTCTCTGATCATCTCTTTTGCTGTCTTTGATGTGGTGTGGTCATGGCAAATTTATATGTGAAGTGTGAACAGAAGAACCAACCCATCCATCTGCCTTGTGGGGATGCACACGGACTCTGTGCTTTTGAAGAGCCTCACAACAGCAGAGGTTTCCATCCACTCAGTGGCCAAGTTCTGACAGGACAATAGAGAACAGGCTTTGCTTTCCAGACTCTTACTGTACAGACTGGAAAACAAAACCAGCTAGGTTATATTGTCTTGTTGTGGCCTTTTGTGTGTGAGATGAGGGAAAGAAGATTAAAATATTTTAGGCTTATAGTTTATTATATGCCTTATATACTTTACAGTTTATGATATATTTTGTGTTCTTTGTTTATATTTTATATTATATACTGTATTAGATACTTCAAGTAGTTATGCTTCTTAGAAGCTACAGGAGAAAATATTTTCAATAAAGAATTTTTAATTTTTTTCTATAAAGTGCAGTAATGTGAAACTGCTGTTTGTGAATTTCTGTCTTCACTTTTCATTCAGCAACCCTATTATCAAAGTGATAATTAAAGAAAATGTAGCACAAATCTTGCTGCATGAGACGAGAGTACTGGAAGAGTGTAGACTCTAGTAAATCAGTACTTCTGAAAAAATGTATTTAACTTAGCATCTCCATACTCTAATATGAAACTGGGATGTAGTTTGCTCATAATGCAGGGCTATGCCAGAGAAGGGTAAACTGCCCAAGTATCAGGCTATTCTAGATAGCTTTTAAACAGTGTTTTAAGAGTTTGCTTAATCTTGTCACTCTTTTATAACCCTGGGCTGCTATTCTTTTATGGGTTTGTAGCATCAAAGTAAAAGTATTTGAGCCTTCCACTTCCCACTGGAACTGCTCTAATTACAGATGTTAATGCATTTGGGGGAAAAAGGGGAGAGGAAGGAAAGGAGGAAGAATTATGTGATTTATCTAAAGTTCTGCCACAAGCATTTGTGGCCCTGTAGATTTCTGCTCAGCTCTGGAGGAGGGAGGTGTGTTGGGGTGGGGAGGAGATCCCCTGCTTCCCTGCTGCCCAGCCCATCCCTTTCCCTGCTAGGACACAGCTCTCCTTGGCTGTATGTCCTGAACAGCAGGAGCCAAAAGAAGCCCTGATGTTCTGTTCACTTTCAGGATGACACTAACCCCAGCCAGTTCCATGGTCCTGGCCTGTGCCTAGCACAGCTGAAGAAGTTCTTCTCCTTTCTCTCTGACACAGAAGTAATATTTTTCCCCACAAACCCTTCTGGGATGGAGATTGGATTTGGACATTTCCTCAGACACCAGAATTGGGCCATCTAGACAAGCCAGCTTAAAATTTGCACACATGTGACTCCCAGTAGGGACATTTTGCTTCTGTTGGATGAGGTATGGCTGCAGAGCTGCCGATACTCCTGGCAACATTCCTGTTATTTACAGACATTAAAGCCATGAAAGATGGCATTGTTTACTGAGCTCACCACTTGGGTACATCTGTCTTCACCATAGGATTCATGGTCTGTTCACAGAAAGTGTGCCTGAAGCTTGCCAGCTGTGAGAAGGACTTTGCTCCTAGCAGGGGGAAACATTGGTCCCACTGCTTTTTTAAGCAAAGAGATTTAGATTTAGATTTCCAGCACTTCTGCTTCCTTTTAAATCACCTCCTGTAGCTAACTCCATCACAATACAGTGTGACTTACACATTTCCAATTTAAATACAGTATTTAATTATTCTCCCATTTAAGCATAGAATTTCCATAAATAGTCAAATTGGAAAGTTATCTCCACAAGTAATCAAATGAAAGTTTCAAAATCTTATTCTAATCCAGAAGTCTCATTCCCAGCATGTGTTTGCACTGCTCATCTCTATAAATTTCCCTCTGCAGCTGAAGCATCACTGTCATTAATGATCTGTATTGTCATGTTACCTGGCTGGATCATGGCTGGAGTTGGTATGAATCAATGTTGATGAATCTGTGTCCCATGGAATACTCTTAAAAGATTTGGCTGAAGGCAATTCTCTTGTTTTTCAGTCTATTGTCTCAGGCTGTTCACTGAAGTTCACTGCAGAGAGTCATGCATCTCACTGGAAAAAAATTCAAGAGACTTTCCAGTGTACTTAATTAACTTGTATGATGGAACAAAACCTGGGCACTGTTTTATACTGATGGTTCCCAGAGTTACTAAAATTGTAGCTCTGCACTGTGAGTAGACAGAGGGTGGCTCAGAGACTTCTACTAGAAAATTGAACCTGGGTAAGACCTTCTAAAAAGTCTTACCTTCTAAATTCTTCTAAAGAAGAGTTACAGGCATTTACTCCCTTCAGTGTTGTGCCACAACTCATGGACTAATTACAATGCAAGTTTTATGTGAAATATTTCAGGAACTGGCTGGTCTTTGCAGATGAGGTGCTTCTTTTCCTAAATCACTGTATAGTAGCAAACATATTTTAGAAAGACTCCACAAAAATCAAGATCAGAGAAAAAAGATAAACATTTTTAAAATCATTGGTGATTTAAGAGAGTTGGTAGATGATCTTACTGGGCTAATTCCAATGCAGAGTTATGGAAATTTAGAGGAAGCACCTAAAAATCATAAAAAAGAAGTAGCATTCCTTGAGTTTGGCCTAAAGTAGAGAAAACTTTCCTCCTAATGATTATCTTCTGCCTTTGTCCCTCGTGGAGCAAAGCATAAGTAGAGTGCAACAAGTATAACTGGATATTTATGTCTTTATTTTGGGCAGATTGTGCAGTGGTGTAAACTGGGTGCATTTGTTTTGGCAGTCCTAAGTTTTTTCCTCATGGATGGAATAGAACAATGTGCAGCAAGGAGGAAGGTGATCAACGGGATTAAACCCCCATACTTTTGCAGGAACAAATTATGCTCTGGTTAATCCCTTATAGATAAAAAAATGGGGATCTTTTGACTGTGATGAAAGGCAGAAAGCATTGAGTGTAAGAGAGGCAAAAGAAAATGTCTCCTTTTTTTTACCCTTGTTAATATATTATTCTGCAACAAGGAACTTTGTCAGGCAGAAGGGGATTCCAAATAGCTTAATTAGCTATGTGTAATGGAAATACAGCATGTACCACCAACTTTAATGTACTATTGTGTAAGTGCAGTACCACAAAATTTGTGTTTTGTGTAGCAGTTGTTAATAATATTCTCCTTGAAAACCTTATACCAGATGACTGTAACACAAGAATAAAAGAGCTCTCATTCAAGGGTCTGGAAAACTGTCATTTTGACCTGCTTCCATGTATTTGTAACCAAAATCTTTAAACATTTTAAGAAAACTCTAACAAAATCTTTGTAATGAGAAGTGTATATTTCACCAGAGATTATATATATTGTGATGATATGAATTGCCAGGCAGAAGTAAAGAACAGTTAAGAATTTTTCATGGGCTTTGGACTGACCATCCAGAAGACATTTTCTTAGAAAGTAAACCCAACTGAAGCAAAGCCTTGTGCCCTGGCTGGGGAGCCTGTGTCATCTCTCCAGCCTGCTGAGTGGAGTTCATAATTATTTCACTTCAGAAATTACCTAAGAAGATTCAAAGTTGTGGCCATCTTTAATAAGGGAGGGAGTTACTCTTTTTTAATTTGCATTAGCATGCTGAAGCACTGTTTTCAAACATAAGTGAAAGGCAAAAATAGATTTGGACACCAGTCAACAACTAATCCTCTGCCTTTATTACTGAAAGGTATTTTACCTACAAGGGAGACAAGTCAGGATAAAATTAACAAAGCTATTGAAAGACAAGTGTTTATAGAAGAGGCATCAGGACAATCTGATTAAATGACTTTGGTGATTCTGTGTAATTCTGTATAGTATTCCTCCTCAGGACTTGAATTCTTGATTATGAATGGCATCGAGAGGATTTGAAAGGTTGAATTTTCTTACTTCAGATTAGTTTGAGATATTTATGAAGGATTTAGGCAAACTACTGGTTCTTTTAGCCCAATGTTACTAATGAGAGGCAACCACCAAAACAAGAGCAAGCATTTTCTGATCCTCAGGGAGATTTCTAACACGCTGTGCCTCTGTGAGCCACACATCCATGTATGGTGTTGATCCTTCCAAGAATACATCACTGAAGGCCAGGTAGACTTCACACTTGCTTTGGAAGAAAGGAGATAAATTTCATTGGCTTGTATTGGAAAAACAAGCAATTTCTCTTAGCCATGGAGTTCACTGCCTTCAAGCTCTTTCCTCTCCTCCCCTAAATCCCATTTTATTCCCTGTGTCCCGTCAGGAGCCATGGGACACCTGCAGCCTCTGTGTTGCCCCTCCTGTGTCCTGCACTCACTTCTCTGGGAGGGAAGGACAGACATACTTTGCACTTTATCCCTAGCATCTCGCTAATTTTGTTTTTTCAGCTTTAACCTGATGCTGATACTTCTTCATATACATTTTATTTTTTTTTTTTTTAAGATTTAATTGCCTTGAAAATACACGTTCCTCTGGGCCAACAGTTCAGAGGCTGATAATGAGGAATGGATACTGTCAGCACAACCTGAATGCCTGCTGGCTGTTGACTGTCACCTAGAAGATAATCTTTGTCTGACAGGGATGTGGAAGGTGTAAATCTGGCAGAACATTGTAACACATGGTGCTGAGAACTACAGGGATGAAACTCTCAGCCCACCTGCTTCTTTGTGCAGATTAGAGCATAATAGGATTTATTCTACATGAGCCCTTGTAGAAAAATAAATCAGAGGCATCTTTTATTTAAGCTTCCTGGAAATATTAGGATGGGGAGCAGAATCTTCTCCAAGTTGAGAAATTGCCCAAAGATATCTGGGAATTGTGCTATCGAGCTCTGTTGTCTGAAAATGTGAAATAACATTCATTTTTCTTCTATGCTAGTCATGGAATGTGAGGATTTTGTTTAAATCTGGTCTGTCCTTAATGCATTTGTACCCTCAAGCTTCTATCTGATGCATTTTGTTGGAGTATGCCTTTATTAAAACCTCAAATGCTCTGAAGGGAACAAACAGTGACAGCAAGGTCATATTATGTAAAGTTCCTTAAAGTGAATACAAAATAGGGTAAAATTTCATAACATGAATGGACTTGGGACAAAATAGGCTACAAGTTAGGTGATCTCAGAGTTTCTAGAGTGATGATGTGGGGCCCAAAGATGGCATAATGTTTTTGTCTTTTTTTCCCATGAAAGTATCAGAGTTTCTAGTAACAAAGAAATTTTAAACCAAGCTGCAATAAAACACACTGCACTCCTGGCAGAAGTCATCATATGTCAGCCATATGAGTGCAGATTGTGTGCATGACCACACATTCTGGTTTTTAAACATGAGTTGTCTGGTTCTTTTTTTTCAGGAAACATCGTAACTTGAAGGTGGATTCTCTTGCACTGGAAAAATTATGGACTTGCTGTGTAGGTGGATTAGCTGGAGTTAAACTTATATACAAATGTAACATGACAGGGTCCTAATTCCCCCAGAGGAAGGGACAATAGTTTTAATGGGCTGGACTTGTCATTGCAATGAATCAATTCACCAGACTTCAGCAAAACCTTGTGCTGTGGCTGGAATGAAGGAATAGTTTCAATGATAATCATATTTCTCCACCATCAGATCAAGAGCATTCAGTGGACATGCCATAAAATATGAATGAGCCATAAAATATGAATGAACCACTTGTCTGTTCAAGAAGTAACATGTAAAAGATTTTGTGGAATGAGAAGTGTAGTCAAAGAACAGTTGATATGGGGTGGGGAAAGTGGTTCTCAATGGAGAAGTCCATTGACTTCTCCAATGCAAGTTTTGTGGTTCATTGTGCTGTAGGGGAAAGAATAGGGGGAAGAAACTTCTTTAAAAGGCACAGCAAACTGAAATACAAGTGTCATATGGAATCTCTAAGTGGACATACTGGGCATATAATTTCTGAAAGTGGTGCTGAGAGATGGAAAAAAGTGAGCTATAACTCCAGATACAATAAATCTTTACGGTGATCAGTGTTCAGCAGGGCTGGAATTGTGACTGTTGCCACTCCTTTACCATAAAATTAGCAGTATGGCAAGAAAAATGGTTTTGAGAGCTTTTCATTCTTAGCTCTCAACACATAATGTAAGATACCTCTTTTCTCTTATAATTTACCATATGAACATAGTAGACCTTAAAAATGGAGGAACATAGCTGCAGTGTCAATGTGCTATCAAAGCATTATCTTTTAGGGTCACAATAAACTGCTGATGCTGTAGCAAAACCAGACCCAAACTATACTCTGTGAGGGTGCTGCAGGCATTTCAGCCAGCTGCAGCAATCCTGACTTCTGGAGCAGGGAAGTGAGATTTGCCAGGAGGTGGCATATCCTTCACTGTCCCTGAAAATCCATTCAAACCCAGTTAAATTATGAGCAGCGGAAACCCAATGACTTTTTGAGTACTAACCTCTCATTCCCATTTCCATTATCCCAGGTTTCTGTGCATTTTCTCGTCCAGCCTCCTTCCCCTCCCTCCATCAAAGCACTGCAGACACACAGCTCTGCTGTGCTTTCTGAACTGAGCCCGTGCAGCCCTGCACAGCCCAGTTTCCCCTGGTGCTTCTAGCTGTGGTTTCTCTTTCCTAGCCTTCACCTAACTCCTTATTTTAGTGCACTCCTCCCCTTCCCACCTGAGTTGGTTTGTCACCTGCATTTGCAGCAGATGGCTCCCCCTCTCAGCTCCCGAGGGAGGCAGCCTGCCCAGGCTCTGCTCCTCCACTGGCCACCTCCCTGACCTGGGATTTTGAAAAACACCACTCTTGCCCTGGTAAACCCTCTAGGATGATAGCCAAGCAGCTTGGTTGTGTGCTGGGGCACTGAATGCTTAGTCAGGGGTGAAATATTTAGCAATTTGAATTTCTGTAATGTTACTTTGTCTGAAACCTGGCCAGGTTCTCTTCTTTGCCTGACTGGGAAGCCATCTCTGCCAAACTTCAATTTTGTCTTTCAAAATAGGAAATCACCTTGGCATTTCAAATAAAAATATAAAGATTCCTGTAGTATCCAAGCCATTTTTTATTTTTTTCTAATATTTTATTTTGAAACAGTTGAACCATATTCACTGATTTTTTATTTTTTAATTAAAGATAATCAGCCTGAGGCAAACATTCAGCAGAGGCAGTATTAGTCCATGAATAACATTTGGCTAAGCCAGAATCAACTGTGTCCTGTAATGTAAAGTGTCAGTCAACCTTACTGGGCAATGCTAGAAGCTTTTTATAGAGGAACAGGCTTGAAGAAAGAAATTTCCATGTAATACAGTTCAAGATTTTAAGGGATTGTACAAAGCAGGAGAGATGAACATTATGCCAGATGAACAGAAAAAATAAATTAAAAGCTGAAAAACTGTGATTCTTTATGTCTGCTTTGTTCTTATTTTATAGAGGCAGTTTGAAATTTCAAAGCTATCCTGTCTGAGACTTTTTAAAAGCTTTTTATTTCCTGAGGCAATTTAGCTACTTAAACTGAGACTGAGGTGCTGTGAGTGCTCATGACTTTCAAGAAAATAAAAAGTCCTGTTTCAGGTTTTAATTAGATAAATTACTTTGTACCTTTTACTCAGCCACTTGTATGAAAACCAACACGTTTGGTTAGCAGGTTAATAACACTTCCAATGTTTGCATCACAATCCTTAATGGTGTGTAGTGTCTTTTGAGATTTTATTCTCTTCTCCCTTCATTTTACAAGAAGCCTTGCAAGAGGAGCAGGCAACTGGCACATCATGCCTTTCAATCTATTAGAATTTTTTTTCAAAACACAGTTGTGTTTAAACCCTCTTCCTAGGCCCATCTGAATTCTTCTTTCTCCTGCCTGAAATACTCCTGTCACCAGGATCATCCACTCCACTCTTAGTAATTACAATGATGGAGGCTTTCATTGAATACACACGAGAGTCTAATAATCTAATTAAAGATTATGCATTTTACTAGATCAGTTTCATGCACAGCTGCTAAACTCATTGCAAAGTCATTATTTGCTTCAATGGAACCTCTCCTTCCCCAGTCTCATCCCCCAGTTCAACATTGCCTGTTACAGAATCCAATGCCTCTGTTTCCAAAGCTAACAATTCCCACTAATTTGGGTCATGTCCTTTTAAAGAAATGACCAGATCCATGGTCATGGAAGCCAACAGTCCTGACCAGCTATCCTAGATTTTGCTGTTGTGGCTATAAAGCTGCAGTCTGTGTGTTGCCATAAATCTGTATAATATTAACAGCCCTGAGGACTTGGATGGTGTGGCTTTGGTTCAGAAGTTTGTCCCGTTTTTGCTCCTCCCACAGCTGTGCCACTTGGACTAATAACTGTGTGACTTCCTCCTTTAAACCCCACCTTTTTTATATCTCTGGACCATCAGTTTTGCCATGATGAGTGCTATGACCATATGGTAGTATTGCTGCCTTCCCCTGTCCCCACAGCTTAGGGACACAGCATCAAAACACAACTGATGTGGAGAACAGAGTCTAAAAGCATCTTGACCCATCTTTGCTATCATAGTCCCAGAGACTCATAAATGGCTTTTCATCTACATCTACTCCTCTCCAAAAGCAGTTCACTCTGATTCAGCACAGGCAGTTGAAATCACAGATGGCGTTTTTAAACCACCCGTTTCAATACAGCTCTGGCAAGCCTCTCCCTTTTCCTGGAAGCCATGCCACTTATATGCAGTGTAGTGTCAAGTTCCTTTTCCCCAACCCCAGTCATGTAAGCTCAGACCTGCCAGTTGTCTCCTGGCTCCTTCTCCCTGGAACTTTAGTTCCAATATGTGCAAAAATCCCCATTCCTTTCCCTAAAAAGTGAAACAGGGAAGTGCCATCCTTATTGTACAGCTGTGGTTTTGAGAGAGAGGGAGAGCTCACATCTGTCTTGTCCAGGTACACAACAGAAAGTCTACAGGCCAAGAACTGTCTTAGCCCAAGTCCCAGGCCAGTGGCATATTTGCAAAGTTGACCTTTCTAAATTTCTCTGAACCTGCTATGAATTCCATTTAGATAAATGCAGCACCAATTCTGGTATTTTACAAGGTTGTGTCTGCCTTCAGTCTAACTTGCATCCTTGTTTTAAAGCCTGACACTATTGGCTTTAACTAGACCGGATACACAATTTATTCCTCATTCTTCTCTCCCAGCTGGTATTTCTGGACACCTGATTTCACAGCAATTCTTAGTTTAAACCAAGATGAAGACACTCTAAAATTAGCATAGATTTTAGGACCTAATCCAGCAATCAGCTGCTACCAGGTGTACGGCTTAACACCTTGACAAGTTTCATTTCAGGAAAAAACCTACCACCTGCAAATGTCTCATAATTCCTTTTTTCTGGTGACTCAAAGTGGGAGTCATCTTTGAGCACAGTCACTAATAAGAGACAATGTTTTCCTTTAAAATCACCTGAAATACATTATTGCCTCATTTCTGGTTGGAAGGTGGGCTGCTGAGAATTGCTGTCAGCTCTCATTTGTTATATGGTACAAGTGTAGTGAAATGAAGCACAGTTTTGCAAATAGTCTCAGAACAAAGACACCTTGCTTAGTATATTCATTGCATCTCCGTATGTGGATATGTATTCATGCACAGTCCAGCCCTACAAGCCCTATGCATCATGCAAAATGAAAGCCTGTGTCACCAAAATAACCTGCTATAAATACAGAGCATGTGACAGCAGCCAGTGTGGAGAAGTGTTTGTGGCCTTTTTGTCTCTTTCTCACCAGTTCTGTGATGCTTTTCATGTAAATGTGTTCTTACCCACCATAGTCTGCACACCACTTTTCAGTTCATAAATTCTGCATGGGCGGCTTCCCTGCATGTTTGTGCACCAAAGGACTGCCAGTGGTTAAACACATGGATGTGGAGATGTGTCTGAGTGCATTCTCAGAAAATGAGCTGGGTGTAACTCAAGAGCTTTTATGGTACAACAACATGTGTCTGCTGAGCATCAAGCCCATGCAGGAGCAGTTAAGGAAACCACCTGGCCAGGGAGTACAATCCCAAAGCACAAAGCCAGACTGCTGCTCTCCTTTAGTCCATGAGTCACTGTCTGGTAACAACCAGCAGAGTTTAGTAGTAGACACTTCAGCCTCCAGGGTCTCAGCCTGTCATCTGGAGCTGCCCCAGGGGAACAGCCAGCTATCCCAAGCTCCCTCCACAGCTCCAGTGTCCTCTGCCAGGGCATGCTGCTTGTTCAGGCCATGAGGATGCAGCCTGGTACCTGCAGCTCATAGTATTAACAGCCTGGGTAGCAACAGATAAAAAATGGTTTTATCTCAGAGCTTTTCTCTTGGACAGAAACCATTCTTCATCAGCTTTTGTTAAGCTTTTTTTAAGCTTTTTTTTTTTTCTCCCAGTTTCAGTTGTTCCTTGCACAGAAATTAAATAGTCAAAGCAGTTCTAAGTATTTAACAGTAATCTCAAATGAAAGAAATTCTTTGCTTTTCATCCCTATGCAATAAATGGATGTGCAGAATCTTCCCCATTCCTCATGTGAGCCTCTTTCCCTTACCCATGCATTTTTCTTGCCTTTTGCATGGTATGAACAATGAAAGGAGAGGCAGAATGGGAAAAAACATCTTCAAAATCCTTTGTTAAGAGTACCTGAATCTACAAAATTGAATTTTTGACTTAATGAGTTTTAAACATGAAAGCAGAATATAAAGTTGGGTCATCAAAGTTGACATTTTGAATGGACTTCATGATGTTACGAGTTAATAAAATTCGTTGTCTGACCAACCAAGAATTGAATACTTCTTGTTTCCCGTGAATTGAAGACTTCTTGTTTCCAGTGGTAAAATGGTCCAAAATGTGCTTTTTATGAGTATTCTGATCATTCCCAGGAGAGAAAGATGGAAATGAATCTGGCATTTTGATTAAAAAAATTATGTGGG
Organism: Erithacus rubecula; assembly: GCF_903797595.1. NCBI lineage: Eukaryota > Metazoa > Chordata > Aves > Passeriformes > Muscicapidae > Erithacus > Erithacus rubecula. The sequence continues at coordinate 51,527,941 of NC_136689.1, read as the reverse complement.
TTATGAAAATCCTTGGCATTCAGAGGACACTGCTGAATGATCTTGTCTTTAGCCTTATCACTCAGGCTCTGTGGGGGCCACAGTTTTCTCAGCAGAGTGAAGAGCACAGGCCATGGACTTGTAGGTGGCAGCTCCAAAATACACAGATACTTTGCAGGTACATGTGCTTCTGGGTACTGCTGATGTTTGAAAAATAAGCTCACTCCAGCTTTATGGGACAGAAGGCAGGAAAAATCCCTCTCTGCTTTTCACAAAAAAATGGCAACGTTCCCACTGATTATATTCATACAGAAACCAACTTCCAGATTCTGGAGAACAGCATAAACACTTCCTTGACACCTTTCTTGCTGGCTGTTTCCCTGATACCCTCTGCCTCAGCACAAGGGCAGTTGCAAACACATGGAAACTCCATGGGAAGTGGAAGTCCCATTTGGAGTGCATTGGTCACTGAGTAAAACACTGCGAGGAATTCTCCTACCTGGAAAACTTTTGTGCTGCTGAAAAGGGAATGTGAGACTTTTACAGGGTCTTTTATTGGAGGAAATGACTAACACCCTATGCTTTGGAATTTACTGATTTCATATGTATTGTATAACCCTCTATTATTTTTAATGTATAATAAGAACCTAATTATCATATTCCCACATGCCATCAGTGTTGCCACAGTCTCCAGTATTAAATGCATATATTCATGTCTGTGCACACACATTCTTGTTTTGTGGTGAACACAGTTGTTCTTACAGCCAGTTGCCATGGCATTGCATGCCTAGATTAATAACGTAGGTTAATAGGTTGAGGAATGTAACTGCACATGCTCACAGTTACAAATAAAACATTTATACATTGGACTTCAATTGAAAACAATAACTTCCCATTTTATGGCCTTTTGTCAGAGAACTTTAAAACCTTTGTGTTTTTTAGAAAGCATTTTCTGAGTCCAATAATCACAAAAATCACCCTACAAGGAGGACTGCAGTGGCACTTTCAAATAGTTATGAATTAGTGGGGTAGGACATTAAGGCAGGGCCTAAGTGATTTTCTTTGAATTCCATTTGCTTGGAATTCCATAGCAAGCTTTATTTTGGAGGTGAAAATTGAAGACAAATGCCTGCCATCCAGGCTGAAAATTGCAAGTCCATATTTTTCCCCCTGAATTAAATGTGCTATAATATATTATATATATATATAATTTAGCCCCAAACTAAAATGTTTCTGTCTTTAGTTGAAACAGACAGCCATACAGAAAGTGGAAAACCAGTCTTCAATGTTTCCCTCAAAGGCTGAAGAGAAACAGGTTCACTTGATAAGCACAAATTCACTTCTGTGACTGATTCATAAAGTCTTATGCTACATATTGCTTTGGTCTTGAAAAACAAAGAGTCAACCTGCATGTTTGTGCTGCAATTGATGTGGCTGAATTCAAGATTCATTGTTTGGTCCAAAAGAATTTACTGGAGCACAAAGTGTCCAGAAATGTCCTATCTGTACATTTGACATTTAAATCATGAGGCTTATTTATGTTTTAACACTTTCAGGGTCAGTGTCACTTCAGTCTTGAGAATTTCAAAGGAATCATGTGCGGTTTTTTTCTAAACATTGTAGAAATATTTACTAGTTGTTGGATATCTTTCACCACCTTGAGAAGTTAGATACTTTTAGAACAATCTAATGGAGGTTATTTTTTGATTTCTGCATAGTCAGCTCTAGATCTCTACATATTTAATTGAAAAGCATTAAAAACACTACTTTTGTTTTATTTTGCTATGTGTTATAAGCAGCAAACTTTAGTTTTGAATCCAAGGTTATCCACAGCTTTATTTTGACATGCCTGATGGACAGTTTACAAAACATTTCTACCCCACAGGCATTAATGTGCCCTTTTTCCTGAAATGCCATCTCCCTCACTCCCCAAAATAACTACATGGGAGAAATTGAGAGAGGACAGCAGTGATAATGAACATGCTCCACATGTCTTGGAGCATTTGCCTTGCAGGATTTTGTTCACAATAAAGAAACAGCAGCCTTGGTTTGAAGAAGGAGTAAAGTCTCTCAGCATCTCTCAGCATCCTGGACAGTCCAAGCTCAAGTTTTGCTTCCTGATACTGGCCCACAGAACACCCTTTTCTGTACTCCTGTATCTATTAGAGAGCTTTTCAACTGATTGTAGCCCTAATTTAGCATGTGATTTGGTGGTCCCATGATTTGATGGCTCCTGCAGGTGCTTGGGTTGCAAGTGCACACATTTTCTGCCCATCACTAGTTTTTTATGAAATATCAATTTAACTAAAGCACTTATCAAAAACGAGATGAAGGAAATACTTCCTCCCCCTTTCTTTTTGAGGAGAAGACTCTTCTGACTTGGTGTGGCTCATAGCATGAGAGGGTTGTGTTGGCAGTTTACCCATGAATGCACAACAGATGCAGGAGCTGTCAGTGAAATAAACCACCTGGTAGGTTGTTCAGAGGTCAATGTTGGGGGCTAATTCATGTCTGCTGCCCAGGCACCTGTCACAGAGGACATCAAGCTCCACAGGGGTGGTACCACATTACTGGTTCGCAGTAAATAATGAAGACTCTCCTAAACTTCTCATTCTCCTCTGCACCCACCCATCCTGCAACTCACCTAAACCTGCAGCAGTAACAGTAGCTACTTTTTTCACTTGAGAAATGTTGTTTAAGCTTCAGGCAGTTTACAAAAGAGAAAAACATAATTTTAAATACCTAAGACATTATTGAGAATAAATTATTTTAAAATCTTTCCTGTTAAAGCAACCATTTTGTGTAGCATAGTGCTCTTTCAAGGGACATAAAGAGACAACATGAAGATTTTTAGATGTGACATACACAATTCACTGGTATGTGTTGTAAAACTTTGAAAAATGAAAATGCATTAATAAAAGATAATGGAGATTTAGATTATGTAAATTTCTTAAACCTGAAGTAGCTTTTCTAAGAGAGTAAAGAAACCCTGGTGTCTGAACATCTGCACTATGAAAAAAAAGGAAGCAAAGGTAAGATCTGCATATGGCTTTTTTTTTCTTGGCTGTTCTTGGCAGATACAAAAGTGCCATTATTTTGGCCTTTGAACTTCTAATGCACTGGAGATGAGTGAAAAAAACACTCCAGGTCTTTGTGTGCCTGTGTTTAGCTGCTGATGGCCACACCAACTTAAAGCTTTACAATTTAGCAGTAGTATTATTAATTTTGTGTAGTGTCTTTCCTAGAGAAGTTCAGTTACCAGGAAAGACAACAAAGTGAGAAGCTTGGAGGGGACTTCCTGTAAGGAAGGATTATTCCCTTTTGCACAGGGATGAGTGTTTCTGGGGGAAGCAAGGAGTGTAGCATGATATTTTGTGTGTTTCTTGGTGGTGTGTTTGACTGTAAATTGTAAATTACAGCGTTTGGGCTCCAGTCTGCGCTCCAGTTGGGGACTGCATGTCCTCAGCAGGGCAGGAATTTCACAGCCTCTGGTGAAAAGGAGAGCACTCTGCAGACTGTTTGCCGAGACTGAGGTGGAAAACAGGCTGACCCAGGCAAAAGGATGAAAACCCAAGATGGCCAAGAGCAAATGAGAGCTGTGGGGGGGTGGAGGGATTTGTTCTTTTTCTTGTGCCTACCTTCAAAGACATGGGAAACCCATGGAGGGATGATAATCACTCCTAAAATAACACTGAGAAGCCTCGAGTGCTGCAGGGACAGTAGAAATGGCTAGAAGCTAAGGCTGTAGGTGTTTCACTGCTTTTGAAATGGGCTATCCCTGGATTAAATCCTCAGCTGCAAGAGGAGATATGAAAACTGGGAGGAGAGGCCTCATGTTCACAATGGTACCTGGAAGAGAGGGTGAGGCACAAGTGGTAAATGCCTGGTAGATAACACAGCAAAGAGACTGATCCATGGAAACAAGGATTGAAAGGAATAGGCAAAAGGAGAGAAGGATTTGTGGGTGAGAATGAGCGATGGGGCACAGGCTTTCTCCAGGGCAAAGCCTAAAGCTAAACTTAAAGTTTTGAAGTAGGGGGGTGTGATATATGCATGTATGTATGGCATCCTGGGAACTGCATGGACTCCGAACTTCTCTCTTCCTTTGATGCAGAAAAATTGCTGCTGGAATAGAGATTAACAGCAACAGTTCCTCAGATTGTGCTATATATAGCAGAGCTCAAAAATGTCTCCATCCCACACCTCTGCCTGCCAGCCAGACACATCATTTCCACCAAAACATTGGCAATACACAGTGGATTAGCACAGTATGGGGAAAGATACTACAGCCTTTTTGTGTGCTCCAGTCTGATCTGCCCTCTCACATCACTTCTGTCTCCACTGCATCCCTTGCTGCCTGGTCTGAGCGTTTTGGGGTCCCCCAGAGCTTGATGTGGGGCTAGGAGTAAGGTCTGCTGCTGGTGGAGGCTGCTTGCAAACATCCTGCCAGACAAACTTGCCATGAGGTCCCTCCCAGTCTGAGTGGTCTGAAAGGCAGATCTGTCCCATAGTCAGAAAATGGAAATGGATAGCCAGGTACCCATTCTGTCAAAGATCTTCAGTCGGCCAAGGAAGTGAAGAGGAGGACTGGCAAGGAAGACAGGCTGAAAGACCTCAAACTGCTGTCCAGCTCAGCAATGAAAGGCAGAGGAATTTCAATATAAAGGGAAGTAAAACACTCCTAATTTTTTGCATTAATAAAAGGGCCTGAAATCTTTATTATTCAGGATATTGGTGTGATTTGAATAGGCAGATATTTCAAAATACAAGCTCAGTACTCAGTAGTGGCTAGACCAGCAAAATCCAGATACTTTTCAATCTCCAATAAAGCTTGGTGAACAAAAGACCAGGTAATAACTGTGTTCTGTAGAAATTTGTAATACCTGTCTCCAGAATGTTATGTGAAGTTCTCCTCTTCTTCCTCCACCTCAGTAGAATATAGAATTGGAGACATCAGTGAGAAAGATAACCACACACTTTCAAGAGGAAGAACAATTAGGTAGACAAGGATACCTTAGTAATAACAAGAAATTACAACAAAGATCTATACTCTCAGAAGCAGCAACATACAGACAGAGCAATTTAGGTCTGATTGTAGGTGAGTCCTGGAAGGCACTGCTTAGTGTAAATAGGCCTGGAGAGCCCCACATGAGCTCCTCATAAATCATCTGTCCAGAGCAGTTTTTTTTTCCCCTGGCCCTGAGGGTGATGTTTCTAGGTGGAGGCTGTCTCCATACTCTGGTACTTTATCTGCAGTCCTGCTTTGCTCCTCTGTTCTGCACAGACCTAGGACCTACATGGAAGCCCTGCTCTCTGCTTCTCCTGGATGCTGGACTAGTTAATAATTTTTGCCTTGTCTTTTTTGTTGGTGCACCCTGTCACCAGGCCGTCTTTGCTCACTATGTTTGCCCTCATCTCCAGGCTCATATTCCTGCATCTATCAGCTTAGTTCTTGCTGCTCACTGGACCAGGGAAGTTGAATTAGCAGCCTGGAGATATGTGACCACTTGCTAATCTGGTTCTTGGGTTTAATCCATGGCTGTGTGCACCTGTGTGCTGTTAACCAGGATGCTGGCAGAGATGAATGCTTGATGTGGATATCTCAGCAACCATTTGGTCAAGTAATCTTGTGTTTTGAAGCTTGGTAAGCTTTACCTTTAAGTAAGTAAACAGCGTGCATTTTAACTTCCATGTTTTGGTGCAGTGCATCTATCAGTTTCTTTGAGAAAGCAACTTATTTTGTTGCTGACTTTGGGCTTGTTATTGAAGTACATGGCTTTTCCAGGTGTTCATCTCCTCTCCATTTAGCTCTTCCCCTAATATTGAGAAATATCTGACCAATGTAACCAAACTCAGCAGACAAATAACAATTTCAGAGGCAAGCTCCTACAAGCTCTTTGTGAACTACCAAACCTAGCCAAAGGGCAGGCCAGATAAAATGGGTTTTGAATGAGTAGTGTATGGAGCAGAACTGCTCAAATGAACTGTTTCCTTCTGGTCCTTCTTTGGTTTGCTTCTAAGCATGTGGAAATGCTGGTTTGTGTAAGTTCACTGGAGCTGCTTGGTAAGAGAAATGTCTTGTTTATTGCTAGACTAGAAAAAATGCAGATGAAAATGTCTTAAAAACAATAAGTTAGTAAGTTCTAATGCAAAATGGGAAATACTTAGCTGATAGTGAATACCCATTAGTTGGTTTTATACATTTTAACTTCTTGATGTCGTTTTTTTCAGATGTCTCAATCAAATTTTATTTCTTTGCATTTTAACAGCAATTTCCTGCAGAAACAGATTTTTTTGGTCTTTCTTGGGTACAAAAGGCAGGAGGAAGGAGTTTATTAACTTAATAATTCTTTAAAAATTTAATAAAATTGTGTAAATGCTCCTTTTTTGTTTTATTCAGAAGCCAAGTGTCTACCAAGAAATAAAATATTTCTTGAAGAGTATAAAAAAATGTGGTGCCCAATCATGGGAAGAGTTAGTACACCAGGATGGGTGTTGTGCACTAGGATGAACAAATCCCCCAAACTATTGACCAGAACCAAATAGAAAGAACAGCTACAATAATGATTGCTTACCTCAGGATTATTAGGAAGAAAAAAAAAAACAAACAGGCTTTATTTTCAGAGCTGTGATAATCTACATAAGCATCTCAGTTGAGTTGTATAACCTCCAATTTTTTGTGCTCTAAGCTGCTTTGGATATTGTACATCTATTTAGTAGCTTTCTAATATATTCTATTATGAAAGGTCTTAGAAGATTTTTGAGTGATTGCTTTGCCTTCTTTGAACCTACAGACTGCATTTTAAAGTAGGAGAGTGAAAATGTGATGTGTGGTTTTTTAGCTCCCCAATTTAACCCAAACGAAATAAAGTTTGCCTTATTAAAAGGATGCAGAGTTAGACATTCCCAAAAGAGGATGTGTTTTCTTGTTCTTGAGGTTTTAGAAGTTGAATTCTTGAGGGAGGGAACACTACAGTCAAGTTCATTTCCCAAGAGACCAAATGCTGTTGTATCTTACGCATTTTTCTTAAGATTTTAAAGCACCAGCTGTCTTCTTCTTTTTTTGCCACTTGAGCTAATGATAAGTAGTTTAACTAAAGTGATGAATAATTCACACTGTTTTTCAGAAAGCCTATAGTTATTTCATGAATTTCTGGATTTATTAATTGCACATTAGCTTCTTCTTCTCCAAGTACTAATTTAAAAAAAACTACAATTAAAGTGGGACACTGGGCTATCCTGTTGTTGTCCTTGGAATTCAGTCAAGAAACCTGTCACCTTTAAGAACAAACCTGGGAAATAACAATTGTAAAAGATAATTCAATGCAAGGTTTTCTCAATATAATACAGTGAAAGGACATACAAACAAACAACTATTCTAAAAGAATCAGGCTTGAGTGCTTCTAAAAAAATCACTTCACCACTTCAAAATAATTTCCACTTCATATGTATGGCAAAGATAACAGTGCCTCCTGCACTGATGCCAGTTTCTGAAGAGACTGCAAAACACTAAGCATCTCTAGATCATATTCTCTCAAAGACTGCTCAGGCTATTGTAAACGCCATAATTTGAATACTGAAATGGAATCTGAAACCTTTTAAGGATCAGCTCTGATGCTCTGGAGACATGAGGGAACTTCACTAGAGACCTCACTTACAGGCAGGTCTGGCCTACAGGAATTGTTTTCTTATCTTACATAGCCTTATTTTCTAACCTTTCATGAGTGATTTAACATGTATCCCTTTTTTGCAAGGAAAAAAAAAAAGGTTGGTTTTTCCACAGCTGTATTGTAAAAGCTGAATTTTACCAAAGAGTTACAAGTGTTAAGATGCTTTTTAACTTCACATACAATAAGGGGGCAAGTCTACTCACAGAGTGCAAGTAAACATTTTCTGGTTTATATTTCAGAAGTGTTTACTGTTGTTCAGCACTTTCTATGAGTGCATGGTCCTACCCTTGTTAGAAATGGATTTTAAATAAAATCTCACTTTCCTCATGAGTTCACTTGGGCACAGAAAGACAGTAAGTGAGTTGCCTGAGGTCATGCAGAAAATCTGATAGCCAAGAACAGTTCTGACTTCAGTCTTCTGTCCCAAGATTAATAGATTGTTCTTTCTCCACAAAAAGAAGAAATAGATCACTAAGAACACTGAGAAACAGGAACAAGTCCAGGAATTTTTCCCTGCCCCATTTTCCTGATCATAGTAAAAGTGGACTTGTGGGATTGCATTTTCTCTGTAAGATAACGTTTGAGGTATAATACTGCAATGAGCAGGCCAAAATCCCATCATTCAAATACTGTCTATAAACGAGGAGATTTGTATTTTATAAATATCATAGAATGGCCTCAGATGAAAGGAGCCTCAAAGACCATCTAGTTTCAACAGCCCTGCCATGGGCAGGGACTCTTTTCATGAGACCAGGTTGCTCAAAGCCATATCCAACCTGGCCTTGAACAGCTCCAGGGATAGGGCATCCACAGCTTCTCTAAAAAGTCTGTTCCAGTGTCTCACCAACCTCCCACGGAATAATTTATTCCTGATATCTAATCTAAACCTCCTCTCTTCTGGTTTGAATCTATTCCCCCCTGTCCTGTCACTACATGCTCTTGTAAAAAGTCCCTCTCCATCTTTCTTGTAGGTTTCTGTTGGGCAGAAATTAGGTCACCTCAAAGTCTTTTCTTTTCCATGCTGAACAAATCAAATTCTCTTGGCCTTTCCTCACACGAGAGATGCTTCATCCTTCTGATTGTTTTGTTGGTTCCTGTGGACTTGCTCCAACAGCTCCAGGTTCCTTTCTGTGCTGGGGTCCCCCAAGCTGGACCCAGTGCTCTGGGTGGGGTCTCACCAGAGAGGAGCAGAGGGACAGAATCTCCTCCCTCACCCTGCTTTGGAGGCAGCCCAGGACACGTTTGTCTCTCTGGGCTGTGAGTGCCCATGGCTGGGTCATGTCCAGCCTCTCATCCACCTACACCCCCAATCCTTCTCCCAAGGCTGCTCTCCATCTGTTCATTCCCAGCCTGTGTTGGTGCTGGGGGTTGCCCCAGCCCAGGGGCAGCACCTGGCACTTGGTCTTGTTGAACCTCACCAGAATCTCCTGGGTGTGCTTAAGAGCCTGTCCAGATCCCTCTGGATGGTATCCTGTCATTCAGGTGTGTCAAGTGAAATTGTGACCAAGTTAAGACTTTGACCATGTCAGGGACACCAAGGATCTGAAAACAAGAGGTAGTAGCATTTAGGTTGTACAGGAGGAATGACTTGGACAAGGAACTGATTTATATTTAAAACGAGGTCAAGATTTTGGATTTGTTAGTGACAGTGTTGCAGCTGACGAGGTTGCTGCAGGACTTCCATAGATCTCTGTGCACCTTTTGGTTTTCCTACTGCTTTTCCTTCTAAAGTGATTGCTGCTTCTTCTCTGGAGGGGCTTTTACCTTCAAATGAGTAGGAGCTCCAGGAAGCTCAGTGTGGTTATATCAGGTTCAGGGCTTCACAGGGCCTAAGCACCTGAAACTGAGCTCCTGTTTAAGCCAGGAATGAACACCCTTAGTAACTTGGCAGCTGCTATGCCACTGTTTATTTGTACAAGATATGCTTTTCCCCCTCGATCTTCATTCAGGTCCAATAAGTTTTAGGTATATAAATTCTAAAAAAGCTTTTGAAAACTTATGTGGACTTTGTGATGATAAACTGGGCAGGAGTCATGGGCTAATTGGATCTGTGCCTTTTTTTTTTTTTTTTTCTGATGAAATACTACTATAATATCTTGAGTTGAGAAGGAAGGGGAACATTTACAAGAAATCTAATTAACACCAAATGTCTCACCAGCAGTAGTTTTTCCATCTTTCTCTCAGATAGTACTTTGATAATCTTATTTCAATTCCAGTACTAAATGAGGCATTTGTGAAAACTGAGTCAGCCACAAATCATGAGTGAGTTTAAGAACACACATAACTTCCCCCTTTTTTTTATTTGAATTTTGTTTGCAGACCAAATGATGTTCATTTGGTTTGTCCTGCCTTATCTTCCTTGCAAATAAAGGCAAAAATTTTCTCCTAAATAAAAAAATAGCTTATACTTTGACAGCAAGAGCTGAAATTTTAAGAAAGACTACAAGCATGAAAGACGGAAAAATGTGGGAGCTGGGAACACAGATCCCAATACTCATCTAAGTTCATATCTATTGCTTCAAGTCTAGAATGACAAAGCTGTGCAGATTAATCAGCTTTGATATGGACTGCATGGTTCAGGGCAGGAGTAGTCTTTCCTGCACTTCTGTGTCTGTGAAATTCCACAGAAATGTAGAAGTCTCATATCTGGGTTGAAAGAAGGCAGTGTATTTTTTTCAGCAGCCTTTGTAATACATATGTAGGAGTTGCACTTGGTAGGCTTTTTAAATAGATCTTAAATCTACTTAAATGCCAGCTGCAAGGAGGTTTAGAAGCTATTTTTATAATAAGCTTTATTATTAATGTCTTATGAGCTGTCTGCCATCCAGTCACATACAGTTGTGGAGCAGAGGCTTTGAGGTTGGTGGCACTCTTGACACATCTGCCTCTGCTGGGGCATGGATGTTGTCTGGATAGAAAGTCAAGCTTTCAGAAGTGATGATTCAAATGCCTCTAGTGCCTCATGTACCTAAGCACTTCTGCTCCTTTTTTTCTAGTTGTTCATTCAGATATTACCTAAGTTTATGCTGTGTTCCAGGTGCCTGGCTTTTATTCTTAAAGGCTTCTGTTCATCATTAGTGCCTGTTTTATTTGCAGCTAAAAATTACTCTAAAATAAATTTTCATGTGCATGGATAATTTATAATTATCTCAATTTCCAGAATTAGATTCATAGTTCTTAAATCATGACAGTATTTTGAATGTTTCATTTGGAAGTACTTTGATCTTGTATTTTATTCAAATAGGCAATAATCCTCACTCTTATTCTGTGAGTCCTTTGATATCTGACTAAACTTTCTGGATTTCTTTTGAAAAAAAAGGACAATTTTAATCCCTAAAATGCAGTAAGCAACACAAATGTATTTGTTTTTCTTCTCTCACTTTTTCCTGCGAGCAACCTGGCCTCATGCCCTAGGTAAATAGGGATGCAGTCTGCACACTTTTTCCACACTCACTGTTATGACAATTGGAAGGCTTTGGTCATTATTTTATAAGACTTTTTTCAGTCAGTTTGATGAATCCTGGTATGGTTTGTTTTTTTTTTTTTCACAGCAGAAATAAAACCCAGAGGATGTTAACCTTGATCCTTAATTCATGTCCCTTTACAAGGGAAAAGGATCATTGTTCCTCCTCTCGAGCACACAAGGCTTTGCTGTCCTGGTAGGTAGATGGTGAGCTCCTGTGGCACACCAAGGTTTACTGCCTGTGCAAGGCAGGCAGGTTGCCACCTCCTGTTTGTGTGCTGGCCACAAAGATGAGCAGCAGGAAATTATCCAACTTTGACTTCCAGCTTGATAACTATGCACCATATTGTTTTCCTTTGGCCAAGGATTAAGGACTAGTCTCAAGAATGCTCTTGGCTGAGAAGCAACTTGTGATTGGCCAGCAAAGAAGCAGTTTTTCATGAAGTTTCTTATTGGAATTGCTGCTCTGATGGCAAAAACAAGTAACTTTTCTGTGTGTTGGCAGCATATGTACAGTGCATAACTCCAAGGCTTGAGAAGACCTCATAACAAGCAGAAGGATTAAGGAGGAATGGTTCCCCATGGCTTCCAAGAACGTCTTATTCCTTTTGTCCGCTGGGGGCAAGTGGCATGTGTTGTAGGAGGGGAGTCACAAAATACTGGAGTGCATTTCAGAGCCCTGAAATGGGACCTGGCACGTGTCAGGCACAGGAAAGGTTGTGCTGCAGGAGGTCAGTAGCTGAGACTAAGGAAAATCAAAATGCACCAATCTGCAGGTACCCAGCAGGATGTGTTAAGTGTAGAGCTGAGCCCTGAGCCCTGCAACTTGGGGGATTTCTCATCCTGATTGTTTGGCATTCCCTGGATAATCACAGCCACAACTCTTGCTAAAGGCTGCTTTCCTCCCATCCTCCTCTTACAGGATAGGGAGAGGTACTTGTGGTAGGGAAATACAAATGAGAAGTCATGACTAATTTTTGGATATGACACCCGCTGAGAAGGAAGTCTGGGTTCCCATCCCTGCTCCCAGAGCTACTGATTTGGCACCACGTATGAACTGACTGAAGCACAGCCTGGCTGAGGCTCTAGCACAGCTCTCCTCAGTCTCAGCACTCCCCCTGCACTGCTGCTGGCTCCTGCTGGCCAGGGAGCTGGGCTCTCCTCTGCACAGCTGGCCAGTGCTGGTCTTGTCTGCTGAGCACCTCGTGTGCTGTGTTTGATTGGGTCCCAAATGTTTTGTGTTGCCAGGGAGCCTCACAGCTCCTTCACTGCCTATAATCCAGTGCTACTATTGAGTTTTTGGTGAGCCCTGCTACTACAGGTAAAGCAGCATCACAGCCAAGGTATATAAATACAACTACACTGAAGAGAAGTGACTATTGTAAGTCATTGCCATGCAAGTTGTGCTGAGATCTGGCTTTAAAGGAGATATCTATCGTGGGTGTGCATTTAAAATAAATCCTTTATTTTACTTTCACTTAGCCTTTTATGACCACCTCTAACTGCAACATGTAAATAAGGCAGTAGTAAAGGAAGGTGCAGACCCGAGTTAGTCCTTAGTCCTAGAAGGCATCTGAAGAAATTTGTTGATAAATGAAATGTAGCAGTACTGGGCCATCCTTCCACCCTCCTGCTGAGCCTTGTTTGGTTTACAGCCTGAGTTTCCAAGACCTCTTGTTGACCTGTAGGCTCCAGTTGTTCTGACTTGCATAATTTCAATTATTTATGTATACATTATAAAGAAAATACCTGAATCTAAAACTCTGACCCCATTTAAATATTTAATTAGAAAAAAAATCACAGAGAAATAGCACTAGAAATGTACCACACTAAAGTGCTTTTGAGAAGGCATTACCAAATACCTGGCAAGTAACAGACCTACAGAGAAGCTAGTACCACTTGCCAGACTGGTTGGCAATACTTGGTAATGCCTGCTCTGGAGTGCTTACTATTAAAGTTTTTTGCCAGGGTTCATAAAGAGGTTGCATGCCACAGATTACTTAATGTGACTGCTCAAAATCTTATATTACTTGAGTAAGATTAAATGAAAACCAAATGTTATATATGTACTAGTGGGGCAGGTGCTTATGTTTACCTCCTAGAGGACTAATCCCTGGAGCTTCTGGGTTATATTTGCAATTTGAAAGAGATACATTTATGATAAGAAAGTAATTAGATTACTTCTTAGGTTACTCCAATCTGGATAGAGGGATGGAGACTGCAATAAATAAGCTAAAATAACTTTAAATATGCAAATGTTTATTTACTTCCTTTTTTTTTAAGAAAAAAATTGGTTTAGCATATTTTTTTTTATATTCTGAAAGACAATAAAGAATTTGCCAGTTTCTCAGGTCCTCAAAATTATTTACCACACTTAGACTGAGTTTTACTTGGTTTGTATTGTTTTGCATCTCTAGGTTTCTTTCCAACATAAAGAGTTCACATTACCTTTGAGTGAATCAGGTGTTTCCTACCACCTCATGAATCCAGGAAACAAACTTGTGGAAGAGCCAAAACTCTTGAGTCATGTGGAAAATATAGGCAGCTGTATATATAATACAGTAACTAGTAGAAGCAGTAATAAAGATCCTCACCGTGAAATTCATGTTAAAGTCACCTGGACTTGGAAGCAAACCTCTCCTCCTGCTGGGCTCTGCTGCTGCCTTGCAGGCAGGAGCTCTCCCTGGCCACAGCCTTCAAGCTCTAGGAGATCATTAATACAAGTCCTTCTTCCCTAGTGCTGCCTATTCTCACGAAACCTATGACAATACAACACCCTCAAAATAGGCCAATGTCTCATATTTTTCAGTTGCTGTTTTGGTTTGGGTTTAGTTTTCTAATTGCTGATTCAAAACTAGAAAAGTAGATAAGGCTTTCTGATGAAAATCAGCACATACTTTTTAACTGGAGACAATCACCAGGTCTTAAATAATGCATGCTAAGAGTTACACTTGGTAAATCTCTATAGAGGGCTCTGGCAGGCATTCATTCTCTTAAATAAAACAAATGGTATTTCTGAATATACTAACTGTCAATAATGTGACCCTTACAATAATTCTACGTTCAGGTTTAGGTCACACAGCAGGCTTAGAGATGCTCTAAATTGGCATAATGTTTTTTTTTTCCCTAGCACTGAACCACTATATGCTCAAGGCTGAAAGGAATGTCATGCAGAAACATCCAAAGCCTATTCAGGTGCTTCAGTATAATTTGCATAGTAAATCTAGTTTAAGTTTTGCTACATTTTTAAGAAGTCTTTCTAAACTGTAAGACTTACATTAAAACAAATTGGCAACTTAATCATTTTTAGTAGCACTCTTATGAAGATTGTTCTCCTGTGGTTAATCTAACTGCTTTTTGAAGGCTGCAGTTGTCCTCAAGAGAACTTAAAAATGCAGTTTATTTCTTTTGCTATATCACTCCAGAGTACATGTATTAATTTCTTTTTATTGCTTAAAATGTCATTTAAAGATGTGTAAATTAGTCTTACAATGCAGAAAATAAAAATCCTGCTTATTCCAGTGAAAAAGGTGAAACTTGGTCTGCTGGCCATGTAGTTCAGCAAAGACAGCAGGAGCAGGTGTTGTCTCTAGCAGTCCCTAAATGGGAAGCTGGTGGAAGTGAAGGGATTATCCTAGGATAGTATGGCTGTGTGCCTGCCTGGGTCTCTGGTTTCTTTTCAGGAATCAGTCATCAGAGGTGCGTCACTGGGTTGGATGACCCTGATCTAACCTGAGAGAGCAGGCACTGACCAGGGGAGCCCTGATGAAAGTAATGGAGACCTAAGAGCTGGTGGTGTGTATGGTATGAGGAAATTTCAAAAGCTGAATGCAAGGTCAGGCTGCTGTTATCACAAGAACTTCTGCTTCGTTCTTTGACCCTTGTTTTTCAAGGACTTCTCAGTGAGGCAAGAGCAGCTGTTATGCTGGCAAGGGTGCTTCTGCCATTCAAGCATGTCAAAATATAGGATGTCCTTCCAAAGGATGCTGAGAAACTGGGAGATGGGAAAAGAGCATTGAGAATGACAGAAGGGCTAGAAAGTAAGATTTATGGTGAGAGTCTTGGAACTTTACATCTTGAGCTTAGCAATGTTATCATGGAACAAAACTAGAGTTAGAGGACTCATGTCTTGCAAAAAAGACCATAAGAAATATCAGCAGTAACACTAAAGCTGCATGAATTCTGATTATGAATACTGATACTAACTTCTTGTGAAATCTCTTGGGCATCTTTAAGCCAGGGATGAATGCTTGTCTGAAAGACTAAACTCTAATTTGAATAGATGGGCAACAAAGCTGTGAAGGGTCTGGAGTCTGATGACGAGTGGCTGAGGGAGCTGGGGTTGTTTAGTCTGGAGAAAAGGAGGCTCAGGAGATTCCTTATCACTTTCTACAAGTTCCTGAAAGCAGGTAGTAGCAAGTTGGGGGTCAGTCTCTTCTTCCAGGTAACAAATGACAGGATGAGAGGAAATGGCCTCAAGTTGCAACAGAGAGGCTTAGACTAGATATTAGGAATTTTTTTGCATGGAAAGCATTGTAAAAGCATTGGAATAGACTGCTCAGGGGAGTTGTGGAGCCACTATCCCTGGAATTGCTCAAAAACCATGTGGTTATGGAACCTGATGTGGTTTCATGGTGGTGCTGGATTGGTAGTTGGACTTGATGATCTTAAGGACCTTTTCTATCCTTAACAATTCTTTGAACATGAAAAGTTCAGTGAGGTCCCATGGCCTGTTATGCAGACAATGAGATGCTGCAATCTACAGAGGTACAGCTCTGCACATGTGGATTTGACTGACAAGGTGAATAGTCCTCAACTGTATCTGTAAACTGAATTACTTTAAGCTGCCTTCAGCACTACTGATAGAAGATGGACAAGGAGCTGGTACTACTCAGAGCAGCTGAAAGAGTATTAATTTTCTTGTCTGGCTGGCTTATCCACGCTGCACAGAGGCAACAATTCAGCTTGCAGTGGAAGCTGGACCTGCTCCTAAGCTCTCTTTTCATGGTTCCTCCTATGCCATGAAGGCACACCAAAATGACACCACACTAGAGTACAGTGGTTTGAAGGTAAACAGGCTGGGGATGATGATCAGGCATAAAAATACTGATATTGTCAGTATTGGACTTACTGGGATAGGAAAGAAAAGGGGATAAGTGCAGAAAATCCCTGTAGTGTATGTGATGTAAGAAAAGTAAGTTCCCAGTAATTACTGCTCAGGTATTACTCTGGAGACTTCTCTGGGAGTGTCAGGAGTGGTTAAAAATCAAATGAAGTGTTAGAAATGTGTATGAAAGGAGCTGTGAGCAAATCCAGCAAATGTCATCATGCCATTGGATAAACTATGGTGTGCCCACAGGCTGTGGGCAGATCTGCTGATCTCATTACTCCTCTGAGGAGACAGTTGTTGAAAAAGGTGGGGGGAAGTCTCAAAATATCCTGCTACAGGATTTTTTTTTTTTTTTGTTCAAGGGAGGTACAATTTGAAAATCTTCAGTTTTCCCTCAAGCTGAAGAAAGGATGTGGTACAGTCTTAGTTAAGGATGATTGGAGAGTCTTCAGTGAATGTCTGCTTATCAGGATCTTCTGCTGGAGCATGGCTTCGAAAACAAAAATAGATTCTTCAGGGAGGGAAGAGGGAAGTGGCAGAAATCATTACCAGAGGATGCTGTAGAGGCCAGAAGTACAGAAAGACTAAGGAAAAAGAGTGAAAGACCAGCTGCAGATTTTGAACATAACAGTGTCAATACAGATATGTATTTTAGCTCCAGAAGTCCTTTGACTCTTTACTGCCTGGGAAAAGGGAAAGGATTTACACTAGAGAAAGGATTACTCTGTATTTACAATCTTTTTCTTTCAATTTTTCTCTAAGCAAGAGTCTTAATAGCCAATTATGGGGAGGAAGAACTCCCACTGCCACTCTTACTAACACCAATGAATAGAAATCTGTTAGGAGAAGTAAAAGCAGGGGGAAGGTAGCAAAATCAAGTGAGAGAGCTGTAGGTAGAAGAGGTAACATGATTATCAGGGCACAGGAAAAGCAGTGGAAGAGACTTCCTTTAGACCTCACAGCAATGTATTATGTGTGTCCCTGCTGAGCAAATGCCACTGCTGGAAAAACAAGATACAGGTGGAGGTTTGATTCAGTCTGACTGTCTTCAGCATCATAACAGCACAAATGTTGTTCACCAGCATGCCTGGGTGATGCCAGACATGTAGAATTGTTCTACCAGTGGAAGGCTGCAGTGGACCACTCTTCTAGAGAGTAGGAATTATTTCAGCAAAAGGGTGAGATACAGAAAACCTTATGTTTAAATGGGATACCCATTTCTCAAATATTTCTTCTGCTAATACAAACCACCTCCTGAAGAACAGTTTTGGGTTTTTTCCTTTTCAAATGTCACTTACAAATGAAAATGGTCTTGAAAATTGATTTGATTTGAATTGCTTCTAATGCTATGTATGCAAATCACGCATTCACAGCCTCCATCCAAGCTGAAATCCCCTTCCTTGATATCCTTCCATGTAAATTAAAAAAAAAAAAAAAAAAACAACCCAAAAGGGTGGATGCTTGGCTAACAATGATACTTAATTCCATTAATGAACCAGTTGCAGAACTGGTCCAAAATGCAGAGTGTCATGGTAGTTTTCTATGTCATTTGTCTGGATTTCTCACTAAGGCTTTTTCTCCTTAGCAAATTTCTCCTGGTATTGAAATACTTTGTTCTCTGATAGTATTGGCAGCTCCTTGTCTTTTCCTCACATGATTGGGTCATTCCCCATCTTTGCTGCTCTAAATAGCCACTCTTCTGTAAATTTGCATTATTATTGTGATGTTTAGAATGAAGGAAGTTAAAATGAATGAAGGAAGTTATTCCTAGTAAAGGAAAATGCACCTTGGAGGGGGGAGAAATAAACTTGAAGGGTTTTTGGTTTTTGTAAGGAGCAGTTTAAGTTCTGTTTATATTGTGTTCATGCTGCAGAGAAAAACCTGTCTTTTCCTGCCCAAAAAAGGGACTTTTTCTATTCTGCTTGGCCTGGTGATTAAGCTATTCTACTTACTAGGAAAGGACAAGATTTCCTGCAAAAATGATATCTGGAGCAGCCTATCCCATTACTTAGTTTCCCCTCATGACAGCAAATGTCAGACTAAATCTCTTTTCCTTTCACATGAAACAACTGCTGGCATAAAAGTTCCAGAAACCAATTGCATAAGTGTCCATGAAAACCCTCTCTTTTTATTAATCAACCTCTTGTACCTAAAAGCTGAATTAGAGTTCTTGAGCTACTGAGAAACAAAAACATGGGGAAGCTCACAGCTACTGTCATTGCTATGAAAGCCACAGAAAAGGTCACTGGCTTGCATAGTTGCACTGCTCCTCCAGGAAACAATGCTGTTGGGGTTGCACATATTTAGACATGGCCAGAAACAAAACCTTGTGCTCTAAAAGAAAACAAGATTGATGTAATGAGTGACAAAACGGTAGTCAAACTAATGTGCTTGTTTAACCTCGCATTTGTATGCTCATTAAACACAATACTTAACTGCTGCTACACATTTTTAATCAGTGGTGAAGTCTAGGTGTATGAATCTGTCCCAGGTTAATTAAGCATTTTGTTAAAATTCACTGGGCTGTTCCTTAGTTGCTACAAATCTGCCACAGGTAATGTAGGGTAGGTTAATAGATGCGAGAATCTGATCTAATTATCTAAACCAGACTTTTCCACCCAAGCTATGTATGTGATGCCAGCATAGGGGCTGCCTAATCCCACCTTTCCATGCAGCTAAGAAAAATGAATTAATTTTTTTTTAATATGCTTAAAGAGATGTCTGCAAAACTTATTAGAGGCAATGGAGTAGCATTGCAAAACTATCAGTAATATACATCAGTACAGCTGAATGACAGGAATAAAAGTTGTCTAAAGAAGGAAATCGTATGATGTATCATCAGCAAGTGATTAAGATGGTGGGTGGTTCTTTCAGATGGCTTTTGTATTTTGCATTCAGTGTAAGGGATCCTTTGAATTCCTCACAGAGGGCATTCAAAAACACTAGTGATAATTGAAAAGTAGAGTCTTGGCTTAATGTACAATGATTTGACAGGATATTAAAAAAAAAAAAGAAAAAAAACCCCATAAAAAACTCACAAACCCCAAAACAACAAATAAACTCTTTTAAAGTTACATTACAATGACAAGATATTGCTCTTCAGCTACCTAATGCCAATCAAAACCATGGAATGCCAATTCCACCAGAGTCAACATCCGCCACATCTATCAAGAAGCTGGAGCAGGATTTCTACAGGAACAGGCCAAAGGATTAGAGCTCTACACATTGCTTTTTCTTGCCAGTTCAACAGAGTACCTACCTATTGTAAGTATAGACATATCCAAGGGAGGTGCAGTGTCAATTTTGGAGATTGCACATCTTGCTCATGTAGTTGACTGCGTGGAATTAAAAAAAAAAAAGTTTCTAAAATAATCATCTTTCCAAAGATGGATGGGAAGCATCCTCTATTTCCAAAAGATAGAAAGGACTGCAGAAGGACAGGCTGTATCTTATTGCTTTGAAAACAGTGTTTTCTGGAGCTAATGGTGTGGCTCAAAGGTGTGATAAGGACTTGTGACTCATTACAGCAGCTCCTGTCAAAATAGATTACTTATGGCTCTTTCGTGTTGGTATGCCTTCTGTAGGCAGTGAGTGGGCAAAATTCACTTGAACTGCTGTAGGGAACAATAAAACTTGTAGTGTTAAAGCTGCACCCAGATTTATTCAGGCAGAAGCTGTTGCCTGTTCAGGTCTCTAGGAATTCTTCCCTTAATGCAGTGGTATGGAGGCCAAAATCCCATCCCCACCTTCAAGAGGGCTGCATATGTTTTGTTTTTAGATGATTCAGAAGGAGCCTTTCCACCATGCAAAGGATAGCACGGTCCCCACACCTGTTAGTCCAGGACAGGGCTCTGCAGAAGCCTGGTGTCTAATGTGTCACTGCTAGGGATGAGCTGTGGCATTTCATGAAAAGGTTCTGAGGCTTTTGGGCTTTCTGCACTCTGAGTGTGGTGGCAGAAGCTCTCTGCTCTAGGTCTCACTGATTGAGACTCATGTCCCTTTACACCCCAGGCTTTTGTTTGCACTAGTTCATTTTGAGATGGTATGGGCAAAGGGAATCAATTTTGTCATATTATCAAGACACTTCTGATGCTGGAATAAATAGATTAGAAATGAAAGGCTGTGACTGTGGAAATATTTGACTTCTCATTATTCCTTCCTGTAAGACTTTAGGAAAAGAGGGTTTAGCTCACAAAGAGCACCATTCTCTCAACTCTGTGTCTATAGTAGCTGCTACATTTTATACAGCTACCCAATGTCTACAGTTGTGCTCTATCCTTCAATAATGCTTTGCCTTCTTGTGCATCTTTATGCTGACGTGAATTATTTTTAATTGAAAATATTTCAGTAACCCCAGAAGGATGGGGAGATACTCAAGTAGCATTGTTTTAATTGTTTGCATAGTAATACAAGTGTTTTTGTGGATTATGAAAGTGTTTGAAGAAAGTAATGTAAGCATACTAAATCTATTTCCCAAATCTGGAAGGCCTCAGCTTGAGATAAGGACGAAAGTTGCCTGTTGCATTTATATTGGAGACTGCTGTGACTGAGCCTCCTTAAAAACATTGTGCCCAAATGCTGGACAAGTTATTCCTGAATGAAGTCCATGCTTAAACTAGATTAAATCAGAAGACAATCCATCTGTTTAGTTCTGTACAGCCAAACTGAGAGCTGCTTTAGCAGTGCTCTAAACCACCTGGACACACCAAACTCATGTGAGGTGTCTGTGATCCCATAGGCTCCTTGCATGGCCTTGGCAGAGCTTGTGCTGCTCTGGCTTGGAGCTGGGGTGGAGCAAGGACAGGTCTGGGCAGCCCTGCTGCTCTGATGAGCACCCTGCCACTCTTTAAGAAGGACAAAACTGAGTGGGGAAATGGCCAATCTGAATCTGTGCTCCATGTTCCACAGAGATACTTTATCTGCTGTGGTTTTTCCAAGCAGTGCTGACATCCATGGTTGTTTAGCTTGCATATCAAGTACTGGCCGTGGGAGATCCCTCAGTGTCCTCAAACTCTGTAAGGAAGGCCAAGTATGTGGCAGACTGTAAGCTCAAGTATGCTGGTCACTTTTTAAAGGGGGAAGGGCAAGGCAAAAGAATAATCTGCTGGTTTTTTGTTTGGTTTTTTTTTTCCTTTCTTTCTTTTTTTTTTTTTCCCTGAAAGCATAATCCCATCTTCTTCAGACATGATCTTAAGTTGTTGGGAATGACATGGAAGCATGGAAGGAGACTCAGGGAAAATATTTTTTAAAAAAATCTGGAGATACCTTTTTCCTAGCTGATAATCACAGAAACTACTCAACGGTCTTAAATTGTCAGTGTAAATGAGCTGAGTGCCCTATAATATAGCTTATGATAAATGTGTTACAAAGTAGTCTCAAGAGCCATTATTGCTACAAGTCAGTACTGTGACTGGTGCAAGGAAATTGCATTTCCATCAAGTATAGCAGCAGAAGAGCAAAAATATCTTGTTATGCCTTGGATAATCTAGTGAGACAGCCAAAAAGTACTGATGGGAGTCTGCTACATGTCCTTCACTAGCAGAGTTAAAGAATTGTAGTTTTAAATTTATTCCCATGGACAGTCATTAGGACAACTTAAAAACTTCTAAAGGGACTTCACTAATAATTATAACATGAAAAAAAAATGCAAATCTGAAATAGCTTTTACCAAAATGTTATCAATTACTATTATATTTTTCAGTTCCAGCTTCTATAGATCAGAAAATATATACTAGGCTAAATCCCACTCACTTTATACCAGAAATACCACTGATGTCCAGGAAGGACTTGCTCCACTGAACTGGTAAAAAATTCACTTTGCTTTTAAAATTTTATGGCATCTTGCAAAACTATGTTGCAAGCTAGAATTAAACTACAGTTCTCCAAATTTAGAGATGTAGAAAGAACATGCTGAAGGAAGAGGAGAAGGAGGCATTCTTATGTCTGCCTGTTTTGTACCTCACAACAAGGGGCAACATTTTCACCAATATTCATTTGTCTGACTTAAAATGCTATCTGAGGGAAATTAAATCTCTCTCAGATGAATTAGAGAATTAGAATTACTTGGCTTTTGTTCCAACTTCTTTGCCAATTTTCGGCATGACCTGGGCTATTGTATGTGTCCCAGCAGAGTCACTTACAAGAAGGATACTTAACTGTCTGAGATGTGAACCAAACTTCACACTATTGTTTTCCTTCACTTCACAACTATCCATTGTCTTAAAGTTCTGTGGGCAGGGTAGCACACTGTTCTCAAATTTTGGTAAAAAAAAAGCTCACTTACTTCACTCAAAATGGCTACTGAAATCCTATGATGAAAAGGGGGCTAAAGACTCATGAGAGAGTGTCAGGAAGGTCTAAGTGATCAGAAAATCTTACTCCTGCATCAGCACAAGTCAGACAGCACTGTGACAAAGTTTTACTTGGTTTGAAAAACGGCAGAACATGATGCTGGGGAGACAAAGCATCCTGTGTGGTCAGACTTGTGTGGTGTGCAGGACTCAAGTCACCTGCCTGCATATTGCTCTAATGCCATTCTGTCAGAAAAAATCAGGTTCCTGATGTGACTGTCTGTCTTCTCAAAATCTAACCCACCCCCACCTGACCTGCTGACAGGATGATGATAGCAGGTGTTCCAAAGCACCTTTATTCTCCCTTGTTCTCAACCTTCATCCTGAAATGTCCATCTAATGTCTAAGAGATAGAACTATTCAATTATATTTAAATGGTATTAGTAGGTTATTTCCCCATTTGTTGGTTCCTATTGAGACTTACATATCCATGTTTCCAGGAAGGTGACAAATTCTGACAGATTTTTGCTCATATCCCTCTGAAGCATATCTATCCTGAGGGATAGATTCAAATAAATTGTGAAAGAACATGAATTTTCCTTTTGTTTTCCTTTTGCTAGTCTTTTTGCTTGTCCTTTTTACCTTGAATCTGGGACACCTGTGGGTATAACATTGTTGAAGAGGCCTAACACTTCAAGGTGGGGAAATCTGAAGCTCTTTTGTTATTCAGTCTTTATAAAGGTTAAAGTTTGGAACAGGCCACTGTAAAGAAGATGTTTTAAAGTGGCCAAGGAAAAGAAATGCTGCTTCAGAGGCAGACCAAAGGTGGTGCAAATGCAAAGGTAATGGGAAAGGGATGTTAGGGCTTTCCCATGTGAGGGTGCTCACCTTGAGATATTGTAAAGAGAGGAGATTCTTAAGTTTGCACTTTAAGAAAATCAGTAATTTAAAGAATTTTCAGGAAAGTCCACTGAAATGCTGGTTGCTTGTAGGAATCCTGAAACTTTGGAAGTTCTTAAAGGTTTTAATTCTGGCATATTTATACTAATCTGCTACACAAATGGAAGTAGAAAGGAAATTGGGACAGGTACCTAACTTCCATGGCCTTAACAGGGAGTTTGTTGTTAATAGTGACAGAGCCCCATTGTTCTGCCATACACTATACCAGCACTCTTCAAATAACCCAATGAATTTAAAATCATAACTAGCTATTTGTGGGATATACTGTTTCTATCCTACCAGACATCAGATTGATCAAATAGTTGACTGTTGCCTATCTGGGCATGCTCAAAGTGACAATGCTCATGGTCAGAAAACATAGGCAGGGTGACAGCACCTGGGATTTGCTGCAATCTGCTGTTGTAAGGCCTCTGCTGTCTATCACATATTTGCTGTTTTGTATGATTTGTTTGAAAATTGCTTCTTGCAGAACTCAAGGCCATTTGAACTGTGATTACATTGGAGCACAGACTAACATGTTTTTCTGTATTGGGTTTCTGGACTGGTTTTGACCAAGATCTCAGCTTCTGCTTTTGGCCTTCCATTTAAATTTTATGCATAGTTGAAAGGATGATACCTCTCAGCAGTAATGGACCACCCCCATTTTCCATCTGAGTTTCCAAACTCAGTTTTCCAGAACTCTAGTAGTTTTGATTTTCATGTGGCAATTATTCCTACACTACAGCCATGACATATTCACTTGGGGCAATCTGAACACCATGCTATTTACAGGGAATGGATCTGTGAAGAGACTTCTCAGGAGGGAAATAGAGCAGATGCAGGACTGCAGCAAAGCTGTCATTTTGCTCAAATTGAGTCCCAGTGACACTCATTCAGTATTTCACAAAGGATGCATTTAAGCACTAAGATACCAGAGGAACCTCTAGTGCACCCAGCAGTATCACTGCTGAGTCAGAGGACTCAATGACAGTAACATCCACTATGTATTTCATTGTACTTTTATCTGTTGACAAATTGCTTATTGACCCCTACCTAAGGTTGGCACAGAAGTATACTGGATTTCCAGGCAGTGAATAAGGTCCCTTGAGCACCTTTCCCAGGGCAGCCTGAGCTGTGGCTGTTGCTGCTCCATAGCTCTGACTTTCAAAGTCTGGGGAAAGACTATGAACACTGTATTCTTTTATAAGTAACTCACACAAATTGATTGTCTCTTGAGACAGTGATAAAAAAGATTGGAAAAACAGAACAAAAAATTTTAACTGTGGTTTTGCTCTGAACTTTGAAGAATAGCATCCAAATCTTGTTATAAGACATAATCTATTTCCAAAGTTATTCTACTGCCACTGGCTTTGCACAACAGCTATATCTCAAGTCTATCTCTCTTTTTCCAAAGAGAGAAACTGATAGTTTCATTCAATTTCAGTTTTCTAGAACAGCTCAAGTGCAAGAATTGTATTCATGTGAAAGTAGGAAATGGCAGTGACATTCTCTACTATGATCTGGAATTTGTCACTAAATGCAATATCAAGAAAGAAGTCAAGCCTACTATACTCAAATAGGAGCTGCAGCCATGAAATGAAATAATGATGGAAATAATACAAAGAAGATCAATAATCAGGAAAATATTAGCCAATAAATGTCAAAATTTTCTATTTTGCTTTAACAGCATGTGTTTAGACATAATACTTCTGGCCTGGCTATTTGCATAAACTTTTAAAAAAAAATTTTTGTAAAATAATTGAACCATTGAACAATAATTTTACCCCAAACTTAGATATTTTCTTTAGGGTCAAAGAAAATGTTCAGATTGTCTAACTACTTCCAACTTCCCTACTTTAATTCCTCATCTCTTCATAATGGATTGAACTGCAAAACATGTGTTAAAATAATCACATGGCATAATCCAAAATGTACACCCAAACCCAAAATAAAACTAGCGTTGAGCCATGAAAAAGTTAACCTTGTTAAAGCCAGTCTTGGATCTAAAGTTAGGTCACTTCCATATCTATATTTTATGGTATAATTTTAAAAGCACTTTTAAGAAAGGATTAGGAAAAATGTACTTCAGAGAAAACACTTCCAAATATCTCCTGTGGATTAATCATAAAATAGGACACTTCCTGATTAGGAAAGCATTATGAGACATAACAGATTGGGTAATAATGACAACAATGGTTTACACAGAATGGCTCTGCTTAGGAAGAACATGTACATAAAATAATTCCTGTGTAATAAACAGTGCTTCCAAGTATTTTAGATATCTGTGGATGTGTTCCAAATGATCCCTGGAAGTCTGAGTCTATTGTATATTTGCTGTAAACCTTGTCCTTTTAGAAATTCTTCAGCATTTTTTCTGAGACAGGGATTCAGCAGTGAAAAGAAAGACAAGAATTTGATTTTTCATTTATTTCCTTTTTAGCTGTTCTGTTTAAAAATGTTTTCTTCTGTACACTTCTAGAGGAATATGGCAAAAGCATCCCTGGGTATATATTTTATATATTCTCCATGAAAACTTATAAGAATGTCTACAGGAAGAAGAGAATTATGGCAAGCCCCATGCACATGCAGGAGGGAGGCATCTCCTTGCAGAAGCTGATTTGAAGGGGAATAAGCACACCTATGGTACAGACCAGCATCTTTATATAAGCATAAATGATCTATGAAATTGCATCACTGGGTCATGAAGTGCAATGATCTGCACTGCATGTGGCATTTATCCTGTTTGCTTGATTCTTTTTAGTTATCTGCTCCTGACAATAGTCAGAAAGCACACACTTGACTAGCTGGCCTTTGGTCTGCTGCTTTCTGACTGTATTTTCCATATGGATAATAATGACAAATAACTGCTGGGCAGAAGTATCAACATCATGACTTAAAAAAAAGAAACCTGAAAACCCCCAAATTTCCAAGGGAATGAATACTCAGTCACTGAGATATTGCTTTTTCATAAGCAGTCATGCTTGTGACTCCTATCTGGTAATTAAATATCAGAAGACAGAAAATTTCTCCCATTATTTCACCTGCCTACCTCAGTGAAGTTGCAGTAGTTGTCCCCTCTGCTCAATATAAATCTCTAGAAACTTTCAGAATGAAGATCCCTTACATCAGTGACTCTTCTGCTTGTATCCAAATTTGAGGGTTTTTTTAGATATGTAGATCTATTATTTGAAGGAGCTTAAATATTCCAATAAAAAACAGGGATTGCATAGCTTATATTCTTCACCTCTCCCAGAAGAAGTTTTATGTACTCTCTTTTCTTGTTGTCTAATACAGCTGGGCATATTTGGGATAACTCAAATCAAGGGTGATTAAGATAATAGTCAGAATTACTGAGTTAACTTAAGGTGTCTGCCTTTGGAGAAATGAGAAATTCAGTAATGCTTATTTTTCAGATGCAATTCTGCAGCTTGTGCCTGTCACTTGTTTTCTTCTTTAAGATACTTGTAAATATTAGAGGTCATGAAGAAATTTTGCTGCAGTATTTCATGAATTTTTATGTTAAGAATACTGGAAACTAGACCTTGAAAAGCAAAGGCTGCCACACAAAACTAATTACACTGGTTACTTTAATACCCTTGAAAAAAAAAATAAATTTCTGTGCTCTTGTGCACCTCAGTCTATCCTCTCTGTCCAAACACTTCCATGATCACTGCTACTCATAACATGAATCTGACCTGACATTTTCATAATCCTTTTTGTTTTATTGCTTAGTGGCATTTCCCTGGGTAAAGCAATGTCTTCCTTTTACACCTAAGGAACAGACACAGCAGGTTGACTGATTTACCCAAGGCTGTATGGGAAGTTTGACAGAGCCAGGACCTGGCTCCGAGTATCCAGAGTGGCTGTGTTGTCACTAGACATCAGTTGTCATCTGTCTGCATTATCTTCTGGTGTATTCCAGCAATGGATGACATGATCCCTTTTCTTATGGGATCAAAAGTATAGTGTTGTAGAAAGCAAATTCTATTACTTATTCCGGGTACTGGCAAAAATCATTATGGGCTTTTGCAAGAACCCTTTTTCCCTTTAGCTTGCTTGCTTTGACTTATACTAGGTATTGTAAGTCACATTTTGGATAGAAGCTGAAAATTATGAGGAAACACTTTTATTGGATGATAAATCTGAGAAAGGGATAATTGGATGCACAATTTATGTTGTATAAAGCATCAGATTTATAGAAATATTGAGTGTGAAAGTTTAACTCAATCTTCTTTCCACAGCAGGGAACCTTGTACTGCAGAAGCTATTTTAAAATAATACAATTTTAAAGAGTATGGGTACAGTAAAACTAAAAATATCACCACACTATTTAAAGTAGCTGTATGGAAAAAATAACTCCTGTCCTGAGGCTCTTGCACTATTATCCAGAAAGGCCTGAACATCAGACAGGGTGTTTCAGCTAGGTTTAGGAGTAAAAGGGATATTGCATTATTAATTTTATTCTTGGCAGCGAGTTATTTTTGGTAGGAGTAATTTTTAAACAGAAATGTTGCAGCTTTCCATAGGTCAGTCAGATTTAATGCTACACCAGCTCTAAAAAAAAAAAAAAAAAAAAAAAGAAAAAATTTGCCAATGGCATACAGTTTATCAGGATAAATTGTGTTCCATTTGCTCCCCCAGGCTTCCCAGGAGTGGAAATTTGCACTAGCATCCCCAAATGTGCAAGCTTAAAAACTGAGGAAAACTTCTGTGGAAATATAGTCCTCTATGCCAACAGGATGCAGATGAATAATTGTTGTAGGATAAATTCTTAACATATTAAACCACAGCTGAGAACATGCATGCCACCGGACACTCTGTAGAATTTTGATATGGGACAAAGGTTAGTGAGTCCTTGAAGTCCACAAGGAATTCAGGTCTACAGAGTTATCCAGACAGCTCTAACAGTGGTGGAAACTATATTTGCTCTCTTCTTTAAATACTTTGATTGTATATAAAATAGTATCCACCTGTGGCCAGATGTACACAAGGTCTATGGAAAATAATTGGCTTATAGGGAAGCCAGACATCCACCTTTCAACTACTTCCTTAGACCTCCTCTGGAGTATCAAGACCCAGAGATATTAATCACAGAGAAATTAAAATTTTGTAGGCTTTTAAAAAGGCATTAAAATATTTAAGAAATGTTACTGTTATTTTATCTCAAATATTAAAGTTTCAACCATAAAGTTTACTACTTGACTGGGAAACACAAGAGCATTAGAATGGGTGCTTATGTAGGAATTAGGAGTCTATTAATCTGTGTGTATCTCAAACAATGTAGTGCTGAACCTTGATACTGATATTTCTTTCACAACAATTAGAGACAGGTTCTGGTCTCAGTAATGAATTATTCTGAATATAAAGCAGTGTGATATATCTGATTTTAGCCCTACAGGAATAAAGCTTTTTTCAATTGCAGGCTAAAATACTTTAAAAACTGGAAGACATCAAAGGCAAAAAAACCCGCTTCAATAAATGTGCACATACTGAGGATGTTCAGTGCCTCTCCCAACACTTTTCTTGCTCATGTGTCAATTGTCCTCTATTACTTCTAGATCAAGCCTCTCCTCCCACCAGATGTCATTTTCATCATGCATTCAGACCCTGCCCCTGGCACTTGTTCTTGTCCATTCTGTGAAGACTCTTATGCTGGCAGGGAACTGCGAGCACTGTAACATCAGTCTTACAGAAAAATCACTGCTATGCAATTTCCTTCTTGCACAAAACTGAACTGTGATGGGGAGATGGGATGGAATATAGACCACCCCTTCCCTTTATGCAATGAACCAAAGAGGGAATCAGGGACAGGAGAACCTGGGAACATCCCCTTCTAAACTGCACAGCATGAAAGACCCACTGTTTCATAATGCCTGATGAGCTCTCGCAGGTGCTTGGTAGTTTGTAGGGCATTGGTACACCAATTGTACTGACTTACAGGGCTCAGAAATTGACCCTAAGTGCTTGCCTGGTACACAAGGCTCAGAGAGGACTTTAGCTGCTGCTCTGCATGACCTGTCCATAATTCTATCGCTGCTTCTTCTGTTTCAAACCGTGTATGGATAAGCTCTAGGATGTAACGTGCAACTCCGACTTTCTCAATAGTACAGTGTGTAGTCATTCACATCTGCTAACAGTGTCAAAACAGTTTTTATTGCTTTTTACTCCTGCTAAGCTTTGCAGAGACAATACAGCTGAAGTGCAAGTCTGGTGTGTTATTAACAGCACATTTGCTGAGTTCTCCACAGAGAATAGTCTCTGCTAGTATTGTGTGAGCCAAATATCAGCCTTGCTTGTCCCCTAATGCTGCATTGAATGTAGAGCTGCTGGGTGAGGAGCTGCTCTTACCTTAGCTATGAACTGGAGCCATGAACATGGACTTTCTCAATGCCCTGCTTCAGAGAACAGGTAGGATTAAAGAGGCTCATTATAAATACAGAAGGACATCCCAGGTGTGATTCAAGTTACACAGAACTGCTGAGACCTAAATTTTGCTGCTGCTTTACATGTACTCATGAAAAGACAGGATTTGTTCTGCATTTGTGTACACTGAGTAGACCTGATGAATTTCTCATATTGATGTATTTTTCAGTGGTACATAACATAAATGTTTCTTTTATGTAGGGATATAACTTTGCTATGCTTTCTAGTCATTAGCTGAGACAGCTAGTCTTTTTGAGACAAACTGTTGAAAGCAAAGGATTTAGCTGTAGTTCTCATTGAGCATAAAAGCATTGCTTGTGGGGTTTTTCAGGCTGACCTTTCAGCTTAAAACTGCTGAAATGATTATTGGGGCTGATGAACATTACTAGTGTAATTAATGCAACTTACAAGAAAATGGAGTTATGCATGAAAACTTCAAGGACTTCTCTGCAGCAAGAATTCCTTGAATATGTATGAGTTGGTCATAAGTAGAGATCAGAAATTGTGTGAGCACTTAAAGGCAGAGAAAGTACTCTGTAAACCTAGTAGATGCCAAAAAGCTACTGCCAGCTGGTACATCTAAGTTTTGTAAACCTGGACCTCAGACTTCCCAGCTGAGCACTGTCATAGTCGTATCACTTGTACTTCAAAGGCAGAGGTGAAGCAAATTATGTACATGGAGTAGTCATTTCTCAGTATCCAG
This sequence comes from Erithacus rubecula, assembly GCF_903797595.1. Lineage (NCBI taxonomy): Eukaryota > Metazoa > Chordata > Aves > Passeriformes > Muscicapidae > Erithacus > Erithacus rubecula. The sequence goes on along the minus strand of NC_136689.1, from coordinate 51,497,364 downwards.
CAGATACAGCGATGTAGTGGCATAATTTCAAGTTTATGAACATGATTTCTGGATGTGGAATTGAGGGCTAAAAGAATTTGCAATATCTGCAGAGACCTTGGTAAGGAGTTCTTGGAGCTGAAATGCTGATAGAAAAGAGAAGCGTCTGTAAGCAAAGCTTTCATAATGAGCTAGAAGAACTGGCAGAGCAAGGCAAGAGCAAGATGTGCAAGAGCAGAGCTGGAGGAGCAGGAAGGGCTCAAACAGGGGTGCAAGGTTCAACCAGGAAAGCAGGTGGCACTTGTGGCCAGGAGCAGCAGCCAGGGCTGCAGAGCCAGCAACAGCATGGATAAAACTTTGTTATCCTTATTATCCTCCTCTGCAGGTGACAAAGCTCTGGGACCTGCTGACTGCAAACTGAAAAGGGATTGATAGTACAGAAGATGAGAAAACAGCCTACACCAAGGTGGTAGAGAATAAAGCTGTAAGCTATTATAATGCAACTTTGTTTTTGTCTTATTGTTCTCCTTTTGCTCCCAGTATTAAAGTAATTAATTAAGAAAATTGATGTAGTTGGGTGGGGATTCAAGCTGATGTTTTATTACTGGATGCTGAAGTCTAAGCCTGGTATAGCTGATATCAACCAAAGGCTGTCAGAAATGTTGCAGAAGGCTGTGTATAATTGCAGGACATCTGTCCTGAATGATTACAACATGTCATAGTAGGTTCTTTTGGCTGCAATTGGAAGGGATATGCTACTTAAGTGAATATCTACTTCTTTTCCTTTCTATTAGCAGGATATATTGACAGATGAAGGAAGACAGTGGCAACTGAACCCATGCCAGACTTATTTCTACAGTATTTGCATGGGGAGGTGGATCTGACATTACAGAATGACTGAGGGTGGCTGTGAATCTGTGCTTACTATAGCTGTATTCATATAATTTTGACTTTATAGATTTGTAAAAATAACATAGATCTTCACCCCATATGAAATGTAGTGTCCATGCTGTGAGTTGTTTGGACTCTTGAGAAGTATTTCCTGAAAAAAAACCCAAAAAAACCAAAAAAACCAAAAACCTGAAAATCTCAGAACAAAACAACTGATAGTTATTAAGCACTGTGACAATCAAACAACAAGAGCAGAAAAAAACATTTAGAAGAGACATATGGCTTACCATGCTGGCCCATTTTTGGTTGATCTTTTTCCAATCCTTCTGCTCTCTCAATATAACCTCTCTCTCAGTCCCTCCTTTATTCCATAAGCCCATCTGCCTTCATCTGTTAATTCAGCCCTCTGTTACTACTGAATTGTTTATCAGCCAAATGAATGTGGATGATGAGCTCTTCTATTCATTCCAACCTAGCTAAAACAGGCCTGCTACTCAGTGGTGGGTCAGTGTTGAGAAAAATGTAAATAATTAATTATTTGTCTGGAAATCTTTGAGAGGGAGGCCAAAACAACTGAGCATTTGGCATCTTAAAAAAAAATAAAAATTCAAGGCCTAGATGTAGGCAGGAATAATCTCATCTTCACCATCCTACTGAGTACACAGTGATTTTTAGCTTAGTGTCCTTTCACAAGGTAGGAGGAATACCACTGCTTTTCTTGTCTTGATCCTTTTCCAGTTCAGTCTGGGAGAGATCTTCTGAGATGTCTGAACTGATGTAACAGGCTTAACGACCCATGAAAGGTGAAATTTCAACTTTTTTCCCCTCCTTGGAAAACACTGCTTGTGCACATGCTTTCACCTCTCTGTGGTGTACCAGTGGGAGCTGTTGGTCTGACTCCCATTCAGCTAGTGGAGAATTAACCAGTAGACAGCAGGTACTGAAGGACCAAGGGAGAGCCTCAATGAGAAGGTCTGGGATCACCAGATCAGAAATTATACTCTATTATATATTTATATATACACTCAGAGTATATATATTGCATATTTATACTCTGAGTGTCCAACTTTATGCAATCCATGCAATCTCTAAACTGGTTGAGAACTCTGATATGTATTAGATGAGGAAGTCTCAAATATACTGAGCTCTTTTAAGTTTTATGCCAGTCAGGTAGAGGAGAAGAGACTGATTCCCACCCCCACTTCCCTGGTATGGAAGAAAAAGCTGTAATGTGAAATCATAATTCAATAAGGACATATCAATGAAGCTACAGGAACACTCACCAAAATAATTTAATTTGTGGCAGAATAACTTGTGGGTTCAATCTTTGTGTCATTGAAAATGCTTTAAGAAGTTTTTTCATCAAGTAGAGCCTTAGTTGTAAAAATAATTGGTCTCTTAGTAGCATTATCATAGGCTTTATGCAGGAAAAATATGCAATGTGTTTGCCCACGTAGAATAATGTTTCATAATCACTGATTCTCTTCTGTCAGGGATGCTAATATTTAATCTTCAGTTTCGAAGCTGGTTATCATTTGCTCCAGAAAGAGAATAAAGGTAGAGGAAAATGAACTTAACAGAGGCAAACATCAGACTAGTGTATATCTACATGTAAAACAACTAGTGAAACTGCAAAAATCAGGCCATGCAAAAGATTGCAGCTGAGGGTCTAGAATTCTTTTGATCAAGTTGGGTAAATACTCCAGTAATTCAGGTCCTCTGTAAAGAAACTTCTCTGTACAACCAGGATAAAACAGGCATGGAGTTAGGGCTGTTGCATAGCATGCTGTCTAGTCCTCTGAGGGGAAATATTGATAGGTGGTGCAGCCCTGCTAGGACAGAAATCACTTTTACACCTGGCCCGTATCATCCTCTAACAGTTATAATCTTTGATCTTCTGTTCTAGGAGAATGTCCATCATGGCCTCCCCAAATGTTCAGATCTGGGTTGCCAGAAAGGAAGGATGGTTACAGAAGCTAAGAAAAAGTCAACACCTGCCCAAGAGCTGCTAAAAGAAAATTAGGGCCTGAAATCTGAGCGCCTACACCAGACAAGTACCTACTGCTCTGCAGTAAGTGTGGCATGCAACTGGAGATACCAGCAACCCCATCCATGTAAGCTAAAATACAGTAAAAAAAATTAGATATCCTCAGCCAAGTGCCTCTTTAAAGACAGTCTTTGTGTGTCAGCAACAGAGTTCTGAGTCCCAACAGAGTGAATGATTCAAAATCAGAAGCCACAGAAGACAGTTGTGAGAATAGCACTTGAACAAAGTAAGCCTAGCACTGAGATATGACAACCTAGATCTGAGTGGCAGTATCTTTATTGGTGAAAATTGTGTTTATTGGTAAAATTTAGTGAATACTAAGTTGCAGAAAAGACACAAACCTACATGGCATCTATCTCAGCTGGTGGTGATTCCAGCATAAAAACTTAGTATATATCCAAACATACACGTGAACTGTTAAATTACCCTATTCTGCCAAAGGGGTGGATTCCCACTTATCAATCATCCAGTCTTTATTTTTTCAAAGGCCACTCAGACCCAGTGGCAGGATAACGGCTGTGCTCCTATGTTTGACTGATTCAAGGGGCTTAAGCAGCTTAAAGTTACTTTTGAACTTCACACAGCTTTAAGGCAATGATGCAACTAGCACCCTTAGTCAATGACTCAGAGACTGACCATTTCTTCTTTCAGAAAAGCTCTTTTGAGGAAAGTTTTAGTCTGTTTGTACCTGGCCCCCTACAAATAAAAGGTATGAGTGAGTACACTCTGTGAGAGCCTTACTCCGTCCTACCATCATCACCCAGATCAGCATGAGTCTTGAAAAGAAGGACATCAAGTGGAGTTTTCTGGTTCTTTTTATTGCCTTAACACAACAACCAACACAGCTGTTATTTCTCCAAATCAAGGTGTGCCTGACATTTTTTAAGAATAACAAAAATTTCCCATTTTTTCCCCACTTATTTGATCAAAGCACTTACAAATAACTACAAAGGATGCTATATCAAATAGACATTCCTCTGATATACATCAGACATGACCCACCAGAACGAGAGATTTTGGAAATGCAATGGAATCTGTCCTGTGCCAACTCAAGAGTGTATGTCTATGTACCTTTGGTAGGGAAAGACATGGTTGCTTCTTGCTTTTTCCACACCCTCCCCAAGACAAATTTTTTTGCAGGACTACTCTCTGGCTGTCAAAATTGTGCAAAATTTCCTGCAAAACAGACACACCTCTTGGTCACTTGCTGCCCAAATTATCTTCATCTTGTACTGCCTGCAGACCTGTCCTGAGGCATGAATAGGGCATAGCTTATGTCTGAAAAGTCACCAGGACTTGTCAGCAAGCCTGTAAGACAGCAAAATGTGCTGTTTTTCTTAGTCTGTGGGAGGCTGGGGAGTGTATAAAAGGTAGGCGCATGAAATTCAGAGGTTTGTTTATTATATAGATAAGAATTTGAACTGCCAAAGTTTAGTCTAATTTTAAAACTCCTCATGCATTATGCAACTCTTCTCCTTTTCAGTAAAATGCAGTTACAATGCAAACCATTTTATTTCCAATATGTATAATTTCATTCTTTTGAGGAGCAGCAGGGCAAAATGTCCTCTTCAAAGCCTTGTTCATCTTTGCCACATTCATCTTCTGCTCAGTATTTGAGTGTATGTCTACTGGAAGTGGGTATGCATTTTGCCTCTTGATCTTAATTTTGATCTCTGGTTTTACATAAATTTCAGCAGGGGACAATTTTTTACTTCCTGCTCTTATAGGAGATTTAGGATGTTATTTTCAGTCTTAAAGGAAAGCCAAGCCAGTAGCTTCTAAAGACATAAGTGTGCACTCTGTCCTAAAGGGGTTCCTGTTCCCAGGTCCACAGCTCATGACAAGGTCCTATGCTTCGTATCTCATGGCCCTGAAATGTGTTCATTGGGGTTCTGACTCCTTGTTGCACATTCATAATATTAAGCTGCCTCTAAAATTCATAACCAGGCTGGAAGTCTGAGCAGCTGGATTTAGACTGCTTTTAGAACATGTGCACTTATCAGGTTTTCCTGGTTTCTCTTAACTTAATGTTTTTGATAAAATCAATATATGTGTCCACCCTTGGAGATGAGAAGCCTGTCTCATTTTAATACATGATGTAGAATTACACCAGTAACCCGAAGACTGAGGAAGCCTGGATCAGTTCTCTCCTCTGCTCCAAAAAATTACTGTGTGAACTTTGGGCAAACTTTACCTTTTCATTCCTCTGACACTCTCCCTCATCTCTATTTTTTTTCTTTCCTATTTAGACTTTCAAAGTGCAAAGGCAAAAGCACATGCCTACTGTAGACAGTTCCATTGTAAATGCTGATATACAGTTTTAAAACAAGGAAGAAAATATCTATTTGGAGGCCTCCTGCAGGTTTTTGTCATCATGGCCCACTGCAATCTACGATCAGTGGATGGCTCTGCTGGATGAGAAGAGGCTTGCTCAAACATCACATGAATTTCTCAAACACCTGCAGAAGAGTGTCCTGAGATGGACATTTGCTCATGTGGCCTCCATGACTGGTAAGCCTTTTGACCTGCCTCGCTCCTGGGGAAATCTGAAACTGCTTTTTCATGATGTGCACCCCTTTCTTCCCACTCTCAATGCACAGGGAATTAGCCCACTTACTGGTTTGGTGTGTGGGTAATTCTTGTGTGTTGGTACATTTCATCTTTCACCAATGGTATAAAATACCAAGCCATTCTTTTCCCAAAATCCAACGTGATTTTCCTCCCAAGGTTTCTGCTTATACAGGATTCTAATTTCTCCTGTTTCACCTCTTTAAGAAAGAAAATGGGATGATCAAATGAAAATTAGAGGCCACAATGTGTCTGAAAGTATTTTGGAGTGAATTGATTACCAAATTAAAATAAGTGGTTCTTGCACCAATACCAATCAGAGTAAGTGCTAGATCCAAAGAAACTCACACGAGGGGAGATTGCAAAGAAGGTTTTAGAAACAAACTTAGCTTCATTTGTGAAGTAACTGGACAAGTTTGTGGCTTTTATCAACATGTTTTTGCTATGGGATACAAATTAAGATCCAGGAGAGTCTTGAAAAATGTATATATTTAGTAGTAGGTGGGTGTGAATCCACTCCACAGGATGGTTTTTAAAAAGTGCTATTAAAAAAAACACTTTTATTTACAAAAATGAGGTGAGGGAGTAAGTGGGCCTCTGTAGGATTGCTCTGTCTTTTCCCTCTGCCAGCTGACGAGAAGCACTGTCCTTCAGCCCTTTTGGCTGGTGGATGCAGACACAGCAAGTTGCTGCTGGACGCTGTTGTTCCCTGCAGTCCCAGCAGCTCCTGGTCTGTTTTCGGTGAATCGCTTTACAAGACCTGTGGGAGAAATGAGTGTAAAGCACCTCTGTCCCCATCATGAACTTCATTTTGAAACTCGATCTTTTGACAGCTGTGATACAGCGGCTTACTTTCTCCAGGGGTTAGTCATAAACCCCTGTCCAGGAGGAGAGGCTGGCGATGGTGAAAGGCTCCCTAGGCGAGGAGACAGCTGCTAGAGCAGCAGTGCCGCCCCAGCTCTGCTCAGGTGAGCGGCGAAAAAGCTTTAATGATCACCCGGGAGGCTCTGGCGCTGGCGGGCACTTGGTGTGAGGGCGGCGGTCCCGACTTCAAGGGGCAAAGAGAAGAACACGTTGATTTTTTCCGCCTCCACGCCCGAAGCGCGGTGAGCTGGGCTGTGCGCGGTGGTGTCCCTGCGGGAGAGAGCCGGGATGCTGAGCGGGGAGGGCGGTGCGAGAGGGGCGGCCCGCGGGTGGGCTCGGCGGGCGGGCTGGGGGGCGCGGAGGGGCGGGTCGGGCCGGGCCGGGCTGGGCTGGGCTGTGCTGGGGGCCGGAGGGGCGGGCCGGGCCGGGCCGGGCCAGGCGGCGCTGCCGGGCGCCCGCCGCGGCGTGTGGGTGGCTCCAGGCGGCCGGTACCCAGCGACAGGCGGCGGGGTGGGAGGAGGCTGGCGGGGCGGAGGAAGAGGAGGAGGGAGGGAGCGCGGCGGTGCTGCGGAGCGTATCAGCCGGTGCTGGACTATGGTGCGGCTCGGCGGGGGCTGACACGCCGGCACCCCGCCCGCTCGCCCTCCCTGCCGGCTGACAGGCACGTGTGGGATGTGAGACCTGCCCTCGCCGGGGGAGCATGAGCTGTGCCCAGGCCGGCATTGTCCAGGTACGAGGGGCTGCTGCCGCCCGGCCCCGGGTGAGGGTGGTGGGGCGGGGGCGGGTGGCGCCGGCTCGCAGTGGAGAAGTGCCAGGCGGGATGGAGCTGGCAGCGGCCTCGGCTCCGGGAAAGGCCCTTCAGCCCCCGCCCGGCCGGCGGGATGCGGTGGCGGTCGCGGGTGTGCGCTGTCACCGTGCCCGGCTGCGCGGTGCCGCCTTTGTGCCTCGGCGGTCCGTGCGGGACGGGAGCCCGGCAGCGCTGCCCGGGCCGGGGGCGCTCCGGCGGGGTCGCTCTCCGGGGAGCTCCTCGGGCCCCGCTGGGGTACGGGATGAGCCGCCGGCCTGCCGGCTGAATTCCGCCGGCGACCACATAGTGTAGAATTATGACGAGCGACGTGCCGGCGGGGATTGACATCATTTGGAGATGTGGATGCACGCAGGCGGTGATAAGGAGTCCAGTGCCGAATTTTTGGTGGTTACGTCCATTTCTTGTAAAAGCAGAAGCCCCCAGTTTTGGTTCTTGGCTCCCTGACAATGCAGCAAAATTTAAAGCACGAACTGCTTTCCCCGCCTTCCCCCCCGTGCTCTGTTGCTGTTAGCCAATCTTGTGACTTCATATTTTGGTTATTACCTTGTGTTATTACGTAACTGCATTTTTTTTTTGCTAGCAATTAAATAAAATAACTTATAAGTATGTTAAGAACATTGCCCTAGCCTGTAGCATTGTCAATTGCTGCGTTTCTCATTTTGCAGCCTGCGCAGATAATGGGTTTGTACTGACATGGGCAGTACAATTCATTTTGTGTTCTCTTGCATCGTTTCCCGTGTGTTTCTCTGTAGTTGCAGAAGAAATGACTTGGCATGGGTTTAGATTTTTGCATCCTGCTGTTTGGAGCTGCAGTAGTGCCTTTTTCTTTTTTTTTTTTTTTTTTTTTTATATGCTGCACTCAGCAGAAGTGCGTAATGAGACTGTACAATAGTCAGGCTGTGCTCCTGTCCCTGTGTTTACCAGCACCACTGTCGCGTTCCGTGGGGCACCTAGCCCTGTCTGAGCAGCTATTAGGGGCAGGGTGCTGCTGTGCCAGTGGTGGCACATAGCAGGTGGTCAGCTGTGCCTTTCTGATTAGTGCTCATGCAAGGATTGCAGTTATTACAGTAATTCATTTTGGCTTGGGGATTCATTTTGAAAATTTGGATTTTCCACTAAGAAGGGATTATCATTTCTCTATGTAGTATGTGTGTTTTGTGAAGAAGTGGAGTATGGTATGTATCCTGGCTGCTCTCTCTGCTTCCCTTCTGTCTGCCTCTGAAGTGCACACCCTGTTTGGACAGCACAGGTGCAATGTTGATTTTCACTCTGGAAGCAGAAGTAGATGTAAAAGGCAGCACATGCTTAGTCAACCCACACCACTCATCCTGTCAATGCAGTCTGTCTAGTACAGGGGAAAAGGCTATGTGTTCTTACAGAGGAAATGTGGGATCTGTTTATTTGTTTGTTTCAGGAGAGTGAGCAGGGAGTTAGCTCAAACCAAAGAGTGGTTGGTCAGATTGCCAGCATTTGTGAGCGGCAAGCAGCATGTGATTTAAGGGTGGATGGCATGTTTTGTCACTTGTGTGATACTATCGCTGATGTGTTTCTGACTTAATGTGACCTGAGCTTTGGACTCCTAAACTTTTAGTATCAATCAGCTTACTCATTTGAAACTAGAGCAGGCCAGAGCGTGAACTGATCCACTCAGTGACTTTATCACAAGCTATCAAGATCTGAATGTGACAGTGATTTATTTGAAAGCAAACTGTGTACACGTGCTCAGAACATCCCAAATAATTCATCCCTAATTCATATGCTCAGTACTTGAAGTGCAAGCAATATGGTCCTTACTGTTTTACAGTAAATAACTGGCTAAGACTTGTTACTAAAGTGCATTCTTCAGTGGCTTTGTGTTTCATGTACATGGCATGCAATCTTGCATTCTTTGCCATTGTGAGATAATCCCTGTGAAACTTCGTGGAGTTCTGCACGTGCTGTGTTGTGTGCTAAGTAGTGTTCATTCAAGGTAGTGCTAGATTCTTCTCCTTGTCTCCTTTTGAATAGTCTTCTTACAAACAATGGAGTGGCTAGGAAAAACAGCAAGAGCAAAATTTAGCTTATTAGCTGCCTTTTGAAAAACTGCAAAAGATGTGGCTGTGGTATTTTAGGGAAGATTCAAATTGTGAGAGTGATGGTGTTGAACAGTTGGTGTTGGGTCAGGAGCTGCTCTAACAAAGAGGATAGGTAGCCTATGTTTTAAAGCTGTTAGATCTGTCTTGTGGAAACGGGCATTCACCTCTGAAAGATGCTTGTAAAAAACACCCAGCAAAACAGCCTCCTCATTTCCACACCAGTTGCAAAGTTCAAACAGAAGAGCTTTTAGTAATTAAAAAAGTAATTATTCCAAAATACCTTCGTTTGCGATGATAGATTTTGCCAGAGAACATAGCTTATCTTCATAATGACTTTTGATCTTTATAAGTATCTCTATGGTCCTGTGTCTTTCCCTATGTAGTTTCCTACAAAGTTAGGGATGCCCACAAAACCTGGCTTCAGCACATATAGATCATAGTGTTTGTGGGCCTGTAGAGAGAGGGAGGAGAGCTCCAGCTTTAAACAAGTGCTCTGGCTCACTCTCTCTGCTGTTGTGTAGATGGGGTCCTTGCCAGCCCGTGCCTTTGTGGATCCTGCCCCAAACAGTTCAGCTGGGTATCCATACGAACGCGTGGCTTACATGAGCGGATCATGCCTGCAGCTGCCGCAGCTTTCCAGCAGACACAGTATGAGCCATGGTTGCACTGGCAATCACCATCACCTGAGATGCTCCCTTGCCTCCAGTGGCACCTGTGCTGCCAGGATTGTTGCTGTAGCGTTGGCCTTTTCCTCAGATTGGCTTGCAGGAGCTGGAGGATGATCCTGCCCATTCGGGTTTGTGTGTCTGCCTATTAGCAGGAAAAGGAATTGTGACGCCCCCTTTTCTCCAGGATGTCTGTTGTTTGTTTACACTCAGCCGCTTTCTCGGTTTTGGCAATAAGGAGATGAGTCAGTTTTGCTTCTGTTTAAGGCTTTTTTCACCCATTTCTCCTGTAAAATTTTGTGTGCTGTTGTGATTCTGCAGTGGCTGAATGGCAGATACTGCAGGCATTTGGTTTAATTCCTTAGAAGTGTATCTCTATTTGCCTTAGATATCATGCCCATTAATTCTAATAAAGCTTAAAATGGACTAGATTTTATGCACTTACATATTTGTCCTGAAACACAGCAATACTTTGTTTTCTTCTGGTGATCTCAGAAGGATGGGGGTTGTGCTACTCAGAAAAAAAATAAAAGTGCAGCCAGTAGCAAAGGACAAGATAAGATGGACACCCAGTTTAGTTGATTTTTTTCTAGCTGAGATTTGAGGCCAGCAAGATGCTTAGAATTAATTAAGAAGAAATGGCAAGATTCTTTGATGCAGGGAGCCCAGGGTTATTTTCCTTACAGTTAATGAATGGTGGCTAAGCAGCTTTATAATGGGCTTGTGAGTCAGTCTTGGCCTTTTTTGATGAGCTGTGTCTCGCCAGGGTATCCCATCATTAGCTCTGAAGTAGGAAGTTTAGGTTCTTCAAGCAGGGCTCTTTAGGAGGCGCTGGGACTGTCCCTTGGCGAGGTGGTGTCCTCGGTCTCAGATGTTTGTTGAAATGGACCAGAAAGACTAGTCCAAACTACAGGTGAAATGGGCTGTTGTCCCGGGCAGCAGACTGCTGGGGGCAAGTGGCTGGCTGTGGACTGCTTTTGCTTTTGCAACAGGGAGGAGCAGGGTTGAAGCAGAGCAGCAGCTGAGCCCCAAGCAGGGTTCCCTTGCTGCAGTACCTGTTGCAGCTCCCATTTGTCCTCTTCCTCCAGCGGTGGTGGCAACAGAAACCTCTGCCAGCTCCTCAGAGCTCTCCTTCCCCCACCTTTCCGCTTACAGTCTCACCCTCCTTTTCCATGAGTTCAAACAGCCTTAGCTTGATCCCAGCTCCTCATCTTTTTGTCCAGAGCATTGCCTGTAATGCAGATGAACAGTGAGATGGCTTGGGAGCTGGGGGTGGAGTGATACGGCAAGCCGTTTCTTCGAGATCTGGAAACGGGGAATCCCTGGTGCTTGTGTTTGGAATATCGAAGTCGGTGATCAGCGCCGTGTTCCCCAGGGAATCGCTGTGCTTCATTGTATTGCAAAGTTCTCTGAGGACGCAGCAGCGCAGGCAGCGTTCCCTTGCTGCAGAGCAGAAGGTCTGTGGGAGAGTGAGTGTGCACAGCAGTCAGCAAGCCTATTATTGAGACCTACGCTGAGGTTTCATTTTATGCATTTAGCAAAACAAGCTTGCTCTCTCATACTTTCCAGATATTTTTATATTTCTCTGCAGATGCTTGTAGAACACCAACATTTGTTTGATTTCAAGCTTGAATTAAAATTCCCAACCAATGTCTGGAGTCAAAACCAAAAAGTCAAGTATTTATCCCAGAATTAAAATCCATTTAAATTTGAGAGTTGTTAACCCATTCAATAGCAATGAAGTATAGAATCCCTTGGACTGAATCATTTGTGTTTAAAATGGAACATGCTCTAAAAATAAATGGTAATTGCTTCAATGTAGTCAATATGAAATTTAGAGATGATTGACAGAGTGATTTGTCATCCATCTCCACAGCAGGAGTCATCTGGGAAGTCTATGATGTTAAACGCATTTGTTTCTATTAGCACTTTTTAAAGTATTTTTGTTAATGAACTCTTGAACACCAGGACTAAAATATGTCATGTGGTATAATTAATTTTTCCATTTCATAGGAAAATGTGTGCCATGTGCACCTTCAATTACCAAATCAGGTTGCTCAGGTCCTGAAATGTGTGGTTCAATAGGACAGGTTTTTTTTTAAAGAAGCAGGAGCTTGCTGTACTTCTGGTGCCAACAAAATGCTTTCACACATCTCCATGTAAAATTTAGGATGTCATCCTGGAAGCTGGGGAAGATCTGATGTTGTGCTATTCAGTGTATACAGAGAGGAGGACTGGTTAGGAATAACTCTCTGAAACATGCGTAAGCAGAAGAGGTGGAGCAGGAAATTGTCTGCTTTTTTTAAGGGTAGAAGAAGAGCAAAGAGGAGGGGGAAATGTTTGATGAGATGGTCAAACAAGTCATTATTTGCTATGTGCTGGTGAAGTGCCAGAGTGCTTTTTGTATGGAGCAGACATGGGACAAGGAGCTGCTCTCTGGATCTTAGGAGATGCCATGACTTTTCTTCCTCCCCAAAACAAACTGTCCTGCCAAAATCTGTCTCTTTGGCACCCTGTAGATTGCAGATTGTACAGGCTTTGCTAAGCAAGGTAAGAAGCCATGAAGTTGGGGCTAATCTAGCTTTGCATGTGAACTCTATACCTGTTACAAGGTGCTTACTTACTGAATTATTTGAAAGTCAGTTCTTCCAGCTGCATGCAGTAACTCAGGTGTGTGGGGCTACCTTTCTGGGCAGCTGGGCACTCTTACAAGTGCTTGACAAATTACTGGGATGAATGTGATCATCTGATGTCCCAAGCTGGGCAACTTGCTGCTTTTCTTTTGGAATCTTTCAAGACTGATAGTGTCATTAAAGTAGGAGATACTGATTTATTGCAAGGTCTTAATGCTGCCTTGGGAGAAATTTAATTTGGAGTTGATGTTTTAATGCAGAACATCGAACAAGTATTGGGTTATTGTCAGTTGTCTTTAATGATGTGTTAAAAAAAGCCATGTGAGAGACACTAAGATTTTTAATTAAAAAAAATAAATACACTTTTCTTCAATGAAGTATCTTTCATGTGCAACTGCATGGTGGCCTTAAGAAGACAAAGAAAATACCAGATTTACTCTCTGAAGCTGCATCTTCATTTAAATAGCAAAGTTTAATTGCCACATGCTTAACCATTAAGAGTGGGGTAAGCGGATGAAATATTTAATCTTAGAGTCAGAACTCACATTTCCAATATGATGCTGTTTGAGACTCATGAAATGCCCAGTAGCCATATAGGTTGTCTCCTATCCTTGGCTGCAGGTCTGTGAAAGCTGTGTAGAGATAAGGAGTAAGGTCTTTCCATGAACTCTAAATTTGAATAATTTGACTGCACCATGCTGTCAATTGGTAGCCAACATGAAGTCATGATTCAGAAATATCACATACATAGCCTGAGTCAGAGGCAAGCCATGATAAAGTGTTACTGAGTTTGGTTTAAGAGTGAGCAATGCTCCCTCTAGTTATTTGGAACTTTTCTTGATGAAAGGCAGTGGTGCAAGGCCTCTGGTGATTTATTTATTTATTTTACAGAACTGAGTGTCATAGGGAAGCTTGCTGCTTCCTGTGCCAGCGTGAAGCACTGACATTTCTTTCTCATTACTTGAGCAGCAAGCTAAAGCAGAAACAGCCATAGAAATTACTAGCCAGACCAGGTATTAAGGACTAATGAGCTGAACTATATTTTCTCCTCTACTTCTTAGGCTAGAAAATTATTTCAGTAGAGAAACACATGGTCCTATGCTAGGACCCTTTCCATGAGCGAACACTTTGGTGGTTTATGAGAGTCAGCTATCTGATTTACTTTCTTTTTTTGTTTCTGCTTCTTAATGTTCCTTAAGGATTTTGCTTTGTGTGAGAAATCACCTACTTTTTATGTGAACAAAGCTCCCATTAAAGAATAAGATTTCTCACCTGACAAAAGGCAGCAGTTCTTATGTTGGTCAGGAAACTGCATCCTGGTGTAGAACATTACCCACTCTTGAAATTGGACTTTGCCTTTCATGCTCCTCAGAACTGTCACTCTTAAAGAATCCTCTTGGCAGATTTTCAAAGACTCACTCTCTGTACATGTGCTTTCATTCTCTGATAGTCTGTTCTCCCTCTTCAACCTTCCCCCTGCTCAAGAACCAAGTGATTGTAAAGTACTGTTCTTTGCATTACAGTTTGCTGCACAGGTGGCATTGGTCATGCAATTTTATGTTTCAGACAATTAAAACATGTTTAATAACTCAGATTAATTCTTCACACCCAGTAACATGATATAGGCTAAAACCTTAGTATGTGTATTTCAGCAGTTATATTAAGCCATTTAATTAAAATCATGTATCACCTAATTTTAAGTCTCTGAGTCCTTGTATATTGCTAACTTTTACGTGGTGCAGAAAGGATGCTTGCTTATCATGAAGCTGCTTAGGGCAATTTGCAAATTAGGTTTTACTGTTGCTGGGCAGGGAATGAAAATTTTGGGATGTGGGAACAAAATCACAGGCAAGAAATGCAGCAAAACTGTAGCAAATGTGTGGTAAAGTGTTCTGGGTTCCTCCGTGTGTTCAGTTTGCCAGTTGAGTTACTGAGGTTTGTCTAGAGATGGAGCCTACAGCAGGGTGGAAGACAGCATCTTCTAGAAAAGGAATCTAAGGAGCAGCTGCTTGACTTGCTTGTTGGAGCCACATGGTAATTTTTTTTTACATGTCAGCTATATTGTCTTATCCATCTTGGAAGGTCATCAGAAGCCCAGAGAAGTTGCTACAGAACTTCTAGAAAGGGGCAGGCTGCCCTCATGCCCCCTTTCCCTTTCCCTATTCCTTTCCCAACCCCCACTGTCTGCAAAGGTGACTTTTTGAAGTTTGGAATAGGAGTAGTGGCTCAGGCCAGGCTCCCTGTGGGGGTGTTTCAACCCTGCACCATCACGATCTTTCAAAAAACCCCTAAAAATGTCTAAAGCTCGGGGTGGAAATGAGTAACAATTTCCCAAACGATAGTAGAGAAAGAAGTTGGTTGATTGCAGAAAAAGGATGATGTAGGGCTGCAGGGGAGAGGTTTTGTGTTGAGACCTCTGTTTGGAGTGAGAATCGAAATGTTTCTGGTAGAGCCTTGCTTCTGTAAAATATTTTGGTTGAATAGTTCATATAAGAATGATTTTCTAATGGTTATAAAATGTGGATTTTGTACATATGTGTATGAATTATTTGTTGGGAAAATACGAGTCTGAGGTTTGGTCTCCAAGTTAAATATATGCCTGGTTTGACCTATTTTTTCCCAACCTAATTCTGCCAGTGCTGTGTGTGCACGCGTGATGTTTCCTGCTGAGGGAGTCCTGCTGACCTTAGAGACACAAGGCACCTTAGGAAAGCTGGTGCATAAGTGGTGGTAGTGGTAGTAGGCTCAGGGTTTGCATAAGATGGGCTGTCAAGCTGGCTTAGCAAGGGGAAGATGTGAAATAGGGTGTTTGAGGAGGAGTCTGATTTAACAACACATTGTCTGGCAGTGCAGGAAAGGGTCATTGTGAATAATATGCTTGGCTGACTGGTGACCTTCTCACAATAGGTCTGAGAGATGGACAGGAGATCAGTCTGCTTGATGGCCTCCTAATAACTCACTGAAAACCCAGTTCATCTGCTTTAGCTACCTGGACCAAAAAGGATAAAAATGCAGCATTGCTAATCTAAATAATCCTTGTGGGACCACAAGGGGACATCCACATACTGAAATGAAAAGTGATAAGGGGGCCTTAAGCAAATGAAGATCTAAGCTGCTAAGTGTTCATGGCATATCCTGAGCTTACTAGCTTATATCCAGGACACTGTAGCCATGTTTCGTGCAGTGCTGCACCAAAAAAAGAGGCATGACAGATTATCTTGAGTTGGCCGTGTGCGACTAGTATGTGCAGCACTCTGCTGTCCCCAGGGCTTTTATTCCCTGTGTAATGAAGGCAAAAATAGCTTGCTGCATCTCTGCCCCCCTCAGTGTCATTGTGCCCTGGGTTAAGTGCAAAATTGTCAACAGTGCCTGAAGGGAGGCAGGTTCCTAAAAGCAGGAACTCCAGAACTGCTGTGTTGGGTAAGGCGTGGTGTTCAGGGAGGAGCTGCCCTCCCCAGGGAGGGTGTTACTATTTCTCTCGTAACTGATATAGATCTAGGACTTAGATCTGTGTCTTTCCAGGAATGTGTCCTAACAGGCAGGGAGCTTCTCTAAGTGTGTGTGAGTATGGGACGTGCTTTACATGCATCTGGCCAAAGTTATATTTACATGGAAGATTTGAAGATTGATTGAGCCCGAGAGCAAGAGGGAGCATAATTCTGCTTTAAAGGGTAGAGGTGGGGGGATTATGTGTGCCTTTGCCAAGAGCTGGTTCCAGTATTTTATATGCAGAGTAGCATGTAGGTTGTCAAGACTGGTGTTTCTGCGATGCACAGGAGCAGAACACGAGATTCCTGAATCCTCTTATGCTGGGAGCAGGGCTGAGTAGCACTGAGTATCATTTTCAACTTCAATGCCTAAATTTTGCGTAAGCCCCGTTCTTTTGATCTGGCCCAGAATATCTATGTTCAGTCTTGGTCTTCTGAACAGTTTTTATTCATGCCTCAGTGATGCATCCAGTGGGAATTTGCATGTTCATTTCGCTTGTTTTATGCCAGTGGAATCCTGGTAGCTAGTGGTGAATATGAAAGCTTTCAAATATGAATTCCCATGTAATAGGATACTGATGTAATTCAGTCAGAGCTTTGATAAGCTGCATATCATATGTGGTAACCTCAGAGGATGTTGGATCAGAGCGTAGAAAGTTGTTGGGCTCACCTCTAAGTGTGAGCGAAAAGATGAAGGTGAGAGATTACAGAGATATGCTTTCCAGGTGTACCACTCAGCCAAAACCATTGTTTTTCCATAACTACTTTCCTTGATTCTCTGTTCATGGATTCTCATAGATGGTAGAATGGGAGACTTTGTAGCTGCAGAGGTCTCAGATGGACTTCATGCCAATTGAGGATTTCTCATTAAAGGAACATAGTTAAAACCACAGCTCAAGATGAATGAACAAAAAAAGTTTTCTCCCTCTGGGAGCTTTTAAGGGTTTTTTTTTTTGTTTGTTTGTTTGCTTGTTTCCCCACGCATGTGTTTTTAAAAGGAAGAAGGAGGTAAAAAATTTTTTCAGCCGAAGTCAGCAGGCACATTCTGCATCTGCTAGAGGTAGCAAGTCTTCTGCATAATGAACCATTTTTATGTAATTGCTGTGAAGGAAAAAAAATAGCCCTGTTTTATAGCAGGGAGGGCTGGCATTGAGAAGACTTTTTCATAGACTGCTAACCAATTCTGATGTTCCTCCTCTTGCTGTAGTTCACATCCCTGCAGTGCTGTCCTGCTGGCCTTGCCCAACTTCAGGTGTGGTTCAGGAGCTTGGGCCAGCCCTTGGCAGCCCTGCTGAATGCTGAGTCACAGGGAAGAGATGGAGATACAAGTAGTACTCAGATGCAGCACTGGTGAATTATTTGCTGGACACTAGAGACCCCCACAAATCACAAGCAAGTCATGAGTTGTTGATCAAGATTGATGATATAATTATGATACTAATTTTCTGACAGATAGCTGCTTGAGTAAAGAGCTGAATTTGTCACCATGTGAGGTACCGTGAGGCTACCAAACCTCTTCAACCCCACCCATCCCCCAAATGCCATGTATTTTCATTTGCAGGTATTTTGGGGGAATATGTGTCATTTATGTGTAGACATTGCATCACCCTTGCTTTGATGACTCTTTGCTTTGGAGTCTCTCACTCCCAGTTAAGACAGGTGACCTGGCAGGAGCAAATCCAATACACTGTGAACATGCAGTATAATTATCTTCTTGCAGTAGTTCTGGAGCATGCATGTGTGGGAGGAGGGGAGGCATATTAAGCAGTGAAGCTGCATGAAAATTTGCCAGTGGAACAGTTTTCTGTCAAAAAAAAATGCTGTTTTAAACAGAATCAAAATGTTCCACATGAGAATGTGTTTGTACTGCAGCTGGCAACTGTTCAGAGGATCTGGAGCCCTGCAGCCTTGTTTAATGATCAGATCCAGTTGGGAGAGATCAGACATGGAGGTGTGGCAAGGTGGTGGTTGTTGTTGTGTTTCAGCTGTAAAGAAAACTTCAAAATACTTCGATTTCCCACAGTGCAGAGAATGAGCCTTGACCTACTCTGCCATTTCTTAATACAGCCCTTTCTTGAATATTATCTCTGATCTCCAGCACACATCATTAAAGCGCTGTGCTATTGTATTTACTTCGTGGAAGCCTGGGGCCCATCTCTCTGCTTGTGCCAAGTTCATTTAAGTCACTGATCTTTCACTAGGGATACATTTGGCCCATGAGGTCTTAAAATAACTGTGGAAATATTCACTGCATATTTATGGGACAGAGACCACACAGATTTCTCAGTTTGCAGTTTTCTAACACTTGTGCACTGGAGAACAACAACACATCAATGAGGGAAACCAGTCTCCTAAAGATACGCAGTTGCTTTTGGCTTGACAAGATCACCTTGAAAGGGGTCCCTGCTCCCTTTTTTTATGAAATTTTCCCATTTAGATTCAAATGTTATGCTAGTAAGTTTCTCTTTTTTTCCCTCCTGACACTGCTAGGAGCAATTTTTTTTTCTCATTATCTCTACTTCCTTCCACCTCACAAACATCTTTTTTATAGCTGTTTGAGCCTGTGTTTGGGCTTTCAAACATCTGGTGCAAACTAAGTATAGTGCTACTGTTTGGGCCCTCCTGGTTTCAGTGGTATTGGGATCTTCTTATTTTTGTTTGCAAAAACTGTATTTTGACACAGTGGGGCTGTCTTAAGGTATAGCAAAGGCAAACTCTCTCACCAGTTTGTTCAAAAGGGTCCTCATCAAGGAGACAAATGTCCCATTTTGGCTTCCCTTCTCTTGCGGTTGTCAAACCAGTCATTAGTACAATGGACAGAAAAATCATGGCTTCAAATAAAACCTCAGGCTTTTGTGGTGATCTGTCTTATTCCTGCAAAGACCTTTATTGTTTGCCTCATGGGTTGCTCTGGTATGTTGAAGACCATCCTCCAGTTGTTTAGTCTGGCAAAACGTGAATGTGGGAAATGCATTTCTTTAGTGTGTCAATATATTTGTTTTACAGTTGAGCAGTTCCTTGTTCAGAGCATGCTGCTCAACAAGAGCAGATTTGTTGTTCTTAAGATGAAGAAAGAGACAGTAAATTTTTTTTTTTATATATCTTGAGATTATTTTTGATTCTGTTTAGTCAACAAATTTCTTGTGCTTGTTTGGTAGCACTTGCTTTGCATCTTGTGTGTGCAGTTACCTTTCAGTCTTCCCCTGGCCTGGCACCTCTTCTGCTGGATGGTGGGTTGGAGGGTCTCTCTGCCATGCCACTGGTTCCCTGGTCAAGCTACTCGCATAGCAGAAGGCAGAGCTAATCTTGAAGTGCGCTGTAAGCTGGACAGAACTTGGAAGTGTCAAACTTTTAATCCATTGACAGATGAAGCAAAAGTGAATTAGCAGAAGCTTTATCACTGTGCTTAGTGTTTTTCAGTACTTAGTCTTTTTCTGACTTTTTTTGAGGCTGAGTATGGATAGCCAAGTGTATATGTAGAAAAAATATTTTCAAGAGTTCATTCCCTTTCCTTAGAGGTATTCTGCTGTCCATGAACAAAAATGGAAATCTTTCAGCGATCCTTGTCATGCTCTGCCACAAATACTTAGCCATTTTCAGTTTATTGACCCAAAATTTTCAGGTACTAAATATTTTTCTAGCAGGGATGTGATCTCCCATAGGAATTTTATGTCAAATCTGTCATCCAATTACCTATGTAGCCTGCATTCTTCAGGCCTCACAGTTGTTGGGGTTTTTTTTCTTTCTTCGTTAATGTTTTTTTCTTAAAGAGAATTTTCTGTATTGCAGTCTGTGCCCATTGCCTCTGGTGCTATCACTGGTCACCACTAAGAAGAGCTTTGCTCAGTCTGCCTCACTCCATCCCACCAGCTATTTATGCACATTGATAAGATGGCCTTTGAGCCTTTTCTTCTCCAGGCTAAATAATCCCAGTGCATCCTTCTGCTTCTCTAGTCACTCTTTTCTTCATGTTAGTCATTCCCTTGGGTCAGGACATGCATTTGTGTGCCTGCTTGGAGAGCTGTGTCAGGGAAGTGACCCGGGTTAGAAGTAACCAGCTATTTTATGCTGTGTGCTTTTAACCTAGAGTGAGGTCTGCCTGGCTGCTCTGTGAAGGCTTGTGGCAGTGCAAGCAAACACCCAGCAAAATGTGGAAATAAGAAGTGGGAGGAAAGCAAGGTGTTTCTCCTTGTGGAAATGTCTATTTTTTCTGGCTTAAAGTGTTTGTGACAGTCATCACCTGGGTGGACTCTGAACAGATGTGAAGGCCTAAGGATAAAAATCTTTGGTCTAGACATACTAAAGCAATGGAGATTGTGTTTTGAGGGGATTTTTGTCTGCTGTAAGAAAACGATTTTTCTCTATTATTTCTTTAACCTTACCCCAATCATTTGCTGCTCAGAAACTTTAACTGCTTGTGTTTTTATGAATTTAGTACCTTTCAACACAGATCTGCTCCATGAAATTTCCTCTGCTTGCCTTTGAACCTACGTTGTACTTGGAAATGAATTTCACAGCTCAACTACCTGTTGCATTAACAATCACTTCCTTTAGGATGTTATGAACCTGATTCCTACTTTCTCTTGATGACCTCTCTCTCTCCCGTCTCTTCTCTCTCTCTCATGCAGTCATGAGCACGTGAACCTCATATCTTCCCTCAGCTGTCTTTTATCCTTCCCTGAATCTTCTCTTCATCTTCTCCTCCGCCTTCATCTTTGGTACCTGCATGCTATCCTGTTCCTTATTTGTCACCATTACACTGTGCACTCCTATTTTTCAGATATTCCTTTTACATTAAATCCCAGACTAATTGGCTTCTAACTCCAACCCACTAAAGCACGGGTTTGCATCTTCTTTTGTAGCTCTGGGTGTCTTGTGTGCTCCTGTTCCAGTTCTATCTCATTTGGATACAATCCAGTTTCTTGTATGTGATCTCTTTCTCTCCTTCGTCTCCTTACACCACCAATATTCTGGTAAGGGATTTAGTTGTGGTATTTTATTTTATTTTAATTAGGTCAAATTTGCCTCTTTTCTTGCATTATTGTGGAATGACGTTTTCTGTTTGCCTTTTGACAAAAATCTTTGTCCATGATTTGGTCATTTTTCTCTTTTTGTATGGCAATCTTAACGTCATCAGCTTTCTGCAAGTTAAAACTCTGCTGTGAGGGCATTTTTCTCCTCCATTTCATTTTATTTGAATCTCAGGTCAATTTTTTGGTCTATTAATCTTATTTTTATCTTTTAAATATTTTAAATCTTATTTTTTATCTACTAAATACCGCGTATTCTTAAATACATGTTCTTGCACCCTCTTCCTCTTCTTTTGCTAGCCAGCTAACTAGATTAACGTGATTGAAGTACTTTGTTTTTGCAACAAAGTCTGGCAACTCACTTCAGGCTGCTTTCTCTACTCAATGAGCCAGTGGTAAGAGACTGCCTGAGTAGTTTGTTACTTTCTTTCTTCAGATCCTTCCCTTTGCTGCTACAAAATGTCCATTGCAATGATATCTGTGAACTGCTGCTACATGTTCATCTTCTCTGTATGGTGTTATAGGGAGACACACTGGATGATACAGTGCTCAGGGCTATACCTTGTGTTTCACAGAATTGTGTCTGATAGTGGCCATTTGTGAGACAGTGGCTTCTGAAGTTTCTGGCATTTTTGACTTTGCCTTATTAGTAGGTGAAATATTTAACTCTTCCAAAATGCAGAAGACTTCAATAGCTCTGCTTGGGATTTTCATGCACAAGTTATTTATTGGCGTCATTGTGGCTCTTAGAGGGTACTGGGGATTCCTGTTCATTTTGGTGAGTGTTTTGGGGATCTTTCTCCCATTGCTGTATTAAATGTATCTCAGCTTACTTCAGCTATCTAGAATTGAGCCCTTTTGTGCCAATGGAATAACTGGGTTCTTTGTGGTGGGGAGAGGGGCTTGGGAGGATCCATTCTCTTTTTTAAGTTTCAATTTCCTGTGTCTATATCTCAAGGGAGCCTCAATGCAAATTTAAGCAAAACAGCTAGAGCTGGATGATGTAAATCTCACCTCACATCTCCTATAGGGTTGTTTGTGTCAATACAAGACTGGAATTTCTGGTCAGTATTTCTCTGGTAGCTCATATTAGCATTTCCTTGAAGTGTATGTTGCTCACACCGTTTGTCTGTCTCCCTGGGGGTTTAGTTTTGCCTTAACAGACAGGCTGAATGTCATTATGTTCAGTGGAAGGTGTCACAAGCAGTAATGGTTGATTCATAATCACCTGCACATAACTATGTAGAGCAATGTACTTCTTGAAAGTGCAAAGGGTAATTGCATATCCAGACAATAATTCTGTCTATAAGTGTTGAAAACTCAGGAGTTGGACTCCCTGCCAGTGGAGGAATTTTCAAGGCTTTTGGTGTGGAGACTTTCTCCTATGAGATCAGGGTGCTTACAGGGTTCAAGACTTTCTCTGTGTGTGGGTTGGAGTTGTACCGCTGGAAACCTGAGATTTTTTATTTTTTTCTTTGACCCTGTGACTACAGATACTACAAACATTAGGAAAAGCCTTGGCTTTAATTAAATTCCCAGAAGTGTTGCTCTCACTAGAAGGCAGTTGGATTTGGGGGTCTTTCAGTTGCAAACAAACTCTGCAGGTTTCAGATGGCAAGAAACTACAGGGTTTTTTGTATTGATTTGGGGTGTTTCTGACTTGGCTGTGCTTCACTTTTCCCCTTATATTCTCCTAAGCCTTGTTACATGGCCTTTTAGATGTTGTTTATTTAATAAACATGAATGTTACTCACTTAAAAAGAAAATCTTGTCATCTTCTCTGGGGGTTAATCAAGGGAGAAACTTTCTACCCCATGAAAGCAGGGTGAGACTCTCTATTCTGAAATATTAAATAATCAAAGAGAAATAATACTCTGTGATGATACCTCAGGGAAAATTTAATTAAGGAAATGAAATTGCATTAAGAGTGACCTATTGTTGACTGCCAAAAAGCCAACAGATGAGGGAGATTTTTTAGCAGTGTGTGCCCATTGGTAGGAGCTGGTGATATATGTATCACACCAAAGTGTCTGAAAGCAGTGTTTAACTATCTGATTGATGAAGGTCAGCACTGCAGGGGGCACATCGAGTCTGTGAAGTGCCTCCTTGGTTCTGGGAATCTGGACTGGTTGAGGCATGTGTCCACATGTGTGTCTCTGCTGTGTCTCACTTAGACTTGATACTAATGAGTCACCTACAGTTCAGAGATACCATTTCCAGCCTTCACTGGCTAAAAGGGAGCATGGCATCAGCTGTGCCAGCCTCCTGTGGAGTTGTACCTGGAGCACAGTGGGTGAGTTCATGAGGCTTCAGCAGATTTGGGTTGCTTTAAATCAATGTGGTTAATTTTTCATGCATGCTTGGCCACAAGCAGTTGGGCACTGGTTGAGCCCTGGAGATGGAAGGGCAGTGGAATGGCTGGTGGAGGGGTGGAGACATAAGTGGGATGGCAGATTTTAAGGAAGCAGCAAAAGGTCTGTCTCTTGGGCCAGGTCTACTAGAGGCATGAAAAGGAAGTGGCTCACTTCTTCCCTCAATGTGACTGGGTTTTGTAGGGCTCAGTGCTGTGCATTGGGAAGAGTGCATCCGTGTTCTGCTCTTGCATCTACAGATGGGGATTGGCTCTGGATTCACAGATGAGGATTGAGTTGGGAAACTGGAAATCACAAATGAACTGAGGAGGAGGGAATATAGGGAACTTAACACTTGATCCTTTACCGCCCCCCCAGACAATGCTTTTGAAATACATTTGACTCATGGGGTATTGAACAAACCAGGGACTGACATTTAACAAGTAAAGGCTGCAAGGATGGGTCTGATGTCTGCAATAACACATATGATTTTGTAAGTCAGCAGTCATCCCGCTGCCAGGGCTGAGCGGTTTCTCCTTTGCCCTGTGCACTGTCTGAGTCCCCAGAGGTCTCTCTCAGCCTGCTCTCTGGCAATTACAGAGGCATTCCCTTGCTCTCACCATTAGTGTAATGGCTTGTGAGAACATCACTTATCCCTTTGCTCTTGAGTGACTACTGCTTCCATAATCTCTTTTGCATTAAACTAATGGATCACTTGTGTATGCAATTTTCTCCCCTTCCTCATATGGTGAGGAGAGTACCTGTCATTGCTTTTGCCCCATTTGTCATTTATTGCAGATGAAAATACAAAGAGAATTTGACAAGAAATTGGAGCAACTGTCAGATCTTGTTGTGTCTTACTAAAAGTATGCAAATAATAGAAAATGCCAGATGAAAAAAGAAGTACATTGCCATATTCAATTGCTCTGTTGTCATGTGTAATTCTTCAGTTGCAAGAAAGGAGATTCTCATCACAAGCAGTCATTTTACCTGGCTTTTATTTATTTATCAATTAGAAATTATATTTAAAGTAGCTGCTTGATAAAATGGGGTAATGACTATTTCCAAGCCATCCCTTATAGAAGAGCAAGAAAAAATTTGCTAATAGATACAGTACCTCTCTGTCTTTAACTCCAAAGTAACAGCAATTTTTAAGAGCTGCTTCATTTTGTTTGCGTTTACAATATCACACCTCTTCTGCTCTCTTAATTGTTGGGAAGTTTTTAATAATGTCTAAGCCAACTCTTGCTGTGGTGTAATCAGTCCCAGCCACTGTGGGCGCAAGAAAAACTATTCTTTCTTCTTCACAGAAGCATCTTACATACTGCATGGTGTCACTTGGACTGTTCTTCCCATTCCATCTTCTGTCTTTTTTTCCTTGTTTTTGCTACTTAGTCCCAGTTACATGTATATCTTTCTGGGTTGTGTTTTGCCGAATTTTGCTTTCCTGTGGCTCTTTGGACCTGCTCCAGTTGGCTCGTTTGTTTCTTCAAATGCAGCACAGGTGAGAATGTGGTACTGCAGCTTAAGGTTTGCTGATGCTCAGTAGAGTGGAAGGACAAATCCATGTGTTTGTCATGTTTGTGTGCTCCAGCCTGCATGTTTGCATTGTGCTCCATAGCTTGACTCTGACTCATGTTCAGATTGTCATGCCCTTTTACCAGTGGGTTCTCTCTGAGCACTCTTACCTGGTGTGCTGGTTTTGGCTGGGGTGGAGTTAACTTTTTTCATAAGTAGCTGGTGTGTATTTTGGATTTGTGGTGAAAACAGTGTTGATAATACAGAGATATTTCAGTTACTGCTGGGCAGGGTCTGCACAGCCTCAAGGCCTTTTCTGCTTCTTGTAGCACCCTGAGGATGCTGGATGTGCACAAGGAGTTGGAAAGGGACACAGCCAGGACAGCTGACCCCAACTGAGCACAGGAATATCCCATACTACATGGCAATCATGCTCAGCATGTGAAGCTGGGGAAAGAAGGAAGAAGGGGTGCACTTTTAGTGTTGTGGGTGTTTGTCTTCCCAAGTAACTGTTCTGCCTGATGGGGCAAGCCTTGCTCTCCTGGAGATGGCTGAACACCAGCATGCCCATAGGAAACAGTGAATAAATTTCTTTGCTCTGCTTGTGAGTGCAGCTTCTGCTTTCTCTGTTCAACTTGTCTTTATTTCTACCCATGAGTTTTCTAGCTTTTGCTCTTCTGATTGTCTCCCTGATCCCACTGAGGGGGAGTTGACCGAGTGGCTGCATCGTGGGGCTGCATCACAACACCTGGCTCAAAATTATTTTTTCTGTATTTATGCAGTGTGTGCAGCTGTGTTTCTTTCCTAGTTTCTCCAAATTTTCCACTTTGCCTCAATAATACTGGATTTGAATCCTATCCCTCACACTTCTTTCTTTGTTCCATTTGGCCTACAGATGTAATAAGTTGATTTTTTTCTTGTCATCCAGTTAAAGATGTAGCAGGACCAGCACATGGAATTTGTTCAGGTCTGTACCAATCAGTCATGTAGAACCAGTGATAACTGCTCAATCCAGCCTGAATGAACTTTATCTAGATCATGTTTTCTAAAATATCTTGAAAAAAGGTTTTAAAAAGAATTTTTGAAAAATGTGAAAGTATATAAAAAACTTTAATATGGTCAAGATATAAAGTATTTGTGCTCTTTCCTGAGCCACAAAAACTGTTACTTTGCTGCAGAAGAAAATAAAATTTGTTTGAGGTGTTTTTTCTTGATTCTTGTTACTTCCTGTAACCAATATCTTGATTCTGATTTTGGATTTGTCCCACTCCAAGAGCTCTTGGAGTATTCCCATCAGAGTAAATGCCTGCAAGAGGGATTGTAGTCCAGACTTACTCTACTTTGTCTAAGCTTTGCTGCCTCTGAGGCAGGCTGCATAAATTCAATGTCAAGGGAATAAAAAAAAACAGTAGTGCTTTTTTTTTCCTCTCCCTGGGGACTATTGCAAGATCCAGAAAGTTAATAAACTGGCCAGGTGCATAGTGTGCCAGCTGGTCCTAGGATCTATAGTAGTTGCCAGATAGAAAGAGTATTTGGTATCATTACCTGGAATATTTTCTATATTATTTAGATTGTACCTAAGTAGAAAAAGCACTTTTAGTCCAACCTTCCTGCCTAGTCAGGGTCCCCTAGAGCATGATACTCTGGATTTTGTCCAGATAACTGCTGAATATCTCCAGGGACGGAGACTCCACATCCTCTCTGGGCAATCTGTTCCAGTGCTCAGTCACACAGTGAAGTTCTTACTGGATATCCAGCTGGAATTTCCTGTGCATCAGATTCTGCCTGTTATCTCTTACCCTGTTGCTTGGCCAGAAGTGTCTGGCCCCATTCTCTTGGCACTCTCCCTTCAGATACTTACAGACATTGATAAGATGCCCTTGTAGTTGTCTCTTCTCAAGGCTGAACAAACTCAGCTTCCAAAACCTGTTTTCAAAAATGAAGGAGCTTTTCCTGAACTCATGAAATAGGAATAAAGTGGGATCCGATATACAGCATAAACTTTGATTCATGATATGGTTAAAATGGTTAAACTATAGGTTTATGGTCTGTTTTTTCCTATATTGTGTGTGAATGGGAAAAAATACTTAGGGAAGTCTAGGCAACTGTTTATAGTGACAAACTAGAAGTGTGAGAAGGAAACAGGATTTAAATTGTAGCATCTCAGTGAATCAGGCAGGTTGTCTTAGATGTTTTCCAGGGCTTCAGCCTATCCCAGTCAAGGGGGATATTAGATCCCACCTGTTTTCAGAGAGGAGGAGCAGTGTAAGATACTAATCTATTTTCAAGGTGTATTTTTAAAAAACTTTTTGTAGGCTGAATCTATGAACCTTAAAATTTATTCTCATGTAAAATATACTTTATATGACTGTCATTCCATCTAAAAGACATGTTATTTACTAAAAGTTATTTTATCACTGTGTAGTTGCAGAAGGCTTCTAGCAGTCCTCCTCCTTGTTTTATACAGCACAACTTTGCTGCCCTATTGCATTTGTTTCTTGCTGGCACTCTGAAAATAAAGTTACATGGTTCACAATTTGATTTGTCAGATATGGGGCAGGGCAGGTTTTCTGCCTGCAAGCTAACACAAAGTATAGAAGTGTTGATTAAATATGTCGTTTTGTGAAAATCTTGTTGAAATACCTTTTGTATATAAGAAAACATGTCATACTTTCAAAATTTTAGAGGAGTGTGTAGAGGTATAGCAGGGTGAATTTCAGGCATTTTTATATCTGTAATGTTTTTCTCAGACAAGTCCTTTGGACTGATGGATCTGCAAAGTTTTCCTTGCTATAAAATTTTCATCAAGAGTTTCTGGGTTTTTTGGGGGTTTTTCCTGGAGCTCATCAGCTTGGAGAAGAAGACATGTTTGTTCATGTTTTTAGTGCTTATTTCCCCTTCCTTCACAGAAAATGACTGGTTTAATTTTAAATTTGTAGTCTTAGTTTGTACTCAAAATGTGTTTATAGAATACCAAAATAATTTTTCTCATGTGCTATAAAATCTGCAAATCCTCAGTGCTTAGTGCAGAGTCATCAAGTGTGGAGAACTGTTATAATTTGGAGATGCAATATATCTTGCATAAAACATAATAGATATTTTATTTGACAAGATCTAGTATTAGCTCATGAAGGCATTGCTCTTCATGATGGACATTAATTTATATGTTTCCTTATTCTGGCATTTTATTATCAGTAATTCAAATAGTTTTATGAGCCAGACGAACTTACTAAACTTACTAGATTTAGAGATAGCTTTAATTTTAAAGCAGGATGACTGCACACTGATTAGAGAAACTCTGCTTGAAATTTGTTTAAATGGGCTAAAGCAGAGTTTGTGTCAATTGGCTTTTGCTCAGGGAGTCTGAATGCTTAGTATTTGGCTACTGGGAGGATTTAAGGTACCACAAAACTTTAAAGTAATTTACTGGTGACTTCTAGTTATAACTTCTCCTTCTTTTCATTTAAAGAGTACAGGAAAAATAAGAATTGGAATTCTAAAGTGTTGGGGAATGAATACAAGGTTTTGTATCTACCACTTACTTTAAAAAAGTCTAGATTATTTTTTTAGTTCTTTTCTTTAGATTGAACTTCAGTTCCTTAATCTCTTCCAGGCCTTAATCTGACCATGTATGTATGTCATGAGTCATTGATTAATTTATCTTATTAAAATACATGCATTTTATGCAGCTTTTACAGTTGCTAGTTTTTTCCTTCTTTCTCTGCTTCTCAAAATTACTTGACTTGGAAAAATTCTTGAGCAAGGCTTTTTGGTATCTAGATAGTTTAAAAATGAATCCAGTATTTTGCACATATATTGTTGGACACTCTGAAGCTCTGAACTATGGGGAGTCTGAGAACATTGTTAAAAGAAGTGGCATCTAAGAAAGCATTGTGTGTATTATTAGTTCATGTTGATGGTTTAAAAATGACCTCGATTTTTGACACTTCTCTTGTTAGGTTTGCTAATATTTCAAACCATTTGGATTTTCAAGGAAGGATTTCTCCTCCTTGCCTTCTCTTCCTGAGTGCAGTGAAGATGTGAAGCTGGATTTGACATGATCTCCATGGCAGCACACATTAGTTTCTATGGCAACACATTTCACAAACAGCTCTACAACTTTACTACAGTGTCAAACAAAAGGAGACTGTTGGAGCAGGCTGTGATCAAGGTTAGAATTAAAAAGAGGGGAAGGGAGGAAACACTGGAAGAGGTTGGGTGAGATAATGACTTCTTCCAATTTGTCCTTTTAAAGCTTTTGCTCCGGGGTAAGCACATCATTTAAAATAACCCCCTGAATTCTCTGGTCCATAATTACCCTGCTATCCAGCTGCATTCCTGCACATGAGTAGGTAAGGGATGGGTTGTCACAAGTCTTTTGTCCCAAGATACTTCTTTAGCCTGGCTTCAGGAGGAAGTGAGGCTTACAGATTAACAATCTTCTGATCCAGTTGTCTCTTTGTCTCTCTTCAATTGGTACCTCATAGCTTTTCCCCCATTGATCAGCTTATTTGAATCTGACAGAGGGGTCAAAGTTGAGGAGGTAATTAAGTTCCTTTAGGTGCTGTGAAAAGCTGCTCCCTGGAAGGAGGCTCTTGTGCACTGGCAATTGGAGAATTACAGGCATCTAAGCTAGATGGATATTATAAACAATGTATAAAGATTATTTCGATGGTATGAAGTCAGGAACATGTTTAAGCATATGTTTAGTGTAATCTTTTTTTTTTTTTTTAAGAGATGCTTTTCTAAACCTCAGAGATAGGATACTATGAGAGGCTGATTCTCTTATGAGGTCACTTTCAGGGTATCAGTACTGGGAAGGCATGAGGGAAAATATGGGAGGACTGCAAGGTGTGAAGCAGCTTTCAGTTTTACTTTTACTTCAGACTGAATATAATTAATTCTTTAGGTTTGCACAATGCAGGCAATATGTTTGTTGCATTGTGTTTGTGTCAGGAACCTAAACTCCTGCTGGCAACCAAATGTGAAAACAGAAGCGTGAGTTGAGTGTCAGAGGACTTACACTGAGGGTTTGGGAGTGTGGGCGAGGATATGTGGTATACTCATGGGTCTGCTCCATTGTTTGGGCTGTGCATTTCTGACAGATGCAGCTCTGTGCATGAGAGTGATTGCATTTATGTCATTGGAAAGATGGTGGTGTTCTAATAGATTCTATTTCTTAGCTGTGTTAGAGATTTTTTTAAAATAAAAGAATGCAAAGGCAGCTTAAAGTTTTATATTGATCCTGGTTTAGAAATGCAAGGCTACCACATTATGCTTGTCACTTCAGAGTGGTTCAGACTTAATATGGTATGCTGTCATGCATGTGAGCTTTTATGGGAAGATGGGTTATTATTTTCTAGTTTTTAAATCAAAAACATAGAGGTGGCTATACAGGCCTAAATGCAGGAGGGAATTCATAAGTATCAAATGTCTATTGATTAAAAGAAATATACATAATGCACACGAATTTATATGTATTATTATATATTGCTGCAGGTGATGGTGTGGCAGGTGGAAGGCAGTGTTTGCTGGGGAGGTGCCAGGGTAGAGGCAGGTTCTGGAGACATGGTTCCAGGGACATTGCCCTGCTTGGGGAATAGGATACAGCTCCAGCAAGTCCTAGAAGGCTGGATCTTTTTATACATTACTGTTCTAAGTTGACTTACCCTGCAGTCCTCTGCTAACCAAATAAAATATTAAAGTGTTTTTCTTTCAGAAGGAAAGGAAAACAGTTGTCTCACAGAAGTGGGGATTTTTATGCTGTCACTTGGAAATTATCCTGGTGAAAATGGTTGGTTGAAAAAAGTTGAATGAAATGGTCAAAGATGTACATAGTAATGACTTACTGCCTACTTTTCCATTTTAGCTGATTACTATTGTTTTAAAAAGTGACTAGAGAATTTTTTGAGGATCTTGGTTTCCATAGATCTCCTCAGAAGCTAGCTCTTAGGGTCCTTTGTGTTTTGAAAGTTTTAGTCCTTTGAAGATTCTGGTGAAACAAAAATGCGTGCAAAGACTACCCATATAAAAAGGCTTGCTTGCAGCACTGTTAGCTGTATAAGCAGCCTATGCTATACTTCTGTTTTTGCTTAAAATAAAAGTAATGCTTGTGATAAGCTACTAACCTTCCAAAATATCAATATTGATTTTTTTTGTTTCGTTGGTTTTTTTTCTGTAGCTCATGTGCCATCTCAAAACATTTGAGAGTGTTGATTGGAAAATTCATCTTATTTAACACCCTTTTGTGATGTTTCTATTGTGCCCTGCTTAGACATTCCAGGGGGCTTCCTCCTTTCCACACTGAACCCAGAGAATCCATCTTTGGTTGATTTGTTAGTTTTCAGCCCCTTCCCATCCTTGAGATTTGCCATACCCAGTCAGTGCTTCTCAAGCTTTAGTTAGGTGTGCAGTGGTGGTCAAGGCTGTCCATCCATCCATCCATCCAAGGAGTCTTAGCTGCCTTCCTGTCCCAGTGAAGAGCAGCTTCTCCAGCTGTTGTCTTTCATGTTTTTAAGCCCCTATTCAGAGACCTCTGATGCAGGCAAGGTTCAGCAAGGCTGGATGACCTAGGCTCACATCTGGTGTTTTTTGGTATGTTTGACCAGGAGAGGGTGGATGTGGCAGGTTTGCCAGTATTATGATTTCAATAAGTACTTCTGATACCTTTCTGTAAACTGTGGTAATGTGTTTCTTTCCTCTGGCTTTCTTTAGAGTATTAAAATTGCAATGTGGGCTTACTGCTGAAAGAACTACCAGCATATCCATCTGAATGAAAACTGAGGGTCTTGTTCCATGGGTTAGAAAATAGACTTGTTTCATTGAGCTTTCATGTATCAAGAGATTTGCAAATGTGAAAATGCAATATAAAGGGAATGGATTTTGAATAATTCCTTAATCTGGTTTTCAGTGGTCAGGATGTTCAGCTGTATTTTTTGTCTTCTCCCTAATCACTTTCATATTAAAGATTAATTGCATATCATAGAGAATCCTTGATTAAGCCAATGAAAATTGAGAGCATAGATCTGTTCATTAGAAGCAGCGTGAGGAATAATAATGAGCAACTGCCAGGCTTCCTTGTCTGCCTTACAATAGACACATAGAGGACATGTATTTCTGTGATGCTCCATTTGCTGTTATTAAACAAAAATAAATTACAATTCTACCAAGAAACTTCCTTATTAATGAAACAAAATAAATTACTCTTCTCCATACACTTTCTGGTGTGTTTATAAGTTTAACAGGAAAAGGAATTAATATTTTCTACGCAGGTTTTGCTCTTATTCCAAGAGAATCCAACAAGGTGATTTATGAAGGTATTTTAATTTTATACTTTGTCATTTTGATTAGGACTTTCTCTTTAGCTATATGCCTCTTTGCAATGGATTGTTTGGGATTTTTTGTGCTGAGTTCCAGGTTCCTGCATGTGATGCATGTACCTCATCTGCACAACTTGCTTCCCATTGCACAAGAACATAAATGTGTGTATATGACTTTACTTCCAAGTGAGCAAATGTGTTACTTGAGAGTTGTCTCTGTTGGCCTCTGTAGATAAGGAATGTCAAAAGAATGGAATGTAATAAGGGCAGTGTCAGGACATATGACAACAGTGTTGACTATACAGGCCAACATTAAATTACAGTCACTTTGTAATACCAAATGAAGCAGTTTGTGAATGAGACTCATGAGGCAAAATGATCATCAAAGGCACACCTTTGTTTACAACAGGTGCAAGTACTGCAGCTGTTAAGATTCCTGTTCAGAAGCAACTTTTTTACTTGGAGGGAGTGATTTCTTTCTACTAGTACACTGAATTAATTTGTTGTGAACTGCGAGCAAGCGTCAAGAGACTGTAGTCATACATAATGTTGTTCATCACCTGTAGAAGTGATTCTGAAACTTCTTGGAAGTAGATGACTTTCAAACCTGAATTTCTCATGGGCCGTTTTCAATTCTTCTCAAATTTTTAAGAAAGAAAACTTCATTAGACTATGAGTAAGTTAAGCTAGTCTCATCCTCCTGCTGCCAGTCACTTTAGAAATGTAGTTTGGGGGCCACTAGCAAAGTGTCATCCTAATCTTGAGTGAGCTACAAAATAAAAGGCCTCTGGGTTGGCTTTTCTATTCCAATGGATTTTCCTGCCTACGGCTTAGAGTTTCAACAAGTAGCAGAGAAACGTCTGATGCTGAAAAGACAGCTCAGTTACTCCTTGTTCAAAGGCCTGTACAATAAGTCACTGCAGCATGGGAAGTCTTGTCCCAAGATTCATCTGGTGTCAGTTCTGCACACCTTCCCAAGTATGAGCCCTAGACCCAATTGCTTTGAATATGTTGTAGGCAGAATAACTAGTCATGTGTCAGAATATATGGTGGTGGTCAGGTGCTAAGAAAAATTCCCAGAGTTGGGAGTCCTTCACTTACACATTAGGTGGGCAGCAAAGCTGAATTTCTGATTGAGAAGATTAATTATCTCTAGGGAATGTGTAGCAACTGCCAAGGCAGATCCAGACCTCTGGAAAGAGAGGTGTTTGATGAGGCAAGAGAGATGTGATCATTGGTGATGAGACAATGCAATCTCTTTTATTGGTTTGCCAACAGCAGTTGGGATAAACTGGTTATTGAGTAATCTATGCTAATTTACCTTCTTTTCCTATCGTTGGACCTTATAGATCTCTTTTTAACACTTATATTTTTCTGCTTCTCCTTCCTGACTTTTTGAACTAACATGAGTAGTTACACCAAAGGGAATAGCTAACCCGTTTAACTTGAATTTTTCATAAAGTTAATATTCTCATGAAGGCAGCATATTCTAATCTCCTTCATCTTCCAGAATGTCTGCACTATATTGAAAAACATTATGAAAAATAAACCTCAGTCGTGGTGAAAACTTAACTTAAATACAGATGTTAGCAATAATAAATTTTCCAATTTAATTTATCTCTACTGAAACCAAATTGAATTGTGTGTATGGCACAGGACAAGTTGGCACAGGACTTATTTGTGTGTGTGCGTGTATTTAATTGAACTGTGTAATTTTGCATTTAGATTTTTGTGATACAGACCAAAGGGATCTCTTGATTTTTCAAAGTTTACTTCCTCTTTTATTCACAAACAGTGGTAGGTCCCAAAACATACTGGATTTACTTAATCTGCTTTCTGAGGCTTCTAAAATGGATACTGTGATTGTCACTTCACTAATTTTTTGCTAATATACCCTTAGAGGCATTGTTTTTTTTAACCAATGAAGGAATCTCTGAACAGTGGTATTATATAGAGAAGGTTTTAAAAGTATGGAAAAATAAAGTGTTGAGAGATGAGAAAAGCACATGGTTTAAGCAACAGGAAGGGAAAGCAGTTGGTGATGTTCGGTTTGGTAAACTGAATTGTCACAGCAGGGATTGGTTTGTGAAGATACAAGAGTTAGTTTTGTGACTCTTCCAGGTGCTGTTAGCAATGTGATTACAATGGCATACTTGATGCCTGTCCAGGGAAATGGCACATGGTCAGGTGGTGAACCTACTCAAAATTCTGTCTTACCACAGCAGTACTGGTGGTATGGAGCAATAAAAAGTGTACCCTTCAGTCTTGTAGCTGAAGGTGGTGCTGTATTTCATTTATGTCCTATGCTGTGGGGTTTTGGTAGGTCTCTCTGCCCTAAGTTAACTAAAAAGACAAAAAAAAAAAAAAAAAATCAAATATCTAAATTCCTGTCACAAATCCTGAACACCAGTATATCAGCATAGGAGTTACTGGTGCAGGAGCTTGCTTTGTTATTGAAGGGGTTTGAGTTGTTCAAACCCCACTGACAATGGTATGAGAAGAATTGCAGAGATATAGCCACTATGGATATTCCATACTGGTTTCATATGAGGAACTCAAGGAGTTAGATACATTTATTTTTTGCTAGTCTGATTCCATTTTACTGTGGAAAAAATAGATACATGAGGTTTTGATGGGTGGAGAGGTAGATGTGGTCCTCTTTTGGTCCAGAAAACTTCACTGTTCTTTTCCTGTGCTTGACAGATAATAATACAGTTCTGTGAAGGCTGATTTTTACACAGCTAATTGTTTGAGAAGAGATGAATAGGCTTGGGAAGATATGGGAAAGGACTGGATATCCCTTCTTAACGTGCCTTTTCTGCTGTCTTCAGAAAATGAGCAAAAATCTTCTGCATGGTAGAGACTATTTCAGCTTCTGTTCTTTGCTGTAGCTTTATGCACTGCTGCTCATGTTCTTAAATTAATGTTGTTTCCAACTGATGTTCTTGCCTTTTCTGTTTCCCTGGGTAAGGCTTTGGGCAGGTTCTGAGGCAGAGCTTCTGATCATGAGCTGAAATTTGCCACAGGAAATTGGGAGGATCCAAGTAATTTTCTGATGACTTGTCCTGGGCAGGAAGCCTGGGGCCACTGCTCCCATCTTCCTCAAATGAGCTCTGGACTTTTTCCCCCATTCTTCATGGAAAACATGTTTAACATTAACCAATTAAACTGGATTTATTATTGTTTGTACACCTTAAACCCATATTCTGTTTTCCTTGGCTTGCCCATGATATTATGATGGAGCAAAGCATTAGTGGACCATCTACTATTTATCTTCTTGAGCTCCTCTCCCTTGGACCAGCCCAGAACATACAGCTTGCTTTGTTTTGTTCAGGCTACCCACATCTAATGAAAATCTGAATTCATTCTACCTTTTAGCATTTGACAGTGATTTCTCTTTTAGTCACAGCAATGCACAATGAGAGCTTTTCTCTATAACTGAAAATCTAACGGAATTTTCACTGGTACACGCTGTGACATGGCCAGAGCAAGGGGACAGTCCTTTCTGGAGGGCACCAGACATGGCTCTCTCCCCACCTTGGACAGATTCTCATTCTATTCACTTAAAAAAGTGTAAGAGACCATTTAAAATTAAAGAGATGAGAGATAATAAAAGAAAGGGAGGCAAAATAAGGGAGGAGATTAGCAAGGTTGTATAGATTATCTGCATGCAATCATTAATTTAGGAATAAAGATATGAAATTTTAATTTGAGTTTATTTTTCAGAAAATTTTGTAGCTCTTATATATTAGCATATATTCCTCAAGGAGATTTCTGGATGGCCGGGGGAATACTGCCATTTCTGACCTGCATTAGTTTGCTTCATCCAGGTCAAAACATTTTGACCTCAGCCTTAAGCAGGGTCTGTTTTCTTGTGTATATTTCTTGGGCGTATTGCTCATATGGTTCCCTATGGGGAGCAGAAAACAGAAATCTTTTACATTTAAGGAAATCAACACATCCAGAAACTTGCATTAGTTAGCTGTAAAAGAGCTTGTTGATGTGTTGTACAGGCAACTAATACAAATTTTATTATATATCAGAGCCTTGGAGAGGTTCAGGAAAACTACAGCGATCTGTTTTGTAGATATTAAAGGACAAATGGTACAACCCAGCCACTTGTTTGTCTATTACCTGTTGTTTATGTTATTTATTTAAGTCAAAGTTATGGGATGTGATTTATATGTCTTAAGGAAGGGTAGCATAAGGAAAGCTAGCCCATCTGGGATTTGATGCATACAAAAAAAATCACATCAAATTGGGCTTTTTTTGTTTGATGTTAAGAAGAGTTATGCAATTGATTTAATACACCAAGACTACTGTAAGGCATTTCTCTTGCTGCTTTACAACATTTTGATTGAGACACTAGGTTGATACAGAATCAATGTGACACATTAAATACATACAAACTGCGTAAATGAGGTCTCCAAATGCAATGGTAAATAGGAAAAACACTGCTGACATAAAGAAGGCTTCCACTTCTTTCTGTGTTGCATCTTCTTCTTGTGCCCACAGGTCAGGAAAGTTTTTGAAGTAATTTAGAGAAGGAGGGGGAGTTCACAGGGGGGACCGATGACCTGGATATGCTGAGCCCATTTAACATGTTGATATATGTACCTTATTAAAGAGAACTGAAGAGATGACTTGATCATTGTCTCCATATATACTGAGGAAGTAGAAATTCAAAATCTGAAGCAAAGGTATAACACAGTAAAGAAAGATTATAACAGGTATTTTCATTTATGTTGCAACTAACAATTTAAATGATTCCTCAAATTTTTCATGGCTTTTGCCACAGCTAAAATTTTAGTCTTTCTGTATGTTTTTCTAAAACGTACACTTGGGGAAGAGTACAGAAATTAATTAAAAAAAAAAAAAACCAACTCTTTGCCTTCCCTTTTGCCTGAATAACTTCCCAATAGATCACCGGTTCTCCCTGTATGCTGAGTGCAGTGAGATGTAAAGTGGCTGGGAAGATCAGCCCTTTGGGGGAGAATAAGGTCAGGAGATGCTATTGGGAGGCTTTGTGGCATCGAATGTGGCCTCAGGGCCAGTCTACACCCAGTCCAATTTAATGTCAAACCAGTTTATATTAAGACTTTGCTATTTAGTCCATAATGCTAAGGCATTTAGCTGGGGTATAATGGAATACTGACTGTCTAAACCAGTACTTTCTGAATGCTTTCTTCTGTTAAAAATGTTGATATTTTGTGGTTTTTCCCTAATTAGAGTTGAAAGCAAATGGCAAAACTGAGATATTCAGAGGAGTGTAATCCTGTATGTTTCTCATTTTCACAGAAAAGTTCACCTTAATAGCTAGAATCACTCTTTTATAATCCTCATAAAGACATTTGAGCTTGTACATGTGTTTAAATGTTATACTTCAGTTATGCTAGTTAAAATTCAAGCATATACTTAATCACAGTACTGAATTGGACTTGATTTCAGAAAATGAGCTGCTACCCTGTTTGTGCACATGCAAGTCTGATGAGGAGCAGCTGAGGGACCTGGGGTTGTTTCACCTGGAGAAAAGACAGCTCAGGGGACTCTCTACAACTACCTGCAAAGAGAGAAGGGTGGGGGTGGCGTCAGTATCTTTTCCCAAATAGTAAGTGACAGAGTGAGACAAAATGGCCTCAATATGTGCCAGGAGGGGTTTTGATGGGATATGAGGGGAAAAAAAAATCACTGAAATTGTGGTCAAGCATTGGAGCAGACTGCCCAGGGAAATGGTGGAACTGCCATCCCTGGAAGTATTTAAAATATGTGTAGATGTGGCTTTTAGGGACATGATTTAGCGACTTAGTGACTTAGGACTTGACAGTCCTAAGTTAATGTTTTGACTTGATGATCTTAGAGGTCTTTTTAATCCTAAATGGTTGTGTGATCCTACATGAGAGAAGGCTGAGAGGACGGGTGAGGAAATGGCAGACTGAGAAGAGAGCACAGCATCAGTGGGACAGTGAAGTCCTGATGAGTGCAAGATGACACTGAAGGCAAAAGGGTACAGAAGGGTGGGGACTTCAGCAGGCTGAGACAGCCCTCCTGTGCTGTAAAGTAGACAGTGCTGGCTGTCCCTGGAGGGAAATAAGGAATTGTTCTGTCCGTGCTGTCCAGAGGCTGTTGAGTGCAATGTCCTGGGCAGTGGCCAGGGATGGTCCCAGGGGTGCAGCTGAAGATGCCCTTGTTCTGGCAGCCAGGGCTGCATGGTTGAGCTCCCATTGGGTGTTGTCCTAAACTGGAGTCATGTGTGGGCTGGGCTGCAGATGGGAGGTGTACTGCACCAGGATCAGTGGGTTAAAAAGGCACAGGCTGGCGCCAGTGAGTTGGTGATAGCTTACATAATATTTCTACATGGATGCTTTAATATTTAATGTTTGCTATAGCATAAATGGAGCTTGCAGGCAGCTGTACATAAGCTATGCATGAATTTTAAGAAGGGGAAAAATTTTGGGAGGCAGGAAAGTCACAGAAGCTTCCTAATTGGCACATACCCCAATAGAAACCAAAATGTGAAAATTAAGTTACTGCCCTAATTATCAGAGGTTCCTCTAGGAATACATTGTGCTGGGAGATATTCCTTTTTCATTTCATGCACTGCTTTAAAAATAAGTGCTGTGTGGAGCTTAACAAGGCTTTTAATTAAAAGGCTGTGCCCACACAGTAACTTTTCACTGTGTTGCTGGCTGATGAAGGGAGCTGTGAGGGGTGAA
This sequence comes from Erithacus rubecula, assembly GCF_903797595.1. Classification (NCBI taxonomy): domain Eukaryota; kingdom Metazoa; phylum Chordata; class Aves; order Passeriformes; family Muscicapidae; genus Erithacus; species Erithacus rubecula. The sequence continues at coordinate 51,458,415 of NC_136689.1, read as the reverse complement.
AACACTTCTTTGTGTCCACAAAAGATGGAGCTAATAATGCATTGATAACCAGTGGCACTTGAGTGGCTTTGCCACAGTGACAAGAGGCCTGATTCTGAGTGGCAGCAGCGTTTGTGGTAGGTTTCTTGTGGGGATGAGAGTTTCTGTGGGCTTCTAATCATGAGCTGCCTTTGCCTTCCTGCTCCACTGCAACAATGCAGCAAAGATGTTCACCTCCCTTAGTCCTGAGTGCCAGGTTGCACTGAGCTCTGCAGATGGCCCTATCCACACCAGAAGGTAAAAGTTGTAATCATTTAAGCCATTTAAGGCTTGTGAGATGTGAAAGAAGACAGGTAAGTTGTAGTGATGGACAAACATGGCAATGTATTGTGCAGATGGACGGTATCACAGCAAAGTAATAAATAATAGACAGAAGGATACATTAACAGTGTATGAATTCTGCTGTTGGTAACTGCAATGTTTCTCTGGATTTGCAGGATTTGCCATTTGGAGGCAAGTATGTGCCATGTGTTAAGACAGAATACATAGCTCTAATAAAGGGGTAGCTTTTCTACTGGCACTGGAATGTAAAAGCTCAATTGCAATATGCCCTGTTCTGCTGAGTTTTTGAGTATCCAATACAAACTATACTTTTCAGAGTAGGGTCTTTTGGATGAGTGACTTAAGAGCACTGTTGCTCATCCAGGAAATTTTATACATTTACTTCTCTCGGAGGCGATTGAGGTATAATGCAGAGTGCTTTTTGAAAAATGTGTTTCAATGGGACAACAAATGCATATTTCTGTATATATTCATATAATGTATGAATGCATAATAGCTGTAGATTAGAGCTGCTGTAAACCAAGAACTTTGGGGTCCTATTTACAGGCAGAGGTGTCTGGCTATGCAATCAGAATGAATACACTTTCAATTTATTTCTTGGTTTGCCAAAAAGTACTTCACGACATTAAAGTTGGAAAGATCTAGCAAGTTTATTTTGCTTTCATGAGTCCAACCTACTTTAGTTCATGATTAGAGCAATTGAAAACCCTCTGTGATAAGAAGTTTGAGTGAGTTTAATAACAGATACGGTGCGTAGTAGTGCAGCTCCTTGTGGAAGCATGAGAGCAGCTGTATTGGGGCAGATGGAAAGGTCCTCCTTGTGCAGTTCTGCCTCATGAGCCAGAAACATATGTTTTACTTTATGAAAGGTGAGAACATCTCAGGCTTTCTAATGGTCCTTTGCCAGTACTTTCCCAGCTTGCAGTACTTTTTGTCTCAGGAGATTAAACTGTGTGTTGTCTTATAATTCTTAGGGATCTTTTCTTAATTTATTAAAATACAGTTCCATTTCTCCCTTTATCTCTCTTAACTCTTTTCCTCTTCTTCCACAAATTTCTCACAAAAGTTAAGTTTCCGTCTTGAGACACGTTTCTCTGAAACTGCAATTTCTAACTTCCAGAGAGATGTGATCCTGTGATAGTGCTATTGTGTCCTCCAATTCAAACAGCTAAGATGTGCTGGTTATGAAAAATACATGGTTTCAATTAGTTTGGGATATTTCTTTGGAAGAATGAAAACAGTAACAGAAAACTTAATATATTCACCCAAGTTGTCCAAATCTCTATAAATGGTATGAGCAAAACCACTCTAAGTAATCAAGGATAGAGCAATCTCCTTAATCTGGTTATAGTACACTCTAATTGAGTAGGTAATCAACCTGAAACATCTTGCCCTGAGCATGAGTCTCAGACTCTCACTGAGTGTAAATGTCTCACAAGAGAGTCTTGTAACACTGTACCTCTATAGAATTTGTTCTTTCAGTTTGGCAGCATCTGACACAGAGCTCTTTACACACCAATTTGTGCTTGTACCTTATCGTTCAGAATGTGATAACGCTTGGGGTGCCCAGACAACTTTTCCCTCTCCTCCCCTTCCTGAGAAAATCTTTTCAGCTGATATGAAGGTAGGAAAAATTTATCTTGGGAAGAGGCTGGCAAAGATCCATGGAAGATGAGATAGCTGTGTAAATGTATGGCTGTTACCTGGAGGCAAAGAAGAAAGCCACATTCAGTTTATGAGGTGTAACAAATATAGCTGTTAGACGCTCATATGCCTCTCCAGGTTATCTCTAGAAAGTATCTGATTTTGTTGGAATTGAAATTTCATCCACTGACTTTTGGATTTTGGAAAGATTGGTCCATCAATGGTATTCATTAAATGATAATCTGGGTGTCCAATTATTTCTTAAACCAGGCACTTAGAGAAGTTTTTTTCTTCAGAACAGAATAAATACAGTAAAATACTGCTTGTGATAGCACTTGGACTAAGCACATGGTTTTTTGTGCACCAGACATTAATATCATGCTACTCAGTCCCACTGTTGTCCCTGTCCCACAATTTTCCTTTTAAATCTGAATTTCTGCCCTTTGCCCTCCCTGTTTAATGGCTGACAGCTTCTTGAATGGCAGATCCCAGGATTCACCTCCCCACAGCCGTGACTGCTATTGTTCACAGTGAAGCCTTGCCTAATGGGTGTGCATTGGGACCCACTCTAGTGGTCTGGTGTACCTTAAGCCCAGCTGTCAAATGGTAATACTTGGGAATTTGGGAGTCCTAATGTATTGTGACCTGGGATGCACTCTCTTAATGAGCTGAAGAGCTGGAAATGGCAGGTGTGTGAGGTTATGTAGCAGCTTTGTCATCGTCTTGAGGGCTCTGGTTTGACTTTGCAGTTGTATTTTAAAGATCAGAGCAAAGCTTTCTCCAATAGGAGAATGATCTTTCCCCTTGCAGTGGGGAGTGAAGGATTTCACATGCTGGAAGTTAAAAGGACTTATGGATTTCCTGCATTCCAACAGTAAAAGGGAAGCTGTGAATCACTGTGGGGCATCATCAAGTTTTTCTTCATAAAGAAGCTCCACCTGAGGTCCCTTGTTCAGATCAGTGTTATTTGCACAGCATCAAAATTGAGTTAGTCCACTGCAGTGAGACAAGAGCAGATTGTAATATAAAGATTTTTTTCTTCGACAAGTCCTAGAAATAACATTGGCTGTGATAATAGACTGCCAATGTTTAAAAGCACTGTTATTTCAGATCTGTGTTCACTGCATTGTCTAGGCTTTTGGTTTCCCCATAATTATTACCTACACAATATTTGGCAGCCAAGCTTCTCATTTGTATGATTATCCTGTCTTTTTTAAAGGTCGTGTTTTGATATTGTCAACAAACATTTTCTTTTAAAATACCAAATGAAGACATTCAGTTATATTTAAAGAAACAACAGGCAAGGTAAGTCTGTCCTGGAGGTGACTCAAGATGCAAGTTGAACATCTTTTCCAGGATTTTCACTGTGCTGGGAGAATTGAAATTTTTAGATGTTGTCTTGCCTGATCTAGATGGTGGTTTTCCAATAACATGGAAGTCAGACACTGGAAGATGTGGGTTAAAAGTAATGGAATAACAACCCAAACCAAAAAGGTAAAAATTCTTCTGTAAAGTTTAGGAAGATCTAGTGTTTCCAGTGTGGTTTTTGATGCCTTAGGAGGAAATCTGAGTCAGTACAGCAAGAGAAGGGGCAGATCCATTTTCTCAAGGTTCAGATATTATTAATCAAATTAATTTAAGGTTGTACAATCATAGCCTTAAATAGTTTACCTGGCTACTCACGTGTATGCCAAGTGACAAAAATGGCCTTGTACTTGGGTTGTGTTACTGAATATTGAATGTTAGCAAATGTCTATCATTACTGAGAAAATTAAAATAAAAACTCATACAGTAGATACAAATGCAACAAACATCTTGAAAACAATCAGGAGAGCCAGTGATTGTGCTACTAAGTGGGAAAACATGAGTACCAAGTATTAGTATGTAAAACCCTAGTCTCATAACTAATGCGTGTAAAGGCACTTGTTATGCAAAAATCTCAGTGTTGATAAGCTTCGAAAAAATTAATTTGGCTGTATTTGAGGTCACTCTGTACATAATTCAGTGTCACTTAGGCCTTACTGAGATGTGTGTGGAATATTGCAAACCTTGATAGATTTGGAATCATGAACTTGAATTTACCAAGTCCAGTTGGTCATAGTCATTGCAGAGACTTGACAGAAACTGGTGTCTCCTGTTATGCTTACATTTTGCCTAATAAAGTCTTCTTTGTGTGAAAAACAGTGTTAATACAGTCATATTAGTGGAAACAGACATAATTCCTGGTGCAAACCAGAGATTTTTTTATGTGGATTATTCTCTCATGTTCAGCATTACCCCTAGCTGAGGAGCAGCTCTTTGACTATCATCTGTCCAAGTAAAGGCTCATGTATGTTTTCATTTGTGGTGTTCATATTGACTACAGATTTGAGGTGTTCTGATGACAGACGGGTTTACAAGAATAAAGTGGATTCTTCCTTTGTTGCAAAGACAGAGCTGCTTCAGTGTTAACTCAAAATGGATATTTGCCTTTGATCTGCATGCATGACATCTGTTGACATTAATATGTGTTCACTGCAAGGCTCAGAGTAGATGTATCAGCATTCCAAATGCTTATAACTGGCCTGTCCAGATAATTGATTTTAAAAAAATATATGTCAAATGAGTTTAATAAAATAAAAAACCAAACCAAACCAAACCAAAACAAAACAAAAAGCCAGCTGAGGTTATGCTCGGTATAGAAAGTATAAAGTTTTTCACTTTTCTTTAAAAAACACTTTTCACTCAGTTTGAACTAAAACATATAGCAGTTTCCAGCAACTGCTTGGAAAACCAAAGAAGAAAGTTCCTGTATTCACAATGGTCATGGCCCCTTTTATCTTGGGATTTTGTTGTTTCATGTTGTGGCCTAGAAGGTGGGAACTTGCATTTGCTTCCCCTATTTCCTGGAGACTTGTTTAACTTTGTATGTCTCATTAGTTAGTTTAACCACAAAGCTGAAAACTAATCTGGAGCTGGGGAGTCTTCATAAATCCCTCTCTTTAAATTTTATATAAATAACTGAAACAGAACAGAAACAGCAAATGAAGGATTTTACTTGGCAAGTGAGCATCCTTATAGGTGATGCTGAGAGCCAGACTCATGCTGTTATTCTTTCTATTGATATTTAGGTATTTTATCTATAGTGGAATAGCTTCACCCAGAATTGCTGAGAGAACATCACTTGTAGCTGTCCTGCAGTATGAGGTGTAGATATTGGTGGTCAAATCTCCACATGAGCAGAGCGGGGAACTGAACTCAAGCCTGAAAAATCAAATGCCAGACCTGGAGAGCTATTGGGCAAACTGAAGACACTCACCAGCAGCAGTTCTGTGAGTCAGGGTGTCCTCTTAATTCCCACAGGGTGCTGCTGAAATGATGTGGGTCAGATTCACATCGTGCTGGGAAATCTCTGTTTTGGATGCATTCTTCAGAGCAGCTGCTGCTGGAGTTGAGGTCAATCACTGTGTTCATTGCTGTTCTAAGCAAACGTGTTATGTTAGTAATGTATTAGTGCTTTTAGTGGCAAAAAGGATATTAATTGCTTTTTAATAACAACACAGGTTGAGCCAGCAGGCCACAAGAGTTGCTAAGAGGACATACAAGTTACAGTGAAACTTTGTTTGGAAGTTAAAAAGGAATTAATGCAGAGGTCTTCCCAAAACACAACATGAAGTTTTAAGACCAGAAGGGATGCTATGTGAATATCTGGTTTAATCTTCTATGTAAATCATAGTTCCAGTGCATAGTCTACTCTGCCCTTTATCAGGCTTGGTTATGTGTTGTGAACTGTGTTGGGTCATTTTCTAAACACACTGATTGCTGTTCAGGCTGGTTAAACTCTGAACCAGAAGTGTCTTTGCTGACTGTGCTTTAGTAACCAAAGGGACTTGTAGTCTAAATTTGATTGCTCAACTGAGGGCTGGGGTCGTTCCTCTGAAATACAAGGGTAATGAAGTGGCTGTTCAATATCCTTGTAATGAGAATTAGGAGACTACCGTGTGATGACTTTGGAGAGGACAGCCCTTCATGCTCTTGTGAAGGGAGAAAAATGTTGCCTCCTTCACTGTAGCAGGGGAGGAACCAGATAAGAGACATTTTTAAGTCGGTGGATGCTTTCTAAGTTAGAGCTGGTGCATTGTACTGCTCTGTTAGTAAGCAGGAGGTTAGTGGTACAAGTAGCTGTCTCCATACAGAAGGCCGTAGTTCTGTTTGGGGTTTTATGAAATCAGCTGCTCCATGCCTTACCAGCAGACAATGAGACCTTGAGACATTTTGGCAAATCAGTCCTGTGTGAAACAAGACAAAGCAGCAAAGGATAAACTCCATAAACTGTTACCAAACATCACTGTTCTTAATTATGTTGTCTTCCTACTTTTATTACCATTTGCTCAGTTAAAAAAACTCTTTTCCCATGGTTGTATGTCAATGGTGGTGTGCCACCCCAGTCTGGTGCTCCTGTGTGATTAGGAAGCTCCATGTGTCTGGTGGCTGAGAGGGATGTTTGGATGTTCTAATGGCCTCAGCTATTCAGGCTCAAAATGGAGTTAGATATTTGTATTTGTTCAGGCTTCTAGGCTTATTTTAAGCAGAGCATAAAAAAATCAGTGATGAAAGACCCAACAGATTATCTCACCTATCTCAAAGCCAGGCCAAGCTACTATTACCTTCTTATTAAAGGACTTTTCATAGTGCTTTATCCAGCTTGAAAGAGCTGAGATGTTGCATATTCTCTGTACCATTTACTTTCCATCTGAAGTACTAAATTTCCCATGTGAATTTTATTGTATGTGGGTCCAAAGACCACGGATCAAGTCTTACTGCTGTTACTTTCAAGGGACTTTAGGTCAGGCTCCCTAAAACTCTTGAGTTGGACACCCAAGTGTGTGTGAGAGACACCCCTGGAACATGTGTAATTCCTCTGATATAAAGCTCTGACTGTCACAGGGGTGCAAGGATTTAGGATTTCTGAGAAACTTGGCACTGATGTGAGTGAGCCTACCATTAATGCTGTGTTTGTGCACTTCACAGCCTCAGCACCCCGAGGCCTCTTGGTTACATACAGCTGCACACTCAAGAAATGCATTTGCAGCCCCTCAGCTGCATTCATAATAAAGACATTAAATAAAACTGAATACTCTTCCTTTTGGTAACCCTCAGGACAGTCTCTCACAAATGTGTTCACATAGCAGTCAGTGACTGCTTCAAAACCATCCTGAATGACTTGTTCTTTTCTAATCAACTTTGTTGAGTTCTTGTTTGTATGGCTGTTTTTTTGTTTGTTGGTTTTGGTTTGGTTGGATGGTTTGGTGGTTTTTTTTCCAGTGAGTACCCGTGTTTTCCCCTTACAGCATTTCTTTTGTGTGGGAACTTTTGTCATTCCTTGCAAAGAGGGGTCATGCTTGTTGGGGCATCTTTCCTGTAAAATGCAGGATGCACAGCTTTAATTAATGAAGTCCATTTGTCCTTTTCAAAAATATCCTAGCAAGCAAAATTATGTGGAGGACACAGTTGATCACAGGAACAATATTATTCTTACACTGCATCATTACGTAGTGTGAGGAGATGGTCAAAACATCTGTTGTGTGAGGTGTGAGAGCAGAAAACAGACAGCTATTTTCCACTCACCTTACAAATTTGCTTTGTGCCATTTCTTGAAGATAGGCTTTTGGGATTATTGTAGAGGCTTTTGGACATTGATGAAGGCAGAATGGGGAAATGAGCTGTGATAGCAAACATAGCCAGCCAAGGTCACTTGGAAATGAGTATCCACTGAAACAATTTAGGCTGGTTGACTGGCTGCTGTCATTCTTTACTTGGAGGACTGACTTACCTCTAGTAATCATCAGTATTTCTACAAAAAGAAATTGAGTGGGTGATTAATTTTGATCTCTTATTGAGAGATCCTGCAGTCTTGTTTGTCAAGTTCTGGCTTGTGGGGTTTACTGCCAAGAAAATCTTTGTTATTTCAGTGTTCATAGCTCTGATGTGTTTTGGCCTTGGCAAGATATTTTCTAGACGTACCGAATTCAACTTTTGCAAGGCTTACCGCAGTGGAATGAGACTTGTCTCTTGTCAGGATTCATCATTCAATTGTCAATGACTGTGATCTTGCTTTTTATATATTTTAAATCTGGACTTAGGTTTTGCTTCCCAACTTTTCAGGCAGAGTTCCAGTGTGTCTGCAGAATCCCACCATTGATTAAGTAATGTATTTTTAAAAATTGCATTATTCTCTTAATTTTGTTTATTTTATTACCAGTAATCTTGGTATTTCTCTTTCAAGTTGTCTGGTCCTTAGGATGCAGCTGCTCCTTTGGCTGTGCATGTGTCATTATCCCATCCTTTCTCTCCCTTCAGTGGAAGGAAGAAACAGAGAATGAAATCCAAATGGGAGAAGCTGTACATCAGTGCTTACTTTGAGCATCCAAAAGCTTCCACATGACCTCAGATGTTAGGAAAATCCTTTATACATTTTCATATTTTGCCTTCATGCTGGGAAGAATTTCCCCAGCTGAAACGAAAGCACTACAAATCCATCTCCCATCCTCTTTCAAGTTTCTCCTTGCCATGTGGCATACCCAAAAATGATCAGTAATTAATCTGTAGTTGCCATGGTTTGTCTCACTGTCAGACAGTGTCACTGCCACAGCTTCACTGTCCCTTTGTGTTTCTCATAGGCTAGTTGAGACTGGAACTGGTCTTCTGTTCTGTGTTTGCACATTGTGTTTGGACACATGTCCTGATTTAATGGTAGATTGTGCAAGGTTGGCCAGCTGGTGCTCTGAGAGGCATGCAGCAGGAGCAGCAGGAGGCTGTGCCAGCTCAGGCTGCTGATTGTACCCAGCCTCATCCTCTAATGAAGATGCTTTTGCACATTTACTGCTTGCTGTCATCTACAGCTTACTCCAGAGCTGAGCTGGTCTCAGAGCTGCCTTTTGGCTTTTTCAGATGTTAGAGTTTAGGTTCTCAGTCATGCAAAGCCTGTGGTGGCTCATGAGTTCAGCTTGAGCTGAGCCATCCCAGTAATAAGTGGTGCATGAGTAATTGAATTCAATTGGCCTGTGGCAGGTGTGAAGGTAAACCTCAGGTGCTGTGCAGAACCAGGGCCTTGGAGTGAATTTTAGCAGAGACTAGTTAAACTTGTTGAACTTGCTAACTAAAAGGGTTCAACTTGAAGAGTTGATGTAGACCATGTGGAATTAAGTTACCTACCATGTCCAAGGTCAGATAATAAACTGTGATTCTCTCATGCCTTAATTATGGAGTCTTCTATGCTCAGTGCTGTTGCATGGCTTTGATGTTATCCTGATTTCTGCTTATCATGGTTCAGAGTTGCCTCATGCAGAACCTCAAAGCACCTCTATATTTTTAAATATCAAGAAGGTGCACATCTGTCTTTCAAGGGCCTTTGAAGGGTTCTAATTATGGGAAGGCCAACCTTTGCTTTTCTGTTGTGTTTTTAAATCCAGTCACCTGTTTAGTCAGGGAAATTTCTATCCTGAGACTAGAAATAGGTTTGGGTAAGAAAACTTACTTGAACAAAACAAGTCCTTCTTAATGAATTAGAGCTACTCTGCTCGAATGAGCTCCTCAGTTCATGCCACTAGAGGAAATAAGTGGCAAAAATAAACCTGATTCTTATTTGAGGTCAGAGGGAGTAATCTAGGGGTTTTTTTTCTATGTTCCTGGGAAGAAACTGAAGCCCAAAGGGAATAATTTCTGAGTGGTCTAGACCTCAAACTCATTTGTTTAGTTTAAGCAAGGTTCTAGTTAAAACATTTTTACTGTTCCAGTGTAATGAGATCCATGCAATATCTTCACACCCTTCAATGTCTTTATCCTTCATCCTTTAATGCTGATGTTGTGCTAAGTGATGGGATTTGTAGTTTTATTCCATGTCAGTTCCTTGCAGTCTTCCCTGCTCCACTGAAAAGATATATTCTTAGAGAGCTGCTGGAGTGCTGCTCTTTGCATTTGTTTAGTTGGATCCTAGTGAGATACTGTAACAATCCTTAAAGGAGGTGATTGCCATCAGTTGTAAAGTCAGTACAAAGTTGAACACCTCGTAATCTCCACTTTTAAAATTTATTCCTCTGAAGTAAGAGGAACCGGTGTGTACAGCTTTAAAAATTAGCAGATCATCACAGTTCAAATAGTACTTCTTTGCCTTGAAGGATCTTAACCTCTTCTTTCAATGTTGGGATGGAGATTAAAGGATTGGCATAGACACACCTACTTTTTTCTCAGCATAAGGTAGGAATTTTAGAGGCAAGAAGAGAGCAGAGGTGGTAAATGTTGCTGCTCTGTCCTACTTAGATAATGAAGCACAGTGCAGAAGTTTTCTGTCATGTCCAAGCTATACCTTTCTGAGTGGAAGTCCAAAGGATATAGACTAAGTTGGGGAGGACATAGGAGAGGAAAGGTGTTACAGCCTGCTGCTACAGTGCCTGTTCTTCAGATCCTTTCAAGTTGCTCTGAAAACAACTTTTCCAATGAAGAGAGCAGGAAAGGATATGATTACAGAAAGGTGCAGAGCATTTTAATCTATTCTTCTGCAGACTCCTTAGACTTGAGAAGAGGACTGGGTAAATACTGGTACGATGCAAAGCTTAGGTTCTAGTCCTCTTTTGTCACCAGCCAGCTGATCTGGCTGGTAATGGGGTGCAGAGAACATGATCCTCTCTGGAAGGGTGGGAAATAGCACAGGGGTCTCTACTCTGTGTGTGCCCAGAGCTGCTGCATTTCTTAGGCACACTTGTCAAAGGTCATGCTGGAGTTACGGTTCTTGGAGCACAGGCATAGCTTGGGTGGTGTCAAACTCCGTGTGTTGAGGGAAAGAAGAACAACAGGGATGGCTAAAGGGGACAAATAGCTCCTTTCTTTCATATCACTTACCAAATAATAGCCTGGATCCCCACATGAATGGCTTTCAAACCCAAATTCAAAAGAAAACCTAGGTTTGTCTTTTTCTACTGCTCTTTCTTCCGCCTCCATGATTTGTTAGAGGCACTTAAAAAAAGCTCACATTAGTCTCTCAAATTACTTTTTTGCCCCCTGTTATGGCAATTCCTCAACATAATGACTTGTCTGTGTCTTTCAGAGTTAATTCTTTGATGAGATTTGTGCAAAAATATTTTATTGTTGTGGAAGGTGAGTTCAGTGTCTGGAGTATTATAATCAGGAAAGCTTTATCTAGTTCAGAGACTGAATTAAATTTTGCCTAGCCTTCTTTTAGCTCCTTTAGCTCCTTTAGGGTTCAATTGCCAGTTAAATAATTCCTTTATTCCCACTATCTGATGAGGAGAGCAATCTGCACCAGGTATTTCTTCAGATAAAATAGTATGGGGAAAAATTACTATTTGGATTGATGGATGTTTTGAGTAGAAATGAGAAAAATTGAACCCAAGCCACTGTGCTGCATTTTGACATGATGCTAATTGAAACTGAGCAGTGTCATAGGGCACATACTGTTTCTATAGGCCCTGAGTTGTTGGTTTGCTTATTTTATTTTGAAGGCCTTAAATCAACCCTGAAGACATGTAGCCACTTGATTTTGGATGACCCATAAAGCTGAGTCTTGGCTGCATGCCTGGGACAGGAGTAAAGCTAAAGGTGCTTGATGCTACACACTGCAACTCCAGGCTTCAGTGATTCTGTAAGGATTATACATTAATAACTTTAGCAGGAGTGGTGTCTTAACAGCACTCAGATCTCTCATATTTACTGTGAGACAGTGAGAGCTGTTTCTTCAGTAGTTTCCTGGGGCTGCTTTTTAACCAGCCCTCATTGCAGGGTTAGGATCAGCTTGCAAAGCCTTCTGTTTCTGTCTTAGTCCAATGCCATTTTCGTAGCAACAAACAGGAGGGTCCTGAGTGCCAGGACTTCATCCTGAGTGCCATTACATGGCATGTGCAGGACAGTCAGGGGACCAAGTCCAGCCAACATGGATTTAGGAAAGGCAGGTCCTTCTTGGTCAGCCTGACCTTCTTCTATGACCAAGTGACACACTTGGTAGATGGGGGAAAGGCTTTGGGTATACTCTGTCTAGACTTCAGTAAAGTGTTTGACACAGTCTCCCACAGCATCCTCCTAGAAAACCTGGCTGCTTGTGGCTTGAATGGGTGAACACTTCAGTAGGTAGAAACCAGGCTGGATGGCCAGGCTTGGAGTGTTATGGTGAATGGAGCTAAATCCATGTGGTGGTGGGTCCCTAGTGGTGTTCCCCAGGGTTCAGTTTTGGGGCTGGTCCCTGTTTAATATCTTTTTTGAGGATCTGAACCTGGGGATTCAGGGTACCCTCCGTAATTTTGCAGAAAACATTGAGTTGGGTGGGAGCATTGACCTGCTCAAGAGTAGGAAGGCTCTACAGGGAAACCTGGACAGACTCAATCCATGGGCTGAGGACAACATCATGGGGGAAGTGCTGAGTCCTGCACTCGAGTCTCAGCAACTCCATGAAGCCTGACAAGCTTGGGGAGGAGTGGCTCAAGAGCTGCTCAGCAGAAAGGGACTTGGGGGTGCTCAGTATGAGCCAGCAGTGTGCCCAGGTGGCCAAGAAGATCAGTGGCATCCTGGCCTGTATGAAGAGCAGTGTGGCCAGCAGGAGCAGGGCAGAGATCCCCCTCCTGTACTTGGCACTGGTGAGGCCACACCTTGAGTACTGTGGCTCAGTTCTGGCCTCTCACTGCAGGAAGGACACTGAGGTGCTGGAGTGTGGCCAAAGGGCAGCAAGGCTCAGGAAAGGTCTGGAAAGCTGCCTTAGGAGGAATGACTGAGGGAGCTGGGGCTGTTTGTTCTCGAGAAGAGGGGGCTCAGGAGGGACCTCATTGCCCTCTAAAACTACCTGGAAGGAGGTTGTAGTGAGGTGGGGGCCAGTCTCTTCTACTGTGCCTGCAGTGAGAGGACCAGAGCACATGGCCTTAAGATGAGACAAGGGAGATTCAGGTATTAGGAAAAAAAAAAAAAATCACTATTAGGGTGGTCAGGCATTAGAATAGGTTGTCTGGGGAGATGGTGGAGTCTGGATCTGGGTGATGGGTTTAGGGGTTATGGTAGAGCTGGTTTGAAAATTGGCCTTGGTGATCTTAAAGATATCTTCCATCCCTGGTGATTCCTCATTAATACTTTCTAAATTGTAGGTCCTATTTTGGAATTGCCTTGCAGAACTTTGAGAAATTTGTTAAAATCACCAGCTTATATTTTCACTTTTGGGCTACTGCTTTCCATGGAGATAAACAAATTGCTGCCTTATGTTTTAAAGAAAAAAAGGACAGTAATGAAGCTAGTCATGTTTTATGTAGCTGAGAAAGTAATTTTGTGGTGTCTGGATGCTGTAATTTTAAGAAAAAAGTAGAGGTTAGTATTTGTAACAACTGACATTTAAATTGGTGGTAACCTAATTTATCTAATCAGCTTTAATTATGTGGTGAATTTGGGCCAAATTAATTTCTATAGCTTCAGTGCTACAAGGAGACACCCTTGTCTTCTTTTTGACCATGGTATTTTAATTTTTAACTTGTACATGTTGTTGTTTGTAAAGCAGAACTATATTCAGTTTGTGTTATTCGGTAGACACAGGAAGTTTTTGGGAACTTGGTAACTCTATATCAGGATAGAAAAAACTTGTGGAAATCCTGGTTGTATCTGGCTCAGTATGGAGTTAACAATGTCTACCTGATGTGTAGTAATTTGGGCAGTAGGCCAAGGACTGTGGCATGTAATATGTTTTGTAAGATCCATTTAATATCATGAAGAAAGAACCATTAAAATTTTATTAAAAAAAAAAAAAGGCTATTTCCCCAGTTCCTGGTGGATGACTGATGGCTGCCAAGGTACTTGTAGGTGACTTTCAGAGAGAATCTGTTTACTTAATGGATTGTGCCAAGACATAACTAGGAAATTTCTGTATCTGAGTTGGGATCTACCAGTAGTAAGTTTTCAAAATATCTTGCTTACCTGAAGTTCATAATAGTGCACAACATATAAAGATCTGCCATGGCTACAGTTAGCCAGTTATGAAATAGAGAGGATTCTCACAAAGAATACTGTGAGCTGTAATCCACTTTGTTTATTGGCAAAGCAAGAGCAAACAGGAGTGAGATGTTAAGTGATAACTGTGTGATGGCATAATTAAAGCTGTACATCAATGGTTTTTAACTGCTAAGTGATCAGAAGAAATTCTGGTGTAAGCATTCAGTGTGAAAACACTTCAAGGTTTTCTTCATTCCAAATACAAAAATACTTAGATCACAAAAATTTCCATGACTTACATGACCAGATTTTTTTTTTTCAAGGAGAATTGTGGATTTATGTCACAATTTATCACATAGTCTTTTGAATATATGGATTATAGATTTTGACAGGCTTCCTGTTACTATCTTCAGCAGTCAGAGCTCTCCTAATTCAGAGGGTAGAAGTATTTCAAAAGATATGAAATATGACCTTAAAGCAAAGGTAGGGAATCAATGCTTAAGTGGCAAGGGGTCTATTTCTGAATACGTGCAGAATGCCACATGGTGTGCAATGGGATGCTGTACTTCACCATTAACCAAGTAAGGATAATTAATATTTCCATTCTCTGCCTTTGCCTTTTAAATTAAGCACTTTCAAACAGTTACTTTTCTCCTTCCCTGTGTTTTTATGACTGCTGCTACTGTGAGGTCTTGATCCTATCCATTGCTTCTGGTACTGCTACAGTATTCTGGTTTTCAAATTAAGGAGTCCAAGATTATCAGAAGCCCAAGATAAATCTGATAGGAAACTTTTCCAGCTTTCTTTAGATACTTTCCATTCTTAAACCTGGTTCATATAGGGACACATATTGCTTAAAATACAGCTACTGGTGGGGAAAATGCAAAAGATGCATAATGAGCAAGTTTGGATACTTTTTGCCAAAAGGGCTCTTTTTGATCTCTGTATGCCAAATGAATCTCTTAGAATTTCACTGCTTATAGCTATTCATAATAAATAAATTAATAATTGAAACTGTTATTAGGAAAAACCACGGACTTGTAGCCTTTGGAAAATGTAGTCCTCACTTCACTTTCTACTACAGTGGAACATGCATAGATCATTTATATATGAAGGGTCTGATTAGGGATCTTCATTGCATCACTACTAACCAGATGCAGTTGCTGTGATTTCACATCTGCAGGTGGATGTAAAGAACAGGTGGGGCAAAGTTGATAAAATGGCTGGTAGTTTTTTTTTCAGTTAAAGTAAATACTTTTGTAATGTGTTTACTGAAGAAGAAAGAATTCTGGGAGCTGGATGTATGATCTCTGTAACTATTTTATTAAAACATTCCATTGTAGCAATGTTATGGAAACCTTTAGAATTGGTTAGGGAAAGGGCATTTCTATGAATGACAGATGTATTAAGGTTTACTCTGTGCCCCGTTCAGTCTCCCCTGGATATGCTCACATTATTCCTTTGCTGTGAGCTGGCAAGGTGGCAGCCAAGGCAGCTCCACGTGAGCTGAGGTGTGGTTTTGCATCCATGCAGCACACAAGCATTTTTTCTCTGCAGGTTCCTCATTTGCATATTGATATCTTTTATCTCTTCTTTTTTATTGCTGACCCCAAATGCTTAAAAGCTAATACCAGAAGCCAAGAAATTGATCAATGAAAAAAAGGTTGTGGGAAGGAAAACCCATTTTAAATTTGTCTTGTGACATTTAGGCATTTAGAGCTGACGTTTTTCAGGTACTCTGAAAAATGAAAGCTAAAAACTCAGAAAGGAAAGATTTTTACTTGTTCATGCAGCTCTAGGGCTGGGAGTTTTAAGAATACCAAATATTGTAAAAGCTGTAATTAAATCTTAGTTACCAACTCTATTTATCCTCATATCCCAAGCCCCTTGAACATTCTGAAAAATGATGTGGTTTTTTGTCATATATTTACAATGCTCTTGCTTACAACTTGGATATTTTCCTTTGTTGCCTCTAAATAAGACCTAAAGAGCATATTTCCAGTAGACTGAAAAACACCATGTTGTCTGGAGAAACTGCCAGATGCAGCCTATCAGTCAAGGCAAGGTGAAATGTTCAGATGTGTCTGGCAATGGAAAAATGCACCATTTAAATTCATCTAAGAAACAGTGCCTGACTCTTCAAGTTACTGTAAATTCAATCTCACTTTCAGCTTGTCTCATGGTATGCCGTGCTTTTTATTTTTTAAAAATCAGTCCTTGGAATTATGTCATATATAAATGATACTGACAAATAAGAATAAATATGCACATACATGCATACTCATATGGTACACGTTTTTATTTATAAAAATAAATCAAGAGTCATGCAACATGCTGATATAAATACTTCTAATTTCAAAATGACTTACTGCTGGACTCTGTTACATTAAAAAGACCAAAATGCAGAAGAATTCTTCCAGCACCGATTTTCCTAAATCCTTACAAGTAACAAACTGCAACAAGTATATTTAATGTATTTTTAAATACCAGCTTGATTACAAACACATATATGATTTCTTTGACTACCTTTGATAGTTTTCTTCCTGTAGTTAACAATGTGCCATAATTTGAGGAATTGAAATCTCTACATCTTTGGTTTTGGTAAGGTAATTTTCATCTCTTTTAAATGAATATGAAGTATGTTAGCACATTTGCAAATGTGTTCTCATCACAGTGATCAGGAATGAAGGATTGTGGAACAGGCAGGGGAAATTCCAGATTATATCTTGCAGCTTGCATGCAGCATCAGTAGCTCTGGGAAGCCTTTTCCATGCAAGGTTATTTCAAAAGCATTCCCCATACCTGTCTCTTGTCACGTACGAGACCTG
Organism: Erithacus rubecula; assembly: GCF_903797595.1. NCBI lineage: Eukaryota > Metazoa > Chordata > Aves > Passeriformes > Muscicapidae > Erithacus > Erithacus rubecula. The sequence goes on along the minus strand of NC_136689.1, from coordinate 51,441,670 downwards.
TTTCTACCTGAGTTAAAGTCAAGAACAAACTGACTTGAGTGTAGACCAATCTTTGAATTCTACTTTACAATTTAATGTCCTGAGTATATTACTTTTAAAAATTACTAATTTTCCAAAGGTTTTTTCACCAGCCTGAGCCTTTGTTTCTGTAAAGTCAGTTTTCAAAAAACAAATCTCACACGTTCCAAAATATAGGATTCCCCTAAGAATCTCTTGTAGCTTAAACAATACCCCTTTTTCCATTTAAATCAGGGTGAAACAAAGGGCAAATCAGTGTGAGAATTGTATAGAAAAATCAGGCTGTCTTAGTTTGCAGAGATCCTGGTTCCTGGGTACTTCTGTGCTAATTGCATGCTTGATGATGATTCTGCATGATTTCTATGGTCTTGTTACAGAATGCAATATTCCAGATGCATGGATCTGGCAAATGTTTAATCAATGTTCACTACTTTATTTTGGAAAGGACACAAATTTATCATGAAAATTACCTGCAGAGAAATAATTCCACTCTGTTTTTTCATCATCATAATTTGCTTAACCTCCGTTTCTTGATTTTCTTAATGCCAGTTAAGTCTTTCTTAGATTATGATTTACAGTTCACTTTTGCTTCACTGGGCTTGCTTGTTTGGCATTTCACTTCAAATCTGAAAAGCCAAGTATTGGTTCCTGTGAGGCATTTTAGGTTTTTTGCATTAAAACATGAAACTTGGATGTACCTGGTAGAAAACATTCTTTAACAACATTCTTCTCCCGCTGATTCTTTTTAATGGATGCCACTATGCTGATGTGCCACAATATAAGATACATATTTGTAGAAATTAAATAATAGGGGGGAAATTAACTGGGGGATCTGGGAAAGGAAAAAACCCAGCAATCAGATGTAAAATCATAGCTTTATGCTGAAAGTTTTTGTTTTTGTTTTGGGGTTGGTTTTTTTGTTTTGTTTCTTGGGGGTTTTTTTTGTTGGTTTTTTTTGTTGTTGTTTGGTTGGTTGGTTGGTTTTTTTGCCTTTTTTTTTTTAGTTCTAGAAACAGCGATTATTTTCACAGTTTCTTCCTTTTTGTGTGGCTTAAGAATATATTACTGTGGTGGTTTTTTTAAACACCAGTCTTCAAGTTAAATCTGATCACTGGAATTCTGCTAGGGAATTACTTTGGGATCTAAATCAGTGTGTGTAAATTATGCATGCATGAGCACAAGAATTAATTTTGTGTTCATAACAGCCAATTGTACACTCAGATGAAGGTTTGCATATGTAGTCACCCATTTGGAACTGGGCCCAAACTAAATTAGGATTAATGCCAGAGGCTAGTTCCAGGATTTAGTTTTCATGTCTGTTTATAATGATGCAATATACATTAAAAATACTCACTTCTGCAGACTGCATTCTGCAGTCACTGTTCTGGCTGCAAACCAGTGTAGCTGCAACAATGGGGCACCATCAGGTAAACATGCACAATGGAAATAAAGGGCTCCTACATTGGGTAGATCTGTCATCCACACAAATCTGGTGCATGTGTAATGTTTAGAAACAGGCTAGGCTGTGTAAGAGGCTATAGATAAGACTGCCCAAGCATCTCTTCTTTTTCAAGCTTCTCCACTCCACACTGCTTGAGCAAATGAGGAGATGGGTTATTTTCAGGAGACAGCCACTTCAGTTCAAGCCTGGAGATGATAGCATGCCTTTTTAAAGAGTAATAATAGCTGCCAGCCATGGAGGGCCCCAGGGGATGGGATCTTGACATGCTGCATGACATCCAAGAAGCCTGCCTGATGTTTTGTGCCAAGTTAAATGCCCAGGCTTGAAGTGCAGTGCTGGAGGAAATAGGGGCAAAAAAATTGTCTCTTGATTTAAATTGGATATTGCATCATTCTCATTCTTAGCATCTTCTGCAGCTGGGCACCCCAGACTGTCTGGTGGCCAAAGGGTTAGACAGTTTTTCATCTGCTGCCCTGTCCTTCCCTCTATGCTCCCACTCCACACAGTGGCTGCTACAGGACCTAGGCTCCTAAAAAAGCCCAGCATAGACTGTCTGCCATCCCCTATTCCCACTAGAGTTTCCCACCCTTTCACTGATCTACACTGATATTAGAGGATTATCTACTGTGTTCTCCGAAGTGCTGAGAATAGACTGAGACTGATACACACCAAGTGTGGTCTCCTGTCACAGGCCATAGGAAGAATCAGCAGAACCCTCTGTCTGCCCCCATTTTTTGTGGTCAGACAGTAATGTGGTCTCTAGAGAGGGAGTTAGTCTTAGTTTTAACAAACCTGGTGATTAGCTTCAGATTAGCCTAAACAAGACAGTGATGTAATTTCATTTTCTATTACTGGAAGATAGTTCCAACCATTGGAACTATCAGTGTACAACCATGTACATTTTCAGAGGTTTTAATGTCAGAAGTGGAAAGAACACACTTATTGTACCATATCATCCTATTTAGGACAGCTAAGGAGTGCCAAAATAATAGAAAAATAAACCATTACAAGGAAATTATTGTATATAATTAAATTCTATTCAGAAAGAGGGAGTTAACTTGTTGTTTTGAATCAAGGGAATGAGAATTGTTACTCTGATTTTTATTGAAAATTGATTTTTATATTTTAGTGTTGTTTAGGATCAGATGACTTTGTGAAAATCTTGGCATCAGATGGAATACTGATACTTTGATCTTAGCCACAAACCTAATACAAAAAAGAATGTACTGGAAGGTTTTTAAAATCAGATTGTATAAGTAAGATAGTTGTTCACACATTGTCTTCAATTGTGAATAAACCAAACATAAAGTTTCATATGCCTATGGCATCCAGTAAAGATATCTTAATATTAGTACGTTGCTTAAACTGTAGATACAGTAAAATCTGTGTGATGAGACAAATACCAGATGATGGCTTGTTTGCTGCCTACCACTGATTATTTAATTGATTTTTTCCTTTGCTATGCCATGGAGAAATCTTGTTTTCTAGGTAAAGAACAATACTATAAATAACTAGGCTGTCTAACAGGGCCTATAAACCTGTATTTTTGAGATCATGTCCATGCAACTGAGGTTGAATGATTTGAGGCACAGCCTGAGGCAAGCAGAGAGAAAGTACTGCGCAGGAAAATGAGTCTTTTAAGTCTCTAAGCACCAATTGTAGAGAACAGGGACATGAGCAGGCAGAGGTTGTGCATGTGAGTGCACGTGCCAGTTGGGAAAAAACTACACAGAGAACTAATGACAGGAAATGCTAATTTAATGATACAAGGGAGATTCTTTGATACAGAGATCTCTGTACTCTGAAAACATGTACACAAAATGATGTTCAAATTCTAAACTTAACCTTCCATTATTCTTAAGGGGACCTTTTTCACTTGTAGTGTTAGTTTCACCTGATAATGTTGTTATTTAGGAACTAGTTGAATTCCTTCTCTCTTACTGGTTTCAGAATTCTTCTCTCTGAAAAGATGCTTTCCCCCCCTCGTTTTGCCAGAGGTTTTTTAGATTGTTCTAAAATTGAGATGTATACTCCTGAAATCTGCAGCTCAGCTGCAATCAATTCAGGGACCATGGTGAACTCTCAGAGAACTTGTAGTCCACAGGGGTCATATAAACAATAGGTTTATAAGAAAACCTTACTGACTCCTTCATGGGACTGCAGGTTTTTATATAGAGAAATGATCTTGCACAGAAGAGGAAATAAGTCAGTTCCTCAGGGGGAAAAAAATTGTGTATTTGCTAAACTTTTTTAGGTAAGAATGTCCTTTAAATTCTCAGGGTTACAGAAATGATGAAATGTAGTCAAGTAAATAACTGCTGTTGTGGAAGAGATTATACTCAGAAGTTATTTTAACTTTGTCCCTTATGGGAAATAACAGTCATGAAGGCAGAGCTAGACACATTCTTTTACTCTTATCTTTGATTCCTATATTTCTGAAAAAATTTTAGTCACTTAATTTCAATTCTTAAAAGAAAAAAAAATTGACTGCTGTCACAGTTAGGTGACTTATATTATATTATATTACATTATATTTGTCCTATATGCAAATAAGACCTTGCTTTGATTTTTTTTTTTTTTTTTAATGATTTCATCCATTGCCCCTTTTATAGGGTAAAAGTAATAAGGAAGCAAGGTATTATTAATGGGGCTAATATTTCACCATTTAGAACTTAAATAGCAAATTATAATCCTCATCAGCAGTACAGGAATGTCACCCTATTATTTCCTAGGATTTATTAAAAATAGAGAAGCATAATCAATTGCAAAGGATCTTTCATCCAGGTCATCAATTGAAGACTGTCTGGGATACTCGAGGAGAAGATGGAACATTGCAGATCTGACCCTATTGGGATGGGAATTATTTAGGTGGCCCATATTTAAAAATGTGTTTCATCTTGCTCTTTCCATTTAGAAGATGGTGCATAGCAAGTAGTGGGATGCTGGTGTTCTAGGTGGGACTCACTGGGCTGTTGTACCTTGTGGGCAGGTTTCTGTGAAGGTGATCTGACATGTCCTCCAGTCTGTCTTTTTGAGATACAGCTCTTGGCTGCTTCAGTGGCCCTTTACAAGGCCTGGTGTCATCTCTTCCTGATTCATTATGTTATATATCACTTTCACCAAGTATAAAGATATATGCCTTATAGCCAGCTTGAAATACCGTGAAAATGGACTGCTAGATAATCATGATTAGTAGTATCCAGTAATCACCAGGGCTTTACATTTCATCTGTGTAGAAAATTTCAGCTTGTCTAGTTACTTAGTTTGCTTGTAACTTCAGAGATGACACTGCTTATCTACTTTTAGGCTTCCCAGGAATAAGCCTGTTGAGACTTGCTGCTGGTGTACTCTGAGAAGTTTTGTGCCAAGTGAGCTGGAACTATCAAATTAGCAGAAATAATGCTTCTGATTTGTTTTTGGGGCTTTTTTCCAGGAGAAAAAAATCATCTTCCTTTTTCTATCTTCCATTAATAACTTGGTCTTTCAATATTACTTTGAAAAAAGTGAGTAGTGCAATCCTAAATATGACTACTAGATCCTTTGCCTGAGTGTTTATGGGAAAGCAAATGAAGTCTAGTGTATTACAGCCTGGCACAGAGATGCAAAACCCATTTATATTGTAGACCTACCTCTCAAACATCCCTTTCCCATAACTTCAATATTTAGTAAACTATTGAAATCCAGCATTTAATAAGGTAATATATGCATGACAGTGGCATAGATAGGGCCAGTTTGTTGTTTCATAGCATGCATAGTAAAAAGAGGATGAAAATGGAGTGCTGGATAATTTCATCAAAATATAAGGATGCTGAATCTTGTCTGCTGCCTGAACAGCTGTTAGGAGGGCAGTGTAGCCCTGAGATTTTTGGTGGTGGTTTAGTAACAGGAGTTAAAGGTCTGGTGTTTATCATTTACACTAGAAGCTTGTTATTGCTGGGTGTGCTGCTTATTTCCCCTCCACTCCCCGTATTTTTGTGCCAATTAAATGTAAGCTGTAACCTGTAGATACTGATCATTGCACTGAGCAATTGGGGGAAGATCTTGCTGGTGCTGCTAATAGGTAGTTGGATGTCTCTGTGTCATAATTCTTTGAGGAGATTGCCAGTTCCAGAGAGGTCCAGCAGCAATTTGTTGTACTTGAAGCACGCTGCTTTGCAGACAAAGGCTTTAGTGGTTTGTTGCAGTCAGAGGGGAGTAATGGCATTTAGGCAGTGCTAAACAATGTTTTCTGTCTTACACCTTTTCCTGCTGTAGGTTTAATGACTTTACCATGCTGCTGGATACAAAATGCCATAAAAGTTTGTGGCACGACTGTCATATGTGCTGTTTGTTCAAGTCATCTCCATTCCCTCATCTCTTTCTGCCTTAGCCAAATTAGGATTCTAAATAGGCCCTGAAAATGCATTTGCAGCTATAGGGTTATAGAAACAGGATAAGAGATGCATATGCTGACTATTCATTAATGCCTGTTTCTTTAGATGTTGTGGTTTCCTTGTGCTCGACATTTACAGCCCATTCAGTCGTAAACTTCATTTGGTAAGCATTAATTCATTTGCAGATGTTAGTGTTCCACTGATCTAGGACTGCATTTCAGATCCAAATTCATTTCATAAGTGGCTGATGAGTAGTCTTTTTACTGAAGTCAATGTACTGCCAAGTATCCAGATCACTAGGAAAATCACGATTGTCAGGGAGGAACTGAAGATTTGAAGCCTGTCCCTCCAGCCAGTTGTTGATTATAGTATGCTGGAGCCAGTGGAGCGATGAGAAATTACTCCATCTGAAGATGTGGTGGTACACACAGTTCCACTTCATCAACAAGCAAAATGTTTTCCACTCTGGCCAGTGCTGAGTCCCAGTGGCATGACTCTAGAAGGAGTTTGGCAACTGCTGTTCCTGCAGCTGTCCCAAAACTTGCAGAAGTCTTCTGAGCCCAGTAGTTTAATTGCTGATGCCTGTGCTGAGGCATGAAATTTATCAGTAAGGAAAAAAATGAAGTAAGTAATCAAAAATACCTTTGGAGCAGTTCTCCTGAAAAATGTCATTGCTAACCAAACTATTAGGTAAAAATGAATGTACACATTTCTCCACATATAAAAAGTGGATAACTAATTTGGATACAAAAACATAAACCCTAACTGAAACCTTTCCTATTCTTATTGGTGCAATAATACCAACTTGATTTAGCTTTCATTGTGTGCTGTCAGTAGCTGTAGTGTTTTGTATACAGCCAAGGATGTCGGTGAATAGCCTGACAAAATCCAGAGATGAAAGAAGAGGTTGTAGAAAGCCTAATTTCCATAGGCTTGCCAAGGCAAGAAGAAATCTGACTCTTTGAGACCTTGATCCCTCCATTGAGGGCAGGAAGTGATGCTAGAGATAATGAGTTGAGTGGGTTCTGGAGGAGAAGCTTTTGGGAGCTGTCCAGCTTGTTGTGTCCAGTGTTTTTTTCCCAGGGCTTCAGTTATTGTAATATCCTGTGTAGGAGTGGACAATTCTCCCTTTCTTTCTAGCTGCAGTACTGCTGGAAGTATCCTCTGCTTACAGAGAATGTTTTTCCAACTGTATTTTTCTCCCTCTATGCTCCTTTTTTGCTTTGTTGGCTTCTGTCTCTGTGCAGTATATCAAACAGCTGCTCATCTTCAGAGGAATTCATCACCTGTGGATACCCTTCCTACCATCTTTCCTTCCAGACCAAGAATTCGGCACTGCTGTTGGTCAGTCCTCACTGCCAACATTCCTGGAATGTTTGCCCCCCTTTTCAGATAATCTTCACAGGCTCTTCCTTTCTATTCTTCCTGCTTGTTAGGCAAAGAAACATCTTGTTTCCTCTTTTTAACTCCTACTTTCTGTTCTGAAGGAAATTTGATAAACGGTGAGACTGTCCTGAGACCACAACTTACTTCAGTAATGAATATTGTCTCATTTTCTCTTCAGTCTCTCAAGGTCTTAGTGGGCAAGTGTGAGATGTCACCTTCTTAGGGGCAGAAATAATAGGATTAGCTTTATGCTCATGTCTCCTTGCTTCATGAAGGATGTTGGTTCAGAACCTGTATTCTAAACTTCACCTTAATGTGTCAGCATTTATTCACAGAATGGCTTGTGTTGGAAGGGACATTTAAAGATCATCTGGTCCAACCCCCAAATAATGAACATAATATAGCATTTATAACAATGTCACCTATTTGTTGCTAATATTACTTGGCTGAACAAGTACTCAAATTGGAAGTCAAGAGGAAAAATAAATCATATATTCTCTGGAAATGAGGTCAGGCTTTACAGGAAGATTACAGGTGGTTGATGCTTCCAGCCTGTGAATGTCTTTTGATGCTTTGGGAAAATGCCTTTAATACAATATTTAAATTTTTTATAATACCTGAAGTAGCCTGACAGTTTGACTATGTGACTATTGTAGATCCTTTCCAGATAAACTATTCTTTCCCTTCTTCTATACTTCTTCCTACTGCCTACTTGCCCTGCCAAGACATGCTGAGGTAATCTCTGATGACATTTCTTCCCAGCGCTGCACTTGCAAAAGGGATTAAATATCCATAACAGTGCCCCAGCCTAGCCACTGGCTCTGTCGCCCTCTAGGTAACCTCAAGATAATGTGACAATTTGCACAGATGTACAAAAAGTATGTGTGATGTGTGGTTTTTGAAAGTCTTTTCATCCAGCTGAGTAGGGTTTTCACAGGATGGCAAAACCTCTGACATGAGCGAGACCTGGAGATCAAGCCCTCAGTCTGATGCAGGGTGTGCTTCTCATCTAAATGGTTTCAAATATTTTGGAGGTGTCAATTTCCCTGTAGTTTTTATTTTTACTCTTTGTATTCATTTTCAGAAATGCCTTAACCTGTTTTCCTTTGCAAAACATAGTAAAACACGAGTGCCTGAGGGCAGCAGGACTCTCTCAGAAGGAAGGTCCTTCTGGCTCAATACTCTGTCTTCAGTGTCTGAAGAAGAGCACACGAGCACTGAAGTCCTGACAGGGTCCTGGGGGTGCTCACAGCCTCAGTTTGGGACTGGCCTCCCCTGGGACCCCCAGCTCACCATCTCCTGCCAAGGGCCCAGGGGACGTGTCCCAGCTCAGCCTGGGACCCTCAGTCCCTGCCTGAGCCCTGCTGTGGCTGTGCCCATCTGTGCCCCTGTGTCCTGGGTGGGCTGGGACCTGCACTGCAGAGAGCTGCTCTCTAGGCTGGAGCCCTGAGACCTGGGTCAAACCTTGTCTTACAGAGCTCTGGGCTTAATGTGGCATAACTGTTGTGTTCTATTTCCTGTGCTCACCATAAATTAGGTAACACAGAGGCTGTTATTTGCCTGCCTTGACAGGGACTTCTCAGCTCCAAAAATTTAAGAGGACACATAGCACAAAATTTACAACTGAAAATAGAATTTTCTTGTTGTTTTTCTGAATCAGTTTCAGAGTTGATGCTCACAACCACAGTGGGCATGTGTAGCTGGGAGCAAGCTGATGTGTTCTTCAATTTAGCTTGAAAATACATCCTTTGCAGTCTGGCAAAGGCAAGTGACAGAGCTACAGAAAATAGCAGATGCATGCATGCCAAGCAGCTCCTGTTTCCGGAAGAGAATGTGAAGAATGATCAGGACCAACCACACACAAAAGAAAAAGATGAGGAGGTGTGTTAAACTGTAGTGAATTTCTGAAATATGACACATATTGATGCCAAGCACACTTTTGCCTTCCAAAGCTCACTCTATTCCTGTGCTCCTTGTCCTCACCAATGGTCAGGCTCAATGCTGCAGAGGAAGGCAAACACTCCTGGGGAGCAGTGCCAATGTACCCTCGGGGAGAGTTCCTTCCTGACCCCACCTGCTCCTCCTCTCACAGGCTGATCACACCTCCCAGGAGATGCCCAAGCCCTAATCTGCCCTACCTAGAGTCATTTCAGGAGTTGCTGAGACTGATCTCATGCCCCTGGACTGATCTGCCTTGAGGGCAAGAATCCTTTTTGCAGTTCTTTCCTGTTCCAATGGGTGATTCAAAGTCCTGGGAGCCCTGGAAACAACTCTGCACTTCTTTTCTTATGGCTGCTGCCTCTGGCTCCACAAGGAATGCAGGCAGGAAGCTCTGCAGTGCTCCTCAAGAAGGTGTTGGTCTGGTCACAGCTATGTAGCTGAAAGAGATTTTCATCCTTCCAATGAACTCTGAGGGTGGTCTTGGAGCAGAGAACCTCCACTAGCCTTGTCCATCACCTGGTCTCCTTTTGTCAACTCCCTCCAAGTAATTTCAACAGCTCCTCAGGGATTTCCTCCTGGATGTCTTTGGGCTGGCCCAGGGCCAGTTCTAGTAGCAGGACACAGGAGGATGCTCCATTTTATCCTGCCCCAGGGCCCTGTGGGTGCTGTATTGCTGGGTTGATGGCACTCTGACATGGGGCTGATGGGATGGACCCCTCATGTGCATCATCATCCTCCATGGAGCATCCTTCATAGGAAGGCTCTTGGGTTCTTGCCCTTGGTGACCATGCACTGGACACAGACGCTGGGTGTCCTCCAGACATCCTTTGCCACTCCCAAGGACCAACCTCATGCTGTTACTCCTCTCTCAGACTATCACAGAACCCATGCCCACAGCCCAGAGACCATCCCTGTCAGCCATCCATCCCCTTCTGTGCCAGAGCTAATGTCTAAGAGGTCCTGCATGGAGGAGGACCAGAGACTTGATCTGTTGGTTACAAACCCTTTTCCTGGGGCATAAGGGGGCTGATTTCAGCAACTGCAGCCTGGAGGAAAGCACACGTGAAACCAGAGCCATAGGCTGAGATGGACAGAGCCAGCAGATCACCATGGGAATAATACAGACTTTGTGAAAACAGTAAGTGGACATGACATTGGTGTGGTAGAAAGGTTGGTAATTTTTGGACATAGATCATTTGGATATAAGCCCAAAGCATAGTCATGAAAATAAGAACTCTTCCAAACCAGGAAAATAGCTCATTGCTGCTTTTGCTGTCATGTCCCCTTGTTCCACTGAAATCATGCTCCACGAATCCTCTATTAAATACATTCACTGGCTGTGTTTATATGGGATACAAAACACCCTTCAGCCATGGGTAAAATTTTCATAGCTTGTTTATCATTTCTGAAAGTTATTTATGGGAGAAGAGCTCAGTTGGTCTTGAAATTCACTACCATCTAGTTTTCAAGCATAATGCAAACCTAAAATTTTAGCTCATAAAATCCCACATTCTATGGGATATACAGATTTTTTTTTCTCTAAGTCATCTGGAAAGGAGCAGTGATAGCAGATTTGTCTCTAGCCTTGGTTTGCCTGATGATCTCTCCAGTGACATTTGGACACATGAAAGGGCCTCTCTTGTCCCACTGAGCTTCCATCAAAATGTTAAAATTCTGTAACTGAGTGGATATATTGTGGCATTATATACTCATTGCACCAGTTTTGCAAACTACCTGTGGCGTACTAGAAGACTATTTTACATAGTTTCTTTAATTAATTAAAAAAAAGTTCTTCTGTATTTGACTGATGTAATGAGTCACACTGGCAGTCTTAGATGGTTCCAAGTAGGCAAGAAGAGGGAAACTCTTCAGTCCTTTTTGGCCTCTGTCCTCCAGGCACGTAGGGTCTCTAAAGAGTGACAGTTGCCTTTTAGTGTCTGATGCCCTCCTTATCCATGTCAGCATTACCAGCAGCAACCTTCCTCTTCACTAACTGGCTGCAGAATTCATTTAAAAGTTCATCAGCAAGCTTTATTCACACTCCTGGAGAGTAAAGTGTGTCCCCACAGACAGCAGGGACATGAACTGCATGGCACAGACCCACCACAGTCTGGTCTTGCAGTTTCTCAGTGCCTGGGCACTTTGTCCCATGAAACTTCCCAATGGAAGCTCATTTAATGCCAGCCATGGATATTTCCTCTTTAAAGAGGCAGACACCAGTTCTGGGAGGAGCTGGACTGACACCCCCAGCCCCGTGTTCAGAGCCCACCCACACCTTGTCCATGGCTCAGCTGGCTGATGGAGGCTGGATCTGGCTGTGCCTGCAGGAGATGGGCTCCAGCAGGTCACTCATGGGTGGAGCCCCCCCCCCCCCCCCCCCCCCCCCGACACCTCTCAGGCTCCACCCCTCACACTTTGCTGTCATCAACTGTAGGAAGCAGGGAAGTTCATGGTCAGGTCTTTTGATGTCCAATAAACATTGTTCAAAAATTTAAGTTTTCTTGTCCACCTCATATTCTGGATTCCATGAAACTCATGAGGCCAAAACTATCTCATCCTATAGCTCTTCAGCCCTCACTCTCCCCTCCAGCTTAGGCATGAAGAGAAGATCATTACTGTCTGATGACTTCCAAAACTGGGCTGCAAATTGGCAACAATGTGGTAAATTTGCAAATTAGCAAATGGAAGATCCCACCTTAAAATGTCATGAAGATGTTGCTATCTTTTTAATTTGCCTTTGGTGTAAAACAATCATTTTATATTAATATGTATAGGATTTTGTGCCTTTACTTGAAAAAGCTGGAGTGCTTTCCACAACAGATGTAACTCTGATTTTGAGCCAGATTTCAACGCAACTGAGGTTTGTCTCTGGGCAATTAAAATCCTCAATTAACATATTAATTATTTTTCTAATGATATTGCATTCTTTTTGTCTTCTGAAGGGAAAAGAAAATGTTTAATTTGTATACTGGTTTGTGAGTTATTTAGCTAATTTACACATGAGAATTTGCTAGTATTTATCTTGCAGTCATAAAAACATGCATTTATTTTAAGGGATTTTATATATTTCCTGCTCTGTTAGCTTCAGCTGGCAGGTGTAATTACCAGACCTGAAAAATGCAGGAGTTTGCCTTGTGTATTTGTACTTGTTGAGATAGAAGAAACAAACACTTCTAACATAAATAACTGGTGCTACCTATCTTTCTCTGATCTTTATAAAACCTAAAAAACCTTCCAAATATCGGTCTGTGGAAGTTTAAAAGAAAAAGTAATTCTGATCTCTTTGATGGTGTTCCAATCAATTTAATGCAAAGACAGTGCTTAAACTGTGCAGCAGGTAGCTCTTAATTGAGGCTGATGGTGGCAGGGACAAATGAAGCACAGCAGCAGAGGGACAGAAAGGCATATCTGCTGTACAGACATACCTATTCTTCTGTCATAGTTAGCAGGATTGTTTATGGGCAGAAAAGCATGCTCTGTGTTCTGTTAGCCTGGCTGTGTGTGGAGCTCCATCTCATCCGAAGTGGCTCAGGAGTTTGGGCACATGTCTGTCCACAGATGCCAGATCAGCCCCTGTTGCAAGTAGTGTCATATGTTGAGCACAGGTATTTGCTGACTCTGGAAACAGACTGTTGAGCACTGAGTTGAATAATTTTTCAAGCTTGAATAGATTTTCTTGCTTTTTCTAGCCTATACTTCATAGCTGGAGACCTTTTGGTCTAATTGCTATACAAACTATCCCATGAATTAGGAGGAAGAAGTGTAGGAAGAATGGGCTGCAGCCGGAGGCCAGGATACAGCAGAATTGTAAACATGTATAAGCAGATGTGTGCATAAATATGTGGAGATATAAAAGAGATCCTGTTTTTAGCTGTTTGCATTCCAGCTGTACTGTGATCAGAGTTTTCCTTGCAAAAAGTGTTTTTTAGAAAGGGATTTGAAGTGAGATGGAAGCTACCAGCAGGATATGAGTCTCAAGATTGCTTCAGGCAGGACATGGCATGCATAAAGATTATGTTAATATTCTTGTATGATAAACTGAAAAAAAACCCAAAGGTACACAGAGACTACTTAAAAGGCAGGATAGGAGGATCAAGCATTAGCTGCAGAGACCAGCAATGGCTTCTGCAGAGAGGGAGACAAACCTGAAGGATATTCAAAGTGGAGGGGGAAAAGGAAAAGATAGAATAATAGCAGAAACTAAGGAGATGGATACGAAAACTGAAGGGAAAGGGATTGAGGCATATCTGGGTTTATCAGGGCTGAATAGCAAACAAGAAACCTTAATGTTAAATGACAGGTGAGGAAAGAGGTGTTAGGTAAGGTGAGAGAGATAAAAACAGAAATCAGGGAGTAGTAAGCATCAATTGAATCAACTTCAATTTGCTTTGTTTCCAGAAGGAGAAATAGCTTAAGAACTCCACTGCTGAGTGGACGCTTCTCCCTGCTGTTCTTATGTATCATGATAAACTCATACAGAGATCTAAGAAGAAACCACTCATCCTCTGAGCAGAGCTGGTTTTGTTGACAAACTCTTGTTCCCAGACAGAAAATGAATGTGTACATAGGCTGTAGTAGTCTAAAAATACTAGCACAACTCCTGTATTCCTTAGTCTGTTTCTCTCACCTCTTTATTACACAGGTTCTAAACATAATACTTCTGATTTTCCTGGCCCTTGAGAGGATATGTTTGCATATGCATTTATTGAAATAAATGCTGCTTAGACTTTCATTGCAATAGCAAGTGGGAGACCCAGTCATGGGCTGAGATGTACAAATGCTGTATGAGAGCCTGAGCTAAAGTTCCAGGAAATGTGTAATCTGAATGTAAAGACAGGAGTTCATAGGTGACCAGAGACAGACAACAAACAAATCCAGAAAACAGTGTTCCTCTGAGCAATGATAGTCTTTCTGATCATAGCCTCTCCAATTCACCTGAAGTGCACTTCAATTATAATTATGATTCTGGAGCACATCATTTAATATAAATGTACCCCTGACTAAATCTATCCATATGTAAGATAGCACTGCTCCTACCTATTGCAGTTAAAGTCTGAATGCATACAGGCACACCTGCCTGTCCTGGAGGAGGGGATGAACACAGCACAGGGGACAGAGCCAGGCCACAGCACTGGAACTTTGCTGCCCGTGGGGTGTTCCTGGCTGGGGTGATGGCAGCAGGGCTTTCTGTTAGGTTTGCCATAAACCCTGAGCAACATCATTCTTTCTGGATTAAATGTGTGAAGGGATCACAGCACATTCTGCCTCTGCAAAAAATGATTTCTGTGACTCAGTATAGGTTTTGCATGACATATGAGCCAGACAGTTTAGGTAGATAAGCACACTGGTTTATTTTTGCTTGCCATTTACAAACTGAGTGACTTGAACTGAGGTTTGTAATGCTAAGATGCTTTGAGGAAGGAGAAGTGAGAAAATGTATTGCAGTACCTTGGAGTTGTGTTGTCTGGCACAGCAGGAGGCAGATGGGGTGCAAGTCTGGGAGCTCTTTCTCCTTTCAGAGTGGTGTTGCAGCATCCCTGTTCTGCATAACCTGCTGGTGTATTGTGGATGGCTCTGGAGGCAGGAGTGAAGCTGTGGGGCTTTCACATTGCCTGTGAGAATGAAACTTTCTGTGAAAGCTGTATTAGAACTGGCTTAGGAAGAGACCTGTGCCTGTGCTTTTATCACAGAAAGTAGAGAATGGAAAGTCTCCACTGTATGTGGCATAATGTATTTTATTACCTTTTGTTATGTGCAAAGCTACTAAGTCTGAAACCAGCTTCTGTGTGGCTGTATAAATGCATGGTGACTGGTTGTGAGAAGAGAATTTACAGTTCAGCTGTTTGGAAGAGTTTTGCTGTGTGCTTCTAACAGACAGCTGAAAAAAGTGTAGATTCAGTTCTCTGAGATTGCCTTTAAAAATAATGTGGCTCATTGCCCAACTTTGGGATCACATTGGTTTATTTCCAGTATAAATACACTTTTTCAATAAAAGCAAAGGGACACCATACTATAGGCAGTTGGTAAATTTGGGACTAAAATGGATTATGTTCATGAGATTTAGTGGCTTGTGAAAGACAGAGGGAGATGACAAAGCAATGTGTACTTTTATTTTATCTAATTTCATGGCTATTACATATTTTGAAAGTCCTTTAATAACAAGAGGGTATATTCAAATGGCATTATTTTGTTTTGTTTAGTTGTTTTTTTTCCCAGCTGAACATTTCTGAACAGTTGAGCATCTTCCTAAATCCAAAGCTTTTGGTTCTCTTTTTCATTTTAGTGCTCTTGATGAATTGACAATTTTAGTAGTGGTGTCGATCATGTTATTTTAAGGTTTCTCAGGTTGTTGAGTGCACAGCAGAAACTGATGGTGGGGATGAATAGTAGGGTGGGCCAACAGTCTCCGGAGGTGTGTGATGTGAGGAGTTGGGGATATCAAACTCTCTGGTTGCTGGGGGGCTTTCCATACTAGTGCTGTAGGGAAGCTATAAAGTGTCAGCGTGCCCAGATCACAAAAGAGGAGTGAGAATGAGCTGAAGTATAGGCATCATAAATGCCACTGTTGTGGCTGAATTGTGAATGTCTTTTGGTTTTTTATTTGTATTTTAAAGTTTTATTACTTCAAATTACTCCTGTCCTTGCTGTTCTGTTCTTCCCGATTCAGACTTAAGTTTCTCTCTTTATTTCCTTGTTTCTCTCTGTGTAGTTTTGTAACATGCGAATGTTTTAAAACTGTTTGAAACTGAATAGAGAAGTGGGATCTTGTTCACAGTATTTTGCCATCTAACCTTGGACTATTCAAATTATATATTGGACTACTCAAACCGGTCATCTGGTCAGCTCCACTCTGGTACACTGAAATTTACTTCCTTTGTGGCTGGTCCCTGCAATATCCCTGTTTGTCAACGGATTGATGGAAAGAGGAAATACTGGTCAGCTGGCTCCCATCTAAGCTCATTTTGTGTGAGGATTTTGCAATGAAACTCCACTGTAGGAGTCTTTTGTTTTCTTTCAGTTTTTTCCTAAGTTATATGGATATTATGCTTAATTTTACACAGTCTGCAAAGTTTATTGTACTTAACACTGTTCTTAGTTTTTGAAACACATCTGTTTCAGGATTGAAGTGCATGACAATGTCCAGCTCTACTGGAATGTAATGTAGTACACTGTTAACATGGGTAAAGTATACTTGGTACTGAACAGTGGAACAAATCAGTTAATAAAATGTTGTCAAAGACAGGTTTGGTGGAAAAAAACATTTTAAAATGTCGCTTATGTTGGTTATGGGATACATGCTGAGTTAACCTCATTGAACTTTTCCCCAGGAATTGATGCGCTTACAATTGGCGGGTCATTATGCTGCTCCACCTGTGTAGTGTTAAGGTCAGTGTGTTTTTCTGATTATAAAAACCATCCATACCATTCCATTATAAATTCACTACCATTCATATAATGGAATGTGCCAAAGCTCGGAGCTCGTTGCAGCTGCCCCCGGTCCATGTTTAAGATCAAACAAGGTTCAGGTAATTTGAGCACCTTTTCAAGAATATGCCCAATCAAGCTTCATTTGAAGTGATCTTTCATTGTTTATGGGTTTTTTTCCATTTTTTTGTAACCTGTTAAGCATCTATCTGATGTTGGTGTTGGGTTTGTTTTGTGTGGCCAGCCCAAGAATTCTTAGATGGTACCTAGGAGGTCCTGGGAGCAGCAGACAACTGTAACACTGCAGTTGCACGTATCCATGCCTAGGCAAAGCACAGAATGCATCAACCACTCACCTTCACAAGGCATTTTCTGAAACCTGCAGCTTCTAACTGTGAATTAATTCTGAGCCATCACGACACACAAACCAGCCATCACGGTAGACACTAATGTGTGAGATGCAGGGATGTATGACTATGGCACTAATCACTGACTAGAGGAACCTGTGAGATTGTGTGCATGCGGAACACACTGCTGCTGTATGCATCTTCCTGCACAGCTTAGTCCTCTCAATTGTTATGTGTTATCAAGGAGAACCAGAATGTGCATTGAAGCTTATCTAGTGTTATTTCTGTCACTGAAATGTTGATATGGTCGGGGCTTTTGTTTGAGTGTTTGCTTCTACATTTTCCTTTCTTATTAATCATCCAAATAACTTGAATTCTGTGAAGAGGAAGAGTTCAGTGAACAGCCATGTATGTCATAGGGCATTATGTTCTTCCAGTTTCATGAGGATGTATCCTTTCTGTTTAAATTCTGCACTTCACAGTAGCCAGTGAGAGCCTCAGGCATGAGCAGTTCTGCTGGGGAGGCATTTGAGCCTCTGTCCAAATTAAGCAGTGCTGTAATTGCTGAGGTAATACATGAAGTCTCTTGATGATGACAACTGAGAATCTTTGTGGACATGTCCAACAGCACTCCTCCCTCCACTTCTGTCTAGTTGCAAGCTCAGTGGTATTCTACAGGCATATAGACTCACAAATGTGATGAAGAATCGCAGAAAGACTGATGAAGACTAATCCTCGAATGTCCTAGTTTAGGAAAACTGTTCACAAGCTGACATTTCATATGACAATCATTTGAATTTTGCAGCTATTGCATCAGGTAAGTACATCATAAAAAGTATTTGGCAGACTTTTTTTTTTTTTTTTTTATTACTCTGGAAAAAAAGAAAACCGGCAAACTAAATTAAATATCCCTACCCCCAGAGATGATGCAGGTCATGGTAGGATTGCATCTTTTGCTCAAGTGAAAAGGCTTAAAAGGAAGGGCATACATCATAGCAGAAGGGCTGTGAAAA